>NC_133157.1:175838567-177246067 GCF_040802235.1 Manis javanica | reverse complement strand
GTTGCAGTGATGGATTTCTGTCAGTTAGGCAGTGGCACCAGTAATCTTTGCTGCTTGTAATACTAAAGTAAAAGGTGAAGACGAGTTTTACTCAAATGTGCCAAGTGCCACTGATGGTTCTTAGGCACACAGTCACTATTAAAATTCTCATTTATTATATAATTCAGCCCAACCACTCATTTTCCCCTTCACTGGTAGGAAATTAGCTGTTTCAAGTTTTCTCAAAACAAGATAGTTTTGAAAGCTGGCTTTATGTGTTACTCAATAGACACAATGTGGTAGCTATTTAGCTTTTATTTGGAGTAATAGAAAGCTTCTGGGAAGTTAGATGAACTAAGTGAAGGTAAGAGTTAGGAATAGACTAGAAGGCAGTTTTGCTGAAAATTTTTTATTATCAGCCAATATTCATTCTATCAGGTACTCTGCTCTCCTGAGAATTCTAAGAAATGCAAAATAATGCCCCATCTCCATTAAACCCTACAAAGAAGCTGTTGATTGAGGCATATACATGAAACGTATCCATGTACCTATTAAAATAATTTTCCTTAATATCCCATGTTCATGTATAAATGTTTTTTAGTATAGGAATAGAGTCCTAACAGCAGCATCTTGCATAGTATTTGTAAAGTATGTAAAATCTTAAAGTAAAATTGTCTTCAGAAACATATATGTCATATGCTGTTTCTTTTCTCTACTTAACCATTCTCTCTTTCTGCATTTCATCGGGCCTGAATGTAACAGCCTTTGAGAGGTTAACAATTATGTCCCAAATTCATAAGAGCTTATGATCCCTGGGGCTGCTCAGAGACGTCTATCTGTGACCAATTTAGCTACTCTTAAATGTTTTAGCCGCTTTGTCAATCAGAATGTTATTAAAGCCTGCCAGTTTACATACAGTTATTACATAATCCTCTATTAAGCAGTTTTTTTGCTACAGTCCCTGCAATTTTTTCTTGATATAGGACCTCTTAATAGTTGAAAATTCCTAAAACAAAACTTTAAATATTAGTTTACTTCTGACATAACTGTAGACCCACCTCCATGCATGACCTGCCAACAGTGCTACTTTCTTCCTTTTACGTCATATTTCTTTAGTCCTATTTCAGCTTTTAGTAGGTTAGCTTTTAAAGGCAGCTGCTTAATCCAGACATCTGAGTAGCATGTCCACACAATACTAAAGACCAAGAAGTGGCCCAAGGATAGGTGATTCCCATTTGCACTTCTGTCTGATGCTAACCCATTTACCCTGCATGCACTTACCAAGATGGTCTGGCTCCATATTTCCGGGACAGTGTAGTAAACGAATTAGGAAGAGACGAATGGAAAATTGGGAAGAACATTTATTGGGTGGAGGAGAGGATAACAAGGAAAGGTTTAGATAGCTGTGGTAAATGTAAAGATAATCCTGTTGGCAAATTTGGAAATGTATACAATCTGTTCTAGAAACCCCTAACTGCTAAATAACCATAACAGACAGAATGAAAACTTGTTTCATTCATTTCTCCATCTTCGCAGCCATTTCCCTACTGGTTTCTTTCCCAGTGTTTTATATTGGAACGTGTCATGCCTTTAGACTTCCCTGGACAGTGCTGCAGTAAGCCCTGAGCACTGTGCTAACACTGACACGGGAATATCATACAAATTCCACGATAATCAACATTTTTGTTTTGATGATCTGTATCTGTGCAAGCGTGCAGGCTTTCATTCATTCAGGTAGAACTCTCTTAAAAGAGCCTTCAGTCTTATTCCACCTTTGTTTATTCATAGACAGTTGCTGGAGTCAGAATTCGCACAGTTGCTCTTTGGATAGAACATTCTTTTTCAAATGGAGCCCAGAAGTGTGTGTTATAATGGAAAGATGGCAAATGGATTTCCTTAGACTTAGGAGGAAGGGTAATGAGAATATGTTGTGTAAATACATATCTTGTGGGAATTTGATCAGAGCCAAGAAAATATGGGCCTCTACAGTATTTTTTTGCATATATTTTCTGCATCTTGTTTGCATATGCATTTTCCTTTTCTCTGGTTATTTATCTGTATATCCAGATATACTATATGAAATTTTATAGAGTGTGGAGCTGTCTGACAGCAGAGAGCTTTTTTTGTTTTACTGAATGTTTTGTTGGTACATATGGTCTGACATGGATGAGCAGCCACGGTGAGATTTTGGAGTCTATTAAACTGGCTCATTAAAAAGATCAATCTGTTTCTGTAATAACACTGGGAACCATCAGTCACTAAAAGAGGGAAAAACTGACACCTGAGGAGAAAACACATTTTGGTAATTTGTTCATGACATGTCGTGAACAAAAGAGTGCTCTATATTTTGTTTACAACTTTGGGGGCTTACATTCTGTGACGATTGCTGATTTAATCCCCTCAGCAGTCATCACGTGTTTCAGGGATGGGTTTTGGCAAATTTAACTTCTCATCCTTAAATATAATTGTCACTGGTTATGTTTTTCCTTTTTTTAAACACTATTGTTATTTACAGTGCAATGAATACTCTGGGGAAACCTATGAAATCTTTTTTTTTTTTTCTTGTACGGAAAGTGAAATTTATTCTACTTCCTTTTAAAAATAGCTCTAGAGTGAGTCTCCATGAACAACTGTACTGAATTTGTAGGTCTGTAGTAGAGTATTGTAAAACGCAAATCAGAAAATTATCTTTCATTTTAAAAATGTGTTGTTTTGTTTTTTTTTACTCAGAAATATTGGGGAAAGCAAGTAGAAAATTTTGATTTCTACTTTTGTTAATATATAAAAGTTTATTACGTTAGAACTTTATTTTGTTGTTCTGTGATGGGAGAAGCTAAAGAAAGGGAATATATATATACCATTTGTGGAGCTGGTTAAATGAAGTGACCAGAATGTAGAAACTCTAGTGTTCAAGAGCATTCTTTAAAGCTGCTCCCTGTGCTGGTCATGGAGACGCTGCGCATTCTGATGGAGTCACGAGGGAAAGGGGCTGCTCAAGACTGCAGCATGGATACAGAGTACTAAGGTCAAAAAAAAAAATTGTGGGAATTATCATTGCTGCCTTTCCTCACAGCTTTGATGGTGCAGCTTTTTGTTATAATTTGTCTTTAATATCATGTTCTTACCTGCTATGCTAATTTTCTGACTCAGAGAATCTTTCTTGCCTGAGAAGTCAAACCAAATGGTCATTGGTTTTTTATGGATACTGCTTCAGCCTCAGCCCCCATTTCAAATTATCAGTGTGAAGTATTAATCCCTTCCTCTGTGTCATTTTAATGTAACCATGCTTTAAATCATTCAGATATATAACACATCTAGACTTTTTTAAAATTAATTAATTGTTTTTATTAAGGTATTATTGATACACACTCTGATGAAGGTTTCACATGAAAAAACAATGTGGTTACTACATTTACCCATATCATAGAGCTCTCCCCCCTCCATACCCCATTGCAGTCAGTTTCCATCAGTGTGGTAAGATGCCACTGATTCACTGTTTGCCTTCTCTGTGCTATACTGTCTTCCCTGTGACCGCCTCACACCATGTAACACATCTAGACTTTTATTTTGAAGGGCACATTGTTGCATTAATACATAATTCCTCCTCCCATGATAATTAAGTAGTCTTTTCTAAAAAGACGTGTTTGAACTTTAGAGTGGTATAATTTGTCAGCTGGGAGAGATCTTATGGATCCACCAAGCCAACCCTTTCTCTAGATGCTCAAGGAAACTAAGGCCAAAGAACTTGACTAAAATCACAAAGCTTCTTAGTGGAGAAACCAGCATATTTCATGCCTGAAGTCTTGCAGTTGCACTAAATATGTTTTGAAATGCAGAGTTTAAATTAGAAAAGCTCAACTAAGAATTGGGTTTATTCCCTTTTTTCTTTTCTACAATTGCTCAAGTGGGAAAATGCAATAGTATAATATTCTTGGGATTTTATACACCTTTCTAATATTAGACAATCCACAGGCAGCCAGGTTTCCTGGCTTAATGAGTAAAAATGCTGAAGGTTGGAGGGGCAGAAGGCAGTCACTCTGAAACTACTGGTTGCATATATAAGGTTTATCTTCACCGTAGACACCAACTTGGACCTAGGGCCATTTTCCTTTCTGTAAAATTTAATAAATGAGGTTGCAATATTTTTGTCTCTCTAAAGAGAAAAGGTAGGTACACTTTACAAGGAATTGTAGGATTAATTGACTATGCAAATAAATAAATTTGTATTGTCTACTGAATTCAATTTTCAGTGAATGTAGGAATTTATATTTGTACATCCTTGTTTTGTGTTGCATCTTTTATGCATTCTCCAGTTGCACACAGTGAGTAATCAACACTGTAGAAATAACTTTATTTTATTTATTTTTATTAGTCACATCAATTGTGAAGGCTACTTGTGAGGCAGCATTGAGTTGTATTTACATGTTGGGATGGGTAGCATGGTCCTAGAGGACCTTTTGGTGTCTCTGCACTCCAGCTTCCACATGAACTTGCTTGCGTTATTTCTTGGTTGCTATCCTAGGATCTAGCCCTGCTGAATATTCTTCATGCTTTAGCCTGTATTCTGACCACTGGTTTTTGCTCTGTTCCCTAGTTCTTCTGTGTCATAATTCTGTTCCTTTCTCACAGGCTAACTCAGTATCTACTATTTGAATGAAGGTTTCCCAATTGTAAATATTATAATAGTGGTTACTTAGTTTACTGAGCACTCAAGATGTGTCATGCCTTGCTCTAAATAATTTACATATGAATATGTAGTAGTTCCCCCCTTGTTTTCAGGGGATGTGTTAAGACCACCCCCCAGTGGTTGCCTGAAACAGCAGATAGTACTGAACTGTATATGTAATTTATACTATGTTCTTTACTATACAGACATACCTATGGTACGGTTTAATTGGTAAATTAGACACAGGAAGAAATTAACAACTAAGATAAATTAGAACAATTGTGACCATATATTGTAATAAAAGTAGGTGAATGTGGTCCCACTCTCTCAAAATATCATAATGCACTGTACATTCTGGAGTGTTCTTTGCTTCCCTCTGATCTCCTATACCGCTTTTGTATGACTGTCTTTATGTTACCTGCCAAGTTCAGGTCCTGCATGGAAATATAGAAGTCTTAGATCTCTATACATTGTATTCATGGTAAAAGATTTCTTGCCATCATATATATCGTGATTTTATAATTTTTTCATTCTTCCCCATTTCCTTCGATGTTTTACTGGTTTATATAAACACGGATTATCAGTGCACACTGGCCCCTCATGACTTAAGTATTTCACATAAAAGAAAGTTTTAACAAAACATGTGTTTTCTTTCTCAGATAGTCACTTTACAGTCTCTGTTACTGAGGAACTGGATAAAAACAGTCTGAGGTGGGATAAAGTATAAATTAGGTTGTCTCTTAGGTCTTTTTACATTTATTGTTTCCTATTAGTCCCATTCTACTGGTAGAAAACTGAAGCCAGAATGTTAATTTTCTCAAGGTCACATAACTGAGTCCTTGAGTGGTCCCCTCTGTTCTTAGGACCAGCAGACTCTGAGAGAACAGTGGTAGGTTATGTTCAGGAAAATTTCTCCTGGTAGAATATTCTCAGGTTGATTTTAAAAACAAACAAAAAATGTCTACAGGAATTCCTGAGACATGGTATACTTCCCACTAGGATTTGAGTTATTTCAGGAGTATGCTGATAGGGATAATAAAAATTATGGACAGTTTGTTAGTTTTGCCTTATACACTTCAAAAGGGCAACAAATGAAAAGGTAAATTTGGAATTAACTCAAGCAAATGAGGTGTAGACTGTTTAGGCATTTCTAAGAAGGAGGTAGTGATGAAGTGGTTTTAGACCTTTCTGGACATGTATCCTTGGAATAGGGTTAGTCTTACTTACAAGTGAGTGAGTCATGGAAGCACCAGGGGAGACCTTTCATAGCTTTGTTTCTCTGGGCTGTGAATGTTTTTTAATGCTTTGCTGTTAAAATATAGCTACCTTTGTGAGGTGGTGAGCTTTATTGTTTCAGTAGCTAGTGAAGTGGTGGCACCCAGGCTAGGACAGTAGGGACCTGATAGAAATAATAGGACAGACTGAGGACCTAGCCCTGCTTCTTAAGACATGAAGGTCTTTATTTTAGGGGGAAAAGGCTTTTTTTTTTTCTAATAATGGGTCATTGAAGTAATAGCACTGTTCAAATGGCTGATCTGAGGATAAGTAACATGTCCAACCACTTTCATAGTTATAAGATTTCTTCCAGTGTTGTATGTTGTTATCATTGAAGAAGGAGGGAGAAAACAACTAAGTGGAGGTGGTTTGACACAATTGGGTCAGAGATGTCTCCTTATTTAGAAACCCAACAGGGGCTATTAGAAGGTATTTTCTATTTTTGCACAAAAATCAGCTATAAATAATAAATTGTTCAAAGCAGAGACCAGAGAAGTTCTCTGTTGGCTGAAGTGGTTGACTTGGACACAGTTAGTCCAGAGGACTGTCAGCCCTGTATGTTTTGATCTGAATAACCATGATATTTAGATTTAAATGTAGAATAATTGTAGAGTTTTCAAACTAAAAGGGACCTCAGAAATCATCTAGTCCAGTGGTTTTCAAACTTGATTTTAGCAGCATACTTTTTCCTTTAAAATGAAACCTTAGGTGGAACCCCAATTTGTAAAAACTGGTAAGAATAACAAGTGGGTTCCTCTGGCCTTTTAAAAATCTTCATTGTTTGGGGGAAAAGGTCTTCATTGCTTACAGAATCCCATAAGCACCTCAGATGGCCCAGTTTGAAAACCACTGATCTAGTCCAACCCTTTCATTTTACAGATGAGCAAACTGAGGTCCAGAGAGGTTAAGTGGCTTGCCAAAGGTCTCACAGCTAGTCGTGGAAGAGCCAGGACTAGATCTCAGGTCTCTTGATTCCCAGTCCAGTGCTCTTTCCACTACACCACACTGCCAGTAAGGTAGGTGTTGTGTTAGCATTATGTTCATAGCTATTAACAGTCTTCAGTATTTTCCAACTGATTTATGCTGGTGATATGTGTTGAATGTTGAAGTGTATCATTTAGAAATGTATAGGATATAAAAATGCAGATTACAATCACAAAAGATACACACTCAGAAGATAAACTGATACCTAGAATATTTCCTTTGACTCCTAAAAATTACCTTAAAACAATCCATTTAGGTGTAATGTCTGAGATATATAAGGCATTTTAGTCTGGTATCAGTGATCAATATGGATGGAGTCAGTCTATTTTAGTGCAGACACGTACTTTGATGGGAGCCACAGAGACCTCTGGCCGCCTCTCCCATGGAGACCGTGCTCTGCTGTCATTTCTAGTATCGGCCAGGCTCCTGGCTCCGGAACAGTGTACCTTTCTTCAGCATGTAGTGGTCATCTTCCATTCGTTTCACACTGAGCTCTGTAGAGTTGCCCTCCATTTTGTGTGTGCCTCTTCCTCCATCTCTGATCTCTTTAGCTTTCTCAGTCTGGTGTGAAATTATCAATGGGGTGTACCATCAAGGGACATAGGGGATGGTTCGTGGCAGAATCCTATTGCTCTAACGATTTCTATTATGGAGTCAGTTTCCACTCATACCCCTCCTGTATTATCAGACAAAAACTATCCTAGAGGCTAGGGAAAGGGTTCTTAAGGCCTTATTGTTAAAGGTATGTGGAAATCTGCAGCTTCTATGACTTGGTAGAATTCTTACGGGGAAATATCCCAGGTTAAAGAGATGTTTCCACTGGTCTAAGAATAGTGTGCTTGTTTTATATAGACAATCAGATATGAAGTAAAAAATGAGTTTGGGAGCTGTGAGTCCAGTTACAGTTGGATGCTGTTTGCTTGTATTTTACTGAGTATATCCAGTTTGTGTCTAAGAATGGAGATCATACTGAGCCTGGAAATACTTCCTTGGCCCTCTTTGTGTTTGAGAATCTAGGAGCAGTAACTAGTTATCAGCTCTCACTTACCGTATTCCTTCTGAAAGCCCAAGCTCTGTGTATCCCGTGATGAAGAGCAAACAGGGTGTGCCTTTCTGCCCTGGGACCCGATGACCCAGGCAGGTAACACAAGCTCTTGGGGTAAGTTTCCCCAATTTTAAAATCAGGGAGTTCACCTACATTTTCCTGCTAGTCCCAGCTGGCTCTGTAGGACTGTCAAGTCATTATCTTGGTGACCAGAGGTAATGTCCAAGTCCCAAAGGTTGCATTGCTCTGTTAGTTCAATTTGATCAGTGCTTTTCAATAGAACTTTCTGCGCTGCAGTGATGGGAATGTTCTGTATCTGTGCAGTCCAGTACCATAGCCACTAGCCACAGGTGGCAGTTGAGCACCTGAAATGTGGCTAGTGTTACTGAAGAACTGAACTTTAAATTTTATTTAATTTTGAGAAGCTTAATGTAAATTTAAACAGCCACATGTGGCTGCTGTATTGGACAGCACAGCTCTTGGTTGTTCTCTGATGTGAAAGTTAGATGCCAGTGGATAAAGGGGGTAGGTGTACTGTAAGAATTCCTCAAGAGAGAGAAGCCCTTTTACCTTGATAACTCTTCACCAAATAAAATGAGTCTTTGGGTAATTTGTTAGAAATCAAGTACTCTCTTTTGAACGAACATGTTATCTACAGAGGGAGATTGGGTTTCCTCTTATTTGTTACCTAATTAATAACCACATTGAGCTTCAACTGAGAAGACATCTGTTAGCTTGATGAGAAGTGAACCATTTTCTCACATGTGCCGTCTTGTGATCGTTTCGGTCTAGCGTGGGTTTCAGTGAATTCCCACAGGTCTTCTGGGAAGCTGAGTTCAGAAAGTTTCTGGCCAGTAAAGAAATATTCTGTTTATATTGTAAGTTCAAATGTGAGTGTCTGAACTATGCTGGCTTCTGAGGACATTATGAAACAAACTCTTTTTCTTCCCCCCTTAGAACCAAAGAAAATGGCTTTGACAGAGAGCCTTTGCACTCAGAACATCCAAGCAAGCGGCCGTGCACTATCAGCCCAGGCCAGCGGTACAGTCCAAATAATGGCTTGTCCTACCAGCCCAACGGCCTGCCTCACCCCACCCCACCTCCACCCCAGCATTACCGTTTGGATGATATGGCCATTGCCCACCACTACAGGGACTCCTATCGACACCCCAGCCACAGGGACCTCAGGGACAGAAACAGACCTATGGGTAAGACTGAAGGATCTGTTCACTGCTTAAGGAATTGGATGCTTGAGACTCGCATCATTACTTAGCTGAACTTGAGGTTTGAAATAAGTGATAGGGTAAAAATTCTCTTGCTTCATAATATTTCCTTTATGAGAAACTTGGTTAGTATTAACATTTTATTTAACAGTTGTGCTTTCTCTTCCTTAATTACTTAAGTTCTTCACAGCACGTAAATTTATTTTTGGAGGGGGGCATCTAAATGAATACAGAACCCTCAACAAATGCAAAGTGGAGTTTTAGCTTGATTCTTTTAATACTAGAGATTTCATATGCAATCTGCCTCAAATATTGTTAAAGGTCAATTTCTTTCCTCTCATTGTGTCTTTTATTTCAGATAGTCTTGAAGTTCATTTCGATTTGTTTCAGTGTCCCTGATATTCTGCATTTGAAAAATGTGATATAGTATAATGTTTCTGGCTTAAAAGATGTTCTTTGAGGAATGATTTGGTACTTTTTTTTTAACCTGAAAATGACAGTGATTAAATTTGGTATTAACAATTGTGTGTCAAAGATCAGAACACCAAAGAAAGAAAGTTTGGGTAAATAATGTATTCCATTTGCCAGTGTTCATTTCCTCTTTAAATAAAACCATTGGAAATGAAGCATTTAGGAAACAGTTGCCTTCCAAAAAACAGTTGTTTGTGTGAAAGATGAGAGGGGAGATGAATAAGGTAAGTTTTAATCCACCAAGTCACTGGGTGAAGGGATGGAGTCAGAACACTGTTCCTGGGGCTCCTTTAATTCTTAGTTTTTGGTGCACAGGCTCTTTATAAACTGAGAGCAACAGTCAACCCTTCATTTTTTTCCCATCTCCCCAGTGCATGCCACACCCCAGCAGAACTTCCTCACCTCAGAGCTAATTGCCGACAAACTTCCCTGACACAGGCAGTCTGGTGGCCAGGATGTTGTCCACAGCCAGGGATGATGAGTCCAAGTGGAAAACCAGAACCCAGAACTAAGGATGGAGAACTCTGGGAAATGCAGCCAGCCATTCACACGCTGCTTGAATAGTAGGGACAGTGTTGTTTAGCTACAGGCAGAGAGCCCAAAGAGCAGACCTTCATGTTAGACTTCTAACTAGGTTATTAGCAAATAAAGGCTGCCAGATGTAGGGTCTTCTTGTCTTTCTACACACAACCCTGCAAAGTTTAGAAAGCTTTAGAAAGGGAGAGTCAGTGTGAGAGGAGAGGTGATTGAGACCCTGGTTGTAAGATAGTAAAATAGCTCTGCTTTTCCCCGCAGCACTCACATCTACATTTGTATAGTGTGTCAGACAAATGGCTAAGCAAATAATTTGTGCTTTCTTAATAGCCAATCTAATGTTCTCTCAGATAACATTTCTGAAGAGCTCTCCAAAGTGGTTATGTTGTTTCTCAGTCTGGATTAATATCTTGACCCCAAAATCAAATGTGGTAACAATCCCCTTCTAAGCAAAAGCCTGGCCATTTATTTATGACTTAATGTCCCCAAAGCATGATTGCTTATTTCCAAATGGAAGTGGAGTCAAGGTCATGGTAAGACCAGTTCCAGACATCTCACTTTGTAGGTACTAGGAAATGGTCTCATTCTTCTGCAGCAAATGCTATTTCATAAAGTACTAGTTCCAATGCAGTATAATCAGCAAAGAAGTAATTACACTCAGGCACAGTGAGTATGTTTGCATCTAGTAATGAAAGATATCCTTTTATGAATTATATCAGTATCCACTGATTTTATGTGATTTTTCTTTAGACCATGTTCCTTACCTTTTAATTAGCTTATAAAACTAATAGTGCTAATCTCTATAAATATATACAAATACTTAACCATCCCTAAAGTGTGGCAGAGCTTAGTGTGTGTTAATGTAAAATAAAAACTTGATGTATGAGAAACTAATTATGGTGGTACATCAGGTGACCATTTTGAGAGTATAAAAATTGTCATGAAGTCATAGTATGGTTACGATTTATATATGCCTATTATATGCAGAGAAATATACTCACTAAAATCCTTTAATAAAGTAACTTTACAAGCAGCCTTAGTTTATAAGTAACCTTAGGGTCTTAGCCTGTTTAGCTGAAATCTTCTCAAGCATAAGAACCAGGCAGTATGTCAAATTTCCCACAAATGAAAATGTGATCTTAATGATGATGAGCTGTTTTCCCATATTATATCCCTCTGATGTTACAAATATAAATAGAAACTGTGTTGATGAATATTTAAGTATCTGCAATAGAAAAATTAATCAATATAAATGAGTTTTATTTTTTCTTTCAAAAGCAGCAAATGAGCCCTATATTTCTTCACCAAGTACTTGGGCTCCACCATCTTTCTGATGTACTTATTTTTTTAAATGTGATGAAGCTTAGCTGTGTTCCACAAATGCTGGAATCCCTCCCATTGGCCACAGACATCCTGTTGCTTATTAATATTATTCCAGGTGTTAGAGTTCATATCATTTGTGATTCAGTATGCTGAATTTTGGGAACATTTGAGACCACTGGAGTTCTTGGTTTTTAAAAATAAATAGGATGTCGCTATGGTGAAAGTCAGTGCCACATTTATATCTTCATTGCTCGGTGGTTGTTTTTTTGTGATGACTCACTACAACGTAGTGCTTTTTTCCTAAAACACAGGCAACAAATAAATCAACAAAAATTACATATTTGCAAACATTTCAACTTGCAATAGTCACAACAAACAGAGCAAGAACTAAATAATACTTTTCCCCAATGTCTTTTCTGTTATGCAAATTAACACATTTGCAATTTTACTTTTTTACCAATAGGTGGCATTGACAATTTTAACTTAAATTTGACAAGAATAATGCAAAGTGTTTTATATTTAGCTTCTTATTTAGTCTGAGAAAGAGCTGTCGTGTATTTGTTCACTTCCATCAGCTTTAAATGAAATATTTTGTGGTTGGCTGAGAGGAGTCATGTGACTCATGTTATTTTTCTAAATCGGCTGACAGAGGGGACTTCTAACTATTCAGATTTCACAAAAAGTGGAATGCAATGTCTCTCCACTTTACCACCATTTAACTCCTCCATAATGCTCTCAGAGAAGGACCCTAGGCTTCTAGAAGCCCAAACCATATCAGGCTTAATTTGCTATTCAGCATAACATCTACAAAGAATAGTTTCAGTCTTTTAAAATAGAAAATACTGCTGTAGTCCAGTGCCTTTCCTTTGTAGTATAAAATGTGTATTATTCATAACAAAATTTGGAAGAGGAGCAGTACATCTCCAGGTATCTGTGTTGAGACCTTTCCATCCAATTTCTTAGTGAGACACATGTATTTTCTATTTTGATGAGCGTCCTAGCCAATTGCTCATGTTCCTTCCTATTGTTACTCACTAGTAGGCATTGCCGTGTTACTTTTTCATGGTAAAAAACGTTGGTACTTGTACTGTGGATTACAGGTTAGAATTTTCAATTTCTTGGCTGGGAATGTCAGTCTTTGTCCAAAATTATATCTGATGTTGATTTTTTTTTCATGGATGATAGTTTATTTCTTATTTTAAATTTTTTAGTCAATTAAATATTGTAGCTTTCCTATTACACAAGCCCTTTTAATGGCCTAATTTTATCATGTAGGTATGTGTAATATACGTTCATTTACGTTATGCTGAAATGTAGAAACATTTTACTATGCTTCTTTGAGAAGAGCATGTCCCAGCCCATATAAAACGATTTATGCTGCCTTTATTTTTAATGCAGGAAAGCCACAGTTTGAAACCACTTAACATTTACTTGTGGTTTCTTGTATTTATTAAGAGTTAGGATATACTCATATTTTCACTTTAAGAATATGACAGATAACTAGCTCAGGGCTTGGTGTCACTTTATTCTTCGTTTCTTCATCTGTAAAAGGAAGAGTCTGACCAGATGACCTCTGAAATTCCTCCTAGTGCTAATATTTTATTATTCTGTGAGGAGCCCATTAGGTAATTCTGAATCTGACTATGACTCATGTCTCCATTCAAAGTCGAATATATTTTCATATCATTTAGTTTGCCCACATAATCTTTGCCGAGTACCTGTGTGCATATGGATTATGTCCTGAATGCTTTAGGGTGATTCAACCTCATCCTCTGCATTTGTAGGGTTGCATGGCACACGTCAAGAAGAAATGATTGATCACAGACTAACAGACAGAGAATGGGCAGAGGAATGGAAACATCTAGACCATGTAAGATGTCGGTAATCATTTAGTTTAAAAATGTTTTGAAACAAGTGGAATGAGGTTATGTAATCAGAAGTATGGGGATGTGCTGAAGGTATTATGTTTCCTGCTATCCTGGGAGAAAATAGTGAGTATGTTTGAAGTAGAATATAAGATTTGATTTCTAAGTTGGTATCAAAGCCACTTATGTAAGAAATGTGTAGATCATGGAAAGGAACCCTCAAAGCCAAATCAGTGGACTACTGTTTTATTGCAAAAGGTCCATTCAATTTATACAGTAGTGGGATGAATATTTGGAAAGGTAGCTGTGTGCCTTTAGCTGAAATCTCTTTGTCGGCACTCATATGCATGCCTCCCACATTTTACTTATACCCCCATCTTATCTGTTGGGTCTCAATTTCACATTTAACCTTTGAAGGTAATAAGACTGAAGGTAGACTGAAGGCCTCAGGAATCAAATAGCATCCTTCATTGTCCTAAAATAGTTTGTTTCACTAGCACCAGAGTTTTTAAGTTGTGGTGATTGATACATTCTTCCCTTTGCCCTGTGTTTCCCACATAGCTGTTGAACTGCATAATGGACATGGTAGAGAAAACAAGGCGATCTCTCACTGTACTGAGGCGATGTCAGGAGGCAGACCGGGAGGAACTCAATTACTGGATCCGGCGGTACAGCGACGCTGAAGACTTAAAAAAGGGCGGCACTAGCAGTGGTCACTCCAGGCAGCAGAGTCCTGTGAACCCAGACCCCGTGGCATTAGGTACCTTTCCTTCAGGTGGACGTCGTGAACGGACACTTCTTATGCTACTAATGCTGATTTCAGTTTTAACTTGTCTTTTTAAAAATAAAGGATGTGTAGGGACTTAGAATAATAAACACTTTATATATCCTCAAATATGTCTTGTCTGTCTGTCAGGAAAGCAGGCAGTTTGGCTTATACAGAGGCAGTTACAAAAGCAACTCACTTTTCTAGGTTGAAGTGTTGGGCTTGTGGCAAAGCTTCATGCTGGACTAGAATTTCATAGGCATCCCTAAAACACATATGCATATGTGCTCCCTTCATAATGCAACTGTGGATCCTGCCTCTAATCTGCAAAAAACAAAATCTCAGGGTGTGGGACCCAGGCTTTCTGTTTGTAGCCAACTCTCTGCAGAATTCTCTGCTGCACACCCACGTTTGTGAGCCCTGCACACAGGGATGTGTGTTGCCTGATTTTTAATTGAACACACAGTCTCTAAGATAGTCTTGCTTTGTAGCTGTATTTTATATTAAAAAAAAAAAAAACACTTTTAACTCCAGACTCCTCCAGGAAGTGACCTAATGGCTGTGCAGTTTGCCCACAGCCACTTGCAAATTAGCAAGAAAGATGTAGCTGTCTTCTGAGACTTGACCTTAGATTGTTTAAAGTTTTATTAATTCTAGGTATATACAGGACTGTTAGAAATGGAACGCTAACATGTAGCCACATTAGCATTGCTATTTGGGGATTGTTGGGTTATAAATAAAACATAATTGCCAATATATGGAAAGAAATCTTGAACCTGAGAACATTTTTGAGTGGCCTGTAAATTTTTGCCTAAATTAATACTGAGGTATCATCATTGACATTACTGGCCATTACATGTGTATACCCTCTGAGTAAGTGTATACCCTCCAAGTTGTTATCAAAGCCACTTATGTAAGAGTCTGCTTTTACTCGCTATACTTCCATTCTCTTAGTCGAGATGGATTTCTGTAGGTCCCTGATCTCACCTCATTTTCTTATTTGTTTAGCTCCCACTTGACTGCTAACTCAGGATAGGGTCTGGTCTGCTCTGTAAAACAAAACTAATCATACATGTACAGATTAAGCTCATGACTTTGGCCTCATTTTCACCATGGCTGATTATCAAAATTTAAAAGCTTGAAGTATAGTATCTGGCTACTGATCATATTGTCTTTTTTATTAATATTATTCCTATCTAATGAAGTTTCCTTTGTACTTAGGTTTGTGGATTCCTGCTAATCCCTGAATGCTGAATGTCTTAACAAAATAAGTATTAAATACAGGAAGATTCTAAGTCAATTTACCCAACAGACATTAATTGAAAGCATACTTTAAACACATGTGTATTTGTTAGGATACATCAAGGCAAGCAATGAAAATAGGTTTAAATTTAATTTGAACTGACAGTGGTCCAAATAAAACTATTTAGAGCAGAGTAAAATAAACATTTGTTTCTTTACTTCTTTATTGTGAATGCAAGTTGGTCATTCATGACAAATCTGCAACGATAAATAATAGGAATATTTGTAATCATCCAATGTAGGCAAAAATTGGTAACTTTAAACTAAATAAAACTTTGGGAGTAAAACTGTCCCATTTAGCCTGCTCTATTGAACAAATGCATTTAGTCAGTATTTATTTATTGAGTGTTTACTACGTACCAGGCATCATGCTGGGCACCATTATAGAGGAAAAAGATTCTTTATTCTCTCCCATGAGGAACTTTTGATCTATTATAGGAAATAGTCAGGGCCACAGATGGTGGTGTGGCACCAGGTGGCCACTTTAGTTCAGTCTCCTGAACTAACAGGCACTGATAGGACTTTATACCTAGTGAGTTGTTTTCGGCTCACAGAACACAGGACACCTCACTTATTATAGGCACCACTGTTGTACATGCGTTCTGGCAACACAGATGCATATTATTCTTGAGGAAGATAAGTTTAGTTTCCCTTTTATGTAACCAAAAGAATAAAGTTGGTTTTAAAAGCTTCTTTACTTTCAGTGATGCTTAATGTATTCATGTTTTTGTAAAACTGAGAGGTTGCTTCGGCTTTAAGCTTTTAGAGTTTGTATTATTCAAATGCTACAATTTCAGCTGTTTGCTTGGACTCTGTTAAAACAGTCATGTTCTTTAGCAACCCAGAACCCTAGATTGCTTTTTAAGAAACTACCACAACTTCCAAGGGAACTTGTCAAGAGCCATATGATACGCAAGTTTTAGCGTCCAGCAGTTACTTCATTATGCATCCTCACTAGTCTTCAAGGCTTTTGAGTTCCATTTTGTGTGACTGTAAATAAGAGGATGGGTGGTTTATAATCATGGACTACAGTCATTTATTTTAAATGCTAAGATTCTGTCCTGGGTTTTGGAGTTGAATGTATTGATGTATAATGAAAGGATTGGAGGTGATAAGCTAATTTATTTTCTGCCTCTGAAAAATGTGGAGTGAGGTGTATGTGTAAAGATAGAGCTATGGTTATGTCTGTATGTTTATGTACATGAATCTCTGTGTCCTACAGTTACGTTACATGTGTTTCTTTTAGCTTGATTCTCTCAATTCTTAAGCTGCTGTCTGGTCACAGATGAGACCTTCAGAATAACATAGAAGATAACTTTAGTTCAAAATACTGCCCTGGTTACATGCTTGGCCTGGAAACACTGGCAGTGTTGTCATACACACGTTCTTAGCATTTTAAAATTGTACTTGGGGACTGCACAGAGGAGAATACAGCTTCCATGACTTCACTGTTGTGCTTGTGAAATGAGTCCCATTCTCCCTTCTGAAGTACAGAAGTACACCTATAGTATTTATTCAGTGTGAGGGATTAGTAAGGTAACATGATTAATCTATTACTATCAAATTTTGGGAGTTTTCCCCAGATAACTAAAGACTATTTTGAATAACCTCTTAAATAATTTTAAAATTGAGTATATGCTGAGCCCATAATGTTATTTCCATTCTTTAAGTCAAAAATTTAAAGGTTGATATCTTGAAGGAATCTTGGAAATAATAGGTTTTTCCTTGAAATAACAGGTTTTTATTATTTTTATTATTATTTGCTTCTTAGGAAAATTCCAAAGATCCAACTCTAACAAAATTGGAAAGCTGATTTTTTTGAACAGTTTTCTCTATTTTTAGAGTACGACTTGTTCTTTATACATTTAAGTTTTGTTATGTTGTGCACCTCACTGAAGAGCATGTTAATGCCGTCAGAACTGGCAGATTTGATTGCCGAAGCAGAATTGCTTTTATCCGTGTAGGTAGGTAGGTAGCTACTGGTTAGTACTTCAGGTGCTCTCTGAGCATTTACCTGGGTCCCCGTGATTCTGCTTTTCTCTTTTGCCTTCATTTTCTTTTTCTGTCAGTATGTTGTTGACATCACTCACTCCTTGGCTCCTGACATTTTATCTCCATTAAATTACTTTCTTTTTACTGCCTTTTGACTATTCTAGAATCTTTCTACAGTTCATCTCATATATGTGGGCCCTCCCTCTACAGCATTAGAGTTATAAGAACTACCTAATGATGGATTTAAGACTAATGTCAGACTGAGGCATGAATCTCTGAAATAGTAGTGCATTGTTCCCTGTGTTTTGTGAATGTTTGAATATTGTGATGAGAGTATAAAATTTAGAAAATGCCTTCATGTGTGTTTTGGTAAGGGTTTAACACTTGCCAGGAAGAAAAATATCAGAAAGAGGGGTGTTTTTTGGTTTGCTTATTTTAAATGCTATAGAAAGTCAAGCTGATCATTCATAAAAAGTTTAGGAATTCAGAAGTTTATTGAACTAATGCCTCTAGTAGACTGGTAGAGGAATTAGTATTTTAAAATTCCTCTGGCTGGCAAGATTTTATGAATGTCATCTAATTTGAACTACAGAATTTCTGATTACTTTCTAAAACCTCAGGATATCTAGCATGAAGGTTAAAATCACAGGTACTGAGTAGATTGCCTGTATTTGAACCCCCGGTTCCTTTACTTACTAGTATTTTTACCTTCAGCAAGTGATGCTCTGTGCCTGTTCCCTCACCTATGAAATGGAGATGGTAATAATACATACTTAATAGGTGTTTCTGTATTAAATGAGTTAAAGGGGCAGTGCCTGACACATAGTAGATAGGGTATAAGTAATAGCTATTGTTATTTCTAACATACATTCTCAAAAGAAACTTTAAATAATAATGGCACATAAAGCTAGCATTTTGCTTGACATCCAAGATTACAAAATTAGAGTAGATTCTTAGCTATATTTTTATTCTGGAAGTATTTCTAAGGAATAATTTTTAGGTACCTACTTTAATATGCAGAGAAACTAGAATAGGGAAATTCTGTCTTAAACTCAGTAAGTCTATCGAATCTGCACCCTTAATTCATAATACAAGGCTATAGAAAAATAGTTCACTCCCAACCAAGAAATAAATTATGTCTCACTATCAGGTTGTTAAAACAAGTTATTCAGAATATATCTGCATGAAAAAGTTTGGAGTTTTATGCACTTGTATTTTTCAAGACCATTCAGCCAAGCTCTTAATGTGTTTAAATATATTGGGTTTAAGAAGATGTGACTATTAGTTACATATGTCCATCTTTTAAAAAACAAAGAGAAACACCTCCTGGAGCATCGGGTATTTTTATTGTTAATACAGGAAATCTTACAGCAGTTGCTGGCTTCTGGGTTGGATTTGGGCTTGTGAAACATAATACTGAAATTTCTGAATTTATTATCCTTAAAAACAAAAACAAGTAACATTTGTAAAATATGGACTCACTTAACCTTTCCTTTCTTTTGGTGGTTTTTGTAATAGATATTTTCATGATCATAGCCTCATTCTGCCCACTACAGGATGAAGGCCATACCTAGGTGCTGCCAAGCTTTGAGCATTGCTGTCCTTGGTCAGATGAGGTCACATTGTTCTTCAAAGGCTCTCAGCTCATCCCTTCATGTGTATTGATGGCGGCCCTTGCTGTATCTAGTATCCAATGGTCTCCATTCTGTCGTAAGTGTAGCGCATCAACATCGTAGATTGCTCCTTCTGTTCCTTCACATTTCTTATAACATTTCCCTCATTTTGACTTGATGTCCTCTCTTCATAGGTGTGTGTTATCTTCCAGAGGCTCCCCTCCTCCTCGTCTTCCACCCCCTCACAGTTTGTATCCTCAGCATAATTTAGAAGGACTTCGCTATAATTTCTCTATTCTACAGTAGTTACATATGTATAGATTTCACATTTTCAACCATCTCATATAGGCTCTTCTGTCTTTGTTTCTGTGACTACATTTTAGTGTAACTATCCATTTTATAGCAAAGGATATTTTATAGGTGATCAAGGTTTAATGGGTAAAATTACCTTCTTTAGAACCAAAGCCTTAGAAATAGAGGTTTATCTAGATTAGCCAATATTCTACAGTAAGAAAGTCCCAGGAGAAAAGTTGTCTCTTGTTCTAATATTGATCAACTTAAAGCTTTTTTTTTTAACTCCATTTTGCTAATACATCTATTAGTGATCATTCCTTTGGTAGACTTGATGTCTAGACAGGGTGTCACAGTAATGTAGAAATGAAGAGGATATTATAAAATAGGTATATGTATGTATATTTTACAACTGTTGTTTGCCTTTAGATTCTGTTTCTATTTTGAAAAAAAAATTAGGAAGGACAGAAGTAAGAAAACCTTTGCTTGGTTGGTTCTGGTATTTCTATCTGGTTTCTAGGTTAGATGGAGTGTGAGTCTGTGGGCACGGCAATGTGTCAAGAATTTGAGGGAGGTGTAGTCAAGGTGGAATACTGTGTAACTTCTGGTGTGGTTTGTGGACTGTCAAGCTCTCCACATGGCAAGATGGGAGCACTGTTGAGCCCACCTTCATTATCTTTGAGTAAATTCGGATATAAACATTGATGAGGTTAAAATAAAATGTATAGAAAGATCATCGAAGTAATTTGTGGACTTTCCACCAAGGAATAAGACAGTGAATTGCTAGCTATAGAAATAACATCAAACTCCAAGTGACATATACTTGGGGAATTAAAAGTTACTGGTGTATATTGTTTAATCCAACCTGTTCAATGGTTTTGCTTTCTTTAAAGTTTTACGCAATGTGGATTTAAGTGTTGGGAGGAAAAAGAAACTTTAAGGTGTTTTTTTTTTTTACCTTAGTTATATGGAAATAAGTATATATCCATTCTCAAAGGACAACCTACTGAATAACAACATTGATAATAATAATGAGGGTAATAGCGCCTGAAGTCTAGTGAGTGTTCAGGATGTGCCATGCTGAGCCTGTAACAGGAAGTACCTCAATTCGGTCCTCACAGAGTGCTCCGCAGTAGGGTGGTACTGTCCCTGTTCTACAGATACGGTGACAGGCCTTGAGAAACTAGCTTGCCAGGTGTCACCCAGCTAGTAGGTGGCAAGCCAAGATTCAGCTACCCTCACTTGACTCAAGGACTAACGCTTCTGTCTGTGTTGCCTGGGGCTGGTTCTCAGTATCTTTCATGCATGAACTTGGATAACTTAGCTAGCATCACCTTTCCTATTTCCTATAGTAAAGAGTCGCCATTTATTAAAAAAAAAAAATTGGTATAAACTTACTGGTCTCTCCATTTTATATTTGGAATACTTTTAGATTAACATAATACATGAAAAACTTTATTTTTTTTTGCTGCTTTGGGGAAGGCATGTTTTTGTTTTTTTCTGTCTTTGTAGTTTACAAATCTATTCTCGTCCATTAGGTTACACTTATACCAAAGTCTTTTCCTAAAAATTTGTTTTTGAAAGTAGTTGTAAGCAAACCTCTTTTTCAGTGTGTTATATGGCTAAATGTGAACTTGATTGCACTTTCTTCTTCTGAGAATAGTTATAGTGGTGAAGTTTATCTTGACAAATCTAATTAGCCATATCACAGTTCCCTGAAGTTGGTTGTATGCACCAGTTTTATTTAGCTGTTTTTCAAATGAAAGTTACTTAAATAAAAACATTTGGTTTTCAGCCCTTTATAGAAATGAATGTGCTGATGAGAATGCATGGGTATTTCCAGCCCATCCAGTTATCAAACAGTCATGAAATTAACAATGTAAACTTTTAAAAATAAACATTTTATATTTGAAATACTTTTAGATTTAAAGAAACATTGCAAAGATAGTACAGAGAGTTTCCATACACCTTTCACCAAGCTATAATAAACTTTTGATAATTCAGAATAGTTGGGAAAATCTTGTGTTCTGACCAGCTGATAATCTATGTATCCTAGAAAGATTGAAAACATTCAGATTTATCTAAGGGATTCAAATGTACAATGATACGTACCTCACTAAATTGATTGTGCTTTTTCTCTCTTTTCAATATTCTGTAGCTCTATAAAAACAGAAAACTGGACTGAATTTCTTCTGACTTTTAACGTACTATTAAAGTATTGTTTTAAAAAAATCAGTCTGCTACTTGACATTTCTTATAATGTAGAGGAAATTTCAGTTACTTGAAATTTATCATAAGTTTGAATGTATTGTTAGATTTATAAAAGCTGAAGTGATTTTTTTCTTTCCCAAAAATGTCTAAATACATGTATTTTTGTAGAAAATACAGTAGGGATGACATATAGGGTGCATTTTAGGTATAGAAGACCATATACACTAAGTTTATTTTCATGTGTATTTAAAAAAATACAGAAGTTTTCATGTCATTTCCATGAACATCTTATTTTTAGGTTAGCATTCCTACAATTTTATTTTGATCTGTTCTCTCAGACTTTTAAAATTTGACAAGCATAATAAGCACAGCATTTCATTTAAAGTGCAAGTTCATTTTCTTTTTTGGAAAGCATCTACTAATTCTGTTTCATTAACCGAATTATCTGTGAATCCATTCTAATGATTTTGTCTTGCTTCTGCCCACATCAAATCCTTATGATCTAATTTGTGTGAAAAATTTTAATGCGCATTGAAATTTCAAAGAAGTAGCTAAGTGTGAGAACTGGTTAGCCATGGAGGAAGGCTCACTATTTATTGCAAGGTGGTAGAATCAGAGCTATATGAAACTTATATTACCCTAATGTTTGCTTCTTTAACTACCAGTTTTACTCTTGACAAGAAAACTACCAAATACAGTTTATTTTATTTAACAAAATAAAATATACCCATAGAAATTCCCATAATGAGGATGTGTTGAATACAGTGTTCCCAGACATCATATGATACAATGAAATCCTTCAAGTTGTGTCAGCTTTGAGCATACAATGCATTTGGACCAGTGACCTGTTTTCCTTGAGCCCTGATGACTGGCCTTGCTATTACTGTTTGTTTCCTAGAAGTGAACTGCTTAGCCTTTTAAAATTACATTTCTGTAGAGAAGCCAAGAGCATGGGCATTGCTTACGTCGACTCTTTAGTAATGACAGAACAGTGCTTATGTGTTTTCCTCCCCTCTCCGCCCGCTTTGTATCCTTTTCATAGATGCACATCGGGAATTCCTTCACAGGCCTGCTTCTGGATATGTGCCAGAGGAGATCTGGAAGAAAGCTGGTAAGAATTGTTTAAAAACATGAGTTTAGTGTTCTGGCAGCTGTGTGCAGTTGTTAATGCAGTGATGTGAAGAATGACAAGAAAGGACTTTCCTGCTAACAGCAACAAAACAACAACCCCCCAACCCCAACAAAATTTAAAAATCCTGATTAATATTCTTTAACCAGGCCTGGTTAGAACTTGAAACAGTTTCTAGTAGCATCTGCTAGTACCACTGTAATTGAGAGACTAGCAGGATTTCTGTTGCAAACCCTATTTGTCAGGGGCCATAATGGTTTCAGGCTGAAATTTGGCATAAGAGATCTTTGCTTGCATGCAGTTTTTCCATCATTAGAAAAAAAGTAGTGTTTTAGAGATTAAATTGCATACTTTACCCTTTTCTCCTGAAATTTTTTTATTGAAGTGTAATTGGCATGTATCTCCTGAATTCTTAAAAAAAAAAAAAAATCACATCAAATCTAGTTGATGGGTGAAGCTCCCAGAGATTTTAGTTGGAATCGTTTGTTTTTAATTGACCTTCAGTGCTAATTAATATTCAGTGATAAGGGCTGCATTATTTTTTAGGTTGCATTCCATTTTTCCTTCCTGCATACACTTGTCCAATTTTCTTTGACATACTGCTCTACATTTTGAGGTAGATGTAAGTTCTGATGACCCACTGACTGATGGGCCTTAAAGAAGTTCAGAATTGACAGTCTTAGTGGAAAGCCAGCACTATAAAAGTTGACCAAACACCTTTTACAAACCAACGTGGGAGATAAAGCATAAACCTGTCTCAAGAGTTAAAGATGACAAACACAGACGGTGGTTTTGAGCTGCTGTAACTCCAACTGCCAGTATAGTTTGTCTGAATTGAGAACTGGAAAATGCCATTTCTACACATGGTCAGATGGGCATAGGGCTGGGAACCCTAATTAATCAAGGATAGTAAGAGTCAAGGGAAAAGGGGTTTTGTTCCCTACAAAAGATTTCTCTTTGGGTTTTGATTTGACCCAGCTGTGTCTGTAGTTCATGCAGCTTGCTAACTCTTAGTTCACTTGGCTCTTATCAAAGTGTTTCTATAGATTTTTTCTAAGAAATACTTGTTTTTATAAAAGTGATAAGGAGTTTCAAAGTCTGATAGTATGCTAGGCTTGGTAATTTAATTGATAACCAGAAAGCTCTCTTGTATGCCCAATATATAAATCAGATAGATCCATTCAGCTTAAATGTTAAATATAAAAGTTGCTCAGCTCCATAGTCCACCAGATTTATAACATCACTTCTAAGATTTTCTATGTGGGTAGTAGTCATGGGACACTCCTAAGCTGTTAAAATGTGCTGGATGCCACCTACCTATCTGGAAAAAGAATTGCTACATCTTCCTTCTGATCATTTTTCTTCCCCATTTTTAAGTTGTCAGTGCAACTTAGACCAATAAGAGGTACAAAGAATTGCTGTTTTGGACAGTAGAAGGGTGACTTCTTATGTTGAGAGTTTTCCTCTGCATTTCCCTTATTTATGTGTATTTAAGTTAAATCCTTGGTAGTTCATAAAGAAAAATTGACAGTAAAGTCTTATGTAACCCAAATTCCTTTTGTGTTACTATCTGCTCAAGTCTTTGACTGCTATTAAGTGAGAGCAGATTTTTCTGAATATACCACCTCTGTTGGAAAGTCAACTGAATAGTTATACACAAAGGAAGTCCTACTCTAAGTGGTAAGCAATTGGAAGCGGATTTAAAACTGCACTATGTACTTTCCACTTAATCAGCTGTTCTTTTTTTTTTTAACTTGACGTGTTGTAATCTATTGAGTCCACTATTATTTTTCTTCACTGTCTGTTTTGTGGGATTCTGAAGCCAGTTCTGGGTATACACGACATTGTGGGGACTTTGAGAGTAGAGAAAGAGTAATACTTGTTTATTTTGTGTCCATGTAACTCTGAGAAGGGTTAAACCTTTTCAAGCAAATGTTTGGGGTATTTTGTAGATGTGCCCGTCATCTCTCTCAGGTCATCTGTCTAGAGTATGACTTGGAAGTGGTGTTGATTAAATTCGTATTCTTCTCAAAGTGGTATCCCTAATCTGTGTAAGAACAATTTGGGAATAGTTTTCTGTGGATGGATGCTAATATTAAGGAGTATCTGTTAAATCCCCCAAGTATTTAGATGACAGTTTCATCCAGAAATCTCGAGTAACTGCTTATAATATTTTTATAGGCTCTTAAAATTCATTTCTAGTGTTCTCACAGTGTCGAGGCTTCTGACATGATGAAAACACAGAATGTGACATCTGAATTCAGCTTGTTACAGTTTGTGGGCAAAATTTTCATTTTGGCTTTTTAGAAAAAAATTAGGAAATTAACATAGAAACAACACAATTATTCAACCTACAAATCCTATTCAAATTTTGCATGTTGCCCAAATACAACTTTCATTTCTTCACAATGAAAGTATTATACATTACCTTTGTGGCAAAAGATAAGTAAATAAAAAATAAATTTTACAGCATTTGAAAAATGTCAAAGGAGTAGAGCGCTCAAAATTCAGTGTAGTATAACCAGTGGTTCCTTTTTCACAGAAAATTACAATTGCGAAAGTATATCTGGTGCTTGAAAGTGTATTGTATAGTATTTTACACCATTTTATTTTGAAATGATATCAAATTTGCCAGAAAGTTGCAAAAAATAGTATAAAAAATTCCCTTATACCTTTCACTTAGTTTTTCCTATATTACCATATTTGCTTTAATATCCTCTTTTCCACTTTCCTTCTTTCCCTTCTCTGATACACAGTGTATAATTTTTCCAACCATTTGAAAGTAGGTTGTAGATGTGATGACCCTTTACCCTAAACATTTAGTGTGTGTTTCCTAAGAAAAAGGACATTCTCTTACGTTGCCAAAATTAGGAAATTAACATAGAAACAACACAATTATTCAACCTACAAATCCTATTCAAATTTTGTATGTCGCCCAAATAATACAACATAATAACTATGTATTTGGACTCCTATCAAATGTTGAAGGCCACATCAGTTTCTCCCTAAAAGTAGTATTTTTTAAAGCAACACCAAAGGTAAAGAAACATGCTCTAAAGTTAGCAAGGATCTCTATAAAATTGGAAAAAAATTCTAACATAAAGATGGTTTTAAAATTCAACTGAAGGTTTTCTTCAGTATATTTCCTTTTCAAAGGATCAGTGAATGTTTGCAGTTGGTAATAAATATTCAAGCACCTTGCAAATGTCCTACCAACTCTCTTTGCTGATCTGTATATGCCTGTGGGATTAGAAAAGGAATGCATAATTTAAATATAAATTGCCTGATTTGCATACACAATTAGTCAAGCTACAGCTTTGATCGTAAGCAAAAATTATTGTCCTGTATTACCACTTAGATAGAATTTTAATTCACCTTGAATATTCAAACCAAATTAGATCCTGGCTATATAGTTAGAAGGGCAGTACTTCCCTGGTGCCCCAAGTCATTTGTGATAGGATAATAAAGGCATCTTTTCACCTCCTGGTAAAGAAAGTGCCGCAAGTTCTGTGCACTACTTAGTTTCGATCCAGATTTTAAATGTGTATCTTAAAGTAACCAACAAAGGCTTAACATATCTGAGTTAATATTTCCAGTCTGGACCTTTCCCTTTATGTTTTAGTTTAGAAGACTTAGTAGGCGGTAATCGTAAATGAATAAACTTCAGAAATAATGCTATGAGAATGACAGAAATGACAAATGTCATGCCAGCTAATTACTAGTGGAGAGTTTTTGATGATCCTCAAGTCATGGACTGTAAATGTGTAAAATAAACCATAGAAATTTAAGAAATCACAGGAGTACTTGCATCTCTTATATTTTTAATCTACAGTAAAACATTTTTATTAGGAATCTATGTTTTTAATTAAACAGAACATTTAATTAAGGTGCTTTTTAAGTGGGTGAAACAATTAAGTACAAACACTTGAATGAAACATGTCATAATTAGTTTTAATAGAGTGTTAATTGGTACTAGGTTTGCCAAGTTAATAATTACTGCTTATTAAATTTTCAATTAATCATTGTCATTTTGCTTTGAATAAAGATGAAAATTAGATAAACTAATTCAGGGGGAGGATATTTTTCCCTTGTTAATTAGAACAGTTAATTTTTTAAAATGGAAATGACTTGTTTTAGTTGTCAATCTTATGTTGTACATTAGTCAAATCTTTGCACCCTTCCCACAGCCAAAAGTAAAGAGCTAATTTGACACCTTGCAAGTTTATCGTCAGGCCTGATTGTCTTTGCCTGATTCAATTACATTTGTTTAGTGCAACAGGTGGTTATACAAAACTGTGTATATATTTTATTAAGTAGATGGATGACAACTTAAAACTGGGAAATGAGAAAATGGCTTTTAAAAATCCCTATCATTTAGTCTGTGAAGGCATCTATCCACATTACTAAGGAAGTGACTTAAGAAAAAGAAAAGCTGGATCATCTTTCATCATTGATTTTCTTTAAAAGGTCTGCATTATCTTAATTACTGTATGAATTACACTATTGCGCTGTATTCTTTACCAGCAAAGTAATTGTTTGCACTTATATGTGGGTATGTGTAAAATCTGTTCTCTTCCTCTTTTTTTCCTGAATGCTTTACTCATGTACTTTGTATGTTCATGCTGACCTATAGCTTTACGGCAAACCGCCTTCTTTCTGTGTCTAAACTATCCAGACAGGTTTCTTGTTATTTTTGTCCTTTAACTACTTAGTCTAGTCTCATATCCTTTCTGGAGGTACTAGATTGCTAGAAAAGGTGTAGTAAACATGATAGTTTAAAAGCTGTTCCTCAAAGTACAAATTCAAGAGAAGAATTTCACTCTTTTTCTCTTAACTGAATTTCAGAAATTTGGTTTGTTAGAGAATTGCCCAGTACTTGGGGTGAGAGTCACACCTGTTCTCTAGAATTCTGTTTAACAGCCATCAGTCTCCCAGGTCCTGGCTAACCGAGCGTCTTCTCTTGTCCGATTGGGCCCACCTGGCACACAGAGGAGGCCGTCAACGAGGTGAAGCGCCAGGCAATGACCGAGCTGCAGAAGGCTGTGTCCGAGGCCGAGAGGAAAGCCCATGACATGATCACGACCGAGCGCGCCAAGATGGAGCGCACGGTGGCCGAGGCCAAGCGGCAGGCGGCAGAGGACGCGCTGGCTGTCATCAATCAGCAGGAGGACTCCAGTGAGGTGAGGCAGCGGGCTTCCAAGGGAAGGAGATTCCCCCCCACCCCCCCACCCCGAGAGTGCTTGTTTTGATTCTAGGAGATCACAGCCGCAGACGGATATTGCATTTTAGACAAACAGATCTTTGGGGGGAAATTAGAGTAATTTGGGGAGTCCTGGCCCTTGTGGAATTGATCAAAGACCTAAAAGAAAAACTCTTCCCAAAAGGGTTTTTAATTTATTCGGTGGGTAACAGATGAAAGTGAAATTCTAAAAACTTCCAGCACTTAGCTGGGTGTGGGTATATGAGTGTGTTAGCATTTGTACATGGTTTCTTTGTATAAGCTGTGCTCTCCAAAGACATACTGTATGCCTGGGGTCAAAGTCACTTCCTTAACTATCGGTCTTCCAGTTCAACGCTAAAACAGTGTTTGCATCAGTTTGACATTTGTAAGCGATCTTCTGCAGTCTGTTTTAAAACATTATTTGTAATAACCATCACGGCGATCATGTCATAGTATGTCAGTGCCCGAGGTAATATTATTTGGTATTATTCCAGTACACTAAATACATACACAGTCTGAATGGCTCAAGGATCTGGTAAATAGCTAAAACACAACATCTAACAGTGCTTTTAAAAATAGAGCCTATAAAGTCCAAGCAATGTTGTCATGCTCCACATTCATTAATATAGCACCGTAGCCCCCAACGCCAAAGTAACTTTAGATAAAGGACTACAATTAGCTAGTTCACACCAAGCTGAACTAGCAAAACCATAAACTGATAAATCAATGGTCTACTACAATGCACATCTATAATTTGTGAGGGAGAATAAGAATTTAATTTGTACCAGGCTTCTCTCTAGATGAAAGACCCTGCGGGAATCACTCGATGCCCAGAGTTTCTATTTAATGTGTAGCAGATGAATAATCGGGACAAAAGGAATTGATTTTCAACATTTGAAAGTTTCTCAGGAAGAGAGGGACAAAGGGAAGTTTATCTACCCTTTATCTGCTGACTTTTCTATTGTCAAATGAAGCTAGACATAAATTTGGTTCTAACTGGCATCTTTTGGCTAAGAGATTTAAGGACCTTGTTTTGTGTTTTTAGAGAGAAAAAACATTAATATCCTTGGGAGACAATTTGTCCTGCGACATTCAAGTTAGTAATACTGTGAGGCACAGTTGTTGGCCATCATTACAACTGTCACTTTCACAGGCACATTTTAGGGCTGTTATGTATTTTAAGAGTACCTCATAGGTCACTAAATAGCAAATATAAATGGCAAGGAAGAATTTGAGAATTAAAGTCATTGTATTCAATTAATGACATGCAGTATTCCTTCAGTATCTATAAGCCTTGTGTCTTTATACCTAACACCTATCCAGAAAAATACATGATCTTGACACCAGTATTTTGCACTATAAGAAGATGGTATATCAGACAATAGCTGTAAGTAGTAGAGAGGATGGAAAAAACCTAGATATGACTAATCTTCTATAGTAATTGTTTCTCTTTTTGGCTCTCTTGGGAAGTTAGTCTTTAGTGTGATACTATCCTTGTCTTACGTGACACTTTCCCAAGGGCTTTTAAGGCAGACTGTGGTAAGAAAAAGGGTTTGGATTTCAGAGGACCAAATTTAATTCCTGGCTCCATCTCTTAGAATTCTGTCATTTTGAGAGAGCCACTAAGCCTCTAAAAGCTTTGGTCTGGAGAATGAGTGAAAGTGTTTCATACAGTAGCTAGAACCTTGAGACATGATAATTTTATCGTGTCACAGGTGAGGAAATGCACCTGCCTGGAGTTAAACACTGCTAGGACATGGCAGAATCTAAACTGGAATTCAGCATGTTGTCAGTTCTTACTTGGTTTTATAACAACAAAATAAGGATTTTTTTCATAAGGACCATTAAGATAATCTTTGGGTGTAAATAAGGGCAACTTAGGTCTCTTTTCTCACTTTACTTCTCCTTAAACTGTGAGACCATTTTTAAAACTTGGGGTTCGGGGTGGACACT
This sequence comes from Manis javanica, assembly GCF_040802235.1. Lineage (NCBI taxonomy): Eukaryota > Metazoa > Chordata > Mammalia > Pholidota > Manidae > Manis > Manis javanica. The sequence continues at coordinate 177,216,224 of NC_133157.1, read as the reverse complement.
TGGTTTCTCAAAGGAGTAAGTCTCTTCAAAAGTAATATAGGCCTTTTCCTCAGAATATGAGAGCAAGAAATGGAAGAGAGACCTCATTTGAATGAAGCCGAGACTCCTCTAGACTTAGACATAGTCTGCACACACTTACCGTGAAAGTGGTTTGATTAGGGGGTTTGAAAAAGAAGTAAAGGTTTCCACTAGCCCTAAGTTAATGTCATTAATTCTCTTGTGGACAATGTCCTAGAATAATCTGTGTTCCTGGTATTAGGTTTAAGCTCTACCTTTTACCCAATTGTTAGCTTAAATTTATAGTCAAATTATCTTTCCACCCGCTGAAGAATTCTTTATTTTTAAGCCTGGGGACACAACTTGGAATCCCACCAATTGTTTTTCTGCACCCCGCTATTTTCTCACTTGGGAATGTGCATCTTTTCATAGGAATGACCTGATAGCCATCCCAGCAGTGATGCCAGCAACTCACCTCAAGCCTAGAAAGCTCCCCCGGCCCTCTGGGGCAGAGCCAGAGCAGATCTGGCTTCCTCTGGCCTGGGCGGAGCACCCCATTTGGCTTCCACCATGGTTGGCCCTGTGCTGGGGAACCTGTTAGGTCAGGACCGCATGGTGCTGTGATCTGCAGAGAAGACAGTGCAGCTGTTTCTCAGAATTCTATCTTTCCATTTTCAGGGAGTTTCTTGGATTTTAACCATTCAGCACCAAATAAGACCCATGGATTATTGTGCTTCAGAAATTTTAGGAATTGTTCTTTGTGTTCTTAGGAATAAATGAGAGGATCTGGCCACCATGGTTGAAAAAACCATATATTCCCATTAAATAGAGGAGCCATTGATTTTAAAACTCAGAAATTAATGGACATTTCTTTAAAAAATTAAAAATCTTAAAAAAAATTGTATTTGTAACTTTCCCAGGGCAGTTTGTTAGTTGATACATATAACTCTAAATTGCTTATTTAATCCAGTTGTTCATTTATTCTTTCAATAACATTTTTTGAGCTTTTATGTTGGTGACAGTGCTGGGCACTAACGCAGGCACAGTGGTCTCTGCTTTCATGTTGGGTGCAGTTCATTAGAGTCAAATCACTAAATTATGAATTTTAGTAGGTTTAGTGTGAAAGCATCTGGAAATTAAGTTTTATTTCATCTGATACTGGTCAGCAGCTGCTCCACAATCCGTGCCACCCCTCATTGCCTCTTCACTGCCTCCTTGGGCAGTGGGTATGTCAGTGCCTCTGGGCGGGGAAGAAGTGAAAAGACGGGAAGAGGTTTTCCAGGCTTTGAAGGTGGGATCGCTAGGTGGCTGATGAGTGTTCTGGAAGGAATACTCAGGCTGCAGTGCAGAGAAAGATCAGAGGAAATGAAAAAGAGGGAACAGTCTATTTCAGGACATAGATGGGATGAAGGTGGTTGGATGAAGATGGCTGGTCCATGGCTCAAAGGGTGGAGAAAATTGGATGCATTAGATGGAAACCCATGAGATAGAATGGGCAGGATTTGATGGTTGGTTAGCTCTCCAGGAAGAAGAGGGGATATATAAGGCTTAGGATATATACATTACATGATCTTACTGGCTCCGATCTGCCCCAGGTGTGTATATGAGTGGTGAAGGAGTTAACTTTTCTTCATGTCTTATGTATAAACAACATGAGTTAAAACATTTTAAAAAATTCAAAGTAATTATTTGGCCCGGCTAGACAGACACATCTCTGTGAATTGGAAATACAGCACAAAGGCTTAATTAAATAGTTAACACTGTTTAATGTGAAAACCAGGATGGTACCCTGTGTGGTACATAAAGGTAGGGTACAGGGTTGAGTGAGACAAACCACTTTACTCCTGTTGGCCCCATGTAATTACGGGCACAATTAGGATTGCCTCCTGACCCTCTCAAATGTTCTGGTTTAGATGATAACTTACATAATCATACCACTTAAAGTTCAGGGTCAGGCAATTAGATGATCGTCTTTTGCTAGTGCAGCCCAGAGGCAAATGGCTGCAGAAGGAATACAGGAGGCCTGAATTCTGGCTCCAGCTCAGGTGCCATATCAGGGTCCTTGGATGATTCCTTTCATTCCTGTCAGCCTGCGTTTCTGCTTAAGGAGTGAGATGCTACTTCCTTGCCTCACTGTGTTCAGAAGACTTTTTGACACCAGCATTTTAATTTAAAGTGTTTTGAGAGCTCTGACACAGGCACCATTCATTATCTGCTCGTATTTCCCACAGTCCTGCATCACAAGATACACTCAACTTTTCCAACTGAAACAACTTTTCCAACTGAAACAGCACTGTTTTTTCCCTTTGCCCCATCTCTTATCCAAGTTATATATGATCTCTATAATCTGAATCTTAACAAGTACATACATAGATAATGTAAGTGCACTAATTATTATTCTCCCCTTCATAGCGACTTTTAGAAGGAACCTGAGCTTTGGAATCAGAAGACCAGAGGTCTAGACTAAGCTGGGCAGCTCATGTGTTCCTTCTGTGTTGTATGTGTTAAGGACAGATGCTCATAAATTCCACTCTGTAACTTCTGAACTTGATCTTCTCTTTCTCCTTGTTTTCACATATATATTACGGACTTAATGATGCTCATTCTGCTTAGAAAAACCAGTGTTTCTGAAAGGTAGGCAGTAAAGAACAGAGAAGGTCCAGCAGCAGAAGAGAGGAACTGGGAAGAAGAGCAGGAAGAAAATGTGGAGTCGGGATTGAATAACGCATGGATATTTTTAGCAGGTCTGCGTAATTTATCCAGATGGGGACACTTTTTGGAACAAAAGGGGTACTCTTTACCAGGATAGACCAGTTGTGTACACCACCCTGTCCCAGCCACATGGGAACTTGTAGTCAGCAGGTTGTTGGGGTGGCATGAAGTGTGTGTGTCTGAGGGGAAACTCTACAGGGTGTGGTAGACAGTGCTTTCTGTACTCCCGTGAGTCAGGCAGCATTGACAGTGCTTTCGTGTTCATTTTGCAGCCAAGAAAAGCTGAGTCTTGGTGGGTTAGGCCTTTGTTCAGGGCCTCACAGCGTTAGTGTGAGCTGGTCCTCAGCCCAGGCTGCCTGCCTCCCAGGCCACCTGATTAATAGCCACATGGCAGTAGTGGAGATTTTTTTTCCTGATTGTGTACTAGTGTATCTTGTTTCCTCGTTGGACTTCCTTCAGATTATTCCTACTAGTGTTCTAAATATACTTCATTTTATAGACTGATAATTGTTATTATAACAGAATGATACTGGACTTGGAGCAGACATCTAAGCAAGGTGATATTTTCCATACTTTCTTTTTTCTAGCATATTGCATAGCTCACCAAGAATGTAAAGTCATCATTAGCATAAGTCAATCAAAAGAAAGGAAATTCACCATATCTGGCTATCTTAAACTGTTTACTTTTCCACATTCATTTCTGGTTTGTATACATGTATAGTTTGTTCCCAATGAACACTGTCAGATAGGACATATTTCAAAAGAACCCGCTACAGCTCTTCTTTAAGACCCATAAGTTGTTCTAGCTTCGGGGATTGAATGAAGCAGGTGGCTGGACATGGGCATACAGCAGATAATAAATATTTGTACTGTTCCAACAGTTCTTAATTTTAAACTGCCAAAGTGATATTTTTCCCTCAGCTTGTAACAGCCTTTATTCATTTTTCCTACATAGGGGCAGAACTGCACAGTTCGTATAAAAAGTTGGGGAGTTTTGTGTCATGCAGAAACTGTGATCAGATCTTTAAACTTTGTATTTCCAGAACCTGCCAAGTCCTAATAGTGTTAGTACATCACTCTAAGACGTTCATCTTCATTACTTTATAGAATTAGTGGACCCATCCCCCATGGAGTCTGTGCAGTATGGCCCAAACTGTGGAATTGCCACCTTCCTGGACTCTGTAAAATATGGTTACTACACAGGAGTCACCCAGCACAGCCCATTTAAAGCCCCATTGGTCCCCAGAAGAGTTTGGAGCCTTCAGAGCATGAGTTATGATTTTTTCACAATAATATTTTTGTTTCATTTATTAAAAGGCCAGCTATTGGAATCTGTAGATGTTCATGGTGTAGTGGACGAAGCACCGGGCCCGGAATGACCTTGAGAGGCTCACCTCTTTGAGCTGTGGATTTCTCATTTGTAAAATTAGGTTAATGTTTATGTGGCCCAGTTTGCAAGGTGATTGAGACATGCAAATAAGAAGAGAAATATTTTTATAAACAAGTCACTTTATGAATGAGCAATGTATAAATGTGGGAGAGAGATGAAAAACCAAGCAAGAAGCTATTTTAATGAGAAGGGCAGGGAAGGAATTGAATAGTAGCCATGAGATTGGAAAGGAAGGGAGACCATGGAAGGTTTTTTGGGGTATGGCACTGAGGGGTTTGTAAGGGCTAAAAAGAAAGGATTTTCTGATAAGATGACAAAGTTTTGGGCGTGAGTATTGCCAGTGACTGAATTGGGGCACACCAGAGGATCGGGTTTTGGGGACACTGACTGACTGAGGTGACAGAGGAGCAAGTATCCTGATGGGTGTGCAGAACAGGCACTTTCTCCAGGGCTGGAGAAACAGGCATGAAAATCTTTTTTTTTTCCTACAGCTGATAGTTGAAACCATGAGATCTGACAAGGGAGAGTGTGTAGGAAGGAAAGGCTGTTTCTTTTCTTCCTGCACCCCACCCCACCCCCACCAGCCCTGTTTCCCACCAAGTATTTAGAGGAAAATGCACAAACAGAAGAGGAAGAGCTTATATAGGATAAGAAATGGAATTTTATTGTCTCAAAATGAAAGATAGAAGGAATTTCAACAAGGAGAATTTAAAAAGGAGACATGGGGAAATGGTCAGTAGTGGTGAATCTTCAGAAGGTCTGAGGACAGTGAGGATGGGGAAAAAGGAACTGGTCGCTAATGAAGTGTAAGGGGCAGCAAGCTAACCTGCTCCCTGTGTTGCTGTCAGTGCTTTCTAACTCTAAAGGTTGTATCTGCAAGGATTATGTACAGCCAGTTGAAAAGGAGGAGATAGTGTTAGTTTCTGCCATTTTTTTTCAGGACCTGCTGAACATCAGGCACTGTGCTTGGCACTAATGTGATCCTAAGTAACCATGCAGTTACTATTCCTAATTGGCAGGTACTGTTGCTTTAAGAGGTCAGGTAATTTTCCTGTAGTTGTAAGGTGACGGTGGTAGTTGGGAGTGAAACACAAGACAGGCTGACTCTGAAGCCACTCACAATTGGAAGCCATTTCTGTTACACCTCACGATAGTTTGTCTTTGGTGCTCCAACTTCCTGGTCTGATCTCTGTTCTCTGGAGTTAAATGCCTTTCTAACCTTATTCCTGCCAAAACAGACTCTTAAGAAAGATCTAAAATGGACAGAGTGTGACATTTTGGAAAGAGTATTTGTTTTGCAACCCGAAGACCTGGGTAAATCAAACCTTGTCTGTTTAATTTCGTATCTGTGTGGCTCTAGGCAAGCCATTCACTGTAAAATGTGTTTATTCTTTGGGCCTTAGTTTCCTAAGTGGCAAAATGTATTTGAAAGTGGTTATAAACTGTAAAGTGCAATGCAAACATAAAATGTGTTCTTAGTGTGAATTTAAAGCAATGTGTTGCCTTCCATAGAGTTCTTTGCATTTGAGGAATTTTAATTATAATCATTGTACTTTATTCATTGAGCATCATTTCTATGCAGAGGTTTTCCTGGAGAATTATTAGGTGTGTAAGACCTGGAGAAACTTAAAGTAATTCAGGAGAAAGTGTTTCATTTCTTGGAGATGAAACTGAACAATAACAACCGGGAAGAATATACTTTGCCAGTTGGGTAGAAAGACCATTCTCACTGTATCCTATATAACAAGATGAAGGAGAATATTTAGTTCTTAGGGACAAGAGAATGGCTAATACAAAGCACAGTGTCGACAATATTTAACCTGAAACTTTTGCATTCAGAAGCTTCAATTTACCATTTCCATCTCCATCTGTAGTATTTGTACATTTAGCAAAAGATGGGGATTGTGTTCAGCCTCATTCTTCATCTGAGTTACAGCTTACCTTTGGTCAGTAGTTGATTCCTGTTTTTCATGTAAGAAGGAAAATACTATTTATGCCAAGAAGGCAATAATACCATCACAAACAGGAAAGACTATAAAGTGCCATGAGCTTTGGGAGTGAAATTTGCTCTGAAATAGTATTCCCAAGCCTTCTACAGTATTCTGGTAATTCAGTCACTAGCATCATTACTTAGAGGATTGAAAGGGAAGCTCAGTGATATGAATGAGTGAATGATGAATGAATGAATGAACGAACGAACAAACAACTATCAGGAAATAACTAGCCTGAATATAAAAATCACGAACTGAAAAATGCAAAATTGGATTAAACCATTGACCACCTTTATCCCTGCCCTTAGGAATATACCCTTGGGTATTCTACACAATTTGCAGTTTCTACCCCTGTGAGCAGCAGAAAGCTTAGAAACTTAAAACTATCCAAATTAAGAGAACTCACAAGATTCTACACAGTCTGCTGTTCCCAGAAGTTTGACTATTGAGGGGCTGAGTGCCACTGGTCAGGCATCAGTCTTGCAGGTATGGATCAGCCAATAGGAAATTCAGTAGAGCCATATGCAGTAGAGAATATTGTTAAAAATTGCATTGTCTTCTCTCTCTAATGAACTTTTAAAAAGGAATATGCACTTTGGGAGTTTTGTTGTAAGCTGGATACTTTCCTTAAAGTTCCCTGCACATTCATTGCAATGCAAATGTTATGTATAATAAAAATACATGGGTTTTTCCCCACTAGCTCATTTAATATGATCTTTATTGTACTTTCCTATACCTGAAGGCTGCTTTGATGGGTGGTAAAGTCAATGGGATTGAACAATTTTGGAGTGGGACTAGAAGTAAAACTAGCCAGAGCCCTTGAATCCTGGGTCAGAATGTGGTGATGCTAGGCAAGGCTCAGTTCCAGCAGCTTCATGATCCAAAACATCTGTTTCTATATTTGGCATAATTCCATTTTTTTATTTGTAAAATTGTTCCCATCTTTGAAAACACTTTAAAAAATAAAGAAGTCCCCAGTCTGTCTCCTCTTTCCACTCCCCAACACACATGCATTTTTAATTACCTGGTTTAGTCTATGTGTTTAATCAGCTTAAACAGAGAAGGTTGCCCACATCTGATTTTAATCTGAAGGAGCCATTGAGTACTGGGCAGTTACTACCCTTGTGTCTGCCAAAATGTGCCTCTGCCAGAAAAAGGATAGAACTCACACCAGGGTATTTCCTAAAGAAGCCACTTGACTCAGATTAGATGTTTAATTTCCTTAAAATATTGTTTTGGATCTGGGTCTCTGTTCTCTAATTGGGATTTTCTGATATAATAAAGAATTTTACTTATTTGCTGAATTTGTTCCGAGATCCAGCTGGTCTTACTCTAAATGCCTAAACCTCAAGGAAGTAAACTTAACCCTGACTGCCAAGTGTCATACCTCATTGCTCTGAAGGATGGCCACGCTTGTGTTTGCTCGTGTCTTTACATGGCCATTACATATGAAATGCTATTGAATTAATTTTGAGAGAGAAAGGGTTCTAGTTGTGGTAATGATGCCTCTGATAAGAGGTACACATTTTTTGAGATTTTTCTAGTTAAATTTAATAGTAGAAAAAAAACTACTTTGTTTCTACTACTATTAATTTTTATTTCATTTTTATTTATCATATTAACATATAAACCACATTTCTAGATTTTCTCACCTATGTTCACTTAAAACACCTCCCGTTGACCAATCTAAGATCTTAAGGTTTTTTTTCTTCACTGTCCATTGGATGAATAAGCTAGAACTGAGCTTCTAAATGTTTTTAACCAGTCCTTGAATTTACATACAGACTTCCAGCACTTGAAAGACTCTGGGAACCCTTTTATTTATTAGCAAATCAGACTGCTAAAAATTCCATTGTGTATTTTGTACATTGATAAATCCACACATGCCAGGGTGATGGGCTGACATTTCATGGGGTATTTTTAATAGGCTCAGGACTTAAGCCACATAGCCAGCATGCTAAAAACAAAACAAATGCAGGGAACCCAGTAGGGGAGATTTTTTAATCCATATATATCAAGGCTTTAAAAAATGTAATTGTGACAACCACATAAGGTCAGCTGGTTGAGGCTACCAGACTGTCGTCAGAAGTTTGTTTTGCAAGAAAATAATCAAAACCAAGAAAGATAAAGAATATAAAGATGAATGACATGAAGCTAAGCTCACCTGATCACTTGATACAGCATTTCACAAAGGGAATGGTCTTATCAGAGAAAAGTCGCTTCCTGGCTTTGTCTCCTTCTGGAAGGGCTCCTGAAGTTACTGTCATTTGCGTCTTCCTCGACCCTCCTTCCTTCCTAGGATCTGTCCCAGACAACATGCTCTTCTGCCTCGAATATGTGTGTGCTGATATATTTATCTCAAAGTTTAAGTCTCAGAAGCAACCTCATTTCTTCTAATTACTGGAGATCAGCAGTGGTCTTGCTAGGGTCCGAATTTTTAGTTTTCTCTATGTTTCTGACCCTCAAAGTTGCTGAGGCTCACATGAGCTGCAGAAGAACTCCATCAGCTGGAAAGCACTGGATGCAAATAGAATTTTTACTGAGTTTTAGTGTTTCTAGTTTTCAAAGCCATATTAGGTGTAATCTGATATATACATTTCACAAATCCTTATTGAGTGCCTACTATATGTCAGGTACTATTCTGGGAGTTTAGAATGTATCAGCTCCATGGAGCTGAAGGAAAGGGGATTATTCTGAGATCGACCCTCCTCCCCGGGACACCGGGTCACTGACTGCGTGGGAAGAACACAGAGAGGTCCTAGCACCTTGCCGCCCCCTGTAGCCTGTGACGACGGAGCAGGGAATAGAATCCTCTGTCTGCTCTGTCACGTTTCTGGGGAGTCTGGTATCAGGTTCACATAGTATCTTTGTGATTCCTCTTAGTTTTTAGAAAGAAGAAACTTCTGTCAGGAGTGATACATTTGTGTCTGACCATGATGGTTATTGGTATTAGAAGGGAAAAAATCAGAGCATAGTATGGGTGAATAGAGAATTTAGATGTGAAGATCACCAAGTCTAAAAAGGAAGAGATTTTATAGTGGAAATGGAAAGCAGCCTCAACTAGTGTGTTAGAAGTCATTATAGTTAGCAAAAAAGTTTGGGCAGTCATCACCAAAACCTCCATCTACACAGACACACAGACACACAGACACACACACACACACACACACACACATCACCAAAACCTCCATCTACACACACACACAGACACACACACACACACACAGAGACACAGACACACACACACACACCAAAACCTCCCTCTACACACACACACACACACACACACACGTTTTCACTCACACACACACACACCTGTATTTTTCATTCTTACATATAGTTCTTGAAAATAAGGGGCCTGTGCTGCCCAGCATGTTTCCTCAGACTTTGGCCTGTATTAATTGGGGATTTCGCTCTCCTCTGCCTTCTTTAGAGCTGCTGGAATTGTGGTCGTAAAGCAAGTGAAACCTGCAGCGGCTGCAACACGGCCCGGTACTGCGGCTCCTTTTGCCAGCACAAGGACTGGGAGAAGCACCACCACATCTGCGGACAGACCCTGCAAGCCCAGCAGCAGGGGGACACGCCCGCCGTCAGCTCCTCCGCCACGCCCACCAGCGGGGCCGGGAGCCCGATGGACACGCCACCAGCAGCCACCCCGAGGTCCACCACCCCGGGGACCCCTTCCACCATAGAGACGACCCCTCGCTAGACGGCACATCAGGACTGTCGGAGGAAAGACAACACAACCAACACGAAACCAGTTCCTCATCCTCAGATGCTCAAAGTTGTTTTTTTGTTTGTTTATAGATGAACTATCCTGTTTCAGTACTTCAGCAAGAGAGAAACCTAACTGTATCTTGAGGCGGTAGTAAAACAGAGGGCCAGTAACGGGTCGTAATGACTTTTATTGTGGATAACAAAGATATCTTTTCCTTAGAGAACTGAAAAGAGCAGAGAATATAACATGAATTGATAGATTTGACCTCCTCCCTGTTATTTTCCAGTAGCTGGGATTTTAAACTAGATGACCTCATTAACCGATGCTTTACCAAACAGCAAACCAAGAGATTGCTAATTGCTGTTGAAAGCAAAAATGCTAATATTAAAAGTCACAATGTTCTTTATATACAATAATGGAAAAAAAAAAAAAGGAAACCCTCAAGGGCATGAGCATTGGCTACAGCCGTAGACATTTTAACAAGAAGATGAATGGCGTCCGTGGGTTGCTAACTGAACTTTGAAGACCCCGCTACAGAACGCGCAGATGTGTAGCATATTGGAAGGAGACACAGATGTTCAGTTTTTTTCCTGTTTCTGAAAAGAAATAATACCCGGGTCAACAGAATGAAAAATGAAAGATGATTTGCAGTGGGATGTATGAATACAGCAGCAAGAAAAAAAAATGCCATAATACAAAAGGCTCCTTTTTATATATATATATACATACATACATACATACACAGAAGTAAGAGACTCAGCCTGCAGTTAATTAGCATTCTGGCAGCTTTGACATCAGCCAGCTGCCCTAAATAACCCTTCAACGTTTCTTCACTTTTGCAAGGTTCCACAGAGTAAGACATTGTGTCTATTCCAGCTCATTCATTTTATATTGAAAAATAATTTTTAAAAAATGGTGGCTCCAGCTCCAGCCCCTTTCCAAATTTTTTCAACCCCACCCTGTTTGGATTTTTAATTAAAAACTAGTAGTTCTCTTGGTGTTAAAACACTTCTGTCCTGTGAGGTTTCCCAATGGTGTTTTTCTTGTAAATGTGTTGGACAAATGTGAAGATGCATTGTAGTTTAACCATATGCCCACATTTAGTCTCTTTATTCCTAGTTGGTGAGAAACCTGTATCTTTCTATGCTGCTTTTATATCTGTATGTATTAGTGATATTTCTCTAGTAGTTCGGAAAAAAAAAAAAAGACTTTTGTTTGTCCTCAAGAAAAGAAAAGAAAAAAGGCTATCTTTCGGAGCTGCTATTTCACTATCTTCTAGGATTTTTTTTCCTGAAAACCAGCATGCTTCACGGAATGCTAACATATTGGTGTTTTTGTAAGAGGGATGTACATAAATGTATTTTGCACTGTCACAATGACTCCCTAGGCATGCTTTTTTTTTTTAAAGCAAACTCCTTTTAAATATGCTAGAGCCATTTCACCAAGTTTAGCTGTAGCATAGAGTAGTAGTGGGTTTTTTTTTTCCTTCTTTTTTCTTTTTTTCTTTTTGAAAAACCATTATTAGGGCCTTTTTAAAAAAAAATGAAATGACAAGATAATCCTACTTAAAAAAAAAAAGACAGTGCATGCATATTGCTGTAAGGTTGTTTAAGTATTTCTAATTTTACAAAAAAAAAAAGATAAATCATTAGAGCCCCAAATGCTGAGGTGTAGACTGACAGCTTTAACACTGCTGAATGCCAGGTTATACAGTATTCTTACAAAAAGGGAAGTCAGCCAAAGACTGATCTGATGGACCAAAATCGGAATTTTGAAAAGCACCAGTACTACTTTCCAAATGATCAGCAGGTTAAACATGTTCAGCAAAAAGGTATAGTGTGAATCTATTAACCCTTCGTTGTCCAGGGTCCAGACCAGAACTGCTTGTTAGTTTTGCAAACAGTAGCCCAGGATTTGGTTGTGTGCTGTAGGGAAGGTCAGAAGCGCTGCAGGCTGTGTAGACAACCAAAGTTTTCAAGGCTGGGAAGACACTTCTCCAAATACATACACACACCAGGCATTTATTTAAAAATCAGAAAATCCATTAGATTTTTTTTTTTTTAACATAGCCCCTGAGTACAGTTTTAAGTGGCTTTTAAGTATCTGCATAAAGGCAATCGTAAATCGGTTTGCATTTAAGTCTCTAAAACCTAACCTTTCTGGCATTTTTTCCCCTGTATTTTCATTTCAAGTTGGTTTGAGTTCTGTTTGGATGGTGTAATGTTTTTTTAAATGGCTTTTTAGTTCAGAAAGTTCTGATGAGCAAGTAAATACATCTATCTGCATGTTGGAAGTCCATCTGCCGGCACACCTGCTTAAAGTGAAGTGAAAGCACATAGCCAGGCTCTGAATGGGTTATATTTTATCATGGTGCTCCCAGAATCCTTTGACCTCACTCTGCTTTCTAGTCTGCTTGTGACACTGGACAGTCCTTTCTTATAGAGCTATTATATGTTCTAGGCTATGAAGGGTTAAATAATCCCAAAAATGAGGTATGTCATACCCACACGTCTTTTCTCTAGAAGCTGTGATGTATGTGAAACAGCACTGTTATTCTTAACACTAGTGTGTAAAATAAGGATTAGTACAGTACGTCTCATTCCTTTTAATTCAGGGCACCCTGAGTGAAAACAAATACAAAAAAAAATCCCTAACTCTGAGCTCTATCTGATTCCTCTTCCTCCTTCCCCACTTCCTCCTCCTCTTCCTCTCCTCCTGTTTTGCTACATTCTCCTCAGTGGCAAAAAGTTTCACTCTACCTCTGACAGCATGTATATTGCACCAGTAGCTAACAAAAACTGGTCTAGTCAAACCAAATGGGCACAAAAGAACCAGGATACCAAAAGTTAAGCTCATACAGCTGCAAACCATATCACTTCTTGGTAACAATGCAGACCTCATAAACCTAAAGAAGAGAAAGAAAAGAAAAAAACTTTTGTTACTTTCCTTTTTTGCTTGTCACTTATATACAGGCTATGTGAGAGTATAATTTGTAGGTATAACACATTTTAAAAATTATCTTCATTGGATAGAATTGGTGGTCGCTGATAGGAATAGGGCGTCCTCTCTCTGTCTCTGACTCTTTTTCTCTTTTTCTCTGTCATGAGACTGTGTGTGACAGGGCCACCTGTCTTTTTAATTTTTTTGTTAACTTTTTTTTATGTGTAGGTGCATGTCTTGGGGATTTAAAAATTTCAAGGCTGGTTTACTTATGCAAAGCATGCCTACGTCTGGAATACTTAGGGAAAGAAAGCGACTCCATGTTGTCCGAATTCCTCAAGGGACAGAAAAAAATTGGAGACTGTTGAAATGCAGATTTAAAGTAATTTTTTTTTAAATATTATTTTGGGTTCTGCGACATTATTGTGAAAAATTAAAGTTGTTGTGCAATACTTAATTCAGACATGTACCACAAGTTAATGGTAGACTAACACTGGGGGGTGGGGTCTAGGCATCATGCTTTCGTCAGCATACTCTTGAGCTTTTAAGTCTACTATGTCTGAACTGTGGTTTCTTGTTTATCCTTTTTTCCTTAGTTGGACTGTAATGTATGGTCTGTCAACCTGTGAATCTTTAAAGTATGATTCAGGTATTGTTGTATTCTTTACTGTGTAATAAAAAAGTTTAAAAAACTTGTATTCTCTGCCTCCCTTATCCTGTGTGTGCCATGGCTGCCCACCCAGTGGCCAGGCCTGCAAGTCCATCCCCCGTAGTGCAGATGCACATCTATAGTTACTCAACTACAAAGCTTGCCTCTAACAGAAGCTGGCTTACCCATTATCGGCGGGTAGGAAATGATGTCAGAACAATGCAGATGTCAAGTTAGTTCAGAGGGTTGTTCCCCAAGCAAGAGGAGCCTGAAATGGAGAATTGCAACCTTTCAGAAGAAAGGAGAGCTTGGTTTGCTTAAGTTAGCTGCTGTGTACCCTTTGGGCTGTATTTTGATAAAATCAGAAACAAGAGCCCACACTTGGGTAGCCCTCTGCAGGGCTTCATCCCAACCTCACCAGGCTCTGGCTCTTGGGTGACGACTCAAGTACATCTGAATGGCAGACTCTCAGGTGCAGAATTTGCTTCCATCTGCCCTGTCCACCATCCTTCTCTAAAAGCTGCCAGTATTTTCACTCGTTTTTGTACATTATCCACTGGCAGTCTCTTGACTGGGAGGTCTGAATTATATATCCTCTGACGTGTTTTTTTTTCACGTTCGAATTATACCATGAATTGAGTTTGAAGTCCTAACCCTTCTCCCCCAACCCTGCAAACCTTGTTAGTTTTTATGTGTAATTTTCAAAGATGGGGGTTTTTTGTTTCTGTAGTAGACATATGTACTGCGTTGTAGCAGAATTCCCTCTTCCCTCTGAATGTTCTCAAGTTCGTGGCCAAAAAAATAGTTATGAAGAACAAGGAAGACCAGGCATATGCAGAACAGGTTGTGTCTGGAGAGAGGGTGTGAAGGTGGCTGCTGGTGCAGGGGAGGGCGGCTGTAGGTCTTGAGCTTCGTGGGCAGCCGGGTCCCTGTCCCAAGGCCTGGCCCCTCTAACTGGGCTCCCTGGGAAATGGACTTTGCTTAATATTTCTTACTTGAGGAGCTTGGTAGTCCACTAAGGGAAAAAATTTTTTTTTTTTACATTTTGAAAATGAGTAAGAGCCTACCTCCTTACAAGCCCCATAACCATTTTGGTTAGCCTGGATCCTTAATTCAGTAATTAATGACTGATTTTCTCAAAAGACAGGTCAGCCAGTCTAAGTTGCCATCCTTTAATGTGTTTCTGTATCTTTTTTTCTCTTCCAAGTGGAACAGGCCAGAAACTAGCAGACAAAAGCAGCAGCAGGGCCCACTGAAGGGCTTGTTCTGTGAGTTCTTGGAAACGCCTCTGTGACATGTTCATGCAAGTGGATATGTTGGAGAAATAGGATATGCTTTGTAGTTTAACTGACATATATGAGCGAAATCCAGAGATTTCTTGGTAGTAGACACCAATTTTTTTTAATGTTCATAATGTATTTGATAATATAAAAGAATCTGTCTGCCATAAAAGAGCTTACAGCTATTTCTCTGCAGTGGGTATGGAGGAAATGAGCAAAGATGTGCTATTCTGTATGGGTGTTTACATCCTTACTCCAAGGCAAATAAATAAAAGTTGTGTTTGCTCAAACCTGTCCCTGGTCGGTCTGTTCTCAGTCATGCTGGGGAAAACTGAGTCAGGTGAACACAGAAAATGTTTTTTCACATTCTTCTCCATAGAAACGGGTGTAGGGCCAAAGTAATGACTTCCTTGGTACTTTTCAGGTTCAGGTAGCATTTGTTGAAAACACTTCAACATTATACATGGGAAGTCTGTGAGAACTTGAGGTCAAGACAACACAATTCTCTGTTTTACTGGAATCAAAGTGACGTTTGAATGGGGGGATCCTCTAATAGGTAAGAGACGGCACATCTGCTTTTAGTTCTTAATGCTAATATTTTTGTGTTGAGGTTCTATACTCCACTGTCAAGAAAGATAAATTACATGGAGGGGATGAGAGTGGGGAGAACGCGGCTGCCCAGACACCACAGTGGCACCTGCCTAAATCAATGGCAACTGGAGCCCTACTCAGTGCTTAATGGGCCAAGCACCTAGTTAGCACTCAATAAATATTCATTGTAAATGGATCTGTGAGTCTCCAGCTAGAATAATGTGGTGCCAGTTTACCCCAGAAATGACCAAATTGGCTGGAGGAACAGAAAGAGCAAGGGAAATGATTTAACCGGCTGGGAGAATTGGTTTGCCGAGGGAAGATCAGTCAGTGGTAAGAGGCAGTGTGACCACTGTTCACACATGTCAGAACATGACGCCAAAGGGGTGAAGGAACCATTCCATTCATGTGAAGGGTTGACTGGTTATTGGTAACAACCATACAATTAATTGTTACAGTTCTCTTAATTTATTCATATAGGGTACTGCCAGCAAGCAGCATTAGAAAATACTTCAGGAGTTTGGACAACTAACAGCCCACAGTGACACCAGCAGGGTTCGACCTCACGGGCCCTCCTCTGACCACCCAGGCTATTGCAGGTTCTTGATTCCCATCTCTGCCCCCTATTCTCACTGCCCCACTTGCCCTGGGTTTCTTTGCTTTTTTTTTTTTTTAACTTTTAATTTTGGTATTATTAATGTACAATTACATGAGCAACATTATGGTTACTAGACTTCCCCTATAATCAAGTCCCCACCACATACTCCATTACAGTCACTGTCCATCAGGGTAATAAGATGCTATAGAATCACTATTTGTACTGCTTTCCCTGTGCCCCACCCCCCTACATTATTATGTGTGCTAATCGTAATGCCCTGTTTTCCCCCTTCTCCCTCCCCACCCATTCTCCCCAGTCCCTTTCCCTTTGGTAACTGTTAGTCCATTCTTGGGTTCTGTGAATCTGCCGCTGTTTTGTTCCTTCAGTTTTTCCTTTGTTCTTATACTGCACAGATGAGTGAAATCATTTGGTGTTTGTCTTTCTCCGCTTGGCTTATTTCACTGAGCATAATACCCTCTAGCTCCATCCATGTTGTTGCAAATGGTAGGATTTGTTTTCTTCTTATGGCTGAATAATATTCCATCACGTATATGTACTGCATCTTCTTCATCCATTCATCTACTGATGGACACTTAGGTTGCTTCCATTTCTTGGCTATTGTAAATAGTGCTGTGATGAACATAGGGGTGCATATGTCTTTTTCAAACTGGGCTGCTGCATCCTTAGGGTAAATTCCTAGGAGTGGAATTCCTGGGTCAAATGGTATTTCTAGTTTTAGTTTTTTGAGGGACCTCCATACTGCTTTCCACAATGGTTGAACTAGTTTACATTCCCACCAGCAGTATAGGTGGGTTCCCCTTTCTCCACATCCTTGCCAACATTTGTTGTTGTTTGTCTTTTGGATGTTGGCCATCCTAACTGGTGTGGGGTGATATCCCATTGTGGTTTTAATTTGCATTTCTTTGATGATTAGCAATGTGGAACATCTTTTCATGTGACTTGGCCATCTGCATTTCTTCTTTAGAGAAGTGTCTGTTCAGCTTCTCTGCCCATTTTTTAATTGGATTATTTGCTTTTTGTTTGTTGAGGTGCATAAGCTTTTTATATAATTTGGATGTCAACCCCTTCTTGGATATGTCATTTATGAATATATTCTTCCATACTGTAGGATGTCTTTTTGTTCCACTGATGGTGTCCTTTGCTGTACAGAAGCTTTTTAGTTTGATATAGTCCCACTTGTTCATTTTTGCTTTTGCTTCCATTGCCCAGGGAGATATGTTCATGAAGAAGTTGCTCATGTTTATGTCCAAGAGATTTTTGCCTATGTTTTTTTCTAAGAGTTTTATTGTTTCATGACTTACATTCAGGTCTTTGATCCATTTTGAGTTTACTTTTTTGTATGGGGTTAGACAATAATCCAGTTTCATTCTCTTACATGTAGCTGTCCAGTTTTGCCAACACCATCTGTTGAAGAGGCTGTCATTTCCCCATTGTATATCCATGGCTCCTTTATCATATATTAATTGACCATATATGCTTGGGTTTATATCTGGGCTCTCTAGTCTGTTCCATTGGTCTGTGGGTCTGTTCTTGTGCCAGTAACAAATTGTTTTGATTACTGTGACTTTGTAGTAGAGCTTGAAGTTAGGGAGCGTAATTCCTCCTTTATTTTTCCTTCTCAGGATTGCTTTGGCTATTCAGGGTGTGGTTCCATGTGAATTTTAGAACTATTTGCTCTAATTCGTTGAAGAATGCTGTTGATATTTTGATAGGGATTGCATTGAATCTGTAGATTGCTTTAGGTAGGATGGTCATTTTGACAATATTAATTCTTCCTATCCATGAGCATGGAATGTGTTTCCATTTATTGGTATCTTCTTTTATTTCTCTCATGAGTGTCTTGTAGTTTTCAGGGTATAGTACTTTCACTTCCTTGGTTAGGTTTATTCCTAGGTATTTTATTCATTTTGATGCAATTGTGAATGGAATTGTTTCCCTAATTTCTCTTTCTGCTAGTTCATCGTTAGTGTATAGGAATGCAACAGATTTCTGCGTATTAATTTTGTATCCTGCAACCTTGCTGAATTCATATATTAGATATAGTAATTTTGGAGTGGATTCTTTAGGGTTTTTTATGTACAATATCATGCCATCTGCAAACAGGGACAATTTGACTTCTTCCTTGCCAATCTGGATGCCTTTTATTCCTTTGTATTGTCTGATTCCCATGGCTAGGACCTCCAGAACTATGTTGAATAGAAGTGGGGAGAGTGGGCATCTTTGTCTTGTTCCCGATTTTAAAGGAAAAGCTTTCAGTTTCTCGCTGTTAAGTATAATGTTGGCTGTGGGTTTGTCATATACCTTTATTATGTTGAGGTACTTGTCCTCTATACCCACTTTGTTGAGAGTTTTTATCATGAATGGATGTTGAATTTTGTCAAATTCTTTTTCAGCATCTATGGAGATGATCATGTGGTTTTGTCCTTCTTTTTGTTGATGTGGTGGATGATGTTGATGGATTTTCGAATGTTGTACCATCCTTGCATCCCTGGGATGAATTCCACTTGATCATAATGGATGATTTTTTTTATGTATTTTTGAATTTGGTTTGCTAATATTTTATTGAGTATTTTTGCACCTATGTTCATCAGGGATATGTTGGTTTGTAATTTTCTTTTTTGTGGGGTCTTTGCCTGATTTTGGTATTAGATGATGTTGGCCTTGTAGAATGAGTTTGGGAGTATTCGCTCCTCTTCTACTTTTTGGACAACTTTAAGGAGGATGGGTATTAGGTCTTCACTAAATGTTTGATAAAATTCAGCAGTAAAAACATCTGGTATGGGAGTTTTATTCTTAGATAGTTTTTTGATTACCAATTCAATTTCCTTGCTGGTAATTGTTCTGTTCATATTTTCTGTTTCTTCCTGGGTCAGCCTTGGAAGGTTGTATTTTTCTAGACAGTTGTCCATTTCTTCTAGGTTATCCAGTTTGTTACCATATAATTTTTCATAGTATTCTCATAATTCTTTGTATTTTTGTGGTGTCTGTAATGATTTTTCCTTTTTCATCTCTGATTCTGTCTATGTGTGTAGACTTTCTTTTTTTCTTGATAAGTCTGGCTAGGGGTTTATCTATTTTCTTTATTTTCTCAAGGAACCAGCTCCCACTTTCATTGATTCTTTCTATTGTTTTATTCTTCTTGATTTTATTTATTTCTTCTTTAATCTTTATTGTCCCTTCTTATACTGACTTTTGGCCTCATCTGTTCTTCCTTTTCTAGTTCCATTAAGTGTGAGTTTAGACTGTTCATTTGGAATTGTTCTTCTTTCCTGAGGTAGGCCTGTGTTGCAATATACTTCCCTCTTAGTATGGTCTTCACTGTGTCGCACAGATTTTGTGGTGTTGAATTGTTGTTGTCATTTGTCTCCATATATTGCTTGATCTCTGTTTTTATTTGGTCATTGATCCATTGATTATTTAGAGGCATGTTATTAAGCCTCATGTGTTTGTGGGCTTTTTCTTTTTTTTCGCATAATTTATTTCTAGTTTCTTACCTTTGTGATCTGAAAAGCTGGTTGGTACAAATTCAATCTGTTTGAATTTACTGAGTCTCTTTTTGTGGCCTAGTATATGATCTATTCTTGAAAATGTTCTATGTGCACTTGAGAAGAATGTATATCCTGTTGCTTTTGGATGAAGTGTTCTGTAGATGTCCATTAGGTCTGTCTGTTCTAATACATTGTTCAGTGCCTCTGTCTCTTTGCTTATTTTTTGTCTTGTTGATCTGTCCTTTGGAGTGAGTGGTGTGTTGAAGTCACCTAAAATGAATGCATTGCATTCTATTTCCCCCTTTATTTCTGTTAGTATATGTTTCACATATGTAGGTGATCCTGTGTTGGGTGCATATATATTTGTAATAGTTGTATCCTCTTGTTGGACTGACCCCTTTATCATTATGTAATGTCCTTCTTTGTCTCTTGTGGCTTTCTTTGTTTTGAAGTCTATTTTGTCTGATACATGTACTGCAACTCCTCCTTTTTCCTCACTATTAGTTGTATGAAATATCTTTTTCCATCCCTTTACTTTTAGTCTGTGTATGTCTTTTGGTTTGAAGTGAGTGTCTTGTAGGCAGCATGTAGACGGGTCTTGTTTTTTTATCCATTCAGTGACTCTATGTCTTTTGATTGGTGCATTCAGATCATTTACATTTAGGGTGATTATCAAATGGTAAGTACTTATGGCCATTGCAGGCTTTTGTGGATTACCAAAGGTTTGTGCAGATTTGTGGTTACCAAAGGTTCAAGGGTAATTCCATTACTATCTAACAGTCTAATCTAACTTACTTCATATGCTATTACAAACACAACCTAAAAGTTCTTTTTTTTTTCCTCCTTTTTCTTCCTCCTCCATTCTTTATATGTTATGTATCATATTGTGTACTCTTTGTCTATCCCTTGATTGACTTTGGGGGTAGTTGACTTGATTTTTCATCTGCTTAGTAATTAATTGTTCTACTTTGCTGTGGTTTTATTTCCCCTGGTGGCATCTATTTGGCCTTAGGAATACTTCCATCTATAGTAGTCTCTCCAAAATGCACTGTAAAGGTGGTTTTTCAGAATTAAATTCTCTTAGCTTTTGCTTATCTGAAAATTGTTTAATCCCTCCTTCAAATTTAAATGATAACATTGCTGGGTAGAGTATTCTTGGTTCAAGTTCCTTCTGCTTCATTGCATTAAATATATCATGCCACTCCCTTCTGGCCTGTAAGGTTTCTGTTGAGAAATCTGGTGATAGCCTGAGGGGTTTTCCTTTGTATGTAACCTTTTTTCTCTCTCTAGCTGCTTTTAAAAGTATGTCTTAATCCTTGGTCTTTGCCATTTTAATTATTATATGTCTTGATGTTGTCTTCCTTGGGTCCCTTGTATTGGGAGATCTGTGCACCTCCATGGCTTGAGAGACTATGTCCTTCCCCAGAAGTTTTCAACTATTACCTCCTCAATGACACATTCTATCCCTTTTCCTCTTTCTTCTTCTTCTGGTACCCTATAATACAAATATTGTTCCATTTGGATTGGTCACACAGCTCTCTCAATATTCTTTCATTCTTAGAGATCTTTTTTTCTCTCTGTGCCTCAGCTTCTTTGTATTCCTCTTCTCTAATTTCTATTCCATTTACTGTCTCTTCTACTACATCTAATCTGCTTTTAAATCCCTCCATTGTGTTTCATTTCAGATATGGTATTTCTTAATGATTGAATCTCTATCTTAAATTCGTTCCTGAGTTCTTGAATATTTTTCTGCACCTCCATGAGCATGTTTATTATTTTTATTTTGAACTTTCTTTCAGGCAGAAAGTGAGTTCAGTTTCATTTCACCCTTTTTCTGGGGTTTGTGAGATTTTGGTCTGAACCATGTTCTTTTGACATTTCATATTTCTGAGTGGTGCCCACTAGTGTCCAGAAACTCCAGTCTCTGGAGCTGCTCAGCCCCTAGAGTGAGCTTGGGTGTTGTAGGGTAGCAGATCTGGTGCCTGGGGGGAGGACAGAACTGTTTTCCTGCTTCTGGCTGCAGTACTTGTCTCCAGTATCAGAGCCAGTGGGCCAAGCACACAGGTGTAAGCCTCTGTACTTTGTGTTTCTAGCTGTTGTAGGTGGGGCCTCCCTCTAGCTGGCCTGATGCCAGCACAGTGACTGCTGTTTTGTGAGCCAGTGCTGGCAGGCCAGGAGGGAGGCGTAGCAGGTTGTGTGTCACAGTGGAGGGCCTCAGAGCTGAGTAGCCAGCTAGGGGGATGGAGCGCCTGAAGCTCCTCAAAGTTCTCAACCTGTTGGGCAGAGCATGCCCAGACAACCTTGTTCAGCTCTCCCTTCTCCTGTGCAGCAAGCTCCGTGCAAACCCTGCCCCTTCAGTAGCTCTCTAGCTACTAGGAAGCCTCTCAGACCACCTGCCTTTCCTTTGTCCCAGAGTGGCCAGACGTGGATCTCATCCTCCACAAAAGGCTTGAATCTGTCTCTCAAGCACTCCGCCTTTCCCAGCTCTCCAACCTCCCCAACCTCCAGAGTGCCACACAGTGTAGGTTTGTGCTCCAAAGCATGCCTCCAGGGCTGGGTGTTCAGCAGTTCTAGGCTTCCACCCCCTCCCCACTCTGTTTCTCTTCCTCCTGCCGGTGAGCTGGGGTGGGAGAAGGGCCTGGGTCCTGCTGGATCAAGGCTTTGGTACGTTACCCTGTTTCATGAGGTCTGTGTGCAGTCTGGCGCAGCCTTCTTTCCTGTTGCTCTTTTAGGGTTAGTTGTTAGTAACTATATTTTTGTACTATATGTGGTTTTGGGAGTTCTCTGTCTCACCTCTCATGCTGCCATCTTGAATCCCTCTTTGCTCTCTTTAGGTCTCCCATCTCCTACATTTACTCTACACCCAGCAGACCTTTCTATATTTGAAACTATTTCCCTTCCTTTGGCCAAGTATTTTATTCACCAGACCATGTCTTTCTTAAAATACTGTGAAGGCACTTCAATGAAGCTTGTCCTAAACTGAGAGCAAGAGGCCTGCTCATCCTTGGTCTCTCAGAACCAAAGTCTAGGCAACATGGCCCCCAGATGCCAGTGGGTCTGACAGCAACTTTCTGGTCCTGAGTTGCTCCAGCTGTGCAGCAACATCCACAATTAGGAAACAATCAGCCGGAGCTCCTTTTGACCTGGAGAGAAACTAACTCAAGCAGTTGATACTCGGAAGATTCTACCCTACTTGGCTCAAGCATGTCAGTTTAATCCACCAACTCACTTAAGAATTGGTGATGGTACCATAGACACTGAGGCTGGGAAAAAAGTGGGGAATATTCCACATAAATGTTTTGTTGCAAAAACTGAAAATGAGTAAAATGCAACTATGATAATATGCTAGTCCAGCAAATTAGTAGCATATACTTTCTTCAATATACAGTCATTTCTCAATTTTTGGGAGATTATTCAATCTCTTTCTTCAGAGTCCCTGCCTCTCATTTCCCTCTGCAGTCATTACTACTTGCTAAATGATTCCTGGAGGATCACCACAACATTAAGTCATGGTTTTCTAGATGTGGAAAGGAAAGAGTTTTCTCTTTCTTCAAAAACTAACAAGAACAAATGAACAACAAAATAAATCTCTAGCAACAACTGCCATCTCAGGCTTAGGGAAAGTCTGATGTCAGTTGGTGTCTCCCAAATGCTGTTCTGCCTAGTTGCTTCAAAATGACCTGGGTTGTCTACTAAAAATAGATTTCTGGGCTTCCCTGCTTGAGTTACAGAATCAGCATCTCCAGGGAGGCATTTGTAAATAAAACAAACCTTTGTCTTATTAGTAATTAGATAAGTATTTAGTTACTGATAAGTGCTAAGAAGAAACATGAAGCAGAACAAGGGGACAAGTGATGATGGACTTGAGGGAGGCACTGTATTCAAGTGGCTGAGGGAGGCAACTTCAAGGATGTGACATTTCAGAAGCACCTTAGATGTGGAGTGAGCCACAGCCCATCCACAGGGTGAGCATGTTGGGCAGGCAAGGCCTCAAGATGAGTCATTTTTGTTTCCTTCTAAACCTACCAGCCACAATGAGGGGCCTTTGATCGTGACAGTGAAGCCATGGTGATCCTTGGACTTACTGAAGAACTAAATCTATCTGACCAATGGGTGAGGGTAGACGAGTGGTCAGCATGGAGTGGGGACAGAGGCTGCAACAGTTTCCAAATCAATTCAGTTAATAACATTTTGGGAGGAGTCAGTACTTGCTTCAGGGCATGCTCTCAGGAGGAGCCACGGAAGAGTGAGGACAGGGATATGCCACGTAAAAGAGGGTGTGATGGTGCTGTAGTCTGAAAGCATAGACCCCAAATTCATATGTTGAAATCTAACCCATATACTTAATTCTAAGGTGATGGTATTAGGAGGTGGGGCCTTTGGGAGATTACGCAGTCACAAGGACAAAGTCTGCACCATGGGATTGGTGCTTTTAAGAGAGTCCACAGAGGCCCTGAGCCCTTCTACCGCATGAGGCTGCAATAAGAAGAGGGCCTTGCCTGACCACGTGGGCACCCTGACCTCAGACTTCAACCTCCAGAACCTTGAGCCATAAATTTCTGTTGTTTATAAGCTACCAGTCTGTGGTATCTTGTTGTAGCAACCTGAATGAACTAAGAAGGAGAGAACATTCCTGGCAGAAGTGGCTCCATGAGTATAAGCACAGAACCAACATGGTGTGCCAGGGAAGAAACACACCCCTGAATATTGCTGAAACGTAAGAAATAAGGCTGTGGTGTTTTTTTCATTTTTTAAGACGGAGGGAGGCTTCATAATAAATAGCCTTTCTTAGGAGACTGATGGCTTGTCTTTATTTTTTGTGTGCACAAATAAACCATTGATTTTTTGCATACTTGAAAATGAGGTCAATATTGTCTTTGACAAAGGGAAGATTTTTGTACTCCCAATTAAACTTGTTGCAGACTCTTGTTTTCGATGGTGTTTACTGACTGCTATTTAAAACTATCTTTGGAAGGTGTGATGAAGGATAGAGTCTGAAAAAAAACAACAGCAGCCTTTTTACAATTCCACTTATTACAATTGTGTGTTTTGCTGACAAAGTCACAGACAATAAAATTAAGGCAAGTGCAAACTGCCCATTTCGCTCTGTTAGCAAAGACTTTGAAAAATGTTAGCAAGGTACTTCTACCGTTCTACCACTTAGTATATTCTCCATAAGTAGGCAGAAAGTATCACTGAATTTTGTGGAACTGAATATAAGGAATACACACACACACACACACACACAAGCACACATACATCTATACATTGCATATACTATGGATTTGTATTCATGTCAGTTGTGGTCTCCTAACTACTTTCATGAAATGTACTTATAATGTAGTCATCTAAGTTAATTTCAGAAACTTGATTACCTATGGGTCTGGGTCAGAAATATCAAGTTGAATATAAAATATGCTTATAAAAGTTCTGAGGAATAGAAACGACTAATAAAAGTTGCAGCATTTCTCAAACTATGTTCATTGGAATTCTGGTTATCAGAAGTCATTGATAGGCACCTCATGGAAAAAAACCATAAAAGCTTTTGATGTGCAACACAACAGGTAATGTTATTATTTATATCCCTTAAAGGACCTGAAAAGTCCAGCATTGAAATCATCAGGAAGGTTTGTGTACTCTGACATTTCCCAAACTTATCTGAACACTTTCACAAGGCACTTATTCATAAGAGCTTCTGTAATATATTTTGCCCTTTCATCTATCACATTTTCACATTTATCATGAACAATACTTCACGTGGAAATAAATTCTAGCAGTCTCCCCTCATATTTCGTTTACGAAGGTCAGCTCACACCTAACTGCACACCTAACACACCAGTGTAACTAACTGGGCTTTCCCAAATTCAACTGGAAAAAAGTGATGAATTCATTGGCAACCCAGTTATCTTTAGAAAAAAAGCTGACCTCTATGGTCTGGATTCCAGGCCCTTCATAATTAGTCCTTCTCCCTCCTTTCTACCTTGTTTTGACAGTGGGTTTCAGTCATTCTTGATTCAATGAACCTTAAAAATGACAATGGAACGTTCTTGGGGTGAAAGGATTTATACCCAGCTTTATTTCCATGGTGGCAAGTCAATCACTAGAATCCCGTCCACTCAGAGTGAGTCTGTGTGCAGCAAGCCAATCTCTGCTCCTGCAGCCACTCAGTCTCTGTCCTCGGCACTGCCACCACTCCTGCCTCTGCTCTCCTGCAGCCGTGCAGCAGCCCAGAGCACTGGGCGGAGCTCTGTATATAGAGTCAATAACAATGTATTGCCCACCTGTGTGTAGTGAGGAAGCCAACCAGGAACAGGTGAGTATCCTGGCCACAGGAACCTTCACTTTCTTCACAAAGTAGATGAGGATATGTTATGAATTGGAAATGAACTCATAGTTAACATTTTGTGTGTATATGCTTTGTATTTCTATCCCATTATAAGTATACCTATCTTTTATCTTTCCATTACTCCTGGTGCACTGCCCTGAGATCCATGCAGCAGATGCTCTATTGTCTCCATGGCCACCCATTCTGTGAGGTTTTTTGCACAAACACAGGTGCTAACAAATACCTCACAACTGCCACCTGGCAAGTGGAGACTGGAAAACGCTAGTGATTATAAAACACCTCAAATTTCAGATATGTTAAAATGCAAAAGAAAATGTGTCCTGGAGTGAATGAAATATCCTATATTACAAATGAAATTCAAATAATTAAATTATTTTATTTTCATTATAAAGCTAACGAGCAAAAAAGCCTCATATTTTCCCCAGACTGATTTTGATGCTTTATTCCTATGTGGCATACTATCTCTCTTCAATTGAATGCCTTTCAAATTCCTTAAATCAATAAGTTTTACAGAGGCTTCAAAACTTAGATAATGGGGCAGTTTTCAAAGGGGGGACTTTCTCTGAGTAATGTCATGGTCCAGCCATGTTCCCCAGGACTTAGCATAAGGAATTCTAAGGCAAATGTCTCATTGGCAATTTGTTCTTCTTTCCTGGCATCAAGAGAGAAAGTTAGCCTCAGACGTATGGCCTCAGGTGCACATCTGGCAGTAGGAAAGGAGTATTGGAAAATAACAGTCAGTCTGTCCACACACCTGCTCTTCTAGCTGTCACCAGCCCCTGTATGTTCACCGGGCTTGCAGCTCCAGGACCGAGGAGGAAACTCACTTAGAGGTAGTTTGCATAGTGGTTAACAGAGCTTTGGATTAGAGCTTTGGACCCAGTCAAAGTACTGATGAAGCATTTGCTGGCCATAGACAAGGACCTTACTATGCTCAGTTTCCTCATCTGTGAAATTAGAAAAATGAATTGACTTCCTCATAGACATGTTGTGAAGATTAAATGAGATAATGCACATATATTATCAGAATGGCTGGCACAGGTGGGGAAAATGGAAGTTCCTAATGGCCAGCATCCTCACTGCCCCTAAACTACTTGATGATGTAATTGGCCTACTGCTAGTCAATGAGCTATTGGCAATGAGCTATTATTGACTGAGTCACTATATAAAGAGCTCTGCCCAGTGCCCTGAGTGGAGGCAGGGGCAGAGGTAGTTTACATATCTGTAGACTGCTGGATGCAGATATCCTCGTGCTTGATCTAGGTCTGGGAGAATAAAGCTGGGTACAAACGGTTTTACCCCAAGAATGTTCCGTTGTCATTTATCAGCCTCATCAAATCCACAGTAAACCAGCCCAGGGCTGAAATCCTCAGGCAAGACACATGCTAAGTACCCAATAGTTGATAGCCATTATAATTGTTACTGCATTAAAAAAAATCTAGATATAAAAACAAGGAGGAGCCATAATTCAGAAGGAGTAGAAAAGGCTTTACTATTCCTTCATCTTGTCTGATTCCCTGGAAATTCATTGAAAATCATAGCAGCCATATTTTGTAAAAGGCAATTTAATTTACATTTGCTGGGCTTTCAAATTCCTGATCCCGTTATTTTTGTTTATAATGTGTCTTCTGTGCAAGTTACTAGATGTAGCCTATATCACAGATGTTAGTGACAATGGCTTGTTGTCCATGTTCTTAGTAACCATCTTAATTTGGGAATCAACAAAAGCTAAACCATTGTGGGCTGAGTCTACACATAATGGTCCTGCCATTGTGAGTACTTTAGGGGAAATAAGCTGGCAAATGTGAACGACCAAGAGACTATCCTGTCTGCGTGTTTATGTTAACTACCAGTCTAGAACTCTTATGTATTTTGGCTTTTTTTTCCTGCATAGAGATCAATGATTTTTATTTTTACAGCTCACATTCTCTGTGAAGTTTTTAGAAAACAAAAATTTTGAGGCTTATCAATCTCATTACTACAGATCAGGAAAGGTTATAAAAAGTCTTTTGGTTTTTTTACAGGCTGTGCTTGTGGGATGGAAATGCACAGTGTATTAAAAGTGAAAATAATGAACATGTATTGGGTGCTAAGTGCTAGAATGTGGTATCTCAATTAACCCTCACAACAAGCTTATGAGGGAGGTATTATAGTTATTATTATGTTTTATTATTCTTATTAATTTTAATTTTATTTTAAAATGTACTTTATTGATTTATATTTATAGTTATCATTCTACAGAAGAGAACATTGAGGGGAAGGCAGTTTTATAAATTGCCTAAGGTCACACAGCTAGTAAATCTAAAGCTAGGGTTTTAATCCAGGCCATCTGACTCCACACAGCCTGTACTCGTAACTGCTTTTTTGTGCTGCAAACATTAAGGATTATTCTAGCTCTAAAATAGGATTCTATGTCACTAACTCATTTAAATGCTATTCTTTATTTGGGTTTTAAAATGTTTAGTGAAAAAAACATGTTATCATTTGGGGGGAACAGCTGTATACTTCATTTCTCTTTTGTTGCATGGATAGCGGAATGCTCTTTATAAGTAAAATCACGCTCTTTATTCTTCCCCTGGAGTAAGTGGCTCTTTGCAAAGCAACCAAGTAAGAAATGTATTATCCCCCAATTGGGTAAGATGCATGCCATTAGAAGGAATAAGATCCATAATCTCAGTCATTCTCTCTCCATGGTAAAATGTTCTCGTGCCTTAATTAAGGAAGAGAGAACATGAGAGTTCAATAAGAGTCAAAGTCTGTCCTGTTGTGAGGCGTCTTAATGGCTTTTCACACCTGATTTCCATCTGGAGATGTAATCAGCAAGAATGGAAGAGGTCTGAGAAGAGAGCTCTTATGGAGTTCAAGGAAGAACACTCCAGATATTTTAGAGCTGAGGTTTACAAGAGCAAATCGATATTTTTTCATCATTTCTGCTAGGAGTATTAATCAATGTGATCAATATGACTACTTGAGAAACAATGTTTGGACACAGACATTGGAAAGAAAAAGAGGGGTAGTGAATACTTTATTGTATGTTAACTAGCTCTGGACTTCGGAGAAGCAATGTCACATCAGTGTGATATATAGCCACTGTAATCCTTATAGAGTGTTTTGAAGCCAATTTATGCATGTGTGGCAATTAAAAATGATATAAAATTGATTCTTTAAAGCAACCCATCTAGAAATGATACATTCAATTGTGGGTTGTTGGAAAGCCATATTGTCAATGCATTTTTTATCCCAATTATTAAGTAGTCACTTGTACATTTTCTTTAAATAAAATCCCCTTTTTGTTACTACCAGTTGAAAGAATTTGTTCAACAAATATTGCTAAGTTCTGTGTCAAGGCAGGGGCTATAATTGGCAAATATGGGAATGATACATGACTCATAATTTCATGGAATTTACAACATGGTGAGGAGATAAGGCTACTGGTGAATCCAGGATCCAACCAAGTGTTTGGGCTGTCAAAGCTGATCGTCTTAAACACCATCTACAAGCACTTCCCAAATCCATTAGAAACAGAATTCTCCCTCTGTTCTCTCAAAGTCTTACTATCAAATTTATTTATTCATGTCAACATTTTGAAGGTGTTCACTGCCTGGCATGTATTTACGAACCTGCTCTTTAAATACTGCAGAGACCTTTGTGTTGTGAAAATACGTGGAAGCCAATTTGAGCAAAGACAGCTGGACTTCCAAGAAAACTTAAGTCACCATACAGCAGTTCTTTCTTTCCTCGAGTTGCTTTTTTTCTGGACCTTTTTTTCTGGCCTTGTTGATTTCATGAGCCAGCTTCCTCTAAAAGGACCATAGTTTCTGCTCCCCTGTATCTTGGCTCTGTGTGACTTTGGGTTACTGAGTCTTATGGTTGTGGCCACAGAGAATCTTTCAAACAGAATTCTTATGTTTGGAGAATTTCCCACCTGATGAAAGCTACCTATCCTATGTGGAAGCCAAAACTTGATTTCCCAGCCTCCGGCTGAGGAGTAGGCTTTACCAAACAGAGCCATTCTCCTGAAATGATTTTATGCAGGAGGGAGCATTATGGAGAACTACGTGTAGCTGTCACATAGTATCTGTACTCTTGTGAGAATAGTGGAACATTGAGGAAAGAGATTATGCATTCCTGAGGCAACAATGGCAGATGTCCTAGGGACACAGAGGATGTGTTTGCCTAAGTGCCCACTGTGTTACCAGCCATGTCTGTGCTCAGAAGGGCCTTTACTGGTGAGGCTTAGTATGCAGTTTGGGGATAGTTTTTGGATGTGTCTTTAAGCTTATGAAGCTTTCAGTAGTTTTTAATAGCTTTTAACAAACTCTTTTTCTACTTAAACTAGCTTAAATGGGTCATGTTGCTTGTAAGCAAGATCTTTGATGATTACAGATTTAAAGTTAAAAACTGTAATTTTCTTGATTTCCAAATATCAAATGCAATGAGTCTCATCAAGCCATAGGCATACTCTGATGTGATAAAACATGTCAATATGATTCTATGATTCTCAGAAAAGAGACAGGATGAGTGTTAGAATTGAGAGGCTATATAGCTTGGTGCTGGACAATGTAGAACTTGCAGTCAAAGTTAAGTTTGAATCCTAGCTCTGTTGCTTATTAACTGACTGATCTTGACCCAGTTATTTAATCATCTGTTCATGATTTTCATTTTTTTAATCTGTAAATAGGGATAACAAAGTTATATTTTTCTTGGCATATGAAGAGTGCTTAGTAAAAGCGAACTGTCCTATGGTACCGTATGTAGGTATTCACTTTGATTTTTGTGTTTTCTTGAAAATGATAATTATTTTTTGATTTATTGTCCAGAAATTTCAATGGAGGCAATATGTTCAAGGTTATCGTTGGTCACTCATGTCAGCCTAGCTAGATTAGCCGGGAGAGAATAACTGATGAAACAAATAACCCTAAGATTTCAGAGGCTTAACACATTCACGGTTTATTTCTTAGGCAACAGCAACTCCTTGTGGGTCACTTTTCACCCAAGTGGAAACTCAGGAACCTAGCTCTTTCTGCCTTTCATCTCTTCCCTTCTCTAGGTTCTAGGAATCCCCCGTTTAGCAAATGAAAGGGAAAAGACTATGGATGTTTGTCAAGGGAGAGATCTACCAGCAAGGTCTGGAAGTGTCACGCATCACTTCTGCCCATATTCTATAGAATAGAACAGTCTCATATAACTGTACCTAAGTGCAAGGAAGTCTCCAGTATGTTATGGAAGAACAGGGGCTGTAATTTGGTGAACAACTAGCTGGTCTTCACTCTATTCCACTCTTTTGTTCTTAACAAATAGAACAGAGTTCCAAAATTGGAATGAAGTGATCATCCAGCATTTTGCTTAGAATTTTGTCATCCAGATTGGCTCTAAGATTCCTTGTGAGTGTCTTTTGGGTGATTAATGTAAATCCCAGTTCAAAGGTATATATGGGAAGAATAACCAGGTAACCACAATTCTTGCTCATTCTGGGTAAATATGGTAACTGGATCTGGCTGTTGCTTATGCTGGAGACAATCCTTGTCTTAAACAGAAAAAGACCCAGATTCTGTTTGTTTAGGTGTGAAGAATATTAATTACCAGAAATATAAATTCTCATATTTGGAAATTCAAACTTCACTTCTAGAGTGGTTGATTGATTCATCTAAAAGAGGCAAACTGTCTTAAAAAAGAATCTACTTCAGCTTTTTGAGTTGGGATTATTTGTGGCATTGTAAATAATGCCAATGCAAAACCTGTGAGTGGTCATAATTTTTATCTCTATGCTACTGAGGTCTGAAATGTCAGCATGTAAGTTTTCAAAAAAATTAAAAAATGATAAAGAAAATATTTAATGCAATGTTAATGTCAATGCATTGTTACTTAACTTGGAAGGAGTAAGTGTGAATTCTCATGAAGTCAGAAATAATACTAGTTATCTCTTTTTAATGGAAGTGCCAAACAAACTATGTATTCCCAATTCAAAGGTAAGGTAAAACAACACTCAGCAGTCATCTCAGATCAACTTATGGGACTTTCTTGATCACCCATGTTTATTGCTCTGGATTTTGAGTGTTGATACATGGGACATCACTTCTCTTCCAGGTATTGGAAACACAAGGGACCAGTTCCCAGACTGCCATGTTGATGATAAGAGTTTATCATGGGATCAGGATTATAAATATGTGGCATGAACACTGCTATGCAGGCATCATTAATGAATGTACTCTTTTCTGCTCAGTCTATTCTTGAACTCAGAATTCTTTCCTTATTCCATTCCAAGTAGTATTCTCAATATGAATTATCACTTGTGATGAAACTTTTATGATCCTTATGCTAAATTTTGGTGGCCTCATAAAAATTACTAAAAGGGTTGCAGAGTGAAGAACATCCAAATGTCAAGCTTTATTGTTGTCACTGGGTGGACTTAAGCTTCCTATGCTCAATAGGGGTTTGACCGCAGGATCCTTTGTATCATCAGCAGTGAAGTAAGGCGGGCTGAGAGAACCAAGGTGGAGTAGGGAGGCACAGGGCAGGTCTGAACATTGTGTACACACCAGCTGCATGGCTTCAGATGACCCCAGTAGCTCATGTTTCTTCAGGACAGTAGATTAAGCTCCTCAGACACAGCAGACCATGAAGCAGGGGTATCAGCACAGTTTGACACTCTGGGAAGCAGGTTACCTTCTTCATCATTAGAAAGAAGACAGACTAAACCTAGGCCTCCCGTGGTTCAGCAAGTGAGAGCAACTCAGAACAGCTGAACTGGCCCTCATTTGTCCTGTCTCTGTGAGTGTGTCGAAGGTCTCATCTTACTGGCAATAAGGCTATGTTAACATGTCAAGGATAAAAGGATCCTTAACGAAAACACAGTCAAGAGGTTAAATATTTTTAGCACAGAAATTTTGGTATAGGCAAAACCATACAAGAAATCCCAACATGCAAGGGAGATAAATCCAGAAGTGATGGAGTTGTAGCCAGGAGAGCAAAATCACATACAGCCTGCTTTTCATCCTTTCCTCTCTTGGAGCAAACTGTGCTTGGACACCTTTGCCCCAGTCCTGCACACTTTAGAGTTAAGGAAACAGACCTTTAGAGTTTAATGTTTTTTTTCATGTGGTCAATTTGCAATGAATGGACTATCACATAGAGGTTACTGGCAAGTAACAGAGCTCCTTTCTGATAACACTGAACACAACGGGATAAGGGCTGAAACAGAAAGGCTTAGAGGAGGTAAGATATATTGGGATGCTGGTAGTTTTCAGACAGGTTGGTGAATTACTGCTTTATGTTATTAGCCTGGACACCAGTTTCTAGGAAGCAGCATCAACAAAGGGGCCAGGTCAGTGTTTGAGTCACGGATGGGGCAACTCCACAGGAACAGATGACACAGTGCAGCTGGTCAAGCCAAGAAGCTGTTGGCAATGCTTGGTTCAGGGCAAAGCCCAGGATCATTCACTTGCCAGGGAGCATTTATTTTATAAATATGTTTTGTGTGAGTTACTGATTAACAGGCACCAAAACTGTTTTTTCAGTCTAGCATTTTCCAAAGTGTGTTTGTGGTAGTCCTGCTGATCACCAAAGAATTTTGGCTCCCTGTCTCTGAAGCATATGGTAGAATTAAAGTTCCCCTTTTATACTGAAATTGGACATGGCAATAATATTTGCCTTGACCAATGAAATCTGACAGAAAGAGAGGAATGGCACTTCCTGGAGGAAGTTTTACAAGTTGTGCATGATTTGCTAAATTCCTTTAGCATTTTGCGATGACTGAAAACAATAACAACTCACCTTGTTCCCTAAGTGGACACAATGAATAGCCCTTCCTCCTGAACCACATTAGATAAGTGGTATGAGCAAAAAACATGGCATTGGAACCCTTAAGCCTTGCAGGTGGAAATGTAAAATGGCTCAGCCACTGTGAAAAACAGTTCTGTATTTCTCAGTAAATTAAGCCCAGAATTACCATGTGACCCAGCAATTCCACTCCCAAATGAATTGAAAATAGGTGTTCAGACAAAACCTTGTACGCTAGTGTTTGTAGTACCTCTGTTCACACTGGCCAAGAGCGGGAATGACACAAACATTCAACTGATAAAAGGATAAACTAAATGTATTTCCATACAATGGAATATTATTCAGCCATAGGAGGGAATGAAATACTGCCACACACCACTGCGTGGATGAAACTTGAAAATATCACGCTAAGTGAAAGAAGATGGACACAAAGGGCAAAATATGAATGACTTCACTTGCATGAAATCCGTTAGAGACAGAAAGCAGATTTGTGGTTGCCAGGGACTCGGAGGAGGAGAAGAACACATAACTGTTTCACGGGTGCAGGGCTTCTTTCGAAATGATGGAGAAGTTCGGAAACTAGATAATGGCGATAGTGGCACACATTGTGAAAGTACTTAATGCCATTGAATTGTACACTTCAAAGTGGTTAAGATGACATTTACTTAAGCACAATATCTAAAAGGGCCAAGAAAAAGCTGAGAGGAATAATAATTATTGAGGAGGGCTTATAGCACCAGACACTGTATTATAAACTACAAAAATTAACTGAACACTAGCATAAATGATAAATTAATAGAGTAGAATATAAAGCCTTCAAATTAAGTTCAGAGTGTGTAAACATTTAGTATAGAATAAGGACTAAAATTACATAGGTTTTATAAGGGTTAAAT
This sequence comes from Manis javanica, assembly GCF_040802235.1. NCBI lineage: Eukaryota > Metazoa > Chordata > Mammalia > Pholidota > Manidae > Manis > Manis javanica. The sequence continues at coordinate 177,181,831 of NC_133157.1, read as the reverse complement.
TCACAGGTTTGAAAATTGGAGGAAATATTTTATTGTTTTATAAATGATAAATGGGCAACAATGGATAAAATCAATCAATGAAGGAATTAAATTGAAAACTGAAATAATAAAAGAACTAGAAAAATATGAGTGAATGTTCATATAAATTTTGGAGAAAGGAAAACATAAGCAACACTGAAAATACAACCATAAATGAAAATGATCTAAAATGATAAAATGTATGATTACTTAAAAATTCTATACAATAGAATCAAAAGGTAAAAGATAAATGGGACCACATTTGTGACATATATGGCAAAGACTTGTCCTCAATACATAAAGACAGGCTTAGAAAAAGAAATTTAAATATTGATGTGGGTTACAAAATAGATCCTTTGACTTTCCTCTAAAAATTATAACAAAAAATTGAGTTGATTTGCAGTTACTCTTAGATGCCTATGCACTGTTCTTTTCTCTCAAAACAACTTCCTTAATGTATCAGACCCACGAAGCTCTTTCCCCAAGCGAGACAAGATACAGCCTCGGCCCTCATTCCCTTCCTCTCCCTGATGCCGTTTTGGTGGGTTTCTCCCTTCCAGGCTCCTTGGTGTGGTCGGTGGTCTCTACACAGGAGGAGCCATCTGCCTCCTCAACGGTGTGACCGATTCAAGACACTTTTCATAGAGCGAATACAACAAAGTGGAAACTGAAACAGGAGAAAGAAAAAAAATGTGGTAAACATTATGTGGTGACAGCAGCTCAAAGACTACTTTTGAGCTCTCTTTTATGACTTTCACGTTAATTGGAGGCAAGGGACCAGGGGGAGCTTTAATGTCCTGAAAGGAAATCGGTACAGGCTCAGAGCCATTGTCATTTTTTCCTCCAACAATCCCCATTCTCCCACATAAAAAACTGCTACACATAAGGTCAGAGCACTGATTTCAGACTGGTTAAACCTATTAGCAAACCATTTGATCCTGAGGAAATAGGTTTCTAATAAGTGAAAAAGATACTTAACATTGATATTAGAGTTTTAACTCATATTCTTGATTTGCAAATAGAAAAATTTAAATTAAAATCAGATGATGATTCTGTAAACAAGTGGGTGAGTGGAGAAACATTGTATTTTGATATTCCTGGGGATGTGAGTAATTTAAAATTAATTTTTCTCTCTCCATCAAACCTTTTATAATCAGTATTCACATTTTTGTCCAGAAATAATCTCCTTTCCTTAAATTTCATTTGAGTATATGATTGTGCTAGGCTAGACTGTAAGTACCTCTAGAGAAGAGATGTGTTGTAGAATCTGATCACATCTCCTGCAATGAAACCCTCTTTTCCTTTGCTTCCCATTCTTCCCCTTGGTTGTACCCAGCCATGTCTAAGCAGCACTGGGAAATTCTTCTGGCAAATTAGAGTACTTATGTTTCTGAAATTCTTGATAAGAAAACTGATCCAGCAGCATGTCAATGCCAAGGAAAATCTATTCAGCATTTTGTGCTGTGTGAGCTATTTGTAGTGATGGTTACTAGATATAACTATGACTCAACTTACAGATTTAATGATTCAGTAGGCACACATTAAATGGGTTCCTTCAGGCACCATGTCGTCCTGAACAAAAAGATATATATGTGTCCCCCCCAGGCTTCACATTAATTCAATCCTATTCCTTGATATTTTGTTTTTGTCCTGTCTCTTGTATTCCTCAACCTGTCTTTTTTTGCATCTTTCTGACTAATATTTTTCAATAGGTAATGATTTTTCTACGCAGAGTGATCTTCAGTTGTACCTGGTTCAAAAGGTACAAAGCCACTGAAATTATTAACCTTCTATTTCCAATTCATTCATGAGATTGTTTGCTTGATAGAGTCTTCCCTTTAATTCTATTAGTAATTAAGGAAGGAGAAGATGGCAAATTATTTGCATAAGTTGTCAAAACCGTATGTTAAAATCTGAAGAAGAAATTATACTCTTTTACCACTTGTAATAAAGGGCTTAAGAAGAGGCCAGTTAGTGAAAGATAGAGATATCAGAAGCATTACAGAATCGAGAGCTGTTCCAAGAAGATGGCTTTGCATATATTGTTTGCAAGAGAGTTCTGAACACATCTTTCAAATATAAAACAAGTCAATGGGAAAATATGACTTGGTTTGCACTTATATTTTTGGGAACACAGCTATTACATGAAACAACCTGCAGTGAATTTTTATTTTTTTCCATTTTTATTGTTGGCATATTATGTCTCTTAAATTAAAAATATTCTGAAAGAAACCATTTCACAAGTGAAATGACAAAGTAATTCACCTTCTAAAATTGTCTCATTTTACACCACTTTTTGTTGTAAGCTAACAAACATGGCTTACTATGCTTTAAGGCATCAACTGGTGAGGAAGATCAAATTAGTTTCTGAAGGCTGAAAAAGAATATGCTGCCTGTCCATTCCCATGTAGCTACGAACTCTTCACAAAGTGAAGTAAAACTTGAACTCATTAGTTTCAAAAAGTATTTTTTTACGTATATGCTATATTAAAAAAAAAGACAACGCATTGAATACAGATCATGACAGACAGTTACATCTGAGATGTAAGAAAAATTCTGGCATTATAAGGGTGTCAACAAAATCAGTAAAAATTATTTTTGATGACATGAAGAGGAAAAGTGTTAGCAGAATGAGAAGAATTTTTGAACAGCAGATACACAGCAAAGTCCTTTCCCCTTGTCTGCCAAATGCACCCACACTTGTCATCAGTGAATGCAATTAAATTTTTTTTTTACAATACAGAAGAGACTTTTGGCAGTCAATGAGGGCTAATTTTTTTCTTCACTTGCACACCCCTTTTAGCCACTGTGAAGATGCGAGCTGAAAGATGTTCATAGAGTTGACTTGTCCCTCAAGTATGAATTTGTGAACAAATTGAGACAGAACTTGGGAAATTGAAAGAGATGGTATACTATTTTACATTTGAACACACCCTCAGCCAAAAGGTTAAATCACTTGAGTAAAATAGTCTCTTCTGGTACTCTGTGTACATTTTTAGACACATGAAATTTTATCTTTTAGACAAAGGAAAAACATGACAAAATAACAAAATCTCTTCATGACCTCCTTAGGTGACAAATAACATAAAAATGTAATAGTTAACAATCAAAGTGTAATCAGAGAATTACATGGCAAGAATTTATAGCACCTCTCAACACATATTCACATTTGTTATCTTCCATGAGTCTCAAATATCACAATATATTTTAGTTTTGTAAATGTTAAATGTATCATGATGTTTAGATTCTATTTTGGTCTGTGGTCACTTCAGTGAAGGAAATACATGGTAGAGTCAAATCCTCTCAGTGTCGTTTGTTCCTAACACCTCACAACACACACACACACACACACACACACACACTACTTTTTCAAGTGACTTGGATGAATGAGAATGAGAATGTTTTGAAATCATGAAGTTATAAATCAGTGAAACTATCTGGTTTTTATAATCAACTGATTAATTCATGTGAGGAGAAAATTGACATTGGAAGGCTGGGCACATTAATACACAAGCCTGTGTTTTCCTGTAACTCTGGTGATTCCCAGGTTAAACCTTCTAATACTATTAGTATTGTGGCAAAACAGAAAATATTTAACCACTAACTGGAGTTTAAATTTGGTATTTAAATTAACCAGGGTATCCCTCCCAGCTCCTGTCCCTGATTTTTCAAGATACTTATATGGCAAATATTTTCATCTGTTTACCTACATTCCTCAAGGCCAGAGTTTGTTGAATTAACAGAAAATAAAACCCTGGTGTTGCTAGCATTAGTTAGGTCACACTTTTGGGACAATATACATTTCAACAAAATTGGACCCCACTTTCTATCAACCGTTACTACAGCATGTAGTCAACAGAATGTCAGTTCTGATTAAAATATTTTATTTAACATCTCCTATTTGACATAATGAAATTGACCACACATCAATACAACAAGGCATGTGTGATTAACAGGCATCCAGAAAAAAGAAGGCAAAAACAAGGGTTTCAGATTAAAAAAAAATTTATTAGCACATTAGTTATATTTCATTATTCAAACCCACTTGTTACCTTCTGCTCAATCTTCAAAGGCAGTTCTACCGAGCTGGGTGAGCATTAGTGGACAATGCAGAAGTGAATCAAGTCAGATTCATACAGGTAACTAGCCAAAGTGGGCATTGACTGTACTGAAATCAGGACTTCAACGTCAGAAACACTTTTAGCAGATTCATCATTGTGTTGCCCAGACTAGAAAGGATCTATATAGCTGGCCTGATAATTGGCAGTCATTTCTTTACAACTCATGTTCTCTATGACGCTACAATTTACACTCTTTTTTCCCTTCCCTTACATTTTCTGTCAACATTAATTTATAAGACAATGGCTTAACACAAGTTTCTCTCTTCTCAGTATCTTTTGATGATCAAAATGTCATAGAACGAACCATACAACAAGCAGAATATAGAACTAGGAATTCTCCTCACCAAGTAGCTCCTCATTAATACTGTTTTTTTTTCTTTTCTGACTTTAGTTAGGTGACTTTTTTGTTTGTTTTTTTCCCTAGCTCTGCCATTAAAATGGAAGCTAAAAATATCTCAGGAGACTTGAGGAGGGAGAAAGGAAAACTGTGAAAAAAATTCACAGAATGGTAGGAGGTAAAGATTGAGGGTCTGTGAAAAGCAAACATTACCTAGAAAACAGAAAATGTGCACTTTGCTGTGTTTTGCTAGTTATTAATTACCCTCTGCAGTATTGGATCTAATTATCCTGCATTTCCAAGAAGGAACAATTGGAAAAGTGAAAATACCAATTTGATTGTTTTGTGTACTTCTTCACTGCATAGTCATTAAAGAAATATGAATGTGATATTTTTAGTGTAAGTAATTGTATCAGAAAGCAAACCACATGGAATTAGGGGAACTCACCTAGATTTTGGCAAAGTGAAGGGAATCTGCTCTTTCTCTTTATCAGCACAGATGTATTCTTGGGACAGGGTGTCTAAAGTTAGGCAACACAACTGTGTATCTGATTAATCGTAATTTAATTAAAATTACTGGGCAATATTTTAGTCTTAATTTCTTACAAATGTGTTTAGTGAATGATTGAGTTACCTACTTAAATTACTTTAGAGAAATGTTTGTGAATCTTTAAACCAAGAATTAATATATTTATTTAGTTAGTGAGTCATATTATTAGATATCGGCTTTTTTTTTCATTATGAATGAAGCAGTTGAGAGGTTTCACCATAATACGATGAATATATGTACAGAGTTGAGACACACTTGAAGCCTCATAAAATTATTTCTGCTTTTGAAATGAAAAATGCAGGCTTTACTTGCTGGTTATTATCCCTTACCTCAATCATTTAAAATTATTAGCATATTGCGTGTTTGATCCTATTCAAGGCATAGGCATAGACTTAGTCCTTTACTGCATACATAAGACCCCCAAAATGGATTAGACAAAAATGACACATGCCAGACGCTCAGAAGTGAGCAGTGATTAGGTTTATGTTAACATTACTTTGCTTTTGCTATTTTATGTTGTAATTTTTCCTGATTATAAAAGCATGGCAGAAAAGTTAGAAATAAAAAGAAATATAAAGAATGGGAACTAAATTACTGTTAATCACATCACTGAGGAATAGTTTGGTATTTTTTTGTGCATATTTATAAACTAGCAACTATAATATATGTACAATTTTAATCTCAGTTATTAATATTTAACTTTTATATGTTAATTATGCAATTTGCCATTCCCTTATTAGAGTTCACATACAGAATTTTAAAAAATAGCCCCTAAGTTAAAAGACTCTTTCAGCTCTTAATGCATATTGTCTAACTACTTTTTGGAAAAACTGAATTAACTAAAAACCCCACCACTAGCCTATCATAGTACTTGCCTCACTACATCCTTATCAGCAAAGGATTTTACTGACTTTATAAATATTGACAGTTTAATATGGGGAGAATGGTATTTCAATATTGTTTTAATTTCTTTGATTACTGTATTGCTAGATTCTTTTAATTCTTTCTGAGAGTTGTCTGTTTATTTTTTTTGCCAACTTTTCTATTGGGGTGGAGTAGTATTTTTTAATCAGTTTTTATAATCTCTATATATTAAGAATATTAAATCCTACTCAAATTTATTTTTGCAAATTTTTCCAATTTTTATTTTTATTTACATTTTTTAACTTACAAAAATCTCAACATTCTATGCAATGAAATTTATTGGTTTTGCCACTTCTTTTTCCTGTTTTTATGTGATGATTGCTTATTTAAATTCACTTGTTTTAAATTGTTTTGTTTTGGTTTTAAGGGGAGTGATAAAAACATTTGCACATCAAATCTTTGTACTGTTTCAATTTCAGTATATTTGCTGCTGAAACAATCACACAATCTAGTTTTCTAATAGTTTAAATTTTTTTACACTTAAACCTACTCTCCATCTGGAATTAATTTTATTGAGAATCTATATTGTGTTTTCCCAAGTAGCCAAATTTTCCAATATAATTTGTTAAACAATCCCTTTTCCTATCGGTTTATGATCTTTCTTTAGTTATATATTAAATTTATATACATATATGAAATACCTGATCAGCACTTTCCACCCAGTCATTTATCTGTAGATTCTGGTGGCAGCACAACATTGTTTTACTCTTTGGATCTTTTATAAATATGTTTTATTTAGTATCTGTTAAGGCAAGCTCCTTGATTGTCTCCTTTTTCTTATCTATTTTTATCAAAACTAAAATCATTTTCGACTCTGATTGAAATCATGTTAAACCTATTAACACAGTGGTATTTGGTCATCTCACTCAGGACAACTGTACATATCTCCATTTAGTCATAACTTTTTATATGTCCCTTGGTAGAGCTTAGCAGTTTTCTTCATGTGGGTCTCCATAAAGTCGTAGTACTAACAACAATAAACAGCTCAGTCTTTCAATATAGTTAAAGCACTTCTTGCTTTTCAAGCATTAAAAAATGTCACTGCATTTGACCACCAGTAATCTCTGTCTTTCCCTTTACTTAGCTCATGGTTACATTCTCATTTATTTTCCATGATTATTCCACATGGTTTAACCTCTTATTCCTTAACTAAACACTTTTTAAGAATATAGGCAAGGCTTTATACTGTTTTTGTACTGTACACAGTAATTGGTTCATTCACAAAGTCATGAGCTATTCACTGGCCAACCCCATGACAGGCACTGTGCTAAGCACGGATGTATGTCAGTGAACAAGCTCAGCACAGGACCTTGCCACTGCAGAGTTTATATCTAGTGCAAGAGATTTTCAAGCAACTAGATGAAAAACTGACTTTTAAAAGTGAAAAGAGTAAATCGACAAGCTGCTTTGAGAAAACATTACATAAGTATTTAATTTAAGTCTGGGATGTCTAAGAAGGCTTTCTTTTAGAAAGGACTTTTTACCTGAGATTTGGAGGATGAATACGTGTTAATCTAGTGAAGGAGATTAAGGATGGGGTGGCAAGGATTCCAGACAACTAAATGCTTACATTGATGGATCAATTATTATGTACCAGAAACTTCTAAATACCATATACATACACATAATTTTTGATCCTAACCATTTCCAATTAACCCACGAAGAAACTGATGCAAAGAGAAGTTAAGCTATTTACAACTTATAAGTAATGGGTACAAAACCAGTGTGACTCCATAACTCTTACTCAACTCTGTGCTGTCTAGTCTGTCCACACAGGCCCTGAAGTGAGAAGCATTTCACTTTTGAATGTCTAAAAGTTCTGGAGTGTGGACAGCTGAGAAAAGTGGAGCTAGATGAGACTGTTAGGTCAGGCAGTTGTCGGATGAATTTGTAGACCATAGTAAAAATTTTGGCATTTGTCCTCAAACACTCAAAGACCACTAATAGGTATTTATCAAGAAGATGACAAGACTACATTAGCACTTAAAAAGGAATTTCTCTGGCTGTGGTGTGATGAATGGACTGAAGGAGGTGGAGTGAGAGCAGGGAAAACTATTTGGAAGCAGTATCAGTAGTATGATCTAGAGATGATGGTAGCTGAGAGTGGGATGATAGTGATGAACATAGATAAAGAAGATATTTAAGACATCTTTTGGAGTCATAAAGGAATGGACTTCTGATAAATTAGATGTAGAAATGAGAGAAAGGGAAATATCAAATACATTTTAGGCACAGACAACTGACTGGTGGTAACAATTACTAATATGGAATCATTTGTCAGTTCTAGGAACAAAAAGAAAACAGAAAAAAAATCTGAATTTTTCTTCCCTCTGGGAAAATTTCTTTTTTTTAATTATGTCTTTGGTTTTCAGTTTCACTATAATGGCCCTAGTTGTGTTTTTCTCAATATCCATCAGTCCTCTTGAATATATGCTTTGATATCTTTTGTCAATTTTGGAAATTTATTAGTCACCACCCCTTCAAATATTGTTTCTATCCCATTCTCTCTTCTCTTCCTGGGACTCCAATTACATGTACGTTAGTTTATTTATGCCCTTTTCTGTATTATCTCTTTTTTTTTCTTTACAGCTTCAGTCTAGATATTTTTTTCTATCTTATCTTCCAATTAACAAATACTCTATTCAGTTGAGTTTAATCTACTATTAAGTCTACTGTGTCAGTAATTATTATTGTTGTATATAGTTATTGCCTCTCAGTTCCAAACTCATCCATCTCTATTCTGCTTTGTGATGCTGCACTATGACTCTGAAAAGTACATTTTTGTTTTTTCAGCTGGATCTACGGCAGGATCTTACAGTAGGCAGCACTAGAGGGAGAGTGCAAGTATGCAGGTGGGAAAAGAGACTTGTTTCTTCCTGTTTCTTTCCTGTGGCCTTCCTATGAGATTTCTTTCTCAGCATACTTCTTGAAGTGCTTTCATATAGCATCAGCTGAATCCAGTTTGCATTTTTTCCATCTTTTGCAGAACTAGTTTCTCTGTTACCCTCTCAAAGACCCTGGAATCTCAGAGGTTTAAGTATCAGGCTCATAGCTGCCAGCACCAACTGACCAGTGCCTCGTTCTCAGAGACTCAGGTTTTACCTCCAAAGGTGAAACGTCTAAGTTTCTCAGTATTAATAATTTCAATGTCTTACCTTTGTTTCCCTGTCACTGCTGTAGATAAAGTAGCAACTTCCTAAAGTTACTACTTTCACAACATTTTAGTGTTCTTATCCTACTCTTTCAGTTACCTAGTTACTAAATTTATACTAGTTAACAATTCTCCATATTAAATGCTTTCTGTTCAAATTACTGGTGGTGGTTTTCTCTCCTGGATCTTGACTGTTGCATCCATTTATTGGGTTCTTTTTTTTTTTTTCAGTTGTATTTCTCAATTCTAAAATTTGCATTTGATTTTTTAAACATAATTTTCACTTTCCTGTGAAATTCTTCATTTTGTCTTGTAACTTGAGTATAAAATCATGTATCTCTGAGAGTTTAGGGCTGCTGCTTCTAATATCTCAATATCGAAATCACCTGTGGGTCTATTCATACTACCCATTTTGTTTGTATGCTTGTTTGTGTTTGATCATCAGGTCCCCTGGCATGCCTCATAAGTTTTAATTTAATGATGAACACTGTGTATGAACATTTGTAGAGACAATTTGAGTCTCTGGATGTTTTATCCTCCAGATGATTTATGCTACTTGTGACAGGCAATTAGAGTCAAGCAGATCATCTCAATCCAGTCAGAGACTGAAATGACTTGAAAACAGGTTTCAGTCATTTTAGGCCCAGCTTGTTTGGGTTTGCTTTTATTTCTAGAGTATAACCTTGGGGTTTCAACTAAATGTCTATACATTGATTAGCTTCCTTTCTTAATGGGTCCTGAATTTCAGTTTTCCTACTTCAGCCTTGTAAGACATCCAGAAATTGTTCCTTTTTAGCTTCTCAGTTTCTAGCTGAGAATCAGCAAATTGCTTGAGGGGTGCTAAATATTGGGCTCACTCCTGTGTGCTTTTCTGCTCTCAGAGATATCAGTTTGTCACTCCTTCGTTAGCTCCCCTGTCTTCAAGCAGATTTTTGAAAAACATGTACACTTTATCCAGCTTTAGGAATGTTCTTATCCTATTTAGTAATTGAGTGTGTGTGTATGTTTTACTATTTAAAAGACATCTTTTCTACTAACTAGGTCAAACATAAATTCTCTTTGAACAAAAGAGTAAATAAAACATTGAAATATGATTTTACTAAAAATGTCATGTCTTTTTTACCTTATTCTGATGGACTCATGATTCATGAAAAAGAGAAACCCCTCTTAATCTTTCTGTCATGCTCCTCTAATCTCATTTTTACCACCCAGAGTGAATCCTCAAGGTTTTTCAATTCCAAACAAAGATAAATTTTTAAGGCATTGTAATGATACAAATAGCATATTTATTTTTCTTCCCACTAAGGTCAACAATAATCACATTTACTCTTGATTATGGAAGGAAAGACCTATAAGAAGGATGTGCACATGTACAAGATGATGATTCTCAGCCTTTATTTGCAATTCATCAATAATTTAGTTCAGCATTTCCCAAATTTCCCTCAATAAGAAGCAGCTTTTCATTTTCTTGTTAGCAACTCAGACCCCTCCCTGGAAATTCTGAATCAGTAGATTGGACTGTGGTTTATACTGATTCTTCTGACTGGACAAATTTGGAAAATACTGATCTAGTTCTTATTGCATCACAGAAGGGCAAATTAACAAAACAGGCTTACAAATCACCAAATATAGTAGAGGAACAATACTAATCATTCATATTATTTTAATATTAAACAAATATCAGCTTGAATGAAGCTGTGTTACACATACGTATCTAATTGAAGAATTAAGGTAATTATTTTTATCATTATGTCACCATCACTCCCTGCCCCAGCTCCCCCAAATCCATCAACACATAATTTATTTTTAAAGGAATTGTTTGTTTAAGAAGGTTTAAAGGTAGTAGAAATGTGACTGGTGAATAAAGATGGGAATATCTTCTTTAATTTATCTGAATATTTCTTGTCATGGAGTCTTGTGCCTCTTAAGCTGAAAACATACATTTGAGATATTTGCAATCAATGTTGCATGCTAAATCAAGTAAGATGAGTTTGTATGTATTTCTAAGGTTGTGTGAAAGAACTAACAATAAGCATTATCAATTTTTAACCATAGTAATAACTAAGCAATCACATCTATCATTAAGATGCGAGTCAAGTATAAAGTCTGTTATAGTATTGACAAACTTGCTTCCCAAAGAGTTTGGAAGTGTAACTTGCAGTATCCATTCCAGGTGGGATCTTTTTGTTTTACCTGTAAGTCACCCATTTTCACTGATATGCAAAATCAGAACCAAATTCGATTGAGTAGTTTTTTCCCTCCTTACTGATCTGTTTGCAATGCTACTTAACTATCTGGGTAGCACAGGTTTATCTCAACTCTTGTCAGAATGAAGTTAGAGCATCCTTTTTACTTACTGAAGTGCAGTTCCCTACAGCCCTGGGAGTACATCTACATAACTTGAACAAGGCTAAAAATATCCCCTAGAGAAATTATATTGGTTTTACAAATGATGTTTCAGTGGACACATTTTAAAAAGTGAGTTAATTTAAATACTTTGAAATGACTGTATAATATGTGCTCGGTGTAAGTTTTCAAAAACAAGTTTGGGTCAATAAAAGACCTTGGATATTGTAACTGGATAATCAAAGGAGTGAGAAATGTAAGTCTAGGATATCATGGGAGCTGTGCAGCCTTAGGATATAAGAAATATTAAAAAGCTGAAGGAGTTGGTCAAGTTTAGGGAATTTAAAGTTAGATGGAAAGGACTTTTTCAAATTTTAGTGGCCAAATAAATAAAACACCAACTTAAGTAACCTAGCCAAGGTGAACAAAGGTTCAGGCTTTTCTGAAGATAGAAGAAGTTGGTGACATAAAAGGCTCATGGGCCATATGACCACTTTCTTTAAGTTACAGCATCATTAACATAGCAATTATAAATAGAGTTCAGTGGGTTCCTCCAAGGTCATGGCTGAGAATCTAATTAGCATTTGGGCTGAAATCTCTGCTTGTTATGCTAATTTAAATATCTGAGGTGGTATCTCCAATTGTTTGGGATGAAAAGCTGTTTCTTAGTTTGTTACCATCTTCAACCCTGGAAAGTTTTCTAGTCAAGCACGGAAGTGTTTAAGAGACCTGAGCACAGTACTCATTCATTCCTATTCTTCAATCAGTGTTTTGCTCAACTATCTCAACAGATCCCAAATTTCCTAAAAGAGGAAATGCTGTCTATTCCATTCTTGTGTTTTATTTTTCTCTATAAACGTGTATTACTATCTACATTATATTTTATACAATATATGTTTTTGACTGTCTCTTTCCATTGGAATGTAAGTTCCTCTAGGGTGAGGACTTTCTTTGTTCATTACTGTATCCCCAGCACCCAGAGCAGTATGACCAGTACACAATAAATTGTTGTTAAATGAATGAAAATGCCCATTGGAGTTACTGAAAAAAGGAGTCCTAGCTTCTCAATTTTCTAAAGAAATCTCAGGAAGCCAAAGATGATGAAATAATTTCTTAGTGTTACTTTGCCTTTGAAAACAGAGCAGCATTTGCATTTTCAATAGTATTTACTCCAAGGATTACCTTTTCTTTTCTTACAGTGCTTTGGTACTAAAAGGCATGGTAGAGATGGTAATTATGTACTTTGTATTCTGATCACCCACCAAATGAATTAAACAAACAACTTTATTGAAAACCTTACAAGTCCTCCACACTTCACTAGAGGAAAGACATCCTTGACCTCAAGACATTTCCAGTTCCATCGGAGAAGCTGCAAGAAAGCAAACACTTGAAACATGGTGTGATTAGACTGTGATAAGACGTTTGCACAGAGTCCAGAGGGGAGTCTGGAAGTAGGACGTGTAATCTTGAACAGGATGTTTACTGAAGATTTGCTAAAACAAAGGTCACTTAAACTCACCATTGACTGATAAACCTTATAATCATAAAAATAATATTAACAGTCATTATTCATTGAGCACTCATTATATTCCAAGCAATTTACAACCCTGATGTCATTGTATTCTTACAAGAAACTTCATGCAGTATTATTATTCTTATGTTATAGCTGAGGAAAGTGTTAAGAAATATTTAATTAGTAGCTTGCCTGTGATTACATAGGCAAAGCTGGGAGGAGGTGGTGAGACCAGCACAAAGGAAATATTTGAAAAATACAAAAGCATAACAGGCCATGACAAGACAGCTACTAATGGGACTGAGCCAGGTATGCTTTGGAAGATGGAGGAAGCTGTTAGATATGTTGTGGAAGGAGAGCGGCGTCAGATCGTGATGGCTTAGGGTCACTCCAAGGATTTAAAAATTTGTACCTAAGTTTTGACCCCAGTATCCCAGAGAAGTATTAGTTACCTGGATTTGCACAAAAAACAGTGGAAAAGCTGGAGATACAAGATGCTCCTTAGTTTAATAATTTCTTACTCCTCAGAGGAGAAAACCAATTTAAACCAATGTTTTGTTCTGGGTTTGTGAAAAAGACTGAGAAGGCAAGAGGGAGCAAGAAGGTTTCAAAGGGTTTAGAAGGCAGTGTTTCTACCAGAACCTGCTTCCTGTCAGGCTTTTTGAGACTTATGGGATAGTTCAGGAACTAATTATTTTCACTCTACATGTGTCATAGAATGGGCTTAGATATTCACCTCATCCCACTAATCTTCCCAATCATGCAACAAAGTAGGAACATTGTCTTCATTCTATGGATGAGGAAACTGAGCACAAAGTGCCAAGTAACTTGACCAAGGCCACATGGCTAGTCAATGATGAAGCCAGATTTTAAACATATGTCAAGACTCAAGCTCTTTCTAGCTTAAGCTGCTTTCATCTCTAGAATAAAGTGTTTTTCAATCCTTTAGGTCACAACTTAATAAAAGACCATGGAATCAGTTTAGTGGTTCTTAATGAGCATTTGAAAAAAGAAAATTAAGTACAGAGAATAGAATAAAGTAAAACACAGTATCAGAGTGCATCACGTGCAGTAAGGAGGTGGGAATTGTTTCGGTTAGACACATATATTGATAAACATAAATATTTGTGTATATCGAGTTGTGATAGGAAGTATACTTCTTACTATTGGTTGAGGTTTTAAAAAGTTTGAAAAACTTGTCCAGTGAAATAAAGATCAGATCACAGCTACTATTACAGCTCATTCCTTATGTCTTCCTATGAAGTTGAATATTCATGGGTAACCCAGGGACCAGTGTACCTCACAGCAAGGGTAGAAAAGGAATGTGAAGGAGAAAGCTTCATGAGGATCCTGACCAGTTCTTTTCCTCTCCATTTCAGTCAATGGCTAGCTGTCAAGACTTCTTTAATTTAACCCTTCATTGGCCACATCGAAGGAAGATAGTCAGTAACAATTTCTGTTTTAAGGAAACTGCATGTGTTGACTGATCATTTATTGCAGTAATGAATTGAGGGTGGTATTTTTCCCCCTAGATTTTTGTCCTGTAGTGGAAGGGAAAGAGGAATAACATATGAAGTAGAAGTGTATGTGCATGCTAATATTCACAGTTATTGAACACATGTGCCTATGCGGATTTATTATATACATTGCATATAATTATATATAAAATCTGATTTAACTTCATGTGTGTAGCGTTAAGTCACAATCTGTTACTCTTTGGTGTACAAACATTTTTACATGAATTAGTATTAGGGGTAGATGGTTTAAAAATGTTATGTTAAAGCAACAACTTAAGTCGACATGTTAAAAGGATGTGAAAATCAAAATAGTACTGTAATTCTTCTGCTAGTGGAAGTAAGAGGGAAACCCTAAAATGTGGGACTGTAATTCTGGGGGTAAAATCCTGGGGCAAAATACCTTTGAAACTGAAATTAGTCAAAGGGAGAAATGAAATAAGAGAAAACCGTTTATTTCTTACAGCAGTCCACTTCTGCTCTCCGGTGTCTCTCACAACCCGGCTGCAGAAGAAGAGGCCCCTACCCAGTCTCTCCTGTACAGATAATCCCCGGCTTGCCCTTGTAATTACCTATTGATACGGAGTCATTCTCTCCACCAGTTGAAACATCTACTGTGTGAAGATGCACCGAAGCTAGGCTAGAGATTCTGGAAATACTGCAGTTTTACCCACGGGGACATATAGATTTCTTTGTAGGTATACAAATGTTGCACCTGTTGTTAATTTCTCTTGGAAGAGCCTCAGATACATCAAACTCCTCAATAAATATTACTTTACTTTTAGCAAAGAAAATTAACTACCTACCTAGTGAAAGAGATGTTTGAATTTACCATTTTGCCCTTTTTGTATTCAAATATTAATGCTAGCGCTGCTTTGATGAGCCCACATTTTACTCTGTAGCATATTTAGATAGATTTTATAAGTGTGAGTAAATTATTATAAATAGATAGTTGGATTAATTACATGTGAGTTTCTGACTAGTCAGATTTTAAGAGTATTAAAAGACAGCAAACTTAATCGCTTGGTGTCAGTGTAACTCCAGGTGGAAAATCCTGGGGCAAAATACCTTTGAAATCAAAGTCAGTCAAAGGGAGAACTAAGTGGGAGGAAGCAGTCTACCACTTCTGCTTGCCCTTGTCTCTTGAAACCCGACTGCAAAAAAAGGGGCCCCACCCAACCTCTAAGGTACAGATATCCCCTGGCTGCCCTTGTAATTACCTATTGATATGGAGATGGCCTACTTGTCTCCACCCCTTGGAAACACCTAGTGATATTGAGAAGCACTAATTCCAGGTGAGAGATTCTGGAAATATTGCAGTTTTACCCACAGTCAACCATTTCCAAATGTATGATGACACCAATCAGAGTGGACTTAGCTATGTTAAAATAAACAATTCCTTATGCATGTCACTCATTTTACAAGATATCTTGCAATTTGAATTACAAATTCAAATCTTCTCATAGTGTTGCTTACTATAAATTCATGTAAAATTCCGGATGCTTGGCCAGTAACATAGAAATTAACACAGTAAATATTTGTTTACTGTTTTTAGAATTGTGTACACTGCTAATCATTGGTGTTCAATTATACTATTTGGCTAATTTTGTTTTTTAGAGCAAAGGAAAACAATGCATATTGGACCCAGCAGTCATGGTACCCGTCAAATGCATACCTCTTTTTGGCTCATACTGCCAGCCTTGTTCAAGAAGCCAAAGCTATAATTAATTAGAGAAAGGGAATTTATTGTCTCAAATGACTGAGAAGTAAAAAGGAGGGATAAATTCAAGTATGGCTGGATTTGGAAGCTCACATATTAGTTAGTAGCTGCTATCTGTTGCTCAGGTTGGCCATGCTTTCTTCCACGTTTTGGTTTCATTTTTTGGATCCATGTGGTCACAAGATGGCAGCAGCTGCTCCAACCTCATACCTCCTCAAGTTAAAGCCAAACAGAAGGCGAAATGTCCTTTCTGTTTAAATATCTCTTTCTGATCACTAAGTAAAAGTCCTGAGGTTTGTTCTGGTTTATTCTGACTAACTTGGCTTGACGTAAGTGCCTATTCCTGGATCAGTCTCAGCAGCGAGAGGAACCCAAGGTTCTGATTTCCTGAACTGGGCCTTGCATTCCAGCCCTGGAACCAGGAATTAAAGACCGATTCAAAGCACATGGACTAGAAATTGGGAAGTGGTATTGTTTTCAGAATAAAGAGGAGTAGATTTCTGCAGAACTAAAAATATCCACAATGCTCAGATTTAAGTTTCTTCAATTGAATTCAACCTTTTTTATGGGAATAGGAAACTTATTTACCTTGAAAGTTTCAATCTAGGGGGAATATGGAAGAAATTTTAATATTCTTCTATGTCATTTACTGGCTTTGTGATCTTGGGCAGATCATAATCCCTTTGATCCTTATTCTCCCCAGTGGCTAAATGGGGTAATACTGTCTTCTTATTTACCTCACAGCTGGTTGTGAGGACCCAAAAGGGAAATGTTTATAATAAAAATTATATCTAATATTTAATAAGCAATTTATGTAGAAACTGTTGTTTAATCCTTGTAATTTTTCACAGTAGGTACTTTTATAATAGTTTTTTAATGAGAGACCTACAGTTTAGAGAGGTTAAGTAATTTGCCCAGGAACACGCAGCAATTAAATGCCTAAGTGACTAGGCATGTCTATCTAACTACCAAGGTCATGCTAATAGCCAGCATGACACAGATAGAAGGGGTTGTTATGTAATTCCATCACTTCTAAGATTCACATGTTTTCACATTTTAACATCTTTTAAAATCAGCATGCTCTTTAGAATTGATGGTCAAGGACCAATCATGACATAGTAGTCATTGTTCACCTATGTATAAATTGTTCATTACTGTTCTTGTTATTTCAGTTGGGTCTGGCACATGTATTGAATATAAATGCTATGCAAAATGTTATAAAAATATTACACAATGATGCAGCATTGAAACAGAATGACATAGAAACAGAGCAATGAGGCATAACTGTGATGGATCTGAAGAACAGAAGATACCCCAAAGTAGAAGCTATATTTCATTTGCTACTGAAGTGTGTGCGTAAGTGCTGCCTGTCACATAGCAAGCTTTACCAGAGGCCTGATGAGTTCATTATGCTTATATTTTCTTTTCTATGTAGGAATATGGTGCTAAATATCAATGCCCAAATAAATCTCAAAGATATCTTTCATCAAATATAAATTAAAAGTGTTGAGTGACAAGAAGTATTGTGCCATAGTTTAATTGGCATCAGTCTTTTATTTTTAAATGTTTATAAAACATTTGTGTGGCTGTTTTTTGAAGTCTTAGATTCTATGAAATATGCTATTATTAGATTGGAGAAGTAAGAGTTTATATTTGGAGGAGTTTTTCTTACAGATCCATAGTGAATCAACCATTTTCAGAATTTTTAGTCTAAAAACTGATCATTGGAGATTTGGGAAAAAAAACTCAGAAAAATTATAAGTACTTGATTATATGATTGACCAAAAAATTAGAAACAAGAACAAATTTCAGGTCAGGTTATTTTTCACCCTAGGTTTTCTTTACCATAAACAGAACAGGTATAGGGGCCTCAAAATATTTTGAAATTAGTTTTTCCCATAGGGCTGTAGATATTTATCTGTTCTCCTTCTACCTTCCTATAAGATAGGAAGTTTAAAATAGTCTCTGTCATCCATCATTGTAGTTCACGGAGAGGAAGGAGGGATTAATTGAAATTCAAAGGCCCTTATTTCTTAACATTAATGATTCTCCTTTGTCCAAAAAAATTGAATTTTAAGTTATTAAACCTTTTTCTTTTTCCACAAAACTGATATTACAGAGAAAGTGTATCCATTCTCAACTTATTTGAAGCATTTACTTAAACCCCACTTAGACCAACCTTTGCAGTTATTAAGCTGCAGAAATTCACAACCTCTTCTTTGGAGGCTGGGAAGTTACTGAATGAAATAAAATCAAATTTGGCCCAGTTTTACATTAAGAAATCTCATTAACAGAGGCTTGGCAGTGCTAAGGGAACCTACTGATCACTGTTTATTGATGATTTCATAGGCCTGGATAAGTTTAATAATAGCAGTATCTTTTTACTACTAAAGCATGTTGAAAAATACAATATATTTTCTTTTCTAGGAAAATGGCAATATGCTACAGTTTCAACTATGATTGAATTTGATTTGATTTCTAATTTCCTATCTTTGGAATATTACAGATTGACATTTTAATGTTAAGTGTTCCTCAAAGCGTGCAGCTTTGCAAATGAGAAACAAGGATATGTTCTAGAAATTATTTGTTATTAGTACCAGTATTAACTAATATTTGTGTAATACTTTGTAATTTATAGGCTCACTTCACATGTATTATCTTACTAATTTCTTTCATGTTCATTATAGAATATCTAACCGTTGAAGGGAAAATATACTTTATCTCATGAACTGAAGTCTATATATTGACTTAAATCTTTCCCAGTACAAAGGAATATCTGTGCTCCACTTGCTAGAAACCTCCAAGGATTATGCCCTGTGTCTGTCAGAACAATTTCCCAGTCAGTCATGATGGTTAATCTCCCTAGCATTAGAATGGTCCAGATACAATGTGTGAAAGTAAGGGTTGGGAATTTGTGGTACCTTCAAAAACGGTGTGAAGTATAAATTATTGAAGGGTGGTTAATGCATTGAAAGCTTTAAAAAAAAAAAGGAGAAAACAAGTTCTTACCCCACCTCAGAAAGTATTAATTTTGTTGAAATTGTTAAGTGTCTACCTTTTTTTAAAATTTAAATATTCTGTCCTGCAGACACAAGCTCGCTTCAGTTCATGACTTTGTTGTTGGGACATTGGTTTGAGATTCTGGGATCCTGCTTGTATTCATTAAAGAAAAAAGATTATCTTAAAATTCAGGCTTTCATCAGCTGAGCTTTTTATTTTGAATGGAACTTTCCTTATTTGCTCTATTATATGTATATATTTATGTTTTTTTTTATCAGAATAATAAAAAGAATCAATTAAATTTGAATTCTTAGGATGAACTCCATACATTACTGCCAGTTAAGGGCACGCTCATACAAACCAGAGTCCCTGGCAAGCTTCACTAAGCTGAGGCCCCTCAGTGTGAACCAGCAGGAGAAAACGATAGGTTGAGAGGCAGTCAGCAGAAGCTCATATTTGCACATGTTTATTTTCAATAATTAGGCATAGTGTTAATAAAAACATCCATTTGAAGCAAAGGCTGCTTATTTGCACAAACAGTGGAAATATGTGGTACTGTAGTTTTACTATGAAGACTACAAAATTAACTAAGCAAGAAATATTCAACTCAATGTAAATACAAGAGTATATTTTCAAAGAGAATTAGAAAATAAAATTTGGTGACTGAAACTCAAAATGCCTAATATGCTTTATTTCAGGATAATGTCCTCAACATGGGTAGTTCTATTTTCCTGTAAAAGCTTTGTTGTGATATAATTCACTTATCATACAATTCATTCTTTTAGAGTGTACAATTAAACACCTTTCAATATATTCACAGAGTTGTACATCCATCAGCACAATCAATTTTAGAACATTTTCATTGACCTAAAGAGAAACCTCACCCTCCTTAGCTATCACTCTCCAATCTCCCCATAGTCTTGCCAACCTTAATTAACCACTGATAGACTTTCTGAGTCTGTATAGATTTGCCAGTTCTGGACATTTCATATAAATAGAATCATACAATATGTGGTTCTTTGCAATTGATTCTCTAACATAACATAATGTTTTCAAGGTTCAACCATGTTGTAGCATGTATCAATACTCAATTTATTGTTACTGCTGAATATTATATTGTAGGGGTATTCCACACTTTATCCATTCATTAGTTGATGGGCACTAAGATTGTTTCTGCCTTTTGGCTAGTGTGAATAATCCCGCTAGGGACTTAGCATACATGTTTTTGTATGGACATATATTTTCATTTCTTTTGGGTATATAACTACAAGTGGCATTGCTGGGCCATATGCTAACCTGATGTTTAACCTTTTAAGAACTGCCAGACAGTTTCCCAAAGTGCAGCATTTTACATTCCCACCAGTGTTGCATAAGGATTCCAGTTTCTCCATATTCTCCCTGGCACTTGTTACGTATTTGTGTGTGTTTTAGTCATAGCCATCCTAGTGGCTGTGAAGTGGTATCTCACTGTGGTTTTAGTTTTCTTTTCCTGTTGGCTAATGATGATGAATATCTATTTATGTGCTGATCAGCTTATCTTGCTTGTAGAACTATCTGTTCAGATCCTTTGCTATGTTTAATTGGGTTATTTGTCTTTTTATTAATGAATTTTAGTTGTGCTGTATATATTCTAGTTACAACTCCTTCTTTCAGATATATGATTTGAAAAAATTTCTCCTGTGGGCTGTCTTTCTACTTTCTTGACAGTGTCCTTTGCAGCACAGAAAATTTTAATTGTGATGATATCCATTCATCTGTTTTTTCTTTTGTTGTTAGTACTTTTGGTGCCATATCTAAGAAATTGGTGCCTGAGTCAAGGTTATAAAGATGTAAACCTGTTTTCTTCTGATATTTTTTAAGTTTTTACTTCATAGGTTTAGTTCTTTGATCCATTTTGAGTTAATTTTTTGTGTATGGTATGAGGTAGCGGGACTGTGTTCATTATTTTCCATGTAAATATCCAGCAGTCAACACCATTTGCTGAAAAGACTATTTAATTATCTTGTCAGTTTTGTTAAAAGTCAACTGCTCATAAGTGTGAGGGTTTACTTCTGAATTCTCAGTTATATTCTACTGTTCAGTATGTCTATTCTTATGCTAGTACTACATTCTTTTGTTTAGCATAGACTTATAGTAAGTTTGAAATCGGAAAAAGTGAACTCTCCAACAGTTTGTTCTTTCTTTTGAAATTTTTGGCTATTCTGATTCTTTTGCATTCCCACATGAATTTAAAGATGAACTTGAAATCTCTGTAAAGAAGTGAACTGAGTTTATAGGTCAATTTGGAGAGTATTGCCATTTTAACAATATTAAGCCTCCTAATTCATGACCATACACGTCTTTCTATTTATTTAGATCTTTAATTTCTTTCAACAATGTTTGTAGTTTTCAGTGTACAAGTTTTTCACTTCTTTTGTTAAATTTATTCTTAAGTATTTCACTAGTCTGCTGAACTGGTTTGTTAGTAGGTTGTTCTATTTTTACAATACCCTGTCAATGCATGTTTAAGACTTACAGATTTGATCACATTCTCAACACATTTTGATATGATTAGAGACATTCTGGGTTATGGCAAACAAGCTTTATCAATTCTTCTTTTAGGTAAATTGATACTATGGTGCAATAATAAGTAATAGTATCCATTTCATGGTAATAAATTCCATTACTTCATATATTATTGAGGATTAGTTAAAGAAACACACAAATTAGGCACATTAAACTCTTTCTCAAAATGAGGTCCCCAGACCAGCAGCAGTACCAGCATCATTTGAAAATCATTAGACGTTTTTGGGTACTACCTGGAGTTGGGGCCCAGCAATTCAACAAACCTTCCAGCTGATTCTGATGCATGCTAAAGTTTACAAACCATTGCTGCAAGCTACCAGTTCTCCAGACTGTACATCGGAATTACCTCAAAGAACTTTAAAAAGAAAACATAGCCTTGGTTTCTATCTCGGACATAATGAATCAGAATTTCTGGGGCTGGGGACTAATAACCTGTATTTTTTAAAAAGCATCCTAGATAAATCTAATGTACAGGTGTGTGATCCATTGCTCCTATATTTAAAGGGGTTTACTGCAAGTTTTGAAGCTGGTGAAAAAATTTAGTGAGCTTCTTAGAATTTCAGGCATCATATTTTAATCTTCGTAGCACATTTTTAATGTGCTGATAAAGCCGAATATACTTTGATTTTGTAACTTCTTTTAATGATAGAACAAATTCAAATTATTTAAAATATTGACAATATGATTAATTTTAAAAGAATGTTTTCTTCTTTACCTTAAGGGTTGGTAGACTTTTTCTATAAAGACCCAAATAGTAAATATTTTAGTCATTGCGTTCATACATAGACATAAAATACAGGGCATACAGTTAAATTTGAATTTCAGATAAACCACAAATAATTTTTTAGGTTCTCAGTTAAATGACTGGCAAAGCTGAGGCTGATAACCAGATCTTTAGACTTTTAGCCCCATTTTCTTTTCTTTAAAACACAATCTCATGGGAGAAGATGACATCTCTACCATGATTGGCTTAAATTTTAATTTTGGGTGTCTGCATTTCAGGCTCTATCTTCCTCAACTCACCACATCAGAAAACACTCCGGCCTGGAGCTCTGAGGAGAGGTCCTTTCTGTCTGATCCTGCCTTTTGAGGTAGCTGATTAGGGAGAGGGACTGGTTCTGGATACACCCCCAAAGATTCTAACTTTAGCATCTAACCAATTTAGTCTAGGGTAAAGCAGGGCATGCAGATTTTAACAACTCCCCATGTGCATTTAATGTGCTAACATTTTCATTCCTGGGGCAGTTTGGGGCTCAGAACCTTAGGTGAAAGCTTGGCATATTCTTAGAGTCAGATGTGGCTCAGGTGTTTAGGATTTTAACAGATATCAGCCCCTGGATCCCCTTTTTAGGACAGCAAAAGAATGTGATACCCATCACCTTTGGCCTACTGCCTGTGTGGACCTGCAGAGGTCTTACAGGGTGATTTCTGCTGCTGGGGAAACAGCCTTTCTGTGCACCGACTTCCAATGACCTTCTAGCCGTGAGTCCCTCCGGGCCCTCACCTGCCGATGTCTGCCTGCCTGTTTTCACCAGTTGGCTCGGCAGAACTGCTCATGCCATCTGTGCTGGGCTGTCTGGACCAAGGGGGTTTGGACAGAGGGAGGACTTTCCTGTGGAGTCAAAGGTCAGCCATGCTTCCCTGGCTCAGAGCAAAGATTTTCTAGCTAGCTCTACATTCACATTGCAACTTCTCCCTTGCACCTTAGAAGAGGTATGGAATTGTCCAGTAAGTCCTCTATCCTTGGCTAATCTGCCATTCTCCTAATATGTATATGTGAAGAAAATACTTATATACCACTGTATATGAAGTAAAAACCAAATAGAGTACAAAGTGTCATATTTACATACCAATGGGAGCGTACAAATCTTATTCAACAAACATAATTATGATATTTTATCCTCATTTCAGTAACCATTTTATTGACCGTAGTAAGAACTACTCCAGGAACAAAGATTTTAAAAAGCTAAATTAAAACCATCCCTAATGTGGAGAGAGCCCTTCTAATCTGAAGCACTCCTGAGTCTGTTTTCAAAATCTATAAACACCATATGTTGAGTGGGCAGTATTAGAGTGTTCTGGTTTAAACTATGGTATGTTTTTCTTTCTTTCTTTTTCTTTTTATATCCCTCTGAGACTGACCTAATTGATTCAAAAGACAAAAGACCAAGGGCATTACCAGAGAAACAGGAATCAAATACTAACAGTTCATGTGCATATGGAATTACTTATTTTATTGTCAGAAAATGTTCACTTCACACAGTGAATGGCCAGAGTGATTCTTTTTCTTTTTCCCAAGGTGATTCTTTTACCATCTGACTGTTCAGTGATTGTAAAGAGTCTTGTGCTGCATTCCCAACTTGGAAAGATACGCAGAAAATTAGACATACAGAAAGTTACCTTACCTTGGCAAAATAGCAGTTACAGTTGGACACGGAACAAGTTTTGCTGCTGAGAAGCTTAGAAAAAATTCACAGACACCTCATTTCACAAATCATGGATTCTTTTTCTGTAGAATAAAGGTCAAGTTGTAGGGATGAGGAACCCCAATAAGAGTAAAAGTTCTGTTTCCCACCTAATAGCTTCCCACCTAAATCTAGCTCCACATCCCTTTCTGCACCCCTCCCTTTCTCCATATTCAAGCCCCCTCAATTCCTCCTTACATGCATACAGACCTGCTTTTTCAGGATGTCCTTGGGTGATGAGTGAGAAAGGCTAACATTTGTGTAGGATGCTCACATGTTGGTACAACTGAACCTCTGAGGTTAAGGGCTTAATATGCCACAATTCAAAGAACTGTACTTTCAACCATATGTATTTTTTAAAGAGATAAATATTACTGACAGCAAGCACATGCTTTATTAAACTGGTAATACACAGGGCAGCATTGTCTCTTCTTGGGAGTGGTATACCTGGCTGCATCTCCAGTCCCATCCACTTCCAGACAATAGAGTTGTTAGCTGTAATACTCGTCAGATCCATCGTCCAGTAAAATAACCTTTGTCAAGTGCCTAGTCGCAGACGAGTGCTCACCAGCAGTGGAGACCACACCTGTTGAATCCATGAATAAAGATGAAAGTTTAAGACAGACCTCTGAAAAGCAGTCCAGGCAAAGGAGAGGTCTTCATAATACCAGTCAGGAAGCCTGTGCCTGCAACCACTTGATTTCACAGCATGCAGGGCAATGCACACCACCTTCCAGAGGTTAGCCAGACAGATGGGTCAGGAAGCAAGCCTCATATGCATCCCTCCCCTTTCCCCCACAAGCAGAGCATGTATGCCGTCTTTCTTCTGGGAGCAGGGCAACTGAGTGTAGACAAGAAGAAATACTGGTAGAAAGGAAGAGAGAGAGAGAGGATGCTTCTCCCTCCGTTTGCTATGGGAACTAGATAAGCCAGCAATTCAAAGTGAACACTGTTTCTTTGGCCCTGGATGCTTTTTGAGTAACAGTTTTAGGAACTCTAATAATAACAGCTAATATTTTTGAGCACTTATGCATTAGGCCTTTCTAAGTGTTTTATATGAATTAACTACTGTAATCTGTACAATGATGCTACTATTAGGCATTGTCTCCATATTCCCAATGAAAACTGAAGCTAAAAGGAGTTAAGGGAAATACAGATAAATATGTTAAAATACACACACCCTGAGGGATACCCTATACCCTGCCTGTACTCTGGATTGATTTGGTTAGAATCTTTGGGAGTGGATGCACGAACAAGTACCTCTCCCTAACCAGTCTACATTATTAACTATTGTTATAGAGTGCCTCTGAATAAGCACTTTATGTCTATTACCTGATTAAATCCCAATAATCCTATGAGGTAAGTGCTACTGTTTTCCTGTTTTACAGATGAGGCTACTGGATTGCTTAAGAGCACAGCATTTGTACACTTCTGGAGCTGGGGTTCAAACACATACAGAGTGACTGATAACGTCCCATGACCTTAACCATAACCTTCTTGCAGTATGTCCAAGACTTCTAATCACCCAGGGCCAGCAAAGACTGTCTCCGTGGGTTTTTCTACCTCCTTCTTCTGTCCGTGGCATTGCCACCTCCACCTCTGTCCTAGGTGGAGCTCCTGTAGGCAACCCTGATCACACTGGCTCCAGGATCATTAATTTTCACCATTCTTAGATTCCAGATCAGGGCAGGCTGTATTTTCAAATCACATGATCATTAGACTATAGGACTGATAATAACACTGTAGACAGTATTTCTACCTATGTTTTTTTGATCTTGTGACAAAAGAGACCTATGCAAAATGAATGCACTTTAAAACATCAAAATATACCTCAAAATACTGGTTAGCTACTTTAGCTTTCAGTGTGATCAGGTGCATGTAGAAGGCAAACTGTCTTTTGTTCAATATATATTTGATATGAAGAAGCAAATTTAGAACATATTTTCCCTGCAGTCTATAAAAATCACCTAGCTTGCAAGAGCTCATCATAAATTTACTCAGGCCCTTTCAGATATTGAACTGAATATATCAAATATAAAATATGCACGTGTATCTTTGACCTGTGAGTTTATGACAGTTGTCCCTGTGGACTTTCTCTTCTCATTATGTAATGGCTGTAAATGTTTTGAGAGGCAGTGAGAGAAGAAACATTCCTTTCAATATCTCCAAATGATAAAAGATAGACATTTTTTGTTTGATGAGAACTATAGTCAAAATAACCATTTGAAGGGTACGTAAAAAGAAAGCATAGAGCAAAGTATAATTGAACAAAACCAGACCCTGAGTCTCCTTGGAAGAGAGAGTCCAGATAAAGCACAGATGGATCCAGAAAGAGACTGGAACCATTAGACTTAAAATTAGGGACACAATCTTCTATAGGAGGTTTGGAAAAAAAAAAGCCTTTTTGGCTGTTGTCCATTTTGGAAGTCTATCAGAGAATGAGAGGAGTTTCTTTTTGATAATTGCCTCTTGGATGAATGTAATCCTTTAATTTCGGATTCCCTCTGTTCTCTTTTGCCAGCTACTGGCACTTATAACAACTCTCAGATTCCTAGAGTCTATGTAAATACACCTGTAAGCCCTCTGAATGGGGTGTGTGCATTTCACTACATTATACAATATCTGGAAAGCACAAATTTAGACTTTTGCATTTACCTGCATAACATCAAACAGGAATTTTTATTTACAGAATTTTCAGGTTTCTGAAAGGGTCAGGGTGAGAGAGAGGAATCCCTACTTTCTTGGTTTCTAGTGGTATTATGGCAGAGGATAGAAGGATTCCAGCTGTTTAATCAAAGGATGAGATTGCCCTGAAAACCCAGAGGTACCTGACCCAAGATCCAGTAGTGGAAACAATATTAAACAGTATCAGAAATTATGGATTTCCACCTTTGGTTGCCACAAACTGAAGTTGCTTAACTATTCTGGGTCTTAGCTGTGAAACTAAGACTGGGTAATCTCTGTGGGCCTCTTCCAAAAACTCGAAGCTATAAATCGATTGTTGTTAATAGTAGCTATTATTCTTATCATTGTTTATTTATAACCTACCTTGTAAAAAAGTGTTTGAGGTCATGGTTTAAAAATATACTAATCTGTAATTGGATACAATAAGTAGATGAATGGGTCTTCTCTAAGAGTAGAGTAGTTAATTAAAATAAAGATTAGTGTCACTCCACTGATATCAATATTGAGGTGGTCTGAAGTACTGTCTACAGTTAGGACAGGTTTAATGTCGAAAAAGTTCTGGGTCCACTTGAACTTTCCTGCCCCTGGGTGACTGAAGTTCCAAAAGTCCAATTCCATAGAATGCAACCACATCAATTTATTTTGGAGGATTTTCAAATGAAGCATTGCCACCTGCCTGTGGTAGCTATAAAACAATTTCAGTAAAATACATACGGTTATGAGAACTTTTATGATCTGCTCTCTTAGAAGTTTTCAAATACACCGTACAGCAGTGTTAGCTATAGTCATCATGTTGTACGTTATATCCCCAGTACTTATTTTATAACTGGAAATTTGTACCTTTTTAACACCTTCATCCAATTCCCTCCTCCACACCCCTAGCTTTTAGAAACCACAAATCTGATTTTTCTCCCATAAGTTTCTTTTCTGTTTTTAGATTTTGCATGTAAGTGAGAACATACATTGTTTGTTTCTCTGTCTTTTTTCACTTAGCATAATAACCTGAAGATCTATCCATGCATGGTAGGATTTGCCTCTTTTTTATGGCTGAACAGTACACACACACACACACACACACATATATATATATATATATATATACATATACATATATACATGACATTTTCTTTATCCATTCATCTATCAATTGTTTCCATATCTTGGCTATTGTAAATAATTTTACAATAAACACAGGAGGACATATATCTCTTTAACATTGTGATTTTGTTTCTAATATATTCCTAGAAGTGAAATTGTTGGATATGATTTTCCTTTTAGAAAAGTGATCATCATTACTTTGAGCCCCTGCAAGGTGGAACTGGGGGTCACACCCATTGAATTAACAAGGAAAAAAGGATAGTCAGTGATCAGTACCCACCAAAAAGAATAAACTTAATGAAATTCCAGTAGCAAAAAGAAAAAGATTCTATAAAACACTGTCATTTATTTTATTTTATTTTATTAAGCTATCATTTATATACAATCTTATGCTCAGGTTTCACCTGAGCAACATTGTGGTTACTACATTCCCCTCTATTATCAAGTCCCCACCACATACCCCATTACAGTCATTGTCCATCAGCAGAGTAAGATGCTATAGAGATACTACTTGTCTTCTCTGTGCTATACTTCCTTTCCCATGCCCCCCTATAGTATGTGTACTAATCATAATACCCCTTAATACTCTTATCCCTCCCTCTGCACCCACTGTCCCCAATCCCCTTCCTTTTGGTAACCACTAGTCCATTCTTGGGTTTTGTGAGTCTGCTGCTGTTTTGTTCCTTAAGTTTTTGTTTTGTTGGTATACTCCAGAGATGAGTGAAATCATTTGGTACTTTTCTTTCTCTGCCTGGCTTATTTCACTGAGCATAATACCCTTTAGCTCTATCCATGTTGTTGCAAATAATAGGATTTGTGTTCTTCTTAAGGGTGAATAATATTCCATTGTGTATATATATTACATCATTATTTGTCTACTGATGCACATTTAGGTTGTTTCCATGTCCCTATTATAAGTAGTGCTGCGATAAATATAGAGGTACATGTATCTTTCTGAATCTGTGATCTTGTTTTCTTCAGGTAAATTCCTAGGAGGGGAATTCCTGGGTCAAATGGTATGCCTCTTCTTAGTTTTTGAGGAACCTCCATATTGCTTTCCACAATGATTGAACTAATTTACATTCCCACCAACAGTGTAGGAAGGTTCCCCTTTCTCTGCGTCCTCACCAGCATTTGTTGTTGTTTGTCTTTTGAATGTTGGCCATCCTAACTGGTGTGACGTGATATCTCATTGTGGTTTTAATTTGCATTTCCCTCATGATTAATGATGTGGAGCACCTTTTCATGTGCCTGTTGGTCATCTGAATTTCTTCTTTGGAGAATTGTCTGTTCAGATCCTCCACTCATTTTTTAATCAGGTTATTTGCTTTTTGTTTGTTCAGGTGTGTGAGGTCTTTATATATTTTGGAAGTCAACCCCTTATCAGAAATGTCATTTATGAATATATTCTCCCATACTGTAGGATGCCTTTTTGTTCTACTGATGGTGTCTTTTTCTGTACAGAAGCTTTTTAGTTTGGTGTAGTCCCACTTTTTCATTTTTGCTTTTGTTTCCCTGGCCTGAAGAGATGTATTCAAGAAAAAGTTGCTCATGTTTATATTCAATAGAGTTTTGTCTATGTTTTATTCTAAGAGTTTTATGGTTTCATGACTTGCATTCAGGTCTTTGATCCATTTCAAGTTTACTTTGGTGTATGGAGTTAGACAGTAATCCAGTTTCCCTCTCTTACATATAGCTGCCAGTTTTACTAAGACCAGCTGTTGAAGAGGCTGTCATTTCCCCATTGTATATCCATGGCTCCTTTATCATATATTAATTGGTCATAAATGTGTGGGTTTATATTTGGACTCTCTATTCTGTTCCATTGATCTGTTCTTGTACCAATACCAAATTATCTTGATTACTGTGGCTTTGCAGTAGAGCTTGAAGTTGGGGAGCATTATCCCCCCAGCCCCCCACTTTATTCTTCCTTCTAAGGGTTGCTTTGGCTATTTGGGGTCTTTTTTGGTTCCATATGAATTTTAGAACTATTTGTTCTAGTTCACTGAAGAATGCTGTTGGTGTTTTGATAAGGATTGCATGAAATCTGTATATTGCTTTAGGCAGGATGGCCATTTTGATAATATTAATTCTTCCTACCCATGAGCATGGGATGTATTTCCATTTATTACTGTCTTCTTTAATTTCTCTCAAGAGTGCCTTGTAGTTTTCAGGATATAGGTCTTTCACTTCCTTGATTAGGTTTATTCCTAGGTATTTTATTCTTTTTGATGCAATTGTGAGTGGAATTGTTTTCCTGATTTCTCTTTCTGTTAGTTCATCATTAGTATATAAGAATGCAACAGATTTCTGTATATTAATTTTGTATCCTACAAGTTTGCTGAATTCAGTTAGCCAGCCAGGGGGATGAAGCACCTGAAGCTCCTCAAAGTTCCCAACCTCTGGACTGAGTGTGCCAGGACGATTTTGTCCACTTGTTCCTTCTGATCAGCAAGCTCTGTGTAATCCTTGCCCTGTTAGCAGCCCTCTCACTGTTGGAAAGTCTTTCAAAGCACCCACCTTTCTTTTGTCCCAGAGCAGCCGGTTGTGGGAACCTGTTCTGCACAAGCAGCTGGAATCTCAGTCTCTGACTTTGCTTTTCAACCCCTCTAATTTCCAGAGCACCATGCAATGTGGGTTTGTGCTCCTATAGTAGATTTCTAGGGCTGGGTATTTAGCAGTCCTGGGCTTCTACTCCCCCCCCACTCTGATTCTCTTCCTCCCACCAGTGAGCTGGGGTGTGGGGAGTGCTTCGGTCCTGCCAGATTGCAGCTTTATTACTTTACCCTTTTCATGAGATGTTCTCTTTTCCCAGATGTAGACTGACTGGTGCAATCTTATTTCTGGTCACTCTCTTAGGAATAGTTGTATTTGCTGTATTTTTGTATTATATGTGGTTTTGGGAGGAGATTTCTGCCTCACTTCTCATGCCGCCATCGTTTTTCGAAACCTCTGCCATTTCTTTTGTAAGAAAAACAGCCTTTCTAGGATTGGCACTTCTATTATTAAATCCATTGTTTGCCCAATTCTTAACAAGGGAAAAATATCCTAGAATCTGACCTCATCTTTTCTAATTGCCCAAATCTTGTCTTACTATCAGGATTATTACATTTGAATTTTATAAGAGCTGTAAAGAGCTTATGGTATGTATTTAAATGAATTAAGCACCTAGGTGACTATTCCAAATTCTGTTTCCCACATTACTCCTTCAGCCTGGTCAAGAATGCCATCTGCAAACAGTGGTCTTCTTCAAACAAAGCACAAGGAAGATAAGTCCTTGTTATCAACCTTGTTATATTATCAACAATACTCAGTATAGGCACTAGTTTTAATTAATACCTTAAATTAATATAATTTAATTAATATATAATGATATATTAGATGAGTACAATTTATCTACTCAGTGCTGAGGACTGAACGTTTATATCCCCTTTTTCCCCCACCAAATTCATATGTTTTGAGATCTCATTTCCAGGATGATAGTACTAGATGTTGCGGAATTTGGGAGATAATTAGATCATGAGGGTAAAACCTGAGTAAATGGGATTAATGCCCTTATAACAGAGATTCCATAGAAATCCCGTGCCCCTCCCACCACATGAGGACACAGCAAAAAGACAGTCATCTATGAGGCAGGAAATGGGCTCTCACCAAGCACTGAATCTTCTAGTACCTTGATTCTGGAATTTCCTGCTTTCAGAACCATGAGAAATAAATTTCTATTGTTTATAAGCAACCCAGTCTATGATGTTCTCTTGCAGCAGCCTGAATGGACTAAGATACTGAGACATCAGTGATAGAGTTTTTAAAAAGTTCCCAGTCTTAAAAGGGCACTAATGGAGTTTAAAAAATTTGTATTCCATTTCATTTTTCTAAGCACTTAAAATCTTACCAGTCTAGTCTTATGAATAAACAATATGGTATCTCTCTCTCCAGGATTAGTGTAGGACCACTGCTGTGTTCTACTTGATTTCAAATAGCTGTCCTAAATATATTGGTAAACAGAGGATAACCACAATATATATAGTCTATAATATTGGCCCACCAGAAAGTGACCCAAAGAAAATTAACCCCAGACTTATTTTACATGCTACCATTTAGGAACTTTTTGTAGGGTATTTCATGTATATATATATATATATATATATCATATTTAATTCTCAGTTGTATTTACATATTTGTTTTACATATGAGGTAACTGAAGATAAGAATAAAAAGGCTTTTACTCAAATTTAGTACATATGAGCAACATCTGACAGTCTCTTTAGGTAAAGAAAGCATTTCTCAATAATTATTTCATTAAAAGTTACTGTTAAAGTTTCACTGTTTTAGTTTATGGTTTGTAAAAATTGTCAAGTAATAAATTTAAATAAGGTATATTGGATTATAGACATTGGAAGAAAAATTAAGTTAAATCACATATGTTCTCTTTTGAATAGGGAATGATATTGATTTCTGTTGGTTAAAATAGTTACCTACTTCTGCTTAAGATATGACTATAATATTACCAAAAAAATTCTAAGTGCAATGTACCAAGGATCAGTTTCATGCTTCCTACATAGCTTGATCTTTGATTTCATAATTTATCTTCATTTCTATAAGTAATATTTCCTTGAACTTGGCCTCAAAGGGAATTGCAATTATTATGTGAGTTTTCAATGAGTTGATTTTCATCTAAATCTGGCATCTCAGAGAAAATTGCTTTGTATTAAAAATGTTGGGGCAGACCAACTGTTTGCCTTTCAGCAACTGTTTGGCAAAGCTCTCACATTCTGAGGCACCACAGAGAAGTCTCAAGAGATGAACATGTCTTGCACATGATTTGTCTTTAGGGATATGATCGCTTGACTTTCAACAGGCAGAGACTTGAGGGATGATGTCTTTAAAATATGTGTCAGAAGACCCTTCAAGAAAAGAAAAATGAAACATAAAAATCTCTAATACATCTGGGAAATGATACATTCTACTATGCTTTCCATATGGTGGGTGAAAGAGCCAATTACATTATTGATTAACATATTTTATAGATGTATTTTATCTGTTCAGTGCTTAAAGAGGAGGCTACTGCTAAATACCTCTATTCCAAATAGCTGTAAGTAACAGGAATCGCACACATCAATTGGTCACAGATGCCACTTTTTAGGATATCCTTATAATAAACAAAGAATACCATATGGATTTCATGTCCCTTTCTCTAAAAAGCACTCAGCCTTTTATCAACTACCAGAGAATGAGCCAATAGGGGCATATTTGGTAATGTCATAAACTTTTTCCACTAGAAAAGTTGCTTTCTATTCTGTATAGAATAGCTCTGGAAACCTTAAACCACAAAGTACCAATCTTCAAATAAAGCCTCTGACTGCCAAGCCATCCTAGAGTTTCACTCACAAGTACAAGCACACATGATTGTTTCTCAGAGGGCCCCCATCTCTTAAGTCCCCCCCATTCTCCCAGTTAGCTGCCCACCTTACTCTCTAGTGACCTCGATGGTGCAATCATGCTACCACTTTCCTACTTTCATGGCCAGCACACTAGGCCCCTTACCTTTTTCTCTCACATGCCCTGTAAACCCTCAATATAGATCAGTCCACCCATATACCAATAGTTTTTGTTTGTTTGTTTGTTTGTTTCTTTTTCATTTTGAATCTGCTGGCTCTGTTAGAGAACATCACGCAACCATAGGGCTTTTCCTTGGGAACCCCAAGCCCAACAATATGGAAAAACTAAAGTTGTCCCCTTTCTCCTGAGCCCTCTGTCAGGTCAATGAATGGTACATTGCCCAGTCAGTTCACCATCCCTTGTCCACCACATCTACCCAGTCACCGAGTCTTGTTGATTCTCTCACCACCTTATACTAAACTCTTCTCTGACTCTGTTCTCTGACTACTGAATAGTCTCTGACGACACAAGGATTTTTTTTTTTTTTTTGCTTTTCCAAGTTTTTCTCCTGTATTGAACGTTCTCATCCACGAAATTACATTTCCTCTAAAACTCACTCAGATGCTGCCTCATCCTGATCCTCACTTCTTCTTCCCTTGCCCTGGGGTTCATGGATGCTTTTGGGCACTTCCAAGCACAGTATCACCCTTCACAATGCCAGTTGTCCATTTTACCTGCAGATTACATGCTTTTTGAGACGAAGGGCAATGCTCAATCTGTTTTATATCCCCTAAATCTACCCAAGAGTATGCCACATTCTCAGAAGTGTTTATTCAACAAACAAATGAAGAACTTATTAAAAGATGAGCACACAAAGGGATGAATGCTCTCAACGGACTCATATATGTCTTTCTCAGGGTAAGGGTAAAGGTTGCGATAAAGAATAGGACAAGAAGATTTAGTTAAGTATAGTAGCCTAATTGCCAGGGATGCAAAGACCCTTGGATGTAATATTCAGGCACACAGACTCTGGAGTCGGACTCCTAGGGTTTAAATCCTAGCTCTATTTGGCCTTATTTTCCTCTTCGATTAAGTGAGATAGGCAAAGTACCTACCTGTTGGTTCTTGTGAAAGTTAAACAAGGTCATACATGTAATACCTCTGGGCTGTGCCTGGATATGTTAAGTTTTCAATTTTGGATTTTATTTTGAACTTTTTCTCAGAAGCCCAGTCCTGTGATGGAGATAACAAGAGATTTTGCAGGATTTGTCTAAAATCTAAAAAGACAGATTTTTTTCCTATTTGACATTTTGTAGATTATCTCAGAGAAATGTTCTGCAAGAAGCAAAAAGAAGATTGCAGCTATGTTGGGTTGCTAGTGAGCCCCTTGCATCGGTTAAGAACATGAGTCAGGCACACACTACTAATTGGGAGGGCTTTGTACCCAAAATGCGATCAGACCCTGATGGATGCAGCTAGATCCATCGCTTCCCTTCCACATGTGCTGCACATCCTTCCCTTGCTCATCATGAGACAAGGAATGATCGCCAGGGACCTGGCTTCCAGATGCAGCAATGTCACCAACCAGTTGTGTGACCTTAGTCAAATTGGTTCAATTTGGTATTCTATAGTTTTCTATAAAATGGGAGTTGAATACTTTCTCCACTAACCTCAAGTAAAATAATTTATGTAAATGGCTATTGAGATGAGTAGGCTTTAGAATCTTAGGCACTTGATTTTTAAGACAGCATTTCTGTCCAGCCTCATATAACGATTTTCTTCCTTTTTTCTCTCTAGAGATTTAAAGAAAAAAACAAAACCTTGGGTATACCTTATTAGTATAATCTCCCTGCCTGCCTGTGCTTGCTGCCATGACGGCTACAAGGAATTTGGAGCAATTCTCCATGGTTGGAATGGGCAGAGTCTAGCACTAATTCCACCTACTCACTAAGCATGCACTGAGGATTTAAGTGCCAACCTCATTGATAGGTGTGAAAAATATAATGATGAATAATACTACCTGGACCTAATCCTGGAGAGCTCAACTTTATTGAGGGAGGGCACCCTGGTAGCTCACTTTTGTTTTAAGAAATAAGTCCTTAAAGAAATTTATTTTCTCTTCCTGCAGCAAAAGAAAAATTATTTACAAATCCAGGTTATGAAAAAGTGCCCAACAGAATTCAGACCTGTTAGCATATTTCAATTAGTGTATTTACATATCAAAGTTATGACTCTTTGTTATGACATGTAGTCAGCACAGGAAATCTATAGCCTCTAAGAAAGTACACCCCTGTTTATTTGCTACACAGGTATTAAAAAGCAAAGGGCCTGCTTGAAGCTAATCAGACTCCAGACAAATCTGATGCAATTAGCCACTTGAACCAGTCGGTTGTGGCCCCAGAGGCTTGTAAAACTGAGTCAGGGAAGGAAGGGTATTTCACAAGTGGC
Source organism: Manis javanica (assembly GCF_040802235.1). Lineage (NCBI taxonomy): Eukaryota > Metazoa > Chordata > Mammalia > Pholidota > Manidae > Manis > Manis javanica. The sequence continues at coordinate 177,145,997 of NC_133157.1, read as the reverse complement.
TTAACAAGAGGTCAGGTGTTCCCAAATTCAGTCAAGATGGACAGTGTCTTCCTGGAAAACATTACAGATAGAAAGAAAACTATCATCTTTGCAGATGTAGTGGAAAAAGCCTGAGGAAAATTGCAAAGTAATGAAAAGGTGATGATTTGCATAGAAAACAAAAGATTTTGCGTGCCTTCTGAGGACGGCCCAAGGCAGAAGCATCCTGAGGCTCGGAGATACCATGTCTGATTGTAGTATGTTTGCCAGTGTACATGTTCTTCCAGGAGAGATAGCATGTGCAGTTAGATAGCAGGAATATTCTTGGGTGCTCTGTTCTTATTTTACACTGTAAATTCATAAATGTAGTGCGATCTTTGTATAGTATTGCTTTGTAGTCTTACAGAACTATTTTCACTAGCCCGACTTTCTGGTTGACATCAGGCCAGGTTATCCCAGATGCTCAGTTTCTTCATCTGGAAAGCATTGATAAATATCTTCCTTGGTGTTGTTATGGAAATTAAATCAGCAGTAATCAAAGCACTTTCTGCAGTGACTGGCACATAGGCAGTACTCAGTGAATGGTAACTATTATTTTGAATAGTATTAGAACTTTGGTTAATTCCCAGAAACCTCTTCAGCTGTGGGTGACCCTTTTCTTTGTGCGACATCATGCAAATAAACAATTGTGTCAATGTGTTATCAAGACTTTGTTTAGAAATAGTGCCATTGACAGTTATTTCTGATTGATCTGTATAAGCAATATTGCTTTGTGAGATTGACTAAGTGAATTACCTAAGGCTCTGTGGTCTTCTTTAAGCCCAAGACCCCTCAGTGTTGTAGTCATGATAGGAACTCAATAAAATATAAATTCTCCTTGATTTACTCCTCTTTCAGCCTTCTGGATCAGTGGTCAAAGAAAATAAAAATATTGGTTTATCCCCTCATGCTCAGAATTTCCACCCTGAATCTTTTACTGAAAACCAGACTTTTATGAATGCTGACCAAGAAAAGTTAAAAAATGAGGCAAGGTACAGTTTATACTTCATAGGACATCTGTTAACTGTCACTAAGCCTGGGCCTTTTACACCTAGCCAGGTGGGCACTGGGCTAACTACATAAAATAGTCATTAGGAGACTTCACAGCTCACTAAGAGGAGAACAAGCTCTGGTGTCAGCTTGCAAGAAGCCAGCTTCTCCGTTTCCTAGCTCTGCACTCTCAAACAAGATACTTGAGCTCACTGTGACAGGGGGGGATGACAGCTGTGACCTCATAAGAGGCAAAAATGGTGCCATGGAGAGAAATAGAGGGTGTCAGATGGTGGGGGGTAGTGGAGGGATTTTAATTAGGTGTTCAAGGAGGACTTGCTGAGGAAGTAACTGAAGATCTGAAAGATGGTGGGGGCTGGGGGTGGGATTAGAGCAATGCATCTACAAATTGGGGACTTCCAAGGATCGCCTTCAACTGTCAGGAAGAGATACGGAAGATCCTCCCCTAAAAGCTTTCAGAGAGAGCAGGACCCTGCTATTTTATAAGCCAGGAATACCTCTAGATAATGGAAATGTGGAATCCTAGAGATGGAAGCTTAAAGCCTCTAGAGCTAGAATCTCAGAACTCACATTGATCAACCCTCTACCTTTGAGGCAATCAGAGGAAACCCTGGATGGAATAAAGACCCTGCAGCAAATTGAGTGTTATTTCCTGCTGACTTTAATATAATATTGGAGGCATTTAATTGTAAAATACTTGTTAGAGAAGTGCATAAAATTAGAGAATAGGGAAACATAAAACACACACACACACACACACACACACACACACACACACACACACACACACATACATATATATGGAAAAGATGACTTCTTATTAAACATTTAACCATAGCATAAAATTGTGACACTTAGAAAATATTCTCATACCCCAAATAAATCCCTCTTATTTTGCTAATTGTAGCAATCTTTATGGACTTAGGAACTTGACCAATTTTTACCATTTCTAAATTCATTTAGATCTATCTTTACACTTTAGTATGTCATTGTAACTTTTGTAAAACTTTTATCATTTGAGCTGTCTAGCCTCTTTCTGGATGGTTTTACTTAGTATAACCTTGATGTTAATCAGAGAATTCCAGGAGGAATAATAGGAGGAAATAATAGCACCAAAATCAGTGATGAAAATATCCATATTTGGCTTAGCAATGGCAGTGCCATTGCATATTGACCAAAAACACAGTATAGTGAATGCTGAGACACTCTGCTGCCTGTGAAGAGTAAAGTACAAAATCAGTAGATTATTACTTTAAGGAGTCTACTCTCAAATTAGATGTATATTTTACAGATGATGAGCATATCTTCACTGTTGTTAGGATTTTAAAGTGGTATCTGTAAATGTGTTAATGGTTTTCATATTGCGGCTGATCCCTGTTTTAGGTAAGGAGATACTATCTAGGATAGAAAGTACCTCTAATAAAGTGGCAGATCCTGCTGCTCCCTATCAATTAACCACTCCTTTTTTTTTCTACTAGGAGAATTTCAATTTTGTTCAGGATGGCAAAGTTCCTGGATAATAATACTTAATCTCTCAGCTTTCCTCGTGGTTAGGGTTGGCCATGTAATACAATCTGGAGAACAAGGTTTTGGTAGCAATATTTTCCGGACCTTTCTGCATTAAAGATCTAACCCTTGTTGGGAGAAAGTCCCTCCTCTCTTTCTTGTTTCCTTGTTTTTTGCTGGAATGTGATCATAAGAATGGAAAGGATAGATTACATCAAGCAACCATGAGGTACATTTAGATTTTTTGCAATATAGGCAAATAAACCTCCTTTTCTGTAAGCCACACAAATTTAGTGGTGTTTCTAAATTGGCAACCATATTTAGTTCCCATATCTATAAATAGACAGATAGCAAAGCAACAGAAATAAGTACCTTTGCAACTTGATTCACTAATTCCAGACACATTAAATCCCTTTAAGCAAATTGTTAAACAGCAGAGTGACTTGCAGTTTCCAATGTGTCTGCCGTCATGCTCACTCTAGCTAGTCCCAGTTTCCAATAGTCGCTCCCTACCATCATTTTTCCACACAGCAAACGGAACAACCTTTTAAAGATAAATCAGGTCATGTCCTTCCCTACTTAAAATTGTACTGGTTTTCTACAGCAACTAGAAAAAAAAAATCTCTGAAGCCGTACAAGGCCCACCAGGTCTGCCACTTGGATGCTCTTCCGCTCCTGACCCGGCTCCTCCCCGCTTCTCTGATCTCATTTCCTGCTCCAGGATGGCTGTAGAAGGCCAAGGCGGCTGTGTGTGGCATGTCACCATGGGCTGCCTCCCACGTTAGTTCAGGGAAACACGGAACCTCTTTCTAGCTGACTTGGAGTACTTCTAATCTTCCTGAGGCTAAAATTTATCATTCATCTTTTGGGCACAGAAGAAAAATGTGGTAAATGGCCACTGCCTATCTCTATATAGTGGTTTATATTAATGTCATCACTTTGTGGATCTATTACTATATTCATATTTCATGTGGGGCCAAATCCTGGGGAGAGATGCTAAAATTAGGTAACACAAGTGTGTGAATGATCCAACAGAAGCCTTGTACATCAGTAGAGAGTTTTATTTACTCTTTGCAATACCTCCTTATATTCTTCCCAATATTCAGGGCACAGGTTGCAGAGGTTGCCTTTGTCATTCAAGAATCTTATTTAATTATTTAATTAAGCTATATTAATCCCTGAGAAAAGTGGCTTGAAATTGGTATAGCCATTATTTTTTGTAGTTAGTACAGCAAGCATTGACTGAAACAATTCTCTCTTCAGCAGCCCACTGAGAGCCGAAACAAACATCTGTTTCCTGTCCAATTGACTCTTTACAGAAACTAGGTAGTTTCTGTAATTTGCCAGAGTCAGGCTTCCTAACCCAAATTTGTGGAAAACCCTTTGCATCTCATAAATGTTCTTTCTTACCCAGATTTATCATGGCAAAATTAATTTCACGTCAAGCATTGGAATTTCTCAGTTTTCTCTGTAATTGTAAAACAAATTCTCTAAAAATCTGAACTCCTAGGACAGAAAGCTCTATTTCTTATAGTCAAATAGGGCAAGATGGGAGCAGTTAGGAGGGCAAGAAAGCTCTGTGATTCGATCTGTTTCAAACTGTTCAGGAGAAAGACCACTAAAGTTGATCAAAATTTTCCACTTCCCCTCGTCTCTCCTCTAGCTCGTGTAGAGAAACTTTGTAATGATGTCTGTTAAGAGAAAATGCCTGGTCTTCCTCCAAGTTTGGTTTTCAGATGTACTCAATGATGGTTTAACAAGAAGAGCATATGTTGTTTTCATCATGAATTCAGTTTGTAAGGTCTTGCTACTCTGAAAAGCAAAGTTGCTGGGTGATTATCTCTAGCCAGCAGACTTTTAAAAGATATGCTCCAAAGATTATCCTGCCCTGTTTTAATTTTTTTTGTCATCTTCCCTTAATCAAGTACCCTTCATTGAAATAAACTATATGCATTATGCATGTATATGGCTTTGTGTCATGATTTGCACTTGTCCGTATGAGACTTCCAATCAAGGGAAAAATGTAGAGATTGGATATAAGTGATTTTGAAACAAGGGCAATTCATTTTATCCACTCTGGGCTGAAGGCTGTCTGTTTGATTGTATCATTAAAGGGCTAAATTTTTAGTAATTAACATTTGTATAAATTGAAGTGCTATTGGAAGGAGAGGACATTTAGTAATAAGGAATCAGGGTTCATCTCTAAGGACCAGACCACTTAACGGGCTCTTCAGTGCGGCTGAGAAATGGCCCCCTTCCCCCACCCACAGCAGATCAGTTGGGTTGTTCTTTTCTTTCATCTGCATACCCAGAACCAGTTTTGTTACTTAACAACTGTTTACTCACTGTTTACTCAGTACTTACTATGTGTCAAGCATTAGTGTACTAAACAGGCTGGGTGCAGTATCAGCCTCTTTGTAGCCTCTCTGCCTCACTTCTTTCTACTGCCACTGCCTCAGCAGCAGTTTTGTGACTCCACCTTCCTTCCAACCTGATACCGCCTTCCTCAGGCCCCCAGGGTATAGCACTGGTGCCTGTCTGGGGGTCTCTGATGTGGGAAGTTCTCATAACTACAAAGTGAAAGGGAAGCTCATGCCCATGAGACCCCTCTTGACTGAAGAAAGATGGCAGATGATGCACTTCCCTGTAGCTCTTGGGAAGACATCTTTGAGAGGATTTTGTAAGATTCCTGCAAAGTTGTCCATAATAGTAGCCAACTCAATAAGTATTCTAATCTTGGCTTTCCCTAATTTCCTGTTTCCTGAGATCACTTCCCAATATTCTACCTTTTCATAAGCCTTCATTGCAGGCTCTGCTTTCAGGAGAAACTAGGCTGAGACACAAAAGCGTCACAACTCAAGATTTACAATGGAACTAGGAGGAAGGTTCCACTATCTCTATGCTTCATGTTATTCCATGAGTTACGTGGAGTGGTATTATTCCAAAGAGCTATCATATGTTTAAATTAATCAGAATGGCTTTTTGTTGCTTTCAACCAAAAGAAATCTCATAGACAGGGATATATGTACAAACCAAAGCAAATATGTATTTTTGCAAGGTTCTAATTTATCATTCTCTGATTATTGATTTAAACACCATGCTTCAGGGCAAGATCTGTGTAAAAGTAATGTTGTCTGCTATGTTGTCACATGGACCCTCAGGTGCTTAGAACTCAGCCTGTGTGAGGCCAGCTAGGGCAAGACCATACTGACTAATGGTTAAGCATAGGAACTCCTGAACTGAAGCCTGGCTCTGCTACTCACAACTTTGGAGAAGTTATGTAATCTCTCTGTACCTCAGTTTTCCCAACTGTACTGTGGGGGAAGCAATAGTGCTTACCATATAGAATTATTGCTAAGGTTACATAAATCAACATATAAACTGTTTTTTTTTTAATTTAGTAAAGTTTCACTCTTTAAAAGGACTCTGCCTAATTCATGCACCAAATATTTCTTCTAATAAGGTTCTTACTTGGTTCCCGAAGGTAACTTCATTCTTTCTGGCCTTTATTTCTTTCCCTTGTAGTGTACATTCCCAGCCTTTCCGTGGTAAGTCTAATATGGTGGAGGCTGCCATATGTTTACCAAAACTCCATAGTCCTCTCCCTTCTGGCCACACATCTACCCTGTATTTCCCAGCCTTACAGTAGAATGGCCATGTGTCTGAACTGCGGCCAGCAGCATGTGGGCAAAAGGGAGACACCCAACTTCCAGGCAAAGCCTATGGATATCTCCCATGAGATCCTCTGAAATCTTTCTTTCACCAGCCAGCCAAATGCAGAAGATTCAGAGAGGGCTCTGATACCCAGGGTGGGCAAAGTCCTGAATGACCCTATGGCATTCCACTTGCTGACCAGGAATATTCTTGTTGATTTTTATTGAGAAATAAGCTTCTATGGGATGAAGCCTGTGGGATTTCAGAGTTCATCTGTCATATCAATGATTTAGCCGATGTGCTCCACTGGGTAATGAGCATATCTGTTTTGGTCTTCAGTACCAAAGCAGAGTCTGGCATGTAGTAGACACCCAACACAAAGTTACTGCATCAGTTAATGAATACATATGTAGCATCACTTATTTCTCTCTAGACCTAAGGGAACAAGTGCCTTTCTCTTTCTCCCATGTAAAACAAATCCCTTCCTAATGGGCACATTCTATTCCCCAACTATCTATCTTCTAGAACAAAGGCATCTCAAACTTCAATGTGCCTATGAACCACCTGGGGTTAGTGAACAGGCAGATTCACATCAATTAGATCTGGGGCCTGAAATTCTGCACTTCTAACGAGCTTCCAGATGGCACTGATACTGCTCCTTGAGCCCATTTTCAGCAGCAGGGTTCTAGACAAGCAGTTCTTAAACTTCATCAGAACCACCTGGGAATGCTTAAAATGCAAACTGTATTCCTCCATCCCTCTTCTAAAGTGTAATTAGTGGTTGTGGTATAGATTTCAAAAACCTGCATTTACTAAGCCTGTACAAGATTCTGATATAGAGTGTTGGGGAATCACACTACAAAAACATAATGTTCTAACTTTTTGCTTCATCATTTATCACCTCTTTTTGTCTATGTTTTGACTTTTTTCTTTTTCCTAGGAAGCTTCTTTAAGACACATGTCCCGTATTTGTTTATAAATGCTTATATAGCACTTACAGTGTGCCTGGCACTTTCCTACGTGCTTCACATACAGCATCTCATTTACTCCTCACACAAAGTCCATCCTTAACTTGTGGATGATGTAAAGAGAAGTCCAATTACTTGCCGAAGGACCCTGAGGCAGTAACTGGTAGTCAGAATTCAAACTTGGGTGTTGTGGCTCCAGAATTCTTGCATCCAACTACTAGTCTATGTTGCCTCGCATTGTGATGTCTTCATGCCTCCTTAGAAAACAGGGCAGCTCAATGAGTTCAGTTTGGGCAACTTCTTCCAGGACACTCTGTCTTTCTTTAAACACCTGGCCACATTACCACAGCTGCTTGGCAAGTATGCGCATTTTCTGAGTTCTGTTAACTTTGAGTGCAAATGCTTTGCAGCCCATGTTAATATCACTAATCATAATCAGTTAAAAATGGAAAAACATGTTCTACTTATTGCTGTGCCTACTGACTGTCAAATAAGTAATTTCAATTCCAGTAGCTTCTCGGATGCATTCCCCATGAGTGAGGCTGTCTGATAAATGCTGGGAAGACTGCAGACAGGACTAAGACACTATCTTTGCCTTCAAGAAACATATGATCCTGTTAGGAAGATAGATATTTGTACAAAAATATATTTGGTATTAGGTAGAATATTTTACACAGAAAGTAAAATAAAGCCATGGGAGGTGAGCAGAAGCATAGATGGTGGGGAGTGAGTCTGTGTTTGGGGCATTGGGCAGCTATTGGCAAATCTGGAAGAGTGCTGCAGAGGCAGTAACTGGTAGAGTCAGAATTCAAAGCTTTTTCCAAAACACCTTGTTGAGAGTATAATAAGTAAATAAAGGAGGAAAAAAATCCATTTGTACATGCCTCAACCCTACTGATGGAAAACAAAAAGCCTGTGTGGAAAATGGTTTAAAAATGCTTGCAGGGTTGCCTTGCCAGTGGTTTTCAGTCCTGGCAAGCTCACTCTTGGCTCAGTGAGGATGAAAAATGACAATGGAACATTCTCGGGGTGAAATGGTTTATACCCATGTGGATAAAATGAAGGTTCCTGTGGCCAGGATTCTCACCTGGCCCTGGTCGGCTAGTCACTACACAAATATGGGCAATACATTCCTATTGACTTTGTATAAAGAGCTCCACCCAGTGTTCTGGTGACACGGTGGCAGGGCTGCAAGGCTGCAGGGGAGCAGAGCAGAGGCTGGAGTGGTGGCAGCACCCAGAATAGAGACTCAGAGGATGGCTGTGCGGGCAGAGAGGCCCAGAGGCAAAGACCGGCTTGCTGCATGCAGACTTGCTCTGAGTGGATGGGATTTTAGTGACTGACCTGCCACCATGGAAATAAAGTTGGGTATAACCCTTTCACTCCAAAAACATTCTACTGTCATTTCTTTGGTCACATTGAATCCATAGGAAACTTGCCCCAGGCTGAAACCTACTGGCAAGACAGCCCAGCTTCACTTCCATGGTCTTTATGTAGAGTCAATAATAAAATTTTCCCAATCGTGTGCAGTGAGCAAGCCGACCAGGGTCACATGAGAATACAGGCCATAGGAACTTTCATTTTCTCTACAAGATTTATGTGGGGAAATTAAGATATGAGAGAGTTTTGTTTTTCTTTATGTGACTTCACTAATTCAAACAACTATCTGGGTAAGTCATACCAAATACCTATTCATTTCAGATGAAAATTGCTTTGGGTCTAAAGAGTTAGACATTTAAAAATCTTCGTTTTGAATACGTAGAAACTATTCATCTGAAGCCATTGTTAAGGTTTTATTGTCTTATTTACAGAATGTTATAAACTGAATTTCTTTTCAGATGAAATGAATGTAATAGATGCTCTCAAAAACTGTTATTTATCCACAGGTTTGGTTTAACAGTGATTTGCATCTTGCTAAGCTTCTGATTGTGCCACTTCAATCACTTTAGACTATTATTTAGGAGAAAAATAGAGATGGGTAGTGAGGGTATGACATCAGGAGCTCTTGAAATAACATTCTATTGTCTTATTTCAATTTCAATTGTTATTATTTACTGTTGAGTCCATTCTCAGCCCAGGAAAGGAAGAAGAGGACAGAAATAACTTTTCCTTCTCATGATGTGGGAACAGCTCATGGGAGGACCTGTGTCAGACTCAGCGTCATATCCCTCCCTGGTGCTCACCGCAGACTGGGGCATGTGCTCGGTGATCAAAGTCTGGCTACAGAGGGAGAAGCCAAGCCCTCAAATAACTGAGAACCTTCCCTTGTCACAGCTAATAAGTGACAGTCATGGTCCAAACCCTAGTCTTTGTTTTTTATTCCTGCCGTCCTTTTGTCCTGCCAATGGGTTTCAGCCCTGGACAAGTTCACTATGGATTCAATGTGACCAAAGAAATTGACAGCAAAACGTTCTTGGGGTGAAAGAGTTATATCCAACTTTATTTCCAGGTGGCAGGTCATCACTAAAATCCAGTTCACTCAGAGCAAGTCTGCATGCAGCAGGCCGGTCTCTTCCTCGGGGAACCTCTGTCCACACAGCTGTCCTCTGGGCTTCTCTGCCTGCACAGCCATCCCACACAGCCATCCTCTAGGCCTCTCTGCACAGTCATCACACACAGCCATCCTCTGAGCCATCCTCGGCGCTGCCACCACTCCAGCCTCTGCTCTGCTCTCCTGCAGCCATGCCACCATGTGGCACCCAGAGCACTGGGTGGAGCTCTTTATTGTGCACAGGTGTGCAGTGAGCTAGTCAGCCAGGGCCAGGTGAGAATCCTGGTTACAGGAAGTCTCATTTTATCCACACCTTTCCACCCCACTGTGCTGCTCATTTAGATTTGTCTATCCACTTTTCCACTTAACAAATTCCAACTGTTTGTCTTCAGTGAATCAAACCCTACACGGGACACAAGGAGTAGAAAGGTGAAAGCCATTGATTGCCCTGTCAGGCTGGAGTTTGTAAAGCTAATGAGGAAAACAGTAAGTAATTAATATTTATTTATTAATATTAAATAAATTTATTTTTATAAAACAAATGTTTATATTTATTAAATAATTCATTTAATAATCAAATTTATTTTAAAATAAAATGTGTGACACAATGTGGTATGTGATATAATTGAGTTATGTTATAGCAGTAATAATAATTGCTAACACATTATAAAATACTATTCAAAGTTCTTTTCAAGCCAGATTTTATCTTAATTTCCAAACATTCAAATATAAGATGGAAGAGTGTCTGCTTTCATTCACATCTCTCAGTCATTGGAGAGCAGAAAATATAAACCACTGGTTTCCAAATTGCTACATGTTAGAATCATCTGGGAAGCTCTTAAAAATCCCAGTGCTCAGGTGACAATTAAATTACAATTCTGGGGGTGGGAGCCAGTATTCTTAAAAGATTTCCAGGTGATTCATTCAAATGCACCATAAAGTTGGGGGCCTCTGTTATAAACTATAAACTAAGGTAAGACATTTTTTCCTAATCCTAATCTTTCAAAGAGCTCAGTTTCTAAAGATTCAACATGAGAAGACTTGTGGATTCCCAATTTCAGTTAGCCCAACAGTTTTGTGTACACTGTGTGGACTGGTATAGTGTTTGTTGAGTGAGTTTCTGATTAAGCAGACAGTTATTATTACTTGTCACAGGGTAAGCACTTCAAGCTTAGCTCAGGCATAACTTGAGAAAAGTGGTCAGGTTTTGTGAGAATGCCAAAAGCATGAAGGGAAGAGACTCATTCCTGCATATGGGCCCTGGGAGTTGGGTCAGGGGGCTTTGCTGGAGTAATGAACCAAGTGTTTCTGATGACCTCTGCCACCAGCAGCTGGTGTCAACCAGGTTTGAAGAAGTAGGTTTGATTGTTTTTAAGATTGGAAGTAAGGTAAAAGAAATCAATTATGTATAGTGCAAAAAGCAAGGCATTTGGAATTAGAGATCCATTTTAGTAGTCCAGGATTGCTGCATTCTAATTTTGTGACTTCAAGCATTTTTTAAAAAATCTCTCTCATTTTAGAATAAGATTAGTATGGAAGAATACTTTCCTAATAAGATTGTTGTGAAAACTAAAGGATATATAAACTGGTGTATGCATATTAATGCTTAAAAATAATTGGAAATAGTTGCTGTTATGGTTCTTATATCAAGACAATTCTATGATTTTCTCTTATCTTTGCCTACATATTCAGGCCATGGACTTCATGCTTAGCACAAAGAGTCATGAGATTATACTCTCCTATACCAAATTCTAATTTTTAAATGGGGGTAGCTGTGTTTCCATTTATGCAACATCTGAATAGGTATTTACAAACGAATTCTGAATGGAGACTTAGTTCTTATGACCATCTCCTCTCCTTTTTAAAAAATTTTCTTGTAAAGGACCCATGCATGGAAAGAGTAGGTAGGTATGGGACAGATCCAGAAAGGGCAGGATGCTCAGGGATGGATGAAGAGGGATTATGAACATAAAAGAAAATTTGACAGTAACCTCAGAAGAAGATGAGCCCACAAGAGGCCCCAAAAAGAAGAGTAAGGGGAGATGAGACTTATGTGAAGAAGCACAATGTTACACCACTAGCTAAATATCCAAACTGGGTTTAAGGTTCAAGACACCATCCAAGATCTGCCTGTTCTGGTTAGCCTGGTTCAGTGTTATGACTACAAGAAACCCCTCCCCCAGCAAAGACTGATGCAGAACATGCAGCTTCATTTAATTTCTTAGGAAGGATGTTATTAAAATTCAACCAGATTTTTGTCACCTGAGTTTCCATAATGAATTACACAGTCATCAAAATACCCTAGTCACATAGCTTTGAGTGGTAAAGAGACATCATCCTCCCCCCAAGTAAAACCAACTAAAAGGGGCTATTGTTTGGATCTACATAGAGTGAAGAGAAGAATCCTGAGAAGAGCCAAGAGCACCAGACTCAGAAGGTTTTGGGTCATGAAGATGGAGTCAAGGCATTATTCTGGATGTCTAGGGCTCTCAGAGGCATGACCACCAACCCCTAACGCATTGTCAACTAACATGATAAAATTATCTTTCCATTGTGTTCTTTTGGTCCTGCTACTAGGTTCTTCTTTTTCAAATCATTTCATATACTTTAGGCCATCAAATCCTCCCTCAACTCCAGGTATACGTCATGCTTTCTTGGAATGGCTCCCCTGCACTGACTGGTAGAGTTTGCAGAGAATGAGAGAGAAGGGTGGAGGGAAAGAGAGAGGGAGAGAAAGTCTGATTAGCTCATCTCACTTTGAGCCAAGCGTGCAGGATGCTGGATTTCCCAGTGGTTGGGTGCCCTTGTATCACGTGCACACCTCCAGTCCAATCAGCTGCATTCAGTGAGAGGGACTTTACATAAAGTCCAGTAATACTGTTGCTTAGCCACCAGGGTCTTTGGTTAGGGGTAGCTTTCCTTTAAGGAAAATGTGAGTGGGTCAGGAATTACAACAGACACATTCAGCACTTCCCCAAGGCCTCATAATTAGAGAGATGCAATTTGAATTCCGATCTCCTAGGTTTAGGCACAGGACTCCTTATTATATCATAGCTTCCTCTGAAGTAAAAACAAAATAAATAAGAGGTCACGTCAATCATTTATCTGTCCTTCTATCCATATACACATGCTATACACACAAAAAAACATATTCTCTCTCTCTCTCTCCCTCCTTTCTTCTATTTGTCCATGTGTCTGTCTCTCTCACATACACACACACCCCACACTTGAAATGGTTCATGCCTAGACTCCTGCGTTCTCTGGCATGGTGAGACCATATAGATTTACAACTTAAAGATTCTATAACTTTCCTCTCAGGGCCAAGGGATCAAGCAGTAGGTTTGATAAACTAATCTGTTCTCACAACTACTAATGGAGAAGATGAGGGCCTAATTAACAGTTGTCATATGAGCAATTTCTCTGTATAACATCCCTTTTGAATTGTTACTCAGCATATTAGTGGTTTTACAGATTGAAATTTCAAATCATAAGGAAAGATAGGGAAAACTTCACTACATGTAACCATTACAAAGATCTCTGACATCAGGCAGTGATTGGGTCTGTCACTAACTTGATTATCTATATTAAAAGATGGTTACCTACTTTTCTAAATGTAGCTCCAACACTCACACCAAATTCCTTAGAGTAATGAACATTTCTTTCTTAAAAATGAAAAAGTAAGAAAGTGAAATGTTTTTCTTTTCCCCCCAAGAGCCATGATCATGAATATTTTATTTCTGATCTAAAATAAGAAATTTAGAAGTGTTAAAAATATAGTAATGGTAAAAAGCAATGGAAGGTAGGACTTTGAGTTAGTAAATGAGCCAGTTGCTCTCTGCCACTCCTCAAAAGAAAGACATCTTTTAGGGGTTATGAGAAATCCAATGGTTTTTGAAAAATACTTGGCAAATGTCTAAAAATATGTTTCCAATGTTTTCAACTCAAACAAATTAAAAACATATTTTTTTCCTGGCACTTTCCTCCTTCATTATAAAGGATATGTGTATTTTTCAGGGAAATTTTAGGCATGTGGCTCTAATTCTCACTTAACTCATCATGATATTGTTTCATAAGAGCTATTCAATGACCAAAAATCCTCATGAGTCCTTTTTTTTGTAAGCCTTTAAAAAAACTTTATTTCTTTGAAATTGGAAGTCAGAGAAACCAGAGCTGGAAAAGGGCAAATAAGCTTTGGACTTTTCCCTGTCAGGACAGGATCAGCCTTGCTCCATTTTCTGTAAGTGAGACTTAATTCCCTGAATTCAAGAACTTTTCTGAAAAAACTGTCCCTGTTGGAAGGAAAACTCTTCATGATGTGTCATGATGGAAAGCATGAAACCACATCCCAGACCTGCTGATCCTAGTTAGGTAGCATTCCAGTGACCGAAGTGTCTCTGTCCTATACAAAGTCACTGAGTGTTAAATTGTCTCTCATTATTTTTGAGTAGGTCTTAATGCCCTCTTACGTTTCTTACGCATCATTTTGACTATTAGTTTGTGGATATGCCTATTTGTGGTTAATGTTTATAATAATAATATACTAAGGATTTAAGATGGTTTTCCAAAATGGGCAATTTCCTGGTGGCTGTTGACTCAACATATGCTTTATCAAGTTCACTTTTTCCCAGTATTCTAAATCTTTTCTCTTCCTTTTTTTCCTGAATACTTCTGAAAAAGGAGGTTTCTGTATGACACAAGAGCTGAGTACACATTTAATGTATGCAAATATATATATAAATATATGTATACCCCTGTATGTGTGTGAATATAGGCCATGTCTACTTTTCTCATTCATTCAATCTTTCAACATATTTTTATTAACACTTACAACAGTCTAGAAACTGTCCAAGATATCAAGGGTACAAATATGAAAGAGATGAAAATTCTGACTTCAAGGAGTTTTAAGCACAGTAGTTGAGAAAATAAGTTAATAAAAGAGTGTAATAAAGCACAATAGAAATATACTTGGAAACTGAAAGGAGGGTGTTTTCAACACTCCAGGGACAATGACAAAAGATTTCTAAGAGTAGAAAACGTCTGAGTCTTAACAAGGAAGTGCAGATAGAAGCAGGTCACCATGCAGCTAAGAGCAGGTCAGTCTCTGCAGAGGGAGCCATATGACCTGAGGTACGAAAGTGAAAACTCCTGGCCCATTTGGAGTGTGGCCAGGCTTTGGGCATGACTGGTGATGTAAGAGATAGATTAGAGTGACCCAGTGGAGGGCCCTGTCAGCTGTGGTAAGAAGTTAGGACTTTATTGCAAAGGCAATGGAGGTAATGATATGTTTGTTTTTTAGAAAAACTATTTTGGTAGCTTTATGGGAGGCTGATTGGGGGGTGAGGTAGGGAAAAAAACTAGAAGAAAGTTTATCTAAAATACTACTACAATATCTGGGTGAGAAGTACTTAGTATCTTAAGGCAGCACCATGAAAGCAGAGAGAAGAGAAAGGGGAGGAAAAACATTAGAGAAGTAGAATTGATAAGTTGATTGCCTATTAGAGGGAACAGCAGGAGATGACAGGAAGTGAGTGCTGTAGGAGAGAAAATATGGAATTTCCATATGAGAGTATGGGAAGGATGGAAAGGGTGAATTTAAGACACAGTGAATTTGAGGTGTCTGTGGAACATCCATGTACACAAAGAAATGGCAGGGGTGACCAAATCTTAGAGGCTTCCTGTTATATGGCTGGCTGTTAACAAAACATAACTGGTAAGCAGGCATCCACACCAGCTATATTTCTTTTTCAGGACTCTGAGAAACTTTCACAGAGATGATTGTTCCTATTTTCATACCCACAGCTATTGGCACCCTTACTGGGCCCTTAGGTGACCTCCCATCAAGTCTGTGCCAGAGCACCTCATTACTAAAGGCCCACTATTCCTCTACTCTCAGAGTTTCCATGATGTTTGCTACTGACTCCTACCAAAAGAGTCTGTTATGTTGATGAGAGGGGGGATGTGCTATCAAGAACCACCTTCCGTGCCCTCGAGTTCTCTAGGAGATTCACACCCCCTTGGCACTCACATTTCATGACATTAACTTTGTTCCAGCATCCTCTCTTTTCTTATCATTGCCTATGAGTTTAAGATTTTTGATAAGAATTCTGTTTCTAATAATCTCTGGAATAAAATAGCATTAGTAAATACTAATATTGACATATTGTATTATGGCTGCATCTCCTAGAACCCTGATTATTTTCACTGTTTTCTTTTAAAATTTATATTCTGCCATCCAGGGCAATTCCAACATTGCTCACTGCATTGTTTCCAAACACCTTTACAACACACAAAACACTGGCTGCCTTTGCTCTTTGGAATTGAATTTCATCCTGCCCTATGACATGCATCTCAGATCACTTTAGTGCCACTTAGCATGGATTAGGATTACTATTTACCTCTGTGGGTGTGTTTCGCTAGGGAGTATTTTTATGCCTCCTTTTATCACCCAAAGTGCCCAGTTTGGTAATAGGCACAGAGGTAAGAACTCAGTAACTATTAATCAAATGGATGGGTTAACAATATTCTCTGCAGTGATACTGGAAACTGCAATAATGTGGATATTTGTGTCAGATCTGGATTCAGATTTTCTTGCAACAATTTAGTTAATATATGTTATTTAATTTCCAAAAGCCCCAGTTTGTCCATCTAAAAAAGTGGAGATATGGCAAGAGTAATAATAGTAGCACTAATTATGTACTGGAGTGGTCTAGTCATTGTTCTAAGAATTCTACATATATTCAGTCATTCATCCTTGTGAAAATCTTTTAAGTCAGATCCTATTATGATCCTCATTTTTCAGATAAATAATTTAACTCACAAAGCAAGTAGATGTCTTGATCAAAGTTCCTTTACAGATTTAATATGAGGATTTGATAAGCCAACATAGACAAAGCACCGGCGTAGGGCTTAGCACTCTTTAAATAATATATATTAGCTCCTTTCCTTCAGCTTGCCTATCTAATTCATTCATAAAGTTCAGACGACTTCTTGGGCAAATCAAATAAAACAATTGAGGAGACAGAGTTTTGAAAATGAAAGAATTTTGTATTTAAATTAATTAAAGTTATTGTTCCTACGACTTATCAATCTGACGTCAGACCTGAGGCCTCCTACTCGAGGACGCTAAATTTCACAGTAGCAGAATGAAGAGTAGAAAATTCATTCTTTAAAAGTAAGATTCAAATTTATGAACTCATAATTTCTACTCATAATGTTTAAGAGCCATTTTAAAAATAAAAGTCACTTATTTACCTCCTAAACGCACTTGGTTAAACGCACTTGGTATTGTGGAATTTAAAATGGATTAATCTTTCCTGGTAGCCTTGAACATCTGAAGGGATAAACCAAACAAAAGTTTCATAGGTTGACCAGGAAATCAAAATACAATCTTTTCAGTGTTTGTTTTGAAGTTTGAAGGGAACAGATCTAAGAGATGGGGAGATAAAGGCCTTTACTCTATATAGGACTAATCTTAGCAGTGTTCCAGCATGTTTTTGTCTTATGAGCAAATTCATAATTACTTTCTGTTCAGCTCTTTTTAAGTTAAGTCATCTGTATGTTGTAAAGTAACTTTGAACTAAATTCACATTTTTATCTCTCTCTGTCTTCCCATGTGTATTTCATTTCCTTTAACCACTGGTTTTGAAATCCCTTTGCCTAAAGCTTTCACGTTTGTTTTGGGGGAACTTCCCACACACACCCTCTAACTTGTCCTCCAGGCAGGGCTATGTCCCTAGTGTCTTGAACAGTGAGTGGTGATTAATGCCGGTGAAAAGATTCATCTCAGAAATATTCAATTCTTTGCACTCATCCTCTCATGGTAGAGGCTTTATAAGCCTGTGCATCTTATTCAATGTGTCTTTACTACCCCTTTTCCTCCTTCCTTTTCCAGAAGACAAGATGTGAGTTTAATGGCTCTGGGAGAGGACATAAAGAAAGGTGTTAAGAGAGCAGAAAGGAGGCAGAAAGAAAAGAGAGCAGAAGTATGCACCGAGCTCCTCCTATTCCCAGGGTGCTGCAAACCTTTTGTTCTGTTACCAAGATATCCAGGGAGACATTGATAAACAGACAATAGTCAAGAGAATTTCCCCTCCAAACACACACACATACACACACAAAGTTTGACCATGAAGGAGATCAAGCAAGTCAGGAAATTTCTGGAAATTTTTAAACCTTCAGAATCTTTGTATTCTTCAATGGCCTCTGGGTATTGGTAACTGGTTAACTTTCATCAATTATTTTAAAAAACAATCTTTCTTCAAGGGCAGAAATCATGGCTTATATTTCTTTCCTTGTAATGTTAATGTGTGATAAACAGTGGGCTTTTGGTAAACGCTTGCTTGCTTAATGAGTGAGCTTTCTTTTTTCACATGAAAAGGGATGGACAGTTATCATAAAAAGAACTGAAAGTGAAATCTAGAAATCAAGCTCTCTTTCCAAGGGTTCTCAACAGAGAAATACTGAAGAACGAGTATAAATAATCAGATATTGACATTTCATTTTTATATCAAAGGCAAAAATAAATCTTTGATACCTTAAATAAAGTAAATTCTCAAAATTAAGATGAAGAGAAAAGGAAAATAAAGTAAGTGGAAAGCCCAAGAGAAAAACCTTTTGTTTCTAGAGAAATGTTATCTTAATTCTCTACATCTCTCATACAGATTATTTGGCAAATACATATAAACTGCCTTGTGATACTTTTTATTTCAATCTCTTCTATTCTTATCTAAATTTTCATATTTTTGAGTCTCTTTCCAGCTCTACTGTAAGCTCCTTAAAGCAGAGATGACTGTATGTTTTATCACATAGGCAGCACTTTTTTATACAGTGAGGGTGTGTCTGTGTATACAGAGATTCTCACATTTTTCTAATCACATTTTAGGAAAGATGAAGCCCAAGAGGAAGTCAAGGACTAAGGCTGCAAGTGACTTTTCATGTGGCATAATCACATATACAAAGCAATGATATTTACTTTTATGTTCACTATACTGTAGTGCTTTATGTCTTAACTAGTTGTATAGAATTGGCCTTATATGGAAACCTGTCCACTTGCAGATGTGCACAGCTATCTACAAATGATTGCTTATGTCCAACTAGAGAATTATTTAGTGGTATTCAAAATTAATCACAGTATTAACATACTTGAAAGACAGTTCCAATGCCTTTCTAAAGCACTTAGGAACTGAATCTTTCCTACTGGCAACAATACATAGACTTTGATTTTTGGATTTGGACACCAAGTTTATAACCACCTAAGAGCTGAGGCAACTGAAATCACAGTTTGCTGAGTGCCCGGTGTTTACTCTTAAATTCACCATCATTGTGTCTCTCATCAGCAAGATAATCACTTACATTCAAATGTTTCATAGTTATGTGAATTGTCCCCTTTATTGTGCATTTAATGTTGGAAGGATGGGAAGGCATAGTTCATCACAGAAAAAAAATCTTATTAATAGAAGATGAAGCACATACCAGGAATCCAGAGAATGAATTAAAAACACTTTACTTTTCTGAGTCACCTGTAAGTTCACAAAAGTCCTCCTTGGATGGGTCCGGAGGGTGGAGAGTGACAACTATGCTGTGAAGTGTTCCTCACGATCTGCCCTTTAATTTTGCACAGACCTGTAAGTTCCCATTTCTTTTCCTCTTAGCCTCAAACCAGAGCATCAATCCTTTGGTTTCATATAGTTTCCCTTAAGTAGAGGGGAGTGTCTTCCTGCCTCAGAGGAGAGGATAAAGGACAGCAGTCTTCAGGATCCAATCTCAACTTGAAGCCTCTAAAAGATCATCTTTTTATTGCTTAGATTGAGCACAGCTGTGGGGGTTTATTTTCCTTCCCAGTGTCACTGCTTTTTTTAAAAATTTTCTGTTGATATTGATTATGTTCATATTAGCCTATGTTCCATTAGCCTAGCTTTACCCCAGAAAGGAGATGGTTGTGGAAGGAAACCAAATTTTATGATAGGACATTAGATGATACTGTCATATTTTTCTGCCCCTGTGCTATATAATCTATCATCTTTTATTTCAGTTTATTTCTATTAAGCTGTTTTATCTCAATGTAACCTTTCTTATCATCATTCAATTTGATAAGTTGTTGCTTGGTGTTTGCAATTTACTCCCCGTGTTATATCTATTCATGTCCTGGAATGAAAAGCAAAAATTGGTGGATTGCCTCAACAATGGTGTATAGAAAGGCTAAGAGCCTTAAAAAATAAAATAGTTGTAACAAAGGTAATTTTAATAATAATGCCCATGAGGATAAACACTTCAGGCACTATTTTAAGTGTTTGTATATCCATAACTCATTGAACCCTCACAATGATCTTAAAATGTGGACACTATTTTCCTCATTTTATAGATGAAATTGAGGCAGAAAGAGACCAAATAAGTTGTCCAATGTCACTTAGCTAGGAAGTGGTGGAATTGAGATTCAAACAATCTGGCTCTAGAGCTTAAGTTCATAATCATCACACTAATGAAAAAAATATTTTAGGCAATGCATCCATCACACATATTAACATATCATCAACTGTTTTATGAAAGGCATGGTTTAAAAGGGCAAAGAATTACGGCGTGCTGGAAAGGGAACTTGCTTTATATCCCATAGATATGAGTTTGAATCTCTGTTGTTTACCAAACATAGCCTCTCTCCTTGGTAGTGCCCTTAGACCTTTCTTGGTTTCTGGAGTATCTCTCAGTGAGGGAAGAGACCGGTGTGTCTTGCAAAGAAAGTCTTTAAGGTTTATTGATTTCATCATGGCCACTGGCATCAAAAAATTGGTCAACATGGGACAGTGGAAAGCACACTTTCTGATTCTGTTGTGTTCTGTCATGATCCATCTCAAATACTTTTTAGCTCAATGCACTGGAAACCATTTGCCATCCCAAATTTTAATTATTAATGTAAAAGTGTTTAAGAAACGTCCATTAAGGGTGATAAAGCTGTGTCTGATTAACGGGCTTTTCATAAACGCACTGACACAAACTTTTTTAAAAAAATTAATTCAGCCTGCAAATGAGCATCATCCATTTTGCTATCATATTTTATCAGTCTGTAAAGTGCATTCTCACTTCAGTTTCTAGCTCTGAATGCAGAACACTGTGAAAAATGACAGAATTTTAATGAGAAAGTGAACAACATGCCATCAACACCCTTTTGCCAGTAAAAATGGCACAACATCAAAGCTTTAAATCATGTTCCCTCCACACCTTTGGACATCTGTGATTCTGTCTGAGTCCTCAAAATCTGCTACATCCATCACCAGGTGCAGCCTTTAAACACGGAGACGCTGTCTACTTCATTGGTTGGCATGGCAACAGTTGTCAAATCATCCCTTGATAATGCTCTTTAATTGATTGTATAAATTATTCCAAGATATGTGATTGCAAAATGATGTACTGAAGCTCTTAAGTACGCAGATCAGCCTAGCTGTATTTAAAGATGCATGGCATCCCCTGCCTTTACCCAGGAAACTGACCTTCTTAGAGTGGTGGAACACTCAGGATGAAGCATAAATATTAAGCATTAAGAAAAAGTTTAACGCAATGGCAGAGTTAATTGCTACTCCAAGTGCATGTTAACTTACTAAAAGCCAACAGGCTATATACAGCATGCAGATGTAAAGATATTTCTCAAAATCACATATAGAAGTCAGTCTTTGCAAACATGCCATTATTACCAGAATGGAGATTATGATTGCGTTGGTGGAGAAGTTAGGGACTATTTGGAGACACATAGCATAGTCTTTCCCATTAACATGCATTGAGCTCGTTCTTCTCATGATTCTTTATATACAATTAGTGCAGTGTTGCCAATGTATTGGCTCTCCTGTCGCCTCCATCTCTCAGCTGAATGGCGTTCTGTGATTTCTGGCAGCTCTATTCAGTTGTGAACAACATGAAAGTGATTAACTTGGAAACTAAGCCTAAAGCATACTGGTACTTTCATTTCAGGTCTTTTTGTTTCCCTCCGTAAGAGTTAAAGCCCCATTCAACCTACATGAAAGTATAAGCTAGTGGTTCTCAAGGTGTGGTTCCTAGACCCACAGTATCAGCATCAGCTGGGGGACTCATTGGAAATTCAGAGTCATGAGAAGCTCTGGGAGTGGCACCCAGAAACCTGTGTTTTAAGGAGCTGTCTGGGATTCTGATGGAGCTCACATTTGAGGACTACTGGAAGAGGCCAGTGTAGTTGCACATTAGAATTACCTAGAGAGCTTTCAAGATGACCAAAACATGGGACACACTTCCCAGAGATTCAGATCTAATTGATTTGAGATGAAAACTATGCACCTCACATTTTTAAAAAAATTCCCCATGATTCTACTAAGCTGGCAGATTGAGGAATTCTGGAATGGGACAGTGACATTGTAATCTCTTTAAATGATTAGGAGAGGGTTACTACCAGACATACTGTTATATCATTCTTTTTTTTTTCTCCTTTCTAGTTCCTATTTCACATTTGTTCCTTTAGTTGTACTTTGGACATTCATTTACTGAGTGTCAATTATATGCCTTACTCGGCTTTGGAGATGTAATGAGAACAGACAGTCTGTTAAGTTGGGAGAAGGGGCAGACAATAAATAAGTACAAATACATATATCATTATAAGTCATGATAAAAACTCAAAAAGAAACAAATTGAAAACTGTGATAAAGAATTCAGCAGGCCTACTTTCATAGTGTAGCTAGGGAAAGCCTAAAGGGGTGATATTTAAGCTGAAAACTAAAGAACAATAGTAAAAAAGTCTATGAAGACTGGGGGTCTAGTTGTGCGGTGCAGGGGTGCATCTGGAGATGGGTAAGGAAATGTTCTCTGTGTGGGAAAGAGCATGTCTGCAAGCTGTTCTGAAGGGAAACACTTGGTGTGTTCAAGGAACTGAGAGAAGACCGCATTGGCTGACACTGAAGAACTAGAAGAGAAAGACGCAGGTGATTTTGGAGAGGAAGGTGTGAGGTCTGGGTTTGAGGTGAGATGCAATAAGGAACCAGGTAGGAGCCATTGTGTAGTCAGAAGAAGGGAGGTAAAATAAATGTTCTCATGTGATTTCAGGTCAGTTATGTCAAGGAACCTTCTTAACTAATAACTTCTCAGCAGGTTTCCAGCTTCTTAAATAGAATGCTACCACTTCAGCTCAGTGTTTTGACTCCTACTCTTTCAGAAATTGTTGGCCTTCTTGGCTGGAACAGTTTTGGATGGAACACTGCCTAAACTGGGGGAATTAAGTACTGACTTTTAGAAAGTGTGATAATGAAAATCTTTTGATACATGTAGATTTTCCTGGAGTGACGTAGAGACTTAGCTTCATCTTTGATTATTAGCAGTAGTGGAAAAGAACTATTTCTTTACTGTCTATGTAGTGGGAAGAACTATTTATGTAGGTAAGTTACGTAAGTGAGGGGGAAACTTAGAAAGTTCTCTTTAAGAACATGAGCTCGTTTCACTAGATTTCTTTGTGCCTCTTGTATTCTCAAAATTCATGTGCTAAATGTTTAATACTTTTATGAAATCTTTCTGCAAACTAATTTGCTAAGGTATATATCCTGGTTTACTATTGCCACAAGTTATTTCTGTCCTTGAATTTGGGTGTCTTATTAACATCAAACTTCCTTGTTAGCCAGTACCAGTAGAGATGAAAGTCTTCTAGTCAATTACCTATCAAAAAGCACATTAAACAACCAAGTAATTAAATGTCCATTTGCCATATAAAAAGTCCAGAAGCTTGAAATTATGAAATTAGATCATATCAAGCCTAAGGTTTCTATTAACTTTTGTAAAGGACAGCATGGCAGAAATAATGCAATTTTAAAGGCTCTAGTGCAAATACTACCTTAAACTTATAAAACAAATTTGTAAATTAAACTTGTTAAAAAAGGAATACTCTGATGATCAGTAGGAACAGGGTTTCTTCAAAAACATTTTTTATATGAATACATACAGATAGAAATAGTAAGGACAGGGAGCCAATTGAAATGGAGATTGGAAGCTTTATTGGTTTCTCCAGGTTAAAGTCATTCATGAGTTAATGATCTGTGCCCCATCAAACACCTTGTTCTCCAGAGCTTATTTGAGATCCAGAATGGGACCAAGTCAACTGGCACACTATCAGAGTTTAAGGGGATTGCTCATTTCATTCTTCAGGGGTCGTCAGAAGGCAAGGACAGGGGAGTAATAGAACCATGGAAAGGACTTTGAATCAACTGAGAGAAACAGGAACTGGTGAGTAGCTGGAAGAAAGGAGTTGCTTTCAGATCTTGTTCCACTTCAGAGACTTGGTTTAAAAGTAATATTAAGATGGTGACTTTAACTGTTCTCAACTTGTTATAAAAAAAGGCTCTAGATCTAGTTATCTCACATAATTTTCCCTGGGGCATTATCACTCCTCTTTGAAAAACAACTTTGAAAACATTTAAATATATATGCAGAGAAAAATAGCATTTTCTCCCTAAAATTACATTTATTGACAAGCAGATCATGAAAAAAATATATAAAGAACTTCACTTTGTGTAGACATCTGGAATGGAATGCAGGAATTATCTTTTATATTCCACAAAATAATATGCCAAATTATCTCCATTCACTCACCATTTTCAGACATATTCAACAGGCACATTGTACAGGAAACATTAGCAGTTAGAGAGGAATTGTGGAGAAAGAAAGCCTGGAGTTCACATACGTGCAGACAGAGTGTGATCAGTAATGGCACAAGGCGTACTGGAAAAATCTTTATGTGGATATTTCCACTGGGATCATTAAAAGTGGCATTGTGAGCTCAGAGGGAGAGATGAACTTACAAAAGAAGGAATTTCTCAACAAGGGGAATGAAGGTATCGTTCACTTAATGAATATTTTCTGAATGTTTACTGTGTGTCAACCACAGGGGCTACAAGAAGCTTATTGTATTTTGGGGGATGTAGATAGTAAAGAACAAATCACAAAGGAGTGTGATGGCAAGAATGAAAAAGTGCTAATATTTATTGAGCACTTACTATCATTTAAATGCTTTTCTATCATGTTGAATTTAAATTTCACAAAAACCTAGGATGTAAACTTTACTATGTCAATTACTGTATCTATTACAATAACTATTGTTGTCCCATTTTACAGATGAAAAAACTGAGGCTCAAACAGTCTAAATATGTCTTAAGCTTTTTTAACAGGTGTGTGGAAGACTGGAGATGCAAGTCCAGATTTGTGTGGCTCCAGAGGCCATGATTTATGCTCTTGGTCACATGGCCTGGGAAAGAGGAGGGCAGGTAAGGAACAGAGATGTGGCCCAGACCTGGCTTTATGGAAAATACCAGGAGTTAGGGAACGCTTCCTTGAGAAAATGACTTGCTAGTGACTCCCTATTCTTCTCTCTCCCACTAGAATTTACCTATTATTTTCCCACCATAGCAAGTCTAGCAGAAAGTTGCTGCTGGGCTTCTCAGGAGAGGCTTTATAGCCTGGTGGAAAGGAACATGGACACAGAGCTGGACCATCTGGGGTGAAGCCTTCCCTCCCCATTTTGGAGCTATGCCACCTTAGGCAAGATTCTGTAAAATGGAGATAAGCTTTCTACCTTGCAGGTTTATTATGGGAATTGAATTAAATGAGCTTATCTCTGTAAAACATTTATACACACGCACACAATACTCAAGTATTTAAATAAATAAATTTGCAAACTGCAATACTGAAACTATCTGTAGAGATTCTTCTCTCGGAGAGTTGATCACAGGTGGTTTTGCTTAAGAATGCCTCCTAGTTCATAAACTTTTCTCCTCGCAGGTGGAACATCGAGGTGCTTGGGGGCTATTAGAGAGGAGGGCCTTAGGGTGAGATGGACTGGAACGTTGACCTGGGTTTTATGAATAGAGTTGGGGGTTTGGTTTCAGGCACCCCGGGATTCAAATCCTGGCTCTGCCTCTTGGGTCATGGACACGTTAATAACTTTATTCTCAATTCTCTTAGCGTGCAAAGTACAACTCCTGTAATTAAATGAAAATTTTTAAATGACAAAGCTAGACATAGAATAGGGATGAAAATGGTGGCTGTTATAAATATTACCACTTACCAGTGGAGCAATTTAGAAAAAACCTATTTGTTTCTGATTGGTCTTTCTTAGTGTATATATTTATCAGGACTTACAGAAGCTACATTATTTATATTCATGGTATTGAAGTAGTGAAGACAGTAAGTTTGATTCAGGAAAGGACAAAAAATGAGTGGGATAGAAATGAAAGCCCATCAAATTGCTGCTTCATTAATTGTTTATTAGAGGTAATAGTTGACTTCTATTTAGGGGCCGTGTGTACTGATAAGAGACAAATATGAATGACTCTGGTAGCTAGTTTTCTTCGTCCTGTAGTTTAGCAGAGAGCTGGCTTGGCTGGACTGAGTCAGTCTGAAGACAGCAATTCCTTAAGCTGATGTCAGCTTTCTATATGGTGGGTAAGGATTTTCCTCGGGCCTTCATGCATAGAATTTGGCCTCAAATAGGTGCAAATACTGGCATTGTTCCTGGGCCCAGGGTTCCCTTGAAATATTTTTTGGTACATGGAGGAACTGGGTGTTCCTCAGCCTTCTTAGGCAAAACTATAATTAAGTCCTGTGATGTGGCTTATTTTCTCTTGGTGTGCTTTCTGTCATAGAGAGCCTGGGTTAGCCTGGGTGAGCCCCTATTTCCTGCGCTCTTATAGTGTGTGATGACCCCCCATACCTGTGCTATGCTGTAGAATAATGACAATGCAATGTATATGCTCTTTTTCTTCTCTCCTTCTACGATTTTTCTCAATAATATTTGTACCATGTGGCACTATTGATATGTATCCATGATCACCTTGTATAACATGTTCCAAAAGTATGTGTCCTTAAATTATACTCTGAGTTGCCAAATATTCTCACAATTAGTGGTATGAGGGCATGAGACCAACTTCTGGTGTTAGCTGCATTGAAAGAAATTGTGAGCAAAATGCCCCACACTTCATTATTTTATAACCTCTCTCCCCCTCTACTCCTTCTCTTCATTCTCTTGTTGCTGGGTAACTGCAGTTAAGTCATGATTCATGTAAGTTAAATGCACATAGAGTCTATTGTCCAATTTATTTTATGAAGGGCTTTGATGATTTCAGGGGAAGACCCATCCCACACTTGGGAAGAAATAGACAGGAGGTGAGTGGTGCCTTCTCCATGGAGGCCAGGAGGATGGCTGTGGTTGTGTGGTCACTGATAGAGGATAGCTGAGGGCAGGTTAGTGCTATTTCACAAGTCTCCAAGCCAAGACACCTCTGGGAAGAGCCCTGTGTTGGGTGGGAATGGGCCTAGCCTATACTGGTACCACGCTTGCTCAGACATTGAATGGGGACAGCCTATGGGAAGCATGGCCTTGGTACAAGTGTGAGAATAAATCTGGTGGGCAGTGGTTGATTAGCGAGGCAACCATACTGTATGCAGCCAGAGATATGAGGGTGTCTTTCTGTCACACCTGCAGTTATAAGACCCTACAGGATCAAGTTTGTGGTTCCTTCTGGGCTGTATCATCAACAACTTTCCTGCTAGCTCACCTGTTTGTCATGCTGGCCTCCTTGCTGCATCCTGAACACACTGAATATTCTCCTGCCTTTGCATTGATTATCTCATCTACCTGGAAGATTCTTGCATCTATCTGTATGGTTTGCTCTTGCAATTTGGCTGTCCACTTTAGAGTTCCCTGATCAGAGTTGTCCTGACCACTCTATCCAAATTAGCACAGGCTCCCTGCCCCATCACACTCCATCTTACTCTCATTTATTTGTCTGTATCACGTTTGCTTACTTTCTGAATCTCCCCATTAGAAAGTAAGCCTTATAAAAGCAACCTTACTTTTGTTTACTAATAAACAAAGTGCACTAGATAGGGATATATCACATATTAACTGCTCAGTAAACATTTGCAAAATGAGTAAATATTTTCTTGTGTTTCAATCAAGCCACACAATCTTCTTACTGTAAAGACTACCCTTAGGTATCAAGTAGGACATCTATCACCTTAAGACATATGCCAGGATGAATCACTTTTGTAATCTGCTGAAGAATCTCTACCTGGGAGATGATAAAGTTTCTCACTGGTTTTTAATTTCATGGCACAATCAATGGGGAAAACTACTTCCTTGTATTTTTGTTGACTTCCATTTATTTGCAAAGTCTTAACCCCAAGCAAGCTTTACCAACAATGCAGCATACTCCAGTCGGAAAATCACTATGCAGTCTTTTATTTAGGCTTTACCACCACTGTATTATGTTTTCCTCACAGTTGTTCAGTTGCTCTCTGGATGCTCTAACCCTTCCTACCACCATCCCTACTCCCCAGCACTTTATCCTTCGTTTTATTCACGGCAAAATTCATATCATATCTTGCCTACATTTTTGTACTGTGATGACCCCATTAGATTACTAGTCTCCATAGGGTTCAAGAACTCAACTAATCAGTATCCTGCACTATTTAATGACCACATGTAATGCAGTCCATTTTCTTAGATTATTAGAGTTGATGTTAAATTCAACTCAGTCTAAGCCCCATTCTTTCGACTCACCACTGGATACCTCTTTCATACACGCAGTCTGTTGCTGTTTATCATTATTCCTTGTTTATATTCCTCTCACCCGTTTCCATTTGTGTGAATGTGTTTGTGTACAGGCCAATTTTACTTCAATTTTAAAGAAGGATTTCATGAGATCCAATTAAGTATTTTTCTAATGCTGAAATATACAGTGTCTACTACAGGATTCCCTTTGTGCTCTAATTTTGTAATGAAACTGAAAGGAAATCAATCAAGTTCCTCTGGCATGGGTTGGTTGTTATAAACTCATGCTGTTTATTGCTTATTCTGTGTTCCTCTTGATTGTACAGAAATTTTTTTCAGTATGTTTCTGCTATTTTGGTAGATTATTACTAAACCTTGATCACACTGTTTTGTTTGTTTTTAGGAAATCAATACTAGGTATACATTTTTATATTTCTTTGTTCTGTCTCAGTTATTCCTGATTTCAACATAGCATTTAATGTGAAATAATTAAGCAGACCTATTGCCAAATGTGTGCACAGCCATACTATTAGTTACTTATAATATATGAAATTTTCCAAATAATTTTATTTATAAAAATACAATATCACATAAGTAGTCCTTTGGAAGATAATGCTCTGTTTTGTAAAGTGCAGGAAAAGGACTAGTTATGAATCATGGTTTTATTTCATGATTTAAGAATTTATTAGCTTCCTCATGAAGAAAAGACATAGAGATGATGGTCAATGTATTAATTTCCTAGGTTGTTTAAAATAACAGAAATTAATTTTCTGCTGGTTCTGGAGACCTCAAGTCCAAAATAAAGATATTCACAGGACCATGCTACCTCTGAAGGTCCTAAGAAAAAAATCCTTTCTTTCCTCCTCCAATTCCTGGTGATTGCTGCCAATCCTTGGCTTGTAGCTACCTCACTCCACTCTCTGCCCTTACTGCGGTGTAGCCTTCCTCCCTGTGTCTCATTTGTACCTATCTATTCAAATATCCTATTCCTTTCTCTTATGAAGAAATCAGTCATTGGATTTAGAGCCCACCCTAATTGAATATTACCTCATTTAAACTTGATGATATGTGCAAAGACTCTATTTCCAAACAAAATCACATTTATGGCTACCAAGGGTCAGGACTTAAGCATATCTTTTTGGAGGACACAATTCCACTCACTATAACCAAGTTCTCAAACTTCTAAAGCTTTGACCAGGCACTGGACTGAAAATACACCAGGAGGATTATCTGAGTCCATTTGGGCTGCCAGAACAAAATCCCATAGACTTTGTGGCCTAAACATTTATTTCTCATAGTTCTGGAGGCTGGGAAGCCCGAGATGGAGGTGCTGCAAGACTCAGGGCTTGGTGAGAGCCCACTGCTTGGTTCACAGCCATTCTCGCACTGTGTCCTCAGATAGCAGAAGGGGCGAAAGAGTTCTGTGAGCACCTCTCGTGAGGGCACCAGTCCATTCATGAGAACTCCACTCTCACGACCTAGTACTTCCCAAAGCCCCACCTTATACTGCCATCACATTTGGGGGCTACAAATATGAATTTTGGGGAACTCAAACATTCCATCCATAATAAGGTTAATCTGGGAAGTGGTTCTTAATCTCTGCTCTCTTCCTCTGAGGCACTTGAGAGATCCTTGGGCCTAAATGAGAGGCAGGTTCAGTATCTTGACCATTTTTTAAATGAATTAATTAATTAGTTGCATTGCCCATCCTGATTCTAAAAGCGACTGAGCAACAAAATAAAAAAAGGCAGCATATCTCCCATATGACAATAGCAAAGGAAGAGGGAATTCCTTCAGGAGGGAACTACATACTGAACCAAGATCATTTAGCCTCTTTGTTTCCCTTGTGGAAAATTCTATTTCTACCCTGGCTAGTTATGGGCTGGATCTCTTTCAATGGGATTAGAGGGAAGAATTGAGCTCTTTATGGAGGTTTGAATGACTCAACTAATTAACAGAAACAATAATTTTGCTTTATTTTGTAATTTAAGAGATTGCTTAAACCAGTGGTGTGCTGGTAAAACTGGCTCTGTTAAAAAAAACCCCCTGATTTGTGACATTCATCCATCTACCTGGTGTGAATACTTCTATCACAGTGACTTTCATGGCCAGCAATGGTTTAACAACTGCCTTGCAAAACTTCTGAAAATTTCACAATTGGATCTGGAGAGCCAGTTGCATTGACTTCAGGGCACCACTGCATCAGTTCACCGGTTTGCTCCCTGACAGCCCTGAGGAGCTCGCAGTGCCATGCAAAGAACAGATGTGAACATGGTTGCATTATGGTTTGGGATCTGAAAAACATGTAAAAGAGAGCATTGAGTATCACAAAAAATTGACTGTCTTTAAATTTAAAAATGCTAATTAAATCAACCAAAGGCACACATATAAAATTAGCAGTTATTTAAAAAGTTATAAGCCTTAATGTCCTTCAGCGAGGATAATCATGGGAATACTGCACACTGCAGGTGGACGTTCAGATTGGAATGAATTTCATAGAAAATAACTTGATAGATTTTACCAAGGATCTTGATGAATTTCATGTCCTTTTATAAGGTATTTTTTGTCATTCTTCCTCTAAGTGATTTTTTTGGTTAAAATAGGGTGTTTAACTCTTTAAGATAAATTTAAATATTCAGCCTCATTCTCTACCTCTCTCTCTTACAGGCTTCACTCACACTGCCCCTACTGCCATGTCCCAAACAGGGACAAGTATCCCCCTACTTGTGGCCTTTGCACTTATTGCTTTGTCTCTGGCACTTTCTTCCTGCTAACATTTGCATGGCCCATTTCCTCATTTAAGTCAGGTGCCTTCTCCAAAGTAAACTCTTCGGAGAGGACTTCCTAGGTGTCGATATCCAAAAACCTCTCTATTTATCACTGTCTGCTCCTTTGCTCTGCATTATCTTTCCTTCTAGCACTTGTCACTATATAATATTGCAGCATTATTAATTTATTTATTTCCTGTTTCTTCCTACTATAGAAACTCCCTGGGGTAGGGATGTTTATCTCCTTCACAGTGGAATTGCCATACCTGGAACCATGCTTATTGTGCAGGAGGCACTCAGTAAATATGTGTTGAAATAATAAATGGATGAATAAATGAAGGTGTGAATGAATAAGAGAAATTTACACATATTTCCATAATTTATTTTTCTTAAGGCCTGCTTAGCATTCTGTTAGAGGTATGAATGATGGTTTATTTAAGCAATCCCCTATTGAAGAATACTTGGGGTTTTCTGAGTGTTTCCTCTTATATTGAATGTCCTTACATGTATGTCTTTGTACACCTGCATGTCTATAGGTAAAATATCTGGAACTGGAATTGCTGGGTTAAAGGATATAAACTTGAAATTATAGTAGATATTGTGAAATTGTTCCCAGAAGGAATTATATAGATTTATACTCTTTTAAATATTAAAAAAATCTTTAAAAAAGGATTTGTTAACAACAGACCTAGGTGGATATTTCAAATTTATGATGAGAAATATATTTGGTAGTTCAAACCAAAAGCTAGCCTTAGGCATGATAAAAAGACAATAGAAGAATTTCCATCCTCATTAAGAGCAAGACAAAGATGCTCACCAAAGACAAAAGAGTTAAGTGGAGCAGGACTTCAGTGAGGTTGAGAAGCGTGAGATGATGGGCTGGGTGATCAGGGTCAACAGGGCATTCCATGTACAGGTGTGCAGGTGTGCACTGCACAAGGGGCACATGTAAGAGAGTGTCATTCATGTGATAGCACAGATTTATGTATCTGATACGACAATTTTCTGGAGATAGCAGAAAATTGTCTTACTCCAACAAAATCAGGATATTATGACAATTTTCTGATAGATGAAAGGAAACTGTCTTGAGGAAGAGTTCCTTATTCTAATGTGCTCAAAGGTACAACATGGGCTAGTGGTGGCTCTGAAAGACAGCATCAAAAGATGACCTAGCTCTGCCTGTCCACGATGTCAGAAACTGAGTGGAGCCAAGCTAGCAGCAGAACATTCACTTGCCTTAGAGTGAACTTTGCATGTGGTCTGGTCTGAGCCACACGATCAGTTTTCTTATTGCAGTCTGGTGAGGACCATCTATTGACAGCTGTCTGAAGTGACGCATCTGGCAGAAGTGAGGGCTGCCCAGGTTGAAATCTATTATTTTACCTGCCCAGAGCACACACAAGCCTCTTTAAATAAAGGGTGGGATCCTTAACACTAGAGAAATGGTGGTGTAGGACACTTCCCAGCACTTGTTATCAAGCAAGATAGGACTGACATATGTGTATATACACATGACACAATATTGCTTGACAAATTCAGTAATTATAAATGGATGGTATCTTTATGTATATGTCAGTTTGAATAAGTATGTGGAAATGTACTCTAGGTATAGAATTCTCTAAAATAGATTCAGACTTTCCAAAAGAAAATTACTTAGCTTAGAAACAGAAGAAACAAAGTAATTCTACATAATAATGAGAAAAAAAAGTTTAAGTCATATTGGAATGGAGATGCAAATTACTACTGGATCACACAAATTCCATTTTTATAGATCAAAATGGGCTTTTTTGCTCCCATCCTCAAGTCCCCTGGCTTGTCAACTTCCTGTACAAACAAATGCCTGGCACTATACCAGGAGAGGAAGCTATTCTTGTCACCATAGGAAACAAGCAGTGTTTTTGGAGCTCTGAACCTCCAATACTTCAAGCCAATCCCATAGGAAAAACTTCCTCAACTTTGCTTATTTCCAGAACAGGCTGGTTCCCATATTAACATGTGGTTTGGAATGCATTTGTCAGTCTAAAAATGTTATAAATGATACTAGTATTGTCTACAAGAACCTTTTAAAACCACACTGTAGTTGTATTCTTTATTTGTTATTGTCTTTTAATGTTCTCATCTAACATTATAAAAGATAATTGTGTTCTTAAGTGATAATGAGGAAAATATGCAAGAGGACTGTAAAATGATTTAAAGCTATAATCTTGAACTAAAACTGAAAATAACAAGTTATTTTGACTTGAGATAATATGGGTCAAGTGCTGAAAAAGATCTTAGATCTCTTTACTCATCCCTTTAACAGGGATTTATTAAGCATCTTTTTGCAAGCAATTGTAAAAAGTAGAAAAGAAGTGGGAGTTTTGGTCCAAAGTTGACTTGAAACTTAGAGTGCAATAAGAAAGACGAGGCATGCTTACCTGGCAATAAAGGAGAGTGAGGAGTTAAAAAGCAAAGCACCAGTGTATTGCCTGGGCCACAGTGACTGGTAGAGTTGACAAGTGGTACAGAGGAAACAAATGTGAATTAAAATACAGAGAAAATTTCTTGTAAGAAGTAGAATTTGAGCTATATGTTAGGCCAGGTACAGTTTTTTGGTTCATTAAAGAGCAAGAGCAATGACTTTCAGACTAGAACAAGCACAGACCCCATTTCTATAACAACCAACTCAATCTACTTAAGAAAATTGAAAACTTGGAATGCATCTCCTCTGCTATCATGTTATTATAGCATGTTTTGTATAGCATGGGAGTACCCAAGAAATGTTACCTTAAGTACACTCCCTTTTTAAACACTGGAGCAAATAGATAGTTCCTGAGGTAGACATTAGTGCTTACCAAGAATCCTGGTAATCCTTCTGGGAACATGCGCCCTTGGAATTAGGTGTGTCATGTGACTTGTTTTCATTAATGAAACTGAGTGGAAATAACAAAGAGCATTTCTGGGCCAGAGTATACAGCGGTTGGTGGACATGCTCTTCATGCCCTCAGCCCTGCCTTGGTAGATTCTGAAGCATCATGTTGAAAGGCGGCACCCCAAGTTGATGGAGCCTTTCTCAATCTGTGTCCCTGAACCCCTAGGGTGACAGCACACCCTGCTGACCCCTACTGGACGTAGTGTGAATGAGAAATACATATTTTAAACCCCTGAGATTTTTGTGGGTGGTTGTTATTCACAATATAATCTAGCATGACCTGACAAAGTCCTGTATCTTCAAAAAAAAAAGAGGTATTTTTTTCTCATAATCTGAGATTGTTAGAGAAAAGTTATTATTATATGACTATGTTACTGCATTTGTATGGATAAAGTTAAAATACACTGAAAACTAAAGGGTTTATACATCCTCCTCATGGCTGAAGGATTAAAGCTGCATTTTGTAATTTGTTTTGTTTTTTTCTACTCCATTGACACCAATGATGTCCCCATATTTTTAGTATGCCTAAGGAAAATTCTTCTTTTCCCATTTCATGTCTTTTTGAGAAAGGTGATTTGTTTTTATTTCACATTTATTTGCTTTAGGTTCAACATTAAGTAAAAGATCTACAACATGCAAATAAAAGGTTTGCTTTATTCCAATACAGAAGTAAAAGACCAATTTAAAATTTTTGTTTCTAAAGTCTGAAGTCAAGGAAAAATGATAGGAAGAGCTGATCTGTTTAACAGTCCATATTATTCTTTATTTCCAGAAAATCTTCTTTAAATGTTCATTTTACACACAAATGCATAAAGCTTTTTTTCTGCTTTGTCTCACCCACATCCCCTGTGAGCTATCAGCCTGGGAGAACAGGCCTTTAAGATTTTGCTGTTGCTATTCACTGCATATACTGTAGCTTTGTGTGTGTTTATTTTGCTAGTTATATGTGTTCAGGCAGGAATTCAAATATGTGATCCTCATTCTTGCTTTACAAGAGAATTCTCCTGAGGGGAGAAAAACAATGTACATGTTTCTCCTCTTATTTGACAAAACCAAAAACAATCCTGGATTTAGACCCTTAAAAGGAAATACGTTCCACA
This sequence comes from Manis javanica, assembly GCF_040802235.1. Classification (NCBI taxonomy): domain Eukaryota; kingdom Metazoa; phylum Chordata; class Mammalia; order Pholidota; family Manidae; genus Manis; species Manis javanica. The sequence continues at coordinate 177,111,026 of NC_133157.1, read as the reverse complement.
CAAAGTAAGAGCAAAGGACTATCTTTGTTTCTCTTCCAGCTTTTGAATATGACCCACATATATTAGAAATATAAAGGTAGCACAGCATTAACTCTACAATCAAGAAGTCTTTCTTGCTGCATTACCAGGAAGAAGGGAGACAGCTTTTCCAGACAAGTAAAATTTCTTAACAGAGGAATGATGAGGCTATGGTCATATCTTGGTATCTGAGAATCACTAATATAATCTTTTCATGCTGGGGCTCAGTTAAGAAAAGTATGCATGTCATTGAGGGCAGGAAATGCTTGAAATGTTTAAAGGGAAAAAAAATAAACAATTTAAAAACCAGTTTAGGGGAAAACGATGTGACTTGTGGAGAAATACCCAGCTTGAAGTCGGAGCTCTAACAAGGTTTCCTGGGCCCATAAGTGCATGAAGTTCATAAAAATGTCCCTACCAACCAATTACGATTACTCTCTGCCTTTAATTACTTTTCAACTGATGTGGAACTCAAGATATTATTAGCTTCTGCTTCGCTGAGGCAGACAGTTGAGCAACAGAGTAGAAGGCAGAAAAGGAACAAAAAAAATCAAAATGATGAATAGAGAATGCTGCTTGAAAAAACTTAAAATTTTTTTGATATGGTCTTTGTCGGACATTTCCTCCCCTTATCTGCTTGTATTTTCACTTTCGAGTTGATAACTCCCAGACTGAGTTGAAACACGGTGATGTTTCTGCCATTCTCTTCGGAGTTCATTGTGACTTTTTTTTATCATCAGCAGAAATAGAGGAGACTGAATTAAACGGGAGCTGCAGAACTTGAGACAGCGATAACAATACAAATGGATTTTCTCTAACAGAGAAAAACAGCTGTCTCCATTATTTGAATGCTTCACCTTTCTCCATTCCATTAATTGGGTCTTTGATCACAAGCTGAGGTGGAGAGGCCCTGATAAGGAAGAGGTTATTAGTAAAGTAGCCTAAAGGAATGAATTGGGCCTGGTACTTGCTGCAGAAGACGAGATAAACTCATAATGCCTGTGTATGTGAGTGGTGGAGAGTGATAGAGCCTCCCACTGCCCTGAACTGCTTGCAAAGGAAAAAGACTAATACCCTGGTGCTATGATAGCTAATGTGGGATATAAATTTAGCTCCTGGGAATGGAATAGGATAAAAATTCCATAAAGAGTTTTCTGTAAATGGCTTACACTTTTATATCAAACTGTGACCGAGTAGTCACTAAAAAAAATAAAATAAAATAAAACAGTTTCTTGATCGCACTATATGTTGAACACAACTGGAGGCTTTCGTATGAGAAGGAGGAAAAATGACTGTTAAATTTGTTCGCCAAGACATTAATAAGAGCACCCTTTGAAGTGCGGAAAAGCTAAATTGGAGGAATTAAATTTGATTGAATCTAAGCCTGTTTATTTTTCATTTCTGCAGAGCGGGTGTTGAGTGATTTGTAATACTTCATTGGAAATCTTCAGAAACTTGCTATCATGTAATCCATTTTTTTTGCTGAAGAATACAACCGCAGGGGACAAGGCCATATTGGTTTGTTGTTAATGTACTGGAAAGAGGTACTATGGAGAAAACAGTTAATATTAAATTACGAACACAAGGTTATCTTTCTGCCGCACATGCTCCACTGCCCTAGGCAGGGGTAATCTGTTAATAGCATTCAGCCAAAATGACACCATTAAGGAACTGAAGCTACACATCTTTTGCAAGCTGAATGATGTATAAAGCTGGTTTTCTATCATCCTAGATGCAATAAATTATCCATGCAGCTAAAAATTGATACAAGGCAGAAGTTGATAGAACCAGCACCCAGACATAAGTGGTAGGCCAGGCTGGCAGGAAACGACATGACGATGTGAGTGCTGCCACCAGGGTGTTTTAATTTGTGTTGTTGTCTCTCCCCCCCGGCTCTGAATTCTCAGGCTTTGGGGGCCATGGTGGCAAATGCGCTACTGTGGCATTTTCATGGTAGGCAGCGAAGAGTGGCTGAGCAGGAGAGAAAATGAAGAACACATACAATTATGCAGATGAGCACCTCAGAAAGGTTTGGGTGTCAGGTCTACTTTGAATGAATCATTGCATTTCAGCTTCAGTTTCTGATTGTCAATGCCTGAATATGAAGCGAAGGACATTATAAATGGCTTGCATTGAGAGTCATCTGATCGGTGTGTGGTACATTAGGAACCCATAACCTCTGCATACTCATTGCCCTTCATATTACTGGTTCCATCAACATGAAGAATAAATAGCTAGGGAAACAATTTAGGATTCTTTCCCATGATGGTTTTTCTCTTTTTAAATTAATACAAATGCTTAATAGACTTAAGACACCCAGAGCCTCTATTTGCTCTAGCAGACTTCCTCATTGTATCAGGAAAAAAAGATTTTCTGAACTGTAATGGCAATAGTGTGGTGAGACGAAATAAGAGGAAATAACATATTAAATGAACATTTTGAGTTTGCACCTGCTCTCCAGCACTCTGCTAGGCACTGGAAATGTGAAGATAAAAGGTATCCCTCCTTAAAACCTTGCAATCTGATTGGGACTCAGATCATTGGAATGAAATGTAATGATGGAGGAATGAATGAGGCACCAAGGGCCTGGAGGAAGAAGAGCTCTGTTTGCCAGGGGATCAGGACTGGCTTCATAGAGGAAGTGACCACCACAAAGAGAAACTTTTAAATAACCTAGTGCAGAGGAAATAAGCATAACTGATAAACTCAACCAAGTCCTCATCAATTTCATAAGATTTTAAGGGCAGAATTAGCAATATGCACACTGTCAGATAGCTATAGTTAAAGCACAGAACTCAGGGCACATACCAAATGAGGAGAGCATGTGAGGTGTTTCGAGAAGTCCAGAAGTGAGAAGCTTCAGGTTGAACTGGGGTAACCAGGCAGGAAAGATTTTACTGGCGTCCAGGTCATTGTCCCCAGCCACCCTCTCTCTTCCGTCACTCCCAGTTATTCACCAGTTGCACTGTATTCTGTATATTAAATGTCACTTGAACTTTAATCAATCTTTATGAACTTAACTGTAGAGAACAAAACTCTTTGGCTTATGTCACTACCACAGCCACTTCACTGCTACCTCTGCCTCAGCTTTGTCCCGCTCCGATCTCTTTTCTAGCAGGAGGCCAGGGTGATCTTTCAAAAACAGAAATTGAACTGTCACTTCCAGTTTAACTCCTCTGCTATGGTTGCCCTAAGGCAAAAATCAAACCTCTCAGGCTGGTGTGCACAGCTTGGCATGCTTTGGCTCTGCTACCTCTTGAGTTTCTACACTGGTCACCCATTCCCACTTGGACCACATTCCCTGCATCTGGGCTCTAGTTACTGAAACTATCCTCAGTTTCTTTGTTTGCCAACCCCTTTCCACCTCTGAGCCTTTAAGTATTGGCTGCCTATGCTTACATTTTCTTCCACACACATCTCATCCCTTCCCTTTCCCTAGCTAAATTGAATTATCATTCAGATGCCAGAACTTTCCCTGTAAACCAAATATGGGTACTCTTGTCTCTGCCCTGTAGCACCCTACGTGTCTCCTGCCTTATATTGGTAACTCCCCTGGGCAGCATGCGTTCTGTGAGTGTACAGTGGCTCTGTGGCTCTCTCTTCCACTTCATATCTTCAGTCCTCAGAACAGTGCCTGGCATACTGAGCAGTAAATATTTGTTGAACGTTAAATAAATAAATGGGACAATAAACAAATAATGACCTGGAGAAATATTGGGACTGGTCACAGGAAGATATCAGGACCTCGGGGGACCCACTGAGATCTTCTGATCCTTGGCGACATTTCTCATGGACTGAAGCAGGGATAATGGTTTGGCAGACTCAGTTGGGGTGGAATAAAGAAGGAAAAGCCAGGTGGTTCTTTAAACTACAGGGTGTTGACAGGAAATAAGTCTATTGGAAAAGAAGACATTGGGCAGTACAGCTTAGGTGTCTGGGCCTTCTCTTTTCTTTTGTCCCAAATTGTTCAAACTGAATTTGGATTCCATTCCATGCATTTGCCTTCTAGCTGCTTACCTTTGCATGTTTTTTGTTTTTTGTTTTTTCGTACTATGTAGACATTTTGATATCCTAAGTGGTAGTCTTGAGGTGGACATAATGTAGGGAAGTTATTTTTAATGTCTTATACAAAGACTACATACAAATTGCAACTGTAGATTAACAATTGATTAATGATTGATTAAAAAACAGATGAATAATATTTTTAATGTACCAACATTTACTTAGTCTTTATCTTGTTCCAATTACTAGTACACAAGAGAATGAAAGATGATGCTGGCTGGCTAAGTATGGGAGAAAAGACTGAGAAAGCAAGTGAACAGATGATTACAATGAAATGCCATAAGTGTTATGACAGGGTGTTATGTAGGGCAGATACTGGGGAAAAGGAGAGAAAGGAAATTTCATAGGGGAGATGACATTTGAGCTGCATTCTAAAGACCCAGGAGTAAAGAGTAAGGAAAATAGGAACAGAAAGGATGTTATAAGCTGAAGAAATAGCAAAGACACAAAGTCAAAGGAAGGATTTTAAAGAGTTTCATGGGCAACTACTTGGACATAGGTAGGATTTTTCAAAACAGCCCTGTTCACAAATATTTTGTTCTCATTGTCCGCATTAGAATACTTGCACTTGTGAGATCCATCAATGGTCCTGGTTTCCCAGATTGCTCGCAAGCTATGTAGGGCCCTCCGTGATTCAGTCCTTGTCTATTTCTCGAGTAGCAACCTTCTTCTGTCTCCTCCCGCACCACCAAACTGCTTGTTGCTTCTTCCCATGGTTGTGCAGCTTCTTCCTTCCATGCCTTTACTTGTGGTGCTTGCCCCTAACTCATGTACTCTTTCTCCTGGTTGCCACCCCAGGTCCACCTGATTCCACACCTGGGTCAGATGCCCTTCCCATAAATACAATGCATTCATTTATTTAGAGAGCATTTATCGAGCGCCTCCAAGTATTTCAAAGCATGAATTCTGGGACCAGATGCCTTGGGTTTCAGTACTCTCTGCCTGATCTCATAGTTGTATGAACTTGGCCCATTTGCTTAACTTCTCGGTATGCTCCAATTTTCTCATCTGTGAAATGAGGACAATCATAATACCTATCATACTGGGTGTGGGGGCAGATTAAATGAAATGATACTTTAAAAATCACTTGTAATAAATGAATAACTCAAATTGTTTAGCCATATTATAATCATTATCAACAGCATTGTAATGATTCACTCTTCCTAAGAGCCAAGTTCTAAGCTTAGATAGTAAAGACACAAAGATGTATAAAATGCTACTCCTGACAAAAGGATTTCATAATCTGCTGGAAAGCAGACACATAGTAATAGTAATAAACCCATAGCAGACAGTAATAAAAGAGTGTGGATTTTTCTATGATATGTGTGAAGTGATGCTAGACTTTCTGAGAAAGCAGCAGTATCCTACATCTTGTAGAACCATTGAGATGGATATTTTAATCTATTTGAAATCTACTCAGAGGACTACCAGCTATTTTTCACCCAGTCTGCATAAATTTGGCATTCAGGTGTCAACATAAATCAGAGGAACCTTGTATAAAATGATTATTGCAGCTGAGCATTAAATTTAGCTGAGAACAGGCACTCTTAGGAGTGAGAAGGAACCACTCAGACCCACTTAGCTCTACGGACCCCCACCCCCATATGCATTAGGGACTATGTGAAGGGCAGGACACACATTTTCCCAATCTCCGTTCAGCATCTTTTCCATAACCACACTGACATCCCTTTGATTTTGTTCTTTCATCATAATGATTTGTTTCAAAACCTGTACAAACCTCTGTTTCTCTAAGAAAAGTTAAACATGGATTTTCAGGCCTGTGTTCTTCGTCTGACATACTGGTGGACCATCCTTTGGGGCTTGGGTCAACCCTGATGCCTACACCCTCCGGAAACTGGAGGACTCCTTCGCCCTCTGCACAGCCAGTCCTGAGGATCCCAGTCCAAAATGACCCCCTCCTCGACTGATGTCATTTTCTGAACCTCTACTTGTGGTACTTCATTGCAGTCTGTTATTTCTCCATGTTTTATGTACTGCTCTTGGGTTGTTTCACATACATAAGTGTTTTCCAGGGGAAAGCACCAATCACAAGGCATTTCCAAGTTGCCTAACACTATGCTGCTAGGTTTATGGGGTTGCACAAATGCATTTTGAATGGAAATCTCTTAAATTTAAGTTCTCTTCCTCCAAGCTCTAAATCATTTAGGAAAAAAATATGTTTTTCTTATTTTCCTATGTATTTTGGGAGTAGCTTTGAAGGTCTTGCTTTATTCAAGTTTTCAATAAACTATTTAAAGAGAATTTGACGCTCCAGTTTTTTCTCAGATTTGCACCAGCCATTCATTGCACCCAGAACAGTCTTCCTCCTAATTTGCCTGGATGACATCTTTTCATCTATAAAGTCTCTACTAAGATGTCACTTCTACGGCCTCTCCTGCAAGCCCAGGGCCTCCTTTAAGCTCTCTTCATAGCACCAATTACATGGAACTAAGACTGTGTGCTCAGAGGTCTAGTAGAAACTAGACTGTAAACTCCTCAAAGGCAGGGGTAGCTTCTTATTCACTGTTTCATCCTTTGTATCTAATATGGAGCTGGATACATTCTGCATATTCAGTAAATATTTGATAAGTGTGTGAATAAAGTTGTTATTCTATAGCATATGGGTGGAGACCATGGGAGAGTATGACCAGCCTTAAATACCACCTTGCAGTTGGAAATAAAAAGTCCTTTCACCACATTTCTGCTTCTTAGAATGCCACATTATAAGACAGATGGCTGCAAAATTGTGGTTTGTTAAAAGGTAGTTTTGAATATCAATCAAATGAGTGGTAAATTTGATTACTTTATTAGCATCAGCAAACATTGCTGTTCTTTGTAGCACTAGAATACTTATTTTAATAAAAATGATTGGAATGGTAAAGTTATTAGGGTTTAAATCAAAGGAAGCTTTCCGGTCTATCAATCTGCTAGTATTACATAAGAAGGTAAATTCAGTACGGAGGGAGGTAGAGGTCACATATATCATTTTCCTTTTGTTTAATCTTGTCTTAAAATTTTAAAAAGTAAGAAATGTTAAGATGGAGAACTGAGCTGTAGGGTATTTTTTAAATACCCTAAACTCTTTTCAAATGGCTTAAAAACCTTTTTCACTCAATTTTTAAAGTGGCATTTATTTTCAGGAAGATTTCCCTATTATGTTTCTAGCTGGGAGCACTGAGGCAGAGCCTGTTGGAGCCTCCATCTTTCCATCTGTGTAGTGGGAACGCTGGCACTGGTTGTTACTGTGTAGAATGGTGAGTTCATGCCTGAGAGGATCTTTGAATATTCAAGTAAAGATGAGCTTGGCAAAACTGAAAAGTGTGGATGCTGTATGAATGCTGCACGCCTCTTTACACTTTCCTAAGATTTACAAAAGGCTGCTCTTAAGTTGAAGATAGGACATGGAGAGCAAGTAGCGTCCAGAAGCAAATTGCATACCCATTCTCGTCATGATTCCTAGCACCCTTAGCAGCTGCTGCTAATCCTAGCTGGGGTCTAGTTTTCAGTGTTTTCATCAGGAAATAGAGTTGCAATGTATATGACACAGAAAAGGTTTATATTTTCATTTGCCATGTTATCGTCTTTAACACTGGTCCTAGGATCAATTAATGAGTAGCGAAAGGCCTCTGCAAATCCCCAACTTATTTTTTTCTTCCTTTCTCCCCAGTGGTGTTCTTATCATTTCCTAACTCACTTCACTTGCCCACTCTATCAAAACTGTCTACATAATGTAGATAACTGTCAAATCACTATATTATATACTTGAAACCAATATAATATTGTATATCTATTATACTTCAATAAAAAACAAATAAGAACATTAAAAGGATCTTAAAAAAAAAGTCTACTTCACATTCTTAATCAAACCCAAAACTCAGGAGAGGGTTTTGCAGAATCATTTGTAACAAAATACAGAGTATAAGATGAATGTTTTATTATTCCTAAGAACACTTAATCTTATAATCAAGCACAACAAAACTTATAGCAATGTAATGATTCTCTAATTATGGCTTCCTAAGAACCAAGGAAAAGACCTGTTGATATTTTGAAGGTAGGAATAGTCCTTTCAATTCCCTTTATATTACACTTCAATGAATTCAACTAATGGAGTTAAATATGTATAATAACTTTGACATTTTTTAGGCCTAGATTTTCTTCAGAGGATTTCTAGGATCCCATGATATTCATCTTACTTAACAGCTGGACCAACAATGACTAGTTAAGATACAGATGCTGAAGCTGGGCTCTCTGGTTTGATACCCAGCTTTGTTACTTAACAGCTTTGTGAATTTGTGCAAGTTATATGACTTCATAAGAGAGCTGATAATAATAACACTCATCTCTCAATAAATGTCAATTAGATCAGTGGTTGATAGTGTTCAAGCTTTTTAATGTATTTTTTGAGTTCTTATTTAGTTGTTACAGTGTCTGAAAAAGGAGTGTTAAAATTCTCTACTATTATCTTGGTATTGTGTATTGTCCCCTCACATTCTGTAAGTTTACACTTTATATATTCTGAAGCACTATTTTTAATTGCATACACATTGATAGTTTTTCTGATAAATTGATCTTTTTACATTAAAAGTCACCCTTCTTTATATTTGATAATATAGTTTGTCTCAAAGTCCCTTTTATAGTGATGTTAAAATAGTCACTCCAGCTTTTTTATGCTTACTGATTACATGGTATACATTACTTTGTCCATTTACTTTTGACCTACCTCTGTTTTTACATTTAATATGTTTCTCCCATAGGTAGCCTATAGTAACATCTTGCTTTTTAAAAATCTACTCTGTCAATCTTGGCATTTTAATTTGGGTTTTTAGACTATTTAATGCTTCCTTTGTCACATGGTCATCTCTTCTTTTTGCAGCTGTGTCTTCATGTGGCATTCTGCCCTTGGCGTGCGTGTCTTTCTTGGTGCCCCTTCTTCTCCTCTTGGAAGGACACCAGTAATATTAGGTTAAGGGCTCCCTCAGCTCCAGTATGACCTTATCTGAATTTACATCTGCAAAAACCTGATTTCTAACATTCACAGATACCCTGGGGAGGGCATAATTCAACTGCTCACTATTTATTATTATTATTAATTTTACTTTATCTGAAAAATGTCTTTATTTTTCTTTCATCCTTGAAAGATGATTTCACTGATATAGAAATGTGAGTTGACAGTTCCTTTATTTCTTCTTTAAAGATGTTCTATCTTATGGATTCCATGTTTTTTAGTGAAAAATCCAGGCGTCATTTGAATTGTCATCCCCTGTAGGTACCTTGTAATTTTTCTCTAGCTACTTTTAAGATTTTTTCTTTATCTTTGTTTTCTAGCAGTTTGCTTGTGATGTGTTGAGGTGCAATTTTCTTGGAGCTCAATCTTTATGGTGTTTGTTGAATGTCAATATTTTTCCTATCTCTCTTTTTTTACACAAACTCCAGTTACATTCATATTAAAACTTTGAATATCATCCCACAGATTATTTAGGCTCTGTCTACTTTTTCAATCTTTTTTCATCTGCTTTTCAGATTCCATAATTCTATTCATCTATCTTCAATTTCACTCACTCCTCCTTCTGATGTTTCCTTTTCTGTTACTGAGCCCATACAGTGAGTTTTAAAAAATATCAGATATTATATCTTTTTAGTTCTAAAATTTCCACTTATCTCTTTTTTATAGTCCCCATTTCTCAGCTGAGCTCCTTTCTTTTCATTAATTTCAGGTGTGTTTTCTATCACCTTATTGAGCATAGTTATAATTGCTGCTTTAAAATTCTTGTTTCATAGTTCCAGCATCTGGGTCACCTCAGGGCTGGTATCTATTGGTTGTCTTTTCTCTTGAGAATCTGTCACATTTAAAAATTTTTTGGTATGTCAATGGTAGCATATAATACTGTGACTCTTATATTGTATAGACTCTAGGACCTGTTATCCTCTGGAGAATGTTGCTTTAAAAAAAAGAAATCAGGTACTCTAACTGAGAGAAAGAGACAGAATACCCTGTAAGGGACTGAGAGCATATGGCACCTGATGGGAGGCCATGGTGCCATGTTCCTCCTCAGAGAACTTTATTATCCAGCCTATAAATGCCTCCAATGGGACAATAACTCCAAAGAGAGTCAACCTAGAGACAGCTTCCAGAATGCCTGTTGAAATAGAAGTAACACCTGGAAAGAAACACTTCTTGATGAAAAAGCATATATGATACTCTGGGGACTCTTACTGGCGTGGTGGGAATTTCCCTTAAAACTGAAGTTCCTATAAGAATACTTAATGATGGAGACCAGTGAAATCTGACTTGTTACTGTTACCATGGCTCATTACATACATATGCTGGTAACACTTGCTGAAACTTAGGCTACTCAAGGGTAATATTGTTGAATAGTTTTGCTATTTTAGTGTGATTTTAGTTTCATCCTCCCCCCACCTTTTAAAAGGTTAATAATCTAACTGTTGTGGTTCTCACTTCAAATTCTCTTCATAAATTCTTACTGCAAGTGGATGATAAAGAGAACAGTTATTTCACAAAGTCAGGCTCACTTCCTTTGTTATAATTTCTTGACCTGTGCAATATCTGCCCTAGAGATTAAATAACTGTATAATCCTTGAAAGTAATGAATCTACTGAGAGGACCAAAATCAGAAAAGGCCCATAGTGATCACCTTGTTTAACCCCGACCTACTTAGGGAGATAACTCCATTGGATGGGCATTTCTGGTCTCTCTATTAAGGTTACTCTGTTGTTACTCCTTAAAGGGCTTCTGGGGAGAGGGAGTGAAGTCAGTAGCCACCTCATTAAACAAGAGGAGGGTTTATTCTAGAACTTTCTACATTTTTTTCATTTAGGCCTGAATGTATCTCCTTGCTTTTGTAAATTCTAATTCTTGAATAATGTGCAAGGGGCTTCTTCCTAAAGGATAGGGAGTGAATTCATCTTCATTTGCATATTTGACATACACACAGCTTACTCTTTCTGTCCTTCACTACTTTCTCCCCAGTTCTCTTCTCCCTGCTCAGTTAGGTCATCATTATTCTAGTTCTTACCACCCTCTGACTTAATGAAATTGCATTGCATTCATGATATTAAAAAAAATGATTAAGTCATATTGTAGTAGATGTGTCAGGGAGAATACTATCTCTAAGGCTGTGGGAAACCATTGGAAGTTCTCCAAAGAATCATTTAATAAATTATGCTGCTCATGAAACTAAGAATTACATTATTACTGATATATTCATTCAAAATAAAAACGAACAGAGAAAAGAGAAGGTTGTTGAGTTAGAGAAAGAAATGAAAGCACAAAGAAAAAGATTTTAAGACATTCTAAAATGAATTGATAGTCTAAAGAACATCTGGGTAGCCTTTAAAAAAGTCAGTGAAACTCTAAAAAAAAAAAATTACAGGACGAAAACGGATAAAAAAAACCAAACTTCAAATAGTTCCGTGCTGTAAGCGAGTGGATCAATGTGATAGCTGGAGGAAACTGTGCAGAGATGTTTTGTGTAAATAATACAGGTACTTGAGATTTTAAAGCATTTTCCTCTGAAGTTCCCAAGGGGAGATCTTAATAGTGAAGATAAATAGTGAAGGTAAACAGAACTTTTAGGTTTTTAATTGAAATTCTGCTTTTGACCAATTTGGTTCAGAGTGACACGATACATTTGATAGTCAGTTTGGGGTTATACAGAGTTATGTATGCTATTTTTTACTGTCCTTTTCCATGGATTCATTTACCTTTATTCAGGAAGGGAAAGAAAGCAGTTGTTTGGTTCTTTGTTGTAACAAATGTTTGATTGGAGTGAAAGCTGTTGACTAAAATGACATTTTGGAGTCTATTTGAGATTTCAGTAAGTAAGAAAACAATGTTACCACATCTTTCATAGTGATTTTTCTAAAATTTAACACTCAAGAGCAAATATTCTAAGTGTCGTGAGAATAATTTGGATAACATCTACAATTTGGGCCAATAAATTCTGTCTATAATACTTCTGAATTATTCTTCTGATGGTTTCATGTACATTTTTTGAACTGCTTTTCTTATCCACATTCAAATTCTGCTTATCCTCTATCACAGAAGAGTTTTCAAATGTTCACTAATGGCTACTTCACATTGTGTATTTGGGAAAGAGTAAAATGTTGACATTTATGTTGTGGTATATCATAATGAATAATATAGTTAAAAGCTATGTGGCCAGATTGTCTGTCATCCAGAAAACTTTCTGCTAGCCAGGCAGAGAGCCTAATCATTCCTGCACCCGTAGACACAGGCACTCATATACAGACATACCTTTTCTGTTACTATTTTAGCATCTTAAATATACTGTTTTCTTTGGCCCTCGCCTGCATCTTCTGCCTAAAAAAGTCAAATCAACCAACCAACCCAACTAAACTCCAATATCCTGAAACTTGTCTAACATAGTCAAAGCCTCTTCCTGCTCATACCTACTCCATTTATAAGCTTGGTTCTAAACCATAATAGGTGTGTATTAGAGTTAAGATTGAAGAGGGCTTAGAAAAAATCTCTAGAAAGTATTTGTGGAAGGTATAGATTTCACACAAACCAGCCGAAACAGCCATACAAAGTAATCTGAGAGAACAAAAGAAATAACCCCTATTGTGAACAACAAAACGTGTAATAGGGGTTGGAGTTGGAGCTTCTATTCTATTTGGGGAGATGATGGCGTGAGGGGACGGGGGTGACACAGTGAGGATGATGAGGGAACCAGTAGACAGTCTGTCTTTGCAGGGAACGTGTGGGGAAGGCAGAGTGGAAGGGAATATTTTTAAGTTGGTAGCAGCCCTTTACTGAGAATCTATTGTTGGAGAATTTAAAAACTAAAGCAATTCACTCACATGCACATTTTACTCAGAGAAATGGGGTGGACTGGGCACTTCTGCTGCCCTGAGCTCTGACCTGGTCTCTTCCTCTACAAAGATCTCTTCCAAATTACTGGTCGGGGGGAACTATTATCATTCAAAAATGATATAAACAAGATGAAACCCGAGGATCTGTTTTAAAAGTACTACAAGTAAAAAAGGAAGAAAGGAACAGGGAAAACACATGACATATGAAGAATAGATTCACTAGAAAAATGTTACTAAGGCATGTATGAAAATTGAGACCAAATGTTTTACTCTGACTTATAAAACAAATATCAATTTTTATAAGGAGTTCAGAGTAGAAATTCGGGAGTGGAGGGAACATATGATGCCAACGAAAGGAGATAAACAAAAGCAGCTATAATTAAGGAAGAATAGAGAAGGAAAAAAATACCATCCTTATTATAAAGACCATTTTGTGAGTAGCACAGGGAGATTAGGCATGGCTTAAACTGCAGTAAGGTATAAGGGAAGTTTTGAGAAAATCATTCAAGATAAAATTGTGATGAACAAAAGATTCAAAACAAGAGAGAAATGTAGGTATGGGCACAAAAACAATTCAACTCAAGTTTAATAGGTGGTGTTGAAGAAAAGAATAAGACAGGAGAAATACTTTAAAATAGTCTTCATTTTGTGTTGCTGCATAACAAATTCCACCAATTTAGCAGTTTAAAACAATGCTTATTTTCTCATAGTGGCTGCAGATTAGAAATCCAGCATGGCTCACCTGGGTTCTTTGCTTAGGGTTTCACAAGGCTGACGTTGACGAATTGACCACCTGTGCTCTAACGTGAAGGATCTGGGAAAGAGACAGGGTTGCCTCCAATAAAAGGTGGCATGGTGGTGGATGTCTGGAACTCAGGAGATTCACTGGGACAACTCTTGTTGCTTTCATATTCAGTAAAAACCGTAGAGGGGTAATTGTAGCCATCACAGCCTGGCAAGAGCCTGCTAGCAAGCGGCACAGATGCCTCAGCTTTGGAGGCTGGGCTATATCAACAGGCAAGCAAGAAAGACTAGCATAAGAATAGGCTGAGGGAGAAAGAATATAGAAGGAACACTGGGAAGGGACCAAATGTAACAACATGGGCTGCACTTTAAACTCTTAATTCTTTTGAATTTTTTTTGCCTATTTGTTTCTGTTTTTGTTGTAGAAATTGTGATAAGCTATCACTTTGAACTAGCAGGTACAAGGAGTGAACTAAACAGGTAAATTAGCTCGAAGTTCCTATCTCTTGAACCACACCACATTGGTGTGCTCTAGTCTATCTTCATCACCAATATCTTCATTTCTGTGCCTGAAGACGTTTCAGGCTTTTCCATAGCTGTACTGCATGTTCGAAAGTGTAGGGCTTTAATGTTTTTACTGTAACAACAGCAATAACAAAACGGTAATTATGTGAGGTAAAGGAATTGTTAACTAACCTCATTGTGGTAAACATTTCACAATATGTATGTGTATCAAATCATCACAGTGTACGCCTTATATTTACACAATGTTATACATAAGTTATACATCAACAAAGCTGGAAAAAAGTACATATGTGTGTAGAAAAAAAAAGGATGTTCTGTTTGTATATGCAACACACTAGAAGTACCAGGGCTTCACTTCTCCTGGATACAGCTCTCGGTGACTAGAGGGAGTTGATGTATCACTAATGCACCATCTTTGCCCCTTATGTGGTATACAGGGGGAAGGAGAGAGAGAGAGACTTTCTTTAAGAAATTGGCTTATGTAGGGGCTGGCAGTTAAGTAATTTACAAGGCAGACCAGCAGCCTGGAAATTCAGGTGAGTCTGTGTTGCTGTCTTGAGTCCAGTATCTTCAGGGCAGGCCAGCAACTAGAAACTCAAGCAGTTTCTAGGTTGTAGTATGGAGGCAGAAATCCATCTTCTTCAAGAAACCTCAGGCTTTGCTCTCAAGGCTTCCAACTGATTGGATAGAGCCCAGGAACATTATGGAGGGTAATCTGCTTCATTGAAAGTCCACTGACTGTAATGTCACTCCCATCTAAAAAAATACCTTCACAGCAACATCTGAACGAGTGTTTGAACAAACTGGCTACTGGAGCCTCTGCAAGGGGACACGTACAGTTCTCTATCCCGTGGGGCTGGTGTGCTGTACTGTTTCACAGCACTTCCCTGTGACATTTCACATTAGTTGCTCACTGTAGTGATTTAACACGCCCTTTATAGGCTTCTTTCTCTTTCCTTTGTCACTACCACTCTAATAACGGTGTTTTCCACAACTCCCAAGTAAATTACTCACATTTGAATCCTTGGAGAATATGATTAAATTTTAAATGCTTTTAGGAATCAAATCTTCCATAATAAGTAGATCAAATAAACAGATAAGTTAATTTATTGCATGTTTCTTACAAATTATCATAGAATTCAAATATTGTTATGAATGCCATTTTATAGGCAGCTGAAGAGTCCCATGGGCATGGAGAATAAAAGAGGGTTATGCAATTGGGGGAGGTGGACAGGGGAATGTGAACCACATATCTGATCCCTTCCAGAGGTCCCAGTATCCCTCTTGTGAACCTGGGAAAGAAGTTTAGAAACTGGCAGATACTTTGATGTGGCTTTTGAAGGAGCCCAGGCAGCAAATTGGCACCAGTACAGTGGCACTTGGAGCGATTCCCTGGCATCGCAGGGCTGGTGCTGACAGGGCCCCTGCAGGCTGTGTTGATGCTATCTTGAGGCAAACAACAAAACCTTTATTTGTCTTGCTACCCTGGGGAGGGAAGGCAGGCTGCTGAGACACAACCTCACTTCCACTTTCTTTTTTTCTGTCCCTGAATTACATACTGTCCTGTTATCTGGGTAGATTAGAATTATCACAGGCATGATCCACTTGGCCATTAGAGAAATACATACTTCTACTTAAGACATGGTTTACCTTTGCCCAACAAATAAGAGATGCTCAATTTTTATAGAAGGGAACCAAAAAAATGAACATTAGATTTAGCCAAAGATACTATTGTATCTCTTCTCTTGAATGTTCTGTGAGTATATGGCAGAGACACAGCCTGAACCAGCTTGGAAAGCTTGCAGTCTCATGGCCTCTAGCTCCATCCCTGCTCCCTGAAGGCCTGGAATGTGCCAGACAGCTGTTTGGCCTCAGTGCTGATTGTCCCATATTGCTTTGGTATCTCTGAGACAGTGACTACAGTGGATGTGGGACTCAGTGTCAAGTTGTTTATATTTTTGTTTAAGCTTGCATCAAATGGTGTTTTCCAGGTGCTAAGAGCTGCCAGACATTTACTCTGGATATTACTAGAATGAGAGCATTGTTTTTCCCATGAAAATGACCTAAGACAAAACACTATTCCACTGTGGGGTATGGCTTATTATACATGGGGTGCGGTAAGTGTGGGAAGTTGTGTTGTCCAAAAGCAAAGAGATAAGAAACTATCAGACCTTCAGCAAAATAATCACTGGCTGGGGGAAAAAGCTGTTTTGGTTTGATCCCATCCTAAATTAGTATAGTATACATCATCAGAAATGCAAGTGATCTCACAAAACTTCCAAGCATTAATAAAACCTCTTTATACTTAACCTATGTACTTTTTTTATTAGTCATTTTGTTATCATTAATCTGCAATTACATGAAGAACCTTATGTTTACTAGACTCCCCCCTTCACCAAGTACACCCTCACGAACCCTGTTACAGTCACTGCCCATCAGCATAGTAAGATGCTGTAGAATCACTACATGTCTTCTCTGTGTTGCATATCTCTCCCTATGCCCCCCTCCCACATTATACATGCTAATTGTAAGGCCCCCCTTTCTTTTTCCCCACCCGTATCCCTCCCTTCCCCCCCATCCTCCCCAGTCCCTTTCCCTTTGGTAATTGTTAGTCCATTCTTGGGTTCTGTGAATCTACTGCAGTTTTGTTCCTTCAGTTTTTCTTTGTTCTTATACTCCACATATGAGTGAAATCATTGGGTACTTGTCTTCCTCCGCCTGGCTTATTTCACTGAGCATAATACCCTCAAGCTCCATCCATGTTGTTGCTAATGATAGGATTTGTTTCCTTCTTATGGCTGAATAATATTCCATTGTGTATATGTACCACATCTTCTTTATCCATTCATCTACTGATGGACACTTAGGTTGCTTCCATTTCTTGGCTATTGTAAATAGTGCTGTGGTAAACACAGGGGTGCATCTGTCTTTTCAAACTGGGCTGCTGCATTCTTAGGGTAAATTCCTAGAAGTAGAATTCCTGGGTCAAATGATATTTCTATTTTGAGCTTTTTGAGGAACCTCCATACTGCTTTCCACAATGGTTGAACTAATTTACATTTCCCACCAGCAGTGTAGGAGGGTTCACCTTTCTCCACAACCTCGCCAACATTTGTTGTTGTTTGTCTTTGGGATGGTGGCGATCCTTACTGGTGTGAGGTGATATCTCACTGTGGTTTTAATTTGCATTTCTCTGATAAAAAGTGATGTGGAGCATCTTTTCATGTGTCTGTTGGTCATCTGAATTTCTTCTTTGGAGAACTGTCTGTTCAGCTCCTCTGCCCATTTTTTAATTGGATTATTTGCTTTTTGTTTGTTGAGGTGTGTGAGCTCTTTATATATTTTGGATGTCAAGCCTTTATTGGATCTGTCATTTATGAATATATTCTCCCATACTATAGGGTACCTTTTTGTTTTATTGATGGTATCCTTTGCTGTACAGAAGCTTTTCAGCTTGATATAGTCCCACTTGTTCATTTTTGCTTTTGTTTCCCTTGCCCAGGGAGATATGTTCATGAAGAAGTTGCTCATGTTTATGTCCAAGAGATTTTTGCCTATGTTTTTTTCTAGGAGTTTTATGGTTTCATGACTTACATTCAGGTCTTTGATCCATTTCAAATTTACTTTTGTGTATGGGGTTAGACAGTAATCCAGTTTCATTCTCTTACATGTAGCTGTCCAGTTTTGCCAACACCATCTGTTGAAGAGACTGTCATTTCCCCATTGTATGTCCATGGCTCCTTTATCATATATTAATTGACCATATATGTTTGAGTTAATGTCTGGAGTCTCTATTCTGTTCCACTGGTCTGTGGGTCTGTTCTTGTGCCAGTACCAAACTGTCTTGATTACTGTGGCTTTGTAGTAGAGCTTGAAGTTGGGGAGTGAGATCCCCCCCACTTTATTCTTCCTCCTCAGGATTGCTTTGGCTATTTGGGATCTTTGGTGTTTCCATATGAATTTTTGAACTATTTGTTCCAGTTCATTGAAGAATGTTGCTGGTAGTTTCATAGGGATTGCATCAAATCTGTATATTGCTTTGGGCAGGATGGCCATTTTGATGATATTAATTCTTCCTAGCCAAGAGCATGGGATGAGTTTCCATTTGTTAGTGTCCCCTTCAATTTCTCTTAAGAGTGTCTTATAGTTTTCAGGGTATAGGTCTTTCACTTCCTTGGTTCAGTTTATTCCTAAGTATTTTATTCTTTTTGATGCTGTTGTGAATGGAATTGTTTTCCTAATTTCTCTTTCTACTAGTTCATTATTAGTGTATAGGAAAGCCACAGATTTCTCTGTGTTAATTTTGTATCCTGCAACTTTGCTGTATTCCAATATCAGTTCTAGTAGTTTTAGATTGGAGTCTTTAGGGTTTTTTATGTACAATATCATGTCATCTGCAAATAGTGACAGTTTAACTTCTTCTTTACCAATTTGGATTCCTTGTATTTCTTTGTTTTGTCCAATTGCCATGGCTAGGACTTTCAGTACTATGTTGAATAACAGTGGGGAGAGTGGGCATCCCTGTCTTGTTCCCCATCTCAGAGGAAAAGCTTTCAGTTTCTCGCTGTTCAGTATAATGTTGGCTGTGGGTTTATCATATATGGCCTTTATTATGTTGAGGTACTTGCCCTCTATTCCCATTTTGCTGAGAGTTTTTATCATGAGTGGATGTTGAATTTTGTCAAATGCTTGGTTCCAGGCCCTTCTGCTTCATGGCATTAAATACATCATGCCACTCCTTTCTGGCCTTTAAGGTTTCTGCTGAGAAGTCTGCTGTTAGGCTTATGGACTTTGTGATCTTACTTCTGTCTCTGGCTGCTTTTAACAGTCTGTCCTTATCCTTGATCTTTCCCATTTTAATTACTATGTGTCTTGCTGTTGTCTTCCTTGGGTCCCTTGTGTTGGGGGATCTGTGGATCTCCATGGCCTGAGAGACTATCTCCTTCCCCAGATTGGGTAAGTTTTCAGCAACTACCTCCTCAAAGACCCTTTCTATACCTTTCTCTCTCTCTTCTTCTTCTGGTATCCCTATAATGTGAATATTGCTCCGTTTGGATTGGTCACACAGTTCTCTCAATATTCTTTCCTTCTTAGAGATCCTTTTTTCTCTCTGTGCCTCAGCTTCTTTGTATTCCTCTTCTCTAGTTTATATTTCATTTATCGTCTCCTCCACCATATCCAACCTGCTTTTAGTACCCTCCATCATGCTCTTCAACTGTTGTATCTCTGACCTGAATTCATTCCTGAGTTCTTGGATGTCTTTCCATACCTCCATTAGCATGTTGATGATTTTTATTTTGAACTCCCTTTCAGGAAGAGTCATGAGGTCCATATCTTTTAAATCTTTCTTGGGAGTTGTATTAATAATTTTACTCTGGACCATGTTTCTTTGGCATTTCAAATTTGTATATGGCGCCCTCTAGTGTCCAGAAGCTCTATTCTGGAGCTGCTCAGCCCCTGAAGCAATGTCAGGGGTCACAGGGGAGTGGTATTGGTGCCTGGGGGGAGGAAAGAGCTGTTCCCCACTTCCCAGCTGCTGTGCCTGTCTCCACTGCCTGAACCAGTGCACTGAGTACACTGGTATAAGCTTTTGTCCCAGAGCAGCCTGATATGGATCCCTGCTTTCCACCTCAGTCTCCCCAGGAACTCCACCTGTCCAAGCCTTCCAGCCCCGTAATCAGAAGAGTATGATGAAAGCACCAAGAAATGTAGGTTTGTGCTTCCAGTGCAGATGTCCCAAGGTAGGTATTCAGCAATCCCAAGCCTTCCACTCCCTCCCTGCTCCGTTTCTCTTCCTCCCGCTGGTGAACTGGGGTGGGGGAAGGGCTTGGGTCCCTCCGAGCCACAGCTCTGGTACCTTAGTGAGGTCTGCTCTTTTCTCCAGGTGTGTGCAGTCTGGCACTGTCGTCTTTCCTGTTGCTCTCTCAGGATTAGTTGTGCCAACTATATTTTCTAATTGTATCCAGTTTTAGGAGGAAGCCTCTGTCTCTCCTCTCATGCTGCCCTCTTTAATCCTCCCTGTGTACGTTTTGTAAAGACTTATTTTTAAAATAAATTGATGCTTATATAAAGTTGGAAAAATAGTAAGAAGAACTCCTGTGTACGCTTTTCTCAGATTCACCAATTGCTGATATTTTGGCACAGTCATTGTATGTTCATCTCTACCTCCTATCCTCCTGTGTGTGTGTGTGCATGTGTGCATGTGTGCACACATGAGTGTTTCTTTTCTGAACTATTTGGGAATGAGTTGCAGATAGCGTGCTCCTGTACTCTTAAATGTTTCAGAGTATATTTCCTAAGATCAAGGATGTTCATGTATATAACCACAGGACACTGATCAAAGCCAGGAAAAGGAATGTTAAACACTTAATCTAATCTAAAGACCTAATACAAAGTTTTTCAGTTGCCATATGTCCTTATAGAGTGTTCTGTTTGTTTTGTTTTTGGCTTAGGATCCAGTGCTGGGACACACATTGCATTTGGTGTTTGTCTCTCCTTCATGACATTGGTTTTTTGAATAGTTTTTGCCACTTATTTTGGAGATGGAGAAACTCATCCCATGCTCTTGGCTAGGAAGAATTAATATCATCAAAATGGCCATCCTGCCCAAAGCAATATACAGATTTGATGCAATCCCTATGAAACTACCAGCAACATTCTTCAATGAACTGTGGGCAAAAGAATGATGTTTAACCTCCTAAAGGACAGGACTTCTGTCTTTTGTTCACTGACATATTCCAAGCATTAGAACAGTGGCTGGTATAGAATGGCTGCTCAATAAGTGTTTGTTGAATGAATGGATGACTTATGCTTATAACAGAAACATTCTAGCTCCTGTATTAAGAGGCTATCCCCAAAGTAGAATTGGAAGAAAGCAAAGAGTTCAGTTATGAGACACTGCAATAATCCAGGTGATGATGTAGGCTACCACAGAAGAGTGTCCCTCAGTGTGCATTTGTCTGATGTTCTCCCATGTGGATTCGGTTTTCACCTTTGGCGCAGGAGAGACACAGAAGTTGTGGGTGTCTCGCTCAGAGTCTCACACCAGGAGGCATATGATGGCACTTTGTCCTGGTATCTACCACATTTCTCCACTGCAAAGTTAGCCACTTTTTAACCACTAAAGACATTTTGTTTCAGAGGTTGTTTCTATGATTGGTAAGATGTTGTGGAAATACAAAATAAGGGTATTTGAGCTGAGGACTGAGGGGAATAATTGAGTTCCTCACTTTGGGCTTTAAGATGAATAAACGTGGGACACCACCATTTTTTCCTAGTAGGTGATGAAGAGACTCAAAACTGGGAGTTTCTTTACTGGGGGAAAAACCTGATGGAATTGTTTCCCCAAGAAAGCTTGCTTTATTTCCCATTTAGCCTTAATGGGATGGAGATGTTTCAGCCTTATTATAGTTGGGAAGCTAGCCAGGGACAATTGATGTGGTAACCAAGGAACTGGATAGGAAAACTTCCAAATTCTCATTTACTTTGGTTTATTGGAATTGATTTGAATACTAAATGTTGTAGGGTTTTTACATGCAGCTGTCATTTTAGCTTCTGACACCTTCACTATAGAATCACCCTGAGAATCCTTGTAAATAGTATCCCTATTAAACAATAGAAGGTTCAAGAAGTGTTAGGCAGTGGGACTTAGGTTCTAAAATTCAATGAATTAATGATCATTTTTGAGTATTGAAAAGCATCATAAATGTCTGCTGATAAAATTGGATAACATCAAATATTGTGTATTGTTATCCCAGTAAGAACAGAAAGGAAAAAGTATTCCATGTAAGTGCCTCAGCAATCAGAATTTCTAGGCTTTATGAAGCCTCTTTTTTGATAGACTTTAGTAATGATGTTTTGTTGGACCCCACTGGCTGGAGTTATATGTGCTGAGCTCATATTTTATGGCTCAAGTTTCTCTTCACTTTTGTCTTCCATCTTAGAGAAAATTTTACTCTTTTAAATAAGTTTGTGAATAGTTATATTCAAAGGGAATGGCATTTCTACATTCCCATTTTCTTGAAGAATGTATTTGTAGTCTTCTCATAATTATGGTGCTTTAATGGTGACACTACTTGCAAGGCTAATTTTTAGTGGCATGAAGTGTTCTTATCCAAAAGCTTTTTCCTTTATGTTGCTAAACTTTAAAGAAAAGTTTTATAAATGTATAAGGAAATATAACATAAAGGTAAAAGGCCAAGACATGAGAAATTGTAGATATTTTCTGAGGTGTAAGAGGACAAGAAAGCGATGTGTCAATTTGAGCCTAAAGTAAAACAATATTTTACAGGTGCTCCACTGTGTGTATGTTTGTATATGTGTGTGTGTGTGAGAGAGAGTTTGACCTTGAACAATTCCTTATTTTCACACTTCAGAGTTTTCAGGTTTGTCCTCCTTCTGCACTAGGATGTGGGCATGGCTAAGATTAATGCATTTTAGTGAGTTTTTTGATGGTTCTAAAGAAAAAGTGTTTTACGACCTAAATGTGTAAGTTCATGATATAATCACAGCTTCCAAGTTTGTGGCATTTCCTTGGGATGTTGGAAACATACAGAGCAAGGAGCATCTACTTTTCAGAATAGTGAGATTGTTCACTTAACGCCATCAAGTCTTAAGCACAAAATGACATCATCAGAGCTCAATGCCTGGATCGACAGAGTGTAACATCCCAGTGAGAGCAGTGATTACTGAGCACTTGCTGCTGAGGGAAAAGAAAGCAGAATCCATTTTATTTAGCATGAGTGTGGGGAAGTTGGGGTTCCATGGCCAGGATCCTCACTGAACTTAAACCACCTGATGATGTAACTGGCCTGTTGCTGGGCTGCCACTTCCACACCTTTAGGCAATAAGTTATTATTGCGCTATACAGAGAGCTCGGCCCAGGGCTCTGGTGGAGGCAGAGACACTAGTGCTCAACCTACCGCTGGGAAAAAAGCCAGGTAAAAACCCTTTCACCCCAAAGAACATTTTGCTGTCAGTTTCTTTGGTCACACTGAATCCACAGTGAACTTGCCCAGGGCTGAAACCCATTGGCAAGACAATGAGCAATTTTCAAATATTCACATTTAAGGTTGGTTACTTTGTAAAATGAACAAAAATTGAAGAGCAACAATATTATTCAGTTTACATTAAACATCAAAATTCTGCACTATATTCTAGGTAGTTTGTGAATTTCATTTATTTTTATCCTAATGTTGTTTTCTAATTGCATTACCTTCCCATTACTGGTAATATACTGTTGATGGATTGAATTTTTAAAAATTGCTATCACATCCACATAGGCTCCTATCAATATGTTTTGTAGGCATTTCAATGAATATTAAGTCTTGATAAAAATTTACTTTAAATGAAATTAAATTGTGTTCTATGTTTACTCAAACCTTGAGAAAGGCTTTATCATAAAACTAGAAGTTAAGGATAAATAATCTCTCTTGAGGGGAAGATTAGTATCATGAGCAATGATAGGCACCCAGAGTTACTCTATTTCCTTTTTTTCTCTTAGCCTTGCTCCATGAGTCTCAACTTTTTTTTTTACTTCAAATATATTCATATGTGAAACATCTCTATAAGTAACATCTTTCATGAAGAGTAGTAATTGTCTGGTGTGTCTGAAGTAATTACTTTCCCTACTTCACCTCAAGGGAGAATATCTAAATTTCCAAGGGCACTGGTGTGAAGCTGAAATCCCACATAGTTTAATATAAGTCTCATAAATTGTCTCTGAAGAGTTAAATCATTCAATGATTAGCTTTGATATTTTTTTTCCCCAATAAAGGTTTGGATATATTGAGGAACACCTGTAAAAGTGAGGATCAGCTCATGGTGACCTGCAGCCACAGGTGAGCTGTCACTATTCTCAGCAGTGCAGACTCGTGAGCTTGGTCGGTTCTCTCTCTCCATCCCTTTGCAGGGGTTCAACCGGTGGGCCTTTGCAATTGATTGATCGGATATGGCTGGTGTCCTGGTTTGTGTTGTAGGTGAAGGAGTAGCACCTGAAAACAGAAATACAGGAGAGACGTATTTAAGGTAAATGATGAGGCATTTACTTTGGATTGTGTTGAGTTTGAAGTTTGTGCAAGACACTCAGGAAGATATGTCCACAGGTAGTCATACCTGTCCACTCCTGTTGATTTAGTTCAGGAATTGTCTCCTCTGGAAACTCTTCTATAATCATCCAATGTAAGTTGGTTACTCCTTTATGCTCCTGCAATATTTTGTTTCTCTTATTGCTCTCATCACACTGTATTCCCTTTTCTGCTTATGTTTCTGCCTCCACCCACAACGAGCCATGTGTTTCTTAAAGGCAGAGACTGTGCCCTATTCATATTTGAAATCTGTAAACCATAGTTGCTGACACACAGTAGGCACTGAATACATGTTTGACAAGTGAATCAACAGCTGAACGTTTCTCTTTAACTCTGAAGGTTTGTTTTCTTATTCAGTAGATGCAAAAGCTATTGCCATGACTACTCCAGGGTAAGTTAAGAGATTCAAAGCAACTGACAGAGATAAGAATTATCAGAAATTTTTGCACCACAAAACCTTTTTTTTTTCACTTAAAAAACACATCAGTCTCAAGTGACAAAGCCACTTTCACATTAGCACTCATCTGCATAGAGCACTACTGTGTTATCAAGGCCACTGGCAACTAGCAAAAGTCATTTATGCCATTTGCAGCTTATGTTCACAGGGACTTTTGACTCTTTGCAATACATTTGGCTCTAGTAGCTTTTTATGTTTAGAAAACTGAACTATGATTACAGCAAGAGCAGGAATAATGTTCTTGAAGCTAACATTAAGCTATGGATAAAAAGAGTGGTGACCACAGCCTTTTGGAAGGTGACAGAAGTTGAAGGCAGAGAAGGAAAAATCAGGATGTTTAACCAAGGTATTAAAAAAAGAATGTTCTAAAAAAAAATGTGGGGAAGGCAGATGCATAATAAATCTAGGGTTGCTTTATGTCTGGGTTGGGGAGGTGATGTTTCTGTCAGTCGGTGTTCCAGCAGAAAACAGACGATGCATTCAAAACAGACAATTCTGTGGGGATTTCTTTACAATGGTTTTCAAGGATGTGAATGTCAGGTTACCACAAGGGAAAATGTAGGAGCTTGGAGATGACTGTTATTATTTCTAGGCCTGAAGGAATGAGGGAGACAGTTAGTTGCCTGAACCTGGAAAGGCGGAGATCTTTGGTCAAGGACAGAACCAGCCCAGGACAATTTTTCTGGTAGGGAGGTAAATGAGCAAGTGCCCGCCCTGGCTCTCTCCCTCCTCTGGCCTCTGCGTGGTGCTCCCATCAGCCTTCTTCAGCTGGAGACCAGCAGTCACAGGAACTCTGGTGGTGTAAAAGATAATTACTATCATTTCTAGTAAACTGTTATCTTCATAAAAACTCATATTTGACTTCTTATTATAACATGTCTTCAAAATATATCTTTCTTGTCAGAAATTCAGCTCTCCGAACAGTGGAAAGAAATTTAGTTCAACAAATCATGAACAAGTAGTTTCATAAGTCTTTGTCACAGGTACCACAGCTTTCCGTACCTGGGAGCTGAGTGGTCCTCATTTTATTAGCCCTGATGCTAATGGAGAGTCTAGGATCTTTTACAGCGTGTGCTCAACCCCACAATGGAGTGTTCCCACAATCTGACTGAAAGAGCCTCTATTTAATGCACCACAAGAGACATAAGTGTAAGCGATTCCTAGTCACTGTCCTCCAGGAGTCACAACTGTGCAGAACTGGCAGTTTTTCCTCAATTCTGTGGGACTATGAGGACTGTTTCAGTGTAGCAGTTGGCTCTGATAAAGACGTCGTCGAGGAAATGCGTGAACCATTCCCCTGTGAGCACACATTAGGTTGGTTGACATGGGAAAGATTTACTAATTTGCTGGTTGCTCTTGGACATTAGCCAGTTGCCAGGCACATCTCATCTGTTGAAGTGTTTCTTTCAGTTCTAACCTGAAGGGTTTTCAAAATCTCTGCATGTCTAATCCTACATATTCAATTGTATTATCCCACATATATAACTATCTGTATATTTGAGACAAAATATCTCTCCATATGATTGTCCTGAGGTTAAATGTTGTAGTGTATGAGGCATAACTAAGCACAGTGCCAAAAGTTAGCATTCTCCATCTTATCAAGTTAATTTTATAATT
The DNA here is from genome assembly GCF_040802235.1 of Manis javanica. Classification (NCBI taxonomy): domain Eukaryota; kingdom Metazoa; phylum Chordata; class Mammalia; order Pholidota; family Manidae; genus Manis; species Manis javanica. The sequence continues at coordinate 177,084,665 of NC_133157.1, read as the reverse complement.
ACTCTTATTCTTGTTACTATTAAGTGCTAGTTTCCTTATTGTTTTGTCATTTGTACTTCCATATTTTTACCTATCTGCCTTTATACAGATAAGAAATCTCTCATATGAACCCTTTTTGGCTCCAAGTACCAGTATATAAGTCAGGAATTGACGGCCAGCAGCCCATGAACTGGTGAGCGATGACTGTGACTGAGGAAGCAGGGTAGTCAGTCAAAGACCTACATCTACTTCCCAGGTACCCAAAAGCACAACTCTGATTGTTCTGAGGTTGGAGGGTTAGCCCAAGTAGGTAAGGAACAACCATGCCTACACTGACAGAAGACCTAGCTAAGCCTTAACTGTATGGGGGGTCAGGTACTTCATGAGTGACTGTCCTATCCAGCATGCAGCTTGCTTCAGTACATAGGTACAGGGGGAATGGGTTGAGGATGGGTGCAGAACCCTTCAGCCACTATTGTGTTAGAGTTAGAAAAATGACTGAAGTAATTTGGTTTCCCGGAGAAATGTGACATGGTGAAACTTGCTAATAAGTGGCAGGTATGAGGTGAAATCAAGGACTGAGGGCAGGATGAGGGTGCAAGGAGCCCTGCTGATCATTTGCCTAGCATGTTCTTCAGCCATAGCATATACTACTGATGGGATCCCTTTCTAGAGGTCGCGGGGAGGGCTCAAGAGCACAGTCTTGTAATTTTTACTGGAGACTTGCCAGTGAGGAACTGCTAACACTTTAGGTCTGGATCCATGTCCATGGCACACTGGTGGCTTGGAGAACTTTAGTTTAGTTTTTTTTTTTAATTGTTGTATACTATTTCCAAAAATTCTGTCTGGGAAGAGCATGCCAGAAAGAAAATTAATCACCTCTCTAGAGTTACACTCCAGGCCCTCATATCCAAGTGAGGTTACTGGATTCTTGCCTGGGGTCTGAGTTCCTGAAAAGAAAAATTGGAAGATTAAAAGGAATAGTTTCTACTTTGCAGTTATCTTCTCATTTCTTAAAATTTAATTTTATTTAGATCCAAAGGCATCCAAAGTAGTGAAAACTGACTTAAAAACGTGACTTTGTTCTGGATGTACGTATGCATAGATAAAAATAACTGGCTGGTTTTTCTTGAGGTAACAGTGGATATTTATCTTTGCATTGAATTCATCTAACAGTGGAAGACAAAACTTTTACTATTTTATGATCCAAATAATCTTTTCAAGTGACTCATGGAGATAAAGCTTATTAGCTCTTCATCAATATCTTTAAAGTTTGCTAGCTTTCTCTATGTTTATGTTGCTCAAGCCAATAGCTTGCAATATTTACAAGGGTGTTTTCTCCACTGGATGTTTAGAAAGCTTTTAAAAACTTGATTCACTCATGCTTTCACATAAACATATATATGATATATTTATATTTGTTTCATTTTTCCCAAACATGTGGAAGTCTCCAAGGGTGAAATTAGGAAATGTGTCTCTTGAATCACTCTACCCACTATCTGCTTCACTTCTAAAAGTAACTCACGATTTTGACAACTTAGTCAAGAATTTCCCAAGTGAAATTTCTGTCTTTTAATTTTGCTTAGAAGGATAGTTTTAGATAAGTATTACTGAACAAAGAAGAGGGTTGGTGACTATTACAGCAAAGATGGAGATAATTTCTCAGAGCGTCATTCCATCCTGGACAGCGAAGTCGCCATCATCTACTACAGCTGCCGAAGAGCTTTGTGATTTTTTTTTTTAGCCTTTTGGATTTAAAAATTAGAACTGAGGTTCAGAAAAGTGAAATACCTTACTCATGGTCACAGAACTGACTAGTAGTTCTGGCAAAAACTGATTCAAGGATTCCTAAGTTTTGGCTCACTATTTCCACTGTATGATCGTAACATGATCAGGAACTGAGTTCTAGAGCTTGCTATTTAATGGGAGAAAATACTTTAAGGATTTGTAATCAGAAACAATCAGAAAGTTTTCAGAATTTGGGAGCTTTGATTAAATTCTATGATGATGATTGAGAACATAGGGCCAGTATTCTAGCTGAAGATTTAAGAGAAAGAAAGCAATTGCAGTCAGTCTGATGATAATTATGTTTTCTTAGTTGAAATGGTGTCTCTGTGGCTAGGTTGTAACTTCTTGGAAGAAATGAACGATTTTGTACCACTTGGCATCTTTCTAAGAACCCAGAAGAGGTCTGTACACATTGGAGGGAGCCAGCAAATATTTGACTGATGAGTCAGAAGAAACTGAAAAGTAAAGAACTAATGTCAGTGTGCTTTGCCCAGTAAACAACTCACAGCCTCATTTAATCCCTTTGGGAGGGCTTTGTCTATCTGAAGCCAAACAACATTACCATATTGTGTGTGTGTGTGTGTGTGTGTGTGTGTGTGTGTGTGTGTATTAAACTAGCATTTACTGAGACTTTACAACATGTCAGGCATTTTGCTGAGCTTCAGATATGGATTATTTTATTTAGTTCTTATTATAATCCTATCAGGTAAGTTCTAAAAACAAAAGCAAAAACGAAAAACCAGACTGTGCATGGCTATCTCCTGCACTGGGAAAGACACGTGTGAATTTAGTCAACACCATCAGAGTCTGGTAGTAACAGAAAATCTAAGAGAAATTCTCCCCTAGTGAGTTTGAAACTAATTGTCTACTTTACAGTGATCTACAAAGTTATAAATGATCAGGAAGTTTTTAAATTTTCTTTAATAATAAAACCCATGAAGCTATGCATTTTAATTAAAGCCAACAAGGTTCAGAAATAAACACATACATTAGTTTATGGAAATATGGGAGTGAGGGTCACTAAAAGAAATACAAGGTATGATTTCTTAAAATCCTGTCAGGCACACTGCAAAGAAATTGTGGCCCATCATTGGTATCTGTGAAACTGCTATCTTAAGCATTTCAGCAGTTACAACAATAATGAAAACACTTAGGTACAAAGGTGATCTAGTTAGGTCTTGAAAATATGAGCAACAGAAATAGCAGAGAAATTCAATTATAGTGAAAATAATTATGCCCAAATACTTCCACAGAAATGTTTATTTAGTACATGTGCTTTTTAGTAAACGATCTCTCATATTATTGCACTAAGCAAAGTATGTGCAGTTTTCTTTTAATGACATCAAAATGGGACCTAACCATCTGTCCTATAGTTTTCCTATCATTCATTTTGTGTAATGAAAGAAAAAAAATAATTTAAATGTCCTGTATGATAATATTTAAGATGTGGCAAGTAGAACCTTTATACTCCATGCATTTTTAATAGACTGACTCCAGGTCCAGAGTGTCCGTGCTCATGTATCTTCAGCTTAACATGGGGGAAGATACTGATGGTCTTTTTCAGCTCCCCTCCACCTCTTGTTTTGGTAAGCACCCTCAAAAAGGTTTGCATTGAGTACTGAGAGAATGGTTCTTTCTTTCAAGAAAGAACCACAGCATTCTTTCTATTTTGCCTGAAATTCATTCATTGTGGTGGACCAGAGCCCTAGGGACTTAGCAGGCCTCCTGCTAAACAGCCTTTGTGGAAACAGTGTTGCACAGCAAGCTGGCATCTGCTCTAGGAGCACATAATAGGAGCCAGGAGTTGGGCACAGAGTGAGTTTTTGGTTATTTCAACAGCAGAGCAAGTGCTTGTCAGAAGAAACTATCTCCCTAGGATATAAAGTGTTTAATGACCCACACCACACTGGACATAGCACACAGTAGGCCTTTGGCAAATATGTGACGCATGAATATTTGCTGCCTGAACTAAGAGCAATGTTAGTAAAATGTTAAAGCTAAACATGCTCATTTTTGAAATATAACCTCTAATAGTCTTCATACCACTTCATAACGCACCTAGCAGAAACCAAAATTGCTATTTTAAAAAATAATGAAATTGTGTTCCTTTCTGTATATATGTAGTTTTTCAAACATAGGAGTATGTCCACAGCAGCAATATTAATGTGGATTTCATTAAATTAATGCCATGATTTCATTTTCACACTAACCTCCACAACCAGTAATTAAGTACTTGGTGCTTTTCTCTGTCTCTCTAGGCACTTGGATTTCCTTCAGTGTTTTAATGCCCCTGTGAACTCTGTAATGACTCATCGCCAATAGGGTCCATACAGCAACTTCTTTAATTGCCTCCACATCTCCCTCTCTCTCCAAAAATGGAATTCATAAATGCAGGTGTGGAAACATAATTAAGGACATAATGTTTTCCATCTCTTCTTAACAACTGCTTTACTTCATTCACATTTCAGTTTGTAAAGCCTTACTCTCAATGGAGTAACCCACAGGAGAACGTCACAGATGCTAAAAACACTTACACACTATAAATTAATCGTTGCCAACTGAGTGAACTGAAGAAAAAGAACAGAACTAGCACAATCCCATGGAATGTATTTGATATCTAGTGACATAGCTTTACATTTAAATTCATCTGAATGTGCACATTTAGATACCACACACTAGTGAACCCAAAACTGGTTCTTTTTGATAAATATAGTAAAATGGTTAATAGTTTACTGTGCTTTTTAGGAAAATGGCTGCCAAATATTAAATACGTAAGACTGTATAATCAACCTATCTGAGAAAGAATACTTTTTTTATCCATAGTGATTGTGAATTGTTATCCATAGTAATTGGAGTATCATCCTATTATTTGGGCATGAAAACAAATACGCATATAAGATAACCATATTTATATCATGTATATCTATTTATAAAGCACTCTCGTTTGCTTTAGTTTCTTCAGTATTTACCACAATCCTATAAAGTAAGGATCATCATAATCTGTGTCTGAAGTTTTGAGATTTGTCATTTGCTTGTTGAGCCAGGAGGTCAGAATTAAATCCCTTATTTATTCATTTATCTAATTAATATTTTTCCTGTGTGCTAGAATCCATGTGTGCTTTTTCATGAGTCTCTTTTTCCAGTTCTATTGAAAAGAACTGACAGACATCACTGTGTATGTTTAAGGTATACAGCATCATGGTTTGATGTACGTTATGTCGTGAAATAATTACCACAGTAGATTCAGCTGCCATCCGTCTCTCATATAGCTATGCTAGGAAGCAAGGAAGAAGAAAAGAAAAAAGAAAAAAAGGTTTTCTTTTTGGGATCAGAACTAAGGACTTATTCTCTTTAACAATATTCGTCCCTGTATATCATACAGAAGTGTCAGCTAGTGTCATCATGTGGTACATTTTATCCTCATACTTAATTTGTCTTATAATTGGAAGTTTGTCCCTTTGACTACCTTCTTCCAGTTTCCTTCCCCCTTCTCACCCTTTACCTCTGGTGACCAGAAGTCGGACTCTTCTGCTACAAGGGTTTTGATTTGTTTGTTTATATTTTTATTTTTTTATTAAGGTTTCATTGATATACACTCTTATGAAGGTTTCACAAGAAAAACAATGTTGTTATTACATTCACCCTTATTATCGATTGCCCCCCATACCCTATTGCAGTCACCATCCAACAGTATAGTAAGATGCCACAGAGTTCCTATTTGTCTTATCTGAGCTACACTGTCTTCCCTGTGACCCCACACACAATGTGCACCAGTTATGATACCTCACAATCCCCTTCTTCCTTTCTCCTCACCCGCCCTCCCCAACTCCTCCCCTTTAGTAACCACTAGGCCTTTCTTAGAGTCTGTGAGTCTGCTGCTGTTTTGTTCCTTCAGTTTTGCTTCATTGTTATACTCCACAAATGAGGGAAATCATTTGGTACTTGTCTTTCTCTGCCTGACTTATTTCACTGAGCATAATACACTTTAGCTCCACTCCTAGGAATTGACCCAAAGAAAACAACTCAGTTTCAAAAAGACATATGCACCCCTATGTTTATTGCAGCACTATGTACAATAGCCAAGAAATGGAAGCAACCTAAGTGTCCATCAGTAGATGAATGGATAAAGAAGAGGTGGTACATATACACTATGGAATATTATTCAGACATAAGAAAGAAATAAATCCTACCATTTGTTTGTTTGTTTTTAAGATTTCATGTGTGAGTGAAATCCTACAGTTTTTGCCTTTCTCTGTCTGACTTACTTCATGTAGCCTAGCGCCTTCAAGGCCCATCCCATGTGTTCTGATGCTGAAATATGAATGCTTCTACATCACAGTCCCTCAGCGGCAACTCTGCGATGGCTCTCTTGGGTCACAGTTCTTTCTTGAGACTGTGACAGCAAAAGTGGACCGGTGATTACATACCTACTTTTTAATACGGTTTTGTGTATCAAATGAGGTTACAGAGTACAACTGTAAAAGCTCCTGGAGGTTCAATAAGTTGTCTTAGCTTTTCATATTTGAGTGGGAAAACACAGCAGCAGAAGGAAATGTGGTAAAAGAGTGAAGCTGGATCAGTGAAAATGTGCTCATATTTTTATAAAGCAAAGGTCATGTTTTCATTAGAGCGCTGGTACTTTGTTCAACATGTGGCATAAAACCTAACAGTCAGGGAACATCACCCAAGTTATTTGTATGTATTTCATCTTATGGACACTAACCTAAAAAAGCTAAAGGCTATAGCTAAAGGTCCTAGACAAGCGCACTAATTTTTGACCTACCAATGAGGCAGTAGCTGCCATGACACCATGTGTGAGCATCTCCCTGAGGCTGCCTGAGCATGTCTGAAAACACTCTTCAGTACTGATTTGTATTGTTTTGTTTTACCAAGAAGCATAGACTCATTTATGATTTTTTAAATACAATTAAAATTGCTTTAAATCACACAACTCTATTATTTTGTTTTATTCTGCATTCATGACATTGATTTCACTGCCATGGGATTCAGGGACTTTAATAATGGAAGCAAAAATTGGACAAGTACATATGAGAGAAAATCATATCCACCATTTGTCCTGCCTTCTGACCAGACATTGTGATTTTTGTTTTAAGCTTTATAACTCATCTACTTTGGGACCATGATAAGCAAAATAGATCGTACTTTTCCAGGTGTAATTTGGTAGAATTCTTTTCTTTTGGTATGTTTTTACTAATAAGATAAAATATGTCAATAAATCAGTCTATTTTTATATATAAAAACTTCAGTTCCATTGTTATTGAAATGCTCATTATAAATCACACATAGTTAATTCAGTAGTTTAGGCATTAGAAAAGCTGGTTTCTAACTCCAACTTTTAAATTTTATTAACATTTCTGTGCCTTGATTTCTTCCTCTGAAAACCAAGTAAAACCCACATCTTGTGTGTTTTACAGACATATTGAAACTTTGATGGGGTAATATATAAGAAATCATTTTGTAAATTGAAATTCCTATGTAAACATAAAATTATTTTGGTTTGCTTCCTATTGTTATGGCTTAAAGGGATTATTAAATGTTTTATTAGCTTTATACTTTCTCTAAATATTGATGGGTTTGGATTATAACATTTACCTTTTTTGGCTATTTTTTTTAGTTAATGAAGAATTTCCTGACGGACTTAAACTAGAGTACTGGTAATTGATCAACATCCTAATATTTATTCATATTTTATTTTCCTTTTCACCTTCATTTTTCTTTTGTTACTAAATTAATTGATGTTGATATTTACATATTTTCTGTTTTTTATGGTTATAAACAAAGCAATAATACATATTTGATTATACATGCCTTTGGAAATTTGTTTAATCCCAAATTTTCTGGTTAGAATAGTATGCACTTTACAAAGGCTTTTGCCCAGACCTGGTTTAAAATGGAAGACCTCTTCTTTAGCCTCTCCCAATTTCTTCATCATAATCATTTTAAATCTATAAGAGGATCTGAACATCACATTACACAGTACATGCAGATACTGAAAAACAATCAATTTATGTACCAAAAAAGAAACAAAAAGTAATAGCTTTCTGCTATTGATCTTTAATTTAATTCTATTGTGGTCAGAAAACATACTTTGTATGACCTGTGTCCTTGGTTTTATGTCTCAGAATATGGCCCATATTAGTAAATGTTCTGTTTGCAATTTTTAAAAATGTTTATACTGCTATGGTTGGACAGAGTGTTATATAATTGTCAATTAGATGAAGTTGGTTGATAGTGTTGTGTACATTTTCTATATTTGTATTAGTTTACTAGGGTTTCAGTAACCAACTGTCTTTTCTCTTTTTTTTACCATGTGTTTTTTTTTCTTGTGTTAAGAACACCTAACCTGAGGTTTACCTTCCTAACAAAGTTTTAAGTTTACAACACAGTATTTTTGACTATAGGCACAGTGTTGTGCTGTGGATCTCCAAAATTATTCAACTTGCGTAACTGAAACTTGATACGCACTGAATGCTGGCTCTTTTGTTTTCCCCTCTCTCCAGCCCCTGGCAACCCCCAGTTTACTTTCTGTTTCTATGAGTTTAACTATTTTAGAAACTTCATATAAATGGGATCATACAATATTTGTCCTTCTGAGACTGGCTTATTTCATGTAACAAAGTCCTCCATATTCATCTGTGTTGTTGCATATGGCAGGATTTCCTTCTTTTTTAAGGCTAAATAACATTGCATGGTGTGTGTATATATATATAGAGATATATCCATCCAAGGGGCATTTCAGCTGTTTGCATATCTTGGCTATTGTGAACAAAGCCACACGAAATATGAGGTGCATATATCTCATAGAAATCCTGTTTTCAATTCTTTTAGATATACACCCAGAAATGGGATTGCTGGGTCATATAGTAGTTCTATTTTTAACTTTTTGAGGAACAGCCATACTGTTTTTTATAAAGGCTGCAACATTTTACATTCCCACCAACAATATGCAAAGGTTCAAATTTCCCCACTTCTTTGCCAACATTTGTTATCTTAATGTTTTTAGTAATAGCCATCCTAATAAGTATGGGGTGATATCTCTTTGAGGTTTTGATTTGCATTTACCTGATTATTAGTGATTTTGACCATCTTTTCATAAAACTGATGGTAATTTGTATGTCATCCTTGGAGAAGTATCTATTTAAGCCCTTTGCCCATTTTCTACTTTTTTTTTTCTGTGAAGTTGTGTGAGCTCCTTATTTATTTTGAATATTAATCCCTTATCAGATATATGGTTTGCAAATATTTTCTCCCCATCTGTAGGTTACCTTTTCACTCCATTGATTGTTTCTTTTGCTGTACAGAAGCTTTTTAGTTTGATGTAGTCTTACTTGTTTATTTTTGTTTTTGTTTCTTATGCTTTTGGTATCATATACAAGAAGTGATTGCCAAGACTAATGTCAATATTAAGGAGCTTATCCTGTATGTTTTCTTCCAGGAGTTTCATAGTTCCAGGCCTTACATGTAAATCTTTACTTACTTTCGAGTTGATTTTTGTGTGTGGTGTAAAATAAGGGTCCCATTTCATTCTTTTGCATGTGAACATTCAGTTTTCCCAACACCGTTTTCACTGTTGCATATTCCTGGCACTCTTGTTGAAGATCAGTTGGCTGGGTTTATGGCTGGGCTTTCTATTATGCTCCCTTTGTCAGTGTCTGTTTTTATGCCAGTGCCATACTGTTTTGATTACTATAGCTTTATAGCTTTATAATAAGGTTTGAAATCTGGAAGTATGGTACCCTCAACTTTGTTCTTTCCCAAGATTATTTTGGCTGTTTGAGGACTTTTGTGACTCCATATGAATATTAGAGTTTTTTTTCTTTTTCTATTAGAAAATGCTACTTGGATTTTAATGGGAATTGCATTGAATCTGTAGATAGTTTTGGGTAGTAGGACATTTTTAACAATATTAAATCTTCCAATATATGAACATGGGATGTCTTCCCATTTATTTATGTCTTTTTGAATTTGTCCTTATCAATCATTTATAGTTGTACAAGATTTTTTACCTTCTTAGTTCATTCCTTAGTATTTTTTTCTTTTTGATGCTACTATAAATGGGATTATTTAATTTCCTTTTTGGATAGTTCATTGCTAGTGTATAGAAATGTAACTGATTTTTATATGCTAATTTTGTGTCTGGCAACTACTAGATTTGTTTATTAACTCTAACCCTTTGTTTTGGAGTATAGGGTTTTCTACACATAAGATCGTGTCATCTGGAAACAGAGATGCTTTTGCTTCTTCCTTTCTGATTTGTATGTCTTTTTTTCTTGTCTAATTGGTCTGACTAGGACTTCCTAAACTGTATTTGAAATATATATAGTATATTTATATACTAATATAGTTCTAGTACTGTAGTTGAATAGAAATGGTAAGAGTAGGCATCCTTGTCTTGTTCTTAATCTAGGAGGAAAACTTCTCAGGTTTTTACCACTGAGTATGATGTTCCCTGGGCTTTCACATATGGTTTAATTGTGTTGAGGCAGCTTCCTTTCATACCTAGACTGTTGAGAGTTTTTATGGTGAAAGAGTGTTGAATTTTGTCAAATGCTTGTTCTGCATCTATTGAGTTGATCATGTGAATTTTATTCTTCATTCTGTTGACAAGGTATATCACATTAATTGATTTTTTTATGTTAAACCATTCTTGCATCCCAGGAATAAATCTCACTTGGTCCTAGTGTAAAATCTTTTCACTGTATGGCTGAAGCTTGTTAGTACTTTGTTGAGGACTTTTGTATCTATATTAATCAGGGATATTGCTTTGTTCTTTTCTTTGTCTGGCTTTGGTATCAGGGCATTGCTGGCCTCATAAAACAAGTTCAGCCTGCTAGCTAGAATACCATAGTCTAGGGACTTATAAATAACAGAAATTCATTTCTCATAGCTCTATAGGCTGGGATATCCAAGATCAAGTTGCTGGCTGGTTCTTTGTCTGGTGGGAATCTACTTTGTGGTTCATTCCTCACATGGTGGAAGGGGTGAGGGAGCTCTTTGAGGTTCCTTTTATAAAGGTACTAATCCTATTCATGACAGCACTGCCCTCATGACATAATCACCTTTCAGAGACCCCACATCCTAAATGATCGTGCGGTGGGTTAGAATTTCAATATATGGATCTAGAGGGACACAAACATTCAGTCTATAGTACAGCCTCTTAAAGAGTGTACACTGAAAGGCTGAGGACAATGAGGTCAAAATCCTCTCCTCCCTCCTTCCTGCAGGAGAGGCGTCAGTTCCATATAGTTTCTGCAAGACTTGCAGAGCCTTGCAGTCCCAATTGTTTGGACCACACCAGTTCTTTGCACTCTTTGTGAGTTGAGAGAGAAATCAGCCCCTCAGAGAGCACAGTGAAAGCCCAGAGATGTTGTCTGTTCATTCTACTCTCTTTCCCCCACAAAGAGAAATAGTAATCCCTCTTGGCACTGAGCTATGCCCCCTTGGGGCAAGGGCTGATGTGGGTACAGTAAAATTGCTCTTGTAACTATTTTAGTGTGGCTGATTCAGGTTTCTGCTTATCTGACAAACTGCTACTTCTTAATGGGATTCTGGACATCTCCTAAGGTATTATGTTACATATATCATTGTTAAGTCTATGTTTCTGTGGGGGAATGAGAGCTAGGACTTCCTATCCCACCACCTTACTGACCTCATGCCTCCCCACGGTCTCAGTACTACTTCTAAGCTGGGCATAAGTAAGTAGATTGAATACTTAGAAATGTCAGTCTAGCATATACACACTCCAATTAACCAAGCAACCAAGAAGATATTTAAAAATAGTCTTGAAAGTTCAGTGTTTATTCTCTGAGCAGGTTTTTCAAATTAGAAATTAACATCTAAGAGAAAACAAACAGAGGGTTGTGGCAAACCAGGCTAAAAAAACTCACATTAGCACATGGCCGTGTGGATTCCTTCTCAGGAAAAACATTCCAGATTGTCAATGGAAAAACAAAAACAGAATTCCCATCCATTTCCAAGTATGGCAAGTCTGCATAGAACTTGTGTTTCTGCTCTGTTCTCTCAAAAGCACAAATTGTTACCCTAGTAAAGCACCTACTAGCTTAAGGCTAGTAGCATAGTAGAGAGGATATTGGACAGAGACGCAGAAATACTTGGTTCTAGCCTCAACACGATCATTACTAGCTCTGGTATCTGGAACTTTAATTTCCTCATCTATAAAATGGGATAATAAATAATACCTTCTCTATTGTTTTCACAGGCTTTTTGTGAAGATTAAATGAAATAATATATGAGAATTTGTAAGATATAAAATACATAAGGAAAATGTATTGTTCTTAATTTAATTATTTTTTTTCAATTGTTTTTGTCATGAGACTGTCAATTAAAAAAAAATCTTACTTGTATTACATGTGGATAACATCCAGTGTTGTGCTGGTAAACTTGCTCTGAAGGGAAAAAGTAGTGACTTGGTAGTGTCTGTTGATATCTGTGGTATAAATAATCTCATCATGGCCAATTTTCAAGACACCAATTCACAAAATTTCTGAATATTTGTAAGCGGGCCCTTGGGAGCTGGTGGTGAATGGCTCCAGCACAGCACTGGAACATCAACACATGTTTAACCGGAATAGAGAGGACTTTGAGCAAAAGAATATTTTTTTTTTATCTCAACCTTTGCTTACTGTTCTTTGCAGTTCTAGTTTCTTACTCTCTCCCCTAAATATTTTTTCCACCTCCCTTATCTGCTAAATCATCTTTGACTGCCTCCGGCTGTTATGAAAATTGAAAACTGGCTGAGTATTTATTTGTTTTGTGAGAAATACTCAAATACTATAATATGAATATCAAATACTGTGACAGTTACCCTAACAATATGAAAAATCTCATTTCATAAACCACACTAGAGATTAAATAATAAAACAACTTTTAAAAGTCTGGTGAAAATATATATTGGAGAAGAAAGAAAATTCACACACAGTATGTTTTCCTTCTCCAACAGGTTCGAGGTAATAGAATGCAAATTTAATGGAGTTTGTTCAGAAGTTCTCTGTTCAAATCTTAGCACAGCCACTGCTTGATGTTTGTCATATGGCAAGTGCCTTTCTCGCTCCCAGGTTCAGCTTTGTCTCCTACCCAGAAGAGACAATAGCATTCATCCACCCACTGAATGAAATTAGTGAGATGAAGTATGTGACAATAGTTTGTAAACAGTGAAGCACTAAACAAAAGTTAGTTACTACCATGAGGTAATTGCTACTTAATATAAGGAGAAGAGAAAATTTGCAAAGCTGTATAATTAAGAGAAATCAAGAATGCTGGGTAGTAGGGATTTGATTTAAGTTGCCAGTCATAGTAGGCTTCTCTACTGTACTCTTCTCTACTCTAGTTAAATCTGAAAGGAGAAATGTGAGTTGACTAGGGGAGGAGATGGGGAGCATATCCAGGGCAGTGGGAGAGGCATGAGCAAGGATCCTGCCGAGAAAAGACACACGGTGACTATCAGGAAACTGAAAATCATATATAAGGAAAACTGGCACCCTATCCTACCGCTGTTATAATTAAGGAGACACATTTCATACACAGTGGGGAATACAAAGCCACTTTGCATCCTGAGATAACCACATACAAAAAAGAGAAAACCTGTCTGATTCAAGTCCCCAAGACAAAAAAGCTTTGAACCTCTTTCTGAAAGCTAATAACAATTTTGCCCTTAACTTTTGTAACTTTGATATCTTCAGATAGATAATGAGCCTTGAAGATATGATAGTTGAGTGAGAAACTTTCTTTTTTTGAGCAATGAAAATAATAAAAAAAGACTTTTTTTTTAAAAAAGAGTAGTGGTTAGCACATGTAGAAGTTATAAACTATTTTTTTAACAGGGCTCTGTCATTCTTGTTTAATATCTCCCCATATGTTTATACGGCAAATAAAAAAGAACTTCAAGTACTTTGGGATCTTGGTAAACTATATGTAAACAACATATATTTGAAAAAATTGAATGAGGCTAATGAAGAGTTACATACCCAAATATCTGGAGGAGTTTCTGAGGCTTCCATGGGGAAAGAGAATCTCACAACAAACGCCTCTTTTGATTTAAAGGAGTGAGATATAAAGGAAGACTTGGGATATTGGGAAGCAGATGGTTGTTCCCAGTCATCTGAGGAACATTTGAATATCAAGTGTTCAAGTATAACTGAGGCTCCGCAGACAAGCATGAAGGGAAGAAGGACTTTCATCCTCTGCAATGGGCAGCCAAAGATACCATCATACTTCTGTTAGTTGTAACTCCAAGAGGACTTGCATGATCTGGATCAAATCTCAGAATCTCTCACTGCCATGTTGTGCAGCCACTTCTGTACCGGTTGTCCTGGAGTTCAAAGCAGATGGCACTGTAGGCAAATGGCACTCTATATTAATAGGCAGTTGCTTAGCTCCAAATCCCCATCTGATTCTTTTCCCTTGTGGCTGCCTGGATTAATCTCTGCCATTTAACTTTACAAATTAGTAAATCTTACTAATCATGATCTTCTTTTCCTATAAAATGGAAGAATTGTCTGTCCCTCGGCCATATTGCAGAACAGCAGAAAGAGGACCGTCTCCCTTAGCCTAGAGCTGAGCCTACCTAATTCCCACACCTGGATCCAAGTGTGAGTACATTCAGGCTTTGAGTGTTCAGCGCAAGAAGGAGGCACCCCCAGGACCTATGCCACCCCGCTGGCCACCACAGAGGCAGAGAAGGAAAGGACATCACACACACGTGAATCAAGAACAGGGGCGGCTTCTCTTCCAGACCTCCATAGAGGTGCTCCACTTGGCTTCCCAAGGATGATGGTGTGCTCATTTGGCTGGTGCTTTACCAAAACCAGTTATAAGGGTAGAAAGGGGGAGAAGAACACAGGGAGAGGTCACAAAAAGAGAGTTTTCCTTTCTAGGTCTACTTAATCTGCCCACCATGAGCTCTACTCTCCACAGTAGTGCCCCATTGTGAAATACTGAAGATCCCATTTTGTCTTTGGTTATCACAGCTTTTGCTTTGGAGGTGTGGAGTGAGGGGGTGGAGGAAGGTGAGAGGAGAGAAAAGCTGTCATTTCACCCAGGGGGACTGACCAGCAGTCAGGACTTACTTCCAGTTTATTTGAAATAAAAATGAAAATTGGCCATAATCCTTTTTCCCTAGACAGTCGACCCTATGGAACAAATATCTGAAGTATTTTTATGTTGATGAAAATCGTAATGCTTAATTTGTATTTGAAATCAGTGCTAGGAGAAGTTGCCGAAAAAGCTACCCGTAAAGGTATGGTTTAAGTCTTTTAAATAATTATTAATATGATCTATAATTCAGGAGCAAGCAAATGAAGGTCAGCAGACACTTCATCATTCAAACACAAATAGATATGCAGCAGGGGATGAACATCTGGATGAAAAAAAAAAGGAAAAGGAAAAGGGAAATGAGAGATCAAACACTTGAATGAAAGGTTTTTCTCTTTTTTTATATTATAGAAATATATACTGTAGACATGTACACAATATATATGTACACAAAATACAGGCGATTCTTTCACTCCAGCAAATAATGTGCATTGGTAAGGATTTTTAAATATCTTGTAGATTACAGAAATATTGGGTGAGTAATAATATGACATAATAACTAGTTGAATGATTTCACAGAAGATTAAAAATTTTGAACAATACACACATATGCCGAAAGAAAAGAAAAATGTCTTGGGCGGACGCTGAAAGCCCCGCCCCTTGCACTAGGAGAGTGAGAGAGAATGCAAACTGCAAATACAAAAGGCCCTTTCACGGTAACTCACTTTCACTGGGTCAATATACAGCCAATTCAAACTTCAAGCTCACTATTAGGTTTGCTGCCTCTCTAAAAAGCTTTTCTCCTCTTTCTTAAAATAGTATCTGGGACCCTGCAGAGTAAATTTGCACATGCTGATGTTCTTCCGCAGGCTCCTGGGCCGCATGCTCCCTTGTGGCTGTGGAGTCTCCCCTGTGGTCCAGTGTGGCTGGCTGAGTCCTGCCTCTGAGCATCCTGCCCTGGTGCACCTTAGGTAGGGCCCGCCCTCCTATTTCTTTTAGGTGCCGTGTGGGTCTGGTTGCATCCCCGCCACAGTCTCCGCTTGGAAGGTGTCTGCTTTCCATGGCCATCATTTCCAACCCCGGGCTCCTTCTGGTCACTAGTTCTCTTCTCTTAGCAGCCACATAGCTCTTGGCCATTACAACTCCATGTAAGGAATATCGTTACCAAACTGGTGTGCCCTGTGCCTACGCATGCCTGTGGGTTCTGAGAGAACAAGATGGTTGTGTATCTGGGCTCCCTCACTTTCCAGCTGGGTGAACTGGAGCTAGTTCCTTAAACTTTCCAGGCTCATTGATCTGTTCTCTATGAAGGGCTTATTCATTTATACAGCAAATGCTTATTTAGTGCCTGCTTATAGGCGGGGCACCTTGCTGTGGGTTGCATATACCTATATGAACAAGGAACACTGTACCTGTCCTCATAGAGCTTACAGTGGGGTGAGGAAAGTCACATTGTGGTGGGGAAAACAGAAATACCGACGGTAAGAGAGCTGTTCTTATGGTAGAGATTCTGCTCTTCTACTACTCAAGAGGTGAGATCCAGGACCCATCAGTGAAATCACAATGAGGCTGTTTCTGAGCTTACGAGGCAGCTCTAAAGATAAGTGCTTTCCAATCATAGAAGAGTGGGTCTCCTTTAATAGTAAGGTCATCATTAGGAGCATCCAGTCAGAAGTGGCACATGCACTGTCAGGATGCCTGTAAATTTGGATAGGAAGCCAGGCTCGGTGACCTGCCCAGGTCTTAATGCAATGGTTGGGTGCCTCAGCAGGATGGTGGCATCATTCACAGGTGAGAACTTAGTGCTTAATGTCACAATGGTCCCACTAGCTTGTCAAGTACATCTGTGCCCCTACATGGAGCCAGTTCCTAATGATGTGGACATGTCTCCCTTTCTCTTCTGTTCTCAAGCAAGAGTTAATGTGGATTTTTCCTTCCGCTATTGCCAATATACTGTGCAGAGCTGAGGCTTGTGATGGAAGGGATGTTAGAAAAAAGGGGGGATAAAAAAGGAGCAGCTGTCTTTGTGCTCCTAGGCACAGAGAAAAAGCAGGACAGACCAGTCAAAGGCAGGGAAGAGGTGAAGCCGGGGACAAAGAGCAGATGGGATGTGATGCGCGCACAGAGAAACAGATTTGTGAGAAATGAGAGTGGGGTGAAGGAAACGCAGTGTCGGAACGGAAAGGAGACTGTGTGGGAAGAGAAGGGAAGAACGACGGAGCCCGAGAAGAGAAGGAGATACAGTCGGAGGGAGGCAGGGGGAAACAAGAGGAAACGCGGGGCTGAGGAAGAGTGAGTAGTTTATCAAGGAACATTCTGGTTTCCACTGAAGGCCTTTTTCCTGAGCAGGGCACAGAGCAGTAAGAGAATGTTTGTCGCTGCCTGGGCCGTCCTTCCAAAATGTCAGAGGCCAGACAACACGAGCTGCGGTCCTGGCTGCCCTGCTTGACTCTCAGCCACGTCTCTGCTTTCTGAGCGAGAGAAGAAATGGGAACTTCCTTTAAGCCAGGCAAAAATCTTTTTAGGATGAAAGTAACTTTCTATGAGTACGTATTGCTTGACGTCTGAGTCTTCTGCCAGGCCAGATAACATTTAGTCTTCCCCATGATAGTCCAAGGGCTGCACACAAGTTCTGTTCCGTGGGAGGCGAGATCAAAAGCGTGGTGCTTGTTATTCCGTTTACAGTGCTGAGCTACCTGACCGGAAAGCATTCATTACAAAGAAACCAAGGTACCCGTGACTTCCAGGCCTTTGTGATTCCTGCTAGCCCTCCTTTAGGCCGACCCCATCCAGGACAGGCCCTCTTCCCTGGGGTGGGCTCCAGACTGAGGGGGCCGCGCTAAGATCAGAAACCACAGAACAGCTGCGGCGTCCGCAGGAAGTGAAAGACAAATCTGATGGGACGTTGTCCTAGCCCAAGTCGTAATTTTTTTGAACACTGAGATTTCTATGTTGTCTTGTCTTCATAATTCATTAATAGCTCTTCGTTCAGCATCTCGTCTTAGGTGCCTCTGTTCTCCTCTCATCCTCTTACTTCACACATGTCAGATTCTCTGACACACGGGCCTGCGGTAAAAGCTGTACTTCCCTGCACAGAGCTGTTGTCATTGGTTTCCCTGCGAATGATCTCTCTCCATATCTTAGTTCACTGCCCTCCCCCATTATCATTTATTTCTGGCTCAATATCTACTGCTTTTTGTGGTTTCATTTTGAGGAAACAAACTTACCAGCTTATTAGCAAAATCTATGAGCAAGTCTTGAGGAATTTGAGAGGGCATTTAGAATAATTATTTTAAAGTTCTGTTCTTTCACAAACATCACCGACAGTTTTCATCTGTTCAAATAAGATGGATAAAAGCACATCTATATTGTCTGAGTTGGAGGCTTAAAAAAAAAATCAAACGAATTTATGCCAGGGGCAAAAGAACTCATTTTTGCAAGCTACTCACAAAGTGTCTTGGCCGTCATTTTTGGACTAAATGTGAACCTTTGGGGGTTGAAATTCATTTACTCCTGGCAAAATGTGACTTCCTCCTTCTAAGAATAAAGGCCTAAAAAGACTTATTAAAGGGAGGCTCCAAAAAAGACTTCTTATACTTCAAACAGGTCTTACAAAACAACATTCTGATGAGTTAAGTGCACATGAATTAGAAGCATATGTATTAAATTTCCCTTAAAATACACATGGGCTTAAAAATAAAAGGGGGGGAAAAAGACTCTTGGCAAAAATCTATTTTAGGTTTGGCTAAATCCAAACCATTTGAAAAATAATTGAAAGAAATGGGACAAAAGATATATTAAAATTCAACACTTTGAGTCATTGAATATGTTTTAATTTTCTAAATAATGATTTAAGCTTGGATAAGAAATGCTACATTTCTTTAAATTCTTCCTAAAATGAAGGTAACACTGCCTGGGAGCAATGTCCATCTTTTAAAAACTCCGAATGCTTGGTAAAAAGTTTGAATATCTTGACAATCTTAAATCAAGTCCAGAACTGCCTGGAGGTAAAGTAAGACTTTATTCAAGGGAATTGTGACTTTTGTCCTGTTTTGCTGCTCATGTTCCATCAGGAAAAGTTGAAAACCCTTTGGGACTTTCGTTTCTTCATCTCTCACATTCGTATGTCATGTGTCCTTTTTCCTCCGGACACACACACACATGTGCATCCACATAGGAGACACTGAGAATTAACTGGAAAAAGCTTGTCAGCAGTGTGAGTGTCTAGGAAGAAAAAAGTCAGCCTGGATTGTACTATACTTCAGTCAGGCATCATGTAATAGTACTCATTTAAATGGAATGACAATAAAACATGGATGGTTTCAAAGTATTGGTTTGGTTGGTATGAACCTAGAAAAAGTGGACCAGGATTAAGAATTTAAGAAGTCCTATCCCTCTGCAAGGGAGAGAGTAACATTTACAGTTCTTATTTTAACTTGCTCTTGAAATGTTCATTTTTAATGACTACCAAGATCTTGGTATCTAAATGAGCCATAGAAATATCTGGTCATTCAAAATGCATTACAATGTGACTATTATAGGAAAGGCATAAAATCAAAGTCAACCTAAAAGCGGCATTAGCTTGTGAAAGCCATTGTAGAGGACATTACAGTTCAGAATACTTGGGACTGGGAAAATGTCATTTCCGTCCTGGTTTTTTGTTTGCTTCATTGTTTGTTTTTGTTGGAGAGGTAGGTAAAAATTGGACAAAGGCAAACCAGGGCTTGGAAGGTAAGTATAACATTAAAGGTCAATTCATTTCAATATTTATTAAGCACTTGTGTTACTCCTAGCATTACACCCACTATCTGATTTTTTAAAAAAAGAATTGTCTTGAATCTCAAGTATCCCAAATTAACTGTGGGTTAAAATACTGCATCTCCCATTAGTACCATCTATATGACCTTAAGTGACTTATGTAACTTCTTTAAGCCTCAGTTTCCATGTATACAAGATGGGGATACTATCATCTTTCCTGTAGCTGTGTTGAGTATTATTGCAGTCCTGGGACTTAATACACAGCCATAACAGTGATTTCTCTTGTTGTTGTTATGAATATAGTACTTCGGAAGAACAGAGGAGAGAGACCAGATTCAAGAAATGGAGAAATAGATTCCACTCTTGGTGAGAGAAATGTCAGTCACACGACAAAGGGACATGCCTACCGGGAGATACAAATACATGGGGGCCCATTACTGCAATGATCTGCCAAGACCTAAACAAAAGTTCTTGAACTTTGGTGTGCATTAGAATCACCAGGGTGCTAGTCTGACAGTCTTATCTGGTTGAAGTATTGACAAAAATGTAATTAGACCTCAGATGAAGTTATTTTCCTTACATTTGACTATGGAGTCAGCATTGAAGAGTGCAAAGGATAAATTCAAACTAAGAGCCAAATTCTTTAAACTGCTTATAGAGGCACATGGAGGTAGTGGTAGTTGTCAACTGTCTTGGAGAGCAAGAAGCCACCAGGTCTGTGGAGACCCAAAGAATTCCAAGGCATTTTGTGCCCCTCTTCCAACCTTATCACCTGAGATGGTTAACTCAAAAAGTGCAGAACTGGTCACTGAAAGCCTAACAATCTACATTTAGCAATTACTGAGCATCCCATACATGTGGTCAGACTGTGCGTGTATATCTGAGACTAGCCCATGTGCATGAGCAATTATTTATCTGTTTCAACACAGTGCCAGGATGGAACTGATCACCACATGCCCAGAAAAGATCTTGTACAGGGACTTGTTAAAAATCAAAATTCTTGATGCCTTTCCTAAATTATTTTGACTCAAGTGCTTTAGGTTATGCTGGCCACACTTGGAGAAAGTGTGAATAGGGCTGAAATTCTGAGTGAGAAGGAACGGAGGGGCATTTCACAAGCAGGGTCTAGGGAGCATGAACGAATAGAATGATAAAGACAGCAACAACATGGCCTCAGGGGCAAGGAGGGAAGGGGACAAGGTGGATGAAGAACAAGATAAGGATGAAAGAGAGCAAGCAAGTTGAGGGAAGAGGCTGGCTGGTGGACTGCTTTCTAGAACGGAAACCAGGCAGACAGTCTATGCATGATTATAAGACTTATGGATGGTGTAAAACTTCAGGTTATAAATTGGCACCACAAACAGGGACAGTTGTAAATTTTGGCCTATCATAGAACAGCCTTTCCATATTAATTCAATGAAAAGAGAGTAGTGTGATCTTCAAAGACTTGTGAGTTCAGCTGCCTGGTCTCTACTGGAAATCATATATTGAAGGCCTTCTACTTATTCATGTGTATAAACCCCAGGGTCTAATAAATGCTCTCCATCACTGAGAAACCATTCATGTTTTGTTGTGACTTGGACTGAAATAGATCAATAGCTGCCTAACATGTTCATTATGTTTAATATTTTATGCATATATAAGATGATTGATCATCTAAACTCTTTGGATGTGATTACTCATCTTAAGTTCTGCCCATGGCCTGCTTGTTTGCAAAAGGGCTTTGTTATTAAGAAGCAATAATGAAGTACTCTAGGTTTATTTTCAGCCATAAACATAAGATCCATTCAATTCTCAAGAGTTTTGAAGATGCTGAAGGTAGTAAATATCCCTGCTGGTCTATAAAAAATGAATTTCTATGCCTGAGATTTTCTAATGTAATAGTTTCAATAACATTCTAAAATTCTCAGAGGGTTTGCTTGTAGGTCTTTAAAAGACATAAATTGAACCTGAATTAAAGCTCTTTGGTTTAACATCTTTTTTTATTCCACCAAAGTGTTAGGCATATCTCATTGGTATAAACTTGTGATATTCCGGTGTACTTTGGAAATTTCCTCCACAACACACCTCTGCTTCTGACTCCTGTGTTTTATCCTTAGGACTGCTGCCTTCTTGATGGTTTGGTGTGGCCACGTTGAAGGGACCCCACCAGTAAGATGGTGAACTTCCAGCTTCTCTTCGGGGTCCTCGGTTCCTGCCGGCGCCACGTGAAGCCCAATCACCTCTCGCACCCCTCCCAATCCCAGCACCTAGCCAATAGCCACCAGCCCCGTAGAAGTAACACCCCAATCACCCCATGCCCCTTCCTATATAACCCAGCACCTTTCCCTAATAAAGTGGATTTCTCTGGTGAATTGCTGCTGTGTGTCACTCCTTTCCTTTCACACGTGATTTTGGAACGCATTTAAATGTCTTGTCTCAAATTGAGCTTATCATTTCTTCTGAAGTAGATTTATTTCCTGACATGCCTAATTCTGCTAAATGCCCAATAATTTCCTCAGTCCCCCTGGTTGTTGAAAATGAAGATTTCATATTATCTTCCTAATCACCTGGTTCCTCAACAGTTTCCAAGTCCTGTGGTTTCTCATCTGTAAATTAATCAAGAATTTACCATTTTCTTTCAGTTCCTATTGTCACTGTTTTTTATTTTCTCTCCTCTAGTATTGCAATCTAATACATTCTATGAGCTGTTCTCATAGCATCCTATGTACCCATCTAATATCTTCTGCCTACTGATTCATACATTTATTCAGTAGATATTTACTACATGCTATACTATTCTAAACACAGCAAATACAGCTGGGAACAAGTGAGACATGAATCTCTGCCTTCTTGGAAGATAGATTCCAGTTAGAGAGGCACAAAATAAAAAAGAAAAATATTTAAAATATATGGACCACTATACTAGTAAGTGCTAAGGGGAATAATAAAGAGTGGAGGCAGATATGAAATATTGGCAGGGGAGGCTGAAATTTTAGATAGGGTGAATTGAAAAAGTCTTTCTAGGAGATGAATTTTGAGAAAAACCTGAAGAAAAGGAGGAGCCAACTGTAATGCAATTAGAGAAACTATAGTTGTATAACATATAAATCCTCCCCAACTTATTGGCATAAATTTTTTTTTAATGTATGTTCTTATTCACACAACAATTCAGTGCAGGGAGGCTCATAAGCTTCCATGAGGATTCAGGCATCAGTGACACCAGCAACCTGGAGTCAGGCCAAACTTCACAGGTTAAGGTCAAAGTCTTCCACATGACTGCTTTCACTTCAGACATCTGCTGCAAGTTTGGGGGTCCCCAGGCTTACTTCTGACCAGCTGGTTACAAATTCAGCATTCTCACTACCCCTGTCACATTTGATAATTCACTAGAACAGCTTTCAGGATACTGGAAAGCTCTATACTTACAAGCCCAGTTTAATTATTACAAAAGGATAAATATTTGGACCAAAGGGAGAGATGTACTGGGCAAGGTTTAGGAGGCTCCTGGCATGGTGATGAGCAATGTTGCACAGAGTATTGTCAAGCAACGATGCTTTTCCCCCAATCCTTGAGGTCCATAGTTTTTTGTGGGAGGGAGTGTTCATTGAGTAGTCGTGAATGATTGAACCATTGGCCATGTTACTCAAACTTCAGCCACCTCCTCTCCTTCGAGGTTAGACTGATATCACATGGCTCAAAGCCCAAACCCTCTAATCACAGGGTTGGTATTTCGCATGACCAGCCCCTATCCTGAGTCATCTCATTAGCATAAGTCAGGGGTCCACCATGAATAACAAAGACACTCCTATTACTCTGAAATTCCAAGGGTTCAAAGACTACCTCCCAGGAATGAAGGGCAAAGGCAAACCAAGTTCTTTATTAGACAGGTTCCTTCCATAGTATGTCTTCTGCCAGCATCAACATGTGAGCTCCAAGTTTGCAACAGAAGAAGAAAGAGAGGGAGATCATGCTCTTGATCAGCCCAGAGTGACACACATGACCCTGCTACCCACATAGCCACAGCCAGGTGCTGGGAAGAGAGGCCCTTAGCTAAGGGCAGATTTCCAGCAATTACTCTCACTATAGAAGCAGAAGGAAGAACGGTGTCCAGTTAGTCAGCTGCATCATACTTGCCATCTGGTTATCAGGAGTAAGAGCATGGAGTTCCCACTCTCAGTGCTCTGTATTCCTTCTGTAGAACGGTTTTCCATGTGTTATTTTCTCTTCCCTCCCTCCCTCCCTCCCTCTTTTTTTCTCTTTCTAATGTTTCTTGTAATGCAGGTCTACTGGTTCTAAATTCATTCAGCTCCTATGTACTGAAGTCTTCATTTCATCTTTGTTTTGGGATATAGAATCCTAAATTAGCAAGCATTTTTTTCTTTCACTATTTAAAGATGATGCTTCATCATCTTCTCACTTGGATTGTTTCCAGTGATAAATCTGCTTTGATCCTTATTTTGTTCCTCTGTTCATAATCTGTCTTTTTTTTGTTTGGCTGTGTTTAAAATGTTCTCTTTTTTTATTGTTTTGAAGAACTTTATAATGATGATGTGTCTTGGTTCATTTTCTTCATGTTTTTCTTATAAGTTTTAGGTCTATGGTTTTCATCCAATTTGGAAAAAAATCAGCTATTATTTCTTTAAATATTTTTTCTGTCAGGCCTTGTCTCTTCAATCAGGGCCTTCTATTACACATATATTAAGTTATTTGATGTTGTCACACAACTCACTGATACTTTGCTTTGGTTTTCTGTTTGCTTTTGAAATTTTTTTCTCTCTTATGTTTAATACTGCTGTTTTCAAGTAAACTCTTTTTTTCTTCTGAAATATCTAATCTGCTTTTGATCAGTGTACTTTATTTTATCTCTATATTATAGTTTTCACTTTTAGAAGTTCAACTTGGATCTTTTTAAATATCTTCTGCACATTTACTTATATTCAATCTTTGCTCTTGCTTATTGAACACAGGCAATATAGTTTTGAGAAGACTTTTAAGGTCCTTCTCTGTTAATGCTACTAAGTATGTCAGTTGTAGAGCAGTTCTGATTATCTGATTTTTCTCATCATGGGTCATATTCTCTTGCTTCTTTGCATGTCTGGTCTGCTTTGATTGAATGCTAGACATGATGAATTTTATTTCGTTTGGTGTTGGGTATTATGTATTCCTATAAATGTTCTTGAACTTTGTTGTAGAATGTAGTTAAATCCTTAAAATCAGCTTGATCTTTCCAGGCCTTTACTTAAGATCTGTTAGGTGGCACCTGAGCCACGTTTTGTCTAGGGTTAATTACTCCTCCGCTACCGAGGCAAAGCCCTCCTGCATACTCTGTTCAATGCCCCATGAATTTTCCATTCTGGTTGTTGGACACAGGCACTATTCCCAGCCTGTGTGAGCTCTAGGTGCTATTTATTCTAATTCTTTTCAGGTGGTTCTTTCCCTTTCCTTGGGTACTTTCCTAATTCACATGTGCTGATCCATATTCTGCTGGATACTCCAGGGAAACCTCCACAGATCTTTAGGGTTTTCCCGGTGTACTGATCTCTATCTCTGCTCTTCAGGACTCTGCTCTGTGGACATAAGCCTCCTTGGTTTCCTTGAATTCTCAACTCTGTGTTTTCAATTCAAGATGTGTGCCAGGCTCCATATGCATTCACATTCTCTATGCTGCATCCTTGAAATTCTTTCAAGCCATAGTGTGTTTTTGCTATCATCTGAGACAATTGCAGGATTCAACTCTTTTGTTTCCTGTTTCTCATGGGCTCGTTCTCCTTTGCTGCCTGATGTTCAATAGCTTGAAAATGGCTATTTGATATTTTTGTCTGTTCATTTCTTCTAGCTTCAGGTGATAGGATAAATCTATTTCTTATTACTCCATCTTGATTGGAAGCAGAAGTTAGCAGTGTGATTTTGATTTTGATTTAGTTTTGCATTTATGTTCACTTTAAAAAAATATTATACTAAGGCAGTAATTAAAATAAATATTTTCTAGAGGAAAAAAGATGCTTAGGATAATTATAAAGTTTTCTAGGGTGATTAAGGGTTGTCTGTCCTCCACAGGAATTAGTTATTTGGAGAAAACTAATCACTCCATTGTATTTCATATCATCAGTCTATCACTAATCTCTGAGCCTTTTTCAAATGTTACTTGTTGGATATATTAGATTACCTTTTTTCCAAGTGTGGCTTTAATAGCTTTTTCTTTGTATAATACTTTCAGATGTTCATAAGTAACACTGTTTTACTGGGCAAGAATCAAGCAACCAAACAAAAGCAATTTAATCTTTGCCTTGAAGCAACAATCCTTCCAATAATTTTATAAAGAGATAGAACTTGTGGAAGCGTTTTGGAAGAGGTTGACCCACAAATGTGATTATGTATGCATATCGTTGTTTTGACCATGACCATGAGGAGCTAATTGCTCAGAACTCTGTGTTCAGAGACTCAGAGGGTTAGGAATAAGAGGACATAGGAATTTGGGGTCTCACCAAACTTCAAGGTGCTTTTTAACCATAGTCTAGGAACTGTCACTTCAGCAACTTTATTAAAAGAAAGGCATTGTTTTTGCTTCATTTGCCATCTGGAGTAAAGCTCTACATGCATTCTAACCAAATAGGTCACCACCAGAGAAAGAGAGAGAGAGAGAAATGGAATAAGAGTTTGCAGAAATTCTGGGAAAGGCTAACAATGTACAAAAAGCTGAACAGTAAAAAGATAGGCTGGGACAAACTTTATTGGAAAAAAACCCCAGAAAACAGAAAGTAAAAATTCAGAGCTAGAGAAACTGGATAAGCAAAAAAAAAAAATTGGCATGCTGCCTAGGGAAACAGTTTAAAAATTGAAGTGTCGCTTGATCTCTAATCCTGATCTTTACGCTCCCTCAAGCCTACTCTAAAAGAAACAAGGATGAGCCACATGAATGGAGAGTGGGGGAGAAGAGTAAACTGACCATTTCTTTTTTTTTCAAGGAATCATGGCCTTTTAGAGTTAAGTCATGAGCCTTGGGGTTAGTAAAGAGGTTTTCTTCACCTCACCAAGGGGTTCATTTCTCACATTTTTGTTTTTGACTATTTACTACCACACTGCAGAAGTGTTTGAGATCTTTTCCTTCTCAATCGCTGCCTCATTTCCATTCAACACTCTACAGTTTGCCTTCCCCCAGTGCATACAATTATCACCTCTCCATTCTAATTAGCTTCCAAGCTGCCTATACGGTCGCCCCCACTTCTATGATATTGGCTCCATATATTTTGATCTCTTAATTGGCTTTTGATTCATCCCAATTTACAAACTGTTGCCAAGTGAATTTTTTTTTCTTTTATATACTTTCAGAGCTGCTTTACAGTATACTTTTTTTAGTATGTCCTTTTTCAAATGTGGTTTCCTACTTAACATAGCTCAAATCTGCTCTTGCTGGCAACAGACTAAATTTCCAAAAAAAAAAAAAATGATATTAAGGGTTTTTTTTTTCTTTTTTAGCTGTAATGGTTCACAACCCACGGCCAGATCAATTTTTTAAAAGATTTATTATTCTTCACTTGGTATTCCTGGACTTTGTCAGTCATGACAATCACTTTCTATTGAGGCTAGGAAACTTCTCCCTTGCAAATCACATTTGTGATAGTTTGCAATGTCTTGAAGACTGTAGGAGGTAGACATCTGAAAAGTGTGATTTCTTGACAGACTGTTTATGTACTAATGTGTAAAATTTCCCAAAAATCTGCTCTGCCATTTCTGTTGCCCGTGGGCTTGAGAAATCCAACAGCTCCGTATGTTGGTAGTTGTCTAATCACGTTGCATTGCCTGTCTGCTCCCATTGACTGTCACTCAGTGAGAGAGTCCATCAAAGTTTCTGAAAACGTAAAAATAGTTCTTTTCCTTATGATTTTTATAATGTTTTAAAATTAAATTACTCCTGCCAGTTCATTGCACATAGCAAGGATTTATATTGACACATTTCAGTGTTTAAATAAAAACTAAATATAGTAGTTAAAAGTGAGAGGAATAATATGAAAATATAGAATGCTTAAAGCTTTACTATTGTGATAATAGCCATCTTAGTTTTTAGTTTGCTATAGTTTTCTTTATTTTGCTTTTAAATACCAAAATTCTGAGTTTAAGGGCCCAGTGTTAAAATGAATGATTCCTCTTTAAGGTGTTATTAGAAGACATTGCTTTCCCCTCACTGGTATGGAGACCATTACAAGCTAAAGAACTCTGTGTGAATCATTTGATAATTGGGAAGTTTGGGTAAATAATGAACAGGCAGCTTTTCTGTATAAGTCACTAACTCAAGTCAACCTACTTGAATATTCTGTCATCCAATTGCCTCATATGTAAAAAGGAGATAATACAAATCTTTAACTTACATGATTATGGTGAGGATTAGATGAGACAATATGTGTCACAGTACCTGCCACATAGCAAATACCCAGTACATGCTAGTTTTAACTATTATTTGACTGAATGGATTTAATCAGATTTACTTAAGTCTTAAGCAAGTACATTTTGTCTAGTGCATTGTAGGAAGTGTTATCTGAAGCTTTTCAGTGTCCAAGGTAACTTTGAGTTGTTGAATAAGCATGTGTTCCTGTGTATAGAGTGGTCACGATGGAGAAAGAAGTGCGCTGTAATCTAAGTACTTCACTGAGTCTACTTCATCAGACAGCGATTATCACCTTAACATCATGACCAAATAAAGTGGTCACAGGAAGGAAGGCCAAGCAGAGCCTTAGCAGGGTTCATGAGTTGTCCAAAAGGGCTTGGTGCTTCTTAATTTTAGCTGGCCAAGTATGGAAAATAAAGATGGGGGCCACTGACTGCAAGGAATGATATGCAAACAGGACAAACTGAGGGACCCTGATGATAAGCCTGATCTACCTACCGATTGTGCTGTATATGACACATAGTCCATGTGAGTGAGAATTCTTCTCATGAAGAGTTTTTATAGTTGAGGAAGAATTCACTGACAAAACTTTATTTTAGAAGCATCAAAGAAGGACTCATTTTTGGAATACTGAAAATTTGCCAGCCATAGTGATAAAGGCTACATATATTGTCCTACTTAATTCTTTAAACTATGAAAGATATTCTCCTCTATGTTTTATAGGCAAGTATATTAAGGCTCTGAGGGTTTAAGTAGTTTTTCGAAGTTACATAACTGGTAAATGGCAGAAATGTGTTAAAGACAGACATGACTGATCTTAGCGTGCCCGTGATTCATCTGTGCTCTTGCCATTCATTATGTTGTATTCCCTCTTTTTCATAATATTTCAATCTTTGGGCTATTGGAAATTGACTTTGTGCCTGAGCTGGTAAGCCTGGCATGATGTATCAGTTTTGGTTGCATGGGTAACCACATATTATCCGTATAATTTGCATATGGAACTATGGACTATCTTGGACATACTGGGGTCACACTTGCATTTGTGGTCCCAGTGGCCTGTGTATAGACATGTTTAGAGTATTTGGGTGATAACATGATTTAGCTATTTGAGTGGTGGATTCTCCCTGTAGATCTCTTAGAAGCTTTCTCAGACATTAGAGCTCTAACCTTATGCCAGCAGAGTTAGCACTTCCTTGTTCACCTCAGAAAAGAAGCATGTGAAGTTGCTGTGTAGTGCTTCACAGTCTTGTTTCTCTCATGTAATGGAGTAACACTTGAAACAAAATGAACTTTGTGGGCATTTGATACCATAGGGCTCCATGTGTGAGCCACCTTCCCTGAGGAAGTGGTCCTGATCTGTTTGGTCACTATGACTGATGTTCATGACCACTGGGAGAGCCAGAACCCTACAGAAGTCACCAACAAGAGTACACTGGGGACTGCAAAGACCAAAGGCCTTTGGGAACTTTAGGTTACAGAAGACAGAGCAGAGGGCCCTCTAGTAGTAGTGGTCAGATGCAGCTGCTGGCGCTCCAAGAAGTTCCAGTTGCTCTCAAGGGAAGTGGCCTAGGAGAAGTGCCCAGTAGGAACAGTCATCAGGAGATTCCTTGCTTTACTATTAGAATTAGCTAATGGCAAGAGCAGAGATAACATTGGCTGAGGAGGCCGTGTCCTCTCAAAATAACCACTCTTAGTATGATAGTGTAAGTGATGATCAAGGCCTACTCATATTTAAGAGAGGTAAAGATTACTGGTTATTTATTTATTTTTCATGGCAGCTATAACAAATTCCCACAGATTTAATGGTTTAAAACAGTACAAATTTATTATCTTCCAGTTCTGTGATTTAGAAGTCATACCCAATCTCATTGGCTAAAATCAAGGTGTTGGCAAGGCTATGTTTTTTTCTGAAGGTTCCCTGGGAGGATCAATGTCCTTGTCTTTTCCAGGTTCTAGAGGCTACCTGCATTCTTCAACTCTTGACCTCCTTCCTCTGTATTCAAAGCCAGAAATACTGGGTCAGGTTCTTCTAGATCACATTGCTCTTATCTTTGTTAGTCACATCTCCCTTTCACTTTGATTCTCTGGCTTCCCTCCTTCACCTACTTGTTAGGATCCTAGTGGTTACATAGGACCACCAGGATAAGTGAGGATAATCACCTTATTTTAAGGTCTGCTGATTAGCCACCTTAATTCTATTTGAAACTTTAATTCCCCTTTCCCATGTAAACATAGCATATTCACAGCTTCTGGGTATTAAGACATGGGCAACTTTGGATGGCTATTATTCTGCATACCACTCTAGTCTTTCAATATGGTCCTTATTGAAGAAATTTCCACCAAGAGAACTGGTAAAAGGATCAGAAATTCTGTCTGAATGCTCCAGCCAATTAGAGACTTTCAAATAATGACCTATGCGAGAGATGTTTGGGCAGTATAAAGAAACATGAATCTGCCCTCAATAAGCCTGAAGGATGTAGATGGAAATAGACTCTAATCACTGAGTCCCACAAGATGTAAAATTTCAATTATGATAAATGTTATAGTGATAAGGTACATGGTATCTAAAAGGGGGAGCAGTGATGGCTTCTTTAAGGAAGTGTTAATTGAGTTCAGATGTAATAAAAGAGTTAAACTAGATGAAAAGCAAGGGGAGATAGAGGATGATAACAGCCCTGGTCAAGGCAGGTGCCATATAGAACAGAGGAAGAGTGTGAGGGGTGTTGGCTTGATGAAGCTAAAGAAGAAGGCAGGGCTAGACCATGTGGGACCAGCAAACCTCATTCACTTCTTTAGCCTTTATCCTAAGCTCAGAGGAATGTCACTGAGCGGTGTTAAACAGAGATGAAAATTTGCCTCTTGAAAAGATTACTGTGGCTACAGTTTGGTGAATGGATTGGGGAGGGTGTTCCAGCAGCAGGAAACCTAGTTCATACAGAGGGATCAGTTGGGAGCTGATCACATGGTCCTGATGAGAGGTGGTGGTTGGCTTGAACTTTAGTTGTGGCTATGTTAAGTGGGGCGGGGGGGAAAGAACACATTGAGACTTATGTCAGAGTTGAAAATCATCAGGACCAAAGGAAGGAATCAATATGGGGAGATGATGGAGAGGAATATGCTGAGCGTGATTTCTAGGTTGCCTGGCTTGTAGGATTTAGCCAGGTGGTTGAGGCCTTCCACGATGCTTTATTTCCAGATCCTTGAGCCACCTGCACCTGCACCTGTCTGCCTTCCAGCCCTTCACCTGTGCCACTTTCCTGACTGCCTTGGAAGCTGTTTCTTGTCTTGTTCTCATGTTAGGCCTTTAAAATTGGCCTCTGCTCACTCTATATAAATGAACACATATTATCTTTCTTTGCCAAATTCTTAGGACTCCTGCTAGTAGTTATTCTTTTATGAGTCAACCAAGAGGAACTTTGCAAAAGAAAAACCTTGTTTGGGGGTGACAGAAGATGATCTTCTGGGGCCCTACTATTGCAGATCTTGCCTTATGTTTCAAGTTTGATTTTTGAACACCACCATTGAATTGCTGAAGTTTACTATCGTGACTGTTCCTGCTGGTCAGACATGAGTTGAGGCCCATCGCCACCTGATTTGCCTTGATATTTTAAACACTTAGTTATTTCACTTTCCTTCTTCCCTTCCAAGGACTTGCTGGCCTAGGTGATTTGGTTTTCTAATTGCCATTTCATTATGGCCTCATTGCTCATTGTGCTTCTCTGATTATATCTAGTCTCACTATGACAATTCCTAGAGTAAGTCTGTCTATATGCAGAGGTCTAAGAATTAAAATTTTAATCTATAATATTCTCACAATAACTAATCAAGGACTTCCAACTGGCCATGTTGACTTCAAAGAACTCCATAGATTCCCTTAAGAACAACCAACCAAATTCATAATGAAATCATTAGTACTGACTACACTAACCACTTTTATGGACATTATTCCCTATCTTTCAACAACTCTGAGAAGCAGGTATTATTATATTGATTTTACACATGAGAAAATGGAGCCTCATAGCAGTCAAATATATTATAGCAGCTAAAAAACTTAGGGCAAGGTAAACTATTTTCCCAAAGTTATATAGCTCCTAACTGATGTAGAGGACACCAAAGGCCTGTGTTCTTTGCCTGTGTGCTGCTCTGCTTCCCTCTAGGCTTTATTTCTACCTCTGAGTAAGATCAAAACTATCGTGCAGCCCTACTGTACTTCCTGACATCCTCAGTTCCTTCGGCATTGGAAGAGGGGCAGCACTGGACCATGAAACTGAGTCAGCTAGAATGTTGATGGCATCTTTAGCCCCCATTCTTGAAACTGTAGCGAGTCAGTAATGCATGTGGCTGCTCGACCCAGGAGTTGAAACTGGTCTTCCTTCCTAGCTTCCCAACGAATAGTCCCAGCTTTCAGTCCTCTTCCTTCAGACTACCCCTGGAAGTCATTTCCACCTCAGAAGGGCCGGCGTATGGCGATGCTGAGCGATCCTGGAGCACCACTCCTTCTCCAGTCCCAGCCGTCTTATTACCGTGGTTTGCATTTTGTTTAAATTGATTACTTCCCAGGTTCGTCTTCAGACCTGCTGAGTGAACATGTTTCCAATTACCTCCCCCTAGATTGATTAGTTGCACTTTTCTAAACAGAATCTAATTTTCCTTTTTCTCTCCGTATTTGTAATCTCATTAGATCCATTTGTATTAATTCTTAGTCCCCTGGTGTGTACAACAGCTTCCAAATTTGTAACATCTGCACATTTTATTAACATGCTGTGTGCTCTGTCTTTCACATCATTAATGCTAACCATCAATAATCCAGATGTTAAAAAAGACAAGGGCTTCATGCCGACCCCTGCGGTCCTCAGAAGAGATCGCTCCTCAGTTTGAATTGCCATTTGTCATCACCTTTTATTTATGACCATTCTGCCAAAGTGACATTAACTTGATCGCATTTTCTCCAAAACGAATGGTCATTTAAAAGCAAATTTTCAAAATTGTATCTCACATTCTAAGGTCAAAAATCTAGTTTTTGGCATGCTCTGGCCTTTTGTGTAGAAGTTATAATCTAAAATGTTTTAACTGTGAAAGTCTTTTAAAAAAAATTCCATGATAAGAAAGCATTTATGTAGCATTTTGTTATTCCCAGCCTTCCTTATTGCCATTGAAAGTCATTTAATAGTTACTTACTGGTTTGGATCAAGTGTATTATTATTTAATTGGGAAAAGAAAATGAATATTGAACATTAATGTGCAAAATATGCAGATCCCTAAATTCAGGTGAATGAGAGGTAGAATTTAATGAAATTTCTAATTGAATTCACTGGCAAGATACACCTTTATTGTTTGCATACTCATTTCCTTGTTTAGATTTCTTTTTGCAAAAGATACTTAGTGGCTTTAAAACACTTTATTAGCATAACTATTCAATTGCTGACATCATATTTATGATAACATTATTCATAGGGTGATTCTTTTCATATTAATGAAATCTATTTTTAAAGACCACTTCAGTGATTCCCATTTGAGGAAGCTCTCTTTTTTTAAAAAATATCCTATGCTACCCTATGCCTCTATCTCTCTCTTTCCTATTCTTATTGTCTTTTCATTTTATCTCACTTCCAGAATTGATCTTTTTTAAGGCCTAATTCTGTTTAACTCGAGAGCCTACAGAAACCTACTGATTGCATTCATATTCATAAAAAAAGTAGTGTCATTTTCTGAAGAAGTTTTTCTCATAATTCATTAAAATTTTCCACAGCATATTTGAAGAACCTTTAACAAATCTAAAGTTGTAGACACTAATCAGAGCAAACTATTAATGTATCACTACTGATTATATTTTATATGCAAATAGTTCCATTTTTCCAGTGTATCTGTATATATTTTAACTCTTTTTTACATGAGGCTATGAGGTAGATTATATATATGAATGACTAATTCCATTGTAAATGAGAGGAAAATTGAATAAAAAAGAATTCTGCTTATTTTCCCAAAGTCTTGCCTATGTGGTATTGAAGAGAAAGCTAGAAATTCATAGTTACATGTGGTCATGAGTAAAGGTGATAGCTGAAATTTATGAAAATAGAGGCTATTTGAACTGATTTTCCCTAGCTAAGGACTGACAACAAATAAAGATACCAAGGTAAGAGTAGGATCAGGGTCTATATAATTTGGAGATGCACATAATACAAGCATTACTAGAACTGCTTAACCAAGTACGAGTTGGCTTTTCTACTTGGAAATAGGCAATTCTATGATGGTACATCTGCTCAGGTAATTAAATAAGGATCCAAGTTCCTTCTAACTTCTTGCTCTGTCATCTTTTCTGAGGGTTTGATGCTCATGGTTGCAAGACAGCTGCTCTTTCTCCAGGCATCATATCTATTTTCCAGACAGACAGAGGAAAGAGCAAAAGGGTGAAAGAAGTATAGCTGAGACCTTCATCTTTCATAAGGAAAACAACAGCTTCTCCCAAAGCTCCACCCAGTAGACTTCTGCTTACTCCTCCATAGCTGCAAAAGAATCCATGAGGTACGTACTTTTTAACACCCAAAATGAAATCAAAGTTAAGATAATAAGGTAAGGTAGAGAATGGATTTGGAATGTCAACAAGCAACATCTGCCATGAGGCCTATGGCAATCATGTATCCCCTATGTGACCTCTGCCCTGAGATACACAGAAACCATGCCTCGTCACTAGCTACTTATACAAATACTCCAGTTACTAATCTGTCATAGTGAAGCATCATCACATCCTAACCGTACACTCAATAGAAACATAAGTAGGTCATTATTCTGAATCAACATTCTGAGAAACAAAGGGCTTGTTCACTATGGTGCGGTCTCTTACTGCATAGAATTTGAACCAACTTTCTTAACCTGAAGAAAACCCTAGAGGAAGAATGCATGTATCAAAGTAAGTGGGGCTCCAGTTGTCTAGGAAAAGAATATAAAATCATGAGTTGTGCCTATACGTCCAGAATGCCTCAAGGAATGCACTCAGCTCATCTTCAATGCCTCACAGGTTCAGGAAGCAGAATTACGCAGGGTCAGTGGCATGGAGGACTTGCGATAGAAGCCAGCTCTGCCATTTACTAGCGCTGAGGTCTTTGGCAAGTTAATTAACCTCTGTGATCCTCTATTTCCTGACCTCTAAAATGTAATAGGCATAATAATTCTTACCTTAACGGGTTGTTTGGGGATTAAAAGAAATCGTGTATGTAAGAGTCTGGAACAAAGAAACTACTCAATAAATGATAACTGACAGCAGTGTTCTAGCAAGTCCACCATTCCAGAGTTTAGGGGAAGAGGTAGCTCATGACCCCTCCTTGCTTCTGCACCTCTAATGGAGCAGAGAAGTTGTGCGTGAGACTTTCATTACTTAATAATGTCTAACTTAAAATTAAAGGCTGGCTATGGGCCAGGTATTTTGCACTCATTATCTCCAACTCACGATAAAATTAACAAAAAAAACAGGAAACAGACCTTTAAGCCTGCTTTATTTACACCTTAGGAAAGTTTAAGAACATAGAAAAGCATCAGTTTGGTGCTTAAATGCTGTTGAAAAGTTAGACTCAGGATAATCATAACTCAACAGCCTTGCCTAATCAGAGATATCTGGACTGAATGAGAGATTTCTAGGCCCCTTGAGTGCTGAATAGTGGAACATGATGGAAAGTTTATTAAAAAAAAAAAAAGATCAGTCCATGAATGAATGGACTTTGATACTCACGCATCTTTGTGTCTCTTAAATATGCTAGTCCATTGAATGAATAGCACCATATAAGCTGAAAATTCAGAAAGGGAGGAAAAATAAAATTTTATTAACTGCCTAAAACTCCTCACTTTAATGAAATAAAGTGAATATCAGCTCAGAGAAGTTGATTATTAGATAGGATGTGTGAGCTCATTGGCCATTGTGAGGAGTGAGGAGATGTGGTCTCGAGTATTCACAGTGCACACTTGTCTGTCATCCCCATGAGTCTATGCAACACTGAAGGACAAAGGCAGAGGTTTATTTGAATCTCTGGCTTTTAGCACAGAGCCTTATATATTGTAGGTGTTTAATGAAAGTTTAACTGCATGAATTCATAAACAAAATATAATGAGAAATAACAGTAACTGGTATTTCAATGAAAATAAGTAGGCACTCTCAAATTAAGGTTTCTATTGAATTTCTGGCATTACAATAGTTGTGTTTCATTGAATGTTTATGAAACCCACTAAGTTCAGTGAGTATAATTACAGTGTGCTCAGTAGAATTGGTCATACTCAAGAGCTTCCCTACTTTTTTCTGCCTTGTCAATTCTGTGCACCAAAGCCTATTGCAAATCATGCTTTCATTGTGAAACCTTTTTCTCTAACTCCAAAGGAATGCTGATTTTCTTTCTTGTTTTATGAGCATATATGTGTGTGTGTCTTTATTAACTCACTCCAGAAATACTTTAACTGGCTTTCTTGCTTTCTAACTGTTTCATAAGTTTTGTCTCATTCACTAGCTCACTCCATAATCAGTAACTGAGTGATTTTATGTATCCCACACTGTCCTAGGTGCCTGGAATATATTGATGAAGAAATCAAGATTTCAAATTTTAAGTCAAGAATGCTAATGTGCCTCTTTAACACACTATGCCTGACCCCCAAGTATTCTGCAGCCAATTTTGTTGGATTGAATCTCATCATTAATTGAGAGAGCATATGCCAAAGAGCAGGCACAAGGGCACCCAAGAGCCCTGTTCCCTGTCACATCTATTGCTCATTTCTAGGCCTCTATTTGCCACCATACTCTGAAAGTCAAAGCCTTGGGACTCATTCTCTATCTCAGAATCATTAACATGCATGCCTCAGATAAGTGATTGATTCCAGGTCTTTCAAAGGGGGTGGGATTTATCCTAGTTGGGCTTTTGAGGAAGCAGGCTAGACCCAACAGTAGTTATGCAGCCAATGCTGGGAATGGAAAATCTAAATTATTGTGCCTTTTCCCCGTTTCTGACCAATGCCAGCTATGCATATACTTGTAGAGTGGTTTCAGGGGTCTATGCAATTTAAATTTCCATGCAACTTCTAGCAAACCAGGAAATCTGGAATTGACATAGTTGAAAACACATGCTTTATCACAGAGTGTAAATACATATAACAGATGTGTTCCCTCAAAATTGGGGTTTTCATTTTTCTTGTGCCCACTATGAAATACATAAACTACTATTGGGGGGGCCTTCCCATATAAGTTGATATATAGCAAAAAATAGTATACAGTGATGATTTGATTTCTTGATTCATTTAAGCTCTAAATTCCAAAACAGGAGGTAGCAGAAAATAACACTTCAAGGAAGCCATAAAATCCACAAAGGTGCTGAGACTATTTGAATTTAAACCGCTTGAGGGTAAATAATCAGTCTTTTTATTGTCTATCCCTGGATCTAATGAATAACCAGAGGTGTGAGAGAATGCATCAAGATTCTTATGCAAAAGTAAAATAATTTCCAAGTTCAAGTATTAAGGAAAAGCTCCATTTGGACTGCACAATAAAGAGCCGAGCAGGAAGGTGAAAAATAGTTATTTTAAAGAGTCTTCAGAGATCTAAAACAATGTAATTAATAAGGATATTTTTAGGTCATGAAAAAGTGAAACTTTCTGTTCACTGCTTATGGCTTCTTTTTTAAATATAAACCAGACACTTGAAAAATTAATTGCATTATGATTTAAACCTTGATATTAAGTTACCTTTGAAGCTTTTCAGGTCTGATTTATTGAGTCTACTTTTACATGGGATTTACACAAATGAATTGGTACAGGGAGCTATGAGCAATAAACATGCTAACTGATAAATTCTGAATAAATTGAATTTTGTAAACTGAATCACAATTTACAAGTTTTAGGGAAATTTGTTATATAAGGAATCTCTTAATGAATGTAATCACCACCCCTTCACATTCTTTGTAAAGTTGTAAACTGTGTAGTGAGAAGTCCACACGTAAATAGGTATCAGATGGCCATGTGAATACAAGTGCCTCTAATTCTGCTTTTGAGCTCTTTCTGTACTATGTCAGGGCTAATTTTGTTCCTATATTTGAAAATAGCCAGGCATGGTTATGGTTACTGTTTAGGATACAACTTTCTCAAATTACTGTTACATGTTATACGCTTCAAGCCTTATTCCTGGATTCTCTAAACTAAAATCAGGCAATTCTGTGTATATTTGGGGCTGGATTTTGTAAAAGTTATTCATATGACTCTGACTAATGTTCATTCATGCCAACCTGGTCTCATTAAAAACCAGAAATGAAAAACATTTCTAACAGCTTTAACACTATGCAACAAATAGTTAACCAATTTCTCATTTGTTCCTCATGAGAGAACTGGAATCAAACCTGTCTGGTTAATAATTTCACTATGTGAGTAATGTTAATAATAGAGAAGTTTAATATTCTCAGCAGATACATTATTCATTTCTAATGATACTCTATCTTACCATTTCAAAGTCATTAATGACCACAAGTATCTTAATTTTGATATGCCTTACTTGATGAAATAGGGATCCAGTCTTAGCCTACATATTTATATGCACATAACATATAACCTGTAATCAATGCATAAATCCTTACCTAAGCTAAACTGTGATTATTACTCAGTATGAAATGTTTAGCATTTTTTTTCTGGTTTTGAATTAGTTAAGAACAACTTCTTATTATAAGCAAAATGTGATTGTGTGAGCACCACTCATGAAGGTGATTTGATTTCTAGGTAAACTGTTCAGCAATAACCTAGCATTTTCAAAGAAACAATAACTGAGCTATTAGGGAAAACAGATACTCTGTGTGAGCAAAATATTATATTGATATCTTCATATGACAGCAAGTTATTTCTCTGTTGTTAGTAAAAACATCTGGTTAGAATATGCATGGGTTTTCTTTTTTAAAGAAAGCACGCGTGTAAAATAGTGATAGTAGTGTCAAAAAAATTATTTACAATTGGAAATAGGCAGAAGATATTACTGGGTGTTTCATTGCAGAGCATGGCTTAACTTTCTATTGGCTGGGCAATTTTCAACATTAATCATGGAGACCAACTTGTAGATCTTTTTTTTTTCAGTAGAGATGCAAATAAGATCTGTTAGCTTATTACTCAGTTAAGTAATCTTTGACATTTGTTCATTATGTATTTGTCTCAGTGTCATTATTTTACCTTTTTGAAAAACATTAACAACTAGCAAACAAATTGAATAAAAACAGAAACAGGACAGCTCTTAAATTCTCTCCTTTATTTCCCTTTTATAGAGGTTCCTCTATTTTTCAGTGTCCTACTATGTTCATAACTCTTGCCTGTTCTTTTCTCATTTCTAATTTGCATGTGATCAATAAAAGAATTCACTATTCCAAAATCATTTTCACGATTTTCTCTACAAATAATTTTGTTGTTGTTAAGAATGAAGACCAACCAAATAACTTATGCCACTGAGAATTGGCAGGGCACTTGGGTACATGGGAGCAGTGCCATTGAAGGTATGCCACTCCAGAGCAGGCAGTGCATCTGCTTCTGGGAAAATGACTGAATTCCTGACTTCTTTTTTTTATCTAAAACTTTATTTTTTTAGGGCAGTTTAGGGTTCACAGCAACTCAGGTAAATGTACAGAGATTTCCCTCTGCCCCTCCGTCATCATCAACATCCCCCACCAGCATGGTACATTTGTTATCACTGATGACCCTACACTGATACATAATCACCCCAAACCATAGTTTACATTAGAGCTCACTCTTGGTGTTGCACATTCTATGGATTTGGGCAAATATATAATGACATGGATCCACCATTATGTTTTCATGCAAAGTATTCTCACTGCCCTAAAAAATCCTCTGTGCTCAGGAAATCCTATATTTATCCCTCTCTGCCTCCGACCCCTGGCAACCATTGATCTTTTTTCTCCAGAGTATTGACTTTTCCAAAATATAATATAGTTGGAGTCATACAATATGAAGGCTTTTAGATTGACTTCTTTCACTTACTTAGTAATATGCATTTAAGTTTCCTCCATGTCTTTTCATGCCATGATAGCTTCCTTCCTCTTAGCACTGAATACTTCTATTCCATTGTCCAGATGTACCACAGTTTATTAACCCATTCACCTAATGAAGGACACCTTGACTGCTTCTAAGTTTTGGCAAGTATGAATAAAGTGACTATAAGTATCCCTGCACAGGGTTTTGTGTGGCTGTAAGTTTTAAATTCCTTTGGGTAAATACCAAGGAGTTTGATTGCTGGATAACACAATAAGGGTAAGAATATGAGTAAGAAACTTCCAAACTGCCTTCCAAGGTGGCTGTACCATTTGCACTCCCACCAGCAATGAATAGGAGTTCCTGTGGCTCCTCCTCTTCACCAGCATTTGGTGTTGTCAGTGTTCTGGGTTTTGGCCATTCTAATAGGTGTGTGGTGGTATCTCATTGTTTTAATTTGCATTTCCCTGATGACTATAATGTGGATTCCTGACTTCCTTTTTATTTTAAACATTCTTATAGCTGTAGCTATAAAAATAACTGTGCATTAATAATTCTTGTCTCACTGAATCTAGAGCATTTACATGAAAATATATCTTAAGCAAGAAGAGAGCAAAGTAACAAACAAAACAGCTAAAGTGAGCCTGCTGGATTACTTATGGAATGGGGACCTGCTGGCCCTTTGTCCTTGATGTTAACAGTTGGGACCACTTCATCATCCGTAAGATTCTCTCCTATCTGGGATTCTGGAATCCCTCTTGTCTCCAGTCGGGAGCAGAGACAGAAGAGGAGCCCTGGATAGGTAGTCCAGCGACTCAGGATTGGCTGCTGCTCCTAAGATGACATTGATACCCTGTTCTCTAGAAATTAAGCCCTTGCTTTGTCTTCTAATTCCTCTGCGACTGCCTTAGGCCTTATCCTCCGTCTTAGGTGGCAGCTCTGTGGCAGCAGGTTCCTCCTCTATTTTCTGGTTCTCCAATGACTTGGTTCTTCCCTTATTCTTCTCTGTCCTTTTATTTGGTATATTATCTGAGAAGTATCCAATATCTCTTGCTTTTAGTGACTGCATCCTGTCCTTAAATTTCAGGCTTCATATCATTCTTTGATCTCTGACACTGGCCATATGCCTTCCTGTACTCCTTCTGGTTGCTAGACACCCATGTTTGTATGAACCTAACCTTCCAAATTCTTTACCTGGCTGGATTTCCCACTGGGGTTGAGACATTTTTTGGTGGTGCTGTGCCTTCTTTGTCTCCTTTCATGGCCTACCCTCAAATTCACATCCATGTGTACCTGTCCCATCCAAAAAGCTGAACTTATTTGCACTTTCAGAGCCCTCGTTTTTGAAGAATGGCCTCTTCTCCATCATTCCTCCGTGCCACTTATGACAGTTTCCCAAGAAATAGGAGAAAATAAAGGATATGGAGTGGGTACTTGGTAGAAAGATTCCTCATTCTTGTCACAACTTATGGCCCAAAAAACTTCAGATAGTTTATTGGTAAACTATTATAACATTTAAGTTTATAGTACAACAGTGACTATCTGTTTAATTCTGGTGCAATCATATTTTACTTGTAACATGCTTTATCAGATGTTCATTAGATGCATTGTTCTCTTCCAAAGTCCCCTTGAGAACGTATTAGACAACCCAGAGAGTCAGGGTGGGT
This sequence comes from Manis javanica, assembly GCF_040802235.1. Taxonomy (NCBI): domain Eukaryota; kingdom Metazoa; phylum Chordata; class Mammalia; order Pholidota; family Manidae; genus Manis; species Manis javanica. Next base: position 177,043,052 of record NC_133157.1, on the reverse strand, counting down.
AGTTCATGTCCATTATTTTAATAAACTCACTCATGTATACTAAAGCACTGTAAACTATGGATATAAAGATAGTTCTTCTTTATTTTATCATGTAAATGATTGGAAATACTCCTGCATACATTACAGTTGAGTAAGAGTTTGTCAAGTTATTTCTGAATTTTATTCCTAAATCTTGTCACTAGGCTCTTTGACTATTCTATTTTTAGCAACTGCAACTATGAAGTAATATCTGGCACTTAATAATCTACATCCTTAGGTGTTGAACTAGGAAATTCAGGACTTTTCAATATATACTGTTCACCTTTTCCAGAAAATATCTTTATTACATTGCACCTGAGAAAATCCAAGGCTTGAAACTTTAGTAACAATAGCAACACAAGTAGAATAATATTATCCCAGGTCTTCTTGTAAGCACTTTACAAAAACTGAATCACAAACTCTCACAAGAACCCTGGGAGATGGGTACTATTATCTCTTTTTCTATATGAGAAGATTAAAGCAGAGATAGTAAATAATGTTCTACCATCACACTAACATAAGAAGTTTGGCTTTCCCTCCTAAGTTTTATTAAGAATGAGAATGAGCAGGATCTCTATTTTGTGCTTTACGAATGTGTTGCCTCTGAAAGAATAGGCAGATCCTTTTACCACATTACTGGGAACATAATGACCACATGATATCTTTTCTTATTTTGTTAATTTTTAAACTCAAGAGTTTATGACAGAATGCCCACTTATCTCATGAAATGGCTGAAAAGTGGTATAATGCATGATTCAGTTTGTCTGAAAAACTCAAGATACAAAAGCAATCACTTCTCTGCGTGTCTCACAGTGGAGCTGACCTCCACCTCCTCTCTTCATCTTGTTTGCTTTTGCTCCCATTTCCTGACTGTGTCCTCCCTACCCCCACTCTAAAGACCATCCCTGGTATCCAGAGGCCTTATGAATTATCTTCAACCGGACAGATTTCGTTCTAAGGTCCATTAATACTTTGAGTATTGGCTAATATGTTTGTCCGATCTTGCATTTGAATGCATTTCCCTAATATCGAATTCCCAAATTGTTTTAAATTCTCCATTAGGATCATTTGGGGTATTTAAAAATGTATGAAGGGTTGATGCCTGTTGATGTGAGCCTGTCAGTCACTGCCGATGACTGCAGGCGGAGGCCCTGGTGAGGAGGATGTGGGCTACTGCTGGACCTCAGTAGAGTGCTGTTGCATCTTCAATGGCCTGAGTGGTATCTAAACATGTCTCTGATTTAATGCTTTTATCAGCTAATTCAGTTTCCTATCCAGACCGTATTGTTTTTCTTCAGTGCAGTGAATTGCTGGGATAAAATGGAGAAGCAGGAAAAGAAAAACACATTTCTATGTATAACACCACCGGCCTCGGAAATGTGCCCCAGACACGAGCCTGAACCTTGACAAAAGGTACTTGAAAAAAAATTAAAGATAAATTATTTAAACAAAATTTTAAGACTTTTTTTTCTTCAAAATAAATCCAGAATATAGTCTGCCTTTAGAAAACATCCAGAACAACTCGGGACAAGGGGTGGCAGCCGTTCAGAAGAACTTTGGAAGTCTGTTTTGAAACTCAAAAGATGAGCCGTGCTGGGCTGCCAACTACTTCACTCTTATTTCGAATTATAGCCATGGAGAGCCAGACTGGACCAATTCAACAAACTGGGACATTTGTAAAATTTTCTTTAAAGGGTAAGTATGAGACCAAAATCTTTCAAGGCCATTTACTACTCCCCAGATAAAGCAATCCTGTTGGTAGCAATTTGGTGCTCATGCTTGCTGAGATAAGCTTACTGATGCAGAGTGTTTGGATTATACTGATGTTTCAGGTGTGTGTTTTGGAGAAAAATGGTTTCAATTCATGGTCTGAGTTAAAGACTTCAACACATGTGGACCAAGGGAATATTGTTTGTAACCCTGTTATAATCACATACATGTATACTTCTGTATGTCTAAAGTAAATGTACCACATGCTAAAATATATCGGTTATCATGTAGCATTTATATTCCAAGTTGGTATTATTTATATTGGCTCCAGATAGCTTCGGTAGTTGCTACCTTGAGACATATTTCTGCAAGTTAATATTTTGGAGCTTAGAAATCATCTGGCTATCAACACATTTCTCATGCAAGCACAGTGACTCTGTATTGCTTTTCAATCAGATGGTAAGTTAGAAAAATTAAATTGAGGCTTTAAAATAATGTGCATGCATGCAAATGCCTTTTATTTTTCATTATTAATTTTTTCACCCTCGAGAAATAATTCCTTGAGATTGCCTTTTCCTGATGGGACACCGAGACTAGGTTGGCTGAAAGCTCAGAGGAATTCGGTGAAGTTAGGCGGGAGAGGACTTCATAATTCCTGATGCTTTGCTGCTGCTGACCAGTGGACACCCCCTCCCCGTTTCTCTCATTTCCAAGAGAGACACTTCGGTTGGCACAATGCAGCGCTCAGCTACAGGTTCAGAGTATTCTACTCCACAGCAGGACTCCTTTCCGTCCTACAGGGAAATAGGCCTCCATTATAACCTCAACTCTCGGCAAGAACACAGTTAAGGACTGAATTAAGCTATTGCCCACAATTGCAAAAAATTGGATGCAACGTCTTTTCGTTCCTTTTGAAGACATAAGGCTTACTTGAAGTGGAACAAATGTACTCAGCAAGCTGATGGGCGCATAAATCTGTCTGCGACAACTGTAATAGAGTTATGCATGCTACTGCTTGTTAATCAAGAGTTTAAGTCTTAGGTTGAATAACCAAATTCTGTTGATTTTTGTTTTTTGAAGATCAAATCAAACTAGTTTTCTTCCACAGATTTGACACTGCTCATCTCCTGTTTCTTTTTTGTCTGTCCTCATGTTTGCTCATCTTTAATGTAAATGCACCTTATGGATTGTTGAACTTTCTAGAGATTCCTGCTGCGTTGATTAATTGCTAATGAATGCTAATGAAGGAGTGAGGTGAATCTACACTATGATGTATTTAAGGGATGATTGATTAGATTTAGCACTGGCTGTCAGGAGAGTACTTACCAGAGGAACAACAAGTCCATAAAATATGCACAGAGTGGCTGGCAGTCTCCCTCTGTGACTCTGGCCTTTCAAGTCAAGTTCCGAGGTTCATTGAATCAGAGAAAGGACTAACCTTTTAGCTTTTTTAACTGAAATAAATTTTCTTGTTCAAAAACATGGAAATTTTGATAATGGGTTTTAATGAAAAACTGATAACATTGGATATTTAATTGTTAAAATGATATTTCACAGGTTGTTTTTAAGGATAAAAATAACTTCTAAGGAAAAAGTGGCCCTACCAAATATGCTTGGTATCCATGGATTTAAATAGCAAATTAACCAATTTGCATAAAGGATAGTGCATAGTTATTGTTTAATAAATATTTGTTTATTAGCTCACTTAGAAAAGGTACTGAAGTCCTAAAATCAGATTCTATGATCCTAATGAATTTGACAGTTAATGTTAATTTTTATTCTTTTTCCACTCTTAATGACACTTGTTTGTAGTTCCAAAACTTTCTTAATTCTACTTGGTGAAAAAATACCTCCTTGACTCCCTTTCTCTTCCTGCTGTAAAGCAACCCTGAAACAAATGAAAATAGTTTGGGGGAAAAAAAAAGAAAATAGTTTGGGGATTCAGGAATGTTGGGATTTTGAGGGAGTCAAGTAAATTATAATGCCATTCTTTCCTGCCAGCTTTTGGGATCAGATGGGAAATAAGACAAAAGCGTATCAGGTAGACAGCCATGACTGTTCATAAGTGGGTATTGGAGAAGGTGATTTAGGACTGTGACAACAAGAGGCCCCATAACATGAATGATCACGTACAGTCTCATCTGCAGAGATGACACTGAGGACTCGTGGCTCCCTCCAAAGGAAGCCTGCCCAGTGCTCCTTAACAGATGCAGAAGCAGAAGAGAAAACTTGCTTCCTGAAGGTAGCTACTGCCTGGATGATAAGTGGGCAGGAAGGGCTGAGATGTGCACGCCTGACTCATCCCCCAAAGTCACTAATTAAGTAAGTCAGATCTTCCCTCGTGAGAGAGGAGCCAGAGGGGCCAGAAGAGACAGGAGAGTAAAACTTCTGCACGGAAGGCAGGATTAGGAGGATATTTGGGGGAAGAGCATTACTCCAAATAAAGAAAACCAAATTGATTTGATGTACAAGTCAACTAAAACCTATTAAAAAAAAAAAGTATCTTTAAATATTACCATGACAAAAGGACAGCTTATCGTGAGAAGTGGTACCATGGATCATCAATTTTGAGAAGCACAGTCCCAGTTATATACCAGAGTTAAGAAATTTATAAACTTAAAAATTGTTCCTTGAGATGTCTGTCAGGATAAGAAAAAAGGTGGTAGGTGTGAGCTGGCACTAAGACTTACAGAAAAATGTTTTTAACTACATGAAATCAAGAAATATGCATTTCTAATCAACTAGATATTAACATATGGACTCATAGAGATGATTGGTTGCCCTTTTTCCCCTTTTCTTCTAGTTATTTTGTCTTTGTCTTATCTTGTCTTACATTGCCAAATATAATTTATGATATTAATATTGCTTATTAATTACAAAATGCAATTTAGAGCTGTCTCCTATTTTGATGATCAAACTGAGTCAGTTTTACAATCAAATGCTGTTTCTAAAAGTTTTCCCTAGGGAACATTTGTAACTTTTTTTATCACATGGGGGTAATTACGTTCTGTATTTAGTCGCTCAATCATGTAATTTCAAAAGACATAGAATATGAATTTTAGCTAACTTATTTTATAATATTATTGCATTTGTTTATAAAGTTTATAGAGTTGAGTAACAGAACTGGAGAAATGTTTGACATAAGGAAGATTTGCAAAATAGTAATCATTCTACATTTAAGTCCATTTTAAAATCCACATTCTATGCAATATCTATTTCTGATATTTTCTTTCTTGAGAACATCTTCCATGTGGCATGTTTTATTTTTTCATCTGTTATCTAACATTTTTATTCACAGAGTTACAGAGTGTGGCTATTCCTCTACAACACCATGAGGACATGCAAATATATTTGCCTTAACATTAGCGACATGTTGTAGACAATCATTTGGATTATGGCTGGGTACTTCTTTTTGAGTTATTGACTGAATTTTTTCTTAATATTGCAATTAATTTTTACTATTTCAATTAATAATTTAAAAATATTTCAATTTTTTGTAATAATTCAGTTAAGATCAGATAGGCTCTGCCTTAAGCTATGGATTTATGTTCTGTAATTTCCCTATTTTATAAAATCGATTCACCTCTTTTTATGTTGTGTGTGTGTTTCTGTGTATGTGGCATAGCTATCTGAGCAAAAATGTGCCTTTTTTTGAGGTAATAATGTATCATTTTACTCTTTTTCTAGAGCACTTCCAGAGGTGGGCAACCCTGGTCAATAGCTATTTGAATCTTTATCCAACTCATATAATATAGACTCCTGATTCTGGATAGATTCTAATAGTATTTGAATATTTGAATCTTTATCCAATTCATATAGTATAGACTGCTGATTATGGATAGATTCAAATAGTATCTTCAAAAAGTCTGCACAAACTCAATGTCTCTGCTTTTTGTTCTGCCTTTTTAGATACATATTTTGGAAAGGATTGGCTACTTCATAACTCCACAAATTTAGTACAGCCAGAGCTAAAAAAAAGAGTAAACAAATACAACTTTGATTCTTTTTTACTGAGCTAATTACCTTTTCTTAGCTAGAGGAAATGCCTTAGTACATCATGCTAATCTTTTTTTGTCCTTTTAATACAGTGGTTCTGCCAATATTCTCCTAGTGCAACCCAGTGAATTTCTTTATTTTGCCTTAAATTCCTTCCTGAACATTGGAGAAAACCATGTCTGCTAACTCCGATGTTGCTATGGTAGAAACTAGTAAAAATTGCATCCCTTTGTCTCTTTACCTCAAATAGTTTTAAGGATTTTTCTTTTGTCTTAACCTTTGAATCCCTCTTGTAATTGCAGTGTTCCACTCTGCGATATTCCTAAATCCACCATGAATCATGAGTATGGGCAGTACTCTGAAGAGACGAATAAAGCTCTTTCTTGTAAAGTGAGTTCTTGTCATGTGTGACAATCTAAATTTAATTATCAGTGTAAGCCATGCTGTATCCCTAATAACTTTGGAGTTAAATATATCTGCCAAGTTAAATATTAAGTAATTGCAAAGGGAGAGAGAGAACAATTAACAAATGTAGGCAATAGAGGGCTTTCCTCAGGTGAGAGCTGAAGCAGAGCCAGTGGGGCAAAGAGACTCTCAATGATGGGAATTACTTAGAAAGTTCTAGTAAGAACAGAAAGATGACAGTTAATTTTATATTCCAGAGCATGACAAGGTAGAATTTAAGGGAGTGTTTTATGAAAGGATTTAGTGTAGTTGGAGAAGGGGGGAGAGAAAGAGGAAAGGAAACTAGTGTCTGTAACAGGCACCTGCTACCCACTTTCATTTTCACTGCAGCATCATTTTACAAACAGGGAACTGGAGTTTAATAATGTGAAGTGACTTGGCTATGGTTTACAAAACTGGTATTATAAGGAGGTAGAACACATAAATTTAGAAACCTGTTTTAGGAGTTACTTAATGGGCCTTCTTCTTATAATTGATGGGCAAAGATTTTAGGTACAAATAAAAAGAAGCCATAGCAAAGAAAACAGAAGGATGGATGTGTCTAATCAAAGTCCATTCACTTTTGCCTCAGCCCCAAGTAAGTACTTGGCTGACTGATGGAGAGGGTCAGGAGTTCTGCTAACCCCACTGCAAGTTCCCTCCATAAGCAAGGACAGACATGGTTTCTTGAGATATTCAAAGGAATTAAACTCATGTTTAATTTTCAAAAACTTTTCAAAAACTTTTCCTCCAAGTTCTCTTTTTACCTTGTCAAAGATACAACTGAACATGGTTGATAAAGCATCTTAATATGATTTTTTGGCAAACTAGAACTAGAATAGCTTATGGAGGATTCCATTTTTGTTAAGCTTTTTGGGATTAATTTGAAAAAGTTAGTTTAAATGCTTATTTGATCCCATTTGTTATTGTGGTTAATTATATATAACATAAAATTTGACATTTTAACCACTTTTGGATGTATAGTCCTGTGGTATTAAGTACATTCACACTTATGCAACCATCATCACCATTCAATTCCAGAGCTTTTTCACCATCCCAAACTGAAACTCTGTACTCATTAAATGCTAATCACCATTCTACTTTCTGTCTCTCAATTTGACTCTTCTAAGGTACCTCATATAAATGGTGTCATTTAATATTTGTCTTTTTTTTTTTGTCTGGCTTATCTCACAGAGCACGGTATTTTCAAGGTTCACCCACATTGTAGCATATGTCAGAATTTCTTTCCTTTTTGAGGCTGAATAGTATTCCATTATATGCACATACAGCATTCTGATTATCCATTCATCTCTTGAGGGACAATTGTGTTTTTTTTCCTACCTTTTGGCTATTGTAAATAGTGCTGTTATGAACATGAGTGTACACGTTTGATCCCTTCTAAAAGGACTTCTGTCCAATAGAATTCTCACCTTTCTAGTTAACACACTCCTCACCATATACTTCTTGTGTATGTTTCTCCCTGGGAAATCAATGCATAAACATTTCCCTCTAGGTCCATCTCTACCCTTTTATCCTGATCTTCCTATCCTCCTCTTACTCCTTTCCCCTACCAAAAAAAACCCAAAAAACCCTTCTAGTATCCATTGAATCGAAATGCACACAAGGGTCTATCACACACAAACAGGACGTGGATCTCTTTTAGCAGTGAAACTTGGTTAACAAGTTTATTTCCTCATTATTTTACATGTCACATTGTAGGGTGTTATTGTCCCAGACTTCTCATTAGCACCTCATTATTATGCTCCTTCATATATCGTGTTTGTTTTTAAATTTCTCTGAAAAGCCCTGCTAACAAAATGTCACTATGTGAATTCCCAAGAACTTCTATTGCTGTAGCATTGGAAATGTGTCTGAGATGTCTTAGAAAATGAATAGCTCAGCAATTAGGAGCCTACACTGGCAGGGAAAGCAAATAAACTGCAGTCAAGGAAAAATGACCAATGAATCCACATTAAATTTATTTTCTTCTTTAGCCTCTTGTTAATCCCTAATTGCTAGCAGACAGGTAAGAGGATAAATTCCACAGGCTATTGTCCTGGCAGAATGCAATTTGAATGCCCAATTAATTATTGGTCTGGCATGATGTTTAATTTAGATAAAGTGACTCTTTAGTAAACTGTTGCTTTTCTGACACACAGTCAAAAAATTACCTGTCCAAAAAAGATGCACAATTCTGTGGGCTCCAGGTCTAATACTACACTTTACCTCCACTGTTTCTTTATGTCTCAGAAAAAAAAAAAGAAAAAGTAGAGCTGAAAGTGTGTCTGGTCTCAGAAGGGCTTTAACAATAGAATTCCCAGATAGGAGGCTATGAGTAGTAGCAAATTAGTCTCACAGCACTTTCTTGCTGAGCATCTACTACTCTCTCCTCCTTTATACTTGCGACATTACCTAGAAAAGATAATATCTTTACTAGATCCTACCCTGATAGATTCTTTTAGAGATGACGATGGTGGAATTAAAAAGAGGCCATTTGCAATCTCTGGACATCTGTATTTTCGAGAAGTTGCTGCGACACTCTGCTATTAATACTGTCAAAGGCCTGCATCAGATCAGCAAGAGCCACATACCACAGATGGCACTTTTCACATGCCTTTTCCGGGAGCTAATGGAGACTAAAGATCAAGTTCGCGGCAGCACTTCCTCTGCAGCCATGCTGGCTCTCTGGTAGAAGTAAGTGCATTTTAGCACTTGAGGAAGCAGCCAGTTGAGAAAGATTCTTGCCAGAGCATTATCAAGAGTAGATTGACAGGAGATCTCCTAAACAATTTTCACACTCCAATCTGCCACCTTTGTCTCGTGTAGAGGCATTATAATTGCAGTTTTGGAGCCATTTGGCAGGATTTCATCCCCTAAGAGACATAAATAATTGTTAAAGACCCTGGGATTAAAAGGCGACATGTAAGTGGTAACCTGACCTAACCTCTCTATTTTCGGGTAGGTAGATACCTACCATAGGCTCTGCTACCTTTTAGATTATCCCTGCCCCACTCTCCCTGGAGATTGGGTTATCTATATAACTCTGCTCTTTGAAAATAAGAAAATAAAATTATTCTTTATGCCACTCAAGTTGCTTCAATACAGCTTATAAACCTGTAGTTTGGATCATTTGTTAGAGGAGAAAACCTGAAATCCATTTCAGTTACCTTTTCTGAGAAATGAGAGAGGAATAATTCCAACTCCTTTTCAATTTATTTGGTCATTTCTATCAATTTAGAAATTATTTATTATTATTTATACTAAAGATAGTAATTCATAGAATAAATGTAATGCTAATAATAATAGCTTATATTTACCAGGTGTTTATTATACCAAGTTTTGTGGTTATTCTCATTGTAAGCCAGACAAAACCCTAGGGAGCTCCTGATGATCAGAGGGTTAAAAATCTACCCGAGGTCATCAGCACTAAGTGACCAAGCAGGATTGCATGTAAGTGGTTTGAATTGAACTCTCTTAACCACTATGATTTACTGCTGATTAATAGCATAATATTTCCCATAAACCAAACATTTACAACTATTATAACCATCTATGACTCTTCTCTTTATTAAAAGTGCTCCATGTTCTTGTAGACATTTCAGTCTTACTCTGCTATACATGTCTTTACTTCCATTGAACCTGTGTGCCCTGTATTAAAAAATAATTTTTGTGTCTCTGTGTTATACTTGTCACCTAGCAACTCTCTAAAGAAAGCAAACATTTCATATTTTACCTTGTATGTCCCTATATATCCCTATGCCTACATACTGTACATAGAATTTGTAGAATTTCTATTTATAGAATGGAAATAGCATTAGGAGAATAAATTTGTGAATTTATAAATACTACTTTTATTCCATTCAAAATCAGTTCATTTTTGTGAAATCTTTCTGTTTTGTTAAGTAAACTTGAATTAGTGTCATATTTTCACAAGTGAAACAGTACAGGCAGAGTATCTTAATTCCTTTCTTCACGTGATGGGTGGACAGATCATGTAATTTTTTGTTCCAGGATATTAGAAGGTATATTTCCTTTCAATATGGACACAGACCTCTAGATATTTATGTACACTAACAACAGTATTTCTCTGTCTTACCCATCATAAATAGGAACATAGGCAAGTCCATCACAATAAGGAAATTATATGTGTCATATTTGGAATTCCCTAAATATCCATGAATTTTACTCATCAGTACTAGGGTGGGGCTCTAAGATTTTTTATACATCTCCCTATAGATAGACCTTATTCTACTCTATGCATATGTGTGTTTCTAGAAATCCCTAGTCAGAACTTGATTTTCAGAGCAAAGAGCAAAAATGGATCAGAACTCAGGAATGTGAGAATCTAGACCCCAGAGAAGTCTGGGATCATTGGAGTCAATGCCAAAATCTGTAAATGGCATTTGTACTTTAAACTCTGTCTAAAAGATGAGAAATATGATAGTCTTTTGCAGGGTTTTAGATACTGCCTTTGCCCTCCCTGAATCTTCAGAATGACTGGTGTGTTTGTGATAGAAAGCTTTAAATCCTTAGGTAATAACATCAGCCATGCTTCTTAGACATGTTCTCAAATTTATGCTAATTTTAACACAGACTTCCTCCCCCAAGTATTTATAAAATGGAACATCTTCTGGTCCTCTAGCTATTGTAATACATATTAGAAGTAGGACTTCATCTCCAAATTTACCAATCCATCTTTTGGAAAAATAAAAAAGTTAGGAAAGACTAAAGTGGAAAAACAGGATATAAGGAACTACAGATAAGATCACTTTTATAATATATCATGCTTCCCTAATTCTTGGATATTACCTTAGCCATATGGAGATTTTTCCTTTGCCTTTTAATTTTAATTTTTAATACACTTTATTTAACTAAAATTGGCATTCAATCAAACCCATCCATTTAAAACATACAGTTCAATGAGATTTGACAATTCACAAACTTAACGTAACTGCTAGCACAAAGTATGGAGATTTTGCTCAACATTTCCTCATGCCTTTTTGCAGTTAGGCCCCTCTCTTCACCCTTGGATTCTGGAAGTCATTGATCTGTTTTCTGTCATTATAGATTAGATTTTCCTTCTACAGAAATTCATATAAATGGGATCAAACACAGTGCACCTTCTTATGTCCAGTTTCTTTTGTTCAGCATAATGTTTTAGGTTTTCATCTTTATTACATATATTAGTAGCTCATTTCTTTCAAAAGCTGAGTAGTACTGCATTTCACGGATATACCACAATTTGCCAGTCCATTCATCTCTACATAGACAATTAATTCCAGTGTTAGCTAATACAAACAAAGCATATATAGTTTAATTCAGCTTATAAATATTCATGTTAGATTCTGTGTTACTTTTTAAAAAAGATTTTGTAGAATTGAAGTTTTATTCTTTAAATATTTGGTAGAATTCACTCAGTACGCTATCTAGGCATAGAATTTTCTCTGTGGAAATGGTTTTAACTATATATTCAACTTACTTAATAGATACAGCACTATTCAGTTTATTTATTTCTTGAATAAGATTTGTTCATGCTTTTTAAGGAATTTATAGTTTTCATCTGTTATCAAATTTATTTGATAAAAGTTGTTTCTAATATTCTCTTAGTATTTTTTAGTATCTTTAGAATCTATAATGGTATCTACTTTATTCCTGGGTATTTATTTCTTCTGACTTTCTCTTTTTACTTTTTTAATCATTATAGCTAGAGGTTTATCAATTCTGTTGATCTTTACAAAGGAACAGGTTTTTTTACTTCATTGATTTCTCTCTGTTTAGTTTTTCAATTTAATAGATTTTCTCTTTATTATAGCCTTCTTTATGCTTAGTCTGGATTTAATAAACTCTTATTTTCTTAGTTTATTGGGTGGAAGCTCCAATTATAGTTTTTAGTTTCTTTTTCTTATCTAACAAAATTGTTTCTGTAGTATCTCACAAAAAAATTAATATATAAAATTTTCACTTTTTTATTAGAATTATTTTCTTATTTCCCCTTCAATTTCTTTTCTGATCTATGGGTTATTTAGAAATGTGTTAATTTGCAAACATTTGGGAAGTGTCCAGATATTTTGTTACTGATTCCTATTTAATTCTATTGTCAGTGAACATACTTTGTATAACTCCAACTCTTTGCACTTAAAAATGTATAGTATGTTAGTTAGGTTGACCTAGTTAATAGTGTTGTTCAGGCCCTTTGTAACTTAATTTTGTGTCTATTTTTATCTGACTATCATACTGATTACTGATAGCAGGATGTTAATGTATCCAACTATACTTGTGGATTTGTGTATTCCCTTTCAATTTTATCTGTTTTTGTTTCATTTATTTTGAAACTTTGCTGTTGGGTGTGTAAAAATTTAAGATTGTTATGTCTTCTTGATTAATGAACTCTTTTAGTATTATGTAATATTATTCAACTCTGGTAAAAATTTCTTCTTCTGAAGTCTATTTTGTCTGATATTAACATTGCCATTCCAGTTTTGTTTTGTTTGATCTTTGTATGGTATACAATTTTTAAATCCTTTTTCTCCAACCTTACTATGTTTTGTATTTAAGAGAGTTATCAGAAGAGTATATTTGAAATTCAAAATAACATTTAAGAAATAAGAAATAAGAGAAAATCCTTTATACTTACTTATATCCACCATTTGTTTGTTCTTTTTATTCTTTTCTGTATCTCTAATTTTCTGTCTAAAAAATTTTTTTTTCTAACTTAAAGGTTTTCTATTTTTTTGCTGATAGAACTCCCTTTAGCATTTCTTTTAATGCAGGTAGACTGACAATGAATTCTCTCAGTTTGTCTGTCTGATAATGTATTTTGCTTTTAATTTTGAAAACTATTTTCAGTGTGTAAGGAATTTAAATTGGCTTCATTGTTTTTTTCTATTAACACTTTAAAATCTCTCCTCTTTTTTCCTGGCTTGCATAGTTTTGACAGGATGTCTGCTTTTATTCTTAATGCTGATGGTGAATCCTTAATTTATCATCTGTAATGTCTCCTCTAGCAGCTTTAAATATTTTACCCTTATCACAAAATTTCATTGTGATATAATTGTGATTTTCTTCATGTTTCTTTTACTGGAGTTTGTTGAGCTTCTGGGGTTTGTGAATCTAAACTTGTCATCAAATTTGGAAGAATTTTGGTCATTTATTTTGTTCAATTTTATTATTCTGCCCACTTCCCTCCTTCTGGAACATTGATTATATATACAATAGACCGTTTGATATTCTCTACATGTCACTATGGCATTTCTTCTCATTTCTGGTATTGGTATTTAGTGTTATCTCTCCTCTTTTTCTTCATGAACCTAAGATTTTATTAACTAATGTACTCCATTCAAAGAATGAAATTTTCATTTTGTTGTTTCTATTATTTGCTTTTTACTCATTTCTGCTCTTTAATATTTCCTTATTTCTAATTTTAAGTTCATTTTGCTTTTTTAGAACTTTTTTCTTATCTAATAGAAGCATTTACAGCTATAAATTTCCCTTTCAGCACTAACTTAACTGCATCCTTCTAAAAATATACTAAATTTGCTATGTAGTATTTTCATTCATTAAATTCACAGTCATTTGTACTTTTTATTATCATTTCTTCTTTAATGTGGACTATTTTAAAGTGAGTTGTTAATTTCCAAATATGTGAGGTTGTCTAAATATTTTCTTTTTGTCGATTTCTACTTTTTCAATTTTCATTAGATGACATATTATGCATTATTTCAATACTTTAAAAATCACTCAGACTTGTTTTATAGCCCAGCATATCTTCTATCTTGGTGACTGCATACTTGACAAGAATTTTAATTTTATAGTTGTTGGATGTACTGTTCTACACATATCTTTTAGCTCATTATGTTTGATAGTATCATAAACATCTACATCTTTATCATTTTGTGTATGTGTGTAGTAGTTTTATCAATTGCTGAAAGAGATTTGTTTTATCTCCAACTATGTTTACTAAATGCTTTATTTCTCTTAAATTCTATCAATATTTTCATCATGTACTTTGAAACTCTGTTATAAAGTTCATAACATTTATAATTGTTATGTCTTCTACATGTTTTACTGTTTTACCACTATAAATGTCCTCTGTCTTCTTAAATTTACTATATAGTACAATTTTTTCCATCCATTCCTTTTCAACTTGTTTGCATCTTCATATTTGATGTGGGTTTCTTTTAGATAGCATTCAGTTGACTTTTTCTTTCCCATTCTTACATATGCTTTTCAAATGGAGTGTTTAATTCACTAATAAAGTAATTTACGCTGTGGTTGTATTTTGACCTACTGTTTTACTATTTGTTTTGTTTTATGTCTCCTCTGTTTTTTGTTTCTCTGATTTAGTCTTTCCTTCTTTTGGGTCACGTTGATATTTTTTAGAATCCCACTTTAACTTATTATTGACTTTTTAGCTAACCTATACCTCTTTGCCTTATTTTTGTGTTGACTGTTCTGTGATTTAAATACACATTCTAGGCTTTTCTCAATTTACTTAGAGTTTAGATTTTAGCTCTTCAAATAAAATATTTAAAATGTATAAACACTTAAGTCATTTTTTTATCTCCCATCATTAATTTCATAGTTGTCATATGCATCACAGATACATGCATTATAATCTCTACATAATGATATGATTTTTGTTGTAGATACATGTGTAAAACAGAATGTTTGTTACTATTCTATTATTTAATTCTTCTATTCTCCAGTCCTAGACAAAGTATTTCCATTTACTATTAATATCAACTAACATGAACCATTGGCTTTGTTGTTGTGAGATTTTTGTTGGAGTAATCTTGAGTTAATTGTGCCATCTTAAGATACAATCTTAAGTGATTTAAATACGTTACATTTCCTCCAATCCAACTTAGTTCTGCCCTGGTGAGAAGATAGTTGGTTAAAAGTTAGGGTTTTCATTGTTTCACTCTTTCCTGTTTTTCCTCAACAAGATTTAACCAATACTCTCCTCCCAAAAGGTAGGTTTTATGAAGAGTCAGAAAATAAATTGGTTGTAACACTACCATGAGTGGGAATAATGATGATATAGTATTGTGGCAAAGAACCTAAAGAGGGGGAACCCTATGCTAACTATCATTAGCTGAGAGCTCGCTATCTCAGTTAGATTTTGAGTGAGTTAAAAAAGACTTTTTTTTCCTTTTCATGCTGTGGAAGCTTAGTAAGAACAAATCCTGCTCCATTGATTTGATGACTCAAGTGCAGATGCTGTATCTCACAAAACTGAGTACAAGAGTCCCTGGATACAAATCTCAACGTGACCTAAATGGAGAACTTGACACAGGTAATGAATGAAAGGATTCCCCATCTACTCTTCTCAAAAGTGACATATATCCTGAAATTTCAGATGTATGGCATAAAACTTAACCCTCATTTTTGTGAACTGATCTAAGTGAATTTGGTCCTTCAACAGTTGCCAGGTTTAATAAACCCCCTCAAAGCTGGGTAAGGACTATTCTATCTTCACTACAATCTCATTATTAGATACCACTCTAAATTTTGTTAGAAGTATAAATATTTACCAGATCAGCATGTATGTACATGTGCACACATATATACACATATATACATGTACACACACACATTTAACCCAATCATGTAAGTTTGGCTATGTCTCCACTTGTTCTCTGTCTTTAGGTACTCAGACGAAGTACCTTGAGAGGAAAATTTACCTCAAACGCTGTTGCCATGCTGACGTCTGATTAGCTAGTCTTCTGTTTAGTTAGGCTTTGGAGACCTCCAGTGAGTGTGTGTGTGTGTGTGTATACAACTAAGTGAAGTTGTAGATCTTGTGCTCTGCCTGAAAGATTATTCAAGGAGAGTGGAGTTGACACAATCTGGTCAACCCTATTATTTTTAAAAGTAATACTCATTTCATTAATGAAAAATTATGTGTAATATCTCTTATGTTAAATAACAAACCCTCCATTGCATATTTACATAAAAGCACTTCCTGTCACCACCTCTGGATTTCTGATTTGTGTACAACTAACTGAGCCTAGGGTACATGTTACAGTTAAATTAACCACATACATATGATTTGCATTTTGAAGTATTTTAAAGTGAGTAAATGTATTGAGAAGGTAACCTGTATTCTAACACTTGCCCCTTTTGAGAGATGGGATAGATACCCTGAAGTGAATTCTAGACTCCTAATTAGCAAAACTACAGTAACCACAACAAAAACCAAACCAAAAAAAAAAAAAACCCCAACTAGCTAGCGTAGACTTCATAAAAACATATCTGAAGCACCAAACCCAGTTTACACAGTTCAGCACTCAACAGTGAGAACATTTCATCAGCTGTAGAACATATTTTTTTAAATAATTAAATGACATCTACTTATTTCTGTGTAAAGAAACCCCAGCTTATGAATGGATCCAATAGCCGTTTACACTCTTTGTCTTCTGTTAATTGAGGTTGATGGGGAAGCACGCTCTAAAATGGGATTAGATGTGAGGAAGACCTCTTGAGTAGGATAGAGGGAGAAGGAGCAGGAGAATGCAGGGAGAGTCTTTAGACAGTGATGCAGAACTGGTGCCCGCAGAAGAACTACCAGGAAGTGGGACTGGAGAAGCAAGTATCTTGGACAGCAGGACAGTTTTGAGAAAGCGTCAGCCAGGAAAATATAGAGTCCCAAAGCCAACATCACTCTGGAGAGACTCCCATCTCACAGGGAACTTAGGTTCTCTGCTACACACAGTCTTTGACTAGGAGCAGCCCCTCCAGAGGCATGGTCCTGGTACAGACATAGTGGTGGCTTCAGCGTGCAGCAGCTGGGGCCATCGGGAAATTACATCCCACAGCAGGAGATGTGAGCGGTTCATTCCTTTGCCTGTCCATCCTTCTTTGAATGTTTGGGAATTATGTTCCTGTCCTAAAATGACTAAGCTCATTGCTTGAGTCAAGTACCTTTTCTTAAGAAATCAACACTACCTTTTACGTGATGTGATTTAATTAGTTATCCATGTCAGATGGGTAAAAATAATGTCACATATAGGTATAATGTAAGTTTTGGCTAAGAGAGTTTTATTAGGAGAGGTTTGAGAGGATAATTATGGGAATCTTGCTTTTAATGGTCCTTTGAAGGACTTGGAAGCTCTGAAGGGAAGGGG
Organism: Manis javanica; assembly: GCF_040802235.1. Taxonomy (NCBI): domain Eukaryota; kingdom Metazoa; phylum Chordata; class Mammalia; order Pholidota; family Manidae; genus Manis; species Manis javanica. Next base: position 177,025,758 of record NC_133157.1, on the reverse strand, counting down.
AATGGGCACTATACCGGTTGTATGTCCTGATCCCTGTGCCTCTTGCTAGTGGTGTGATCTTGGCCAGACTACTTGATACTTCTGGTTTTCAATATTCTCATAGATAAAAGGAGTTATTTTTATCTTTCCAATTGTAAGATTTTGTGATTTTCTAAACAAGAAGAAACTTAGAGGTCCATATTTTTAAAATGTGGTATACAATCATGAGGTGCCTCTTTATATTCTATGTATGTGCCTATGTGTGTGGTTTACTAAGGAGGATATTCATTATCCTCCTCTTGGCTAAACATGTAAATAGGTAGAATATTTCTTAAAATCAGTTTGGCAAAAGGTATCCAGAACACCTAAAAAATAGCCGTTTGATGCACTTATTCAAGACCTTCCAGATATTCTAACAAAGAATCATGTACAAGGATGCTTCAACACAGCACTATTTAAAATAGTACAGAATTAAAAACAATTTAAATGCCTACCCTGGTGAAATTCTTTTTTAAAAAGCCCCGGCATCACCATTCTATGGACTATTTCAGAGCCATATAGAAGTATGCCTTTGAAGACAACTATAATATATAGTCATGTTATATGATAAAAGAAAGATTAAGAGCTATATTCATTATTACCCCAAATTTGTTAGAAAAAATATAGAGAGACAGACATTGGAAAAAAATTCAAATGCCTGTGAATTGTTCTTGCTTGGATTCACTTTTTCTTCTTTACATCTGCTTTTATTTTTCAAATTTTTTCAGTTCAATGATTATTACTTGAACAATTATTTTCAATGAGCAGCTATTGGAATGCATGATAAATATGACCAATAAATATATTTTAAAGGTGAAATAATTTGTTGAGAAAAATGAGCTGAAACGATCAAAAAGAGGAGTTTCATGAAGGAGATGACAAATTTGAATCACTCTTAAAAAATAACCCAAACACTTCAGTAATAGTGAAATAAACATTATGGACCATTCACATACTACAAGTCTCACGTTGTCTTTGCTAGGCAGTATAACTAAAATTTGTTTTCTCTGCCTGGAGTTTGCACTGGAGATGATTTGGGAGCAGTACATCAAAGTCAAGCCTATTTAACTTCTTCATGTTTTTTTAATTCATTTTCCCAGAGCTTATCCTGCCGCTTCTGACCAACCCAATCACCAGTGTGCTTAGGGGATATCATTTCATCTACACAGCATCATTCCCTGAATCCTTTGAATTTTATTTTTACTTTTACTATATTTTATATCTTATTGGAGAATAATTGATATGCAATATTATATTAGTTTCAAGTGTGCAACATAGTAATTCAATATTTATATACATTATAAAATGGTCACCATAGTAAGTCTTGTTACCATCTGTCACCATATAAAATTGCTGTAATATTATTGACTATATTCCCCGTGCTGTTCATTACATCCTTTTCTCTTAATTATTTTATAACTAGAAAATCATATCTCTTAATCCCCTTCACCTATTTCATCTATCCCACCACCACCTTCCCCTCTGGCAACCATGAGTATGTTCTCTGTATCTATGATTCCTTTACTGTTTTGTTTGTTCATTTGTTACTTTTAGATTCCACATAGAAATGAAATCATATGGTATTTGACTTTGACTTACTTAAAACCTTAGCATAAAACCTTCTAAGTTCATCTGTGTTGCTGCAAATGGCAAGATTTTATTCTTCTTCATGGCCGAGTAGTATTTCATTGTATAAATGTACCACATCTTTTTTATCCATTCATCTACTGATGGACATTTAGGACATTTTAAGTCCTTTTAAAATCCCTATTCTGCATTAATCTGTTAGCATCTTTTCTCATGTAGAATATTTCCTAATTGCTAACATTCTGGGCATTCCCAATTGAAAAAAAGTGTTTGGGGAGTATATTAGCTACACACAATAATTTATTTTTAAAGTGCAATGTCTCAACTCAGTTTCCTGAAATATTCAATTCCCATACCCTGCCATCAAAGAACCTGACCATGCAGACAAATATATTCTTTAGATTTTAAAAGGTCAGGGTTTAGTTATGATAAGTAGTACAGGTTTAGAGGATGAAGCACAGGAGTGTTTTGTCTGTGTCATCAGGCTCCATGTGGTTGGGGTCACAAATGATGCTCTGGCTCTGGAAATAGGTGATGACAATTTTTTTTTTCTTAATGCTCTGCTCTGGGATAGTACCATGGAGCTATCAGTCCCAGTGATGTCTCTGCAACCCAGCAAAAATCAGTATGATTAAAATCTAACCTGCTTCCTTTGTGTGTTCCAGTTTGGGCACAGGAAAATGTGCTCTGGGCCAAAGAACAACCAAATGCTAAATGTCTCCAAAGCAAAGTGTGTGTAAAAAGTTTCTCTAGCTTAACCCCTTCCCACCAGCCTCCAATGATATGATCTTAGTGGCCCAGGATTTTCCTTCTATCAAACTATAAGACTTTGATCAACAGTCACTGCTGATTTGTTCATGTAAGAAGATGAACCATTGTTTCCTAAGCATGTGTTCTGAAATCCAAGTCTTTTTATTTCCATGGTATTCAACTGATCTAAGGCAAGAGGAAGAAGGAGGAAACTAAATCCATTAAATATCCACTTTCTGCAAGGCTTCTGTGATGAGCATTATTCTCCTGTCTGATTTACATCTCCAAACAGCCTTATGTGATAATTATTAATGTTATCACTTTTAACAATAAGGAAACTATGGCTCATGTTACTTAACTGGTTTATAGCAACATATGTAATTAAGAGCAATGACAAGTTGAAACCATGTTTGGCTGTAAACACACACCACTTTTAATGCTGACTTGCTGTTAACGGCTTTAACTCAAACCTGGAGAATTTAACGTTTCTATTTTATGAAATCATTTGTATCAGGAGTAAGTGTTCTATGCTTTAGATTGGAAAATAATTGCAAATGTAAAAGGTGGTGAAGGGTAAAAAGCTCAGGTTTTTGCTTCCTGTTCTTGCCACTTAATTTTTTTATGATGTATGTAAATTTACTGAACTTTTCTCAGTCTTAGTTCCTAATCTGTAAAATAAACTTATTACCCAAATTTCCCTGATTCAGCTACTTATACTGACTGTGGTAATAGGAGTACATTGTAAACTATAAAGCACTACATGAATATTCATCTCCTCACTGATTTATGATAGGGGTATTAGTTTTCAAGGGCTGCATAATAAAGTACCAAGAACTGGGTAGCTTAAAAGAACAGAAATTTATTGTCTCATAGTTCTGGAGGTTGGGAGTCTCCAAAATTAAGGTGCTCACAGGGCCATACTCTTTCATATATCTCTAGAGGAGAATCCTTCCTTGACTCTTCTATAGGAAAATGGAAGTTACCATGGCCAGGATCTTCACCTAACTTTAATCTACTTGCCCACAGTGCGTGTGCAATATTTGCAGGTGCATGCTTGCACACGTGTTGACAATTTTTGCTATTACTGACTGTGTTGCTATATAAAGACCTCTGCCCAGTGCTCTGGGGGAGAGGCCTGGAGGTGGAGGTGGCTGGCAGAGATAGAGAGAGACTTGCTGGATGTGGACATGATTCTAGCACTCAACCTGCTATCATGAGAATAAAGCTTAGAGTAAGATGTTTTATCCCCAACATTCCATTATTGTTATTTGGTCTCATCGAATCCAGAGTGAACTTTCCTAGAGCTGAGACCCTCTGGTTAGACAGTTCTATTTTGATATTTGCTGCCAATCCTTGACATTCCTTGACTTATATATATACATCACTCCAGTGACATGGCTGTCTTCTCTCTGTGTTTCTTCACATCTTCTTTTTGTATGTGTCCATCTTGGTGTCCAAATGTCTTACCAATGGGTTTCAGCCCCAGACAAGTTCATTTTGAATTCAATGTGACCAAAGAAATGACAATAGAACGTTCTTGGAGTGAAAGGGTTATACCAACTTTATTCCCATAGTGGCAGGTCAATCACTAGAATCCCATCCACTCAGAGAGAGCGAGTCTGCATGCAGCAAGCCCATCTCTGTCTCTGGGCCTCTCTGCCTGTGTAGCCATCTCAGTCTCTGTCCTTGGTGTTACTACGACTCCAATCTCTGCTCTGCTCTCCTGCAGCCTTGCAGCCGTGCCACCATGCCATGCAGAGCACTGGGGGGAGCTCTTTATATAGAGTCAATAACAATGCATTGCTCACACATGTGTAGTGAGGTAGCCAACCAGGGCCAGGTGAGAATTCTGGCCACAAGAACCTTCACTTTATCCACACCAAATTTCTCCTTTTTATAAGAATTAGAAACCATCATAGTGACCTCATTTTAACTTTATTTCTTCTGTAAAGACCCTATTTCCAAATTTGGTCACATTTTCCCTTATTGGGAGTTAAGACTTTAACATGTCTTTCTGGAGGGACACAATTCAATCCAAAACAATGGAGTCATTCTAAAAGAAATGGTTAGTAAAGAGAACAGAAAAGAAGTTAAAAGGCAGTAAATACTAGGTAAGACTCTATCCATATGTGGCAGAAAATGGAGGTTCCAATGGCCAGGATCCTCACCTGACCCTAAACTACTTGATGATGTAATTGGCCTACTGCTAGGGTAATGCTCCCACACCTGTAGGCAATAAGCTATTATTGACAGAATCATTATATAGAGGGCTTCTCTCAGTGCTCTGGGTGAAGGAGGAGACAGAGGTGAATTACATATCTGCAGACTTCTAGGTGCAGATGTGATTCTAGTGCTTGATCTACCACCCTGAGAATAAAGCCATGTATGAACTCCATTGCCCCAAGAATGTTCTATTGTCATTTCTCTGTCTCACTGAATCCATAGTGAACTTGCCAGGAGCTGAAACCCTAAAGCAAGATACCATATCTTTTATCAGAATAATAAAGGAAACACCAGGTGCCAAATCTCATTGATGATAAGGGATTCCCAATGCCAGAATGTCTGCTATGTTCCTGGAAGCTGCTAGGATCATTATGCTGAGTGATAAATGATAAGAAGTTTGAGGCTTCTGAAGACCCCACAGCTTTTACAGATGCATCACAAAGTTACTCAGATAATATGATTTTGCCTTTGAATCCCTAACAAAGATCTCCTTGTGTTTTGCCAGTGGGTTTCAGCCCCAGACAAATTCACTACAGATTCAGTAAGACTAAAGAAATGACAATGGAACATTCCTGGGGTAAAAGGGTTTATACCCAACTTTATTCCCATGGCAGCAGGTCAATCACTAGAATCCCGTCCACTCAGAGCAAGTCTGCATGCAACAAGCCAGTCTCTCTGCCTCTGGGCCTCTCTGCCTCTGCAGCCGTCTCAGTATCTGTCCTCGGTGCTGCCACCACTCCAGCCTCTGCTCTCCTGCAGCCATACAGACAAGCCACCGTGTCACACAGGGGACTGGGCGGAGCTCTTTATATAGAGTCAGTAACAACATATTGCCCACACGTGTGTAGTGAGCAGGCCAACCAGGGCCAGGTGAGAATCCTGGCCATGGGAGCCTTCACTTTATCCACAATGAATCACAGAATTAAGTGCTTCTTAATCACTCATCTACAACTGATGACATCTGTAAAGATTTATAAAGTATTCATGTGTCCTGTGTCTGCCTCAGAGCTTCTGAATTAGATGATCTGAGGTAAGATAGGTGAATTGTTTTAAAAACTCCACATGTAATAAACACTTCTGGTCTAGAACCATCCAAGATCTGCAGAATTGTTCCAGTTAAGCCGACTCAGTAATTTTGAATGGCTTAGAATGACGAAAAGTCAAAGCAGTCCTATGGAAGCCAGGGTTCACTGGTGTGCTTGGTGCTGTCCTAGGTCCTGACTTGGCACCGCCTTACACATCCTGCTTAGTCTCCCTGATTATGGGTTCTGTTAAGTTTTGTTTCCTGACATTGAACTGTTGGTTGACATTTACCATGACACATTTTCCTGACCATAAGCTTCCACTTCAAAAATTTTTTTGCTTGCCCATCCTTGGCTTGTTTAAGTCTAAATGACATTTACACAGAAGAGAACAGGAATTTAAGTGTAATGACAAGATATTAAGGTGGAATATATTACTAAAAATCAAAATTACTGTATACAGAATCTCAGCATAAACAAATGAATAGTAGGGCATGTTAAGGATCACCTCTAGGTATATAACGTTAGTTACACACCTGGGCCATCACCTTGGGGCTGGGACTAAGAGAGATGTGATTTTAAAAGTCCAATGAATAATTTTGATATGCATCAGCAGTTAAGAAGTACTGCCTTAATGATTACTGACTGGTGACTATCAGTCAAGCTTTCCTGAAATTTGATATTTGTCTCTTCAGAGGCAGTACTTATTTTCTAGGTAGATATGTGGTCCACCTGGGAGTTTTTCAGTAAAGAGATGCATACACACTGTTCCTTTTTTTTTTCTTTTCTGGTGTTTGTTTTTGATGAGCAACTTGAAAGATATGTATGTTTGGTCCATGCTGCTGGTTAGTTAGAGATAAGGAGGGCTGAAAACAGCTGAAACATATCAACTAATTCAGAGAAGGACAATTATCTTAAAACAGCTCTCAGCTTCTCTTAACTCTCAGGCAAGACCCACCTGTCATGTTATTTTTGGAAGCAAATGTCAACAGTGTTCATAAAATTAAATATTATATCATTGTATATTAAATTATACAGCTTTGTCATTAATAAGTATAACAAACATCAATTCATTGTAAATTCAGGGCTTAAATCTCAAATCCCAAAGCTCTTTTTGTTAGTTGTAGTGCAGTGGAGCTGGGATGTGTCCTTGGCTGCCATGGAGATAGGAAATGGCTTGAACCTTTTAAAATGAATTCACTGGAACCCCTGTTAAACTGATTAAACAGTTGCAGACATAGTAGAAAGCTGAACTTTTCTCAAAATATCTCAGATTATCACCACACAACTTCAGCATACCTATTTGCAGGTTTACGGAGAGCTACAGCTGCAGCTACACTGAATTTAACAAGGTGTCTCTTTCCAGGAACATCAGTCCCAGTAACTCATGCTAATTGAAAGCAGAAGAGAGGAAGTGCTATTAAAACTGTGGCTCTGAGAAGTCAGGCTGAAAAAGATACTAGAGCTATGTACAGTGCCCGTATTCTGAAATTCCAATATTTCTGTTTCAGGAATACAAGATGGTATTACCCCTGCTTTTAAAAAGCCACCTAAAAATAATCTCCTTACATTCCACATACAATGAGGTCTAACTATAGTTTTGCCTCAAGGCACGTGAAGGTGTAGAAGAATTGAATCTTGTCGGCTATTATAAATTCTTCTAGGCTGTTAGAGCAGATGTTTTTGCCTTGCTACCTTTCACCTCCTCCACTCTTGCCTGGGTCTTAAGCTTTATGCAAACATAGCTTAAACTACTAATCCATGTTTGCCGGTTGACCGTTCTAGTGGTTTGCTGCAAAAAGTGTCAAACTTGGACTTAGGAAAAGCCTGTTATTAGGTGCAACACTTTTTCAGATGGAGTCAATATGTAATAATAAATGCAGACTACCTAGGTACAAAATTGGTATTTTGGCATAATCTTATCAAATTATTTGTCTTCTTTCTTTTCTGTATGGACTATGATTTCAGAATGATAAGCGAAGTGTAGCTTTATCATTCAGTGGGGGCTGATAAGCCTGTCATGTATTATTGAACTAAAGACCTGTAATTCAATAGCTAAAGTGACCTAAGTAATATTTTTCCTATACCCTTTCCTCCAAGTAAAAGGGAAAGAAATAAGGCGACATGGTGAAATGCATTCCTTTTTTCTCTCTCTTACCTGAATCTGGTAAGGTGCTCAAAACATTTCTATTTAGTTATTTTTGAAATCCATTTCTTTTAATCCAAACCAGCTGTTTTCTCTGAAGAGCAGCCTGGAAAAGAAATATTGTTTGGATAATCCTTTCCCAAGCCTGTACATTCCTGGGGTTAGAGCTGACTAAACCCATGAATGATTTACACTCCTGTTTATTCCAAGAGCTTTATAGTTTCCCATTAGTCTCCTCCCCAGACCCCAAAGGGTTTCTGAGCAGCAGCAAACTTACTGAGCACACAGCTAATTTAATCACATTTGGATTAATGTACATTTTTTAGAACAGGGAAGTTTTTGTTAGGCTTTTCTCAGTTTTAGAAAAAAAATTGGGGGAGAGAAGCCCACAGTAGTGCTTACTATGTATTGGATATTTTTCTATTATATTTAAAAATGCTCTATTGCTTCTCTCAGAGTGGATCAAATCCCAAAATTATAAATAATTAATGTTTTCTCTGGAGCAATAGTAAATCTAGCCATTATTTAGGGATACAAACACACAGTAGCACCTAATAAAACATATGCCTTAATATTATTACTAAGTCAAAGCCAAAATAAAATCTTCAGAGTATTCAGGCATCAGGAAGGTACATGATTTAAGCAGATGGATTAGAAAGAAGGAAGGACAGATGGAATTTTTCTTGTATGGATGTCCACACAAGACATACTAATGCAGATTCCTCTCATCACGCAGCATAATCAACATCTATATGACACTCAAAAATTTTATTTAAATAGGTAGCATATTCCATATGACTTCTGTAGCTGATGTTAATTTTGCATATAGAAAATTGCAGGATACTTCATATTCAACTTAGATAAGTTTCCTAGGGCAAGCTATTTAAAATGAATCTAGCAGCACACTTTCTGGCCTGACAGAGGTCCTTCCTCAATATCTTGTGCTTGACCTGCATTTTTCATTCTTAAGTACTGAGTCACATAAGGAAAGAACAGCAAAGCCATCGCCATAACTTCTAGATCTGGAAAATATGTACGTACAGAAGAGCAAATCGCTAACATGTTCTCTAGTTAAATCAAACACTGGACAGCTAGAGTTATAAAAAGGATAATAAAATTTTTACAACAAGCAATAAATACAAATCTCTGTTAGGACTGATTGAAGAAGACAGTTCTCCATTGCCTATACTTGGTTTATTTCCTGCTCCCCTGACTCCTCCCTGAAATCACATGGAGGAGATACTTTGCTTTGTATTCAGAATGGTTGAGGGCAATCCTGTCAGAGGCTTGTTGCTAGGTGAGAAGTCATTGGTTGCAGCTTTATATTGTAGAGTAGGCTGGAGGACATTTTAAAGCTTTTGTGAGCAGTTGTTAAACCTTCCACTTATTTAATAAACTACAGTAAGTATATGTAACTACAGATGAAAGATGTAGTGCCTGCTCTTCAAGACCCTAAAGCTTCATTCAGTTATCCATCATCTATCCACCCATCCATCATCCATATATCCATATATCCATTCATTCCTAGTATGCCTAAAGGCATGCTAAGTACTAGAAATTAAAACTAAAAGGTTATAGGATTTGAGGAAAATAGGAAATTATTTTCTGATGACCACTATTCCTGAGTGCATTCCCTTTATTTCTCACTATTGGCAGCAGAAAAATGATCTATCTGCATGTCTGCTTTCCATCTTTATAACACACATTCTAGATCACACATTCCCTTAATAACCTGGGCATAGATCTGCATAGATTGCATCCTGAGGCAAGGAAATCAGGGTCTACTAAAGACAGGCACCCTGACTGCTCTAGAAAAGCTAGCCCTGTTTAGATCCAGACACTCAATGACTTTTCTCAGAGCAGAGAATTGACATTAGGTTGAGGTTCTAGAAGATGCTTGTAAACCTTTCCAGAGCTCTGTAAAATTACATGAAAACATAAAACATCCATTTACAAAAATGTGAGCTACTCTTTCTGGTAGTAAATAAATCTAGGAATTTCCTTAAGATTCATACATTTTCGGACTAAAGCTAGAAGGGTAAGATTTTTAATGTGCTAGTGTGTTTAGCCTCAGAATAGTTTTTTGCCCAAGGGTACCCAATTTTCTTGCCCAGTTTTGTTTTGATACAAGAAACAGGTATGTCTTCGTTAGGGATTACTTGAATTCAAAGATAAACCCACTGAAACAATGTTGAACAAAAAAATTGAAAGTGTATTGCAAAGAATCCAGAAGGCAGGCACTAGGCCCTAGTGTGTAGGAAGCAGTCAGCAACAACGCTAGTTATTTTTCTCTCTTTTCTCTTCCAGTGTTCAATGGTCTCTTATCTCTTGCAGAATGTCTGTTTTTACTTTTTCTCTTTTTCTAAACTGACTTTCTCTATTTTGCCATATAGTTGGAATACAACGGACAACTCTGTCCCTTTACTTGTCCTCCCAGCTTCCACTTCTGTTCAGTTGACTAGTGGTCCTTTAGGAATTTCAAATTCCTAGTCAAGAGACTGCGATGGACTTAGTTTAGTCAATCTATTGGCTTTCCTGAATCAGATACTACCCTATCTTTCATATTTAGAGACTGAGTTTTTTTCATAGTTGGGTATAATCCAGATTCATTTTCCTACCAAACCCCCCCCCCAAGGAAAGTAATCTTACAGTTCTATTTCTTTCATCTCATTATATACAATAAATTCTATTTTTATGTAAATATTTTCCTCTCTGGGTTTATGTAAAGTAATATAAAATGAAAAAGAAAGATTAAGCATTTAAAATCCTAAAATTGGCTGAGTCAATGATAGTACACTACTTTGGGCAAGTTTTTGTCCCTGCTGAAATGCATTTTGTTATCTATCACCTTATCACTTATCCCATGAATATCTTCAATGATGAATTATAATTTAACACATTCACTTGAATGTATTTTCATCTAAAGACTTTCTCTTCTAACTGCTTTCATTAGCTTTAATTAATTGATTTTTATTAACTAATTTTAAACCTTTGATCGAATAACTTTAACCTCTCAAATGATATCTGGTTCAATGAAACCAGTCAAGCGGTCAAGGAGGAGTTTGAAGAAATGATTATTCCATCGCATACAGATTAGGTTTATAAATGATCTGATATTTATCCTTTTATCCTATTAGTTGGTTCAATAATTTTCTTTTTTGACTCTTTTTCAACTCCAGTTCTGCCTCCACACTTCAGCCAGAGTTATTTTAAAATAAATATCTGCCTTATGACATTCTTTCTCTCTCGAAAAAAAAAATCAGCTGTTTTGCTTATATGGTAAAGTCCAAAAACCTTCTTAGCCTTTATGAAGACCCTTAAAGACTATTCCCAAACTAGTGTTCTACCCTTCTCTCCTACTGTTTTTTGTTCTTCCAGTTTATGACCAGCCAGTCTATTTCCCAAATAGCCCATGTTATTTTATGCTCTGCCTGAGATAGCAGCGTACAACCTAACACTAATCCTTCTAATCTAACTCATCTGGTAAATACACTCCCTTCCCATGTCCACCCCCTCGTATCACTCCTCTTACTTGTCAGAGCCTAGCTAAGAAGTCAATTCTTTGAGTTTTTCTTGATTCTCTCAGGCAGAGTTATTCACCTTCCAATTAAAGCAACAGTGACTGTGCATCATAATTAGTTGGTTATATGCTTGGGACTCCCACTAAATTGTTGACCTACCTTGGGGGCAGTGAGCTGGTTAGAAGCATTTCATCTCCAGTGTCTAGCTCAGGGTGCTCATGTGCTCACTAAATATTAACCCAAATGTGTACGTAAATGGATACATGAATAGAATGAGTGAATGAATGAATGAATCTATTACACATTACTTAGTGCACTTTGTCAGGTTACCGAGATTTTTTGTAGTGTTCTGATTTCTAATGGGGAAGTAGTTACTATTTTATTTCTACTGCTATTTCTACAATATAGCCCTTGATATATTGATATTTTCCCAATAAACTTATTAAGATAAGCTTTTCATTTTCTTGGTTAGTTTCACATTTAATTATTTGTTTTTGCTTTCTTTGCCATAAATGAAAGAAGACTAAGTTCCTTTAGTCCAATTATGTTCCATAAAACAGCATTTTTATTAATAGAATAGAACTATTAAGCTTTCTTACACATTTCTGATTCTTAAGAATATGGAAGTAGTTTTCTTTAAAAAAATTGCTTATTATTTCAAAGATTAAGAGTCCTTAGACTTTCTTTAATGTTTATTCCTAGATTGATTTCTTAGTTATTTAAGTGATAAAGAATGCAATTCATCACATTCTAAAAATCATCAAGAAAAACTGTGTCCATGAAAATTTATCCTATGGCCTCCATTCTAGTTCCATTCTCAAACAGTTTTGGATGATGTAAGCTAATGGCCTTTGCAATGTTTCAAGTCACAATATTGTTCAGTATTAATGTTAGTCATGAAGCCAGTTGGATAGTTTTGAAATGTGCATAGGTCATTATGATGGCCTAATTAGTCATTCATTTAAACAGGTGGCCATTGTTTCAGATGATGTTATTTCAAAATATCATTGCCAAGTCATCCAGAATACCTCTGGTTAGAGTCACGGATAACTACAGAACATTTCTAATCCTACATATATTTCATTGGTTACCAACTCCTTTTTTATTCAGTTCAATTTTTTCATAGGGATCTGCTAATCTTGACTAACTGAACTTTTAAAATATTCAAGCAATTGTTCACATTGTCTCTTCCTGCCCTGACTGAATTTCTGTGCCAGAATTTTAATTACAAAAAGTATGCATCATTTGCCATTCTGGAGAGTGTAAGCAAAGATGTTTGGTTATAAGAGGTCAATTCTGATATTAGGTACTTTATAAATTGGCTGGGGAAATGGAACACCACTAAATAACCATAATATCCTTAAAAGGGTTAGATGTAAGAAAGGATAGAGCAAAGATCCATGAGACCATGGAGAAAGAAAAACATTCTAATTCTGGGAAATAAAGTGATCTTTGTAGCACAGGTAGCAGATAGGATGTTTATTAAACTCCTACTGTGTGCCTGTCATGGACAGAATATTCAACATAAATCAATATAGTCATTTTTCACAATAATCCTATGAAATAATAGTTACTCAGAGAGGTTAAGCAATCCATTCTAGATCACACAATGTAGATGACAGAACTGGATTCAAATTCACATTCATAGGGTTCTCAAACCTCCAGCGCTATGGAGGATAGACCTCAAAGAAGGGGCAGGATTTCAACTGACAGGGGTGGGGAGAAAAGATGCTGACATGGTCATATGTGTTTCTAATTATCTGAAAGCTTTGTTCTCCCTTGACTTTCTTGGAGGCAGTGTGGCATAGAAACCAAGAGCGTGAAGTTTGGAGTCATATCATATCTGAGCTCAAACCTTGGTTTCACTATAGACTAATATTTTATTTTATTTTATTTTTTATTAAGATATCATTGGTATACGATCTTATGAAACTAAAGACTAATATTTTAATTCAAGGCAAGTTACTTAGTATTCTGAGCCTCAAGTTCCACTTGGATAAAATGGCACTAGAATTGTGATGAAGTTAAATGAAATGCTAGTGTAGTCCTTGAAAAATAACATTTGCTTTACAAGTGGTTATTATCAGTGGTAGTATTAATATCTAGGCATAGGTTTGAAAATTTTTAGTAAAGTGAGCAGTTGCATGGCCGTAAAAATGTGGCTGAACCTTCATTTCCTCTGACCTGTGTTTTATCAATGTTTTATATAGTCAGAGTACACACAATTCATTGAAATCTAGTGTAACTTATAATTCATTTTCAAGAAACAATTGTCTGAATGGATTTCTCTTCTCTTCTGATTATATAAAACAGAAAAATAAAATGAGGAAGCCTAGATGTTTAGTTCCATTGTTACTTGAGTCCTCTGGCTATGAGTCCTCTGGCTATGAATCAGCTGATCAAAACATAAAACAGTAGAAATGGCTGTAGAATATGTTTTTCATTCCCTTCATCCCAACTTCACTAAAGAATAATTGACACATATAATTATGTGTATTTGAAGGGTACAATTTGATGATTTGATATGCCTATACATTATGGAATGATTATCAAGATCAAGATAATTAACGCACCTATCATAGTTGTTTTTTTTTTGTAGTGAGAATGCTTAATATCTACTTTCAGCAACTTTCAAGTATTATAAACTTGTTATAATCACTGTGCTGTGCACAGATCCTCAGAACTCATTCTCCTTATAACTTAAAGTTTATACCTTTTGATCTACATTTCCCCATTTCTCCCTCCCCCAAATCCCTGGCAACCACCATTTTATTCTGTTTCTAGAAATTGGTCTTTTTATTTTAGACTACACATACAAGTGGCATCATACAGTAAATGTTTGTCTTTCTCTATCTGGCTTATTAACATAATGCCCTCCAGTTTCATCCATATCATTGCAAAAAAGGATTCTCTTCTTTTTTATAGCTGAATAATATTCCTGTGTATGTGCACATGTGTGTTTGTGTATTGCACCTTCTTTATCCATTCATTCATCAAGGGGCAATTTGGCTGTGTTCATATCTGACTATTTCTGAATAATGCTGAAGTGAAGATAGAGTATGTTTTGAAAGAGTTTAAGCACACAGGCTGTCTGTCACAAAGCAAGAAAAAAAAAGAAAAAGTCTGTACTTGACAGATTGCATCTATATCCCTGTATTTATATGAGAAATACATGTGTTTAAAAGATCAAAATGTGGTAAAAGAGTTTTCCATAGAGGAGACCCTTGAAGTGAATCAGCATGCAGATCTGATGATTTCCGTTAGTCATACATTAAGGCTAGCTTGATTTTCAGTGCAGTTAAATTGTCAAATTATTTTATTGCATAAATTGCAATTATTTCCCTCTCCTTTTTTTTTGCTTGTAAAACTTTCATAAGAAGCATGTAACCCAATGTCTTAGCTTATACCCTCATAATATCTCGAGTTAATGGCAGTAACCTGAATAGCTCACTCTACTCTCAAGCATCAGCTCTGTATGTGTGTGTGTTTATATATATACATACTCAGAATATTCTCAGACTGACTCCTTGGACTTCAGGGGCTTCTCATCATAATTGTGAAACAATTTTAACTGAGGCTGCCCTTCTAGGCATTTTGCCTTAATTACCCACTCCCTGTATAAATCACAGCTTTCTGCCTGTCATTTTTGAAGACCCTGCTGTGAATCCCAACCAGGTGACTATGTGGATATGCTGGAAAGCAAAATGACAGAACACACCTGAGTTTCCATTTTGCTCAGGGCAGTGATTATTAATGTGAGAAATCCGGAGTGGTGTGAAGTGGCCAGAGTTTCACCAGAATTTATTGCTTACAGCTTTGGGGTCCCCTGGCCTTTACCAGCTGTTCCACACCTGGACAAGGAGAACAGAAACATCCCTCTTCAATTTATCTTTCCTAGACTTGTTGCTTATGGGACTCAGATGCCAGGTGACAAGGCTGGGAAGCAGCAGTGAGGGTCTCCACCTGCATGGCCCTTAATTCCCCAAACAGTCTTTGTTCTGACTCTGGTGTAGACACTGGCTTTTAACAGTGTGGAAGCTTTAAATCTGTGGGGAAAGTGAACTTATACATAAACTCATTTTTTTTAGTGTATGATCTTTAGTCTAATCTGGGACAAACTGATGAAGTGAGCAGGAGAGTAGAGTCCCCTGAAGGGTTCAAGGACTCTGTCTTCCCTGGGACATGAATCAACCAAGCAGTTCTTTTTTGAAGGTCTTTTGTTGGATTTTTTGCAACTCCAGCATGCCCCGAAATGCTGTGAGCTGCATGAAGGTAGTGACCACTGCATTCCCCAAATCATCTATTGATTGACACATATTAGGTACTAAAGAAGGTTGTTCACTGAATGAATGAAATAATAATTGAACACAGTATCATCTTTCTGAGATCTAAAAGGCACTATATTTCAGCGGTTAAGAACATTGGCTTTGGAGGAAAGGACCCAGCTTCAAATCATGGCTCTGCCACTTACTAGCTCTGTGAGCTAAGGCAATCCCTTGAACTCTGTCTCATTTCTGTATCTGTAGAATGAGGATACTAACAAGCTCTACCTCCTATAGCTGTTTTGAGGAATAGATGAGGTAAGATATGTACAGCAGGGTGTATTTCACCTCTCTCTCTGCTTGATACTTGAGATTTACCTAGTCTAAAACAAAGCAGAGTACTGAAAGAGGCTCTCTTTTTACAATGGGGCACAGCAGATTTGCCATTTGGAGGCTAATCTTGGCAGCATTAAAAGTTACAATTTCTTTCATGTATTAAACCAGTGACCAGCCATTCTGAGGGCTCTTCCCTCTCTTCTCTTGCACTCTCAGGATATGGAACCCCATTCCAGAGTGGAGATCTACAGAAATGAGTGACCACAGTGTTCAGGGTCCCCAAGACAATCCCTTTTAAGAGCCCTTCTAGCAGTAACTATGTGGTTAAATTTCTTTCTTCCGTTGGTTTCAGGACTGTGACCAAATTTTTTTTAAGTGTTTAAACTTAAAGGAAAATCATGCAGTATCTTCATAATGAATAAATAATTCAATGTCAGAAATAAGGAAGATTTGACTTTTTGAAAGGAAATTATAAAGAATTGGAAGACTGCCCTGATGCCTGGCTGTGCTGGCAAAAATTTGAGCTTTGTGCAGATAGCCCTACAAAGGGAAGAGCCCATGGCAGCTGAGGTGACAGGACACACATTCAAGTCTCTGTTCTTGCTGTTACACCTGCTGGCACCTGCTGGCACCTGCTAAAAGAATTTTGTTCCTCCCTCCCTGGAGGAGGTGAGTGTATCACTTCTCTTAGACTCACAGGGACTGGTATAATGTCCACTCACCTCCTCCTAGTATCAGTGGTCCTCCTGAAAATCTGGACACTTCCTAGGGGGAAGAATTTTCTCTTCTCCTACATGCTGAAACTAGGAAAGGTGGTAGTAGCATTCAAGCTACTGTTTGTTTTATTCTTTTCTGATAGTTTGTGTTCTCAAGAAAAGACCCATTTGCTTAGATAGAACATAACCAGTTCTCAATCCCACCAGGAACTGGGAAGTTAGTTTTCAACCAGAGTATCATAATGACTGATAACTTGTACAGGAAGCTGGGTCTGAGAAGACATGAATCCATTGGCATGTGGAGGAAGAAAGGAAAGAGGAATGTAGCAAAGCATCCCAGAAGTCTTCTAAATAAGAAGAAAGAAATGGTTGAAGGCAGGGTTTCTGAACTAACAGAAACAAAGTGTAAGGAAACCATTCTGGAATTTGTACGCTGCTATGTATTCTATAGTTAGAATATGCCACTCAAACTCCTGCAAAGCTTACGTTTTGTGTAATATTTATGTCTTTCTTCTGTTTTCTCTCCCTCTCTCAATAAATGCACACACAAACATACACACTCAAAACACAGCCATGTACAAGAGTATATATAATCAATAGTGACTGTTTCAACAGGAGATCTTGAATCCTTAGGCAGTGCATTTTGCCAGTGCTTCGCTTCAACTGGCTTCCTGGCTAAGCAAGGGTATTCTTGACACAGGCCAAGTTCACTAAGGAACAACTTTTCTGGACACCTTAGCCAGCTGGAAAGCTTTTTGTCTTTGTAATTGATTTTAAGCACCATTGCTTCTTACTGGCAACACAATTACTCCCTGCTGAAACATGTGAAAAGAAAATAATACATCTCATTAGTTGTATTCAGGGCCCTGCTTCTCCTTACTTGGACTGGGAATGTGTAGCCTGTAAAGGGATCGTGTAAGAGGTTGGGGGAAGTGACCTGGAGACTTCCCAGTATACTCAATTGTCCCACATTTTTTTAATCTAGTGAAATAATGACTTAGACATGACATCAATAATACATTTCTTAGGTTTAGTTTCTGTGCCATCAGAATGGCACACTTTGTGCAGCTTTACCATGGACATGTGAGACTGGTTAAAGCTTAGCTTCTCTTTTAGAAAAGGCATGAAGTCACCTCTCTCTCTTCCACTGCTGAAATCAATATTTAAGACTCAGTATATCTTTTGATTTTTAGCATTACCATGTTTGCATTTAACAGCCACTTCCTGGTGATAGAATGATTTTTCCTGAAGCAAGACTGAAGTCTATAAGAATACAGATAGGTCCTGTGAATGCCCCATCCCCCTCAGGAGAAGCTGTGAGTTCTCCCTCAGTGAGTTGTTTTAGCTTTATCATCCCCCCTTTTTTTCTCCCCTTCAGATAATGGTGAGACTAGAGACAGATAATTAATTAATCAACCACATCTGAAAACATTTTCTGATTCAAATTAAAGCAGGGATGAAATTATTCCTATATTTTATGAATTCATTGAATTAGTAATGAGATAGGTTTAATTTAGACTTATGCAAGCTGCTTTTCCACAGAATGCCTATTTCAGCACTCTGCAGGCTCCTTGGTTATTAAAAGCCTGGTTTAAGGAAAGATCCATCTTCATGGGGGTGGCAGTGTAGTCTCTGTATTCAGAATTGGACCTTATGCATGTCAAAGCTCTTTCTCAATGTGCTTTAGTAAGATCAATCAAAAAGTCAAACTGAGCAATAGAACTCACTACCCAAACAAAAGGCATCTTAGATTAAAAAATATTTCCCTTGCCTACATCTTGAAAATAACTTTGCAATTGGAATTTTTGCACTCACCCAAAGTAAAAGCAAATATGCTATATATCCCTTTATGGAGCCAAAGGTCAAGGTGGAATCCTGATAATGGAAGGCTTCTCACATGACTTATAAGCAGAAAGGCTGCCACATTTACTGAGAAAATATTAGACAAGGAGCAAGAAGACAAGATTCTGTACATGCCCTTTGTGATTTGACTCCTTTCTGGTATGGTAATAAAAATCCTTTCCTTACCAACTATATGGGGTGAGAAATCCCACGAAGGCTGGGTTCATGCGTTTGCTTGCCTTAGTATTCTATACTTTGGTGCCCAGCACTCTGCCTGTAAGAGTAGATGCTCAATGAATGTTTACTGAATGAACACAAAAATCATAGTAGAGAGATGCACAAAGATCAACCCTTTGTTCCCCCATCTTTACTTCTAAGATTTCAGGCTGGAATAATCTCTTTTTCCCTGAAATCCTGTTCAGATTTATCTCTCTGTGGCTTTGCTCCAGCTATTTTTCTTGTAAAGATACCGTTTCTCCCTTCCATTCTGTGGGGCAAAGTCCTAGTTATCCTCCATGATTTTACTGAAGTCTCAATTGTTCCATGAAGGTTCACCCCCAAAACTCTATTGGCCAACTATGATCTCTTTCATTTATAAATTTTATTGTACTTTCAATTAGATGAGCATGTGACTTACCTGTAGTTTAATTCTTTCTAACCCACTACCAAACATAGCTCCTTGAAGATGATAGTAAACATGAATTTAAAATATAGTATGTTGACAGCTACCATGAAGGTATAGAGAAGCTAGGGGAAAAGGTTAGAATGACTCATCCATAAGGGGAGGCAGGCATCAAGGAAGGCTGAAAGTTGGGCCACCATCACTGCCCTGAGATCTGAACAAACACAAATAATTACATAAAGGGGAAAAATGATAATAAAAATATTCTGGGCAGGAAAGAGAATGTGAAAAGATAAGAGATCATGGTACATTTGAGGATCTAGAAGCAGCTCACCATGGCTGAAATACAGAATGAGTTGAAGGGGAGTTGCAGAAGCAGTAAGAAATGAAGATCGAAGGTAAAAAGAGACAAGATTATGAAGGGGCTTGTGAGATTTATTAATAAATTCAGGTTTCATCTTGAGGGCAATGAAGAGACACTGAATGATTTTAAACATCTGAAATAGATGGCTGCCATTTCCCTTTATGGAAAGACAGGTATTGTAATTCTCTTAGTATTCCATGTAAATGTATCATCACCCTGAAATTTGGTATAATTGAACTTCCATATTAAAATTTGAATGCATTCTATCCTCTGTGCAGATTTTCAAAAATTACTCCATTGCATCACTTTAAATAAGTCCCATCAAATTTAGTACTCATTTAGTACTATTTTGTTATTGTAGAGTTGCTTGATATCTTACAAGTTCTCCTGTATAATATATCCTGCTCAGCTTTTGTTTTAAGTTGGACAAACCAAGTGGGTTGTATGAACAGTATTCAATTTCCTTGTATTTCTCTCACTCCTGTTCTTCCACTCCATCAGATGCTTTCCACTAAGATCTAATCTTTCTGTGAAGTTCATTTTTAAAAGATCTTTCCTATATTTCCTACTTCTTTCTTCTATTATTTAGCTTTCAAAAGCCACCTTTTTATGAAT
Source organism: Manis javanica (assembly GCF_040802235.1). NCBI lineage: Eukaryota > Metazoa > Chordata > Mammalia > Pholidota > Manidae > Manis > Manis javanica. Next base: position 177,005,734 of record NC_133157.1, on the reverse strand, counting down.
TATTTTAGATTCTCAGTAGATTCCTCACTGTGAGTGACAACTAAGACAAGAAGTCTGTCCACCATGAGTGATTTTTTTATTGTCTCTACTATGTTAAAAATGAATTAGGTTAATACATTTCTAAAAATCACTCAAGAAGCTGAAACAGATGAACTACTTACCAAAACTAACTTGCTTTTACCAAGCTTACTACACTTTTTAAAATATGTCTAGCCAATTTGCAATAGAAAGCATGGTAATGAGGTTCTCTATTCTCATTTGTCAGTCAGTTCTAATATTCTCACCTTCCTGTAGCTTCCTACCCTTTTTTCAATGCCCTATGGTAGCCCAGGTAGCTCTCTTCCTTCCTACCTATAAGTCAACATTGAGTCCAAGCTTTAAGAACCAACCGAGAAGTGTATCATTATCATCTTCAGAAATTCTTGGCAGGATGTCAGGACATTGGACTCCAACTAGTGGGGGAGTGCTCACATGTCAATACATTATTCCCTATCTGGCTCTATATTATACCACTCAGTCCAACAGCTTCCAGATGCACTCTCAGGTGTATTCCCCAGGTTCCTACTAATGCATATTAATAGGTCCTGCAATTCCTTCAGTGTGTAAGTTATTTATTCTCATCATCAAGACCATTTTCTTTTTTCCTTTATGGAAACTGTGGTTATCAGCCTGGAGGTAATAATGGAGAGTAGGGGTGGGTCATGGAAAAGATAAGCGTCATCACGTAAAGTATCTGTGTCTGGTTCTGGTGAGGTTTTTGCAGGGTCTCGCGTAGCAAGGAAAAGACTTTCCTTTTGACATAGAGAAATCTGGGGTTGTAAGATCTTAAGGCTCATGGACTCAAACACCTCCACCTTGGGTCATAAGGCCCCACTCTTTTTGTATTGTAGCACCAGGAGGCCTGTGATGGCAGTGCACTCGAACTCCTCTACAGCTCATGATTAGATTCTGGAATGGTTTTTCAGCAAAATTATTTCTTCTGCTGCAGAAAAAAAATGTTTTCTTAAGTGTTGTCTTAAGTCCCTCTGGCTTTCACAGACTGCCTTGAGTTGATGGTTGACCTGAGCATGTCATTTTCTTTTTCAAGTCTTCAAAAGCAGTTAAAATAGTCAGCTAACTTCAAAATCTTTTTAATTACTACAGCTCCCATGTGTTCAAGTGATTTTGCTAGGGAATAACCTGACAATGACCTGCAACTCATCTCAATCCACCTCTGTGGGAATCTTAGTACTTGAAACTCTAAGAATTCCACTTCTACCATGCTGCTTACCACTGGGAAGATGGTCTATATTTCTGCCCTTAGGTGCATGATCCAGTCACTAAGCCTCAGGCTGAGAGATTGCCTTTTAGGACCACTCTACCAATAGTCTTAGACTAGATTCCCACTGAAAATGCTGAAATGAAGTGTTGTTTTTCCTTTTAATGTCATGAACCTTTGACAAGTATCTTGTGGAGAGCTGTATATATAATTATTAAGTTGGGGAAAGGAAGTCAATAGCAGCTACACAATTGTGCATGAAGTTTCTGCTAGGAAGGCAACTGTCTACATATTGCATTTAATCTGCCTTTGATAAGGAATCATGTGATGCTACTCTGCCAAATAGATTTTACATAGCAGGAGTCAAACTGGAGAGTCTTCTGAGAGAATATAGTCAAGTGAAACAGAATCCAGTAGAGTGACACAGGTGCTATATCCCCATAGTAGGAAATAAATTTATCTGTTAGAGTTGGGACTGAGGATTGATCCTTGATATATGATCACTTGTGATACGGACATAAAAGTGAAGTAACAAAATTTTTTCAGTTTCATAACCTCACAGAAAAAATGCTCAAACTTTTGGGTGCTTCATCCTTTTCTGATTTAGTATTGGTGAAGGTTTCTCAGTAATGAACTCAACTACAACAAAATAGGAAAGCATGAGATGAAGACTCTCTTTTATTGGAGCTGTTTAATGTCTGGTCTTTACGCTGTGGTTATATGTTTATATATACACACACACACATATCTATGTATCCATATCTATATATGACTTCTTTCAATTTATTCAATGGGTAAGACACTAGCTGAGTGAACAAAAGCTCATAGCTCACCCCATTAAGTTGTTTTCCAGAAAGAGGAATATTCTTCATCTTATAAAACATTAGACCCATTCATTTCATTTCCTAGATATTCTGTCTATTGTCATATTCTTCCTTGAAAAACTTAAAGTTGGTTTTACAGTCTAATATTTACATGGGAAACACTGGCAATTCCATTGACTTGATTACCATGGAAGAGAGGATAGGGTGGGTGGTTGAAAAAGGTTAAGGGGACAAAGAGGCAAAATCTCAATCATATATAAATTAGTCATGGGCATGACAATAGAGAATAGAGTCAAACATTCTGTAACATCATTCTGTGTTGACAGTAACTACACTACTTGGGATGAGCATTTAATAATGTAGATTACTGTTACACTTAAATCCAATATAATATTGTGTATCAACTATACTTCAATAAAAAATAAGTAAATAAAAATTTTCTTAAATGTTTAAAAATGTCCTTATCTTTCAGAAACAGCATTTTATCAAGAAATTCATGATAAATAATATTAAAATTGTTCACATTTATATTAACAAGGAATTATTTTGAGCTCAGTTGTATGAACCTGATATACATGGCCCATTTTTAATTCTTAGGACTTGCATTAAGATCTCTACAGGAAAGAAGGGCTGATGAAGATGATCTCTACATATGTCAGCTAACAAAATCCAGTAATTGAAAACAATTATATTTAACTCTATTTTTACTGGTGCCTTAATGATTCAAAATTACTTTTGGATAAACTGAATGCATGTACCCTAATAAGCATTTTTTTCCTCTGGGCCAATAACATAGTTACCTTGTCATGAACTAAGAGTAGCCTCAACATGGTTCTACTACTTAATTGTATCAGAATGAATAACTTAAACTAACATATTCTAAGACCAAAATCAGCATTTTTGGCAGATGTCCTCCTACATTTAATTGGCTTATGTCAAACAATTCTAAACTGCAGGTCAGTCCTAGTTGTTACTTAACAGTTCATTTTACAACTAATTTGTCCCAGAGGGTTCACCAGGAAGTCACATTGCTTAAAATAGCTTATAGGCACATAATTGGTTTCTCTTTGGCTAGGGTATGCAATGGTGATAACTGGTTTGCACATTTTCCAGGTAAAATTATCACAGATGTACTCCAAAATATAAAAAGGTGGGGCCTTAGTGGCTCATTCTTTTTCAGTTTCGGAGGAAACCCAGAATTCATTTCTAAGGAAAGACTTGACATTTTCTAGAGATGCTACATTAGTATATCTTGGTCTGGCATTTATTTAGATACAGAATATGATTCAAATATTAAATCAGAATTATTGATTATTGAAATTTATGAATCTCTTGTTAGTTAGAAACTAAGAAATATTTCAGGCTTTTTTGTCAGAGAATATAATCTCAAACTTTCTGATATTCTTCTCTCATAAGAAAAAGGTCATAAAATAAAGTTAGTGGAATAACCCTAGATGTATAATGTTGACAATGGTTATCTCTAGAATCTAGTATTACAAACTGTACTGCTTATTTGCAAAGTTCTTTTGGGCTGGGCTGTTTTCCTACTTGAGGTGTATCCTCAGTTAATCCCCCCACACAAGGGTCCTTAATTTTCTCTCCTTGCTCCCTGGTAACTGTACACTTAAGTGTGTGACATGGAATCTACACACTTGAAGAGGAATTTAAATCTAGCACCAGAAATCCAATGACTAAGGGACCATTGGGATTCATTCTGTAACTTAGTGCCAGAAGTCATGCTGTCTGCTACCTTGCTATTTTAGTATGTGGACCAGCAGATCACCTGCAAGCTTGTCAGAAATGCCGACGCTGGCCCCACGCCAGTCCTACTGAATTGGAATCTACAGTGAACAAGACCCCAGGTGATTTGGGTGAACATTAAAATCTGAGAAGCCCTACCTCCCTGTGTTCTGCAGTGAGGCAGCAGCATCGGGTCAGTCTGTTTCAGCTGCAAACAGCATTGGGTTTCCTTCTTCCTGGCCATGTGGACCAGCCGTTGGTCCCGCCCATTTTCAGCCTAGTCATGTTGATTTTGAGTTCTTCATATTCTTTCAATAATGATTCTTCCAAAACCTTTTTGCTTAAGACAGAGTCAGTTTCTATTTCTTGCAATTGGAAAAGTCCTAATTGATACACAGGTTATTTTAATTTTCTTTGAAAAGCATCTCCAGAATTTCTAAATTTTCTACAATGTCCATATACTACTTTTAAAAATCAGTAAATCAAACAAGTTATTTAAAAATATATGCTGGCTTAAAACCAGAGAGCTATGACTTTAGACCACATTGCTTTGGTTCTTTTTATTTAGAGAATAATTTTTTACAAAAACATACATTTTGTTTTGGTGTTATACCCTCTGCCTACAAAGAGAAGTAAATTAGAAGCATCTGTATTATATTTACTATTCTTTTTGTGAAGGATGTTTTTGAGGATATTGTTCATGAATCTCATAGGATCTCCTTTCTGAGGATTCACTGGAATATTTCTCTCATGCCTCAGCACTAAGAAAAGTTAAACACCTTTTGAGAAATAATGTTTTACATTCAAATAAAATTATGAATTCTGGAAACCAGTTTCCCAAAATTTCTTAATTATTGCAATCACCTAGGTTACTTGGTTAAATAGATTTACAATACATTAAATCAGTATCAAAGGAAGGAATGTGGGGATTTTTATAATCAACTAATTATTTTTTTCTTTGTTTTTCTGATGGTTTGAAATTCTGGTGTATGTTAACCTCACCCAGGAAACTTAGAACCTACAATGTGTGGACCCCACCCTAGTTCAGTTAAATCAGAATCACTGGAAATGAAATTTTGTAAAAACAAGAGAAAATAAAATAAATAAGATGTACTGTATAATCTTAACATATGGTCAAGCTTTAAAAGCACTTTTTTGGCTGATTTTGTAGCCCACCCAATTTTCTTGGTCTTAAAACATACATTCTAAAATTAAGTTTATCTTTGGGTTTCATTTTATTATCCTGTCACTTTATCCTTTTGTTCTGATTTAAAATTTTATATGTATAAATATTTATAAAATGCTCCTATTTCATCTTAGGAAGTGGATAAATGAATGAATGAATGAATGAATGTACCAGGCAGCCAAAAACAGTTATCAGATGGTCTCTCATAAACACCAGAACATCAAGAGAAAGCAACCACTTTTCCCCCCAAAATTTATTTTCCAGAAAACTCTCTAACCATCAGTATTAAATGCAAAGGATTGAGGCAAACTAATAAGAGACAGAGGCAGAAGCCTAAACCAAGCTATGCCTGTTATCTGACTTAGGTGGCCAGGGCAGGGTCTGGACTGTGGAATGTGAGAGGAGAAAGCAAGGGTGGAGATGGGGGATGGAAAATATCCTTTTGCTGAAATGGCCAGCTGTTCCTCCCTGTGGGAAAGACTGACACTTGATACTGCCATCTCGTGTCCCCCAAGATGCTCTGTAATATTTCAGGACTTATGATACATGTTCAGGCCAAGGGCACATTCAAGAGGTTTGAAAACTTCTATGTCCATTTCCCCACTTGCAAATGTTCAAGGGACTTTTTAATGATGGCTCATTGCCAACCCCTGCTATGATCAGATAGTTACAGAGATAATGGCTACCCTCCCAGAGCAGTTTATCCCTTGTCTGACTCTGTCAACAAGCCTCTCCTTGCACTGATTAAAGATGCTTTCAGAATTCACATTCCTCAGACACAGCATCTCTGAGCATATCTCTGGGTCTTGACCCAATTCTAGAAAGCAGTAGTTCAGCCATTCACCTCCAGTTCCACCTATTCACTCTTGAGTTCTCAAACCAATAGCCGCATAGAATGAATGAATGATCATAGTAGTTAACATTGACTGAGTACTTATCCTATGGCAAGCATTTTGCATGTACTCATTTGATCCTCATGAAACTACAAGTTGGGTAGGTGCAATGATGTTACCTCTACTTTTCAAATAAGGAGCTGCAACACAGAGAGGGTAAGTAAATTTCTCATAGTTGCACCATAGTGGTAAAATTGCTGGGAGTGGAGCCCCAGAGTCTGCATGCTTAATCACTTTCCTGCAATCATGTCACTGCTGCACATCACACAGATGACAGCATGAGTTTATCTAACTTGCCACCTGGGAATTCACTTACTGCTTACTATGCATCTTCACTGGCATTCACCCTTGCATTGTGACTATGGCTTTTAAGCATTTCCCTTGCTCAAACTACCTTGTCCCTCCTTAGCAGAAGGCCAGCAAGATCCTGGGAGAGCCACTGGCTATTCAAGAAGTTCTTAAAAACTCCGTTTAGCATGCCAAAGAGCAGTATAAAGCATATGGCAACAGGCACCAGGTCTCGGGAGAGAATATCTGACAGTGAGATACCATCTGTTTCTTCTCCTATCTATACAGACCATCTGCTCTTGCTCAAAATACTGCATTAATACTCCTTAGGGTCATTTAAGGTCAGAGGAATCATCGACCTTTCAACCACATCTACCTGTGCACCCACCATGCCTGGCCCACCAAAGCCCCACACTTTGCTGCCCAGGCCAGTAGCCAGCCTTGACGACTAGATGGAGAATAATATGTGGTAGGGAGAATACTGGTTTCCCATTAGAGTGAAGGCTGACTCCAGCAGCAGCTAAAATTGAAAGTATGAGCTGAACTGAAATTTTCCTCAAGTAAACCCTCCCACAACACAAACACGGGGTCAAAACTTAGGATCCCTGGTCTTATTTTGCTTAGGGAAGAGGCATTAAAGGGAACAGAAGGGGATTATGTCCATTCCACCCCTGGCCACATAAACCAGGCCCTGAACTATCCATACTTTGCTGATCTACAAAATTGCATCTCAAAATTTAGCTAAAATTCAAGCTGTCACAAGGTGCTCTTTGTCCATATGGGCCCTCTACGTCATCTGTGCCCAGGCCCTTTCACTCCCTGCCTTCTGGCTGTGTGCTGGGGGGTCTGCACCCAATCCAAGGCCCTGCTAGGATGTAGTGCTGCCTCAGGTGGGTTCTTCAGAAGCACATGCTGAGACAGAGATTACTGAGAACGACCACCTGTGACAGGAAGGGGAGGAAACAGGGGCAGGGTAGAGAGGAACTGAAGTGAATGCAGGCTCAGCAGAGCCTCAGCCAACTGGGAACTCTGGCAAGAATATTGCCCATCAGAGTTGTTTCTTGTGGGCTCAAAATGGCAGACATTACCTTTGCCCTGCCCAGTCTGGAGAAGTGTGCTGAGTGCCCTGTCTGCATCTGGGCAGCAAATCCCTTCTAGAAAGGGAATCTGGGCAGTGCAGTTTCGTGTTTTCCACAATTGCCCTCCCTGACAATTCTTTTCAGGGTGGGATCGTCAAATTCCTGGTGTGGGATTCTCACCCAGCTTGTTCCTCCAGTGCCATCTCACACAGTGTCCAGCGGAGACTCCATATTCTTCCTGGTCTGGAGGATCCCACATTGCGCAGGGGGGAAATTCAAATCTGCAAAGATGAACTCTCCCATAATGAGTTCTATTCTGCATGAGAGATTCATCTCTCTGAGTTATTAGAAGGGGCTCGTGGGACTGACCATGGTCTCCTATGCTTTTTCATTTCTCTCAGCTTTACTTAGGGTTTTTCTCAGAACTACTTCCTTGAAAGAATTATGGTCTTATTCCCTTTCTTAAGCCTTCCTTTAGTTCTCTTTCTTTAGATGGAACCCCCCTTTTTAGCTCTGAGATGACTTTTTTCAAAACTGGTTCAGTACATCTCAAACTTTTTTACCAAAGAATTCCTGACTTCAGAGAATGAGAATATGCACTTGATGGTCCCAAAAGAAGAGCTCAGAGCTGGTTTCTCTAGGCATGGGATTTCTTTGAAGTCTCTTGTGTTTTATCTTATTCATGTGAATTTTGCATTCTACTCTATAAACTATATGTGCTAGTTTTAATATTAAAATAATGTCTTAAATTACTTACAGTGAATAAATTCAGGAAGATTACCAATTTATGCATGTTTCATGTACCTTCTGAAAGAACCTTGCATATATCAGCTTTAAAGTCATGAAATTAGGAAGTCATACTTCTATAGGGTTGGTATAAATCTCTCATAGAATATTAGAATAGAATCTCAGAATAAGAATTTAGAATATGTTTTTAAGATCAGCTTATATGCACTGAATTGCATCTTCACAATGCTCTGTATTTTAATGTATATTCAAAGTGAAATTATAGATGAAAAAGATCAACATATTTCTTCTAAGGGAAAAGAGAATTTCCCATCAAATCAGAAATTAGATGCTCAATTCAATTACATATTAATGAATAATCTTGTCAGGTTATGTGGTAGTATTATAATTTGAACAATGCATTAAAGACACTTATATGAAGAAATAAACACAATATAGTTTAGAGTTAGAAATCTCTGATGACCTGACTTAAGAATACAATTTATAGATCCAGTCTCTGTGGAAATATCTCAAATAACAAGACCTCAGACTCTGGAAAAAAGAAACAGGAGTCATAAAACTTAAGGCAATTTTCATTATCTTTTTCCAACAAGTGGAAAAGAATCAAACAGCATTCACTGAACGACTGCGTAGCCCTGCTGAGTACCTCCTGCACATCAGGCTCTATGCTGAGGAATCTGGAAAGAATGAGGGAAAAGGCAAACTGGGCTGTTCTTCCAGGCAGCATATTTTGTAGAAGAGGGGTGGGGGAAAATATACCTGAGAGTTTTAAGTGGAAACCTTTGGCAAGGATCTAGAGTTCAGGTACTCAGGGATATTGATAAAAGAGATCCATGTGCTTTGGCCATTAGCCAGGTAGAGGAAAGGTTTAAGTCCTCTTACAAAACTAAAGCTTTAACTAAGATGCATGCTTAAATGGATGACCCCTGCAGCCCTGCATAAAAACGATTCAAGGACACATCTAAAGGCAGGTCCAGAATCTTTTTCCAAAAACTATTCTGCATAATTCAGTTAAATAAGTACTTGGTGTATATTTATTGTACAAGCACTCCATAGGATACAAGGGACAAAATGATCTTAGGGGTTTGATATTAATCGTTCTTACACTGCAACCCCTACCCCATCCACCATGAAAAGACATCCACCATCTCTACTAAGTCCTCAAATTTTAATTCCTGAATAGTCTCTACTATCTAACTTTTGTATATCAAATTTTTAAATTTCACTTACCCAATTATTTATTCAACAAATTATTCCTATGGACCTGCTCTGTGCCACACACAGTCCTAGGTCCTGAGTGTATAGCAGAAAACAAAACAAAACATTATCTTTGCCTTCTCTGAAGCTAATTATTTACAGAAAATAAAACAAATACATAATTAGAAAATGTGAAAGGCTATGAATAGTACATTTTGATAGAGAAAGAGGATTAGTTTCTTTAGAAAGCAAGTTGAGGGAAGGCCTTTCCTCAGAGAGGGTGTTAAATCTGAGACCTAAGAATGGAAAAGGAGTTATCCCCATGAACAAACAAAGGAAAAGCAGGTTCCAACGTGGGAAGTCCCTGGGAATGTCTGAGGACCGGAAAGGCCAGTGTGGCTGGTGCAGGAGTGAGGGAGACAGTAGTAGATGACAGAGTAAAAGCGAAAGTGACCAGACCTAATGAAGAAGCTCTGACTTCATTTTAAGTGTAATAGTATACCATTTAAGGGCTTAAAGAAGGGAAATGACATGGTATGACATACATTTTAAAATTATGAATATACCTTTAGTGACTAGATTCAGGAGAACAAGGTAAGGCCTGGGGAGACCCATTTGAGATGCTATCAAAATAGTTCTGAGGCAGGTTTGATTCTGACCGAGACCAGGGTAGAGAAAAAAGAATGATTTGGGAGTGTTTTTTGGGGTGTAACTTGCACAACTGGACATGAATAGTGGAAAGGAAGGCTAGAGCTAACATCTTTTAGCTGGCAGTCTTTTTAGATGGCACCAAATACTATGCTAGAAAAGATTAGGGAAAATTTTGATAGGGGGATCCCCTCAAATTGTTTTCAATCTGTTAAGTTTATGATGCTTGGAACACCACAGATAGAGAAATCAGGTAGAGAACTGTATGTACAAGACTAGAGAAAACTTGACTTGAGGTTTAAATTTGGGAATCAGGAGTATAAAGCTGGTGTTTAAAACGGTGGGAATCGATCACATCACTGAATGTGTACAGAAAAAAGCAAGAAAAGATCCTGAGAAATGGCAATATTTAAGGGTTTGAAACAACATGAAAAAACAGTAAGTGATACTTCCAAGGAGAAGCCAAAGATAGCAGTAAAGAAAAGGAGTTAATGTTATCACAAAACAACAGAGGGTCAAATATTTGAGGTAGAAGGGACTAGTCAGCACCACAGAGTGCTTCTGAGAGAGTAAAGACAGGGAGGTAGGGGTGGGGGATTGTTCATTGGGTTCATTAACATGAAGTTCCTTTGTACCTTGATAAGAGTACATGCAGTAGAGAATGTGGGCTGATGCCCATTGGAGCTGTCTGTTGAGTGAATGAGGAAGGAGAAAGCACAAGAGAACAAAGGCTGGAATGCACAGGAGATACCGTGACCACTGGAGTGTGGGCCTGCCTGTGCAATGTTCATGCAAGTGGTGTTTAGCAGCAGGTGACTGAACTGGCTACAGAAGAGGCTGACTAGACTGGGGGAAAATGTGACCGCACAGCTGAGGAATTACTGTAAGTAGAAGAGATTATCAAGATACAGTCCCCAGTTAGTTACAATAATTATTCTGCTCTTCCCAAGGTTTGTGACTATGGGCCAATTACTTAACCTCAGTTTGCTCATCTGTAAGATAGGAATTACAACCATGTCTACCTCAGTCTTATTGGGAAGACTTAATGAGAAAGTATATACAAGGTACTATGGACAGTGTCTGGCCTCTATTAATTATTTACTAACCACAATTGTATTTACATTATTATTATTAGTAGTAGTAGTATATACGATTAAAAATTAAATATTCACAAAATTAAAACAAAGAGAATTTCATTGTTTAAAATTACAGCCATTGTACAATTTAGCCCTGGGAAGAAAAGAATATTGAGGAGAGGTTCAGAGATGTCTTTCCCATTTCCCTCTCCCCTCACCCACCAGCAACTTCTATTCTACTTTGTCTTCTGTTCTACTAGGCAAAATTTTAAAATAGATAAAAATTATTTTTGGAGATCTCTCCCACTACCTCTTCACAGCCCATAGAATCCAAACTTCTAGGAATGGAGAGTGGTGATGGTTGTGCACCATTGTAAATTACTTAATTTCACTGAATTGTGTACTTAAAAATGGTTAAAATGTTAGATTTTATGCTATGTATATTTTACACAATCAAATGATATTTTTCTAGAAAAAACGTTAGTTTTAGCTTTGCTTTGACAAGGCCAGGTATCCTTAGCGAAGTCATTTCCAAACTCTTTGGAATTATTTTACCCCATGGTAAAATGGAATTAGACCAAGTTATTTCTTTACATTTCATTCAACCTCCAAATTCTGTAACTACAACAGTTCATGAAACTTAGAAAAATATAAATGAAATAATAGTGCAGAAAAGACTAGGTATGCCAGAAACATACTTTATTGGCGGTAAAAGAAACAAGCCCTTCCAATGATATTTTCATACAGAATATGAATATATACTTTGTGTATTTGACTTTTATGCTAGTATCACAAATAAAATCATGGCTTACAGTTCCTGGGATTGGAGCTTATTACATAGAGCTAGAAGTGTGGTAGCCACTAGGTACCTGTAGCTTTTTAAATGTAGATTAATTAAAATTAAATTAAGCAAAAGTTCAGTTCCTCAGTTATGCTAGTTGTATTTCAAGTACTTGATAACCATATGAGGCTAGTGCCAAATAGAGAACATTCACATAATTTCAGAAAGTTCTGTTGGACATGGCTGATTTAGAGTATTCCTCATTCCTCATGTATTTCTGGACATTTTCCTGGGACATTTCTTTCCCTGGCTTCACCTTTCAAATAGCACTAGCAAATGGCCAAACCTGGAACAGATGCTAGAATATCCTCTGAGGAAACAGGCCACCACCAAACTGTCATCCTCTCCTAATATTTGTTTAATTTTTCTTAAGAGGCACACCTAAAACAGTATATGTTTGAAGCTGAAATATTCCATGACAGTTCTTACAGAAATGTTATTCTTTAATTTGAAGTAGTTTTTTGATGACTTCCATTATTTGTTTTCATTTAATTGTATCTATGAAGCATAACATTAAATCATGAAGTTCTGAGAGAGGAAATCAAAAGTTGACGAACCATTGCTGTCATCCCATATGCGTTTGGAAATAGCCAAGGATAAGACATAATCTCATTTGTTTTATGATATGACAGAAGCCAGTCATGGCTTAATTAATTCAGGGTTGTTTTCATTTTGGTTACATGGGACAGATCTGTTAATAGAAACAATGTATAAATAAAGAAGATCCAGAAAAGGATGTTGAATATCCGTGGTGGTAAGGGGGAAGGCTGTCAAGAACTAAGGTCTGCAAAAAATCATCTTTCCATGAGAGACAAAAACTGGCTGCAGACAGATGCTTCTAAGACCCCAGCTTTGTTGAAGAGGACAGCTTTATAAATAGATGCACAATAACAGCAGCCAGCTGTTCAGAATAATTGCCAGGCGATATTTGGTGATGACAACCTGAAGAAAGTCATCAATGCAATTATTTCACACCAGATCAGTCCAGTGGATCTGTTGAACCCTCCTGCTGGTTGTGAGTGAAATACTCATTATTCTTGAAATGCCAATGTTGCTTGCTCATTTTTTCTATAATAGACAATGACTTCAACAGCAATTATATTCTTGTAACATTATTAATTATTTAATCAGACACAATTAACTCAGTACGTTAAAGTTTCAAACATATGAGGCTAAGGTTCAATACACTTTTGTCTGTGGAGAGACACTCTGTCCTAACATAAAAGCCTATGTTCTTTACACTAGTCATTTCAGAAAAGTATACCAGCTGGCTGTAAATCAGGACAATGTCCTGTTGTTAATGTCTTGATCACTTTATCATGACATATATAGAATAATTTCCCAATAGTTCTATAAACTCCATCAGCAGTTCCCCAAATGCATGTATTTTATAACTGCTAATGCTCACTCATTTACTTCCATTACCTCTCAAATGCTTTTCTATTCTCGTCTCCAATTCCCAATCTTTTCTCTTCAAGGGCCCAGTTTATACAACTATCGATTTTTATGGCTTAATCATAGTTTCATGAACTTTTCAGATCACAAATTGGGCTTCTGTGTGAAAATGTCATGGTATTTGATCAACATACTAAGAACACTTTTCTTGAGACATTCGCAATGTTTTGTTTCATGGGAGGTTTGTAGCAGATCTGCTTCCCCCTTGAGAACAAATGAGATTTTCAGGACACAAATTTTCATGGAACATATATTTAAGGATAAAGTGTAAAGTTATTCATCCAGCAAATATTGATTCACTGATAATCATATGTGTATAATAGAGACAAAAATGGGATTCCGATGGGGAGTTTTGTTAAGTAAAATAAAGTGGTCTTCTGAATTTTAAATGGTGCAAAATCAATGGGCTTTCAATTTTAAATTGATGATGGAACAATTTATTTACCTGTAGCTTTGGCATAGCTTGTTCTTACCCTCATCTCTACTTCTAGGTATTTCTTACTGAATAAATATTTTGTTTGGGACACATCAATTACATAAATAAACATTTTCTGAGCACCCATTATGTGCAAGAAACTGTGCTGGTGGGAAGGAGAGTACAAAGAAATGAAAAAAAAACCTCTTCTGATATTAAATAAGATGTAAATAACTGGAGATATATGCTATATTGATGATTTAGAGGGCAATATAGTTAAGATATTAATTCTCATTTTATGTTTAGATTTAAAGCAGTCCTAATTAAAATCTCAACAGTCATTTTTGTAGAAATTGGCAAGTTGTTTTGAAAATGTAGATGATTCAGGACATACCAATTCTAGATTCTTTGTATCATGCATATTCATGTATGTATTTCACACACACATAATTGTTAAGAAATACCTCTAGAGTTAAAATAAAGAAAATGAGAGATGATTATTTTGCTTATGTTTTCAATTTTCAATAATATTTACTTATTCCTACTATAGTTAATGAAATAATTAGATAATTATTTTTCTTATCATCTCTTTTCCCCAACCCCCCAATTTTTTTAGTAATAGTATTATCTTTACATGGCCAAAGTTTATAATATTTTCATTCTGTTCTATGACAGAAAAGAGAGGAAGGAAGGAAGGAAGGAAGGAGAAGGAAGGAAGCAGAAAGAGAGAGAAAGGAAAGGAAGAAGGGAAGGAAGGGAAGAAGAAAGAAAGAAAATGTCAATATTTGGAAGTATTAGTCCTATTAGTTGCTTCAATTAGTCTATAGTTGCTTCATTTTAGTTCTGTATTTAATACGATTTAGTGTTCATCAATAATATTTTCACCATAGAGTTTCCTGACCTCAGTCAGTTTTTTGTTTGTTTTGATTTATCACTTGGTTGGTTACATTGCATCCTCAAGTCATTTTGCAATAAGGTTCATAGGTGCAGTACTCCCTGAGCTTCTCCATCCTTAGGAATGTTTATCCATTGCCTTAACGTCTGAAGGGAAATGCTGTTGGTTCTCAAATGCGTTGGTCACAATATTGCTCAGATCTTTGTAGACACTGCTCCACCAACTTTTGGCAATAAATTTATGAGAATTTATTATTTCTTTTCCTGCTCGTAGGTGATTTGCTTTGTTACATTGTTATTAGCAAAGTTATTCGTTTATCCTTGAAATTCAGCAATTTCTGTTTAATGCATAACCAATATGACTTTCAAGTTCGAGATGCAGGGCTTTATTTCAGTAAAGTTTTCTTCTATTGTATCAATTACATTTGTAACATCCTTTTTTTTTCTTTGCTTTTCCAGTAAATGTGATGTTCTTTGTCATTCATGCCTATTATAATCAACTTAATGCTTTTATAGGTTTTTTTTCCATTTCATACTTTTATTTTCTTCTTCACATATTTATTTTTAACTCAGTTTTGCTATTCTCTTTTAATTATTATTATTTCCATTTCTTTCCTGAGGTCTGTCAGCATTTTTGCTTTCTAATATTGACATTTTCTTTCCTTCTTCTTTTCTTCCTTCCCTCCTCTCTTTACTGTTAAACTTTTTTGTTGAAAAGATTATAACTGCAATTTCAGAAAACTGTACTTGATTGGTACCCAGATTTAAATCAAGTTTGTGTTCTTCAACACCCTTTCAGAACATTTGTTATTAGTTTATCCTGGGCATATATCTCCTTCAGTTTTTGCTACTTAGGAATTTGGAGTAACCTATAGTGAAGCCCCTTGAGTAATGTCCTCTCTGTGTTTATGTTTGACTTTTACGGCTTTGTCTCTCTCCTTTCTTATACCTCCAGCAGGAATTTTTGACTAAGATGTTATAAAATCCATCATAAAAAAGATATATTGGTATGATTTGTGCTTTAATCCCATCTCTCCTAACAATCTGTTCTATCAAGTTGATCTTTATAGTGACATTCTCCTCTTTTTCTATGACCTTCCTAAAATCCTCCATTTAATTGCTTTAATCAAAGGTTTAATACATAGACTTTTAAGAATTTGGACACTGAATTATAAAAAATCACTTCCCATCTGGAATCTGGGAATGTATATATTAACTTCTGCAACTTTTTTTGGTCCAAGTTTTATAGTATTTGGCAAATATTCTTCATATTTTATAATATAAGGTAATGGATATGCTTTTATTTCATTGATAACATTTTTTTCTCCCTCTTCCTTCCTTCCTTCCTTCCTTCCTTCCTTCCTTCCTGTTGTTTTAAATGAAGATCAAAAGAAATGGAGAAAACATGTCATTCTTTCAAAATATAGAAGGTTATATTTGAAATATTACTAGGTTGATATTCTCCTTTGAATTTACTCTTCCTTGAGGTTATTACACTAATAAGATAAAAAGAGATCTATGAAAGTCCTATCTCACATCTCATCCTTCTATTAGTTTGGAAATACTTAAAAATATTTACTCTCCTCAACTTTAACTCCTGGTTCCCATCCTATCTTAAGGCCTAGATAAGTCAGCCTGCTACAGACAGCTAACAACTGATAATCTCTCCCATTCTTACTGATTCCCTCTCATTCCATTGACCACTAGTGGCTCTTACTTAATCGTGGTATAAATTTGAGTTGAGTGCCAAGATCACTTTTCAAGATTTGATTGAATCTTGATTCATCATCTCTTCAATGAGGATTTTCCTAATTCTCATCTCTAATTACTCAGGAGGATCAATTACTCTCTTCATTGTGCACCCACTGTACTCCCCATGCACTTTTGCCATTCCACCCAAAACCTATGGTACACAGAAACTTTTACATATTGTTCTCCCTCAATTGAAAGGGCTCTTCAAAGACAAGAAAATGTGTTACTCTAGAATCTGCCTATTCTTACAAATAAGATAATGTATTCTCATTAAGCATTTTTCATAAGGCATTCACTCACACAAAATACTAAGTGCTCTAGCATTTGATTAAAGAACCAACCCATTACGTCTGTAAAACCATAACCTTAGGAATTCCACTAAGAAATTAAAACATCTGTCCTCTAGCTGTTTTTCAATAAATAGTACTTTTATCACCTTGACTACCACCTCTGTTATCACTTCTAGCTAAAGTTTTAACTCTCTACTATATACCAGATATTATGCTAAGTATTATCTCATTTAATCCTCACATAAATCTTATAAGATTTGTCTATTATTACCCCCTAAGGCATGGAGTGCTTTAGTAACTTCCCCAGATCAATTTTTAGGTGTCTCAATCTAGAACCTGAACCCTTAGTCACTATATTATTCTGCCTTCTGAAAGTTAAGATAATAGCAGGACACTCCACATTTTCCAAAGTACTCACATTTATTTCCAATATGTATTCAGTTGTTAAAATATGAATTTTGCTTTGAAGAGGCCATAGGCATTCAAAAATACTTTATAGAGTTATTTATTTATTTATTTCACTAATTATTTGTCAAACACCAGGTATATCCCAAATGTGAAGAAAACAGGCCTGATCTTTGCTCATATGGCACTCACAGTCACATGAAGGAGTTAGGGGTTAGGTAGACATCTCTGGAACAATCGATAGGATATGGCAGGAAGGGAGAACTAACATTTGGACATGCCTGCCATGAGTTGGGGCTTTTGCATACACTGATCTATTTAAACTTCATTACAAGCCTAAAACATACGCGTGATGATCTTCATTTAACAGGTGTGAATACTGATGCTCAGAGAAGTTAAGTAAATTTCCACTGTCATATAACTATTAAGCAACAAATATATTTAAAAACTAGATATGATTGAGTCCAAAAGCTGTGCTGTATTTATTACATGTTAGTCCCCTAGGGGTTAAAAATATTTTTAAGATATGCAGCATTCACCCTCTCCTCTCTCCTTCCCTCCCTCCCTCACTCTCTCGCTCACTCCTTCCTTCCTTCCTTCCTTCCTCCCTCCCTCCCTCCCTCACTCCCTCACTCACTCCCTTCCTTCCTTCCTTCCTTCCTTCCTTCCTTCCTTCCTTCCTTCCTTCCTTCCTTCCTTCCTTCCTTCCTTCCTTCCTTCCTTCCTTCCTTCCTTCGGTAAGGCAATAAATAACAGAAGAGACTGCCTTTGCCTGAAGAAGGGGAGGACGCTTCTCAGTGAAGAGACAAGCTGAGCTGAGGTTTGCAACACAAGTAACTATATTTATTAGGTAGAAGAGCAAGCAGGACTTGGCATCCCAGGCTGCTAGCACAGCATGGTAAAAGACATGAATGTAGGGCTCTGACAGAAAAGATAAAGGGCCTGGGAAGAATG
Organism: Manis javanica; assembly: GCF_040802235.1. Classification (NCBI taxonomy): domain Eukaryota; kingdom Metazoa; phylum Chordata; class Mammalia; order Pholidota; family Manidae; genus Manis; species Manis javanica. The sequence continues at coordinate 176,987,792 of NC_133157.1, read as the reverse complement.
ATCATAAGCAAACAGGTTGGTAATGATTTAGGTCAGACTGCAAAAGCCTTGAAGATCACGGTACAGAATATGAGGAAGGACTCTTGATTAGCCAGGAGCTTTGGGAAGGAAGACTCGCTGACGAGTGTTCTTTATTGACTCTTCTGAAGTGTCTGGGCACAACAAAACCAAATCATTAAAATCACCTGTGATTAAAAACAAATGAGTTCCCAAACCAGAAACCAAACAAGTATCAATGATTTCAACTGTAGAGAAGAGATTACCTTTAAACACAGATGGAATCATGGAATTTCATGAATGTCCAATAAAATTTTGTTAACTTAAAAACTAATAGTATCAGCAGTTGCACAGAATAATGCTTTCATGATTAAAATAAGCAATTCCTAAGGAAGAAACCAAGATCTTAGACTATTGTAAATAGTTGCTTCCAGACCTAATGAGGTTACTATTTAGTAACCCTTATAATTACTATTCAATACCCTATTAGTAACCCTAATAATTACTATTTAGAATGATGTGGGAAGTGGGGTGGCCTTTAAGAAATCTGGTTTATGGCACTGTCGCTTTCAGGCTGAAATTTCTTGACATCAGTTGTTTTCCCTGACTTAACCATAATCACACTACTCTGGAAGCTGTGTGGAAATGTCTAGAATTGCCACAGTTTTCATCATTGACTTATTCTTGGCTCTCTATGTGAATTTTCAAAGAGCTGAGATAAGAGTTTTATTGGTTATATATGACAGTCACACATAAATACATCTATTGGTGAAATGTTGAGTGGAATGCAGTGTTGGCTCCTATTTTATTCATAGATGCCTCAGCTGTGTGGGTGCAGATTTTCTTCTTCACGTTCATGAGTAGGTTCAACTGTCCAAGGATGGGGTTCAGAGGATCAATAAATGTCCCCAAATTTCGTGTGAAATATTGTGCATTTTCCAAGGAGAGAATTCATAATTTTTATCAGGTATTCAAAGGGGTCTTGACCTCCAACCCCAAATTTAAGGACCCTTAATGTAGAGGAAAGTACCTGGTATTTGCTTTTCCTGTGTCAGATACAGTGTAAAGGAGGACAGTAGCTCATTTTGAATGCTTTATGCAAAAATTGGTCCTTAACGGCAAGAGCTAGAGGTTGGGAAAGGAAAGTGCTCAGCAAAATAGCTATAAGCCTCTTTCCTTCTAGGTCTAGAATAGTTGTTCTTAAAACTCCTGAGGGATTACCTATGGCAGAAGTGGTCACTGTGTTAGAGAAGATGACAAGTGACAAATATGTTTTCCTGATACTCACCTAAAGATTGGTGTGGGACAATGTGTATATGCACAGGAAGATAAATATGTATGGAAATGTGGTAGATACTGTCCATCTTCTTGCTAGAGGTAAGAAAAAGGAGAAGCACAATTTTAGTTATTCTATTAATGTATTTCACAGCAAAACCATGGTGTTAGCTGACCAAAATACCATGGTTCTTTTCCTGAAAACAAGTTGGCATACTCCCGATTCTGCATTGTCCTTATTAACATCTGTTTATAGTTGTCTGAGTTCCATTTCTCTGAATTCCAGCTGCATGAGAGATCCATTAACTTTATTTTGTTCTGGGAATGTCTAAATGTTTTTGTTATAAATTCCTGTAGTTCACTTAACCTTTGCAGGATGCTGGTGCTCTTGAAAAGCTTTTTTATGTGGAAGCCCCAGTATGATAAACAGACTCAATGTTATCAGGATTCTCCTTGATGCTATTCTATCGTTTGACTGACTGTGCATATACAAGCTCTGGACTTGCTAAATTCTCTGAGTTATTCTAGTTTCTGACATTTAGGACAAATTCTGGACGTGTAACTATTGATGTTCAGTTGAACAAAATACTTATTTTCAATGCACTGATACTATGTACAGTGTTAGATATTTTAGAATTCTTTCTCACTTTGGCTCAACATGTTAGATTTTTATTTTATTGTTTTCTTATGATTTTGTCTACTAACCAAATCACTGTTAGGCTAACATTACTTCTATTTCCCTTAATTATTAAATTATAGCATTTTGATAAATTAAAAAAATTATTTTATAAATTTTGTAGCCTATTTTACAAATATATCAGCATGACATTTAATATGCTTTGGAAATTTGAGCTTTTTTTATTTGTAAAGCTGCTGATATTTCTCTATTTTTGCTCTGATTATTTACACATATCAGTACATCATAGGGTATAGTCTGGGAGTCATGTCAGTCTTCTCTTCCTTTCTCCTTTGGGTGCTTATTTCTCACATGGAGTGAAGCACAAAGTTAGGCCCAGCTCTGCGCATCTTTCTTCTGATAGTTTGGCCTAATTTCTGGAATTAATGCATTTGCATCACAGTAAACATACCTTTTGAATGTCCTGCTGCAAATTATGGGCACAGTGTTAATTTTCATCTGAACATGAAACTTTGTGAATTTCCTTGCTAAAATAGTCTCAGGAAGAAAAGACAAAGGGATCCTGTGTGCCAAAAAACAAGGAAATACTGATTCTAATGCAGATGTGTTAAAAGGAAACAGAAGCTAGCTCCAAGGGGCTCCCACTGGCCCAACTTGAGATAATTTGAATACAAATAAGAATCATACCTTTAATAATCATAAATAATAGACCATTAAAACTCCATGAGTCTAAAATAAAGGAAGAGGTGGGGTGCTCATTTGCCTTCACTGGAGGTGATAATTATGACGATCCCTTGTTTGGAAATTGGTAATGAAAGGAAAAGAATACATATTTATACTGCCTTTTTTTAGAGGCAGTAGAGTTCACCCTAGTTGATAAGAGGAAGTTTTCCTTTATAGAAGAATGCCAGGAAATAATTCTGTCTTGAAGGAATGATAGAATTAGAAAAGTCAACATTTTACAACTCCCAATACAACAATTAATTCAGGCAAAGATCATGATGCTAAGATCATGGGAAAGGTAGTCCAGGGAGTAGGAATTTACACTCTGCCAAAATGTCAGTTCACAGACTACTTGCCAGTGCAATGGGAAAAACATCTACCTTTGCAATGGAGACATCTGGCTTTCTCCACCCTAACCAAGTGACCAGACGTAGGACACACCTGATATGTGCTCCCTGATGTGAGGTGGTTGGAAGTACACATCTCTGAAACTTCCTCTCAAACGTGTTTAAACAGGACCTAATCCATACTCTACAAATAGCTGCAATTTACATAAAATAAAGGAATAAAGAAATTAAGTGACAGCACAAAAAATGCTCAGACAAATCCAGAATGTGACACATTCTACAAGCGATGGAACTTGATTCTGTTGGGCATGGCCATAAGTAATAGCAGCAGAACTATTGTTCCAATGAAAAGAGACAAAAGAGACAAAATACCAAATGCACTAAATGAAACTTCATTGAGGTTGGATTTTTCTTAAAGGCATAAAATACATTTTAGGAACAACTGGGAGAAATTTGAGTATGGACAACTATTTAGATGATACTATGAAACTGTTAATTTCTTAGGCATGATAAGGACATTTTCTGGCTATAAATGAAAATGTTTTTATTCTTAGGAGACACATGCTAGGGCATCTTGGTGTATTTCACTGACTTTTCCATAGTTCATTTAAGAAAAGAAATATACACACATTTATAGCTACATTAAGCTGATATGGCAAAAGTTAACAATTTTTGAATTTAGATGTTGGACATATGGATGTTCATTGTTCATTTAAACATTTCAGCATTTTAAAATTTATAGTACAAATTTGAAAACAAAAGAATAACAACATATGTGTTTTGTATGTGCAATTTTAATTGTGTGTGTATATACATATATACATATGTAACATAGCCTCTAGAAATCCAATAAAAAATCTTTTGTCTCAAGATTCTTTGTATATTCATATGATCCTACTTTGATTTGGGGTCAGTGGGCCCCCAAATCAGCTTGCGAAGCAATGTCAGCTCATTTTGGTTGGAAGCGTCCTCCCTTCCTCTGAAATCTGTAATGTATGCACAGAATTTATGTGGTGTCAGCAGAGTGATGGATGTTCTCAATGCTATGAAGGAATTACAGACATATGTTGCAGTCATAACTGTATAGACTGCCATGAAATGAGAAACAACAGGGCATGGCAGTGAAACCAGGGATGAAAGTGGAGATCAGAAATCTAAGAGCAGGGGAAAATTGTCAAAGTGTATATAAAGGGGATTAGGAGAACGGTGAGCATAAGGAGGCAGGATGTATGGACATCATGTGGCATAAGAGCGTGCCATATGGTGCAGGGAGGTGGCAAAGAAAGGGCAAGTGCCCTGAAGAGATGATGAAGGCAAAATCACATTGATGAGGACCAGACGGAGGTCAGCGCAGCATAGGTGGGTGGCAAGCCTATCACAGTGACGAGAAGTCTAGAAACAATTCAAAGCTAGCAGGAGAGGGAGAATAAGAGAATCAACTTGAGCTGGTGAGTGGGGGATTTTGAGGTCAGGAAAAGTCAAGTGATTTGAAGCCAAGTCAGCTTGAAAGAGTAAAAACAGTAAGAGCTATGGAATCGGGTAAATCTAATTTTAAACCCTGTCTCTGCTATTTTCTACTTGAGTGACCTTGGGCAAATCACTTGGGGTCTCAGTTTCATCTCTTAAAACTTGTGTCAGAATTCTGAATAAAGATAATAGGGGGAAAATGAACTTTCAATTTTATCTACAGAATTAATCCATCAGATATACATCCTAATCACATAAATGTAATAATTTAGAAAGGAGTGTAGCTATTGGGAGCTTTGATATTATTAGCTCTCTCTGAGCAGGAGAGAAGGTATGGTTTAGGAGAGGAGGTGAATCATAAAACAAAGAACTCACACTGGGTGAAGTCCCTTGAACTGACCTCATCCATAACTCATAGGGATGCAACAAATATTTATCGAGGGCTTACTATATACATCAGGCATTATGTTAGGCATTAGGCTTATATTTAATACATAGGATGTCTGCCCTTCAGGGATTTATAACATAGGACTCTGTTTTATTTATTCATGTATTCTTTCAACAAACATTTATTGAACATTTTCTATATACTTTCATTGGGCACCTCTTATGTACCACATTCCTAAAGCTATTTATACATGCTTTTTTTCTTAGGTTTTGCTTTGGTGGAACCTAGGCTAAGAAAATGATAGAAAGAGTGATGCGTAAAAGATAGGAAGATGAATAAATTCTGTTAACATTATTCAAAATGTTTGCAATCTGGTTAATAGGGAAGGACACAGGAAAATGGCAAATGCAGGGTAAAATGTGGTATTTCAGAAGAGTCATAAATAAAGCTCAAAGAAATGACAGACACATCATATAAACCATATAATTTGCAAGTGGAGAAAAAAAAAGTGGGAAAAATCTTGATAGAAAAAGTGGCATTGAGGAAGATCTTAATAACTGGATAGAATTGCAGGGGATTAAAATGGTATATTAGTTTCTCCAGGCTGCCAAAGCAAATTACTACAAAATTGGATGGCTTACAACAGAAATTTATTCTCTCACAGTTCAGGAGAGCAGAAGTTTGAAATCAAGGTGCCAGCAGGTTTGTTTATTTCTGGAGGCTTTGAGGGAGAATCTGTTCACGCCTCCCAGCTTCTAGTAATTGTTGGCAACCCTTGATGTTCCTTGGCCTGCAGCTGTATCATTTCAATCTCTGCCTCCAGCTTCACAAGGAGCTCTTCACATGGAATAAGGGCACCAATGATTGGATGTAGGGTGTACACTATATCTAGTGTGATTTCATCTTGAGATCTCAAGTGATTTACATCCCAAAAACCCTATTTGTAAATAAGGTCCTATCCTGAGGTTTTGCATGAACCTGGTTTTTGGGGATACTATTCGACCCAGTACAGAGAGGAAAGGAGGTCTTCTAGGTGATGAGAAAAAGCATGATCGAATGTACTTTTGGGATGTGTTTACATAGAAGAAAGTCATCTGGTCTGTCTGGAAAATGCACAAAATGTGGGAAAAGAGTGAGTGAGCAGCGGGGCCTAAGAGAGCTCTTATCCATCCTGTAATACTCAAAGCCAGTGTTACATTTTATGTAAATTCTTATCTGAACAATCCTTTCCCATCCTCCAGGAAAATTAGTTGCTTTTTCCTTTGTGTTCCCATCACACTTTGTCCTTAGTTTTCTAATAGTACTCACCCCATTGTGTTGGAATTCTACATACACATATGTAATTTTGCTGGACTGGTTGAGGGGATAACGGTGTTATTTGGCTAATATTCCCAAGGCCTAACACAATGCTGGACTATATAATGCTCACTCAGTGAGTACCTGTGGAAAGGTGAAAGAAGAGCAAAGGAAAGGAGGCAAAGGTGGAGTGAGATACATGGGTGGGTGAGTGGATGGATGAATGAGCAGATGGGCGGTTAGGCTTGCCTTGGATCCCACAGGATGCTGAATGCCAGATGAGAGTGCTGCATTTTATTTTGTAGATAACTAGCAGCCTCTGCATGTTCTGAACAGGGAAAAAATAAGTTATAACTATGCTTTAAAGTGAAATGCACGATAATGGGTATTTCATATGGATTAAAAGAAAAGAAAAAATCTCAAAAGAAAGATTAAGTTTGGAGATAAGTGGAACAGAACCAAGATAGGCATAGAGGACCTGAAGTAGGCTCTGTGCATTAAGGCTAGAAATAAGGGGGGTAAATGGAGGTAAAGTGATCAGGCTTAGCGATTGGACTGTTGTAGTTCCATTAACATAGAAAGTTAGGAAAAAAACAACTTCTGTGTATAAATGTTTAATTCACCTTGGGATGTTTTAAAAGTTTGGGAAGAACATTGTAGAATCCAGATTTCACCATTCAACTAGAAAGTCAGGCATAACTTTGAAGGGACCAAGCTTGAAATTTGGGATTGGTAGTCATTGAAAGGGGGAGAAGACATTCAGCAAGGAGTGAGATTGCCTACAGAGAGAATAAAAAGAGAAGACAAATGGGTTAAGGAGAGAACTTTAAATGTTGCCGGTATTTCGGGAGACTTAGAAGGAAGAAGAACCTATAAAAAAAAGACTTAGAGAAGTAGTGAGTGAGTTCTGTACATGTCTGCTATTGCTCAGAAAACCTTATATGCATTTGTCTAATTAAGAACAATAAACTTGTTCTGAATTTCAAGGGTTTTTCTACAATATGGCCACCTCAAATTATGAACAACAAATTACTTGTGGACTGGTGTCCTACATTTTTTTTTTCTTGTGACTGATATGCTCTGGGAAATAAGTTCTGCCATATCTATTTTGGCACTTTTAAATTTTGCTCTTGGATTGCATTTGAGTAAGTGTTTCGAACTAGGCATTCAGGGCCAAATTAGAGCACAAAGAGCAAAACTGTGGCACATTACAATCCCTATCACTTTGGGATTTTACTCCTTTATAAACTTCCTCTCCATCTTTTTTGTAGCTAAAGATCTCTTCTGACCCTCAGCAAGGAAAGGAGACTGACCAGTACATTCATACAAAGGAGCCAGCAGATGTCGTTGGCAAATACACAGCATGTTTACCAGTACTTTCCCATCTCCTGCCCATGGCGGGCATCACTAATCAATCATGACCAATATTCTTGCTGGACCCTCCTTAGAATCCTTCTTAATGTAGCATTCCACGTCATTAATTCCAATTAATGGGGGGTGGTAGGGGTGATAATAGGCATATATAATCTTATTAAACCATCAAGAATTACATATTAAATAGAAAGGAAACATAGAGTCATTAATCCAAAAGAAGAATGTGTTACTATCACAATTTGAGGAATTATGGAAGTATTTCATTGGCCACTATCCCTCAAATCAAACGATGTGGGTGACTAATGGCCTTGTGGGATAAGCCTTAAGGTGAGGGTGAAAAGTGAAATTGTAAAATACCGCTTTGGTCAACAGTTATGTTTAAAGAAGAACTATGAAAAGCGGTCTTGGGGTAAAGGAGTTAATGAATACTGAGGTCAGAAAGAAAAAGAAAAAGAAATTAAGGGGAAAAAAAGAAAGATCAGGGTGAAGGTGAGTGTAAGGAAAAAAGTGAGGCAGCTGAAGAAGCAGAGCCCTGTCCCTAGAGGAAAGCAGACATCAACATTTCTGAGTTTTATAGAATGTATGTGGCTGTACACTGGTCTCTGATGCTCAGCCTATTGAAAGTATTTAGGTGACCCTGACTTAAAGCAGCATTAATTTTGAAGGTCACAAAAATGTATTAGAAATTGGCTTTCATGTTAAAAAAAAAAGCAAGACTGTTTCTTAATTGTTTTTACTGAAGCTTTATTTTTAAGTAAATTATTTATGACAGCTGATTCCTTTTTGGGGGGGGAATATTCTGCAAATTATGACATTCCTATAAACTATGATGTGCTGTGTGTTTTATCATACATTGGTTCTTCTTAAATATTTATTGAGCCCCCACACCTTGTCTCAATGGCCTTTCGCTATAGCCCAGAATGGCCATTTGGGTTCTGGTTCGGGATCCATTTACACTGGGGAGGGGGAGTAGGGAGGCTGCAAATTCAAGAGCACCCCTAATATTTCTGAGAATCTTTTGCATTTCCTATTGTAAAAGGGCCTCAACTACTATTTTTTACCCCTTCTACCACCACATGAAAAAATATGAAAAAACTGTGTCCTGATGGTAGCTGGGGAGCAAGCCTGGCACAAATCCCTTCCCTTTTCTAAATGTGATGTCAACCTACCACTACTGCATTCAAGCAAAACTCCAAAAGCACTGGACTTAATGGAAGAATTTAACAATCCAGTCTGCTGTCCTGGTGTTTTCTACTTGCTCAGGGCTGGTTGTCAGCAGCTCATTTGGCAACCCGGTAGGAGAGGTTAATTAGCAGGGAGAGTTGAAGAGTGCTACCCAGAGGGAGCGGGTATTCTGTGCCCACTGGGAGCCTGGAAGACAAACAAAGAAGTTGGGAAGTATTTATTTTCTCTGTTGGGGAATCTTTTTCTCCACGGGACTTGAGTTCAAACAGGGGCCAGCACCTTGTTGCCTCCACATGAGAGACACAGAATCAAAGTGCCCTGAAAATGAATGATGGCTGGAGTGCGGATCAGAGGCTTGACTTGCAGTCAGGAAGCCAAAAAGGTTTTGTTGCTCTCCATAGTAAAAGGCTATTGATTGCTGCAAGTAAGAGCTCGCTGTTCCCTGAAGTTTAAGTTTATTCAGTCTTTTGCCCTTTGAGAGTCCCTTGCTGTTAAGAACTACTGTGGAATTTAGCACTTGTTTAATATAAAATGAATTATTTGTCATCAGCCGCAACTGCTCGCTCAGGCTCTAAGTCTGCTGTCAAGGTGAAGGTGAAGGATGCTTTGCATAATGTAGATATTACAGAGTGGCCATCTTTGAAGGGGTCTTCACACAGCACACCTTGGCATTCTCATCACTGCATCTTACCTTTAAAACTGATGATTAGGATACTGGAACAGCAGAGTCTTTTTAAAAATTTCCTATTACTGTAAAAGAAATCACCACAGTTGTTGTTAGGTAGAAAAATGAAGCAGTGGTACCAGAAAAAGAATGTCTTCTAAACAGCATGATTAGGTTTGTGATCACTGATACATGTACTAGTGTGATATCAAAACAGAGGGTTAGTCATGCCTGCATCTACCCCCCATCATCTCTAGCAGGAGTCTAGGCACTCACAGCATAACCAGGAAGGGCCATAGAGACTGTGGCTCATGCTTCTCTGTTTCTAGCTTGTATGATAGTAATTTTTCTGAAATGTTACGGGTATTTTTTCAGATTACAAAAGTAATACCTACTGATAAATATCATTGACATTTTTAAAGACTACTTTTTTTTTTAGATAATTATTTTTTATTGAAGGGTAGTTGACACACAGTATTACATTAGTTTCAGGTGTACAACACAGTGATTCAACATTTATATACATGATAATTCTAGGTACCAGCTATCACCATACCAAGTTGTTACAACATTTTGACTATATTCCTTATGCTATACATTACATCCCGGTTACTTATTTATTTTACAATTGGAAGTGTGTACTTTTTTTTTTTTTTTTTTTTTTTTTTTTGGTGAGGGCATCTCTCCTATTTATTGATCAAATGGTTGTTAAGAACAATAAAATTCTGTATAGGGCAGTCAATGCTCAATGCACAATCATTAATCCACCCCAAGCCTAATTTTCATCAGTCTCCAATCTTCTAAAGCATAACGAACAAGTTCTTACATGGAGAACAAATTCTTACATAGTGAATAAGTTACATGGTGAACAGTACAAGGGCAGTCATCACAGAAACTTTCGGTTTTGATCATGCATTATGAACTATAAACAATCAGTCCAAATATGAATATTCGTTTGATTTTTATACTTGATTTATATGTGGATACCACATTTCTCTCTTTATTATTATTATTTTTAATAAAATGTTGAAGTGGTAGGTAGATGCAAGATAAAGGTACAAAACATAGTTTAGTATTGTAAGAGAGCAAATGTAGATGATCAGGTGTGTGCCTGTAGACTATGTGTTAATCCAAGCTAGACAAGGGCAATAAAACATCCACGGATGCAGCAGATTTCTCTCAGAACAGGCGGGGAGAGGTTCTAAGCCTCACCTCTGTTGATCCCCAATTTCTCACCTGATGGCCCCCCTGCGACTGTGCCTGTCTTAGGTTGTTCCTCCCTTGAGGAATCTTACCTGTCTCTGGCTAACCAGTCATCTTCCGGGGCCATACAGGGAAATGTAAAGTTGGTAAGTGAGAGAGAAGCCTTATAGTTTGAAAAGGTTAGTTTTTTACTTCTTTGCATATTTATGCCCTGTGGCTTCTATGCCCAGCATTTGTCTTGAGGTATCTTTACCACTTGGAAGAATTATGATACATGGTAAATTCGATATGAGGCACAAATTCTATTTAAAGGTTGTAATTAGGAAGGAAGAAGAAAAGCTATAGAAGTAGCAGGCGGAAGAAAACATGGGAAGATTATTTTTTTGACATATCTTCTTGTAGAGTAACATAAGCATGTATAGGTTTTAAACTACTAATTAAATTGCACACACACATTAACATAATAGGAGTACAGTTACATAACCAAAGCATACCTATAATTACCAGCCATCTCCAGTGAAACCAAGAAAACCAGTTAGGCACCTTAGGCCTTTGTGAAAACTTATCTATGATATGGTGGATATTGTCCAACTGAATTTGAACAGTCTGAGAGAAATCAGACAAATTAAAACAGCCCATTCCTGGGGACTGTTCACATCCCATATGTTCTTTTAACAGTAAATAGTCTGTAGTTGTAAGATTTTGGAGCGCTACAATTTGCGCTTCTCCTAATTCTTGGTTGAGTTCCAACAGTATAGATCCAGTCAAATTTGTTGTTTTACTGTATGCACAGGCCAGCTTAGATATCTCCTTCTTCATTCCCATGGCAAGTCCAGGAACTGGTGGGATGAGTGCATCTATACCTGCAGCACGTGGATCTTTGTTGGGGTTTTTTGATGATCATCTTCTGGCATGAATCTTCCAGAGAGTGCTGATGTTGGAAGTTCTTTTTCATATCGTATCTTAGTTCATTTTCAGGGTAGCCAACTTAGGCTTTGATCCTCTGTATAACCAGGTCCCCCCTATAAACCCCTTTACAGTCACTGTCCATCAGCATAGCAAAATGTTGTAGAATCACTACTTGTCTTCTCTGTGTTGTACAGCCCTCCCCTCCCCTTTCTCCCACCCCCCCATGCATGCTAATCTTAATACCCCTCTTCTTCTCCCCCCTCCTTATCCCTCCCTACCCACCCATCCTCCCCAGTCCCTTTACCTTTGGTACCTGTTAGTCCATTCTTGGGTTCTGCGATTCCACTGCTGTTTTGTTCCTTCAGTTTTTCCTTTGTTCTTATACTCCACAGATGAGTGAAATCATTTGGTATTTCTCTTTCTCCACTTGGCTTATTTCACTGAGCATAATACCCTCCAGGTCCATCCATGTTGCTGCAAATGGTAGGATTTGCTCTTTTCTTATGGCTGAGTAGTATTCCATTGTGTATATGTACCACATCTTCTTTATCCATTCATCTATCGATGGACATTTAGGTTGCTTCCAATTCTTGGCTATTGTAAATAGTGCTGCGATAAAGATAGGAGTGCATCTGTCTTTCTCAAACTTGATTGCTGCGTTCTTAGGGTAAATTCCTAGGAGTGGAATTCCTGGGTCAAATGGTAAGTCTGTTTTGAGCATTTTGATGTACCTCCATACTGCTTTCCACAATGGTTGAACTAATTTACATTCCCACCAGCAGTGTAGGAGGGTTCCCCTTTCTCCACAACCTCGCCAACATTTGTTGTTGTTTGTCTTTTGGATGGCAGCCATCCTTACTGGTGTGAGGTGATACCTCACTGTAGTTTTAATTTGCATTTCTCTGATAATTAGTGATGTGGAGCATCTTTTCATGTGTCTGTTGGCCATCTGTATTTCTTTTTTAGAGAACTGTCTGTTCAGTTCCTCTGCCCATTTTTTAATTGGGTTATTTGTTTTTTGTTTCTTGAGGCGTGTGAGCTCTTTATATATTCTGGACGTCAAGCCTTTATCAGATCTGTCATTTTCAAATATATTCTCCCATACTGTAGGGTTCCTTTTTGTTCTATTGATGGTGTCTCTTGCTTTACAGAAGCTTTTCAGCTTAATATAGTCCCACTTGTTCATTTTTGTTGTTGTTTTCCTTGCCCAGGGAGATATGTTCAAGAAGAGGTCACTCATGTTTATGTCTAAGAGGTTTTTGCCTATGTTTTTTTCCAAGAGTTTAATGGTTTCATGACTTACATTCAGGACTTTGATCCATTTTGAGTTTACTTTTGTGTATGGGGTTAGACAATGGTCCAGTTTCATTCTCCTACATGTAGCTGACCAGTTTTGCCAGCACCATCTGTTGAAAAGACTGTCATTTCACCATTGTATGTCCATGGCTCCTTTATCAAATATTAATTGACCATATATATCCTGGTTAATGTCTGGATTCTCTAGTCTGTTCCATTGGTCTGTGGCTCTGTTCTTGTGCCAGTATCAAATTGTCTTGATTACTATGGCTTTATAGTAGAGCTTGAAGTTGGGGAGTGAGATCCCCCCTACTTTATTCTTATTTCTCAGGATTGCTTTGGCTATTCAGGGTCTTTGGTGTTTACATATGAATTTTTGAATTATTTGTTCCAGTTCATTGAAGAATGTTGCTGATAGTTTCATAGGGATTGCATCAAATCTGTATATTGCTTTGGGCAGGATGGCCATTTTGACGATATTAATTCTTCCTAGCCATGAGCATGGGATGAGTTTCCATTTGTTAGTGTCCCCTTTAATTTCTCTTAAGAGTGACTTGTAGTTTTCAGAATATAAGTCTTTCACTTTTTTGGTTAGGTTTATTCCTAGGTATTTTATTATTTTTGATGCAATTGTGAATGGAGTTGTTTTCCTGATTTCTCTTTTTGTTGGTTCATTGTTAGTGTATAGGAAAGCCACAGATTTCTGTATGTTGATTTTTGTATCCTGCAACTTTGCTGTATTCCGATATCAGTTCTAGTAGTTTTGGGGTGGAGTCTTTAGGGTTTTTTATGTATAGTATCATGTCATCTGCAAATAGTGACAGTTTAACTTCTTCTTTACCAACTGGATTCCTTGTATTTCTTTGTTTTGTCTAATTGCTGTGGCTAGGACCTCCAGTACTATGTTAAATAACAGTGGGGAGAGTGGGCATCCCTGTCTGGTTCCTGATCTCAGAGGAAAAGCTTTCAGCTTCTCGCTGTTCAGTATAATGTTGGCTGTGGGTTTATCATAGATGGCCTTTATTATGTTGAGGTACTTGCTGTCTATTCCCATTTTGCTGAGAGTTTTTATCATGAATGGATGTTGAACTTTGTCAAATGCTTTTTTAGCATCTATGGAGATGATCATGTGGTTTTTGTCTTTCTTTTTGTTGATGTGGTGGATGATGTTGATGGACTTTCTAATGTTGTACCATCCTTGCATCCCTGGGATGAATCCCACTTGGTCATGGTGTACGATCCTTTTGATGTATTTTTGAATTCGGTTTGCTAATATTTTGTTGAGTATTTTTGCATTTACGTTCATCAGGGATATTGGTCTGTAATTTTCTTTTTTGGTGGGGTCTTTGCCTTGTTTTGGTATTAGGGTGATGTTAGCTTCATAGAATGAGTTTGGGAGTATTCCCTCCTCTTCTATTTTTTGAAACACTTTAAGGAGAATGGGTATTATGTCTTCCCTGTATGTCTGATAAAATTCAGAGGTGAATCCATCTGGCCCGGGGGTTTTGTTCTTTGGTAGTTTTTTGATTACCACTTCAATTTCATTGATGGTAATTGGTCTGTTTAGATTTTCTGCTTCTTTCTGGGTCAGTCTTGGAAGGTTGTATTTTTCTAGGAATTTGTCCATTTCTCCTAGGTTTCCCAGCTTGTTAGCATATAGGTTTTCATAGTACTCACTAATAATTCTTTGTATTTCTGTGGGGTCCATCGTGATTTTTCCTTTCTCATTTCTGATACTGTTGATTTGTGTTGACTCTCTTTTCCTCTTAGTAAGTCTGGCTAGAGGCTTATCTATTTTGTTTATTTTCTCAAAGAACCAGCTCTTGGTTTCATTGATTTTTGCTATTGTTTTATTCTTCTCAATTTTGTTTATTTCTTCTCTGATCTTTGTTATGTCTATCCTTCTGCTGACTTTAGGCCTCATTTGTTCTTCTTTTTCCAGTTTCGATAATTGTGTTGTTAGACTATTCATTTGGGATTGTTCTTCCTTCCTCAAGTGTGCCTGGATCGCTATATACTTTCCTCTTAAGTCTTCTTTTGCTGTGTCCCACAGTAGATGGAGCTTAGTGTTGTTATTGTCGTTTGTTTCCGTATATTGCTGGATCTCCATTTTGATTTGGTCATTGATCCATTGATTATTTAGGAGCGTGTTGTTAAGCCTCCATGTGTTTGTGAGCCTTTTTGCTTTCTTTGTACAGTTTATTTCTAGTTTTATGCCTTTGTGGTCTGAAAAGTTTGTTGGTAGGATTTCAATCTTTTTGAATTTACTGTGGCTCTTTTTATGAGCTAGTATGTGGTCTATTCTGGAGAATGTTCCATGTGCACTTGAGAAGAATGTGTATCCTGTTGCTTTTGGATGTAGAGTTCTGTAGATGTCTATTAGGTCCATCTGTTCTAGTGTGTTGTTCAGTGCTTCTGTGTCCTTACCTATTTTCTGCCCAGTAGATCTGTCCTTCGGAGTGAGTGGTGTATTGAAGTCTCCTAGAATGAATGTATTGCATTCTATTTCCTCCTTTAGTTCTGTTAGTATTTGTTTCAGATATGTTGGTGCTCCTGTATTGGGTGCATATATATTTATAATGGTTATATCCTCTTGTTGGACTGAGCCCTTTATCATTATGTAATGTCCATCTTTGTCTCTTGTTACTTTCTTTATTTTGAAGTCTGTTTTGTCTGATACCAGAATTGCAACACCTGCCTTCTTCTCTCTGGTGTTTGCATGAAATATCTTTTTCCATCCCTTGACTTTAAGTCTGTGAATGTCTTTGGGTTTGAGGTGAGTCTCTTGTAAGCAGCATATGGATGGGTCTTGCTTTTTATCCATTCTATTACTCTGTGTCTTTTGATTGGTGCATTAAGTCCATTTACATTTAGGGTGACTATTGAGAGATATGTACTAATTGCCATTGCAGGCTTTAAGTTTGTGGTTACCAAAGGTTCAGGGTTAGCCTCTTTACTATCTTACTGTCTAACTTAACTCGTTTGTTGAGCTATTATAAATGCGGTCTGATGATTCTTTATTTCTCTCCCTTCTTATTGCTCCTCCTCCCTTCTTCATATGTTGGGTGTTTTGTTCTGTGCTCTTTTTAGGAGTGCTCCCATCTAGAGCAGTCCCTGTAGGATGCCCTGTAGAGGTGGTTTGTGGGAGGCAATTCCCTCAACTTTTGCTTGTCTGGGAATTGTTTAATCCCTCCTTCATATTTAAATGATATTCGTGCTGGATACAGTAGTCTTGGTTCGAGGCCCTTCTGTTTCATTGCATTAAGTATATCATGCCATTCTCTTCTGGCCTGTAAGGTGTCTGTCGAGAAGTCTGATGATAGCCTGATGGGTTTTCCTTTGTAGGTAACCTTTTTTTTCTCTCTGGGTGCCTTTAATACTTTGTCCTTGTCTTTGATCTTTGCCATTTTAATTATTATGTGCCTTGGTGTTGCCCTCCTTGGATCCCTTGTCATGGGAGTTCTGTGTACCTCTGGGGTCTGAGAGGCCATTTCTTCCCCTAGTTTGGGGAAGTTTTAGGCAATTATTTCTTCAAAGACACTTTCTATCCCTTTTTCTCTCTCTTCTTCTTCTGGTACCCCTATAATGCAGATATTATTCCTTTTGGATTGGTCACATAATTCTCTTAGTATTGTTTCGTTCCTGGAGATCCTTTCATCTCTCTCTGTGTCAGCTTCTATACGTTCCTGTTGTCTGGTTTCTATTCCTTCAATGGCCTCTTGCATCTTATCCATTCTGCTTATAAATCCTTCCAGGGTTTGTTTCACTTCTGTTATCTCCTTCCTGACATCTGTGATCTCCCTCCAGACTTCATCCCATTGCTCTTGCATTTTTCTCTGCATCTCTCTCAGCATGTTCATGATTTTTATTTTGAATTTTTTTTCAGGGAGACTGGTTAGGTCTGTCTCCTTCTCAGGTGTTGTCTCTGTGATCTTTGTCTGCCTGTAGTTTTGCCTTTTCATGGTGATAGAGATAGTTTGCAGAGCTGGTACAAGTGACGCCTGGAAGAGCTTTCCTTCTTGTTGGTTTGTGGCCTTCCTCTCCTGGGAGAATAGCGACCTCTAGTGGCTTGTGCTGGGCAGCTGTGTGCAGACAGGGCTTCTGCTTCCTACCCGGTTGCTATGTAGTTTATCTCCACTGTTGCTGTGTGGGTGACCTGGCTCAGGCTGCTGCTCCAAATTGGAGGAACCCCGTTGGAGGGGGAGCGGCCAGGAGGCTATATATCTCCATAAGGGACCTCCGTGCTCCCTGCTGCCCAGGGGGTTAGAGTGCCCAGAGATCCCCAGATTCCCTGCCTCTGGACTAAGTGTCCTGCCCTGCCCCTTTAAGACTTCCAAAAAGCACTCTCCAAACCAAAACAACAACAGCAAAAAAAAAAAAAAAAAAAAAAAAATTGAATAAATAATATAAATAATTAAAAAAAAAGAAAAATGCACAATTTTCTTTGTCCTCCAGCACCGGTCTCAGGCACCCACTCACCAGTCTTGCTTCCCTGTTTGCCTAGTATTGGGGTCCCTATCCCTTTAAGACTTCCAAAAAGCACTCACCAAAAAAAAAAAAAAAATGGCTACTCCCATTTCTTTGTTCTCCAGTGTTGGCCTCAGGCACCCGCTCACCAGTCCTGCCACCCTGTTTCCCTAGTATCCAGGACCCCACACACGCACTGTGTCTGCATTCTGGTCTGGATGGCTGGGGCTGGGTGTTCAGCAGTCCTGGGCTCCTTCACCCTCCCTGCTGACTCCTTTCCTCCCGCCGGAAGCTGGGGGGCAGGGCACTTGGGTCCCCCCGGGCCGGGGCTTGTATCTTACCCCCTTCATGAGGCGCTGGGTTCTCCCAGGTGTGGATGTGGTCTGGATGTTGGCCTGTGTCCTGTGGTCTCTATTTTAGGAAGAGTTGTCTTTGTTATATTTTCATAGGTATATGTGGTTTTGGGAGGAGATTTCTGGTGCTCTACTCATGCTGCCATCTTGGCTCCCTGTTCCGAAACCCTGGAGTTTTTAAGTCTCAGTGTTGTCACACTGATCCTCCAGTAGTTCATCAATTACAGTGCAGTTTTCCTAACCCCACACTGGTTCCCATGGCAATTTCCACTCGCGAGTCTCTGTTCTGGGAAGCTGCAGCTCCCTACATTTGCCCTGTGGTATCTCCAATCCTGGAACAACAGTTTCCCCTGTATCCTCCCCTCTCTTACTGATTGAAGAAGAGTTGTTGATTTTTCAGTCTGCTCAGCTTTTTACTTGTTAGGACAATGGCAATTTCCATGCTACTTTACATGCAAAACTAGACTGAACTACTTTTTGAATCCATAAAGGTTGACATCACTAATATTTTAACAATGTATTTCCTTTATGCATTTTTTCTCAGTTTTTGTTGTTCATTTTACCAGATTGGAATATGTTCTATTTTCCATGAATTAGTGAGTACATTTATATTAAGAAATTTTAAACCATTTCTATAATCATAAGTTAGTTTTCCATCCTGTGTGAGATGAGAAATTTTATCTACTTATTTCTCCATTTTATACTTACGATATGTGATTTAGACCCAGATCATAATTGTAAAATTAATGATTTGATGAAAATATCTTGTCTTTTCTAGACTAATGTCTGATATTTGCATTAAGTTTTAGGGCCATGTTAGAAATAATCATTTAGACTTAATTATGTTTATTCAATTTCAGTGCTCATTTTTAGTCCTGTATAATAACTTTCCTGGGGTTTTTTTTATTCTTTTATTTTTTCTTCTGTTAGTCAGCTAGAAAATATCTTCACCTAACTGTTTCTGGAGAGATATGTGGGTGGTATACTTTATGAGTCTTTGCATGTCTGAGAATGTCTTTCTGCTGCCTTATTATAGGAATCACTGGGGACAGAATTCTTACATCAAACTCTTTTTGCTCAGAACTCTATGGATGATTACTGTCTCCAAGCACTGCTCCAGAGAAAACTAAGAACAGCCTGTTTTTGATGTTTAATGTAACTCTAATTTTTTTCTTTCAATACTTGTAAAATTTTGTCCTTTATTCTTGAAAAAGAAACTAACGTATGCCAAACAAAGCTCTTTAAGGTTCTATAGAGCCTTTTCTTCATTTGATCTGTGACTGAATACTTTTTTTTCATCTCAGGAAATTTTTCTTCTACTTTTTCTTTGACTATTACTTTGTACCATATGATCTGTTATTTCTTGATGAGGTTATTATATACACAGATTGGAACTCCTGAATCTGTACTTCAAGTCTTACACTTTTTTTATTCCTTTGCCTTAAGTTTTGGAAATATTTCTTAAGTTCGTCTTCTGCTTCACTAACTTGATTTCTCAATTTCTTTAGTTTAATACTGTGACTGACCCCACTGTGGAATTCAATAATTATTCAAAACGAACTTCTGTGTTTTCATTTTTTGTTTTCAATAGGTCCTTTGCTTATTCTTATAGAGAAAGGTCCATTGTTAACCAGTATTGACTTATGGTAAAATAGAAGTTGAGAGATTGTGTCAGCTATTGGTTCAAGTAAATTCCTGAAAACTTTATATCCAAATGAAGGGAGATTATATTTACTACAAAATTACACTAACTCTTCAGAGAACCTACAGTCTTGGGAGAAAGGAGAGGGAGCTGAGGCAATAGGCAGCTTCAGCAGAGAGCCCCCTCCTCTGTGTTCTTTTCTGTTCTGATGTGGACCCCTGTTCAGGAACAAGCTAAGTATTATCCAACTTCTGTCTATCCTGGGCCAGACCCCAACCTGAAGCATTGCCCTAAGCTTTGCTTGTGATGGGCCCCTGAATAGAGCTGTCTGATTTTGTGAATAAAAACTCAGCAAGGTCATGTAAACTTGACATTCAAATTAACAATGGATTCTTTTCTTGCATATGTCACAAATATTGCTTGAGATATATTTACAAAAATAAATATATCTGTTGTTTATCTGAAAGTCAAATTTAAATAAGCATTCCTTATTTTATCTGTCAATCTTACCTATGAGTGTGCTTTTGCCCTTTTTGAGGTAAGAAGGTATTAGAAGGGAGCCCTTGACAAGAGCCCACAAGAGTGTGGTGTTCGCAGACTGGGATGTTTCAGCTGGAGTTGCAGGAAGAAGGAAGGCCGTGCTGCACACAGGCCATGCTGCTCTGACTGGATGCTTCCATTTGGTTCACCATTAGAGAGGCAAGACTGGATGGAAGACAGTAAGTTTCAAAGCGGTATCTGACTGGTAGAAGAGCACCAACAAGGCACAGATCCTGGGGCGGACAGCCAGGGAGATGAGTGCCAGCTACCATTAAGTAAGAAGACTGGCTGGCTACAGAGACCTGAGCAGGGACTATCTGGCTTGACTGGCTTGACTATCTGGCTTGGCAGAGCTGTGGCTAGTGTCTGATGTTGCAGGAAAGGATGTGGTAGGTGGATGGAGTCCTGCTCCGGATCCTTGGCTGAATTTCCAGTGCTTCCCTGAGACACATTGCTGTAGGGTCATTGCTGTCTCCCTCAACCTTCTTAGGATGCCACTCTTTCAGAGGATGGCATGATACTGCCCTACAGGCCTTCCTTACTCAGGCCCTATCTGCATTCTACCTAGGGAAATCCCTTGATATTACATATCAATGTCAGGTGTAACATTATAAATTCCAGAACTGAACTGATGCAGGTTTCCCACTACTTTTATATGTCAGTGGTAATTTCTGTAGGATTCTGGAGGTGTGTGTGTGTGTGTGTGCATGAAGGGAGGAGAATATTGTGATGGATAAAAGGAAAGTTAAATGCCCTTGCTGACATTGTCTTTGTACTAAAAAGTTTTGTCATGTCAAATTAAACTTTCTAGAGTTCCCATACCCAGCTGTGTAGTGCCCATTAAAAAATGGTTGTTAAATGGAATTGGACAGAATGAGTTATGTGGTTGGATACACTGGGCCATCTTAGACCGTAACCAATTTAATAGACTAAGAATGGCTTTCTCCAAACTCTCCCTTTAGAGATTTATTTTCCCATCCCCTCACTCTATTCTCTGTTTACTACCTTACCACTTGCTCATCTACCCCTCTGGGAAGTTAATAAACCGAAAGAAGTTAAATGCTGTATGTGAAACTATCATTACAAAGTAATCATACTAGCATTTATTGAATTTTTAAAATATATCAGGCACTAGCCTAAGTCTTTTATATACATTAGCTCATTTAGTCCTCTCTACACTCTAAGGTCAAGGTATTAACCCTCCTTTTCCAGGTGAAGAAAAAAACACACATAACCAGAGAGGTTACCAGACTTGTCATAGAGCACATGGTTAGGTTTGAGTATAATTTATCTACCATATCATTCTGGAGTCCTTTATTCTCAATTGCCCCTTGTAAAAACAGTTGGGGTTTTGTTTCAACCTTCTCATCAATTCTTGTCTGCTTAAATCTCCCCGAGAGAAACAACTGTGGGCTTAGGGATTAGTATATGATGCTGATTTCCATAAGCTATATCATTATCCATGTTATCTGTAAAAAACCATGTACAGATAGCCATCAAAGGCAACTTTCTCCTTCCTGTAGTTGTTAAAGTGTTGTTTCCATCTGCAGAGATTCTTTTATCCATCTAACAACTCACAGAGCATCAAATGATAACTTTATATCCTCAATAAAGTACTGAAATGTAGAATTCAGAAGGGAATACAGAGCTAGAGTATGGCAAGGAGCCAGTTCCCAAAGCAAAATGGATCAAAGGAAAATCCCTAGTACCTGCTTATGGCTGGAAAACCATAATTGTATTGCTTATTTACTTGCACATTGGTGGCCCATGTTAATTACAGGAGATGCCTTACAATTTCCCACAAAGTGTATCAATGGCCCACAATGTCTCCAGTTATTTCCACTGAAAGTAATGACTTTCCAGTGTGGTACCTGTGCACCGTGCAATACTACTGTCACATTAGTGTGTAATGAGACAGAGCATTTAACTCACAGTGTCACAGTGCATTTCAGTGCATCCTGTTCATTATGAAAATTTCTGACCATAACTTCTGCTCATTATTAAAATGAAGGTTCATGAGTAGTACTGCCTAGAACCAATAAATGCCACATAAATGTCTTCACATAATTTCACCAGATCATTTCATTTTTAACACTTCTACTGGGCCACTCCACAGCCAGATCCTCATGTGAACAAACACAGGCACAAATGTGACTGTTTTGTGAAGACAAAGTTTCAGAGCAGAGAGTACGAGAATGAGAAATCAACAATTCCCAACTGAGTGCCTACTATGTGCTTGGTGCTCTCATGTGTACTTATAATGTCCAAACAGCTGTATGAATCACGTTTCATTGCTCCCTTTTTTTCAAATCCAGGAAAGGAAGCTCAGTGAAGCTGTTTCCTTTTATTCATTTATTTTTTGCTGAAGATAATGCAGCACATCACAGCATGATCTAACTCAAAGTTAATCTACCTCTACAGTTTCAAGTTTTTCCACTTCCACCAGAACCAACCTCCATTTCAGGATAAAACTTCTCTCCTCAAAAGTAAACTGCCAGCTTCATATATGATCATCCAATGCCTTGCATTCATATTAATCATTCTCAATTTTAATTTAAAAATATTTATCATATTAGATGATTCTGACATGTATGCATTTCTAAATAGAAAAGAACTGCTTTCTGTAGCTTACTATTTGCATAGTCAAGCAAAAATCCAACAGAAATATGTCTAACAAGTGCAGTTTGTTTCACTGAATTTTATAAATGCCAAGTTACTTAGACCCAAACTTGGGTTATCAGTAACAGAGAGCAACTCAGGGCTAGATCAACAATCAGCTGCACACAAATGAAAATGCCCAAAGGAACAGAAACCATGGAGAGTGTAAATAAAGGACAGAGGAAAAGCTCACATTATTTTTCTGTTCTATAACTGTGGTCAGAATTATTTCCCTTGTGGCCAAAAGAAAAAAGGAATTCAAGGTCCATCATGTTTTCTGTAAAAAGAGAGACCACAGGAGACTGAGATGAGCAGATGTCCATTCCTAAAACCAAAATGAACCTTCTCAGAAATTAGACTCCCTGTCTTCAGTGGGAGGCTAAGAGCAGTGAGACAAACCTCCAAGGTGATGTAGCAGAAATGCTGCACACAAATATTCATTTGGGGAGATATTAAAAGCAAAACAAATGCAATTCTAGGAGAACTGATTAAACTATAAACCAATGTGAGACAAATGCATAAACTCGTCAGCTTTGTTTTCTAATTCACATTTCATGTTTTCCTTTGTTTTTATTTGCTGGTTTTTACCTCCAAGAATCAGCCTCTTTCCAAGAGATAAATGTTGTGCATAAAATGAGATCCTAGAAATATTTGTGATTTAAATAGGAAGCAATATCAATTAATGAATAACAAAACAATAGTTTATCTTTCATTAAGGAATTGCAATGTTAAAATAATAATAGCAGCTAATGTTTATTAAGCACTTAAAATGAGCTTGGCCTAGTGTGAAGAGCTTAGATGCATTTCATGACCCTCCTACTCTTCCCTAGCTACCGTTTCAGGATTAAGGTGGGGACAAAGTTCTTCCCTTTATAAACAGCTGATTGAGAAAATGTATCCTGTGCAGTTGGGGCCAGGAGCACCTCTCTGCATGTGAAGCAATACAGAATGTCAACACCCACCATGTAGCCCAGTGCTTATGCACCAGGCTTAATAATAGTGAATTGTCCTGTTCAAAAATTGGCCCCCATAATGAATCAGAGACAGTGTGTGAAACAGAGATGAACCAGAATCCAGATGCCTATGCTTGACTAAGAGCATGTTCATGCTCATCCATTCATTCACACATTCAACAGGCATTTGTTGAGTGCCTTCAATGCACAAAGCACTGAGCTAGTTGATGAAGATACAAAGATAAATACAACACAATTCCTGCTCCCAAGGACCTCCCAGGCTAGTCTGTGGAAAAGATCAATAAGAATTGGAAAATATCCAATAAAGTGTGGATATAAGAAGGTGCAGATGTACAAGGGAGGAGAAGGGTTCACACTGGCAGGATTTGTCAAGGGAAGGCAGAACTGGGTTGACTAGATAGGCAAGGGAGAAAATAACATTTCAGGCAAATGATAGAGCATTCATAAAGCACTTGGGCATGAGCCAACATGGAATATATTGGGACTGCAAAATAATTTAGGTCAAGATGGCAGCATGACCTGATTGTAAAGTGACTTATCTATGTTTAAGGAGCTTAGATTTTTTTCTATAGGAGATTGGGAGTTAATGTAAAATTAAGTGAAATAGAACCCAAATCCAGTTTATATCCTGAGACAGTTAATTCTGGTGGAAATGTGGATAATGGATTACATAAGGGCATGTGCAAGGTATTGTGATCATTGTTTACAGATTGGTTGGACACCAAAGGAAAAGTCTGCAACACTGCCTACAAATGAATGACATCATGAGACATCTTGACTTCATCTATTTTTGAGATCTTAACTATGTTATGTACATGCATGTTTATGTGTTTGTGGGTGGACTTTTTCTAATAACTTCTTTTCCAGAGATCTTTAAATGGAGAATATCTAACATTGTTGCCCTAAGCAGCAATCAGAAAATTGGAATTAATGAATTATTTTCCCACTTGATCTTTTAAGCAAGGCATTGCAATATTAACTGTGACTAAAATACTTCTGGCTTCTCTATTTCTATTCAGTAGATAACTGCCTCACTACACCTCAGGATGTATCTTTGGAGATGATGCTATTGGCCCACAGTCTGAAGGGCTGGATCTTTGGGCATATTTTGCCCCTGGGATTTCTGTCCCAGTGACGGGTTATACTGACTCACTAATCCTTCTGTGCCCCATGGCAACTATTTGTCTGCTTCTTTGTTTGATAGGAGAAATAAATTTGGGTCTTTGGAATTAAACTTTTCTCTTAGTAAATTGCACAGTCATAAGAG
Organism: Manis javanica; assembly: GCF_040802235.1. Classification (NCBI taxonomy): domain Eukaryota; kingdom Metazoa; phylum Chordata; class Mammalia; order Pholidota; family Manidae; genus Manis; species Manis javanica. The sequence goes on along the minus strand of NC_133157.1, from coordinate 176,963,130 downwards.
ATTAGATGTCAGGACCTTAGATCCAACAGCCCCATAGTTTAATCCTCTGAATTTACTGATCTAAACCCAAGCTCACAATTTCATATTAATAAAGTGCCTGACTCTTTAAAATACCTAAAACCAAAATATTTATATTTTTTTTCTATAAGTGATTTTTGTGCAAAAGATGCTGGTCTGAGTAACACAACAGGTCCTGAGCTTTGAGCTGGGAAGTCTTTAAGACAGGCATTTGACTGCCCTGACCCTACACTTCATAGTTACAATAACCCTTTTCCAGTATTTTTAGAACTATTATAGCCTTAAATATGGTTTTATGAATAGGAGGGTATAAAATCAAACAGTGGAAAATGAAGCTTTATACCAGGGTATTTCAAAGTGTAGTACACCTCCTCAGTATGATTTGCTTTCTCAGCTATAAAATGGAGAAATTAAGAATACCTACTGTGTATATCTCATAGGAATGCTTTGAGTATCCAGTGAAATAATACACATGAGAAAACTCAGCATAAAGGGCTCTATCTAGCCAAGCTATTGTTTTACAATGAAAGAAGAAAGTCCTGGGGAAAAATTGTATCCACTTTTCCAAATAGAAAAATTCCCTGGTAGAGGGCTTGAAACTTGGGAAGGGATGGCTAGAAAATGCATATTAAATTACCCACAACGGAGGACTCCCAACGGCAGGACCAAAGGATTTCTCCTTTACATTTGAGGGTAAGGTAAAACTGCCACCTCCTCACATGGGGGAATACATCTGGTTGGAGGAAAAGAACATGTGGCCTTTGCCCTCTGCCGCTTTATGAGCACAGAAGAGACACCTGAGCCCAAGGGCATGATGAGGTCTGGGAAGGCAGGCTCTCTAGCAGAAGGGTTAAGCCATTCCCTCCCAAGTTCATGCACTAAAGATACGGAAGTACCAGGCCCAACCTCCACATATTAAAAGCAGCTGCGTGGCCTTGAGCAGTTAGTGAACTGTGTATTTCAGTGTCCTCATCTGAAAAACGAACATAACAGTACTATCTGTTATAATAGGGATTCAAAAGACTTGTCTTCTTCAAGTTATTATTTGTATAGTTTTTTATAAGCTATTAAATTTCAAAATTGGATTTAAAATTTTTACTATCATGTATTTCATTTAAATTGTGAAACGTGGAGACTTTCTTATGTCATCATTTACTTACAACAGTGAGACTATTGGTGTTCTTTCTCTGTCTAGGATTTTAAATCTTAAATACAAATCACAGGGTAAGCTTTCAAAGCTGCTGTTAAGATAATTCATAATCAAGTTGCATCACCCTTGGGACTGACAGCCTTTCTCACTCTCATACCTTAGATCTGTGCTTTATTTCTAGCAAAGCCAGCCTCTGGATAATCACAGGTCAGGCCATGCAGGCCATGCAATTTGACCTTTGCAAGGCTGGAATGTATTCCTGAGAAGTAATAGGTAATTCGACCTAATTTGACTTGAGCCTCTCATGAGCTGAGATGAGATTACCAACTGAGTACAATTATAGGGGGTGACTTGGTGCTTCTGACCTACAGTCAGCTGGAGACTTGAGTTGGATCATCTCACCTATGAAATTTCCCTGAGGTCTTCTGGATGATGATTTTAAATGCTAATTACTACATGTAGTCAATGCTCTGATAAAATTGAGAGCAGTTTGATTTATGATGGATATTAAGTAAGAGCAAAAGTGAAACCCAATAGATTTAAAGGATTTAAAGATATTCAGAAGGCTTGGACACAAAAAAGAAAACTGCAAAGCCCTTCCTTTTCAAATCATACTCATTTCAGCTCAGAAACATTTTCTCCTTATTACTGCCAATGATGCCACTATAGAAACTGACCCAATTCTGTCCAAATCTTCCACCTTTTTTTTATTTAAAAAAGCCACAGAACTGTCTTCTCCTACTTGGCAGCTATTCTAGGCACAGCCAGAGGCAGTGCTGGCTCCAATACAGGAACTTTGAGTGTTTAGGGAGGTCCACTGATGAGCTAAATAGAATTAGAAAGTCAGGGCCAGTCTGTGAAGAGATCTTCCTGTACCTGCCTACCTAAGAGCGTGTCAAAGAGGATCCAGGGAGACTGGGAATTTTCAACCTTCAGTTCTCCCCACCCTAATCTGGCCCTTTGGATAATCTATTCAAGTATGAGAAATGCAGCAGGTTAGTGACGTGAACATAGGCACATGTGTCAAGTCAAGTAGGGTTCAGTAAAGGCTCTGATCTTTCTTCATCCTGTAAATGTGCTCAATTACTTAACCTCTCTGAATTTCAGGTTCTGTAAAAATGAGGATTTTAGCACTAATTGTTCATACAGTCCTTGCAAGGGCCCAGGACAGGATGACTGCTTAATATATGTGAAGAAAACCATTCTTCTTTCAATAATATTGAGATGACCCGGGTTTCGGTTTTGTTTTGCCATTTTGTAGTCTTGAACAATGACATTTCAACCTCTAGCTCTCCTTTTCCTTATCTTCAGAATAGGATGATGCTATAGTAGGGTTTTTATGACTGTTTTAAAAAACTGTTGTATTCCACTAGAATGCATCAGAGGGTATAAGTTGGGTTTCTCTTTCAAAATGTATTTTTTTAAATGTACTAGAAAAACATACATAGGTGCTTGGTTTACACATTCATATATTATCATACTGCTGGAACCTAATGAAATGTAAATGTTCTCCACTGAACTTGTAAAATTAATTTATCTAGTGTCCATTTCAAATAGTGGGGGTTCCTGATCAGGTTGCATTTGAAATAAAGGATTCATTACACTACTAAAACATTTTGAATGCTACAGAGCTAATGATCTCTAGGGATCTATCCAGTCTATGATTCTAAATAGTTGGTTTTCTTAAATTCAACTGGATAAAAACAAATACAAGTATTCCTTAGTGTTCCTTGATGGGCTTGATGTCCAGATGTACTGGAAGGCATTTGAAAGTCAGCATCTTCAGCATCAATCCCGGATGTAAAACAAATGCTCCTCTGGACCACTTTGATTAAGTCGTATAGAATATATGTGACATGGCAATTAATGCAGTAGTCCCTTCACAATTAGAAATATGATATATATATATATGGATTGCAGATGCTCTTTCTTGCATTATTAAAAAAAACAATAACAACCTGGCGATGACAGGGTCATCACAGCTCCATGAAAACCCCAGTCTGAGCTTTGGAGCAGAATTTGTTTTAAAGAATGCTCTGTCCCAGGCTTCCTGGATGATAGGGATTATTGCGCCATGAAAGACAGAGTATAGCCCACTGGAAACTCTGTTTCAGAAAGGCTCATGTGCACCCAGCCAGTTGTTTCACTAATACCAAAGAAAAAAAGAATTGTCATTGTTTTTTAGTGGAAATCTTTTAAGAATGAAGTTAGTCTTTCATTTAGGGACGATTTTCATAAATCAATCTGTGGTTGGGTCCCTATGGAAAGCATATTTCATTTATGAACTTTTTTCTACATCTCTTGGTTGAACACAAATGTGATTGATTTTACAAGACCGATGGTTTGATCAGATTAGTTTACAGGATTAGCCTTTTAAGATCACTATGATTTATTTGTTTTCCATGAAGTATTTTGTTAAGCATTTTATTGTTGCTTATCCTTGTACAATTTTGGAAGATTGAAGATAGTATGCTTATACACAAGTCAACATTTAATTATGACCTTGGGTACAGGCCATATAAATTATATGAGAAAGACATCATTAATTCTTACACTTAATAGGGCACATCATGGCCCTTTGAAAGTAGTGGAGACTTAGAGGGCAACAAGATGAATTGTATTATGTACTGGCCTATATTTAATAAAGTGAAGGGCATAAGGGGGGTATTGAGTTCCTCAACTTAAATGCAATATGAATTTTTTCCATTAGTTAGGTTTGTTTACATCTAAGCCAGCAAAATCCTCCACTGACCTAAAAGAGTAATTCAATTAAAAATTCTGGTTCAAAGGTCAAAGGAATTAAGTTTAGTTTCAGTATGATATTCATTATGATCAAGCTAGTTTCAATGTATATTGTTAGAGACTTGTCCATATTGTGTTAACAAAGGTAAAGATTAAGAATTTTAATTTTTTTATTTCTCCGGGAAGAAAGTTCCCCTCCAAGATTTAAGTTTGGCTTTTTAAAACATTTTAGGATGCATCATATACAAATGTAGGGACTACTTGCACGAAGTGTTAGCCTCAAAGAGGCAGAAACCAAGTCTGTCTTGTTCCCTGTCTGTTTTCTCTGCATTGCACAGACCTGACCCTCAGGACTTGTATGTGCTGGTTGAGAGCATGGGCATCACTGCCTGAGTGGAGTGGGGTTGGAGCAGGGTGGGGAGAGGCAGACATTTGGGAGGCAGAGGAGCTCTGCGGAAATTCTATGTCTACTGGTACCAGCTCTTTGACTCCAAGCAAATGGCTTAACTTGTCTGAGTTCAGTTTTCTCATTTGCAAAATGAGGATGATAGTGCCTATTTCAGAAGATTTGCTGTGAGAATTAAATACATAACCACAGGAAGGATGTTAGCAAATGCCTGGCAAGTGGTAAATATTCAACAAATGCTAGGTCTCATCATTCCCAGGTTTTCTACATGGTGGAGTTACCTTATTTTTCATGTTTCCTGGTTTCCTAGTACATTTTTATGCTATAAAGTTATGAAAATGAACTAGCCACATTTTCCCAGGTCAAATGAAACCTTTCCTATTTTTAAATCTCTGCTGATGATGTAAGTCTAATAATATGATAATAATGTGTAGTTAAATACTAAGTGCCCCTAATTCCATAAACTTTCAGGTTTTCCTAAAACTGCAAGGATCATTTGAAACAGCTATGCATTCAAACCAATAAATGTGTCAAAGATATTTTGAACAAACTATATACAAGACAGTGTACACAAATCTAGAATGCACTTATCATGAAGGCTCAGAGTTAATGCAAACATGGACTTAAGACTGCACAGCTGTGGATTCAGTACTGTGAATTCAATTCAGTAGGTGTTCTCTGCCCTTGGGTATATGGTGTGTTCTGGAATGAAACTGGAAACAATGGAAGAAAGGAATGTTCTAGAGAAAAACAAGGTAGGAGAATTGGTTCTACAAAAGATGCTAGAGGATACTGCTATTCTCTGTTTAGTTTCTTCCACATTAGATCTTGCCAGGAAGTTTCCTCTGTGAGACATGTGACATGGCAATAGTCCCAGTTGTTGACAAGACTTCCAAGACTCCAATAGTTCCAAGCAGAGCAACTGTGTCAGAATCTCCAACTAGACCTCCAACCAGGCGTGGCCAAATGATGAAAACAAAATTATTCTAAAAACAAGTAACCTACCTGGGTGACCATCCATCTCAGTTTGCCCAGGAGCATCCTTTCTTTAGCACTGAAAGTCCCACATCTCTAGAAAACTGTCATTTTCTATGCAAACCAGGACAATTGGCCACTGCCCTCTACATTTCTGCTGGAACCTGCCTTTCAATGTGACCACAGAATATTCGGCTTACCTCTTCCCATCATGCTTCCTCTTGGACTGATACCTTCACACACACATTAGATGGATTGAGACGGATAAATACACATAGGAGTGTGCATCTGTGGCTGTGAATTTTGATAGCATGATGAAAGAAAATGATTCATTTGGAATTTTAGGAAAGGAGATGCTTATAGATTCAAAATACAGGTAGGGGAATGGTCTTAACTAGGCCACATTTTCTACTCATAGAAAGCTTAAGTCAAGAACACATTGGAGAACCAAAGACAGATATTTCTGTATGTGTGCAGGCACATATGACACCTTACCTAAAATGCATTTTTAGATCATAAATACATAATAAATACATCATTGTACAAATGTGATAGAGTACATTGCCTTAGAAGCCTTGCAATGTTTTAACCCGGAGCTCTGGTCAAATATTCTGACTAACCATGTTAAAATGACTTAGTGGCAAAGCCTTTGTCTTATATGAAATCTGTGTACAATTTCCTGGCAAAAAGGATAGAATTAGATTGCAAATGGGTATCTCTGATCAAGAAACATCTGGAGAAATTGCAGAGACTGGTAAGTAAATAAGTAAGTCTATTTTCAGATGTGGAGTCTGGGAACTAACGAACTGGATTTCTTAGTTGCCACAATGATCAGCCCCCAGCCTATGAAGGGGGTGAGATGGATGCTGGCCCACTGTTAACAAACTGGACACAATTTTAGTTTCATACCATTCTTTTCTGAAGATTGTATTCATTCTCATATGCTTGCAATTGTATTCAATGTAATACCACTTAAGAATGTTAATGGACTCTCATTACTAGAACCACATTTTGGAGATGTGATTTAACATGTAGCACTGAGCTGAAGAAATTCAATTATAAGGTAGCCAAGAATTATTCTGTCAACCAATTATGCCTAAATTGTGTGCAGTATAAGGCTCCAAATTACACACAATGCATACCAATCATTTCCAGTAAGCTTACTACAAAATATAAATATTAATGACTTTGATGGAAAGTTACCCACTTTCATATGGTAGGACCCTCGTGAAGAATATACAAATTTATATATGCCATGCTCTTTAGTGGTGTTGTCTTTTTGAAAGAGGAGGATTTATACAAGATGACAGAGCTCTGGGACTTTTCTGACTTAAATGCCAACAGTGTAAAACTCCCCTTTGGAGAGGAAATGTTAGCTACCATGCAATATTCATTTTGCACTTTCCAAAATGCCGTAAAAATCTGTGCAACATACTAGAAGCACAGGAAATAACAGGAGGCAAATTTCACAAAGCAAAAAGACCACACATGAAATAGACTATAAGATAATGATTCTCCTGTTTATTCATTTTGAAAGTGTATGTAAAGCACCTATTAAATGCTTGGCACTGTGAAAGACACTAGAATGATCCGGAAATATTTTTGCCCTAAATAGCTTGTGTCTAGTAGAGGAGATAGAATATTTTTTTCAATGATAAATGATTTAAAAAAAACATAAATTGGTTACTATGAGAATTGAGGTATTAGAGAAAAGGTTGTCCTTCCTCCCTTCCTCCTGACTTTCCTTCCTTTTCTTTCTTCTTCATGATCAGGGCTTTAGGGAAAACTTACTAGAAGAAATTTCAGTTTTGTGATGGTAAGATAATGTTATATATATGTTAAAACATTCAGAATAAAAGAGATATAAAATGAAAATAAGCTCAAGTTTCCTTCCCTAGCAGCACTCTTTTTTTGCCAGTTTTTTTGTGTATCCCTTCAGATATTCAATGCATGGGCAAATATTTGTACATAGTCCCTCTTTTCCTTTTTGCATAAATAGAATCATCATACAGGCACTGGGTTGCCCTCGCTTTTTAAAACTTAATGTATTTAAAAACCTTAAGTACATTTAATTAATGTAATTTTAGTACAGGGAAATTAGTCTTTTTGCCATATGTGCTGCAAATATTTTCCCAGTTTATCATCTGTCTTTTGACTTTGTTTAGGTATTTTTATCATGCAGACTTTAAAATATTTTACTTGGTTGAATTTATCAATTTTTTATGACTTTTGTATTTTTTTTTTGGTCTTTTTTTGTAAAGCTTTCTCAAATCAGGGATGAAAAATAAATCCTCCCATGTGTTCTTCAAATGTGTTCATGGTTTCAATTTTTCTTTTTAATTAAATCTTTTCTCCATCTAGAATTCATTTTGGTTTAAGATTCAATGTCATCCAGTGGCCAGCCATGGGACCCAACACCAGTCTTGGAATAACTGATCTCTCCTTTACCCACTGATGTGAAGTGCCAAGAATAGTAGTCTTGGATTTTCAGAGAAAGAAAGGACAAATCTTCAGGCAGAGGGACCAGTGAGAGTCAAAGGAGTCTATGCCAGCCCTCTGACCCTTCATCCTGTCTCCACTGCTCTATCTCCACCTTCAGCAAACTCTTCTCTGCAGACATCAAGCATTAGCACCACTCTGGCCATTGTGGCACTTAGGCCTCCCTGCCTACCAGGCCCGGGGTAAATATTTTAGAAACATGATTACACTCAGTCCTCACACCACCTAGGCAGTGTAACTGTCTCCCATTTCAAGGTGAGGAGCTGGAGGGAGTGAATGGTTAGGTAAATCTCCCAAGGCACATCTCGTATATATTACATCATGAGTCTAACTAGGCAGTTTGATACCAGATTGTGTTCTTAAATCCTAGGGCGTACCACACCTCCGCAGCCTCACTTGAACAAAAACCCAGCTTTCCCTTGAGAACATTTGCTTCCATTAGGCCCTTTTAAGAAATGGTTGTTCATTTTCCAATATGGCAGGGGGAGGAAGATGGAATTCAAAACTGGAGGCTGAGAGATGACTTTGGAGGCTGTTTTAGGGATTCAGGGAGCAATGTTAAATGTCTGAACTAGACTGGAGTGACTAGGATGGAGAGGACATGTGTCTGAAATATGTAGGGGATAAAATAGGCCAGTTTTAAAGGTTGAGTGGATATAAAAAGGAAAAAGAGAAGTCAAGGATGACACTTACATGTTTAACTTGGTTGGCTGACCACAGAGATGATGTTGCCATCAATTTAGAGAGAATTCAGGAAGATAAACTGGATTTCAAGGAAAGAAAATGAAGGTGAGCTTAGTTTTTGAAAATAATAAACAGTTGCTTTATAGGTAGTTTTATGTGACTATGAAGCCTGGAGTAGAGGTTAAGACTGGACAATTAGGTTTAAGTTTAGGAAACTATTAGTGAATAGATGAAAGGTGAAATTCTGGAAGTGAGTGAGAAAGAATGAAGAGTGAGAAGAGCTGTGGGAGAGACATTGGTGGGACAAAAATATTGGTGAATATCAGCATTCAACACATAAATGGGTCATTTCAAAAGAGAGAAAAAAGAAGAAATTGGAGAACCTCATGTCAAAAAGAGTAAAGATACCAACATAATAAAATGCAGCCAAATTTAATTGTAGCAATTGGAAAATATCCTTATGGTTTTAATTAAGAGGTCATTGGTGATTTTATTAAGAATAATTTCAATAGAGTGGGATGAAATAAATACAGTCAATTGAACTACTTATGAGTGGTGATGTTGAGACAGTATGGATTACTCTTTCAATAAGTCTGGGATACAACCAACTGAATGGTAATTCAAGGGGAGTGTGAGATCTGGAGCTTTTCTTAGGGTAGGAGAGATGAGCATGTTTCTTGGCTGAAAGGAACTAGCATAGAGATACATGAGAGAATTTGTAATCAAAGAAGACAGAGGAGAAAGGGCTCAAAGATGCAGATGGTGTGAGGAAGTTGACTTCACCATTTAAGACTGAAAAAATGATGTATTGATGTGTGCAAGTTGATAAATTTGTATACAGGGGAATTAGCAACTTGAGGGAGATCTGAGAAATTCCCCACTGAGGACCTAGATATTCATTCTCTCCTAAGAATGAAAGAGTTTGCATGGTGTCAAATGCTTAATAACAGTAAAAATTTCTTGATGCTTGAGAAGGGCAGCAAAAAAAAAAAAAAGTGTTGGGATGATATATTCCTGACTGAGGATATGCAAAATCACTTACTGGCAGTTCTGAGTCAGAATTTTTTATGAAGCCTATTCATGTTGCTGTCTTTTCTTGGTACAGAAGAAGAAAAAGTAGTTGGGCAACATTGATTTTGTGCTGTTTTGTAAAGTTTAAGACATAAGGAAACTTAGGATATCTGTAACATAATAAATAAGATGATCAGCATTTTAGTTCAGGTTATGTAAGAAAAAAAGATGAGCAATGGAGCTAATAAACAGAAAATGAAAATATCAAGGAATTTGATATTTCTATCAAATGGAAGAGCAGTATAGTGGGAGTTGAAGATAAGAGGTTACAGTCAGAGTGAGGTCAGTCATTCGCAATGCTGACAACATTTAGACTTTGGTAGTTAAGTACAGGTGAATCTCAGTGGAGTAGAGAGGGTCACTTGCATAGGAAAGGTTCAGCAACTTGGAGGCTGGTTTGAATGATGGTTATTAAAAGAAACTGTGAATTTTCATAGATTACCATAGTAAATGAGGAAGAGTCTGACTAAGAGGGGTAACAGTGTCAGGGAGGTCAAGAATGAGGATGTAGTTTGACAGCATGAGCCTTGAATGTGGATGAACAATTTTACCTGTACATGGAGGTGCAATCCAGTGACAAGGTGAGAGTGTTCAAGATGAATTACTTAATGAAATAAGCACCTCATTGGAGAAAACTATATGTACATAGCTATAGTATTATAGTGTGATGAGCATTGCAATTTTAACAAACATTTAAATTTAAATTTTTTCAGTGACAACATGGATAATTCATTGCCCTTTATGACTTCACCTCCCAAATAAGACAAGGGATTGAGCTGCTCACCACCAGGCTGTTACTAATTTTTTTGTTATATTGTGACTCTCTTTTAAGTATTCTTCCTCAATGTGCTGGTTTTAAAATATGTTTGAATCTAATTCCTCTCCCTGTGCATTTGGTCTGATGTTAGTGACTTGCTCCTGAATGAATAGAAGGTAGTGAAAGTCGCGGTATGATTTCTGAGGCTGGTTATAGGAGATACAGCTTCTACCTGGTTCGCTGTTCCTTGGGAAGGTTGCTCTTGGAACATAGCTGCTATGCTCAAAGTAAGCCCAGGCCACATAGAGAGGCTCAGCCTCAGCTGAGGTCTCAATTGCTAGCCTGCATCAACTCCCAAGTATGAGTGAGGAAGCCATTTAGATGCCTCTGCCTCCAGCCACCACTTGAGTGTAACAGCATTAGAGATACCTATAGATAGAGATACATAATGAGATGACTTTTAACATATAAACATATTTTCTGTCAACAATGATAATTCAGTAACCCCTATAACTTTCCTCTCAAACAACACAAAGATTTAAGTACATCTTAATATTTTTCAGTACTGCAATAAATTTTTCTTTTAAATATCTTTTCTGTCATTTCCATGGGATGTTGGGACAGAGGGTACGTAAAACATGTGCCAGGTCCACTATCTTTATCTAGACACTACAAATACCAGTCTTTTACTTATATTTGCAGTTCACAGCCTTAATCTGTCCTAAACTTATTTCAGTCTGGCTTCCAGCCCCAACAGTCTACTGAGATGCTCTCCCCACCATCCCCACTGATCAAGTAATCAGTACAATCTGGTGCTCAATTGGAACACCCTCCTTACTTTTAAAGTACTTCTCTTTCTAGGATTTTGTGGCACGGTTTTCTTTGGATTGTTTCCCTAGCCTTTCTTTATTTTACTAACTCCTCTTGTCTATTACTTAATGCTTTGACGCTACTATGGCACAAGTCCAAATCCCTCTGCTGATGAGTCACTGAACTTATTCAACTCTCTTCACTGATCTCCACGTAAGCCCTGCCCTGTTCAGGTGGTCTGTTTATAGTCCCCTAAGCTTGTCATGTGCATTCCAGACTCAGTATTGGCTTATACTGTGCCTCCTACATGAAATCCTTCCCACCTTGACTAGCTTTCCTCATCTTATCCATCCTTTAAAACAGGAGCCCAAATCTCCATCCTCTATGAAGCATTTCCTGGCAAAATCCCAGAGCACTTTAAATTCTTTTAGCTTCTCTAGCTGAATAGTCATTTTTTATTTACCATAAACTCCCATTTATCATTAATTACCTCTAAATTTACATGCTACCTCCTTGGTTAATTTCTTCAAGAGCAGAATTTGTGATTTGCATATTTATAATTCTCTTCCCCCATGCATCATCTAGGAATGTGAACACAGAAAGCACTAACATTGCCCCTGAAATAATAAACAAGAAATCAATTGATCTGTAACTACCAGTAACAGTTTCTTGACTAGGAAAAAAAAAAGGTGGAAATTTTAGAGTTGAAGATTAAGCCAGCTTTTGAAGAGCTGCAGGTGAACAGTGTTAACAGTATTTTAATAATGACCTAATAGGGAGAGCATATTAGCCCAGTTAATAGACTTTTAAACAGTCAGCACCTGTGTGGTTTGGTTTTTGTTTTCCTATGTTATCACTTGGCTGTGGAGCACTGGAGTATCAGAAAACCCCTTGTGCTTCTCAGCACAGCTGGTTCCAAGAGGGATGCCTATGATCCACAGATTAACGAGGATTTCATAGCTTCATAAAATCATATTAAAAAGGAAAACACCTGTTAGGTCAGCTACCTCAGATAAGAATGTTTCTATGTGTGCTTTCCAGAAGGTAAAGTTGCTATGAGAACTCACTGATTCTGGGCATGATGTTTAAAAGAATCAAGATTTTTAAAACTTCCCTTTTAAAAAAGTCTGGTTTCTCAGCTCAGAAAACAAAGAACCTTTTGCAAACTAGGTTTCTAATTTTTCTGATATACCTATTTTTCTAATATATCTTTCTAGAAAGTAAAAATATTAAAATTGTGTTTAATGTTATTAGGTTAGTTCTTAAATGATGGAAAATCATATAATTTTGAGAAGATATCTTTGTAAAAAAGTAAAATTTTATTGTCATCGAACTGAACTCGACTTTTCAAGCTTTGTGAGATTCTATGGTCCAGGCAACAAAACAGTCTGGTTGGATATCTGATTTGGAATCTGGACACATGTTGTTAAAAGGCACATGTGCCTGCTGTAGTAAATTAGGGTTTTAAGAAGGACTAAGGAAAGGGGATGGGTATAATAGATGAAGGGGATTAAGAGGTTCAAAATTCCAGTTATGAAGTACATAAGTCACAGCGATAAAAAGTACAGTAGAAGGACTCTACTCAATAATACGGTAATAGTTTTGTGTGGTGACATGGTAACTAAAATTATTGTGGTGGGCATTTCATCAAGTGTAAAATTGTTGAATCACTATGTTGAACACCTGAAACTAATAAAATACTGTATGTGAAATATACATTGATTTTTAAAAAATTGGAATTGGTTAAAATTAAACAATTCAAAGGCTCAGAATAAAATAAGTAACTATCACAAAAACAGGCATTTTCAAAACAACTTTTCTTAATAAGTGTCTTGCCAATGGGTTTCAACCTTGGACAAGTTCACTGTGGATTCAATGAAACCAAAGAAATGACAGTAGAAGGTTCTTAGGGTGAAAGGGTTTATACCCAAGTTTATTCCCACAGTGGTAGGTCAATCACTAGGATCCAGCCCACTCAGAGTGAGTCTGCCTGCAGCAACCCAGTCTCTGCCTCTGGGCCTCTCTGCCAGTGAAGCTGTCTCAGTCTCTGTGCACAGTGCTGCCACCACTCCAGTCTCATCTCTGCTCTCCTGCAGCCTTGCAGCCGTGCCACCGTGTCATGCAGAGCACTGCACCGAGCTCTGTATATAGAGTCAGTAACAATGTATTGCCCACATGTGTGTAGTGAGCTAGCCAACCGGGGTCAGGTGAGAATCCTGGCCACAGAAACCTTCACTTTATCCACAATAAATTTTCCATACTCATTTTGTAGAATTGATAAAAAGTCAATTGTTTTCAATGGAAGAATACTTGTGTCAGAATCTTTCTGGATTTGCATAATAGCATTTGCTCTTGTTTATGTTCATGAAATCTACCCAAACACTCATTGTCAAGAGTAAAAGCTTTAGAAAGGCTATCACAATTCTGGGAAGGGATGTTATCTTACCAATTGGTTTCAGTCCTGCACAAGTTCATTATGGATTCAGTGAGACCCAAAAATGACACTGGAGCATTTTTGGAAAGGGTTTATACCCAACTTTATTCCTATGGTGGCAGGTCAATCACTAGAATCCCGTCCACTCAGAGCAAGTCTGCATGCAGCAAGCTAGTCTCTGCCTCTGGGCCTCTCTGCCCAGCAAGCCGTCTCAGTCTCTGTGCTCAGTGCTGCCACCACTCCAGCCTCTGCTCTGCTCTCCTGCAGCTGTGCAGCCATGCCACCATGTCTCCCAGAGCACTGGGTAGGGCTCTTTATATAGAGTCAATAGCGATGTATTGCCCACATGTGTGTAGTGAGTGAGCTGACCAGGACCAGGTGAGAATCCTGGCCATAGGAACCTTCACTTTATCCACAGATGTCTTTTTCTTTTTACAGTTATAACAACTCAGAAGAAATGTCATTCACCAGCAAGATGATATGATAGCAAGATACAGTGAGATATCATCATGCAAATCTTTATTGCTGCCTAGTTCTGTGGAATGAGGTTAATGTAACTTGGGTCATCTTCAAGCTGACTTCTGTGAAGCTTAGTTAACAATACAAATGTCAAAAATTTCAATTTCATCTTGTGTTATCAAGGAACAAAGTGTTCCAAAACTGCCTCAGTTGTCTGAAAAATTTAGGTAAGTCTTTGTGGAGAAAATAGAAGTTCCTATGGCCAGGATCCTCACCTGACCCTAAACTTCTTGATGATGTAGTTGGCCTACTACTAGGCTACTGCTCCCACACCTGTTGGCAATAAGCTATTATTGACTGTGTCACTATATAAAAAGCTCTGCCCAGTACTCGGGTGCAGGCAGAGATGAGGTGGATTATGCACCTGCAGACTGCTGGGTGCAGATGTGATTCTAGTGCTCACTCTACCACAGTGAGCATAAAGCCAGGTATAAAACCCTTTTTCCCCAAGAACATTCCTGTTGTAATTTCTCAGTCTCACTAAATCTATAGTGAACTTCTCCAGAGTTCAAACCCTCAGGCAAGATAGGCTTTAAACACCAAATCTGTCTTCACTCATTTTCTCTAAATTTTCCAAAAGTATTTCAAATATTTATGTCTTTCACTCAGCAGAAAACACTGAACAAATTTAGAATTCTTTTTCATGATTCAGGGCCATCAATGAAAGCAACAGTTTCTGTAATCAGAATGTTCATCATGTAAAATGAATAAGCAAACTATGCCCCAGGGCCAAATCTGGCCCTCTGCTTGTTTTTGTAAATAAAGTTTTATTGGAATATAGCCAAGCCCACTCATTTATATGTTGTCTATGACAGCTTTCACTCTTTCCCAGCAAAGTTGAATAATTGTGACTACATAAATCCTAAATCCCAAAATATTTACTACCTGGATCTTAATAGAGAAAGTTTGTAATCCCTGACTTAAACATGGTTCTCTTTTACTGTTCATTGGGATATTGGATAGTCTCTGGAAGTAATTTTTGGTAATTTATAATAATCCCCATTTATAATAAAAATTAAAATGCTTCTAAATGTCTCCCCACATCCCCATTGTAATAAAATCCCCACATCCCCATTTGTTTTTTAAAAAGTGCTTCTAAATTTCTTTGTTTACATTCTAATATTTACCTTTTAAATGCCTTTTGAGTTTTTCCACTCCTTTCCATTTCCACTGTCAGCATTCCAAGAAATCCATCATCATCTGCAAAATGCTACTGTTACAGCCTTTTCACTGCTTTTCCTGCAGCCAGTCTTGCCCCAGGTAGATCCATTATTCATACTGTAGCCAGAGTGATGTTTTTAAAATACAGGTTTCCTTATCTCACTCCCATACTGAAAACTCTTTAATAGCTTCCCTGTGTTTATCAGGATAAAAACAGTATCTATAACACCCTGCATCTATTAGTCACATATCCTTCCACACAGTCTAGAACCAGTCTTTTTAGCTCATCTCATCTTATTACTTTCCTTACAGTGGTCTTTCATCTCCTCAGCTTCCTCCTACCCCAGGACCTTTGCACAATCAATAGCATCTGTAGGAAGCATTTCTGCACCCCTCATCTTCACCTATCTTCCAAACAATAGTTACTTTCTATATCCTTCAAATGGCTGATAAAATTCTCCCTCCTTCGGAAGGCTTTATGTAAAAATCATGTAAATGAATAGCCAAACTCTGCCCCAGGGCCAAATCTGGCCCTCTGCCTGTTTTTAAATTTCATATACCCATAATTTTCTTTCCTGTTATTTATCAAAATATCAAAATATTTTTTTCATAACATTTGCATTAGAATATGCCTCCTGCTCTAACCTATAAACTTCGAAATGGCAGGACCCAGTTTGTTTTTTTGTTTTATTTCTGGTGCTTGGCACATGGTAGGGCCTGAGAAATACCTGCTGATGGAATTCAGGTTTAAGTGCTGCCCTCTGGAGTTGTCTCAGTTTTTGCCCCTCAGGGCAGGCTCTTTTAATTTGCCTGACTCCTGCCCATAGATTTTTTTCCTCTGTCTTTCTGAGGCCTGGGGAAATTGGCATTTAGATTTGACATATCAGTATCTAAAGGAAGAATAAATTGGGAAGATTAATGATTATTTGAGAGGCACTTTTTGAAGTAAAATTCATGAACATTAGCAGGTTTATTTGTGCCTTCCTTAGGGGTTACTCACAGAATGTTTTTACAGACTTTCCAGTGATTTCTCTGTTGGTGAGGATTCAGGTCCTCTGCCCACTTTTTAATCAGATAAATTTAATCCAGATAAATCATGTGCTACTTTAATACCATGCCAGATATCACCCTTTGCCTCTCCAATCCAAAAGCAAAAGTACAGATTTCTCATGTCTTTTCATACTGTCTCTGAAAAAAAAGAAATCAACCCATAGGCTTACTTCCAAAGGCATGCATTTTTTGAGACAATATAGTAACCTTCATGGTGTCATATGGGTGCTTCTATAGCAGATAATAGAGTCAAAACATATGTCTTTGTAGACCCTTGATAATTAGTGTAATGGAGTGCAGAGAGCATCAAGAGTCAGGAAAAAGAACTAATGACACTTAACCTGACTGCCTAGAGCGAGAGCCACCCAGTCTTTTCTTGTGTAAATTACCCGAGGCTTCTGAGAAACGCGCCTACCCTAAGTTAGATAACTAGAAGTGGGCAACAGTCTGGGAACGCCTGGGGATGTAACCCATGATAAGTCACATAGACATGCTTGGGTAAGCAAGAGATAACAATTGAAGCGAGCAGGCAACTGGTGCGTTCCCTAAAAAGGTTACAATGTTTCCCATTGGTTACAATATAGAGTGTGTTTTAAACCTATTAGTTGTAGAACTGCACGGGCTTTGGTGTAACGGCTGTGAAGATCCAAAATAATCAGTACCCAAAGTTGCTTCGGGGTCGGCAGCTTAGACTCGGCCTGCGTGTCAAGGGAGGTGCTGTCGACCCCAGCTTGCTGGCTGAATAAAGACTTTGCTTGGATTTTCATCTCTGTGTCTGTGTGTCTTGTTCTCTGGGAAACTCCAGAGTCCTAGACCCTAACATTTGGGGGCTCGTCCGGGATCCGTGCGGCTTCCCTGAGAACAAAGGACAGCTGGAGGCAAGGTCTAATTGTCCGGACAGGGCAGTGTAATTCGAGGGTCGCCCCCTCATGTCTGCATAAATCCATTATAAAGCGGGAGTCACCATCCCGTGTATGGTCTCGGGTTAGTGACCCCGAGTGAGAGAGTCCGGGTTCGTAGTCCCGGCCCCCGGGTTAGTGACCCTGGGTGAAGTCCAGGTGACTAATCCTAGCCCTACGGTCTGAGTGACTCAGCCTTAGGAAAGCAAGTCCGATCGGCAGGAACCTGGCGTCCGAGGAGGAAAGGATTGAGCTCGTCACCCTGCGGCAGTTTGAGTGGATGCCTTTCAGGAGAATCACAAGAGTTTTTGAGGATCCTGAAAGTGGTGAGGGTGGTGCACACCAGAGTGAAAGAAGGACCGGTCCGAACAAGTGCGATCAGATGTGGTGTGTGTGCTTGGTGTTATCATTGATTGTTTTATTGTGTTTTGGTTTCGGTTTATATTTTTTTTTGCGCTTCTCATTTTAAGTTTCCTTGTTCTAAGGTTCTCCTGCTCTCTCTGTTCCTCCTTTCTGCCACTACATCATTCCCCGCGGGCACGGGTCGGGCAATTAAGAGCCATTAGGGCGCCCACCGCTAGAAGACTCCTGTGACAGGATAAGGGGGTCACAGCCACGAATCCCAGATAAATTTGCATCCCCCGCAGAAGAAAAACTGCAATGACAGGCACCCGTTCACAAGCACATACAACAGTCATCTTGTTTGAAGTGGCATCTTCATCCTTCGCCTTTGTCTTCCTCATATTCTTTTTCTTCTTCTTTCTCACTATGGGTCAGACTCAGGCTACTCCTAAGAGTCTGATCCTTTCCCATTTCCCGAAGGTCAAGGAACAGGCCTTAAATATGAGCCTTGGCATCAAGAAGGGTAAGCTCAACACCTTTTGCTCGGTTGAGTGGCCTTCCTTTGGAGTAGGCTGGCCGACCCAGGGGTCTCTTTCCCTGGACCTTATTGGCAAAGTCAAAACCATTATCTCCTGACCAGACCCTGAGGGCCACCCTGACCAACTCCCCTATATCTTGGTCTGGGAAAATCTAGCCGAGAATTCTCCGTGCTGGCTGAGGCCCTTTTTGGTGGGGAAACCTCATACTGACCCCCTAAAGACCTCCGTCCTAGTTGCTCAGGAAAAATTAAAGCCCTCTGATCACAGGGCCAGAAATCCTGTGCGCCCAAGTGCGCCGCCTGTCCTACCCGACAGTTCTCTCTACCCACTTCTGCCGATTGAGCAGCCACCCCCGTATGCGGAGGAGATGGGTGAAGCTGCCGGGAGGATAGAAAACAAGGCTGGGGAACCCAGCAGGAACCAGGCAGCCGCAGCTTCCCCAGACTCTTCAGCAGAGGGAGGCAGGAGGCCGGAAAGAGCTTTCCCACACTCCCCACCCTGGCCCCATGCTGGGCGCCAGGTATAATGGGAGGAATGCAGTTAAGGCCTCGGGGGGCCAGGGAACAAGAAGAGGAGGCTCCCTCCTCCACCTCAGAAGGAACAGTGCCGGTTCTGCCTGTCGTGCCAACGGTACAGGCATCGCTCAACAATATCAATACTGGCCCTTTTCATCTAGTGACCTCTATAATTGGAGGACACAGAACCCTCCCTTCTCAGAGGACCCCAAGTGTCTTATAGGTCTAGTGGAGTCCATTATGTTTACCCATCGCCCCACATGGGACGACTGCCAGCAATTGCTCCGCACTCTCTTCATGACGGAAGAGCGAGAGCGTATCCTCAATGAGGCCAGAAGAAATGTCCTCAGAGAGAATGGAAGACCCACTACCCTCCAGCCCATCATCAATGAGGCGTTCCCACTTACGCGCCCGGATTGGGACTTCGGGACTGCAGAAGGTAGGGAGCGTCTCCAGGTCTACCGCCAGACTCTGATGACCGGTCTCCGGGCGGCCGCCAGACGGCCCACTAACCTGGCTAAGGTAAAAACTATTGTTCAGGGGGAAATGGAAAGCCCAGCCGCGTATCTGGAAAGGCTGTTTGATGCTTACAGGCAGTACACCCCCATAAACCCAGAAGCAGAGGAACATAGATCAGCTGTAGTCCTCTCATTCATCAACCAGGCAGCCCCCGATATCCGGAGAAAACTCCACAAGCGGGAGGACCTGGGGGAGATCTCTATTAGGGAACTGCTGCAGCAGGAGGAGAAGGTCTTCAATGCTAGGGAAACTCCAGAGGATAGAGAGGAAAGGCTGAGGGAAGAGAAATGGGTAATGCAGGAGAAAAATAGGAAGGAAGACAGAGAATTTCAGAAAAGGGAGAACAAGAAGCAGAGGGAGGAGATGGCTAGGATATTCCTGGCTGGGGTGAAGGAGGGCCCGAGGCCACCTCGAAGAACAGGACCCCGCCAATCCCGACTAGGATGAGATCAATGCACCCTGTGTAAGAGATATGGACATTGGAAGAGGGAGTGCCCCCAAAGGAGGGAACAAGGAAGAGGGAACCCTGTTAAGACCCTGCACATAGGAGAGGAGGATTTACGGGGACGGGGCTCGGCACCCTTCCCCGAGTCCTGGGTAACCCTGTGCATAGAGGGGACTCCCATTGGGTTTATGGTAGATACTGGGGCACAATATTCAGTTCTTAACCAGGCCCACGGTCCCCTGGACCCAGGACGCACAAGTATAGTCCAGGGAGCGACAGGGTCCAAGAAATGTGCCTGGACCACTAACAGAAAAGTGGACCTAGGAAGGCATCAGGTCTCTCACTCATTTCTGGTCATACCTGAGAGCCCTGCACCATTGTTAGGTAGAGACTTACTAACCAAGGTTGGGGCGCACATTCATTTTGAACCCGAAGGGATAAAAATCATGGACAAAGAAAGGCAGCCCCTACAACCAGCGCATGTGTTAACTTTGTCCCTGGCCGACGAACATCGTCTGTTTCAGGCAGATCAAGAAAAGGGGTGCTGGGGAGAAATGGACTCTTGGTTGCAGAGGTTCCCTTCCACATGGGCCGAGACCAGAGGAATTGGTCTCGCTAAACACCTATCCCCAGTCGTTGTTCAACTCAAAGCCGCGGCTCTACCCATCCGAGTCCACCAATATCCAATGCTGGAAGAGCTAGGAAAGGGATAGCACCCCATATCCATAGACTGTTAGAGACAGGAATCCTTAAAACCTGCCAATCTGCATGGAATACACCCCTGCTTCCAGTGAGGAAGCCTGGCAGTAGAGATTACAGACCAGTGCAGGACTTGCGGAAAGTCAATGAGAGGGTAGAAGACATCCATCCTACAGTGCCCAGCCCTTACACCCTACTCAGCCACCTGCCACCCACGCATGTGTGGTATACTACTCTGGACCTGAAAGACGCCTTCTTTAGTATCCCACTCTCTGAAGTTAGTCAGCCATTGTTTGCCTCTGAGTGGCAAGAGCTGGGGGGGAGGGGAGAAAAGGGCAGCTTACCTGGACTAGACTACCACAGGGCTTCAAGAACTCTCCCACCTTATTCAATGAAGCCCTAAGCCAGGACCTGGAGCCCTTTCGCAGGAGCCATCCCCATGTGACACTGCTGCAGTATGTGGATGACCTGTTGCTGGCCACGGAAACCCGTGAAGAGTGCGAAGAAGCCACGGGGAACTTGCTGGCTGAACTGGGCGAACTGGGATATCGAGCCAGCACCAAGAAAGCCCACATCTGTCAGAGGTCAGTAGTCTACTTGGGGTACAAAATATCTAATGGGGCCAGGTGGCTAATGCAGGCCATGAAACAAACTGTCCTGACTATCCCCGTCCCTTCCTCACCCCGGGGAGTGAGAGAATTTCTTGGCTCAGCCGGGTTTTGCAGGCTCTGGATTCCAGGGTATGCAGAAATAGCCCGACCGCTATATGAAGCAACCAAAGAAGGGCCAGGCTGGCAATGGACTCAGGAACAACAAGAAGCTTTTGACAGACTAAAAGAAGCTCTTCTCCAGGCCCCCGCCCTATCTCTGCCAGACCCAGAAAAACTCTTTATCCTGTTTATAGATGAAAAGAAGGGAGTGGCTAAAGGAGTCCTGGCTCAGCAGCTGGGCCCGTGGAAAAGACCTGTGGCCTATTTGTCCAAGCGGCTAGACCCAGTGGCTTCTGGGTGGCCACCTTGTCTGCGTATCCTAGCAGCTATCGCTCTACTGGTAAAGGAGGCAGACAAGCTGACTTTTGGCCAGAACCTGAGAGTAACAGCCTCACATACCATAGAGGGGATCCTCAAGCATCGTCCAGGAAAATGGATGATGAACGCAAGACTCACCCACTACCAAGGGCTCCTACTAGATTCTCCATGAATCGCCTTCTCTGACCTGGTAACCCTAAATCCTGCCACCCTTCTG
This sequence comes from Manis javanica, assembly GCF_040802235.1. Taxonomy (NCBI): domain Eukaryota; kingdom Metazoa; phylum Chordata; class Mammalia; order Pholidota; family Manidae; genus Manis; species Manis javanica. Next base: position 176,941,651 of record NC_133157.1, on the reverse strand, counting down.
CCGGACCCAGATCTGATGACCCCCATCCATGACTGTAGAGACATCCTTTCCGAAATTATCCAAGTGTGAGCAGACCTGAAAGACACACCATTACCAAACTGTGAGCTAAATTAGTATACAGATGGGAGCAGCTTTGTGCAGGAGGGGGTCAGGAGAGCAGGGGCAGCAGTAGTAACCCATGAAGGAGAAGTTGTCTGGAGCGCAGCTCTGCCCCCTGGCACCTCAGCACAGAAGGTGGAACTTATTGCTCTCGCTGAGGCCCTAGAAAGAGCAGAAGGCAAGCAGGCCAACATTTACACAGATAGCAGGTATGCCTTTGGCACTGTCCATGTCCACGGTGCCATCTACCGAGAAAGAGGATTCTGTTCCACGGAAGAGAAGGGACTGAGGAATCTGCAAGAAGTCCAAAGACTACTAGCTGATGTCAAAAAACCCAAAGTGGTAGCAGTTATACATGTACCAGGCCACCAATCAAAGAAGATACCTGAGGCCATCGGCAACAGGCATGCTGATGCGGAAGCTAAGAGGGCAGCCCTTTCAGACTCCCTTGTACTTGCAGCCCTCGAAATACCCATACCTGAACTGCCCACCTTGCCACCTAAACCTGAGTATTCCCCCCAGGATCTTGAGTAGATTAAGAAACAAGTCTCGGGGAAAGTGTTTGGGGAGGGAAATTAGGGTAGGGACCAAGAAGGTAGGTTGATCCTGCCAGAAGCATTGGGGCAGTACATGCTTGCTAATCTGCATAAGTCCACCCATCTAGGCTGGAAAAAGCTGCTCAGCCTTTTCCAGTCCGTGCAGTTGGTGTTTCCCCACCAGAATGAGGCAGCTCGTCAGATCATGAAAGAATGCAGTAGCTGTGCAATGCTAAGACCAGCCGGCAGGTACCCGGGAAAGGGGGAGGGCTCCAGGGAGGAATTGGGAAATAGACTTCACCAAAATAAAACCAGGGAAGTATGGATACAAGTATTTGCTGATTATGGTAGATACTTTCTCTGGGTGGGTGGAGGCCTTTCCAACCAAGCATGAGACTAGCCAGGTAGTAGCAAAAAGATTAATTGAGGAAATCATCCCCAGATATGGGGTCCCTGAAGCAATAGGTTCCAATAACGGCCTGGCTTTCGTTAGCAAAATCCTGCAAGGACTAGCCCTAGCTTTGAGAGTAGATTGGAAGTTACATTGTGCTTATAACCCACAAAGCTCTGGGCAGGTAGAAAGAATGAATTGGACCCTGAAGGAGACCCTTTCTAAATTGGTATTGGAGACTGGTGGGGACTGGGTGACCCTTCTTCCCTTAGCCATCTTCCGTGCTCGGAACTCCCCCTATGTACATAGCTTAACTCCATTTGAGATAATGTACAGGGCCCCTCCACCCATAACCTGGCGAGTGCAGCTTCCCGGTGCAGAAGACCGGTCCCCTGACTATCTGAATGTGTTGCAAGCTCTTGCTAAAGTGCAGCAGGAAATCTGGCCCCTGATCAGAGCATATTACGAGGGCAGGAAAATTCCGAGCCCAGAACATGGCATAGTCCCAGGGGATATGGTATGGGTCAAAAGACACCAAATGAGGACTCTCGAGCCCAGGTAGAAAGGACCTTACATTGTATTGTTTACCACCCCCACTGCTCTTAAGGTTGATGGTATCGCTCCATGGGTGCACCACACCCACGTTCGGATCCTACCTTGTAATGATCCAAAGAACCGAAAAAAAGAGTAGAAGGTGCAGCGGCATCCTGCCAATCCCCTAAAATTACACTTAAGCCAAAGATGAAAGAGATCCTGCTAATAAGTTCCTTAGTATAGATCTTCACGAGAGCCACATCTGTGGGGATCAGAGGCACCAACCCCCATCAACCAAAGAACCTGACCTAGATGCTGATTGATAGTGACAATGGAGAAGTCATCAACTTCACACAACACAGTGCGCCAATCAGAACCTGGTGGCCTGACCTATATTTCTGCTTTCGGCAGATCAACCCTGTTTACCGATCTGTCCCTCCAAATTTGGCTCGCTCACATGGGTTTTATGCTTGCCCAGGAACAAGTAAAGGAAGGCACTGTGGGGAAGGGCATGACTTCTTTTGTGCCAGCTGGGACTGTATAACCTCGAACGATGGGGATTGGAGATGGACAGTTACAAAAATCGATTCTGTCAAATTTACTTATGTCAACAAGGGCATCCCTCGTCACCAGCCTATGACCCTTTACAAAACCAAGGCTTGTGACAAAACGGACCAAGATTGGGTAAGAGTTCAATTCACCGAGACGGGCAAAATCACTGAAGTATCGCGCTAGATAAACGGACTAACGTGGGGAATGGTGTATTATAAATATAGGGGGCATGCCGGCTCAACCCTCATCATTAAATTAACCATGTCAACTCCCACCGCCGCTGTAGGTCCCAACCCGGTTATAAATCCCCAGAAACCTTCAATCCAGGGCAAGGGCCTGAGCAAAAAAGATGAGAAAATGCCCACCAGAACGCTTGCTCCAGAGCCCACGAGAGGACCGAGTCCATTGACCTCTGGGTTATGGGCCCAGCACACTCCCTCCGGGTTAGATAATCCCATGTGGGAAATGGTACAGGCAGTAGTAGAGACTCTTAACCACACCACTTCCTCCCTCACCGATCCCTGTTGGCTATGCTACCCAGGTTCACCCCCCTTCTATGAGGCAATTGGGATAAATGGCTCCTACACTATCAACAACTCCCATCCCACTTACTGGGACGGGAGACCGTGGAGACTTACAATTGCTCAAGTCTCAGTCGTTAGTATGTGTGTAAGCACAGTCCCAATGACCCAGAGCCAGTTATGCTCCTTCTATAATAACACTACGTGAGAGCAGGGAAAGTAGATTATATCCTCCTCGGGCTGGTGGCTCTGCTCAAAGACAGGCCTCACTCCGGCCCCATCCACCTCTGTGTTCAATGCTAACAGTGAGTTTTGTGTGCTGGTGGCCATTCTACCTCGCCTAATGTATCATTCTCATGAATCTCTCCTTTCTTATTGGGAAGAAAGGCCTAGCCCCCACCAGAGCAAGAGGGAGGTTGTTACTGCCCTGACCATTGGGACCCTCTTCTCCCTAGGGATAGCAGGGGCAGGCACTGGGGTTGCAGCCCTTGTGACGTGGGAAAAAGGGCTCACAGCCCTGAGGCTGGCAGTCGACAGGGACCTAGAACAACTCCGACAGTCAATATCAGACCTGGAGCAATCCCTCACCTCCTTGTCAGAGGTGGTCCTACAGAACCAAAGAGGCCTGGACCTCTTGTTCTTAAAAGAAGGTGGGCTATGCACAGCCCTAAAAGAAGAATGCTGTTTCTATGTAGATAAGACAGGTGCAGTCAGAGATTCCTTAGCCAAACTAAAAAAAGATCTTGACAAGCGGCATAAAGAATATGAAAGCAGCAGCAACGAAGGCTGGTTTGAGTCTTGGTTCAAGCACAAGCCATGATTTGCTACCCTCCTCTCAGCCATTGCAGGGCCACTGGTCATCCTGCTGTTTTTGCTTACCATCGGCCCGTGTATAATAAACAGGCTGCTTAAGTTTGTGCAGGAGAGGTTTGACACCGTCCAACTCCTGGTCCTTCGCCAAAAATATCAGGCCCTAGACACCGCTGCGGAAGATTCCTTAGTCTGATCAAGAAAAGAGGGGAAATGTAACGGAGTGCAGAGAGCATCAAGAGTCAGGAAAAAGAACTAATGACACTTAACCTGACTGCCTAGAGCGAGAGCCACCCAGTCTTTTCTTGTGTCAATTACCCGAGGCTTCTGAGAAATGTGCCTACCCTAAGTTAGATAACTAGAAGTGGGCAACAGCCTAGGAACGCCTGGGGATGTAACCCGTGATAAGTCACATAGACATGCTTGGGTAAGCAAGAGATAACAATTGAAGCGGGCAGGCAACTGGCGTGTTCCCTAAAAAGGTTACAATGTTTCCCATTGGTTACAATATAGAGTGTGTTTTAAACCTATTAGTTGTAGAGCTGCGCGGGCTTTGGTGTAACGGCTGTGAAGATCCAAAATAATCAGTACCCAAAGTTGCTTTGGGGTCAGCAGCTCAGACTTGGCCTGCGTGTCAGGGGAGGTGCTGTCAACCCCAGCTTGCTGGCTGAATAAAGGCTTTGCTTAGATTTTCATCTCCATGTCTGTGTGTCTTGTTCTCTGGGAAACCCTGGAGTCCTAGACCCTAACAATTAGAAGGATAAAGAACACAGGTTTTCTGTATGGTCCCATCTTACTGTATAAACAAAACAATTGAATAATAGAGCTTAGAATCAGAAGAGGCCATTTAATCAATTTTTCTACCTTGAGGCATTTGTACTTAAATCAATGGTAAAAAGAAGCCCCCAAAACCCATGGGGGACTATCAGGCTGAAGTAAGAGAATGAAATGGTGTTCTGGGCAAGGAAAATACTTATCCAAAACTATAACACTATCTTTTCATTTTAACCGCATTTACTAGATCTTCAGATACATTTCATCAGCAGGAAATCTCCGAATAACAACTCTTAAGCACATATTCATTGTGTTTACAAAAGAATAACCTAAACTATCTGAGACAGACGATAACCTGTCCCATTTTCAAACATTTTACAATTCAATAGTGAGGATTTTACAGTGTCCTTTGTAATTCATTTTAGAGTTTATCACCCCCCCTAGAGCTACAGTGTTCTTCCTCAAATCTAACATAATCTCTCTAGTTATAATTTAATCCCATCCTTCTACCCTCAGCAGAGAGCAGCTGGCAGCATCCTCCTTCCTAATAATCTTTCAAATAATTACAGATGGCCACTCACCAACACTCAGCTTTTCTTGTCTATACAAAATCAGCTCAGCATTTCTTTAAACACCTTTCCCCACAGGGGATCTGATTTTTGTTCTTTGATATTTTTTATAGGCCACACTTGTGTATTTTTCATATTCTTAGTATACTTTTATTTCTTTTAGTGTTTCTTGTTGCTCAGTAGGCAATGTTATGGAGAACAAACCTCGTGCACATTGGAAAAACTGAGACTGAGATTTTCAAATGGCAGATACTACATACAGGGTTCCTGGGTCTAAAAGTCAACCTACTTGCATTGATAACTAAGGCAGAACCAAAGAGAATTAGCCTTGGGTTGGCAGATGGGAGCTGGTTTGTTTAAAAATCTAACTCATGGTGAGTTTGACTCAGCACTAATACTGAAGGTGATGAGATACAGGGGATGATCCTTGTCCATCCTTTCAAGAGACCTGGCAGGAAGGGAAAGATGTGGACCTTGATACAGAGAGGGGAAAAAGAGTGGAGGGAAATCATGTTGGAGGGAAGAAACTCGAGCAGAGTTTGTGGGAAACAACCAGGAAGAAAAAAAGAAAGAAAGGAGAGAAAGTGGGCAACTGATGAAAGGAGCTCCTGACAGAGACAGGAGGGAGTGGAATGAAGTGCAAAGAGGGCATTTAACTGGCCTAGAGCTCTTAATAAGCATAGTTCTGCTGTGTTGCTCTGAGTGCATGATGCTTTGATTTGTACAAATTATGAAATGATTACATCAGGTTCCGCTAACATCCATCTTTGCATATAGGTAGGATAAAAAGCAATAAAAGAAAACAAGGAAAATTATTTTTCCTTGTGACAAGAATTCTTAGGACTAAACTCCTTTACCAGCGTTCCTGTATATCATGCAGCTGTGGTAGCTGTAGTCACCACATTGTCCATTACATTTATTTAACTTATAACTGGAAGTTTGTACTTTCTGACTGCCTTCCTCCAATTCCCCTTCCCCCCACCCTCTACCTCGGATATTCACAAGTCTGATCTTTTTCTGTGAGTTTGTTTGTTTGTTTGTTTGTTTTTAGATTCCGCATGTAAGTAAAATCATAGGTATTTGTCTTCCTTTGTCTGACTTATTTCACTTAACATAATTGCCTCCAAGTCCAACCAGGTTGCAGCAAATGAAATCTCTTTTCAAAAATTTTCTTACTATTAACTTTAATGTATATTAAAATAAGGACTAGATTTATTTAAGGGTAACATGTAACAAAGAAAAATTAAATGAGCCCAAGGTGACTATTTTTTTTCTGGGTGTGATTGTCTTATGAGGAATTACAATATAATCTATTTCATTAAAAACAAAGAAGCACCCATCTCTGCATCCTATATACTCATCTTGACCTCTCATTTTCTGACCCCTCTGTCAAGGAAATTGGCTTTGTGATTTTCTTTTCCTTCCTTCCTTCCCTTTCTTTCTTTCTTTTTTAGTTAAAGAATAATTGAAATACAGTATCATATTTGCTTCAGGTATACAACATAGTGATTTGATATTTTATATACATTATAAATTGGTCACCAAAGTAAATCTAGTTACCATCTGCCACCATACAAAGTTGTGATAATATTGACTATATTCCCTATACTGTATATAACATCCTCATCATATCTTATTTATCTTATAATTGGAAGATTGTGTCTCTTAATCCCCTTTACCTATTTTGGAGTAGGCAATTATGTTAAGTGAAATAAGTCAGACAAAGGAAGACAAATAACTATGATTTAACTTACACCATCTCCCTCCATTCCCTCTGACAACCATCAGTTTGTTCTCTGTATCTATGAATCTATTTCTGTTTTGTTTTATTTGTTCATTTATTTTGTTTCTTAGATTCCACATGTAAGTGAAATCATATGGTATTGGTCTCTCATTGTGTGACTTATTCACTTAGCATAATATCCCCTAGGCCCATCCATCTGGTCACAAATGGCAAGATTTCATTCTTTTATATGATTAAGTAATATTCCATCATATACATACCATACCTTCTTTATCCATTTGTCTATTGATGGACACTTAGGTTGCTTCAAAGTCTTGGCATTGTAAATGCTACAGTGAACATCGGGGTGTATGTACCTCTGAATTCATGTTTTTGATGTTTTCAGATATATACCCAGAAGTGGAATTCTGGATCATATGGTAATTTTATTTTTAATTTTTTGAGGAACTTCCATATTGTTTTCCATAGTGGCTGCACCAATTTACATTCCCACCAACAGTGCACAAAGGTTCCCTTTCCTCTACATCCTCATCAGCACTTATTATGTCTCGTGTTTTTGATAATTGCCATTCTGACAGATGTGAGGTGATATTTGAGGTGGTATTTGGTCTTGATTTGCATTTCCCTTATGGTTATTGATGTGGAGCATATTTTCATGTATGTCTTGACCATCTGTATGTCTTTGGAAAAATGTCTGTTCAGGTCCTCTGCCCACTTTTTAATCAGATTATTTGATGGTTGTTTTTTTTTTATGTTGAGTTGCACGAGTTCTTTAACTATCTTAGATGTTAATCCCTTATCAGATATATTATTTGTGATTATCTTTCCCCATTCAGTAGGCTGCCTTTTCATTTTGTTGATGTTTTCCTTCACTGTGCAAACGCTTTTTAGTTTAATGTCATCTCTTCTTGTTTGCTTTTGTTGCTCTTCTAGGAGTCTAATGGCTTCAAGTCTTACACTTAATTCTTTACCTCCTTTTGAGTTTGTTTTTACATATGGTGTAAGAAAGTGATCCAGTTTCATTCTTTTGCATGTAGCTGTCCAATTTTCCCAATGCCATTTATTGAAGAGACTGTTCTTACCCCATTGCATATTCTTGCCTCCTTTGTCATGGATTAATTGAGTATATAAACTCCCTTTGTACTTTAGGTATGATTTTTGACTGCTTTATAGTTAAATCATTGATTATTAGAATTGCATTAGCACTTGATTTTAAAATGTAAATGTTTCTAATTCACTTACAAGTGTAATTTCCCCTTTCTGAGCATTTACATAGTTCTTGTCATGATTTGACTTTTTACAGCTTCTCTTTTAAAATGATCAGTGCCCCCTAAACCCACCAAAATACTTGGGAACAGTCCAAGGTTCCCCCAAAATGCAACCAGCTATGTGAAAAACAGCTTTTGGTATCCTGTTCCCTCAGGGGTTTTGTTTTATGGGTGAGATCAAAGCAAAGGATGCTATTTGGAGTAGACTGAAAAGCAAATCCATTTTCTTAAGCTGGATTTTAATTAGTCAAATGGGACATGTTAATGTTTTTCATTTGAGGTTCAAGGCAAAAGGGACTAAAACAGTGAAGAATCCAACTGAGATTCTCTGACTTCTCTAGAAACATGGGGTGGCACACCCCTTAATTTTTAATTTTTTCCAACAAAAGTATTATAAAAGAAAAAAAAATTATGCGAGGCTAAATGTTACCCAGGAATATAGTAGCATATGTGCCACGAAGCTGCTAAAGACTCAAGTACCAGGCTTAGAGTGTTTCTTTGCAGCACAGTTGCTTATCAATGAAGCGTGTATGCAGCCTAATTAACATAATTGGAACTACTATAATTATGCTATCATTTTGTTTACTTTGGCACATTCTGTTGAGGTATATGGGTAGCAATATTTGCTATTGAAATATTGCCCCCTTGCTGCACACAGGTTGTTTAATCATCCTGTTTATTCTACCTTCCTTGTGGTGCTGCCCTGCTACTCAAAGGTGAGGAAAGTGTTAAGTCCTTGTAGCCAGGAAAGTAGAAGAGAAAAACAATGAAACTACTCAAGAGCCCACAGCCACAGAGCTCCAGAGGTGGGCAGTTCTGTAAAAGCACATTGGGAAAATAATACTCCCCAGTTCAGAGCATTCAGTCTAATAAAATGATGAAGGAAATTGATTTCAAACAGAATGTATTCAGCATGCTCTGTTTTAAGCAATTCAAACAAGTTATATCTCATTTTGAAAAACTGAGAATAAAGTCATAAAGCCTTAGTGGGGTTTGTTCTAAATTTCCATGACCAAAATGGTAGCCAAAGATTTTATTTGCTTTGACCTTTTAAATGAAGCTGCAAGATGGGAAAATGATACTTCTTGCGACTCAGCGTTCCTGCTCCTAGTTCCTGCTTTTGGAGGCACTAAGGATTTTTTTCCTGAAGTCTCAGCAGAACCAGGCAGGAGATAAGAACTTCACAGGCCATCAGGACCTTGTATGATTTCTCCTTTCCAGAATCTTCAAAGGGAGGCAGAGAACAGAGGGCTTGATTTTCAGAATCAGTTTACGTGGCTGTTCTATGGAGCAGAAAAGGTTACATAGGTGCTTCAGGCCTTTGAAGTTTTCTTTTTGCTCGTCTTGTTCCCAAAGAGAAGGTGTGGGCTAAAGCACTCCCAATGGTTCCTACCGGCGGCGGCAAGCCAAGGCCAGCAGATGTTGGTGTCACATTCACAGCCAATGAGTGTAATATCTGGTTTTTCATAACTACTCTTCTAAAGATCATAAACAGAACACAGTATAAAGATCAATAAAACAGGGGGAGACATGCTCCATGCCCTCTCCTCCCACTGAGCTCTCTGGATGACTCCACATCCTCCTGCGTACATTTTCTGAGTTCCCTGTTAGACACCAAAAGCGACTGAAAAAACTGCTAATGTGTATGCTCCTCCTTAAAGGTACATCACATTTTCTTTGTTTAGGTTCAAGATGTGGATCTTAATCATCTACCAGATGTTTTTATTTACTAGTCGTTCTTTAAAATAGAGTGTAGGGTTTTCTTATTTCATTCTGATCTCATTGCATTTGGAAGTCTTTAAATGCATGCAACACATGCATTCTTGAAGCAGAGACTCGGCAGCAATAATGAGTGCTGCGAAAGTGTTTTGTGAAATGCACACAAAGCCAGTCAACTGCATGAACATGCTGAACACTATTTCATACTAATCCTATGAAAAGAATGAAGCAGGAACATTTTAATAGTGGTTGAGGCAAGTGGATGCTGTCAGTGCCCCTTGTTAAGATCCCCTTTTCCTGGCAGTATACCTCTACCCCAGCTTCTGTGAATGTTGGTGGCTAATGGTTTATATTTGCTTCCTTCTCCAGATTATTTCCTTATGCTGATCTAAACAGGCATGTTTTCCCTGCGGTTACTCTGATGCACACACACACACATGGCAACCACTGCCAATAACTGAGTAACATGAGGGTATATGGGGCTTGTGCACTTGGCTATGGTGCAATTCATACCCCAAAGCTCCCCAAGGGATCAGCCTGAAGCTGGATACCAGCTAGGACCATAGTCTTATATAAATCTTTCCCCTGCCCTATCATGCCTCCCTCACTGTCTCTCTCTTAAAAGTTCTCTTTGATGAACTAAAATTCCTGCTTTGCTTCTTGGGAACCCAACCTAGAAAATGGGAGTGTCTACATAATTTCCACTATTAACACTGAGGTTATGAATCAACCAAAATATACTCTGAAGAGAGAATAGAGGTGACAAAGAGCAATAAATACACAGAGCTGAAGTCACTCTGTCACTGAGCAACAATTCTATTATTTTTATAATGGGCGAATAAATAAACAAACAAAAATAGTTCAAAGACTGCTATGATTATTTTGAGAGGCACTAATGTCCCTTATTATGAGCCCAGGCTCTGCAGCAGACACCTGAGCTCTTCTGGGTGCCTCCATTCTCTGGTGGTGTGACCTTGGACAAGCCATGGAACTTCTTTGCTTCTTAGTTTTCTCATCCATAAAATTCGAATAATATTTATAGAGTTGTTACAAGCACTAAGTGAGTTGATGAATATAAAGTTTGGAACAGTATATAATACAAAGTTAGTACTCTATATAATAATAAAGTCATCTTTTATCAATATCATACATGTCTACAAGAACAACATTGTCTTTAACAGCAGGCTTTATAAGTACTGGATGTGGGATATTCAGAAGATTCCAAAATGACAAGGCATCCTTCTCTGCCCTGAATCTTGGAGAGACTCACTCAGATTGGATAAAATTGTTCAGAAGGCAGTTCCAGACTTTGCAGGACACAGCAGAGTATTATTCATTGATTCAGCACACATTATTACCAGGAACTGTTGTGGAAAGTATACATATAACAGTGAACTGACCAAGTTCCTTATATTCTAACAGTGGACAAAGACGAAAAACAAATGAAAACAAGGCTTCTTCAGACAGTAATAGGAGCTGTGAAATTAGACAGTAATGATCCAGAGTGATGGCCAAGAGAGCTGTCTGGTGATGGAACTATTCTGTGTCACACTGCTCTGGTAACCACTAGCCACATGTAGCCGCTGAGCATGTGGAATGTGGCTAGTGTGACAGAATACATTTGTAGTTTTATTAAATTTAAAATGAAACTCAAATACCCACCAGTAAATTTGGATTTATAGAAAGAAAAGTGAGAATCCAGAAATAGCCCCATATTTAACATGAACACTGAAATTAAGAAAAAACAGTACTACTGGTAGAATACTGCAGAGTAAGGAATAGATGGATTTTTCAGCAAATAATACCAGGCTATTTGGATGTAAAAGTGAAAATACAAGTTGAGGCCTGGCCCCTGCCTCACACCGTATAAATAAATAAGTTCTAGGGATTGTGTATCTAAATATTAAAGTTAGCACAATAAACCTCTAGAAAACAAACTTAGGAGGATATCTTTGCTGCTTTGGCATAAAGATTTCATAAACAAGACTTACAGAACACTAGCTGTAATGGAAAAGATTGATAAGCTGGAGTTGATTAAAATTTTTAAATTTCATTATCAAGATACCTTTATGAGATTTTTTTTTAAAGCAAGCCATAGAGTATAAGAAGATATTTGTAATACTGATATCTGACACAGCACTTACATCCTGAATATATAGGGAACACTTGAATCATAATAAAAAGACAGAGAATTTAATGGAAAAAATGGACAAGACTTGAAGAAATCTTCACAAGACTTCACTAAAGGAGATACCTAAATAGCCAATAAACATATAAAAAGATGCTCAATCTCACTCACAGTCAAGCAAATGTAAATAAAAAGCAACATTGATTACCTTTGCACATCTACCAGAATGGCTAAGGTTAAGAGGGTGAATGATACTAAGGGGTATAGGGGAATATGGAGCAATTGGAATCTGATATAAAGTTGTAGGGAATATCAGTTAGTATAATCAATTTGGAAAACCATTTGCAGATACTCTTACTCCAGCAATTCTGCTCCTGAATATATACCAAATAGAAATGTACACAAATGTACTAAAAAATAAATGTACAGTAACCTGAACAGCAACACTATTTATAATAGCCCAAAACAGAAAACAGTGCAAATTCTCAGATATGGATAAATAGAGGTGGAGTGACACAGTAAATTATTAGGGAGCAAGGAAAAAAGGAATAAACCACTGCTATGGATGCATAATAAATGTCATGGATGAATCTCACAAACTGAATGTGGAATGACAGGAACCAGCTGGAAAAGTACACACTGTCTGAACAGTAGATACCCTATTTAGAGTTTAAAAACAGGTAAAACAAAAAAATCTGCAGAGTGAGAAATCAGGACAGTGGTGACTGGAGAAAAGAGAGGCTCTTGGTCAGATGAGGATATTTTACTTTTGATGGGTGTTGGTAACATTTAATTGTACAATTTTCTATCTTTTTTCAATAAAAAGCTTATTTTTTTTAATAAAGCACATCACCAGACAGACTATATAGTTTGACCCCATCCCGTACTGTGAAAATATGTGTGTGTACCTATATAGAAGATTGAATTATCTTTGGGTGTTTGGAGGGAGTTACTGGCAATTTGTTTTTACTTCTCTTACATTTTCTAATGCATCTGTAATAAACACGTATCACATGGTAATAAAAAAGAAAAATTTTTCCCTTTTAGAACAACAACAAGAACAACAAAAAAACAAAATGAAATGGTAGGCAGAAAGAAAATGGAAGATCAAAAGAGGGATTTTCTTTGAGACAATATGGGAGACCTGAACTTTTTTATGTTGTAAGCAGGAAGAGTTAGGGAGATGCAGGAGCTGAGAGATTTTCATTTTGTTTTGTCATTGTGAAAACAGAAAGAACCATCTTATCCACTGGTACCATGTAAAGGACGGATCTTGCTCTGGTATATGCAGTCTGCCAGAATTTGCCTTACTGGAGCTTTTCATTTTTATTAGCTTTCTTCTCATTTCCTTGATAGTCTGACACTCCCAAATACCACCTTTGAAAAGCAGTTAATTCTCTGTGAAAAGAATGAACATAGAGAGCCAACAACAAACAAAACTATGCAAAATAAGCAGTATTTTCCTTTGCCTTTTAGATATTCTAACATGATACTCAAGGCCCTTCATAATGTAGCACCAACCTTCTTTTCTTACCTTATTTTCTGCCACCCACATCAGCCCTGCTCTGCTCTAGGTACACCAAAATACGTGTACGCCTCTTGCCATTTCATATTTGTGTTATGATCTAGCCTCTTTCTCTACTTGGCAAAATCCTCCTGGTGTTTTAAGGCTCAGCTCTTAATGACCACTTTTGGGAGGAAATTGTCTAAATTCTTCTAGTTGCGACAGTTCTGATATTCCTGTATGTTTTCTGAACCCTTTTTAATAGTAAAAGCTATTGTTATTCACCAGGAACTGGGCTTGATATCAATATTGCTAGTCCTCAAGTAGATATGATTACACCTCTTTTATTAGATTAGAAAATTGTCCCAGCTTACTTAGCCAGTAAGTGGATGAGCTAGAATTTGACCTAGATCTGTAGTCTCTAAGCCAGTATCCTTGTGTGTCTGGCTTCCCCTCTACATGGTGCTAATGAGGGCAAGAATAATGCCCTATTAATTTTGGTTTCCCCAACTTCTGGCACAAAAATCACCTATGTTAGGCAGTTATAAATGTTTGCAGAACCTAATTAATTTCAATTTGGGAATGGTAATGTGTTATGGGCTGATAATGTCCCCCTCAAATTCACGTTGAAATTCTAGACGCCTAGTACCTCAGAATGTGTCTGTACTTAGAGACAGGGCCTTTCCAGAGGTAATTATAATTAATATGAGGTCATGTGGATGGCTCTCATCCAGTAAGACTGATGTCCTTATAAGAAGAGGAGATTAGGACACAGACACACATGGAGAGGACCATGTGAAGGCCCTGGAGGATGATGGCCACTTACAAGCCAAGAAGAGAGGCCTTGGGGGAAACCAACCCTGCTTACACTTTGATCTCTAGCCTTCAGAACTGTGAGGAAGTAATTTTCTGGTATTTAAGCTACCTGGTACTTTGCTATGGAAACTCTCGCAAACTAATATGATCACTTGGCCATGGGGCCCTAACAGGAGCCTCGTCAAAGCTCTGCTGAGTTACTTTCTCTCTGCTGTTCTGCTTTGCCTTCCTTCTGCTGGGTCTGCAAATCTCCCAGTTCCTGCTTCTTCTTTACCAACCATCCCTAGCCCCCTACCACTTTGTTCTTCTCTTGGAATTTGTGGTTTCCTGTTTTACCCACCTATGTGACTTCTTTCTCCAGCTTTGCCCTTTGTATTGGTCCTGTTTTAGGCTTGCTTATCTGATTCTGACTTGTAGTTTTTTTGTTACTTTAAATTACTGTCTGACTAGAGTTGCCATATTTAGCAAATAAAAAATATTATTTATCCAAAATTCACATTTAGCTGGGTACACTGCATTTGATTTGTCAACCCTATGTCTGACCCTTTACCTGTTACCATTGTCTTCAGTGCCCTTATTGTGGCACAATTAATTACAATGTGGTAAAAAACTTATACCTGCAGTTTTAAAAATGTATATTGGGATTTAGGGCAAGGCACAGAGTTCAAATTCTTACATTCACAGTAACTTTCCTAGTAGTATGAGACATTTCATTCTATTACTTAGAGTCTTTCTTCATCTGTAAACCCTTAGAACATTTCTTGTCAAACCTAGCTAAGAAAGGGAAAACTTAAACCCATTCTATTTATATCTATCCAGCTCCTCTAAATCGTTGGGCTCTTTATTATTTTTCAATTCTTTCATCATGCTTCCTCCAGCCAGGACCGAGGCAATGTCAAAGGGTTATTTTGATTCACTCTCCATCCCATCCCCTCTCTACCCCCACCACCCACCCAATGCTTAGGAGTCTTTTTCCATTCATTCTTTTGGTATGAACCATTGGAAAAATATTCACAAAACATTTACAAACCCCTCCCCATAAGCTTATGCCTCACCCCAGCATTGGCATCTTCTACAAATAATTCTTTTGGAAAAAGAGTCTGAGTTGTTTACTGACTTCATAAAGCTCTTATGTAAATAAACCAGTTTGTTTTGCTTGTGAGCTGCTTTTTGATTCAGAGTTGAATCAATAGTATGTTTTGTGACTCTGCTTAAAGAAAGACACAGTCAAGTTTAACAGAGACAGCATGGGCCATAGAGCAGTTGCCCGGGCTCGGTAGATGTCGATTACCTCCCCAATGTTCCTTTTTAGACAGATGTTCCCTAGGAAACTTGCCAAAACACATGCATGTTCTGTTAGCAGTGAAGAAGTTAAATAGAAAAGCCACTTCCTCCTTTCCCTGAATGCATGTTTGAAAATCAGAAACCATAATTAAATGCATATGTGGCATTTTTTACAATATGTTAGGTTGGTGGTTCTAATTATTATCATACGTACCATATTTGATCTGGTGGAACATGTGAAAATGTTTATATACTTTTACATTATGGTTTAACAACACACATAAACATTTAAGTACAAAAAGATTATAAATTTTGTTAAAGGCATTGAATTACTGTCGAAAAAGAGAAAAACTTTAGCAATTAGCCCTGTATTTTTTTGCAAATCTTTTGTCAAAGAACAAACTGTTTCTGAAAGTAAGATTGTAAGGAGAATCCAAATTGAGGAAGTGAGACTGAAATGTGTCAAATAAACAGAATACATTTTGTTGGAGCAGTCTTTTAGGGCTCTGTGAGGATCTGAAGATTCAGGGCCAGGGCAGGTCCTGAGCTCATCTCTCTATTGCTCCACTTGTGAAAGGTAAAGACCTAGGAGAGGAGGAGGTGTGATTAAGCCAGTGTCACTGAGCAGTTGCCCGCCTGTGAATCAAGAACCTACTATGTCTCAGGCACCCTTCACACAAAAATTCTAATCTTCACAACAAACTGGCTCTCACATTAAAAACTGAAGAGTCTTAAGTAGCTTTCCCATTGTTGTGTAGCCGATTAAAGGCAGAACCTAGAGCAACAGCCAAATCCAGGTCCAAGGCTAAAAGCTTCCTCTGCCCCAGGGGTTGAGGGTGGGCTTAGTTTGAGCTACCCTGCTGAAGTGTTAGGTGTGTTAAATTAATTAAACAAGAAGGCCGTTAGGCTGAGCTGGCTCTTATGCCTTACTGGCCTACGTGAGCAAACAAAACTCTAAGCCTGTAAATGCTCCAAGGTTGTGAAATTTAAACCTAAGAATAACCAATCACAACAGGCTTTAAGCTGTAGCCAATCAAATAATTGCTTTTGTTTCTGCCCTTTCTCTATAGAAGTCCATCCCTGGCTCCTGGGGGTGGATTAGTTCCTAATCTGTTCCAATTTGGTGCTGCCCAGTTCCAACCAAAAAAAGTTTAAAAAGCTCTTAGAATGTTTCATATGCCTCAGTTTATCTTATATTGGGGTGAAGGGATTTTGTCATTTTTGTATAAGTGACTTGCACTAACTTTTTGTTGCTCCCTGGAAAGATGACAGGCATGCAAAGTAATGCTGAAGCTGTTTTGTAGGGCAGCAATTCAAAGAATGTCAAATCTGGAAAGTCTTGGAGGCATCTGGTCCATTCCTTTAGTTTTAAAGACGAGAAGTCTGAGGTCAACTAGCTGTGTGACTTGGGATCAGCAACAACAAGTGAGGGTGTGGGTAAAACTGCAACATTTGTAGAATCTCTCACCTGACTTTAGTCCATCTCCATATCAATAGGTAATTACAAGAGGGAGCAAGGGCATATCTGGACTGGAGAGGTTGGTTTGGTCCCCTTTTGCAGCCAGGTCACGAAAGACATGGGTGAGCAGAAGTGGACGACTGCTTGTAAGCAGTAAGTGGGTTTCTCCCACTTTATTTCTCCCACTTTATTTCTCACTTTGACTGATTTCAGTTCAAACGTGTTTTTCCCCAGGCAGGGAAAACATTTCCCCCTCGGGGTTACAGAGGGTATTTTGGGAACACCACCGTCAGGCATCCTCCTGTCTTTGCTTCTAAGGCAGAGGAGTGGGTGGCTCTAGTTCAGGTTCTGCTGGCCGTTTCTAAATGTTAGACAATCTGTTTTCTGCTGCCGTGAAGTCAACAGTAATGATCTGGTTAGGCAGTCAGGACCTACTGCATAGTTAGAGAAATCTCTCTCAGGATGCTTAAGCATGTAGATTAACCCAGCCAATCGGGACAGTTTTTCCTAATGTTTTTTACTAAATGTAAAGGATCAGTTAATCAAACTTAAACTGCTCTAGCTGGTGTCAGCCATTTCCTACCCAACTGATGGGGCTGGAGCGCCCAAGGGAGGGAGTCTCTGCAAACCTGTGGCTGCAGATAAACTCTGTGGTTGAAAGGAAGTTAAGATGCCCTGAAGTCTAGACACAGAGACTCACCTTTAAAGGTGGACTAAGGAGCCATGGTGAGGGACAGTTGTAAAAGCATAGCTCAGGAGTCCACTTTAATAATGACTAGAAGCCACCAGGCTAGTGCTCCCTTCTGACTTAAACTATTAGAAGCAACCACTGTGATTGCAAAGGGATGAGAGTAGAGATTAGCTTCCTTCCTTGCTTCCTCCTATTCCTCTAATGCATTTTGAAGTTTGGTGGTATCACAGGAGCCACCTTCATGCATTTCTAGCGGTGAAGCAGATCACAATTACCCATTATAACTGCAAAGTAACTTTTTAAAAAAATTCAAATTTTAGGGAATGTTTTTAATACCATATGGCTGGGTACTGACAGGATACAACACAAAGATAAAAGAAAAGTGTTTGGTGGCAGAGCATTTTCATTAAATCGACCTTTTCCTTCTCCTGCGTCCCATTTCCAAGGCTGTTCAGGATAGGAGGTAATGCCCATGCTCAGGAAAGGGCGACCCTGCTTCTAATCTCCCAGGAGTGGGCACATGAGCAGGAGATGTGGGAGTGACAGCCAGGGCCACCTCCTTATTCCTTCTCTTGAGTTTACTAGCTTCTTAGGCTCTCATACCCAACCTTCTTCTTCTTCTTTCCCTGTTTAAGTTCATCCATAGGAAAAAAGTTAACAAAAAACATGAGAAACTACCTCAGAAGATGAATCACTAAATCCCCAAAGGCATTCAAAATTAGGTCTATCATTCTAGTTTTGTAAGTATTTGCTGAGAACATACTAAGTGCAAGTATTGACTAAGAACTGTAGAAAATACAAAAGTAGCACACAGGTTTATAACTGAGGACAGGAGTGGTTGTGCTTGGGAGCAGTGAGACTGTAGCACGTTTTGGAAAGGATCCTGGTAAGAATTTGGGTCATAGGAAAGCATACCCCTGTCGTTGGAGATCTTGTCCATGGACTGGCAGTGACAGTATCTCACAGAAGCCTCCCAGCAGCCCTGCAGAGGAGAAAGTAGATTCCCTCAATTTATACATTGGGAAAATGATCCTCAGAAAAGTTAGATAATTCCAAAAGGCATAGCTAGTAAAGGTAGGAATCAGGTTATCTGACTCCAACATTGTATTTTACAATTTAATTTTTAAATGTATATACCACTGTTCTGGACTTCTGGGAAGGCGGTGAGATAAGCATAGTTGTTTAATTATCTGATAGTGAAAGAGTACTAGAAAGCAGATAGAGGAACTCAGGAGAATGTGACTGGCAGCCCTTGACTCAGAGAGGAGGCAGCTAAAGGTGAGAACAGACCAAACATCACCCAGTGGGAAAACATGAATCCCGTGAAAGCAACAGGACACATTCTGAACAAAGAGCTTCCAGACCGGGTGCCATTGCGTTCACCTGCAGTGGTCAGAACAAGCATACAACACTTTGGACCAGAGGCAAAACTACCCTGCAAAGACTGCTCAGTGTTCTGACTTAAGCTCCCTTTCCACAGCCCCCCAGTCTGCAGAATCTGAAAGCTAGTCAAATAAAACTATGATAAATCCAGCTTTTTTACCTTCTTTATTTGAAAATGAAAGAATTGGAAAGTGGCCCACATCAATCTCAACTTCAAATTTACTTTAAGTCAACCCTGGGTAAATACAGACTGCCCTATGCAAGAATAAGCAAAAAAAAAAAAAATCACCATGCTTTTGAAGTTATATCACAGGTCAAAAGAAAGGGATAATCCTGAGATCATCATCACAGGTGTCTTCCTTTTACTGCAAGGAAAAAAGAATTTTAAAATAATTCTAACTTGGATTTTCATATATATATATATATAATATGAAACATATATATAAGAAATATATATATACACAATATATATATGGAATATAATATACATATATACTATATATACATATACACACACAAAAAAACTGAATTAAATAAAATGCAACATTAAGTCATAAAGATAAAAAGGTCTTGGATAAGAAAATTTATACAACATGAAAGACATGAATTTACAATAAAAATTACAGTGTAGTCTTTCCAGGATATAAGTAATATAACCAAAAAATCATTTAATATTTTAATATAGAATTCAGAGGGACAAGGTAAAGAGATCAAAATTTTGATGCTAAACAAGGAGTTCAGATTCAGGAGAATATATAGGATATATATTTAGGAATTTCATTTCTGTGTACAGACACCCAATATCTCAGACATCCAAGGAGCTCAGAAAAGATATTTGAGTACTTTCTTAAAGCAACAATTTGAATATGTACTCCAATTAAGATGCAAATCAAAATAAATTCAAATAGTGCCTATGCATGCACTTAAAATTTTACTAAAAGGGTAGATCTTATGTTAGGTGTTCTTATCACAAAAACACAAACAAATAAAGATGGCAGTTCATACCTGTTAGCATTCTATTATCAAAAACAGCAGAGAGAAAAAATTCTGCCAGATGTGGAGGAAAGGAAGCCTTACCAATAAAGCTGGAAAAATAAAGGAGGGCAGGAAATTTTGAGGTGATAGATATGTTTAGGGTGTAGATTGGGATGCTGGTTTCATGGATATATATTTGTCTCTAAACTCATCAATTTGTATACACAAAATATGTACAGCTTTTTGTATGTCAATCATACCTTAATAAAGTAGTTTTTAAAAAACAAAACTAAAAAATGGTCAACTATGTGTTTAAAAGAACAGGTGTGAACAATGAGATTAAACAGTAGCTACATAATTTCCAGTAGGGTTATAAAAGTTAATGCAAATGTGAAAATGGCCTTTGAAGACTAGATAGAGAATGTAATTAATAGGCATAATATTTAAGTAAAATCTCATTTAAGTGTTATGTATACAAATATGTGGTTTTTAGATATGTACATATTTATATACTCAAAAATCCATTTCAGGCAGGCCTGGGCTTGAATCCTGGTTTTACCACTTAGTTTTGTGTATCTTTACAACATCCACATACATATACTTACTTACATGCTCACACACACATATACATACAATAAGATAATCCAATAAGATGTTCAAAATAATTATCTCTAGTTGACAGGATTATGTGAAAATTATCATATTTTCTCAATACATTTCTTGCCTTACTCAGATTTGTAAACTAAGCATTTATCACTTCAGTAATCAGCATGTTTTTATATATAAGAAGAGAGAGAGACTAAAACTTAAAACTGTAATTCTAGCTAAGGATCTTTTCTTCTGAAATTCAAATCTTCTGCACGGTGAAGGACCTGGCTTAAGTTCTAGTCAAACCTATATTGGTAAGCTTAATAAGAACACATGTCATCTTACATATTTTAGAATCTCAAAATGACATCAGTAGAATTATTGACACTCTTGAATGTGCTGTTAATGATCAACATCGTTGTAAGGCTATGGAGAGTGGCTGCTGAGAACATGGGCACTGGGGTCACACTGCCCGAGCCTGTTTACTGCTCAGTCTTTGCTCATTCGCCTCACATTATCCAGGGCAAGATATGTACCCTCTGTGGGCCTTACTTACCTAGCCCGTAAAAAGGAACGCGTTTATCATAGCTCAACTGTGAGAAAGAAGTCAGATATGGCGATGAGGAACTGGAAGGTCAGGGAAGCTGCAGTCAGTTTTCAAAGGTAAAGGCAACAGCCCACAGAGCTCTGCTCCCTGTCATAGGCTCCTTCTCGGCCCTGAGACCCAGGCCTGGGGCTGGGGCTGCCGCAAAGTTTTCTTTATCTCCATCCTTCTGCCTGGGCTAAAACTGTATGTGGTGCTTTAGTCCTGACACCAGAATTCTTTCATATTGACAAATCACTTATTTGGGAAATTTTGAAACTCTATATATGGCGTTCATATGGGCCACCGTATTCTGACCACTTAAAGTTTCTATTAAGCATAGCACTCATGTATTAAGAATAGAATAGGAAAAAATAAACATGTCATTTCCATTCTAACTCTGAAAAACATATTATATAGACATTCTAGCTATGGTGTTGTAGAGCTAAGGCCTCTCAAGCTCCTTTAAAATTCTCACAATAGCACTGCATACTCTCTTTGTCCATCAGTGGATCTGTAGAGAAATGAAAGGTGAGATACAGTTGCTGTGCCCAGAATTTTTGGCTTTGTTTTGCAGTCATTATATTGAAAAATATTCACTCTTCTCTTTCTTTGGTTGGCTGCCCTGTTCTTTTGGATTCTAGTCTTCATGCTTCACTAGAAGCAAGTCTGAATACTAATGGTTAGCCAATTTCAAGTTATCATTTGGAGGTAATTAATTTGGACAGCAAGCAGAAACCTAGCATTTGTGGGGCTGACTTGAGGCTAGGTTAATTCACCAGATAAATTATTCCATATTTAAGTAGCTGCTCTTCCAAAGACCCATTTAATAAGACAGGTGTTTAACCTCTGGTCCCACGTCTAACTCAGTCCCAGTGGAATACCAAGTTTCCTGAACGTATCAATGAGACATTTCAGTATGGTTTTTCATTTAATTGTTACCAAGCCAATCACTTAATTATCTTTTCTTTTTTTGAGGTCAACAAACTACCAGGAGCTCCTAAAGCAGAATAGAACAGGGAAAGACATGTTAATTATTCTCACATTAGATTTTGGAAAAAGCTATGATTGATCTTACTCATTGAGCAATTATGAAACATATACACCACATTCCAAAAGCATATATTTTACAAACAGGGCTTACCTGACCAGTTCCCAAAACGTTCTCCCTCTGCGAAGCAGGCAGCCCTCAGAACATCGCTCATAAAATGTGTTTGCAGCATTCTATCTATACTTCTGAAAAATGGTGAAATCTGGAATCAGCCACTAAAAAAACTTCAAGGACATCCTCACAAGGAGAACAGTATATTCTCAAACCTGAAACAGATGTGCAACTACTTGAGCTCAGTTCCTTGCGGCCCTTTTTGTACCAGGAACTATCACCCAGATGTAGCTACCTGGAAGGACTTGAATGACTCGCATACTTTGTCTAACATAATAGGACAATGATCCAGCCCCTTAGTTCAGAGGTGCAGCACCAACGTAGCAGAACATGTCATTGCGCAGCATGGTGGCTGGTCACCAGTCTCGGCGTTCACCGGGGTAATAGACTGAATCGTGTTGTCTAAGGCTCGAACTCTTGTGCTCCATTTATTTCAGTCACGCTCCACTGACATACGGTTAGTCAAACGGGCAGAAGTTAACCTCCACCTCTCCATCCTCCAGAAACACTTAGGTCTGTTTCATCCGATTTAACATAAGCACATATGTGCCTTACAAATCTTTGTTAAAGACCACTCACCTCAATGTTCCGAAAAGGGCACTGCTGCCTCTGACGAATTTAAAACATGGAAGGATGAAAACCAAGAATTTCACAAGATTGCTTTCGTTAAAAATGCTTTATTAGACAAGACTGCCAAATGGGGAATGTATCAAAGGTAATGCTACTACAAAGAAGAAAAGTGCTTTTCTTCCCCAAACATATGTTTCCCAGCTGAGTCCTGTTCTCAGTTCTCAGTCTTGTTTCATGTGGCGGTCTGATTCTCCTCTTTGGCTTAAAGCGCACACATCTCTGATGATACTTTCCCTATCTTCCCGGACTTCAGATTCAGAAACTGAAACACTAAACGGACTGCAGAGTAAAGTATTCACATGCGAACGAGTCTCCAAGCAATTAAGTTCTCAAATGACATGTTTGTCCAAAGCAAAAAGTAAAACAAGAGTCATTTTTGCTAGTTGGAAAAGCATGTGGGGGAAGTTGCACATTTTTCTCCCATGAATATTCCTTCTTCTTCAGATTGAAAAGTGAGTGAGGTGAGAAAGGAAAGGCAGAGAATGGAAGAGGAGGGAGATTTTTGGAAATTGGCAGAACAAAATGTGAAGATTCAAAAATAGTGTTGATGGATAGAGCAAGGAATGTCACAGTAAAAGAAGAGTGGTTAGTGTTCCGACATTTTGAAGGTGCATATGCATTAATGCTAATTCCACTGAAAGAGATGTAACTGTTTCTGGAGGATGAAAAGGTTAAGGTTCGCTTCTATGTGTTCTGCTCACCATATGTCAGTGGTTTAGGACTGAAATAATTGCTGCAGTGCTTCCTCCACTCAGAATGAGAGACACTATAGAGAAAAAGGAGCACATTTGCAGGCCCTGCTCTTTCATAAGGTTTATGATTCCTTAGCGAGCCGGATCCTGTTCTTGATGACTTCAAATCCTGTTTTGGTCAGTTTCTTCTCAATGTTCACAACTACACTCAGTTACTGAGGAGTGTGACCTGACCATATGCAAAGCCAAATTTCTTTAGGCCTTGTTATCCTTTGAGTAATGAATGAGATCACATGAATGTTTGTACTGACAGTTCATTAATTCACAATTCCTATCTACTTAGAGACAACTCAGGTCCTCCAGTCTCCTCTGTACCACCGCACCTCCACCCGCTGTGGGAGTTCCCGTGCCTTCAGGAGCAAGCACTCTCTCACGGCAGCCTGGGTTCTCTAGGGCAGTCATCACCACTTTGTGAGGAACAATAATCTTTCAGTAACCCTGGGGACACAAGAGAGTCCTGCCTGTGAGCACCACTGCTCTGAGGGAACTTATAGGCACAAACCTACTACTGCGGCCCCTATAGCTGCTCTTTCCCTCTTCTCCCCTACGGACAGAAAAATGATTTTGCCAGAGTCTTTTGGGAGTCCTTTACTGTGAGGGAGATGGTGTGTTCCTCTGTAGATCACATACTATTAAAAATACTCCCCAAATAAAGTTATTTGGGTCACAGTGGGGGATGACTTTTGGTGAAAGTTCTCTTTTACTTTTACTTACCGCGTTCTCTGGGATGTAGATGACCCAGAAAATTGGAGCCAGAAATACATCCATGTGGTCGACAGTGTACTCAAAATCCATGCTCTATCTCAAATACCTATCCTTCATATTCATCAAGCTCATCATGCCTGGTTCCTTCTTTCCTTCAAAAGACCATTCAACCCTCCTACCAAAAGACTTCCCTCGGGTCATTCAAATCAGAGCTTCAGATTTGCCAAGGTATTCCTGTGCTCAGTCAGAAAGTGGCCTCCTCTTATATATAGGTCTCCCATTTATTCACAGCATGTACCAAAACTATACATAAGCTCTGATTCTCTTAAGACTTAGGCCAGTTTTCTCCTCAAATTTTAAATTGGATATTTAAATGGGACATGAAGATTCAATAGATTTGACAGTCCTAAAATAATAACCAGACCAAGATATAAATTTACAAAAGAAAATATTTTTGTCAATTTGGAGATGGATTTCATGACTATTATCACTCTAGTTAATTTTCAGTATGGAGCAGACTACATGGAGATAAGGAAGGGGTTTTAGAAATAAGCTCCTAAAGAAATATTATGTGCTATGAGTTCTGCCATTCTGAGACCACATGAGAGGCTTACCAGGGCCTCTCAAAAGAACTTGATTTGTGTCTCCTACAGCTGGAATGTTTACAGTGAGCTCATGCAGGTTTTGCAAGTTAAATATAAAAGATGACAGGCTGACTGGCTACTCCAAGGTTGAGAAGTATTTGGGGTCCAGCAATGGCTTATATCCCTATAATTTGTTGAGGCAAAGTTTACAAGGCCACCCTTGAGAGGTTTTGTCCAAGAGGAATACCTCAGGCCCAAACAGGCCTCAGCATGGAGTAGATGAAGTCTAGCTAATCTGGGAAAGCTATAGACCAGTATAAGATGGTATAAGGGAAATAAAACTTTCTTACATTCTTGTCTTCCCTCTTTTCCTATCACCTCTCATCCTCCTCCCCCTGAAAAAAATCAGTAGCTCTCAAGTGTGGGAGGGGGCCATCCAAAAAGAGGGAAGAAGCTGGCCATGTTCTCTGCTTCCGGGGCAGATTGCTCAATCCAGGAGCCCCTCCTACTTGTGGAATGAGAAGGAAGGCAGCTTTCAAATGAAGGATCTGACTATTCTAATTTCTAGATTGAGAATCTATTTATCGATATAAACATACTAGAAAGTTCCTTACCAGAGAGTCATGGAAATGCCAAATTTTTGTTCAGTCATGGAAAACTAACCCCAGCAATTAAAGACAAAATGACAGTACAAAATAAAGTTGCTTTAGGAAAACACTCCATGAATTCTGCATGTAATACCAAGTATGGTAGCCACAGATCCCAAATGACAACAGGTGGAAGTCTGACACTTGTGATTCTATATGGTTGCATCCCTTTTTCCTTCTTGACTCTTCAAATCCATATGATGCTTCATGTTTCTAATTAGAACAACTTCTGTAATGTTTCCAGTTTCACTGAGTATATCAGTTTTATAATCACATAAATTCTAAAGGTGGAAGTAAACTTAGGAGCATCTATTTCAGTGGTTTCCAAACTTTAATGTGTACATAAATCACCTAGCATCTTGTTAAAACTCAAAGTCTAATTCAGTATGTCTGAAATGAGGCCCAAGAGTGTGTTTCTAACAAGCTCCCCAGTGATACAAGAGCTGTTGGTTCATGGACCATATTCTGGATAACAAGGCTCCAGTCCACAACTCTTACAGTATAACCAAGAATATGAAAACTCATAAAACAAAGAATTAAAGGCCCTTATAATAGGAAATGAGGTCAAGAAAAGGTGATTCCAGGACAAGAATCCTTAAGTCATGCTTCTCCACTGCCATTACCCCTACATGTATTATAACCAGGTGAGGTGCTGAGTGACCTACAAAGCTCCCCCTCAACCATGTCAAAACATGATACAGGGTCCACTAGCTACAATTCCCAACTCATTCTATGATGCCAGTATTACTCTAATAACAAGGCCAGACAAAGACATCATAGGAAAACTAAAGTCAAACATGGAAGCAAAAATCCTTAATGAAATATTTTTTTCCCTCTTTTATAATTGGCGTTCTTTATTCAGTCATAAGGACAAACCAACATTTTTTAATAGCTGCATAATGGCGAGTCATTTTTTTAACTAAAGTATCATTGGTATACAATCTAATAATGGTTTCACATAAAAAACACTGTGGTTCCAAGATTCACCCATATTATCAAGTCCTCACCCCCTCTATTTCAGTCCCAGTCTATCAGCATAAGATACTAGAGAGTCATTATTTGTCTTGTCTGTGCTGTACTGCTTTCCCCATGACCTACCTATATTACATGTGTGCTAATTATAATGCCCCTTAATCCCCTTCCCCCTCCCTACCCACCCTCCCTAACACCTTCCCATTGGTAACCACTAATCCCTTTTCAGTGTCTGTGAGCTGGCTGCTATTTTGTCCCTTCAGTTTTGCTTTGTTTTTATATTCCACAATAAGTGAAGTCATTTTTTAATTGTCTTTCTTCACCTGGCTTACTTCAGTGAGCACAATACCCTTTAGATCCATCCATGTCGTTGCAAGTGGTAGGAATTCTTTTCTTTTTATGGCTGAATAATATTCCATTGTGTGTATGTACCACATCTTTATCCATTCATCTACTGATGGACAGTTAGGTTGCTTCCACATCTTGGCTATTGTAAATAGTGCAGTGATAAATGTAGGGGTGCATATCTCTCTTTGAATCAGGGATCTTGTTTTCATTGGGTAAATTCCTAGGACTGAAATTCCTGGGTCAAATAGTACTTCTATTTCTATTTTTCAGGAACCTCCATATTGCTTTCTACAATGGTTGAACCAATTTACATTCCTACCAACAGTGTAGGAGGGTTCCTCTTCTCCACATCCTCACCAATTTGTTGTTTCTTGTCTTTTGGATGTTGGTCCTTAACTGATGTGAGGTGATATCTCAATGGAGTACATTCCTCTGATGATTAGTGATGTGAAACATCTTTTTATGTGCCTGTTGGCCCTCCAAATTTCTTTTTTGAAGAAGTGTCAGTTCAGATCCTCCACCTATTTTTTAATTGGGTTATTTGTTTTTTGGGTGTTGAGACATGTGAGCTTTTTATATATTTTGGATGTTAACCCCTATTGGATTAATTGTTTATAAATATATTCTCCCATACTATAGTATGACATGTTGCTCTGCTGATGGTGTCCTTTGCTATACAGAAAACTTTTAGTTTGAAGGAGTCCTCCTTGTTCATTTTTTATTTTATTTTCCTTGCCTGAGGAGATGTGTTCAGGAAAAACTTGCTCATGTTTATATTCAAGAGATTTTTGTCTATATTTCATTCTAAGAGTTTTATGGTTTCATGACTTACATTCAGGTCTTTGATCCATTTTGAGTTTACTTTTGTGTATGGGGTTAGACAATAATCCAGTTTCATTCTCTGGCATGTAGCTGTCCAGTTTTGCCAACACCATTTGTTGAAGAGGTAATTTCCTCATTGTATATCCATGGCTTCTTTACATTAATTGGCCATATATGTGTGGTTTTCTATCTGGACTCTCTATTTTATTCCATTGATCTATGGGTCTGTTCTTATGTCAGTACCAAATTGTTTTGATTACTGTGGCTTTGTAGTAGAGCTTGAAGTTAGGGAGCTAATTCCCCCAGGTTTGTTCTTTTTTCTCAGAGTTGCTTTGGCTATTTGATGTCTTTCATGATTCCATATGAATTTTAGAACTATTTGTTCTAGTTCATTGAAGAATGCTGTTGGTATTTTGATAGGGATTGCATTGAATCCATAGATTGCTTTAGGTAGGATAGCCATTTTGACAATATTAATTCTTCCTATCCATGAGCATGGGATAGATTTTTATTTATTGTAGTCTTCTTTAATTTCTTTCATGAGTGTGTTGTAGTTTCAGAATATAGGTCTTTCACCTCCTTAGTTAGGTTTATTCTTTTTGATGCTATGGTAAATGGAGTTGTTTTCCTGATTTCTCTGTCTGCTAATTTGTTGTTAATATATAGGACTACAACAGATTTCTGTGTATTAATTTTGTATCTTGCAACTTTGCTGAATTCGTTTATTAGTTCTAACAGTTTTTTGGTAGAGTCTTTGGTGGAGGGTTTTTTATGTATATCATGTCACCTGCAAACAGTGACAGTTTAGCTTTCTCACCAATCTCTTTGTGTGGTCTGATTGCCATGGCTAGAGTACTATGTTGAATAAAAGTGGAGAGTTAACATCCTTGTCTTGTTCCTGATCTTAGAGGAAAAGCTTTCAGCTTTCACTGTTAAGTATGATGTTGGCTGTAGGTTTGTCATTTTGTATACGGCCTTTATTATGTTGAGGTACTTGCTCTCTATAACCGTTTTGTTGAGAGTTTTTATCATGAATGGATGTTAAATTTTGTCAAATGCTTTTTCATATTTTTTTTGTCCTTCTTTTTGTTGATGTGGTGTATGATGTCGATGGATTTTTTAATATTTTACCATCCTTGCAACCCTGGAATAAATCCCAGCTGGTCATGATGGATTATCTTCTTGATGTATTTTTTTATTCAGTTTGCTACTATTTTGTTGAGGATTTTTGCATCTATGGTCATCAGGGATATTGGTCTGTAATTTTCTTTTTTGTAGTGTCTGTCTGGTTTTGGTATTAGAGTGATGCTGGCCTCATAAAATGAGTTCCTAAGTATTCCCTCTTCTTCTACTTTTTGGAATACCTTAAGAAGGATGGGTATTAGATCTTCTGTAAAAGTTTGATAAAAATCAGCAGTGAAGCCATCTGGTACAGCAGTTTTGTTCTTAGGTAGTTTTTTGATTACCAATTCAATTTCATTGCTGGTCTGTTCAGATTTTCTGTTTCTTCCTGGGTGAGCCTTAGAAGGTTGTATTTTTCTAGAAAGTTGTCCATTTCTTCTAGGTTATCCAATATGTTGGCATATAATTTTTCATCATATTCTCTAATAATTCTTTGCTTTTCTGTGGTATCCATTGTGATTATTCCTTTTTTATTTCTGATTCTGTTTATGGGTGTAGACTCTCTTTTTTTTCATAAGTCTGGCTATAGGTTTAACTATTTTGTTTATTTTTTCAAAGAACCAGTTCCTGGTTTCATTGATTCTTTCTATTGTTTTATTCTTCTCTATTTTATTTATTTCTGCTCTGATCTTTATTATGTCCCTCCTTCTATTGACTTTGGGCCTTCCTTGTTCTTCTTTTTCTAGTTTCATTAATTGTGAATTTATACTGTTCATTTGATATTGTTCTTCTTTCTTGAGGTAAGCCTGTTTTGGAATATACTTCCCTCTTAGCACAGCCTTCACTGTGTGCCACAGATTTTGCTGTTGAGTTATTGTTGTCATTTGTTTCCATATATTGCTTGATCTCTGTTGAATTTTGGTCATTGATCCATTGATTATTTAGGAGCATGTTGTTAAGCCTCTGTGTGTGTAGGCTTTTTTGTTTTCTTTGCATAATTTATTTCTAGTTTCATACCTTTGTGGTCTGAGAAGCTGGTTGGTACAATTTCAATCACTTTGAATGTATTGAGGCTCCTTTTATGGCCTAGTATGTGATCTATTCTGGAAAATGTTTCATGTACACTTGAGAAGAAGGTGTATCCCACTGCTTTTGGTGTAGATGTACAAAAGCTGTAGATGTCTGGTAGGTCCACTTATTCTAATGTATTGTTCAGTGCCTATGTCTCCTTACTTATTTTCTGTCTGGTTGATCTGTGTATTGGTGTGAATAGTGTATTAAAGTCTCCTAAAATGAATGGGTTGCATTCTGTTTCCCCCTTTAATTATGTTAGTATTTGTTTCACATATTTAGGTGTTCCTATATTGGGTGCATAGATATTTATGATGGTTATATCCTTTGTTGAACTGACCCCTTTAACATTATGTAATGCTTTTCTTTGTCTCTTATTACTTTCTTTGTTTTGAAATCTATTTTGCCTAATAAAAGTACTGACTCTCCTGCTTTTTTCTCCCTACTATTTGCATGAAATATCTCTTTCCATCCGTTCAATTTTGGTCTGTGTATATCTTTGGGTTTGAAGTGAGTCTCTTGTAGGAAGCATATAGATGGATCTTGTTTTTTATCCATTCTGCAACTCTATGTCTTTTGATTGTTGCATTCAGTCCATTTACATTTTGGGTGATTATCAATAGAATGTACTTATTGCCATTGCAGGCTTTAGATTTGTGGTTACCAAAGGTTCAAGGATAGCTTCCTTACTATTTTACAGGTTATCTTAGCTTGCTTATTACTCCATTTTAAGCACACTCTAAAGGGTTTTTTTTTCCTCCCCTTCTTCTTTTTCTTTCTCCTCCACTCTTTATATATTAGGTGTCATATTCTGCATTCTTTGTGTATCCCTTAGCTAATTTTGTGAGTAGTTGGTTTAATTTTATATTTGCTTAGTAATTAGTTGGCCTACTATCTTTACTGTGAGTTTATTTTATCTGGTGACAGCTCTTTAGCCTTAGGAGCATTTCCATCTAGAGAAGACACTCAAGTCATGGAAGCACAAAGATCACCTAACAAAAAGAATCCTAGGAAGGATCTCTTAAATTCCATTTAAGATATCTTGTAGGAATGGTTTGGTGATGGTGAATTCCTTCACTTATGCTTATTTGTAAATTATTTATTCCCTGCTTCAAATTTAAATGATAATCTTTCCAGGTAAACTGTTCTTGATTGGAGGCCCTTCTATTTCATTACATTAAATATATCATGCCACTTCTTTCTGGCTTGTAAGGTTTTGGCTGAGAAGACTGATGATAGCCTGATGGGATTTCCTTTATAAGTGATATTTTTTCTCTCTCTGGCTGCTCAATATTCTCTCCTTGTCCTTGATCTTTGCCATTTTAATTATTATATGTCTTGGTGTTGCCTTCCTAGGATTCTTTTTGTTGGGTGATCTTTGTGCTTCCATGACTTGAGTGTCTATTTCTTTCTTTCCCCAGATTTGGGAAGTTTTCAACAATTATTTCCTCAGAGATTTTCTGTCCCCATGTCTCTCTCTTCTTCTGCTGATACCCTTATAATGTGATTTGATTACCAATTCAATTTCCTTTATAAGTGATTTCCTTATAATGTGAGTATTGTTCTGTTTAGATTGGTCACACAGCTCTCTTATTATTCTTTCATTCCTAGAGACCCTTTTTTCTCTCTTTTCTCAGCTTCTTTGTTTTCCTTTTGTCCAATTTCTATTTCATTTACCATCTCCTCTACACCATCTAATCTACTTTTAAATCCCTGCATTGTATGTTTCATTTCAGATACTGCATTCTTCAGCTCTGAGTGGCTATTTTTCAGGATTTCTATCTCTTTGTTGACATCCTCCCTGAGATCTTGAATACTTTTCTGTAAATCTGTATGATTATGACTTTTATTTTGAAATCTTTATCAGAAGGATTGGTGATTTCAGTTTCACTAAGCCCTCCTTCTGGTGTTTTTTTTTGTATTTTTTTTTTAGACCAAATTCCTCTGCCTATTCATTTTTTTCAGTGTTTCTTATGTGGGGACTTATTCTTGGAAGCAGAATGGGGAGAGAACTTGTACTTAGGCCATTTGAGGCCCTCCCAATTTTGTCAGATGTCTGGGTAGTTCATGCACTGAGCTTTAATTTCAGGTCTTACTCCACACAAAGTTAAACACATGAAACACTTTAAATTCTGCCTTTGATTATATACCTAGAAAAGTGAGTCAACAATCCTGTCCAAATTCTCTATTGAGCCCCCCTTGCCTCCATTTACAGTTAGAGTGTCTATCAATTGCATAATTTGGA
Source organism: Manis javanica (assembly GCF_040802235.1). Taxonomy (NCBI): domain Eukaryota; kingdom Metazoa; phylum Chordata; class Mammalia; order Pholidota; family Manidae; genus Manis; species Manis javanica. The sequence goes on along the minus strand of NC_133157.1, from coordinate 176,909,663 downwards.
GAGAAGATACACTCCAAAATTAATTGCCAATTCAGATAATAAATTTGTGTAGGAGGTGTCCTCTAGTGTGCAGAAGCTCAATATCCTGTGCAGAAGCCCCAGCTGTTGGCATGCAGTGAGTATGGTGCTTTTCTGCCTTGCTCCTGGTGATTTGTTTTCAGGTGGCCTGTGTGGGCTGTCAGCTGATGATGGGAGCAGTGAGAATACTCTCCAGAACTACCCTGGGCTGCCATGCCCTCCCTCTGGCCTTCCACAATGGTGGGGGCTGCATAAAGTGGGACCGGCACCTGCCAGGAGGAAAGAGGTTCCAGGACTGGGCATGTGGACGTGTGCTGGGAAGAGCATTCCTGCTGCAGGATGGGAGCTGTCATGGGTGGAGCTGCCCTCCACTTAATAAAATAATATTAAGCACAATCCAGCAATAGCTAAAAAAGATGATATGTCATAACCAACTAGAATTTTTTGCAGGGATACAAAGTTGTTTAAACATCAAAAACTTAGTTAACATAACACGCCATACTGATAGACCAAAACAGAAGTGCATACAAGCCTATTAATAGATAGAGACAACCTGACAAAATGTAACATCCTGTTAGGTTAAAAACAACAACCACAACAACAATAACAACAACAACAAAAACTCTCAACAAACCAGGAGTACAAGAAAACTTGATAAAGAGCATCTAAAAAAACAGGAAAAAAACCCCACCAGCTGAACACATACCCATGGTGAAAGACTGACTGAATGTAGATGCTTTCCACCTATGATTGAGAATAAGACAAAAAGTCTGATGTCACTTCTTTGAGCATTGTATGGAGGAATCTAAACAGAGAAATAAGGAAAAGACAAAGGAAAGAGAGAGAAAAAATTTTTGAAGGCATCCATGATAAAAGAAGGAAGTAAAACTCTTTATTAGCAGTGATAAGTTCCTATTTATAGAAAGCCCCAAGGAATATCAGAAATTACCAAACTGAGTTTAGCAACATCACAGGCTATAAAATCAAAATATAAAAATCAATTGTACTTCTATACACTAGCAATGAACTATACAAAATGAAATTAAGAAAGCAATGTTTTTCATAATTAGATGACAAAAGGATAGAATACTTAGGAAGAGTTAAAAAAGTATAAGACTTTAACACTGAATATATAAATATTATTGTGAGAAATTTTAAAAGACATAAATAAATGAAGAGATATGTGCATGAATTGGAAAACTCAATATTGTCAAAATGGCAATTCTCCTCAAGTTAATCTATAAATTCAATGCAATCACTGCCAAAATCCCATCTGGATTTTAAATAGAAATTGACAACCTGAGCCTAAAATATAGAGAGAAATATGAAAGACCCAGAATTGCCAATACAATTTTTTTAAACAACAAAACTAGAGGACTTACACTATTAATTTCAGAACTTACTATAGAGCCACAATAAACAACACAATGTGGTATTCACACAGGGAAGGACATATAGATCAATGGAACGGAATTGAGAGTCCACAAATAAAATCTTACATTTGTAGTCAACTGATTTTCAACAAAGATTCCAAGGCAATTCAAAGGCCAAAGGTATAAAACTTTTTAACAAGTGGTGCTGGAACAATTGGATATCCCATGCAGAACAAATAAACAAACACATTTTTACCTCAAACTATAGACCTAAATATAAAAACTAAAAGCAGAAAATTTGGAATAAATTATAGGAGAACCATTTTTTGGTTAAGCAAACAATTCTACATATGACTGAAAACACAATCCGTAAAAGAAAAATTGATAAATTGAACCTCTCTGAAATTAAAGACTTTCATACTTCCAGAAAACACAGCTAAGAAAATGAAAACACAGCTACAGTCTGGGAGAAAATATTTGCAAATCAAGTATCTTATAAAGGACTTGTGAACAGAGTATCTAAAGAACTCTTAAAGATCAATGAAAAAAACAAAGGAATGGGGTGTTGGTTGACATATTATTGCATAGATGAACCTTGAAAATGGTACTTTTTGAATTAATTCACTGAATAAATACTTGTTTTGTTTTTATTGAGATGTAAGACATAACATTGTATGATTTTTAGGAGTACAACATAATGATTTTATATATACATAATTGTGAAACAATCTTCACCAATAAGTTTAGTTAACATCCGTTACCACACAGTTATCATTTTTTGCTTGTGATGAGAACTTTTAGGATCTAGTCTCTTAGCAACTTTTAAATATACAATACAGTACTGTCAACTACCGTCACCATGAAAACATTATTTTAAGTGAAAGAAACCAGACACAAAAAATTACATAATGTATGCTTCCATTTATACGAAATGTCTAGAAAAAGCAAATTCATGGAGACAGAAATCAGATCAGTGGGTGCCTATGGTGGGCATGGGAATGTAGGTAAACTGCAAATGGGCACAATGGAAAATTCTGAAACTGGATTTGGGTGATGTTTACACATAATGAAATTTACTAAATGCCTTAATTGGAAAAAAATGTTTTAGGGAAAAAGTAAGGATCAAAATTAGAAATAAGATTTTTTTCTTTTAGTATTTCAGCACCTCACCCTACTTTCAGTTAATATACTAATTAATGGTGATATTAACTGTCTAAGCAGTTCAAAATATTAGTCATAACATGTCCTCTTCATACAAAATGTGTTGTTGCAACAGGGAAACAATTTGAACACTGTGCTTGTTCTGAGGGGACCAGCTGAGCACCTATTCCCAGTGGAGTCACCTCACATAACATTTTTTGTGCTGTTCTGGACAAAGTCCAAAGCAGCAGTGCTTCTTATCCTGCAGCTTTATCATGTTTAAGTGACTTCGGCCCCCACCTGCCTTCAAAACATACATACATTGTGGCAGTGCCAGGATTTCTTATGAGTAGTCCACTATGTCACGGGGCACAACAAGCTGAGTATTTTAATCACCTCCTCTTCATCTCACTGGTGAGGGAGAGATTCCCACCCTAGGGTATGGAAATAGCTGAACATATGATACCCAGCACTAGATAGATGAGATCAACAGCAGCTTATTAGTCACATACACTCACATAGACTCACAGCATGGGGGTGAGGGGGACACTGTGTGCCAGGCAGGGCTCCAGGGGTCTGCAGTTGGGAATAGAGTAACAACTAGGAGCTGTGAGAGGCAGGCTTTGGAGTACCAAGGCTGCAGGGTGTTTACTGGCTCCATGGGAGGATGTGATTGGCTTGTTTAAATAATTCTCTGGATCAGCAGGGGACTGAAACCTGCTTCTCAGGGATAAGTAGGAAGTATACCTGGTCCATTTGATAAGGAGAGTTGTTTGAATGTGAGGACTTGGAGGCAGAATGGGGAGTGAACTTGTAGTTAGGCCATTTGAGGCCCTCCCAATTTTGTCAGATGTCTGGGTAGTTCATGCCCTGAGCTTTAATTTCAGGTCTTACCCCACACAAAGTTAAACACATGAAACATTTTAATTTCTGCCTTTGATTATATACCTAGAAAAGTGAGTCAACAATCCTGTCCAACTTCTCTATTGAGCCTCCCTTGCCTCCATTTACAGAGTGTCTATCAATTGCATAATTTGGAGAGAAGATACACTCCAAAATTAATTACCAAGGAGTCATCTATAAGATGTTTTATCTGCTTCTGAGGAGAAACAATATGTATGATATTACAGAGACCTCATAATAAATATAAGGAAGAGATGGGTATTACTTTGGGTCCTGAATGACCCCAGGGAGCATCTTATGCTACTCTATCACCTTCAGCACTGAGCCTAATGTCTGGCAAACTACAGGTAATAATACCTAACAGTGAGGGCATTTATCGCATGCTACACAATGTCCTCAGCAATATGTATACATTATCCTATTCAGTTGTGACAATTCAATTGTGACTTATCAAGTAGATACTATCATTTCACTTTCATAGGCTGACAAACATTTCAAATCACAGGCTGACAAACTTTTCCTGTGAAAGACCAGACAGTAAATATTTTAGGCTTTGTGGATTACATGATGTCTGTTGAGATACCCAACTCTACTACTGTAGAGAAAAAGCCACCAGAGACAATATGTAAATGAGGGGCCGTGACTGCATTTCAATAAAACTTCATTTACAAAAACCGGAGTGGGTTGAATTTGGCCCATGGGCCTTAGTTTGCCAATCCCTGTTTCAGATAATACACTAATGCTTAGCATGATTCAGTAATTTGCTCAAGGTCACACAGCTCAAAAGTGGCAGAACAGGATTTTAAACCTAAATTTGTCTGATTCCTTTTCCTAACCACTATTTCATACTACATCTAACTGTTGCACTAGTCATTGGGGCATGATACATATTGTTGCATAAAGGACAATTTTTATCAATACTCATTTCACAGAGGAATAAAACTAGTCAGATTGCGTTAAGTCAGAACATAGTCAGGGCTCCTGACTCCAATTCTAAACTGAATGTAAAATATAATTAAGAACTAATCAATCTGGGAGCAGTGGCTCTCTGTCTGCTGGTTTAGTGGTATACAAAGTCTATATCCAGTATGATAGAGCAGTTGTTAACAGAAGAGAAACAGACCCTGGACCATGGGCTTTCTTTTCCATTGTTTGGATTGTCAACTGTAGTGGCCTCATCCTAATTCACTTCCATGTCCTTCAGGCTTTGACTATGCACTAATGCGTTTGACTTTCCAGGGCTGTTCGATCTTAAACCTGTTCACATTCCTGTATGCTAGAAAAAATTCAAATACCCCAGCAACTAGCTCTTTTCCTCTCTCAAATTAGTCATAAAAGACTAGCAATATTTTTTTTCACACTTTGTTAAAAAAACTGCTTCCCAGCTGGGATACTGTCTTCTAATTTTTACCAAAAATACATAGGATGAAGAATAAAAAATTGCTGACACATCTTTAACTGACTGCCTGGAAAAATGGCATTTCTAAGGTGGTCCAAGTATTATTTTCCATAAGCTGGAGGAATGAATAACTACAGTGTTATTACTTATAATTCAGAGCTAGCTGGTATGAAAAAAAAAAAGACATGTGACATCCGGAAAATGTAATTAATTTGATGGTATAAGCCTTCATAAATTATCAAGTATTCCCAGTAGCAGCCATGAAAAACTTAGAAAGAACATGAGCTGCCTTTAAATTGCTTCGTTTGCTCACAACCAGAATTATTTTAAGGTGGTCGAGTTGCTGCTGGTATTTAAAGACAGTTGAATTATTATTACCATTAATGGCGAATCCACCTTTAAATAAGGTGATAGAGATTTGAAGTCACACACAAGCCAGCATAAGCGTCTAGAGGCTGTCATTCTTCTCGCTAATGAACTGCAGCTTACAGAAATTAATTATGGGGGAAAGGTTGCTGTTACCCCACCAGGAATGAAGTCTCCAGATTCCAAATCAAATGTTGCTGAGGAGGAAGTGCAGAGACTCCACCTCCCAGAGCTGTGCTCATGTTGTGCTCATTCTGCCAGGAACAAGCGACATACTTGACTGCACAGTGGGAGAAGAATGACTTAGGGAAGGAGTTCTAACATTTGCAATAACTATGAAAGGCAGTCCCAGAAAGACAAAACAATCCGGTGGCTAAAACAATTCCCAGGGCCAGAGTAGTGGGTTCTCAGCCAAGGGCTCTGCGTGACCTTGAATTTAGCTTTGAATATCTGCATGGTCTTTGCAAAATAAACAAGGTGATATCTGACTTTTCCAATTTGTCTAGAGATATATGTGTAAAAAGTATACATAGATATGTATATATATGTAAAAAACATGCATAGGTGTGTAAAAATATATCTGTATGTAGAAGTTATACATATTTAAGATGAATATAATGCATAGCACAGTTCTATCTGCTGAAATAATAGAAGACATTTATATCAGCAAAGTGTTTAGGCAGCACCTGAAGACCATCTATGTTACTTTTTGCTACTGGTCGGTGTGCTAAAAACAAACAGGTAAACAAAATATAACTTTCTCCTGTTCCAAGATGATATAGCCATCCTCGGGAGGAAGTTACTTGAATTTGTCATCCTGGAAGTATTAAGGATTAAATTCTTTGCCTACTTTTTGTCATTTTGTATGGGAGTTTCAAGTATCTCCATGAAGTTCTCATCCTGGGTAGCAATGAGGTCCTTTTTATTCTTGTGATTATTTTAATTTTGTAATAAGGCATTTATTAAAGGTATGAGTGATTACAAAATTAAAAACACGAATTATGTGACTTAGGTCAAAATAATTAAAATCATGAGATCATACCTGATAGAATCCAGACCTGAATACCACCTTTTGAATAAGCCCACCCGCCATCTCAGAGAGACCTAGGTTTCATCTTACTTAGGCTACAAGTATCCTCCGGAGGACACAGCAGCAAGCCACAAGTCCACCTTTCCCCTGACTCTTCCCCTCAAAGAGCCCGCCAAAGCCCTGGCCATAAAAAGCCTCTTGACCTGTTAGAGACCCTCTTCTTCCTTTTTTCTGCTGGCCAGGTCAGAGGGGTCCCTCTCAGGTTCAGCAATCAACCTGCTTGGACTGTTGAGTTTGCATCCCCTCTCTTCTTCAATACCCAGTGTCAACCAAAATATTTTCTAAGTGGGGACAGGAGAAAAAAACCTAAAAATAACCCAGCCTGCATTAAGGTAGGAGTTTGAAGACTTCAGAGTTAAACTGGTCATTTTCCCAACTGCACAATTGCCTATAGCTGATTTACAGGCAATTTACAGAAATGTCCTCATCTTCTCACTTTCTGGAAATAAGGGGGACAAGATAAATGGACTTCCTGGGTGGCTTGTTTGAGATGGGGAGTGAGGGAAAAGCAGCACTAATTTTAAGGCATCGATTAACATGCTCCCTATTCACTGGCAACATCAGAGCTGTGAAGGAGTTCTAAATGCTTTGAAAATACTAAGGAATATTTTTTTTTTTCGTGTTTTTTTTTTTTTTTTTTTTTTGAGAGGGCATCTCTCATATTTATTGATCAAATGGTTGTTAACAACAATAAAATTCAGTATAGGGGGGTCAATGCTCAATGTACAATCATTAATCCATCTCAAGCCTAATTCTTGTCAGTCTCCAATCTTCTGAAGCATAACGAACAAGTTCTTACATGGTGAACGAATTCTTACAGAGTGAATAAATTCTTACATGGTGAACAGTACAAGGGCATTCATCATAGAAACTTTCGGTTTTGATCATGCAATATGACCTATAAACCATCAGGTCAAATATGAATATTCATTTGATTTTTGTACTTGATTTATATGTTGATCCCACATTTCTCCTATTATTATTATTATTTTTATTTTTAATAAAATGCTGAAGTGGTAGGTAGATGCAAGATAAAGGTAGAAAACATAGTTTAGTGCTGTAAGAAGGCAAATATAGATGATCAGATGATCAGGTGTGTGCCTATGGACTAAGTATTAATCCAGGCTAGACAAGGGCAGCAAGACATCCACGGATGCAGAAGATTTCTCTCAAAGTAGGGGGGGTGAGGTTCTGAGCCTCACCTCTGTTGATCCCCAAATTCTCACCTGATGGCCCCCCTGCGACTGTGCCTGTCTTAGGTTGTTCCTCCCTTGAGGAATCTTACCCGTCTCTGGCTAACCAGTCATCTTCCGGGGCCATACAGGGAAATGTAAAGTTGGTAAGTGAGAGAGAAGCCATATTGTTTGCAAAGGTTAGCTTTTTACTTCTTTGCAGATTTATGCCCTGTGGCTTCTATGCCCAGCACTTGTCTCGAGGTATCTTTACCACCTGGAGGAATTATGATACTCGGTAAATTCGATATGAGGCACGAATTCTATTTAAGGTTTGTAATTAGGAAGGAAGAAGAAAAGCTATAGATGTAGCATATGAAGGAAACTTGGGAGGATTGATTATTTCTTTGACATATCTTCTTGTATAGTACCTTAATTATGTATAGGTTTTAAACTACTAACTAATTTGCACACACATATTAACATAATAGGAATACGGTGACATAAACAAAGCAAATCTATAATTACCAGCCATCTCCAGTGAAGCCAAGAAAACCATTTAGGCACCCTAGGCATTTGTGAAAATTTATCTATGATATGATGGATATTGTCCAACTGTACTTGAACCATCAGACAAATTAAAGCAGCCCATTTCTGGGATCTGTTCACATCCCATATGTTCTTTTAACCATAGATAGTCTATAGTCATGAGATTTTGGGGTGCTACAACTTGCACCCCTCCCAACTCCTGGTTGAGTTCCAACAGTACAGATCCAGTCAAATTCATTGTCTCACTGTATGCACATGCCAGCCTAGACATCTCCCTCCTCCTTCTTATGGCAAGTCCAGGAGACGGTGGGCTGGATGCAGCCACAACCGCAGCATCGTCCGGATCCCTGTGGAGGCTTTTTGATGATCATCCCCCGGCACGAGTCCTCCAGAGAGTGCTGATGCCGGAAGCTCCTCCTCATATCGTATCTTAGTTCATTTTCTGGGTATCCAAGCTAGGCCTTGATCTTCTGCATAGAAACAAACAGACCCTTTGCCCACACTTTGACATGCCCTCTATACCACTGTGCAGAACTCATTGGAGGTCAGCACACAGTAACTGCTTTTTTTTTTTTTTTTTTAATTAAGAGAAAGGAATATTATCAGAAAAGAGTACCTCCATAGCTGATCATCTGACACCCTTTAAGTGATCAACATTAAGGATATTTAAAGCATGCGTTGATCTTTGATTTACCAATAGTTTTATCCTGTTAAGGAGTAATCCCCCTTTTCTTTCTTTCTTTCTTTTTTTTAAAAATTTTTAATCTACACTTACCTGAAGAATACTATCTTTACTATGCTCTCCCCTATATCAGGTCCCCCCTAACAACCACATTACGGTTACTGTCCATCAGCTTAGCAAAATGTGGTAGAGTCACTACTTGTCCTCTCTGTGTTGTGCAGCCCACCCTCCCCTTTCTCCCTCCGCCCCATGCATGCTAATCTTAATACCCCCCTTCTTGTTCTCCCCCCTTATCCCTCCCTGCCCACCCATCCTCCCCAGTTCCTTTCCCTTTGGTACCTGTTAGTCCATTTTTGGGTTCTGTAATTCTGCTGCTGTTTTGTTCCTTCAGTTTTTCCTTTGTTCCTATACTCCTCAGATGAGTGAAATCATTTGGTATTTCTCTTTCTCCGCTTGGCTTATTTCACTGAGCATAATACTCTCCAGCTCCATCCATGTTGCTGCAAATGGTTGGATTTTTCCACTTCTTATGGCTGAGTAGTATTCCATTGTGTATATGTACCACATCTTCTTTATCCATTCATCTACAGATGGACATTTAGGTTGCTTCCAATTCTTGGCTATTGTAAATAGTGCTGCGATAAACATAGGAGTGCATCTGTCTTTCTCAAACTTGATTGCTGCGTTCTTAGGGTAAATTCCTAGGAGTGGAATTCCTGGGTCAAATGGTAGGTCTGTTTTGAGCATTTTGATGCACCTCCATACTGCTTTCCACAATGGTTGAACTAATTTACATTCCCACCAGCAGTGTAGGAGGGTTCCCCTTTCTCCACAGCCTCGCCAACATTTGTTGTTGTTTGTCTTTTGGATGGCAGCTATCCTTACTGGTGTGAGGTGATACCTCATTGTAGTTTTAATTTGCATTTCTCTGATAATTAGCGATGTGGAGCATCTTTTCATGTGTCTCTTGGCCATCTGTATTTCTTTTTTGGAGAACTGTCTGTTCAGTTCCTCTGCCCATTTTTTAATTGGGTTATTTGTTTTTTGTTTGTTGAGGCGTGTGAGCTCTTTATATATTCTGGACGTCAAGCCTTTATCAGATCTGTCATTTTCAAATATATTCTCCCATACTGTAGGGTTTCTTTTTGTTCTATTGATGGTGTCTTTCGCTGTACAGAAGCTTTTCAGCTTAATGTAGTCCCACTTGCTCATTTTTGCTGTTGTTTTCCTTGCCCGGGGAGATATGTTCAAGAAGAGATCACTCATGTTTATACCTAAGAGGTTTTTGCCTATGTTTTTTTCCAAGAGTTTAATGGTTTCGTGACTTACATTCAGGTCTTTGATCCATTTTGAGTTTACCTTTGTATATGGGGTTAGACAATGGTCCAGTTTCATTCTCCTACATGTAGCTGACCAGTTTTGCCAGCACCATCTGTTGAAGAGACTGTCATTTTGCCATTGTATGTCCATGGCTCCTTTATCAAATATTAATTGACCATATATGTTTGGGTTAATTTCTGGGGTCTCTAATCTGTTCCACTGGTCTGTGGCTCTGTTCTTGTGCCAGTACCAAATTGTCTTGATTACTATGGCTTTGTAGTAGAGCTTGAAGTTGGGGAGTGAGATCCCCCCTACTTTACTATTCTTTTTCAGGATTGCTTTGGCTATTCGGGGTCTTTGGTGTTTCCATATGAATTTTTGAATTATTTGTTCCAATTCATTGAAGAATGTTGCTGGTAATTTGAGAGGGATTGCATCAAATTTGTATATTGCTTTCGGCAGGATGGCCATTTTGACGATATTAATTCTTCCTAGCCATGAGCATGGGATGAGTTTCCATTTATTAGTGTCCCCTTTAATTTCTCTTAAGAGTGACTTGTAGTTTTCAGAGTATAAGTCTTTCACTTCCTTGGTTAGGTTTATTCCTAGGTATATTATTCTTTTTGATGCAATGGTGAATGGAATTGTTTTCCTGATTTCTCTTTCTATTGATTCGTTGTTAGTGTATAGGAAAGCTACAGATTTCTGTGTGTTGATTTTGTATCCTGCAACTTTGCTGTATTCCGATATCAGTTCTAGTAGTTTTGGAGTGGAGTCTTTAGGGTTTTTTATGTACAGTATCATATCATCTGCAAATAGTGACAGTTTAACTTCTTCTTTACCAATCTGGATTCCTTGTATTTCTTTGTTTTGTCTGATTGCCGTGGCTAGGACCTCCAGTACTATGTTAAATAACAGTGGGGAGAGTGGGCATCCCTGTCTGGTTCCCGATCTCAGTGGAAATGCTTTCAGCTTCTCGCTGTTCAGTATAATGCTGGCTGTGGGTTTATCATATATGGCCTTTATTATGTTGAGGTACTTGCCCTCTATTCCCATTTTGCTGAGAGTTTTTATCATGAATGGATGTTGAATTTTGTCAAATGCTTTTTCAGCATCTATGGAGATGATCATGTGGTTTTTGTCTTTCTTTTTGTTGATGTGGTGGATGATGTTGATGGATTTTCGAATGTTGTACCATCCTTGCATCCCTGGGATGAACCCCACTTGGTCATGGTGTATGATCCTTTTGATATACTGTTGAATTCTGTTTGCTAATATTTTATTGAGTATTTTTGCATCTACATTCATCAGGGATATTGGTCTGTAGTTTTCTTTTTTGGTGGGGTCTTTTCCTGGTTTTGGTATTAGGGTGATGTTGGCTTCATAGAATGAGTTTGGGAGTATTCCCTCTTCTTCTATTTTGTGGAACACTTTAAGGAGAATAGGTATTATGTCTTCTCTGTGTGTCTGATAAAATTCCGAGGTAAATCCGTCCGGCCCTGGGGTTTTGTTCTTGGGTAGTTTTTTGATTACTGTTTCAATTTCTTTGCTTGTAATTGGTTTGTTTAACTTTTGTGTTTCTTCCTTGGTCAGTCTTGGGAGGTTGTATTTTTCTAGGAAGTTGTCCATTTCTTCTAGGTTTTCCAGCTTGTTGGCATATAGGTTTTCATAGTAGTCTTTAATAATTCTTTGTATTTCTGTGGAGTCTGTCGTGATTTTTCCATTCTCATTTCTGATTATGCTGATTTGTGTTGACTCTCTTTTTCTCTTAATAAGTTGGGCTAGAGGCTTATCTATTTTGTTTATTTTCTCAAAGAACCAGCTCTTGGTTTCGCTGATTTTTGCTATTGTTTTATTCTTCTCAATTTTGTTTATTTCTTCTCTGATCTTTATTATGTCCCTCCTTCTGCTGACTTTAGGCCTCATTTGTTCTTCTTTTTCCAGTTTTAATAATTGTGATGTTAGACTATTCATTTGGGATTGTTCTTCCTTCTTCAAGTGTGCCTGGATTGCTATATACTTTCCTCTTAAGACTGCTTTCGCTGCATCCCACAGAAGTTGGGGCTTAGTGTTGTTGTTGTCATTTGTTTCTATATATTCCTTGATCTCTATTTTGATTTGTTCATTGATCCATTGATTATTTAGTAGCATGTTGTTAAGCCTCCATGTGTTTGTGAGCCTTTTTGTTTTCTTTGTAGAATTTATTTCTACTTTCATACCTTTGTGGTCTGAAAAATTGGTTGGTAGAATTTCAATATTGTGGAATTTACTGAGGCTCTTTTTGTGAGCTAGTATGTGGTCTATTCTGGAGAATGTTCCATGTGCATTTGAGAAGAATGTATATCCTGTTGCTTTTGGATGTAAAGTTCTATAGATGTCTATTAGGTCCATCTGTTCTAGTGTGTTGTTCAGTGCCTGTGTGTCTTTACTTATTTTCTGCCCGGTGGATCTATCCTTTGGGGTGAGTGGTGTGTTGAAGTCTCCTACAATGAATGCATTGCAGTCTATTTCCCTCTTTAGTTCTGTTAGTATTTGCTTCACATATGCTGGTGCTCCTGTATTGGGTGCATATATATTTAGAATGGTTATATCCTCTTGTTGGACTAAGCCCTTTATCATTATGTAGTGGCCTTCTTTATCTCTTGTTACTTTCTTTGTTTTGAAGTCTATTTTGTCTGATATTAGTACTGCAACCCCTGCTTTCTTCTCACTGTTGTTTGCCTGAAATATGTTTTTCCATCCCTTGACTTTTAGTCTATGCTTATCTTTGGGTTTAAGGTGAGTTTCTTGTAAGCAGCATATAGATGGGTCTTGCTTTTTTATCCATTCTATTACTCTATGTCTTTTGATTGGTGCATTAAGTCCATTTACATTTAGGGTGACTATTGAAAGATATGTACTTATTGCCATTGCAGGCTTTAGATTCGTGGTTACCAAAGGTTCAAGGTTAGCTTCTTTAGTATCTTACTGCCTAACTTAGCTCGCTTATTGAGCTGTTATATATACTGTCTGGAGAGTCTTTTCTTCTCTCCCTTCTTATTCCTCCTCCTCCATTCTTCATATGTTGTGTGTTTTGTTCTGTGCTCTTTTTAGGGGTGCTCCCATCTAGAGCAGTCCCTGTAGGATGCCCTGTAGAGGTGGTTTGTGGGAAGCAAATTCCCTCAGCTTTTGCTTGTCTGGGAATTGTTTGATCCCACCATCATATTTAAATGATAGTCGTGCTGGATACAGTATCCTTGGTTCAAGGCCCTTCTGTTTCATTGCATTAAGTATATCATGCCATTCTCTTCTGGCCTGTAGGGTTTCTGTTGAGAAGTCTGATGTTAGCCTGATTGGTTTTCCTTTATAGGTGACCTTTTTCTCTCTAGCTGCCTTTAAAACTCTTTCCTTGTCCTTGATCCTTGCCATTTTAATTATTATGTGTCTTGGTGTTGTCCTCCTTGGATCCTTTCTGTTGGGGGTTCTGTATAATTCCATGGTCTGTTCGGTTATTTCCTCCCCCAGTTTGGGAAAGTTTTCAGCAATTATTTCTTCAAAGACACTTTCTATCCCTTTTCCTCTTTCTTCCTCTTCTGGTATCCCTATAATACGAATGTTTTTCCTTTTGTATTGGTCACATATTTCTCTTAGTGTTGTTTCATTCCTGGAGATCCTTTTATCTCTCTCTATGTCAGCTTCTATACGTTCCTGTTCTCTGGCTTCTATTCCTTCAATGGCCTCTTGCATCTTATCCATTCTGCTTATAAATCCTTCCAGGGATTGTTTCACTTCTGTGATCTCTTTCCTGACATCTGTGATCTCCTTCCGGACTTCATCCCACTGCTCTTGCATTTTTCTCTGCATCTCATCCCATTGCTCTTGCATTTTTTTCTGCATCTCTGTCAGCATGTTCATGATTTTTATTTTGAATTCTTTTTCAGGAAGACTAGTTAGGTCTGTCTCCTTCTCAGGTGTTGTCTCTGTGATCTTTGTCTGCCTGTAGTTTTGCCTTTTCATGGTGATAGAGATAGTTTGCAGAGCTGGTACAAGTGACCGCTGGAAGAGCTTCCCTTCTTGTTGGTTTGTATCCTTTTCCTGGGAGAATAGCGACCTCTAGTGGCTTGTGCTGGGCAGCTGTGCGCAGACAGGGCTTCTGCTTCCTGCCCAGTTGCTTTGGGGTTTATCTCCGCTGTTGCTGTGGGCTTGGCCTGGCTGGGGCTGTTCCTCCAAAATGGTGGAGCCCCGTTGGAGGGGGAGCAGCCAGGAGACTATTTATGTCCGTAAGGGGCCTCTGTGCTCCCTGCTGCCCAGGGGGTTAGAGTGCCCAGAGATCCCCAGATTCCCTGCTTCTGGTCTAAGTGACCTGTCCTGCCCCTTTAAGATTTCCAAAAAGCACTCTCCAAACCAAAACAACAGCAGCAACAATGAGAGAGGGAACAGAAACAAAGAGAAAAAAAAAAGGAAAAAAAAGGAAAAAACAAGCGATTTTTTTTTTTTTTTCTTTGTCCTCAGGTGCCGGTCTCAGGCACCTGCTCACTGGTCCTGCTGCCCTGTCTCCCTAGCACCAGGGTCCCTGTCCTTTCAAGGCTTCCAAAAAGCACCCACCCACCGGTCCCGCAGGGAAGGAACGCTCAATATTCTTTGTCCTCAGGCACTGGTCCCACGCACCCGCTCACCAGTCCCGCCGCCCTGCCTCCCTAGCACCGGGGTCCCTGTCCCTTCAAGGCTTCCAAAAAGCACTCGGCAAAAAGAGAGAAAAAAAAGGGGAAAAACGCGCGATTTCTTCCGTCCTCAGGTGCTGGTCTCAGGCACCCACCCACCGGTCCCACAGGGAAAAATGCGGGATATTCTTTGTCCTCAGGTGCCGGTCCCAGGCACCCGCTCACCAGTCCCGCCGCCCTGCCTCCCTAGCACCGGGGTCCCTGTCCCTTCAAGGCTTCCAAAAAGCGCTCGCCAAAAAGAGAAAAAAAAAAAAAGGGGGAAAAACGCGCGACCTCCTCCGTCCTCAGGCACCGGTCTCAGGCACCCGCCCCCAGGTCTCGCAGGGAGAAACGCGGGATATTCTTTGTCCTCCGGCGCCGTTCCCAGGCACCTCCTCACCGGTCCCGCCACCCTGCCTCCCCAGCAACGGGGGCCCGTCCCTCTAAGGCTTCCAAAAAGCGCTCGCCAAAAAAAAAAAAAAAAAAAAAAAACCGCTCCAGTTTCTCTCCACCCGCCGGGAGCCGGGGGGAGGGGCGCTCGGGTCCCGCCGGGCTGGGGCTTGTATCTTACCCCCTTCACAAGGCGCTGGGTTCTTGCAGGTGTGGATGTGGTCTGGATGTTGTCCTGTGTCCTGTGGTCTCTATTTTAGGAAGATTTTTCTTTGTTATATTTTCATAGCTCTATGTGTTTTTGGGAGGAGATTTCCACTGCTCTACTCACGCCGCCATCTTGGCTCCGCCCCCATACTAAGGAATATTTTTATAGAAATGTCATAACCACTGGCTCCTGAAGATTCAGTGCAAGAAATTCGGTTCTTCTCTTTATGTATTTATTTATGATAATTACAGGATATATTAAATTAGATAGTGGCAGCCATTTGTTTTAAAAAAATCATAATCATATACTGAAACAGACAAAAAATAAAAGTGCCCAATTGTAACAATGCATTTCTTCTGTAAAAAGAAAACAAAATAGTTCAGAGTTAACCACAGCTTCTGCTATCAGAGATCAACCACGATGTTATGGTTAGCCAAGGTGCAATGACTATATATAGGCATGTTTCCTGGTGTCTCAAGGTCTGCAAAGCTGATAACAATGGGTGCCATCATTTCTCACTGGCAAAGCGCTGAGGATACCTGCAGAAAATGCAACCATTTACCTAACCTATTAATATCTATCTATCTATCTATCTATCTATCTATCTATCTATCTATCTATCTATCTATCTCTAGGTAGCTAGCATCTATGGATGGCTTGATCAATGTATTGATCTATTATATATTTATAATAATAGGTGGACCAACTCCTCTGACACAGGTCACTCACCAGTCAACTTGTTCAGAAGTTCATGATGAGAAGTTGCCAATTAAAGCCTTTCCAATTTGCCATGGGAAGCTAGGAAAACATAGAAGAAAATGGCTGAGCTCACTTCATTTTGTTTAAATAATACACATTAATCTTCATAATTTTCTTCACTCTCTCTCTTTTTTAAAGTGCCTATTTAGAAGCCAATATACAGACCAAGGAGAAGTAACAAAGTAACAAATAGAGAAAAAAAGGAATCCTTCTTAAAGAATAGAGAGTTCTGGGTTGGTTCCAAAAAAAGGAATCCTTCTTAGGTAGGAGAGGACTGTGAAGGTAAGGCGGCCATTCGCATTTTCTGTTGAAGGAAGGGAGTACTTGCTAAATTATCTTAAATAATGCTACATTGACTTTGACAGGCATGTATGTTGCTAAAAATACACTCCCAGTAAAAAGCATGAGAAAAGGACTGATCTATCTACTAAAAAAAAAAAACAAATTCATGCAAACAGCAAACCAGTTAAAGAGGTTGCCTCAACCACTCAATTTAGAACAAATACGAAGATTTTGCAACTGTTTCCTCTGCTTTCATAAAGAATAGCTTCATTTTACAGCTCTTCAAAAGAGGTTTTTTTAGGGATTGCTGCAAATGGAGAGAAGGAATGAACTCATCCCACGGCGTCGAGAGCCTGAGTCACACCAGGAGTGAGAAACACACCCAGGCCCTGGAATGGGACTGGGGAGGCTTGAGTCCATGCTCCTCGTTCTAGAGATGAGGCCACCAACATTCAAGAAGTGAAAACGATTCTTCCCATGCTTAAAAGTTTCTAGCATGAGGCCACTGGATGTGAGTCCTCTGAGTGGGAGAGAGGTCTGGGGAAATCTGGGTAGGGCAAGGTTCCCAGAGTCCTACAAGGCTACCCTCCAAATTCCCCCACAGGTGATCAGACACTGGTGATTGGCCAGCCAACACTTCCAAACTTAGGAGGGGAATGAGGCAGTGTAGCAGTTTTCTCACACACCAAAAACAAGTTACTTTCCTCTGACTGGCTGGATCTTTTTCTGTTTTAGATGTCAGAGGAGAGAGAAATGAATGGAGAGGTTCGGTGCCCTCTCTCCCAAGGGCCGAAGGGTTTCTCTTGGTCTCCCACCTCTTTATTCTCTACCTTCTTCTTAAATAATATCACCATTATGTCCCCTATTCCCATGTTAATCTTCATTCTTGCCTGAGCCACTGTAGTTATGGAATTTATTCTCTCTCTGGGTCACCATAAATAATAGCACCTCTCAAGGATTAGTGAACAATTCAGAATTTACTGGTGATTTCACAGGAGAAATGGAAGAGAAGATTTACTGTGGAAACACCTCTGCAAACTGCTTGAAATCACCCTTCCCCAATTTTTCTCTTTCCCCATGTTGCAAACAGGGGTCCTTAGTCCTCCACTTCTTACCTCATTGTAGCACTCACATTTGCTGGTTCAATTCCTCCTGCCACTGGCCCCTCGAGCTCACCTCAATTCTCTCCTTTTGCTGGATAGTAAACTCCTTGAGAGTAAATAATTATTGCTCATTCAATACTAATTCCTCCTGATACCTAGAACAATGCTTAGAACATCACAGATGATGAACGATGTTCCAAGTATGGTTTATTGAACAGTTTATTGAATCCCTGCTGGAGAACAAGAGTGAGTGATGTAGTTCATATAAATATAAATGAGGTTTGCGTGTTCTTATTAAACAGCTAACGCAATCAGCCATCCCTCCTAACACTGCTTTGCAGCAGGTCATTCTAGGCACCTGGAGCACTGCAGGGTTACGAAAGCTTTACATCTTGATGGCTCAGTAGTTGTCGCTTACATTCCCAGGTGGAAGGAGGGCGAGATCGGAGAAGTGACAGAGCTTCCTCTCCGTTGATTATGCTCTCCAGCAGCATGACTGTTTTCTCCAGGATGGCAGGTGGCACAGACGTTTTGCTGCTCAACAGGAGGTGTTGGCTCAAAGCTGATGCTCCAGACCTCTGCGGCGTGGTGGGTGCAGCAGAAGGGAGACGACTTTCCCCACTCAGGTTCACCTGATTACCCCGCGAGTCCCCACTGAGCCAGGGCCACAGGGCCCCTGAGACTGACTGCAGCCAACTTTCTCATTTAGAGGCTTCTCTTTCCATGACGCCTGGCATTTTTAAGGCTGAGCTGGCAAACAATATATGATGACAGCCTCCAAAGAAGAGATCATATTAAGTAATGATAATAGCTTGGGTGTATAGAGAATCTTTCTTTGCACTTAAGTTATCTCATTTTCATAGACAGCTATGTTCCTTTCCTCTAAAAAGCACAAAGTGATTCCCACCCCTCTTTTCCAACTGAAGAAACGAAAGTACATAGAGACCAAATGTGCTTCTGACTCACACTGAAACCCAGGTGTCCTGATTCCTAGCTGGGGACTGTTTCACTCTCAGGCTCAGAGATAGAATGAGATTTTTGGAAAGCACAATGATAGCATTTTTCTTGAAAATAATCAAACATAAATCAAAATGCAAGAAGTCAGAAACCATTCCCTCTTTCCTTCAGATTTAAACCCTAAGCTTCCTATTTCTCATATGGCTCTTTCCTGAGTCCTTGTTCTTATCTATTCAATTTTGTTCAAAAAGCCATGTTGTATGCCACATTATAGAGAGTTCGGGGTTGGTTCCAAAGCTATTTGTATTTCCTCAGAGAAGAGACTTAACTATTGACCTGCAGGGGATTTTTTTTTTAAGTCTAAGGATCACAGATAAAAATCAGTGTTAAGACCATTCATTCACAGTGTTTCTTTTTTATTACAGTACTTTAAAAAAATTTTTTTTCATTTCTAAAAAGTGTTTTCATAGTACAAAGACAGGGAAAGGAAGGCAGAATGTTCTTAGATGTAAAAGAAAATCTAATGATGCACCACATCTTAAAACAAACCAAATAGTGGAAAGTGGTGGTCACTCTTAATTTTTTGTATTTCTTTGTCTGATACAGGTAATGCTTCATCAAAGAGCAGATTATTCTGATTACCAGTGTTCTCTCATTTTCAAGATAGGCTGAGTGGTTGACTTCCAATTTCTACCCACCTCATAGTGTAAAAATAAGTAGCAGTCAAGCCAGGATGAAATGAGAAATCCAATGCCTGAAAAAAATCAGCTGTCCATCAAATGTACCTTCCTCTGGTACCAGTTTGGCCGCCTTCCAGACCAGTTACATCTTTACAACAGAGGGAAGAGTTTATTCATTACATTGATATTAAGCATAACAGAATATTCATCACAAATTTTCATCAAAAAGAAGATCTATACTCCAAATTGTGTAAGCATCAGTCTTATCGCTATCTGAAAGGAAAGATCATCTTTCTTTTGATATGGAGAATGAACACCCTAGGCTGTTTGTTGTTTAGAAACTTAAAAGGAATGTATTCTAAGAGCCAGTACTCCCTTACTTACTGTAGTCTTCTCCCGGAGGTCCTGGGAATGCCCAACCAATTGTGAGTATCTCCAACCTTTTCAATCACCACTGATTTTTCATAATCCTCTGAATGCACTCACCACCCAGCACCTCCATGGACTTTGAGCTTGCAGGCATTTTCTTTCATCCAACACTTTTTTTTTTAAGTGATACTGCTTTGAATCATCATCAATGTTGCATATATCCTAACAAGTAAGAACCAAGATTAGATTTTCACTGCCAAAGAAACTAAAGCAGAAAAAAGTGGAGGAGACCGTGCAAAGTCTTATTTTGCTTCAGAGAGCTGCCTGAAGTTACTAATTCAGAATTCTCCTTGGAAGCATCCTCTCTCCTTACAGGAGTCGACTTTCCTTCTGGGCACATTGTCATGAAGGAGCTTCTTATATGAGCTTCCTAAATCTCACAGAAATTTAAAAAACAACCATGGAGAAATATTTACTGAAGAACTTTCCTTTAACTTGAGCCTTTGTACATTCATTACGGAGAAGGAATCATAGTGATGAATGTGTGCTGGGAATACTGCAAAAATTGTGTTTCACAGAACTTCTGTCCAACCCTCAGACAGCATCAACTGCAGGGGAGCTCTGAAACAGTACTGACATCCTCTGCAGCAGTAAATTAACCCTCAAGAAAAGTGTCAGTGTTATTTTAAAAATAATAATCAAAAATAAGAAAAATAGTTTATTCTTGATGACTCATACAAAGCAACAAGAAGCAAAACCACAATTCCAATCCAGTCCTACTTCCTAGGAGGCCTCAAGCAATTCTTCATAAATTTCTAAAGATCAATATTTAAGCAGCAGCCAGAAAACAAATACAGAGATTTTTCTTTTCTTCCCTATTTGTGAAATCAGTACAGGCCTTCACAGAACAAGGTAGGAAATAAAATGAAAAATCATTTCCTAACATGAAGAGAAAATAAGGCAATAGGTGGGGGCGCAGGGGAAAGATATTTTTATAGATCAGACCAGTAAGCTTTACTGAGAGCCAAGAGCCAATTACTTTCAGTGCTATTTTCTAAGGGATTTAAAAATACATTTCCTCCTAATATGTTCTAGCACCAGCTCTTGAGATGAGAGATTTGAGCCGCACACTGGTGTGAGCAGAGAGCCCAAACCGAACAGAAGGAGCACTCCAGCGTGCTAAAGAGGTGAGTCTGCACAGAGAACATTCCGGATAGAACCCCACCCACCCCAAAGCTTACCAAGGCAATTTAGAATAAGAATCCATAAACTATGAGAAATTCTCAGCTTCAAAAGAGAGAACTGAGAGGAAGAGGGGGCTCTCCTTTTCCTTTTTTCTTCTCCATATCCTTTATTTAACTCCCCTACCTACCAATTGCTGTGCTGGTCTTTCCCAGGGGCATGCCAGAGGGTCCCAGGGAGGTGTAGCATGTGCCTCTGAAAAAAATCCCCGCAGATTTTCATCCTAGTTCCCTCATGCTACCCCTTTGAGGACCTACTCAAATATTGTCTTAAACCTGTATCATTCTTGTCCGTCCTTAACCTCTTTCTTTCCATGTATCAAATCCTAACAGGATGATTCAATCCATTTCTGTGGCTAGACATGTTAATGATTCTCTAATGAGTATCTGACTGAGATGTGAATATTCAGCTTCAAATTAGACATTACCTCTTTGGAAGACACACAGGTCCATCAAAGTCAGCATGTTTGAAAGGGAAATTAAGACCCTCTGCTGAAAGGGGGCTAAGCCTACTAAGAAATTCAAGTAAAAAGGCATTCACTTAAAGGATACCACAAAAAAGTTCATGGGCATCCAGGGACAAATATTAAAGTGGAATTAGCAGATGGAGATTAGACTGAAAAGTCAGGAACCAGGCTCCTTTCTCTGAGCGAGGATGATCCTTCACTGCCATTCCTGTCCTTCCAGAGTCTCTGATGCTCTTTTTCTGTTCCCACTTGCCTTCTTGGCAGCATTAGAACTTCGTATTGTCCTTGGTATTGGTTTTCCATGTGTGTTTTTAAGATGCTTTCGGCTATAATAACAAAAAATATTCAGTTGCTTTATACTTTATGGAAAATTTTGTTTCTTGTTGAAGAAGTAACAAGGTAGGGGTGGTTAATTCAAAAGTTCAGTGAACTCATTAAAGCCCAACTTACCTGTCCTCCTGTGGGGTCTATGTTATCCTCAGGCCAACTCCCTCCTTGTCAAAAGGTGGGCTGCTGCAACTCCAGGCATCTAGTGAAAGAAGAGGGATTTATTTAGTTCTTTTCAAAAATGAGATAAACATCTGAAAGAGGTCGCAGTTAGAGCTCACCACACATGCAGTCAAAGCTGGTTCCATGTGCATCCCTAAACCATTTACTAGCAGGAGACAGTAAAAGAATTCGATGGCATGTCCACTGGGTAAGGTAACCAACAGTGTATATCTCTCAATGCTTGGAGCCAAATTTAGTCCCGAATGAGCATCCACCAGTTGTCACTCAGAGCCAGGTTACCTCCCTGTTCTTATTTTTTATAATCTCTTCTTTCATTTTACTTAGGCCCAAACTCTTTAAGAAAATAATCCATCTCAGGGCCGTCAAACCAACTTCCTGCTTCATTCAGACCTTTGCTCAGCTGTCATCTCGGCCACTATTGTCCTACTCTTAACTAACCAGTTTAAAATCAGCACCCCACCACTTTCTATCCCCTTGCTCTGTTTTACTTTTCTTCGTAGGGTATATCACTACGTGACGCATTTGGTTTTTTATCTGATTTTTTATTGGAATAATATTTCAATAAGATGGGACTTTTTGTAGTTGTTCACTGTCATATTAACAGTGCTTGGAACCTATTCTGGCACAGAGTTAATGCTCAATAAAAAAATTCAGAATTTTTTTAATGAATAAAGAATTTCTCAATTTCTTTATTAAAAATTCTAGGAAAAAAGCATCTTTCTGGCTAAAATGGGTTAAGCAGTTGATCATGGTCCAGTCAACTGTGGACTCTCAGCAGGATTACGAGCTTGAAAGATAAGGTGACCATATACCCCACCTACTCTGGACAGTACCAGTTAATACCTGTTGTGCCATAGTAATTATTAACAGCTTCCTAAGTTCATTCTCTAACATGTTCCAATTCAGATGATAAATTAGATGGTCACTTCTCTTCTAGATGCTGTGGGAAGAGAAGCTGTTTTCTAAATAAAGGAATGTGGATGAGAAGCAATGAATAACACATCTAATATTTTCCCCCAACTCTGCTTCTGCATTGGGATTCTCTAGAAATCTTACCTCCATTCACTCAGATGGCCAAACCATAAAACTATTTTCCACTGAGATTTTCAGTTCTCCTTAAGGGCATGCTATCCTCATTTAATTCATAATGAACTTGCGTTAGGTATGCCTTCTTATCATATATCATATCTACCTCCTCCTTTTCATACCTAGTGCTAATATTTGGATGCAGACCCACTCTTCTGGAATGCTGTAATATTTGTACTTCTTTTTTATTTAACAAATGGTCACTTAGCAGCTTTACTGTGTTGCAAGTCCTGCCCAAAGGGCTCTACAAACATCAAATTACTTAATCCTCATGACAACCCTGTGGGGAAGGCAGTTTTCTCATTATTACCACCCCTTTTTAAAAGTGTGAGAACTGAGGCACCAAGAGGTTGAACAATGTCACATTACAGTAGTGAAGCCCAGTTAATTGACCTCAAGAGTGGGGGCTCAGCCCCTATGCAGGGCTGCCCTAGCCGAGATCTCCACCAGTGATTTCATCTCTCTCCTCTCCGTCAAAGGAACAGAGAATCAACCAAACCTTGAACTCCTTAGCAAGATATGCAAGAATTTATGTAATCTAGCTGCCTATTACACCAGTCTCACCTCACTATGACAACCTTATTTGACCTTTTTTGAACCAATGCTAAACAAGCTACCTATGCTCAGTGGACCATGTGTTTTCATGTCCCTTTTCCTTTGCTCAAAGACCTCATTATACTTAAAATGTCATGATGCCTTCAATACCCAATCTAGAAAATACCCAGTTAAATTCAATTTACGTCACCTCCTCTACAACCTTTATCCCCATTCTAATTTGCTTCCTCTCTGTTTCTACAGCATTCTTTATCAACAATATTATTTCACTCCTTGAAAACAAGAGTTCTTATTTTGATCATCTCTGGATAGATGTTTATTGAATTTAAAAAAGAGAATCAAAAAGAGTGCAGGGAGAAGTTAAAGTTCTAGTCATAGAAGAAAGTGTCCAGAGAGGGGTCAGAGTAAAATATTCATCACTGGACCACACAAAGATAGCTAATATATTTACTTCTAGTTTCTATGACAAGGTAGGCCAAATCCAGCCTACTACCTATTTTTGTTAATAAAGCTTTATTGGAACACAGCCATGCCCATTCATTTCTGCATTATCTAGGCTGCTTTTACGCTACAACCACAGATTTGAATAGTTGTGACAGATACCATATGTCCTGCAAAACTGAAAATATTTCATGTCTGATCCTTCACAGCCTTCTTTCTCTGAGTGAGGATGATCCTTCACTGTCATTTCTGTCCATCCAGAGTCTCTGATGCAAAACATTTGCAACTCCAGTTCTACAATATAATGTTCAGTGACTGCATACAAAGTCTATTTGATGATGCCCCATTTTTCAATCTAGATCTGATGCCACAGAATAAGTCTAGAGATGAACAGCCCTCCAGGAAGAGGAGGATAGATACCAACACAACTTGAAATCATCATTTCGTATTTTTTGTGGCATGATCAAACTTATCTCCTACCCTCCAGAAGCACAGGACATACCCATGCCCCTTTTGGGAGTGTGGCACAGACTCAAGTAGGACTGTCATGAAGAGAGAGAGAGACATTGACTACATGTACCTAAAGTATGTTTGTTCGGAGCTGACTTTTCTTAATGAGAAAAACCTCTGGTTTTGTAGATGCTTCATCCTGACCCTGGACCAAGAAGGATGACTTTTCTTCATCCTTTCTTCATAGGTACGTGATCTGAAATGAGCTCCCCATGCCACCCACCTGAGCTCCACGAAGGCTGAAAGTGAATGGAAGCAAATAACTAAGAACACTCTTGAGATGCCAAGAGGGAGAAGCGGGATAATAAAGGAGAGGCAGAATGGCAGGAGTTTTAGGGAGGATGGTGGTGGTGGAGAAAAGAGATGGTAAGCAGGGAAGGACTCCTCTATACCCTGAACTTATCTTAATAAGGGTTCATAGGTTTCCAGAGGCAACAAGTAAACTCTCTTTGTTTTCTGGGGTCTTGTTGTGGATTTGGTTATCTAACTGTAATAGATTGTCCCTTCCTGCCCTTCCCAGTGTTGAGGGCACAGCTGAGGGGCTTGACCAGTATTTTTAACCTCAAAGCTGTGTCATTAAAATGGCAGTCAGTTTATATGGGGAGAAGACTCTTCTGCAAATGGAATCAAAAGGAAACTGGATTTCTCATTCCGGTCCATGCTAGCCCTCCTTTGCCATTTCACCAGGCTCTGGAACAAAACAGAACAAAACAACACTGGATTTGGCATCCCGGGAGAGTGTGTTCACTTTCAGTCCTACAGATATTTGCATGTGCATGATGACAGCTGGACATACGTGGGCAATGCTAGCAGGTCTTTACAAAAGCAGATGTTGTGTGAACCATTTTGCACTCCTCACCAGTAAAAGGGGCAGGCAAGCAGAACGCTGCCTTCTTTTGCCTGGCATTTGGCAAAAAGGAGAAAACAAATGCATTTTTGACATCTGTTCCTGTTCTTTTTTATAGCTTAACTCTGCCAGCCAAGCAGGCCTGATCAGGCATAATTGATAAATTATTAAAGGCAACTTGACAAGGAGGGCAAAGAAAATGAATCAGAAGAAAAGGAGAAATGAATTGACTCATGTTTGTTAGGTGCTTTGGAGAAGAAACTAAAAGGACAAGATGATCTTTAAAAATTCAGTATTGTTTTAGGAAAACTTCTGCAGTGCTATGGTGACTAAAACATAAATAACTTTGTTCTTCTTTTTCACCTCCCACGAGTTATTGAGAGCACATTGAAAAGTTAAATTCTTCCTATAATGAAGTAAGAAGAGCTACAATTTATTGAGTGCTATGCAAGGCGTTTTATAATTTCTGAGTCCATAACAGAAATTGTTCCCATTTTAGAGACTGGAAAATGAATACCCAGAGAATAGGTCACAGTACTGATCAAATGGCAGTGGCAGGGTATGAAAGATGCCTTCAGTGTGCCTCGTTCCCATCGACATGTCTGTCTAGAGAGGCATGGCTTGGTGACAAGAGCTGGGGCCCTGACACTTGAGAGTTTTGAAGCCTGCCTTTGCTACGTCAAAGCTGGTGGACTTGGTTTAGTTATTTAATTTTGGAACTCAGTTTCCTTCTCTGTGATTGGGCAAGAAAACTTCTCATGGGGCTTTAGTGTGAATGAAATGAAGAAATACATAGCAAATGCCTTAGAAGTAGTAGACACCCAGTAACAATGGTTCTTTTCCTTTTCCTGGGTGCCCAGTGAAAACAACATTCACACAAGACAAATAGAGGTAATTAATATCTTGTGGTATAGTTACAAAATATTATCTCAAGCTGCTATACTTGATAGAAAATGTTATAAGTAAAAAGTTTTGTTAGTACTGGTTGTATTATCTAGTCTTACTACTAGCTGTATTACTTGTGTTAACAAATATCTTGACCCTAGTATCCTAAATTGGATCAGAATTTCCAAACCATGTTTCTAAATCAGTGTTTAAAGGCAAAGGTCTGGGGCAATGAAAAGAGGACTTCTCAATATCTTCCCAGCAGACACACAACTAGTTACTGGAAGAGAATCCATCTAGCATTTGTACCTTTTTTTGGCAATTAAAAGTCTCCATCGAATGTTTTTTGCCTCTGTCTTACCTGAAATCCTATAAGAGCTTTTGATATACTTTTATTTTTATGATAATTGCATATATCAAATAGATGTTTAATTATTAGTGAACACATATGAAGAAATTTAAGAAGAGTTGCAATAAATGACTTTTTAAGAAATCACTTTTGGAGTATAATGCCTATGAGAAATCCAGCAGGGGATGAGGGAGCTGCAGGGAGTAGAACTCCTACCTTCGTAAGTTCTAAGGTGGCTTTACCCTTCAGTCTTTAAGTCCTGTAGCAAACGTTTCAGTAGCACTCCTTGTTCTGCTGTATTAATATCTGAGATGACGAGATACAGAACAAGCCACAGCTGTAAATGTCCTGCAAGGTTACATTTGCAATTTGAGTAGTATTAGGAAAGATATCAAATGTAAGTGGAATAATATGGATAAGGAAACTTCAAATGAAATGCTAAATACTTTATTTTCTATTTGTATTTCCACTGTTTCTTTCTAATAGCAACATAGTTAATTAATCAGGTGTTCAGCATTTATTTTTTAAACTCAATAGCATAATTCAAGTAGGAAATGAGAGCAAAAGATCTAGGCCAGATAAACTTCTGAAATATTTGAAACTTGAAAATTGTTTCATCACCATGGTTGTCTGAAAATACTTTCTTTATTCTAAAAGCCATGGAAACCTCTTACCCAGGAACTTGTAATTGCCCAGTAGAGATATAAGTATTAAAGACCTGTAGGTAAACCTGAGAGAAAACAATTACCACTGAAGGCCAACTTTCAAGTCCATCAGATAGTTATTCAGGAACACTTTTTTTTTTTAATATATCAAGTGGACAGAACTTGGAGTCAAGCTCTACAATTGACTAGTTCTCTGCCTTTAGTCAAATTCCTTATCTGCTATGAGCTTCAGTGGCCTCATCTGCAAAAGGGAGATAATACTCGTGCCAGTTCACTATTGCTGTGAAACAAATCACCCCAATCATTAATTTTGTTCAGAAATCAGTAATTTAGACAGGGCCTGCCAGGGACAGTTTGTCTTTGCTCCATGCAGCATAAGCTCAGCTGAGAGAAGGGCTGGGAATAAATTGCCAGCTGGGGGCTGGAATTATCTGGAGGCTCACCATTCATATCCAGTGGGGGCTGGCTGATGGCTGGAGCATAAGGTGGGAATGTGGAGTGGACACACTGGTCCTTCTCCACACTGGCCACCCTGTGTGGTGTTCTAGCTTCCTCATGGCATGGAAGCTGTGTTCCAAGGACAAGCTCTCCCACAAAACTGTGCCAAAGAAGAAAGCTATATACTCTTTATGAGTAGCCTTGGAGTTGATTGTACATTGTACAATCTACATTGTAACTTCTGTCACAGTCAGAAGTCTATTCAGATGCAAGTGGAGGAAACAGATGCATCTCTTCTTGGGAGTTACCTGGAAAGAAGAGCATGTGGCATTGGTGATATTGCTGTGATCTTTTTGGAATATACAATGTACCACAGTAATAAAATCCACCACTTCACATAACCTCCTATTTCAATTCTTTTTTTCAGAAAAACTCTCCACAAGCTTTTACGTACATGTTCACAATTTTTATCAATTTCTCAAAATAACAAAGAAATTTATTTATTTCTTTGAACTGAATTTATTTCTAATCTCACATCTTTGCCCCTCATAATGGCTTTCTGGGTTAGGATGCTTGGTAGCTTCGGTGCACTGTAGGACAGGGAGCAGAATAACATGTAAAGCATCCCTTATATTGTTGCCTTGAATTGTAAGAGCATGCTTTGAGTAAATTTTGCTAGTGGGACAAACAGAATCACACTTCTATCAAGAATACATTTGCTTTATGAAAATGCACTTTACATTTAATACCCACGAGTTAAATTCCTCTCTGTCTTATTCCCTTTTGTTTTTCATGAAGTAAGCATTGAACAAGGGTTCAGGTACTTTCTCTCCTGGGTGGGTACTGTTGTGTGTATTTCATGTGACAATATATATGAGAGCCTCTAACCACCAGTTCAGTAAGCAGCTATTTCAACAAGTAAAAACCAAATCTCAAACAGCAGTTGAAAGAACCAAGTTTTCTGATTGGCAAGTTAGTGATACATTTTTGATTTTCAGTCCCAACATCTTCACTTCTTCAAGAATAAGGCCAGGTGGGAGAAATAAAAAGCTCTGGCAGGAACTTTCCCCAAATGTCCCCAAATGTTCCCCAAATGTTGTAATGATCCCACAAAGAGAACTCCTTAGATGTTTGTCTTTCCATTAGAAAGCTGTGATAATACTCAATGCCAAATATTCAAACAAAATAAGCCCCCCAAATTATTTATAATTTTACATTTTCCAAATTCCCAGATATTTAACATCATGAAGATTCAATTAAACTGTGTTTACCTCCAAGTTTTATTTTGGCATTGATTTATTAAACAAGAAACTGAGAAAGTCATTGAGAATAGTAGCAAAACGAAGTACATTATTGAACTGTCAGCAAAACTGCCAGGCATATTTTCTAATTTGTGGGAAAGGGAAAAAAAAAATAATGTAGTAGACAGAGTTCTCATTACTTCCATTAAACTGTTACTTTTTTTGTTGCCAAATCATACTATCTGGGTGCAGTGCATTAAAGGAGGGGTAGACACTCAAGATCCACATTATCAGTCAATACTTCACCCCAGGTGTTTCCTGCCCTCTTATATTTAGTTATGGTGTCTGCAGTAGTCATCTTTAACAGTGGGAAAATCAGTGGTGGATTTTCTGTTGTACTCAATACGAATAGCCCTGGAGGTTTATGTTGGACCCCGGAAATCAATGTTGGCTTTGAAAAAATGTATTTTAGACAATGTACAAAAAGAGAAGTCCATTACATCCTATGTGTATGTTGTCCAGTTTAAATAGCAAGGCATATTTTACCACTGTAAACATAACCACTGGGTTTCACCAGCGATGACAAAGGTAATTAGCTAATTAATCTTTGTGACTATATTAAATCACTAGATTGAAGATGCCACTTAAATGATAACACCCTTTATTTGGAGAAAAATGACATAACATAAAGTAGCCTTAAGAAGTATAGTGTCTGGACTTTAATGCAATTGCTTTATTCTGAGGCTTGATGTTTTCAAATCTGTGACTATACCCCTGGCACAAATTAAAGATGTAAAAGGACTGATTGTTAACTCTTAGTTATTCTTGAGAATGGGAGAGTATGGATAGATGAAACCCACAAATAATACAAAAATATTATTCTCCCAGTCCTGCTTCTGGGGAGATGCTGATAGATGGATGCTGAAAGTTCTTCTCTTGAGCCTGAACTGGGATGCTTTAACTGCTGCCAGGACTTGATTGACATGCAGAACAGGAATTTAGGGGTCATCCTAATTTCTTGTTTATGTGGGCATCTCCACATGGCAACTTGCTTCAGTGGTGCTGCAAGCCAATGAAACACTAGAATATGCTGGCACATGGAAGTCACTACATTTTGTAGTCTCATGGTGGAAGTGATATCTCATTACCTATACTGTTGCCTATTAGATGCCAAGTCTAGCCCTCACTCACTTGGCCTTAAATAGCAAGAGGGAGAGGTTACTGTCTGTCTCAGGGGGGTTGAGGACAGACACCGGAACGGGAGGGAAGCTGTGCGTCTGCTCCTGGTAGAGGTTTCTGGATCTGTGCCCAAGTTCTGTGGCAGACTCTCAGCAGGCTGAAGTTGGAGGAATTATTTTCACCTGGGAGATTCAGAGAATTCAAGAGATGTGGCTTTCTCTCTTATGTGAGAGCATGTGAGACTGGGTGGGGATAAAGTGTATGCTCCTCTTTTCTGCATACAACCCAGCAGAGCCTTGGTCCTCACAGAATGTGTGTTCTTTGCCATTGTAACTCAGAGAGCAGAGCTTTGCTATTTCAAAAGTTTGAATTATAAGGAGTACTGTGAGCTGTGTCCTTGTATTTTTATGCAACTATAAAAGGGAATGTTAATATGACAGGAAGGATGACTCTTGTCTGAGCCGCTTTGCACATGCTAGATATATAGTTGAACACTTAGTTATTTTATATGTATATGCTCTGTTTCACAATTCTATTTTATCACATTCCCTTTTTCCTTGGACTCACTAAGTTCACTGGATGCTTTAAGCATTCTACTTTGTAGGTAACAATTATAAGAAAAGCCAAATATAAGTCACTTCCCTAGGTCTCACAGCAGAAGCCTGGGTGGAGGGGCAAGTGGTGGCGCTGCTCTGACCTCTAACTTATATCCAGAGGAATGTTTTGAACGTAATATTCTTATATTATTTGGTACCTCAGCATATTAATTCTACATTTTGTGAGCAATTTTCTGGCCACTAAAATGTGTCTGTCTACACACATGCTAGATACACAAAGAGGATGTAAGCACTGATATCCATGAAGTAATAATAGGCTAAAGAATATAGAGAAGGAAATAAGAGAAAGCAGAGAAAGAGAAATGTAAAGAAGTATTTTTTTTCCTTGATAATCCTTATTAGGTCTCTTCTGAAAGATATAGTCCAAGGACCACTACAAAGTATTCATACATTTTGTTTCTTTTGAACAAAGCACTTCAGACTCTTCATGAAATGAAGGGAAGGATGACAGGAGACCAAAATCTCAGACATGTCTATTGAACTGGCTGCACAATTTCTTTTGTAAATAGTTTTATAATGAGCTTATGATGAACTATTTTCTCTGAAATCCTAGAGATTTCAGGATGATGTTTCAGTACCACCTCATGTCTAATATTTATCAAAATGGGAGAGACTAAAAGGATTAAAATGTCTAAACTTTATCACACATTTGTGTCTGCTGGCAAGGCTCTAGAACAGTTGTTAATATTGAAAATGAGATGAAAGATGTTCTAAATTTATCTTATCAGCACTGTCTTTCAGCATAATGATAGTACTTGACACTATCACATCGCTGTTTAGCCAGTTGAAACCAGGTCTGCAAAGATACACATTCATTCAGAAGTCAAGGCTCAGAACTACAGAGTGATGCCAAGGGAAACAGATAAATGTTCATTCACCTGGGAACCATACTTTGCCTTATGGTGCAAGTTGGAAAAAAGAAAATCAGTGTTCACATCAATTTAAAAATCATACTTGAAAGACCTCAGATGGAAACCATATACTTTTCTAATATCCATATATAAATTAATATGTACCATCTGGGTTACATCTGGTGACATAAAAATGTTGTCTTATGAACCCTAAAGGTGTGAGAACCATCAAGCAGATCCAAGTTGATGTGGCACATTTGTTCACAAAAGGAGGCAGTCCTTTATGTGGTAAGATTTAACCTAGAAAGTAAATAGAAGCTTAAAAACTCACCCCAGTATTACAGTTTGATCAAAAACAAAAAGAGATTAATTACATTAGTATTGATAAGATAACCAGACTGCTGTCTACATTTGGAGATTATAAAGAAGAAGAGTGAATCTTGGAAAATAAATCTGTATTTGGATCTTCTTATCAAGGCTATTTTGTACCTTTATAGAAGTACATATTGTGTACGGAGATTGTGATTCTCCTAAGTAGGAAAATCAAGATCTAACCCACAGTCTACCTGTCTACAGGTCTGTGCCCTATGCTATATGAAAGTTCAAAACTCACCATGTACACACTGACCATTGCACAGAAAGCCTCAACTTCAGCTTCTACCTGTAAACCCTAGTACCAACATTAGTAAAAATGAAAATAAAATTCTTTCCAAACACATTGCTCCCATTTGTTAGGAGATATACAGGCTAAAAGCTGACATGCTTAACAAAGAGCCTTTATTCAGTATGAGCAACAAAAAGACAAAAGAAGAGACAAACAGATCTATGATTTAAAATACAAAGGATGATTTAAACAATCCTGATTATTCCTTGGCTGCTAAAATAATGAGTGGGAATATACTAGATTGCAGATGGAAAATAAGAATTGTGACCATATTTATAACTGGAAACACTTATTCCACAGAATTGGCAAAGTTGTGAAAAAAGCAGTACAATCAGGTAATAGAATAAATATGCTCAGGTTCCTCAAGCTGAAGGCCAGACTAGAATCTACCTTTGGTCCGTGCCTTAGTATCTGCCTTGGGACGTGGCCTTGGTGCCCAGCTGGAACGGTGCAGTCACTGGGGGAGGCAAGTCAGGTGCAGAGAGCAAGAAGCAGGAAGGCTGCCGGGAAGGGCTGAGAGCATATCTCTGGACTTCTTTGAACCCGTGGGTCTGGCTAAATTTCTGGGAACCTCAGCAGGGTGCTCAGACCAAGGCAGGCTATTGGGTAGAAATTTGTATCACCCCGTGTACTTCCTTTTCCTTTGTCTCTTCAGTATTTTTATGCAGATTAAATGAGCTCATGGTGAGAATCAAAGGAATTAGTGAAGGGAAAGAAGTGAAAATGGAAAACATGGGAGTATGAAAAGGTAATAGATTATTTCCTGGTCAAGCTGGGGGACTGGGCTGGCCACCGGGGTTGCCCCCTGCTGGCATGTGCTTGTGCAGCGCAGTGAAGCAGGGGTAGGCGGAGATGGATCACCCTGACAGCACAGCCCCGAGCTTCGGGTGCCCCACAGGCTGGCTGCACAGTGGGAAGTTACCGTAATCAAAGGCCTGTGAGAACCATGCAGACTCAGAAGCCTGAATTTGGCTGCACCCTGAGAACTGTCTTCTGAGGCAGGCACACTAGCTGAATCACGAGCCTGATGAATATGATAGGAAGGTCAACGAGGTTCTGCCTACCTGCCCTCCTGCACAGTACGTTTCTGAGCTAGTCTACTACCCCCACTCCGTGCACACTGTGCTTGGGCCACCCTAACCGCTGTGATCTTCCTCAGACACATAGGCACACTCCCTTCTCCCAGAGCACTCTGCCTCCCTTATCTTCTCAACTAACTCCGTCACCCCTTTCCAGTCATTTCACAAATGCCAGCTTCTCCGTGAGGCTTTCGTTCATGCTCTGTTTAAAATCCAATGTCTCCCCACCCCCACTCCATCTCCACTGCTCACCCTTCTCCGCTTTTTTTTTTCCCATAGCCCTCATCACCATTTGATGCAATTTTATATTTTACTTATTCATTTGTTTATTTGTTATATTTAGTAGGATGTAAATTCTGCTTATTTACTAGAAAGTAAGCCCCATGGTGGTGGGTGCTTTTGTCTGTTTGATTCATTGCTGTATCTCCAGAATCTAGAACACTATCTGGACCATAGTATGTACTCAGTTAAAAAGGTATCTTTAATAAAGTCTGAAATGGGGACCCTCCCTCAATAAACACCAAAAACAGGCTCCCTTCTTTATCCTATCAGTAGGGATGGAGTCAGAGGAGGTATTGCTGATCCTTGAAGGACTCCAGTGGATGGGCACAGGATTTAGTGCCTTCTATGTGATTTGTGTGTGTGTGTGAATAAAAACAAAAAGGAAAAAATGTGTTTAATTAGATAACTAACTAACTTACGTGCAAAAAATATAACTGTGCATTAGCCAGGGTTCTCCAGAGAAACAGAACCTATATGTACATAGATAGATAGATGGATAGAAAGATACATAGAGGAGAGAGAGGGAGAGGGATTATGAGAATTGGCTCACATGTCTATGGAGGCTGAGTAGTCCCACGGTCTGATCTGCCACCTGCAAACTGTAGAAAAAGAAAAGCTGGTGCTCTTACTCAGACTGAGTCCAGAGGCCTGAGAAGGGGGAAGGGCGGTGGTGTCAGTTTCAGTAGGTTTACTTAGTGCCGCTGCATCCAGGGGAGGGGCTACTGGGTCCCTGGTCCTCAGTTTTTACATTGGTGGCAACCTGAGTCACCACACAGAGAAACGCTGCCCACCGATCAAACCAACCTCCTTGGACTGTTGCATGAGAAACAGAACAAATTGCATTTAGCCTCCAAAACTTGGCTATAGCTGCAAATATTACTTTAACAAATATAAGGTTCTGTGGTCCCCTAGAACTGGGTCAGGGATGGAGGATAGATACTTCTATAGTACAATCAGAGGCATCCAACTATCCTGCTTTCTCTTTCTTACACTTTAATCCTAGCCCATGAAATCTCCATCTAGTCTGAATTCATATAAAAACTTGTCCCTGGATTATATTTATTCGTTCTGCTTTTATATATTTTTATATATTGCTATACTTATATATTTATGTATTTATTTTAGTTATTATATTATTATATGTATTTATATTTGTATATTTAGCACAGGGCCAGTCTTGTTCTAGGACTAAATCTAAGTCTTATCCCTGTTTCAAAAGTATGCTTTGAAATTTAGAGTATTGCCTGAAAACATTTTCTCTGGATTCTCATTGCCATAATTCTTCTGAAGCAATGGATGTTTCTAGCTAAATGGAAGTTAAAGAGGATAGCTTCTAGTTATGTAGTTTAGATGGAGGGGGTAAAATTCAATTAAGATCATATCTTCTTACCTTCTGTAATTTATACCGTTGCATGACACCAGGAGGGACTTCCCATGGAACCATAGTACTTTAAACTCTAAGAATTAACATTTATTTCTCCCTGGATAGTGCTTTGATCAGCTTTGCCAGCATTAGCCTTGGTGATCTTCCTTTATCTGTACCTTCTTAGCTGACCCTCCCTTCTGACCAACATGTGATTTCTTTAGACAGTTCATGCTTGCAATAACATTATCTTCAATGCTGATGGTTGGGAATCATTTTAATCTTTAAGGTGACTGTGTTTATCTTTGTTCTCGCCAATTGAATATTTATTTTTTAAAGCATATATTAAAGGATGATCAAATAACCCTTAAGTCTAAGATTCTGGGAACAGCAACTGTCTACCCACTCTCCACATGCCTAAAAACTGGTTTTGGGGAGGAGGTTTCCTGCTACTGTAGTTTGGCAACCAAACCACACCTTCTGGAAGGCCAACTAAATCTGTCTCACTGTTGGGAAGGAATTCAGCTGGGAGATGCAGGGAAGTCAGAGTGATAAGGAAGGAAGGAATTCATTAGAGTGAGAATAGCAGGGAATGGCAGCTGTCTTGCAGGCAGCAGAGAGCAAGGAAAAAGAGAGGAAGGAAAGGGAAGCTCATTCAACTCCTGCTCGGCATAGGGCAAACCCCTCGCCAACTCCTAAAGTCAGGGTCCCCTGGTGTCCAGCATCTGCTTGAATCTGCACCACATGGGAACTAAGTCCCTACCACACCAGGATTTGGAGCCACAGAGCACTGGGTGGAGTGAGGTAATGTTCTGAGAACTTCCCAAAGGCAAAGAAAGGAGATTTTCAGGCAGGCTACTAAAGAGCACACTCAAGCAGCTGCAGCCCTGCCCAGGTCACCCAGGTGACAGGAACTTGCAAGCCCAAATCAGAGCTCTCAGTAGTTCCTCCCTATTTATCTGAAGTAGAACAGAGACAGAGTGAAGACTTGTGCTTAAGTCTGGAGAATAGAATGAAATAGCAAAGTGACAAAGGAGCTTACCACTGGACGATCACAGAAGCAAAACATAGTAAGTTGAGCAGTAAGAAGTTTTTATTTAAGGCAAAGAGTACACACTCAAAGAAAGGGGAGTGTGGGCATCCTCAGAGAGGAGTCATGCTGAAGGGTCTAGGGTCTGGGGTTTTATAGGGTCTTTTGGGTAAGGATCAGCATGAGGCATGAGGTATACAGGTGATTCATAATTCCTTTGAAGTATTGTCTTAAAAATAGGGTTATTTAGGTGACTGTCTTGGTCCAGATCTCAGC
The DNA here is from genome assembly GCF_040802235.1 of Manis javanica. Lineage (NCBI taxonomy): Eukaryota > Metazoa > Chordata > Mammalia > Pholidota > Manidae > Manis > Manis javanica. The sequence goes on along the minus strand of NC_133157.1, from coordinate 176,873,648 downwards.
ATTTTCTATCCACATACATAGGTTCATTTACACTTTGGAGGTCTATCTACTGTCCTGGTCACAAAGTTACTTAGTTTATTAAGGGGCTGGAAGAAGAGGAAGAACAGCATATAGATTAAGTTAAATAATAAGCTGGGCCTTTTTCACAGGCTAAGTAGATCTTACAATGGCATGACCCTTGTCCTATTCCTTGCTCCACCTCATGAGGTTGGGCAGAGAAGTCCTTGATTGACAATCTTTGGCCCTGGAGGCCTGATCTAAGTGTTACAATGAAGACATGGGCTGCGCTCTGATACTTTTCTTTATCTGGGGAATATCTGGGCATTCCACGTCATGCCTGTGCTTTGAAACTTCAACTAATTAACTCTGTGAGTCCTTTCTGGCTCTCTGGTTTTATTTGGTTAACTCTTTGAGCCCCTTTACTGGCTTTATTCTCTGTCCACCCACTCATGTCTGTCTTTCTGCCTAACATCCCTAACCTGAACACTAGGCAAAATCTGTGGATTTATAAAAGAAGGTCCTCCAGATGTGGATGAATTGAAGAGTTGTGGCTATATGGGAAGATTCCTGCTCATGCATTTCTAATAAGTAAAGAAAAAAACCCTGACAATGGACACGGAAGACTGAGTTCACATGCTGAGAACCCTGGCTATTTTAAAGCTAAGCTAATACAAGTGTGATTGCTATCACTCAATGCAAGGGTTCAATTAGGATAGTGAGAATTCAGAGTTTGGATGGTGAAAGATACTTACATTTGATTTTTGAGGTCAAATTGTGAATTTTGGTGAGTGAGGCTTATCTGCATTTCCAGGTTATAAGGAAAAAGTTTCCCTTAAAAGGGCATTCTACTAGATTCCCCTTGTTATGTCAACAAATGTCTTCCTATTTACTTTGCAGAAAAGGCAATTAAGTTAATGTCACTTTAGGAATTGTTCAAATGTCTGCATGATTAACAGGAACTTAAACACTGTTGACTATGAAAATGGTATGAATCTCTTTCTTCTGGAACCAGAAGGCATTGTCTCTTGCACTCTGTGCTCAGATAATAAAACTGAGACTCAGAAAGATAAAACACTTGCCTAAGATTATCCTTCTTTGTACAGGATGAGAAACAATGGTGAAGAAATACATGCTAGCTAGGAAAGGAGTAGGACACATGGAAACACTGTCAATAAAAAGCAATGTGTTGAACTAAGGTAGGCACACACACATATACACACTTGTACCGGATAGATGTAGTACTCTTTGTCTTTCCCTCTACACACATACACACACACACGCACATTTGTTTCATTAGGCAAGAAACATAGAATACCAAAGTATTAAAATACATGAAACAACACGCAAATGTTCTCTCTTTTTAGAATGATGTTATTTGTTATGGACACATGTTCAAGAGGCCTTGGTAGCTGAACCACCTTATAAATTAAAAACAAGTAAATAAATGAGGTGCTCAAATACACACAGAAAAATAGGTTGAATTCAAGGGAAAAGCTGTAATAACAATGAACTAAATCATAATAGCTAATACTATCCTAAGGATTTTGATGTTCATTGAATTCTTATAAAAGCCTGATGACTACTATAAGAATTGCCATTTTAAAGACACAGAAATTGAGGCTCAGTGGGTAAACGAGCCCTTTTACACAACTAAGCAGCAGGGCAAAATTTGAACACAATTTTGTCTCACTCCAGATTCTCCCCACTCCCACTAAATGTTGCCTCCTTAACCATCCAAAGAAGGTCAAGTTCAGCTTTCTTCTAGCTTACTTTCCCCCTTGTGGTTCCATATCTACGTCTTACCACAATGACAGATTTACTGATGCACTTGGCCCAATGGTTGCTAGGGTCCCCGCACGCATTCGAAGAGTCACTGCCCTCTAGTGCACATCAAAGGCACTCAGGTAAATAGCAGATCAGTTATTCTTGTGAACTAGAAGCTCAACACCCAGGTTATGAGAACTTTCCATTTGAAAAATGAAAGACCCAATAGCCCATAAAGATTAAAAAGTCTGCCTCCACTGTCTCCTTACTGATCTCCAAAGAGCTATAGAATGAAAAGGGATGGCCATCAGCAGAGTAAAATATAGTGGAACTTGAAAATTATGTTTTGAAACACAGATCATTGGTAATGCTATTGCTGATATTCCTTCTTTCTGTTATTAGTGTGAAGTGCACAGCCTTGGGAATGGTGTTAGAATCTGAGGTGTATCTCAGGTAAAACCCCAGGCTGAACAGAACAAAAGCCTGCAAACCTTGCTTTCACACAGTCCTCTTTGGGAATCTTCACAGATAATACCCCTCTATCAGCATCTTGATGTATTCATTGTAGAAGTAAGAGGAGTTGGACAAAGACTGGGATATATGCCCTTTCCATTCAGACGTGTAGCGCTTATTTGTAGAGTACTGGCTGGGGGCCATGCCCTTTTCCCAGTCAGGGAATGCAAGGAAGAAGGCTGCTGCCTCATTCGAAATCTAGTAGTCTTCCATGCTTTTTCTTATCCACATTCTGATGTTGAATTCACATCTCCAAGGTGGAATCAGCATTATGAACACGGGAAGCATATTCTGTGAAAGAAAGGGCCATGGCAATTCCAGGTCAGAGAGAGGACACATGAACTCATGCACAAACAATTTCCTAGCTCCAGCACATTGACACAGCAAGAATCATGCACTAATAGCCAACAGAACATTTCACAACAGACATTAAATTGCCATCTAGATGCTGGTGTATGCTGGAGGACGGAGTTCAAAGTTCTGACTTTTATCATTATTACACATTTGTAGGGAGACTATTCCCATCAGGTAAATATTCCCAGGTTTGATTGGGTCCCTTCACTGACCATTGGCTATTTGCACGATGTTTCTCACCTAAATACCTTTACAAGAAAATGATGTATCACTTCAGGAATTGATGCAGTTTCCTTCTCCTCCTATAGCCTATAGCTTTTGACTTCAGCCTTGAAGCGCTCTTCTCCACCCACATGTTACCTCCCCCATCACTGTGAAATAGAGTCTCTGAGTGCATGAATGTCAAAACAATGTGCTAATGTGGAACCCAGCCACCCAAGTTTGCTCTGAGCCGCACTATTGCGAAATCCAATCTATTTTATCACTCTGTCTTGATGCTGGATTTAGCAGCTTCATAATTCCACACCTCTGTCAACGAGACCCTCATTATGCATTCTCCTAAACATTTTACTTGGGGAAAGAATAAACAACATATTTGGTACTAATGAGGTGAGATATTGCTTTTTTATTTGCATTACTGTTTAATGATTGTGATATCTCCAGCACTTTGAGCTCTGGGAGCTTGTTTTGATTGATGCGATTTTTCAGCAAGCCGCTCTCACAGACAGCCAGCTACTTGCACAGAGTAGCTTGTCACATGTTCTGGATGTGTGGCTTCAGAATGATGGCAAAATGGAGCACCCCTCTTCCACTCACCATGGTGGCTATCCAGGTGACAATACTCTTCATTTTGTTTATGTTTCAGCATAAACATTTAAATGGAGCCCTCAGCAACCAGAGAAATTTAAACATAACATTTTTTACCATTTTTTTTTCATTCTCCTCTTTGCTGTACAATGGCTGTGAAATGCCAATGATTTTAATTGTTTTCTCTGATCCTAATTCATCCTAATTCCGCCTGTCTCAGTGTATCTTTCAAAGAGCATTTTCCTAAGCAAACATTATTTGGTCCATCTTGTAAAATAAAATTAAATACTCTGTAGTCACTCCAGACTAAGCACAACTGAGAGCAGCAACTTTTGGTCTCTAAATAGGAGGAGTTTGGAAGCAATAGAATAATTACAAAATTTACTTCAGGACAGGTCAAATGCAAAGACAAAGTGAAAAGAATAGAGGCTTTGTGGCCGGGCAGGGCTGGATATGAATCCCAGCTGTGCCACTTGGCAGCTCTGTAGCTTATGCTCGTTACTTAAATCAACATTCAGGTTCTTTATCAATAATTGGGGATTAAAAATATTACCCTAATTGAGTCTTAAGGATTAATGAGATAATGTACGTAAAATTCCATTGTGCAGAGGTTTGGTACAATATCAGGTATTCAGTACATTTTTGCTCTCATTATTATTATTAATATTAAAACACTCACACCAGAGTAAGTTAGGTACATGGATCATTGGTAACCCTTAGAAAAACAGAAGTAGTGCTTGAGCTGAGTGTTCACAAGGAGACCAAAGAAGAGCAGCTTTCTTTCTCTCTGTTTAATGCCTGAACTTTAAAAGCATAGGGCACTCTCCATTCATGCCCAGATCTTTAGTATACCTAAGGGACATTAAAGAGTTCCCTAAGTATCCCTTACCAGTGGGGAAAGAATCTATACTCTTCTGAGAGACTGTCCCCCAAAGAGCAAGATGGTTGGTGCCTTGCAACCTGCTGAGGTTGTAACCTCTAAACAAGCTTAGCAGAGGTCCTTATTCAAAGGAAGAAGTTAGAAAGCCCTAGAATTAAGCTGGAAAACTGGTAGCTGAGAACCTCTTCATTCAATAGATGCTTTTTCTGCCTCTATTCAGAGCACTAAATATGGAGTCTGAAGACCTGGGTGCAGATCCTGAATCCCACTTGTCTGTAAAAGAGAGCTCTATCCTGTTGACATAGAACAACTGTTGTGAGGCTCACGTGGCATAATGTAATGGAGACGGCTCAGCAAATTCTAAAACACTTTATATATGCCAGGTGCTGTACTCACCAGCTGAGAAGCATAAAATAAGCCACTATTTAATTGACAATTCAATTTAAATTTGCTTGTGGTTTTACTTAATCAGTAAATGTGAGTTTTAGGAGTAGGAAATCTGTATTTTCCTTCCTAAGAGCCTGGAGTGAGATGTCAACATTGGCATGGTTAGCCCAAGGGCCTTGAGAGCTGACCACACTTAAATAGCTGCAGATCTCTTTAGGCACAACATTCATCCAGCAAATCTCTGTGGCTTATGAGATGTTCAAATAGAGACAAGAGGGTGCTAGGAATTGAGTAAAAGGGAGGTTTCACAATGAATGAGCAGAGGTTCTGAAATAGTTCAAATTCTGCATGGATGAGGCTCAATGAGTTTGATCTCAATAGGAGATCAGAATAATTCCTTCAGGAAAAAATTCACAGCCTCCGAGTGCCTAAAGGAAAAACTACACATTTTTATTTACTGCTGAGAACCATTCTATTTCTAGTTATTTTTGAAAGGTAGTCATGAAATAAAGTACACTCATCAACATGGCTGGCATAGAGCTAACACTTGTCATCAGTTTATTTTTTACTTGCTTAGCCTTTCTACTTCGTACCTTTTCTGCATATGTGGCTATGTAAACACATGAATCATAGTAAGGTATCATGAAGCATAGTCTCATCTTAAAGTTAGCACTGGCAATGATTATTCTGAAGTGCAAAAATAATTTCTTTTCAAAAAAAGGAAAAATGTTGCTGACTTGAGGTTGGTTTTTAAGAAATCCCCAAATACAGTTTAGATTTTTTTCTCTGGTTGAAATAGTAGCTTCATTTATTCACATGCATTCAATGAACTCCTCCTGTGCTAGGGCCCTGGCTACTCACAGGACATGAATCAAGCACACTGCTGCTTTTACACACAGTTTGGCCAAAGAAGCCTGTGGCCTGGTTAGCACTATCATACCCCCAACAAGTGGGGTAGAGGGGAAGCAGAGAGTGTAAGCATAACGTTTTGAAAACAGGTGGGAAGACGTGTGATAGAAATTGTGGGGCTGAATGAGAGAAAAGAAACAGGAGCGGTTTGAGGCCTCCCAAATCTCTCACTGAAAAAGAATTTCAGATGTCACTTACTTTCCATAAATAACTGTTTATAGGTGAGGTTTCAATTTTTATAGCTCAAGGAAATGCCAAGTTTAATGTTTCATAATATATAATACACAGTGAAATGCTGCATTAAAATAAGGATAGGCTAGAGATTTGAAGTTGTGAGCCTGTTTTTATGTCTTTATAATGTTTTGGTATACAGTAATCATGCTCTGCAGTGAAAATAGGGTAAAACAAACCTTTCACAGAGAGAATTAAATAAAAATTTGGGGACTCAAAACTGTAATTACAAAGGATTAGGTAGGTGTTTGAGCTTGGACACTATGGAGAATTATTTTCATTTATGCTTGGTTAAATGCATGCAACACTGCTGCCATTTATTGTGATTATAACCAACCTGGCTGGCATCCTATAAGCTAGAAATAGGGGTTGAAGAACCACTTAACCTAAATCTTTTCCAAGTTAGTGGCAATGAGTTGCCAATTCTTAAAGAGCAGGAATTAGTTGAAGGAGCTTATTCCTGATTCATCTGTATATTACTGTGTTAAAAACACATCTTGGAAATTTATTCACTCTATAGAATTCATTTCTTTCCCAATGATATTAATAAATAGCAGAGATAGAATCTGGGTTCCTTTAGTAAAATATCATGTGTGTATCTATAAAGGCATTGAAAAGGCATGGAAATCAACCTTTCAGTTAATTCCTTTCAACCCCTCCAGCTCTCATGCATTGTCCTGTGATGAGCCATCTCTCTGCCCCTGCCTGGGGCAGGGTCACAGGGAGCCCATGACGTTCTCATGCCAGGGAGAGCAGCACTGCTGTCAGGCAGAGCATTTTTCATCTCACATATGAATCTTGACAAAGGATGCAATTTATTTGTCTAGTGTCTCCTGATTCTCAATCTGCTGCCCATTTCTTTTGATGCCTACAGTTTTTTATTCTTTTTACCACTGGGGCCTGCTGGGGATTATATGTCCAAATTTGAACCCAAGTCTGAAATGCAAGTTTTCATCCATGCCATTTTCTCTGATTCTCTGAATACCTGAGCAGAAATTGTTACATTTTGCTTTTTGGGAGGAAGTAAACAAATGGTGAAAGGCTCCCGCAGAAGTTAACAAAGCCTGTTTTCTATAAACAAATGGAGCTGCATACTACAAGTGCTGAGGGAAGTAACAGATTTGATGAGAGTCAGTAGCAATCTTTTAAATACCCTAAATGCACCATGGATGCATTTCCAAAAGTCAATGTGATATATTATAATTAAGTGGACAGAGCACTGCACACTTAGCTTCAGTTTAGAAAAATCAATTTGCCCAAGGATGCACAACTCATTACAAGTAAACCAAGGAGAAGAAAAGAAAAGAGGAACAAGACAGAGAGGAGAGACCCCTTTTTGTCCTAATCACAGCAGACAAGAGTATTCAAAAGTTGATCCCATAGGAATTCCATCTTCTCACAACTTCCCAACTCAGGTGTCAATGCTATTCACAGGTGTCTTCCTGTCTTACAGAAGTAAATATTTATGCTGGACATTCATTTCCTGTTAGACTTTTGGAGTTTAGGAAAGATATCTACACAGAAAATGTTTCTAAAAGCTGAGTGTGAATTTCTGTTTGGTTTTTGTTTTATTAATGTGCATCAGTAGACTCAACTCTTCTTTGAATTTTAAGACTTTACATTGAGCTCAGTAGGTAATAACAATCCATCATTCTCAGCTGCTTTATTCTTTCCATTGGTCTGCTCCATCCTCCATGCAGTCCCAATCTTCTGGTGTGCAAGGATGGGATGCAGAGGAGGGTTACTAGCCATGCGTCTGCAGTCGCAACTGGCTATTGATGGGACTGAAGTTGGGATGGAGTATTCTTACTCTAGACAACATCACCTGCTAAGAGTCAGAGACAAGACCCACTGAGAAGTGTCAACATTTGAATATTAACATGACAAAGTCCAAATGCTATCAGACACAGTGATCCGAGTAGCAAATCTAGTTGTTGCTGATTCATACTGAGTGAAGAAGTCTCATGTCATGGGTAAGATGGAAGTAAATATGGCAGTTTCCTAAGTAATTGACCCTAATACATATGAGTATTAATATTAAGTAGCAGGAGGGGTTGAGGGGGCTAGAGAGGCAAAAATTATTAAAACAGTGTGAACATGCCTTTTGGTCATATGCTGGCACATTCCTGGCATCTCTTAGCACCTGAAACTGTAGCTGTTATTTCCCTCAAATCATTAAGTTGTTTTCTTATTCATAAACAACATAATTAAAAGTCAGAACTAAAAGAATTCTCAAGAGTGATCTAGCTTGGGTTAGACTAGGATGAGGCCAGGCAGCAAAAACACTGATGTTTTAAGATCATCTGTGAAAATCTAACTCCCTGGCTGTACATTAGATTCACTTGGAGAGCTGGAATTTTGTTGTTGTCATTGTTTGTTTGTTTTAGTTTGATCTGGTTTGGTTTTTGAATATCCTAACTCCTAGACTTCATTCAAAGCAGCTTAATAGAGTATCTGGAGGTTGGTCTGAGCCATCAATATTCATTTAAAACCTTCCCAGGTGATTCAAATTCACAGGCAACGTTGAGAGGCACTATGTTAATTCTATGAGTACTGGAAGACAAGTTCTGCCTTTTAAGGAAAGTTAAGATAAATCATTGACTAGATGTTCAAGTATAACATATGAAATGAGGGAAGGATAGTTTCTATTCCTTGGAAATTATCCTCTGTCATCTGAATTCATTCATTAAATAAACATTTATTAAATGGCTACTTTGTACAAAGCACAGGTACCAAGAACATTAGGAACAGCAAAATCACAATTCTCTGTCTTTTAAGGAAGCCCAAAACACACCACACCTCTACCCACAGACCAATAAAAGGGATCGGGTCAGTTGAGGGTTCCTTCAGGAATTTCCCTGGACCTCTTCTTTTGCCCTCATCCTGGTATTTCACAGACTTTCTCCACTTGCCTCTAGATCTTCTTCTCTTCAACCCCAGTTCTTCCTGTGGATTATTGAACCTACTATTTATATGTGATCTGCTTTGTATTTCACTCTTAGAATACTCCTAGCTCTCTGACTTTTTGTGCTCCCAGCTGCTTTGGATAGCTTTTTGCTCTTCAAAGAAAAACCTCTTTGATAGTTCTAGTTCACTAGTAAAAATGGGAGAACTCCTATTCACACACATTTACTTGTATACTCCAGGAAATAAGAAGTTAAGGTGAATGTGAGCAAAAACCCCCAGCATTTTCTGTATGTTACCAATGCAGGAGATAGCTCAATATCACGCATAATCAAATCCTAACTGATCAATTAAGTGTACACTTAATTCCACAACATTTCAGGCTTTTAATAAGTGGTTCCCAAATTTGGCTGTGTGTCAGAATCACCTAGTATATAAGGGTGGAGGGGACTTGAAAATAGCATTCCTAAGTACCACTCAGAGCACCTGAGTCAGAAGCCTGAGGGTGAGTGTGGTGGAGGATGGACACTGTTTCTCAGAAACTTGCCAGACAAGTCTGATGCACAATGAGAGTTATGCAGGCAGAAAGAAACTCCAACTCCACTAGCTTTTTTTAACTCACCAGAAACCCCAACAAAGTATATGCCTTCTTCTCTTCAGAGCCTACAGGAAGTTCATAAAATGAATTCCATTGAGCTCTCACAGAGAAGAGGAAAAAAGGAAACTCAAGCAAAGTACACTGCTTTACAAGGGGCCACGGCTTGGATTAGTACCTCGAAGTTTCCTTTCAGCATGTACATTGCCCAGAGGTTTTTGCACTTTAATGACATATTTTTGACCAAATTATTGTAAAAATACTTTATTCTGCAAGACCACACCTCTAGCTGTCCCTTCAAAAAGCGTTATTCTTCCCAATCTTAGATGGCTTTGAGAAAGAAAAAGAAAACAAAGCAATAGCTAAAACAGATCAAGTGACAGTCAATAATGGATCAAAACTTTGAGTCTGAAAAGAAGAATAAGTGTCATCTACATCTAAAGATTAGCAGGTACCTCTTAATTTATTTTGAAAACCTCGTGACTAGTTGTATAACTCCATCCCATCTCCCTAAGTATTTGTGTTCTCTGTGGACACAGCATGGGGTTTCTCAATCTTTCTAACATCTCTCTTTAATTACACAGCAGGCCATTGTGTACTTCACTCCCATATAGGGCTCCCCAAGTAGGAGCAGCATTGTGCTGAACACAGTATGTGGCCTCTCTATTTCTGCAAAATAGGTTTCTCTTAGAATTTCATCTGTAGACTAATGGTTTCACTACAGATTGTCTACCCCAAGTGGAAATACCACATCTATGCTATTAGACTTTTTCTTCTTCCCTTTACCTAAGTCACTATCCTTGCCTCTGAAAAGAAATCTACGAAAAAAAACAAGTGCATTAGGGGACCAATATCCTCTCTTTTAAGAAAAACCTTATGTTATGTTAATCCTTTATAAATCAGAAACTCCAAATCATTTTTCTCATTTTTGATACAAAAATTTCATATTTTATTTCTTTAAAATCTTTTTTACTTAGGAAATAGGAATTCTTCTAGGATTTTCCTAATTTGCACATGGCTTTGATTTTAGATATATTCATGTTTGCAATCAAGTCTGAGTATTTTTATTTGAAATTATAGAAAGGAGAAACTTTTTAAAAAGAAATGAACAGTCTGGCTTGTCTCCAAACTCATTTTCAAATTTTTACTCAAATCACCAGTGCAAATGGCCTCAGTTTATTATCAGGAAAAGTATGGCCATATCAGAATAATGTACATTAACAATGTTGCTGTAGTTTTCATTAATTCCTTTCTTTCTTCATTAACCATCACCTGTCACAGGCATTGTTTTGCAATTGCCTATGGACAAAATAAACGTGAGTAGGACATTGTTTCTGTTCTCAGAACTCTTGAAATTTAAAAATGGTGTGACAGAGAGGAATAACTGAATAAAATAAAGCTATCAGAATTTGATTAATGTCACAAGAGATAAAGTGCTATGCATGTTCATAGAAAAGAAAATAAACACATTCCAGAAAAGTCTCCATTTTTCATTCATTTACAATCCTCAACTCTGCCATTCTTTATGAACATAATGAACAAAGTATCTTTAAGATGCAGAAGTATTCCTTAGGTGTAATCCATGCCTGTTTTAAAATGAAAGAAAGTTAGCTGTTTCCACAAGAGGATCAAGTACATCTATTCATCTCCTGAGGTCTCTGAGGGTAAGGTGTGACTGGGTGAGGGCAGCCTGCCCTGCTGGCACATGGCCTGCCTTCAGGTAGCACCACTGATTGTCAGTCCACTTTGCATACTGCCAGTTATCCACAAAGACCAGGAAGGAACAGGCCAAATTACTCTCGTCAACCTGAATCTTGGTCTTATTAAAAAGTAAGCCAATCTGTCTTTAGAATTTCAGACTGTTCTGTCTGTATCTTTTTCACTCTTATGTAACACTCATTTCCACCAACTTGTCTCAGAAACCTTGGGATATAGTCTATTGAAATATACCTTTAGGTTCCCCAAATTCACATAAAGATATGAATAACCAATGTGAGGTAAATTTATGCTATTCATAATTAACACAAATAACTAATGATACTATTCATAATTAAAACAAATAACTAATGATAACTCATTACTTTTGTATATGCTTTATAATTTGCAATACCCTTTTGCCTTTATTTTCTAATTTGCTCCTCACCACAGCTCTGTGAAGTGGTCCTATTGACATAATTGTCCATATTTTACAGGTGGTAAAATTAGGGTAAAAAAGACTATGCCATTTATCAGAGCCACCAATGGTCAGGTGCCATGGCCATTACCCAAACACCAGCCGCTCTGACTGTAAATTCATCCCCATACACATAGGTTTGGGCACCCATTTGTTCTGATAGAGATTAGAATCTTTACCAGTTATCCTCACAGACTGGGGAAGGCAGGGACGAAGACCATAGGGGCAGTCATTTATTTTGCCTTCTTATTTGACCAGTCCTGGTTATATTACCAGGAACATATAAGCTATCTGCTAATATTCCCTTTCTCATTAAGTCTACTGTTTGTCATTCAGAGTGCTTTAAACCAGAGGGAAAGAAAAAAAACACCCCACAGGAAATCAACATTTAAAATTCAAGATTGTAGCATGATTTGTATGAATTAAGAATGCCAAGTGGTATCTGCTGGTACCATAGCTGTCACTCAATAGCTTTCTCAGGATTCTCCTCCAGCAGCAAAAAACAAAGTGTCTAAGCTTAGCCAAAGTAGGACCAATGATGACATGAAGTGACAGAGCTTTCATTGCAGAGGAGACAGTTTAGCTAGTTCTTGCATTGGACTCCTAAAAGATGCATATGGAACACTTAGTCTATGAATGAAGCATGTGTGATCTTCAGGGAGAGCCGGCCAAAGTGCTCAAGTGCATGGATTTTAGATAAGTCAGTGTGAACATGTGGCGCTGTGTGAATAAAATGTGATAGTGCCTATCAGAATGAGCCTGCCTCATATTCTTACTTGACACATTAAGCAAAGCTTTCAGTTCTGCGTGTACCGATGATGGAATTTTGTTCACAATTGTTTCATGATAGCTTTTTCTGAGACTTTAAACCAAAGACTTTTTTTTCCCCTCAGCAGAAACTTCAAAGAAATACCATACAATGAATAGTATACTCTGTACCTCCAAGGTTGAGAGCTCATTTGTTCTTATCTTCAGCCTAAAGAGCTCGTCCTGTTGAATATTCCAGCAATATTATACTTTGCACAGAGAATGTTTTCTTTCTACTACCAAATCAAAAGCACAGGACCAAGATTTATATATTTGAATTGCAATACCACATTCTTGAATTACAATTCTTTTATCAGATGAAATAAAAAGGATTATTGTGTGGATGTGTGTGTCCTCCAATATATTTGTTCACATATACTGAGCAAAACAAATGGGAGTAGCACTTATGTTTTTATTGTATTTGTTTGTATTATTTTAAACTTCTAATTTATACCAAAATAATTGTTCACTATATTATTCATAGATCATTTTAAGTTCAGGGTGTCTTAGACTGTGTTCTCCAGAAATAAGAACCTGTAACACAGTGGAAGTACTTTACTGGGAAATGTGATCCAGGAAGTAGAAATGAGAGATGGGGAGTGAGGAAGGGAAGAAGGGAAAAATGATTCAAAGATGACTCCCTGAGTTGTCTGTTGCTTTGGTGCAACCGATTGTTCAATCCCATAAGACCTCTTGAAGAATTTTATAAAGCACATTTTGGGACTGTCTTAGAGTAAAAAAGGACGATCCATGTATGCCTATCTCCCCTCAAAGGTCTGTCCTTCGGAAAACTACCAGACTACATATGAGAGAATATAATGAGGGTTGCCTTACTCCAGGAGACTTCTGGAGGGCCTTAAATGCTGTCAGGACATACATGCACAAAAGTGGCTTGAGCCACAGCAGACCTGGTTGTTCCTGTGGCTGCCATAAGAAAGAATCTGTGGTGGTGCCTAAGAGGTGTCCAATACATGAAGGTGCCATTACTTATGACTAAGCTGGATTCCAAAAGTTCATTTGTAAGTCTATTATATGAATAGTTTGTTCCACACATGAATTATCTTAATCTACATATCCTTCTTCTTCTAGAGACATATGTAAGGAAATTCCAGAGTAATCCAAAGAGGCCCATTTAATCCATGTAAATAAAAATATTAACTTTTTAAAATAAAAAAATCATGTTGCATAATACTGTTATAGCTGTATAGCACCTTGTTACAGCCTTGCTATTTGACATCTAATAGCTCTTGGGAAATGGCTACCAACAGTCTCTGCCAAGCCAGGCTGACCTCTGAAATTCATTCTCACTGGAGTATTTGTGAAGGATATCATATCAGTATAACTGGTGAGAAAGGAAGAAAAAATATGAGAATGAAGCATTGAGGAAGAGGAGTGGCAAAGGTGAACATTTCCTAAATCACTTTTAACAGTCTGACTTCTTCATATTTCTCTTCCTCTCACATCATTCCATCAAATACATTGTTTTTATATTGTTTGCATGCTGACCATAGTCTTTGAGTATAGATCTGCAAGTCATGTTCAAAAAGGCACACATAGCATCTTAAATCAACAGTGAGTCCTTTATTTATCATTGTTGAATGGGAAGAGAAGGGAAAATAGTGGAAAGTACCTAATCATTCTTTATTTTTGTTTTATTTGTAAACCAAGTTGTTTAAAATTGAGGAGTACATTTATTTTCATTATGGCCAAATTTTACTCTTTCATTTTATATCTCCCTTATTTTTATTTGTGGAACTGGAAAATTATCTGATTTACTACTTTTGAGTCCTTCTTTAAAAATTATCTTAATAAGAGGTGTTTTTCTTGGGAATTTATCCAATTATCCCAAGAAAAAAAAGACCATCTCTTTGGTATTTTGACTCTGCTTAATCATTAGACTATGAACAAACAAAAAAAGCTATGAAAAGTTATTGAAGAGTGACATTAGTGAAAATGGTGTAGTAAGGAACTCCAAAAGCCCACCCCTCCACATAACCAATGAAAAATCTGGTCAAAGTGGCCAGAATCAACTTTTCTAGAACTCTGGAAATTAATCAAAAGACTTTAACAGTCAGACTAAAACTGTATCAAGAAAAACCAGCAAAATTTTGTTAAGAAAAGCAAGAATTGTGGCATTTTAGCTAACCATGGTCTCATTTCCCACTCCCCAGGTCAGTGGTTTTAAACAAAAAGCCTGTATGTCTGGCATACATATTAGTACCAGAGGGAGCAGAATGGACCACATCTACAAAGAATCATAGTTGTTTTGACCTAACTTGTGTCTCCACGGAAGACCAGCTCAAAAGGGTTTCCTTTATCTCACCTAACCCAGAATGCTCCCAATGCTGAGGTGGTTACCCAGGGGACATTTGTAAAAATATTTATAAGCAAATGTATTAGTTGTTGATTATGGCAATGGATAACAGTTGGGGCAAATAATAGACTAAGTAAAAGTTGGGAAGACAATCTGGAGAATTAGATGCTTTGGGCATTAAGGATATAAAGCCTAAGCGCTCACCTCTGGCTGAACTTCAAGCTCTAAACAAGTAGAAATGAAAAGTAAGGCAGAGTTGTAAACTGCTCAGCTGAGTGTTGAAGATGTGTTCCAAAACACACACAGAGCCCATCTACAGAGATAGGAAGAGGTTTTGTTGTTTCTAGTTATTTAAGGTAGTATCTATCTAGTCACTAGCTCACTGTGAAGCTAATGAGCAGAGAGACTTCCATTATCCCACACAGCAAAGAATATAGACTTTAAAAAACCAGTTCAGAAAAGCCAAACAAATATATAACAACAACTAAAAAAAGCAGCAAAGAAACTGTGGGTAGAGGGTAAAATCATTTTCCCAGAATTGGCACATTATAATATTTAAATTTTCCAGTTTTCAACAAAAAATTATGAATCATGCAAATGAATAAGAAAACATGATCCATGTATAGGGGAAAATAGCAAGTAATAGAAACTGTCCTTTGAGGATCACAAACTTTGGGCTTATTAGACAATGACTTTGAAATCACATATTTTAAGTATTTAAATTAAAATCTAAAGGAAACATGAACAAGGAACAAAAGGAATTGTGAGAATATGTCAACAAATAGATAATGTTAATAAAGAGATAGACATTATAAAAAGGCATCAAATAGGAATCCTATAGCTGAAAATTATAAATGAAATGAAAAATTCTCTAGAGGGGCTAAATAATGTATTTGAGTAAGTCAATTGAGTCAAGTCAATTGAGGGTATCCAATCTGAGACAGAAAGAAGAAAGAATGAAGAAAAATTAACAAAACCTAGGACAGTTGTTGGGTACCATCAAGTGTACTAGCATGTACATAATGGGAGTCCCAAAAGGAAAGGAGAGAGAGAAAGGGACAGAAAGAATATTTGAGTAATTAACGGCAAAAAAACTTCCAAATTTGAAGGAAAACATTAATATACACATTCAAGAAGCTCAATGAACTCCAAGTAGAATAAGTTAAATTAGATCTATGCTGAGACACATTATAATCAAAACATTGAAAGATATAGACAAATGGAGTATCTTGAAAACAGTAACAAAGTGACTCATCACTTAAAAAGGGTCCTCCATACAATACTAGCTGATGACTTATCAGAATCCAGAGAGGCCAGAAGTCTGTGAAATGTAATTTTCAAAGTGCTGAGAGAAAATAAAAATTGTCAACTGAGAATTCTATGTCTGACAAAATTATCCTTCAAAAATAATGGAGAAATTAAGCCATTCCCAGATAAACAAATGCTGGGAGAATGCATTGTTACTAGACCTGCTTTACCTGCTAAAGAGGGTCCTTCACAGTGAAAAAAAAACATACTTGACATTAATTTAAACCCACACAAAGAAAAAGAACACTGGTAAGGGTAACTACATAGGTAAATATAAAAGTCAGTACTAATATATATTGGCTAATATATTAATTTTTATATTATAAAATATGCATATATTGATTATAATTAAATTGTAATTATATTTATATGTTGGTATATTAATGATTAACTTATATCATTTATATATAATAATACATTGCATATATTAATATATGCTTGTCTTGTTTGTAACTTCTCTTTTTCATACCTGATTTAAAAGGCAACTTCATAAAATAATTGTAAATGTATTTTTGATGGATGCTTAATGTATAAAGATGTAATTTGTGAAAATAAAAGCATAAAGGGGGAGATGGAGCAAAGATTTTATATTCTATTGAACTTTAGTTGGTTAGTTGGTATTAATTCAAACTAGATTATTATAAATTAGGATATTAATTTGTTATTCCTATGTCAATCACTAGGAAAATAACTACAAAGTAATAGTAAAAAAAAAGACAAAGAAATTAAAATGGTGCAGTAGAAAATATGTATTTAATACAAAAGAAGGAAATAATGGAGGACTTGATAAACAGAAGGGATATAACATAGAAAGCTAATAGAAAAAGCAAAAAAAAAAAGTAAGTCATTCCTTATAAGTAATTACATTAAATGTAAACATCTTAAATTGTCTAAGTAAAAGTGAGAGGTTCACAGAATGGATGAAAAAACATGATCCAACTAGCCACTGTCTACAAGAGACCCACTGTAGATTCAAAGACACAAATAGGTTGAAAGTAAAGGATGAGAAAAGATATTTCATGAAAAAAGTAACCAAATAGAGCCAAATGGCTATACTAATATAGCCAGATGGCTATACTGCAATCAAGCAAAATGTACTTTAAGACAAAAAATTGCTGTAAGACCCAAAGAGATTATCATATGATAAAAGGGCCCATCCATCAAGGAAATAAAACAATCATATGTATATGTACATAAATTAAACACCCAAAAATACATGAAACAAATACTAACAAAATTAAAAGGAGAATACAGTTCAACAATAATAGTTGGAGATTTTAGTACCTCACTTTCAATAACAGATACACGGCTAGGCAAATGATCACTGAGAATAGACTAGACTAGAAGTCTTCAACAACGCTATAAACCAACCAGAACTACTAAACATGTAGAGAGCACTCCACCCCACAAGAGCAGAATATACATTTTTCTCAAATGCACATGGAACATTCTCCAAGAGAGACTGTATGTTATACCATAAAGCAGTTCAATAAATTTAAAAGATTATATCATATATTCTCTGACAATGGGATAAGTTAGAAATCAGAGAAGGGAAATTTTCAACTATGTGGCTATTAAACAATATATTCTTAAATAACAATAAGCCAAAGAAATCAAAAGGGAAATTAGAAAAAACTGTGAGATGAATGAAAGCAAAAAACAAAAAATACCAAAATCATAGGATGAAATGTGAAAACAGTGCTGAGGACAATTTAATAATCACCTGTATTAAAGAGAAGAAAGATCTCAAATCAATAACCTGACTTTCTACCTTAAGAAACTAGAAAAAGAAGAGCAAATTAAACCCAAAGCAAGCAGAAGGAAGAATATAAAGATTAGTGCAAAGATAGAGAATATGAAGCAATAGAGAAAATTTTAAATCCAAAACTATATCCTTTGAAAATATCAACAAAATTACTAAATTTTTGGCTAGAGTGACCAAGAAAAAAGAAAAGAGAGAGAGAAAAGAATCAAAGAATCAAACTACTAAAAACTAAAAATGAAAGTGGGACATTACTACACATCTTACTAAAAGAAAAGGGATTCTAAGACAATACTACAACTACTGGTATATCAACAAAGTAGATAAGATAACCCTAACAATGGACAAATTGCTAGAAATGCACAATCTACTAAAGTTGTCTAAAGATAAAATAAAAAATCTGAATAGACCTATGACAAGTAGGGAAATAGAAACAGTAATCAAAAAAACTTTCAACAGCAACAAAAAAGTCCACAACCACATAGCTTCACTGGTGAATTCTACAAAATGATTAATGAAGAATTAATACTAATCCTTCTCAAACTCTTCCAAAAAATAGGGAGGAAATATTCCTAACTACTCTATGAAACCAGTATACCTCTGTTAATAAAGCTACACCTAAAGAAGAGTGAGAAGGAGGAGGAAAACAAGAAGAAATTAAAGACACAAATAAATTGAAAGACATGCCAAATGTCCAAGAAAGGTGAAAGGATAGATTAAATTGGTGTAGTCATATAATGGAATATTATTCAGACATAAAAAGAAGCACTGATACATGCTACAACATGGATGAGCCTTAATAACAAGCTAAGTGAAATAGGCTATTTGCTAGTCACAAAGTATGACTTCTTGTATGATAGATTTTATTTGAAATAGCTGTCCTTAGTAGGCAAATCCATAAAGACAGTGGTTTACTGCTTTCCAAGGTCTGGGGAAAGAGGGGAATGGAGAGTGACTGTTTAATGGATATGGAGTTACTTTCGGGGGTGATGAAATTAGCTAGTGGTGATGGTTGATTAACACTGTGAATATATCAAAAAACACCCACTGAATTATACACTTTAAAATGGTTAAAATGATGAACTTCCTGTTATGTGAATTTTATCTTGATAAAAAATTTTAATTTATTGAATATATCATATTTACTTTTGTATTTTATTATGAGAATTAAAATATTATATTGTTATAATACATATAATAAACATATTTAACTTTCTATGAGTAAAGTAAATGACATAATTCTTAATTTTGCACCAGCTAGGATATTTTTTCTCATTAAAAGTAAAGAAATGGATTATAAGGTTATTTGAAAATACCTCTTAGGCAACTGCCTGAAAAGAAAGAAAAAGTAGGATTTCCTGTTTAGTAGGAGAACTGGGCTGTTTGAATTAAACAAATGTAAACATTTTTATCTCAAATCATTGGATTCCCAGGAATAATGGACTTTACTATAGCTTCCAGTTATATTCATTTAAATTCAAATTTGGGACTAAAATCAAAACTCTTTCAAGTAAATTAAATAGGCACACAAATTTATGTCTGTCTCTAGCACTGGAGGTAGATCTCCTTAATGTAATTAAATCCTTCATCATTTGGAGCCATTCTAAGAGTGCACTAATTGTACTCACACTGGAAACTTTCAGGCAATAAATCATGAGCTAGGACTCTTCCTTCAGTACGATTACAGCTCTGTTTTAGCATGAATGTGCTTTCTCTCAGGGCTTGCTAATGCCTTCAGTTATAGCATACCAAATTCCTTCTGAACTAAACCATAATGTAATGCATAGTGCATCCTTCAAGATATGTTTGTTTTATGGTATTTAGGAGAGGCTGGAAGAAACAACATCGATAAAATAAACACACCAAAACTGGTATCATCTGATATCAACTGTTTTTTATTACTACTCATTAATTCACTTGACAAACATTTATTTAGTGATTGTTCACTTTTTACTTAGGCACTGATCTTGACAAGGAATTAATGTTTAAGATTCGCTGTTTTCAAGGAGACCACAGTATCTTGGGGGATATAGAGACAAAAATAGAAGTAATGATCACTTAAAGTGGCAAGTACAACGACAGAAATATGTCAGGGTGAGAACACAGAAGAGCATACAGCATAACTTGGATGGTGAGGGAAGGCTTCTTAGAGGAGTAAATTTGTTTCTGTGGGTAACAAAGATGATTGGCGAGAGGGGAAAAGGGAAAGTAAATCTAGGCTCAGAATAATCATTCATGAAGATGCACAGGTAAGAAACAACATAAAGTGCAGGAAAACTGCAAGATGCTTTGTGTAGAAAGGTTTAGACCAAGAAAGGCTTTGTATGCTATCTATGTTAAAGAATTTGTATTTTACCATGCTGGTAATGGAACACTACTATAAAGATTTTTAAGTAGCAGCAAAGTACAGATTGATTTGTATTTTATGCAGTACATTTCTGAAGGAATATGGAATTTCAGAGGATACACTAGAAAATTTTAAAGTGAATAGTTTGTGTGACACATTCTATGCATCATGAAAAGCTTACAAATTTGTAATATGTCTCTACTGAAAATTAAGAGGACTTTTTGGCATATATGGGCATGGATTTAAAAACTGAGAAAGAATGACACTTTTAAATCTAAGTGGTATTTCCTTCAAAGGAATTTTTTTCCAACTTGAGAGTAAAAATCAAGCAAGTGGTTAGAGATTAAGCCTAGGATTAGGGTTTGGGATGGACTACTGCTATTATAAAAATCCCAATCTTTTGAAACACAAAAAGACTTCATGTATCAGGTCCTGGATACTTGCCTCCAGTGATATCTATGGATTCTTCAATTCCAAAACAAGGCTCAATGCAATAAGTAACATTTGATTGGACATTTTCCAGAAAACTTGAAGAGTTAAATAAAAAAGTAAAACAAAACAAAACAATCAGATTACCACAAAATTCAGTCAGCATGGTACTTTCTGTTTTGCTTTGTTTTTAGACAGTTTTCAGTAACTGTATTAGATTGATTCTCAGTGTGGTTATTGCAAACATTGTAAAGACCCCAATGCATTGTAAAGACCACAGTGCACAAGCATTTGGCAATGCCGACAATTGCTCTGCAGTAAATCATGAATGTAGATATGGCCCGACGACAAAGCAGAAAAGAGTTGAGATGAATCCCAGATAAAGCATAAAAGCATAGACTTCTCTTTTTTTGCTTTGTCTGAAAACTTTCATCCCATAATTTGAAACAGTGTCTTATTGTCCTGAACAAAATCCCTCCTTTCTCAGAGGAAAACACCATGAAAATTAACGTCCACTAACATCAACGTTTGTTTGAAGTAAAGAGTCTATTATAACTCCATTAGAAGAGAATTGCTTGTGGCATCAAATTACTGTGGGAAACCAGTCCATGCTCCGCCTTCTCATACACACATCCCTAAGACCCCGTAGAGAATCCATTAGTGGGACCCAGAGTCACACTAGCCTATAATTTTTCTTTGCCTTAGGAAAACAGTAGCCTGTAATTTTTCTTTGCCTGGGGTTTTAAAAAGAAAAGACCATCACTGCTGGGTCTCATGCATGCTGTCATAGTCCCAAGTCCAACACATATCCTAGTGACCGTCTGGACACCTTCTCAAGAAAAGAAGACTAAACGGGGAAAGCTTTTCTTGCTTTAGTTTATCCACTGAACAAGGAATTCTTTTTAGTCAAGCTCTTTTCTTGATTTTCCATTATAAATTAGGTTAAAGATTCTCAAATATTTTGTTTTAGTTTAATATTAAATATAGTCTGTTACCAAAAGTTTTCATTTGATTTTGTAAGCTTTATATGAAGGATATGGAAATTTATATATATAGTGTTAAAACAGATTCTTTGTCATTATAGAAGGCCATATTTTAATGATTGTAGTATAATGCTTAAATACTTAAGTACATCAGCCTGATTTCACCTATAAGATGGTGTTTATCTAGTTGTGAACACAAAAAGTTACTATTAGAGTAGGTCAAATATTAATTATGTTTACTCAAAGATAATAATTTCTCAATTTTTTATGTTAATAGAGGAAAAAGAAATATAAATCTTAGATGAGGATAGTCTATATGTTTAAAAAGCACATTTTAATTCAGGAACTTAAAAACCTCCCCCAAAACTAAACTACCTTAATGAGTGGAATGATTTGAATCTTCTCTAGATTAATTCTTCTTATGCCTTAGAGTAATGATAAAGCAGCAATATCTTCCCAGAAGTGAGTTTTGTCATATTTGTTCCTTACAAAACAACCAGAATTTATTCTTTTCACAACAAGCTGAATTATCATTCTTCAGCTCAAATTTTCCCATGTCATCTCATCTAATTCAGAATAAATTCCCAAGTTTAATTATTGCTTACAAAAGCCTACATAGTCTGGCCCTGTTCATTTCTCTAGACTTGTTTCCTTCGACTCTGATTCTCCCTTCTGCCCCACTGCTTTGCTGTGTTGTCTTTTTTGCTGTTCCTGGACTGCGCCAAGCACACTTCCACCTCATGGCCTTTGCAATTGCTTTTCTCTCTGCCTGGGGGACTATGTACATTCATGTCTACATATCTATCTCTTTATAGATAGACACATATTACTGTATCCCCCACATGTAAGTTTTTGTTCAAATATAACCTTAAAAGAGAGACCTTCCCTGACCACTCTAATTAGAGCAGCACATCCATCCATTTTCTGTCCATACTTCTTCACCTTGCTTATTTTACCTAATAGTACTACAGAACACTAACATTGCACAGGTTTATTTGTTTATTGTCTGTCTCCCCCTACTAGGATGTATAGCCCTTGAGGGCTGAGACTTTCTTTAATTCTCTGAAAAGTCTGCAGTGACTGCAGAGAGGTCCTGCAACAACATCTGAGAGGCAATGAATTTCCTACGCCTATACTAGGGAACGTGCTTTAGTGACTTCATGTTAAAAAGTAATTTTAAAAGTTGGTCTGTTTTGAAAAAAGAAGTGTCAGCTTCCAAGCTGTCTTTCAACTTCTCAAAAACCTGCTTAAAATATAAACGATTATATAAGCTTTAAAAACGAGCTTGCTACTTTGGCAAAGAGACAACCATGGAATCTCTTGCTATTTATTTCCTAGTGCTTGGTTTTTCTTCTTCAAACTATTAACCCCTTTGCTGGTAAAAATATTCTTATAGAATCCTTTTCAGTCTTAAAACATTTGTCCAATTTTATGGCCTGTGATTGTGGTCATATATGTATCTTAGTACTTGCTCTTCAATGTTATTTTTAAAAATTCACATGTTCATTAACTAGGCAAACTATTTAGCAGCAATATTTAAACATCAGGCTTATGTATATGATTTAAACATCTTGCTTCTGTGATTTTTAGGAAATATTTGTGTGTGCATTGAGACTGAACAGAAATCAGTTTTCATCCAGTTTACATCCTTGGATTAAAAGTTTCAATACACAATTACACACTTCACTTAAGGTCCAATTTTATCACTTTTTGCAACTGAGCAAGGCAAATGTATTGCCATCTCCATGTGAGGTTCATATTCTGCAATATTTTGACTTGCAAGAACTTCCCAGATCCATCCAAAATGTGAAAGGGACAGAAATATGTGGAAGAGTTTTACATTATCACACACACAAAAAAAAGATTCCATAAAGCATTTGAAATTTTCTTATAAGGAAATTCAAGGAAACTCTCCTAGAATTCTCCATCCCCTGGATATTCTTAGTTATAAGTACTCTTCTTACTTGTTAAGGACACCTTCCTAGCATTCTTTGCATTGATAGAATTCTATTCTGCCCACTTCTGTGAAGTTTGGGAAAAGCAAATTTGGGTTTCTTTTCTGGGGTCAAATATTATGTTGCTGTTTGTCAAATACCCAGATGTAGCAGCAGTTTTTCCCCAGGTGTGTTTCAGTCAAACCTAATATATCTGCTCAGTGTTATCCATCACAACAAGAATAATATATTTGTTTTTTTCCCCCATATATACATTTCAGAATCAAACATAATTTGGTTTTTGGCAAATGGTGAGTGGTGTATTATTCAGATTCCTTTTATTTTTTTGAGAGGGCATCTCTCATATTTATTGATCAAATGGTTGTTAACAACAAAAAATTCTGTATAGGGGAGTCAATGCTCAATGCGCAATCATTAATCCACCCCCAGCCTAATTCTCAGTCTCCAATCTTCTGAAGCATAACGAACAAGTTCTTACATGGTGAACAAATTCTTACATAGTGAGTAAGTTCTTACATGGTGAACAGTGCAAGGGCAGTCATCACAGAAACTTTCGGTTTTGATCACTCATTATGAACTATAAACAATCAGGTCATATATGAATATTCATTTGATTTTTATACTTGATTTATATGTGAATTCCACATTTCTCCCTTTATTATTATTATTATTATTTTTTAAATAAAATGCTGAAGTGGTAGGTAGATGCAAGATAAAGGTAGAAAACATAGTTTAGTGTTGTAAGAGAGCAAATGTAGATGATCAGGTGTGTGCCTGTAGACTATGTGTTAATCCAAGCTAGACAAGAGCAATAAAACATCCATGGATGCAGTAGATTTCTCTCAAAACAGGGGGGTGAGATTCTAAGCCTCACCTCTGTTGATCCCCAATTTCTCACCTGATGGCCCCCCTGCGACTGTGCCTGTCTTAGGTTGTTCCTCCCTTGAGGAATCTTACCCATCTCTGGCTAACCAGTCATCTTCCGGGGCCATACAGGGAAATGTAAAGTTGGTAAGTGAGAGAGAAGCCATATTGTTTGAAAAGGTTAGCTTTTTACTTCTTCGCAGATTTATGCCCTGTGGCTTCTATGCCCAGCATTTGTCTTGAGGTATCTTTACCACTTGGAGGAATTATGATACTCAGTGAATTCGATATGAGGCACAAATTCTACTTAAGGGTTGTAATTAGGAAGGAAGAAGAAAAGCTATAGAGGTAGCAGACAGAAGAAAACATGGGAAGATTGATTATTTCTTTGACATATCTTCTTGTAGAGTAACTTAAGCATGTATAGGTTTTAAACTACTAATTAAATTGTGCACACATTGACATAATAGGAATACAGTTACATAACCAAACCAGATCTATAATTACCAGCCATCTCCAGTGATGCCAAGAAAACCAGTTAGGCACCCTAGGCATTTGTGAAAATTTGTCTATGATATAATGGATATTGTTCAACTGTACTTGAACAGTCTGGGAGAAATCAGACAAATTAAAACAACCCATTCCTGGGAACTGTTCATATCCCATATGTTCTTTTAAGAGTAGATAGTCTGTAGTTGTAAGATTTTGGAGCACTACAACTTGCACTTCTCCTAATTCTTGGTTGAGTTCCA
Source organism: Manis javanica (assembly GCF_040802235.1). NCBI lineage: Eukaryota > Metazoa > Chordata > Mammalia > Pholidota > Manidae > Manis > Manis javanica. The sequence goes on along the minus strand of NC_133157.1, from coordinate 176,848,610 downwards.
ACAGTATAGATCCAGTCAAATTTGTTGTTTTACTGAAAGCACAGGCCAGCTTAGATATCTCCTTCTTCATTCCAATGGCAAGTCCAGGAACTGGTGGGATGAATGCAGCTACAGCTGTAGCATCACCTGGATCTTTGTTAAGGTTTTTTGATGATCATCTTCTGGTATGACTCTTCCAGAGAGTGCTGATGTTGGAAGTTCTTCATCATATCATATATTAGTTCATTTTCTGGGTAGCCAAATTAGGCTTTGATCCTCTGTATAAACACAAACAGACCCTGTGCCCACACTTTGATATGCCCTTCATATCATTGTGTAGAACTCATTGGAGGTCACCACACAGGAACTGATTTTTTTTTTTAAGAGAAAGGAATATTATCAGAAAAGTGTACCTCCATAGCCAATCATCTGACACCCTTTAAGTGATCAAAATTAAAGATATTTAAGGCATGCATTAACTGTTGATTTATAGTTAGATTTATCCTATCAAGGAGTAATCCCCCTTCTCTTTATTTCTTTTTTTTTTTTGTTATCTTTAATCTACACTTACATGAAGAATATTATGTTTATTAGGCGCTCCCCTATACCAGGTCCCCCCTATAAACCCCATTACAGTCACTGTCCATCAGCAAAGCAAAATGTTGTAGAATCACTATTTGTCTTCTCTGTGTTGTACAGCCCTCCCCTTTCTCCCACCCCACCATGCATGTTAATCTTAATATCCTTCTTCTTCTCCCCTCCCCTTATCCCTCCCAACCCACCCATCCTCACCAGTCCCTTTCCCTTTGGTACCTGTTAGTTCATTCTTGGGTTCTGTGATTCCGCTGCTGTTTTGTTCCTTCACTTTTTCCTTTGTTCTTATACTCCACAGATCAGTGAAACCATTTGGTATTTCTCTTTCTCCGCTTGGCTTATTTCGCTGAGCATAATACCCTCCAGGTCCATCCATGTTGATGCAAATGGTAGGATTTGCCCTCTTCTTATGGCTGAGTAGTATTCCATTGTGTATATGTACCACATCTTCTTTATCCATTCATCTATCGATGGACATTTAGGTTGCTTCCAATTCTTGGCTATTATAAATAGTGCTGCGATAAACATAGGGGTGCATCTGTCTTTCTCAAACTTGATTGCTGTGTTCTTAGGGTAAATTCCTAGGAGTGGAATACCTGAGTCAAATGGTAAGTCTGTTTTGAGCATCTTGATGAACCTCCATACTGCTTTCCACAATGGTTGAACTAATTTACATTCCCACCAGCAGTGTAGGAGGGTTCCCCTTTCTCTACAACCTCGCCAACATTTGTTGGTGTTTGTCTTTTGGATGGCAGCCATCCTTACTGGTATGAGGTGATACCTCATTGTAGTTTTAATTTGCATTTCTCTGATAATTAGTGATGTGGAGCATCTTTTCATGTGTCTGTTGGCCATCTGTATTTCTTTTCTAGAGAACTGTCTGTTCAGTTCCTCTGCCCATTTTTTAATTGGGTTATTTGTTTTTTGTTTGTTGAGGTGTGTGAGCTCCTTATATATTTTGGATGTCAAGCCTTTATCAGATCTGTCATTTTCAAATATATTCTCCCATACTGTAGGGTTCCTTTTTGTTCTATTGATGGTGTCTTTTGCTGTACAGAAGCTTTTCAGCTTAATGTAGTCCCACTTGATCATTTTTGCTGTTGTTTTCCTTGCCCGGGAAGATATGTTCAAGAAGAGGTCACTCATGTTTATGTCTAAGAGGCTTTTGCCTATGTTTTTTTCCAAGAGTTTAATGGTTTCATGACTTACATTCAGGTCTTTGATCCATTTTTCAATTTACTTTTGTATATGGGGTTAGACAATGGTCCAGTTTCATTCTCCTACATGTAGCTGTCCAGTTTTGCCAGCACCATCTGTTGAAGAGACTGTCATTTTGCCATTGTATGTCCATGGCTCCTTTATCAAATATTAATTGACCATATATGTTTGGGTTAATGTTTGGAGTCTCTAATATGTTCCCCTGGTCTGTGGCTCTGTTCTTGTGCCAGTACCAAATTGTCTTGATTACTATGGCTTTGTAGTAGAGCTTGAAGTTGGGGAGTGAGATCCCCCCTACTTTATTCTTCTTTCTCAGGATTGCTTTGGCTATTTGGGGTCTTTGGTGTTTCCATGTGAATTTTTGAATTATTTTTTCCAGTTCATTGAAGAATGTTACTGGTAATTTGATAGGGATTGCATCATATCTGTATATTGCTTTGGGCAGGATGGCCATTTTGGCGATATTGATTCTTCCTAGCCATGAGCATGGGATGAGTTTCCATTTGTTAGTATCCCCTTTAATTTCTCTTAAGAGTGACTTGTAGTTTTCAGAGTATAGGTCATTTACTTCTTTGATTTGATTTATTCCTAGGTATTTTATTCTTTTTTATGCAATTGTGAATGGAATTGTTTTCCTGATTTCTCTTTCTATTGGTTCATTGTTAGTGTATAGGAAAGCTACAGATTTCTGTGTTTTAATTTTGTATCCTGCAACTTTGCTGTATTCCAATATCAGTTCTAGTAGTTTTGGAGTGGAGTCTTTAGGGTTTCTTATGTACAATATCATGTCATTTGCAAATAGTGACAGTTTAGCTTCTTCTTTACCAATCTGGATTCCTTGCATTTCTTTGTTTTGTCTGATTGCTGTGGCTAGGACCTCCAGTACTATGTTAAATAGCAGTGGGGAGAGTGGGTATCCCTGTCTAGTTCCCGATCTCAGAGGAAAAGCTTTCAGCTTCTCGCTGTTCAGTATAATGTTGGCTGTGGGTTTATCATATATGGCCTTTATTATGTTGAGGTACTTGCCCTCTATTCCCATTTTGCTGAGAGTTTTTACCATGAATGGATGTTGAATTTTGTCAAATGCTTTTTCAGCATCTATGGAGATGATCATGTGGTTTTTGTCTTTCTTTTTGTTGATGTGGTGGATGATGTTGATGGATTTTCGAATGTTGTACCATCCTTGCATCCCTGGGATGAATCCCACTTGGTCATGGTGTATGATCCTTTTGATATACTTTTGAATTCGTTTTACTAATATTTTATTAAGTATTTTTGCATCTACATTCATCAGGGATATTGGTCTGTAATTTTCTTTTTTGGTGGGGTCTTTGCCTGGTTTTGGTATTAGGGTGATGTTAGCTTCATAGAATGAGTTTGGGAGTATTCCCTTCTCTTCTATTTTTGAAAAACTTTAATTAGAATGGATAGTATGTCTTCTCTGTGTGTCTGATAGAATTCCGAGGTAAATCCGTCCAGCCCAGGTGCTTTGTTCTTGGGTAGTTTTTTGATTACCGTTTCAATTTCTTTGTTCATAATTAGTTTGTTTAACTTTTGTGTTTCTTCCTTGTTCAGTCTTGGAAGGTTGTATTTTTCTAGGAAGTTGTCCATTTCTTCTAGGTTTTCCAGCTTGTTGGCGTATAGGTTTTCATAGTAGTCTTTAATAATTCTTTGTATTTCTGTGGAGTCTGTCATGATTTTTCCATTTTCATGTCTGATTCTGTTGATTTGTGTTGATTCTCTTTTTAGTTTGGCTACAGGCCTATCTATTTTGTTTATTTTGTCAAAGAACCAGCTCTTGGTTTCATTGATTTTTGCTATTGTTTTATTCTTCTCAATTTTGTTTATTTCTGCTCTGATCTTTATTATGTCCCTCCTCCTGCTGACTTTAGGCCTCATTTGTTCTTCTTTTTCCAATTTCGATAATTGTGATGTTAGACTATTCATTTGGGATTGTTCTTCCTTCTTCAAGTGTGCCTGGATTGCTATATACTTTCCTCTTAAGACTGCTTTTGCTGCGTCCCACAGAAGTTGGGGCTTTTGTTGTTGTTGTCATTTGTTTCTATATATTCCTTGATCTCTATTTTAATTTGTTCGTTGATCCATTGATTATTTAGAAGCATGTTGTTAAGCCTCCATGTGTTTGTGAGCCTTTTTGTTTTCTTTGTAGAATTTATTTCTACTTTTATACCTTTGTGGTCTGAAAAATTGGTTGGCAGAATTTCAATATTTTGGATTTTGCTGAGGCTCTTTTTGTGAGCTAGTATGTGGTCTATTCTGGAGAATGTTCCATGTGCACTTGAGAAGAATGTATATACTGTTGCTTTTAGATGTAGAGTTCCATAGATGTCTATTAGGTCCATCTGCTCTACTGTGTTGTTCAGTGCTTCTGTGTCCTTACTTATTTTCTGCCTGGTGCATCTATCCTTTGGGGTGAGTGGTGTGTTGAAGTCTCCTAAAATGAATGCATTGCAGTCTATTTCCCCCTTCAGTTCTCTTAGTATTTGTTTCACATATGCTGGTGCTCCTGTGTTGGGTGCATATATATTTAGAGTGGTTATATCCTCTTGTTGGACTGAGAACTTTATCATTATGTAGTGTCCTTCTTTATCTCTTGTTACTTTCTTTGTTTTGAAGTCTATTTTGTCTGATATTAGTACTGCAACTCCTGCTTTCTTCTCGCTGTTGTTTGCCTGAAATATGTTTTTCCATCCCTTGACTTTTAGTCTGTACATGTCTTTGGGTTTGAGGTGAGTTTCTTCTAAGCAGCATATAGATGGGTCTTGCTTTTTTATCCATTCTATTACTCTGTGTCTTTTGATTGGTGCATTAAGTCCATTTACATTTAGGGTGACTATTGAGAGATATGTACTTATTGCCATTGCAGGCTTTAAATTCGTGGTTACCAAAGGTTCAAGGTTAGCCTCTTTAGTATCTTACCACCTAACTTAGCTCGCTTATTGTGCTGTTATATACACTGTCTGGAGATTCTTTTCTTCTCTCCCTTCTTATTCCTCCTCCTCCATTCTTCATATGTTGGGTGTTTTGTTCTGTGCTCTTTCTAGGAGTGCTCCCATCTAGAGCAGTCCCTGTAAGATGCCCTGTAGAGGTGGTTTGTGGGAAGCAAATTCCCTCATCTTTTGCTTGTCTGGGAATTGTTTAATCTCACCATCATATTTAAATGATAGTCGTGCTGGATACAGTATCCTTGGTTCATGGCTCTTCTGTTTCATTGCATTAAATATATCATGCCATTCTCTTCTAGCCTGTAGGGTTTCTGTCGAGAAGTCTGATAATAGCCTGATGGGTTTTCTTTTATGGGTGACCTTTTTCTCTCTAGCTGCCTTTAAAACTCTTTCCTTGTCCTTGATTTTTGCCATTTTAATTATTATGTGTTTTGGTGTTGTCCTCCTTGGATCCTTTCTGTTGAGGGTTCTGTGTATTTCTGTGGTCTGTTCGATTATTTCCTCCCCCAGTTTGGGAAAGTTTTCAGCAATTATTTCTTCAAAGACACTTTCTATCCCTTTTTCTTTCTCTTCTTCTTCCTGTACTCCTATAATGCAGATATTGTTCCTTTCGGATTGGTCACACAGTTCTTTTAATATTGTTTCATTCCTGGAGATCCTTTTATGTTTCTCTATGTCAGCTTCTATGCATTCCTGTTCTCTGGTTTCAATTCCATCAATGGCCTCTTGCATCTTATCCATTCTGCTTATAAATCCTTCCAGAGTTTGTTTCATTTCTGTAATCTCCTTTCTGGCATCGGTGATCTCCCTCCGGACTTCATCCCATTTCTCTTGTGTATTTCTCTGCATCTCTGTCAGCATGTTCATGATTTTTATTTTGAATTCTTTGTCAGGAAGACTGGTTAGGTCTATCTCCTTCTCCGGTGTCTCTGTGATCTTGGTTTCTCTGTAATTTTGTCTTTTCATGGTGATAGGAATAGTTTGCAGAGCCGGGACTAGTGACGGCTGGAAGAACTTCCCTTCTTGTTGGTTTGTGGCCTTCCTCTCCTGGGGGAATAACGACCTCTAGTGGCTTGTGCTGGGTAGCTGCGCACAGACAGGGCTTCTGCTTCCCGCCCGGCTGCTATGGAGTTTATCTCCACTGTCACTGTGGGCATGGCCTGGCTCAGGCTGCTGCTCCAAAGTGGTGGAGTTGCTTTGGAGAAGGAACGGCTGGAAGGCTATTTATCTCCATAAGGGGCCTCCATGCTCCCTGCTGCCCAGGGGATTAAAGTGCCCAGAGATCCCAGGATTCCCTACCTCTGGACTAAGTGTCCCTCCCTGCCCCTTTAAGACTTCCAAAAAGCACCTGCCAAAACAACAACGACCACACACACAAAAAAATGGCCGCTCGTTTTTCTTTATTCTCCGGCGCCAGCCTCGGGCACCCGCTCGCTGGTCTTGCTGCCCTGTTTCCCTAGTATTGGGGTCCCTGTCCCTTTAAGACTTCTAAAAAGCACTCACCACAACAAAACAACAACATAAAAAAAAGATGGCTGGTCGCTTTTCTTTTGTCCTCTGGCACCCACTCGCCATTCTTGCTGCACTGTTTCTGCGCTCTGGTCCGGATGGCTGAGGCTGGGTGTTCAGCAGTTCTGGGCTCCCTCTCCCTTCGGCTCACTCAGACCTCTCTCCTGGCAGAAAAAGTGAACAGAGACTTAATGACCAGCTGGGAGCTGGGGGGAGGGGTGCTCGGGACCCACCGGGCCGGGGTTTGTATCTTACCCCCTTTGCAATGCACTGGGTTCTCACAGGTGTGGATGTGGTCTGGATGTTGTCCTGTGTCCTCTGGTCTTTATTCTAGGAAGAGTTGTCTTTGTTATATTTTCATAGATATATGTGGTTTTGGGAGGAGATTTCCACTGCTCTACTCATGCCGCCATCTTGGCCCCGCCCTCCTTGTCCAGATTCTTTACAGTACATTTTTCTGGCAGCAGAGGACCTAAGAAAACACTTATAGGATATTTACCAATAATAATGTCTGCTTAGATACACCCATTTAGATAAATTTTCCAGAATCATTTCTTTGGCATGCTTTGGATTTATGTATAATGTATGAACATTGCAACAATATACTTTATCAGTTAACTTTTCTGCCTTCCCATCCTTTGTCCTATTCTGGTCAGTAATTTTACTTCCACATGTGTTATATATCCCATTATACATTGTTACTCTTTTTGCTTTAATTAGCCAAATACATTGTAATAGTGTTTTGAAATAACAAGTAATCTTTAATATTTGCCCACAAATGTATCATTTCAGGCCTGAATCCTTCCTTTGGGCAGATATGAATTTCTATCTGAAATCTTTTTCCTTTAGCCTAAAGAACGTTTTTGAGTACTTTTAATGCAGGCCTCCTAGAGACAAATTCTCTCAGATTTTGATAGTCTAAAAAGGTCTTATTTTACTTTCATTTTGAAAGACATTTTTAGTGGTTATAGAATTCTAAGGCCACTTTTTTCTCCTTTCAACTCTTTAAGGATATCATTTCATTTTCTTCTGGCTTACATTATAGGTAATGGGAAGTTATTTCAATTTCTTATCTCTGTCTTCTTATATGTAATGTAATGTATCATTTTCCTCTGAAGACATTCTCTTTATCATTGCTTTTTAATAGTTAGACTATGATGTGCATAGGTGTGGTCTTACTGATATGTATCCAGTTTTGGTTTCATTGAGCTTCTTGAATTTATAAATTTATGTATTTTACCAGATTTATGAAATTTTCAAACTTACACATTCAAAATTATTTCATGCTCTATTTCTCTCCATCAAGAACTTCAATTACATGTGTGCTAGAGAGCTTCTTAATGTCCAAAATGTCATTAAGTCTCTGTTCACTTTTTCTGTTTATCATTTTTCCTCTCTGCACTTCCGTTTTGATAGATTCTGGTGCGCTGATTCACTACAATGAACATTTTCTTCTGTGGCAGCTAATACATAGTTAAACTCGTCTACTGACATTTTTGCCTCAGGTATTCTATTTTTCATCTCAAGAGGTTCCAGTTGCTTATTTTAAAACTGGACTTCATTTTTTTCTCTGATTATGTTATTTTCTTTTCAATTCTTGAGCGTATTTACACTTATTTTAAATTTATTTTCTGCTCATTCCATCAGTCTATATAAGGGCTCAGAAACTGTAACTCATGAGACTGTTTTGGCATAGACTATGAGCTAAGAATTTTTTTTATATTCATAGAGAATTGTAAAAAAAACACACACACATGAATACATAACACAATAAAACAAAGAAAAACATGACACAAGTGTTGTCAAAGCTGCAGAGAAATTAGGACCATCATACTTTGTAGTAAGAATGTGAATCAATGTAACTACTATAGAAAACAGTCTGGTAGTTCTTGAAATGGTTAAAAAACATATAGTTACATAGAAACCAAAAATTTCATTCCTTGTATATACCCAAGAGAAATGAAAACCTATGTATATACACAACTTATTAACTTGTGTAAGAATGTTTATATAAGCATTATTCATAATAGCCAATAAATAAAAATAGCTCAAATGTCCTCAAAAAAGAATGGATAAATGAAATGTGGTATAGCCATACAAATGTGGTATTGAGCCATAAAAAGGATGAAACACCTATTCATGCTATAACATGGATGAACCTTGGAAACATTATGTTAAGTGAAAACAACCAGTCACAAAAGACTACATATTGTATGCTTACTTTTTGATGAAATGTCCATAATGGGCAAATCCATAGAGGCAGTAAGTAGATCGGTGGGTGATGAACTGTGGGTGATGGAGGCTTGGGATGTGGTAGCTAAGGGGTACAGGGTTTTTTCTTAGAGTAATGACAATAATCTGAGGATAACTGTGATGGTGGAAACACTACTCTGTGAATACAGAAGCCATTGTATTATACACTTTAAATATTGCATGTGATAGGGGTCCAGTTTCATTATTTTGCATTCGGATAGCCAGTTGTTCCAGCACCATTTGCTGAAAAAACTATTCTTTCCCAAGTTGAATTGTCTTGGTTTCCTAAAATTGTTAGTTTTATTTTGGATCCCAATAAATTATTTCAGTAAACCCCATGAGTCTCCAGATACCACCGAAAACTGCTATGAGAATAGACTTAGATATTTGTATTCATTATAGGATGCTCCCAGAAGCCACTTAGAAAGCAAGTTTTCAAAGTGTCATAAATCCTTCAGAGATAAAATGGTTATGTAGAGTAGCACAGATATAATATATAATTGAACAAAATGTGGTTTCTAGCCAAATGAATGGCACCTAATTTCTTTAAAATATTTAAGCCTGTCTACATCATCCATTGCCCATCTCAGGCTAGGATAAGACTGAATATGATCCAAGTATCCTTTCATACAATTTAGGTTTTCTCACCCAAATAAAGATAAATTTAAAGCTATACAGTTTTCCCCCCTTGTCTAAAGTTTTGTCTCTATAGTTTCAGGTACCTATGGTCAACCATGATCTGGAAGCAGATGATCCTCCTTCTGACATATCATCAGAAGGTCAATGGTAATCTAACCATACATCACAATGCCTACATCATTCACCTCACTTCATCTCACTGCATAGGCATTTTATCACCTCACAATATCATAAGAACAGTGAGTACAGTACAATAAGATATTTTGAGAGTGAGAGATGACCTTCACTAACATTTATTACAGTATATTGTTATAGCTGATGTATTTTATTATTATTGTTAACCTTTTACTGTGCTTAATTTATAAATTAAACTTTATCATAGATATGAATGCATAGGAAAAACATAGTATATATAAGAAGTTCAGTACTATTTCCAGTTTCAGGCATCTACTGGGGGTCTTGAAACATATATGCTCTGAAGATAAGGGGGAGACTACTGCATTTTGAAATCCTCAGTTATGACTTTAAGTTGTCAGGATAGATAGACTTCTGTCAGTGAAATTTGTCTCACAATGTGCTGTGTGGCCTCAGCATATTTCTAAAACAAAATGAAGATGATCATAAAACCTCTTAATATTGGTATAGCACCTGGCAAAAATTTGGGCTTACAGTCAGGAATCGTTACATGCTAGCTATAATTATTCAGCAAATTCATTGATTATCTGTGCCAAGCATTGTGTTAAGCACTGGAAATAATAATATAAATAAGACAACTGCTTCATTCTAAGGCAAGTATTGATATATGTTGTGTCATCCAACCTCATATATATTTGCTTAAATATTTCCTTTAGGGGCGTGTTTTTATGCTTAGAGTCATCCACTCTGATCTTTAGATATTCAATGGCTTCTTTCTTTTTATTTACCCCCCAAAATAGAACCCATTAAATAAAATACAAGTTGATCAAATATCGTTAACATTTTGAATAAACTTTTTTATGCTAAGGTATGTGTTAAGGTTCATTCAAGCCATTTGTTTCCTCAAACATCCACCAATCCAGTCATCAAAATTTATGAAGCACAGATTTATCTAAGGCCAGATATTGAACAAGATACTGGGCATATAAATAAGACACTATTCCTAAACCAAAAGAAAGAAGATAGGTTAAGTTATTTATATGAACATCAAGAATATAAGACAATATGATAATTGATTATTACTATAAACAAATCTGTAAGTATTCAAAGGAACATGAGGCAAATCTGTTTGAAGGTATGTTGGCAATGGGTTATGATCTTCAAAACTAAAAAAATTCAACAAGAATAAATGAAAAATTTCTAAGTGGAGGAAACAGCAGTTCAAAGAGTAAGATTTTGTTAGGTGGAGGGAAAGAAGAAAGTCAGGGATTTCTCCCTGCTGCAGAAAAACATAATATCGTAAGGATATAAGTAAGGAAAATGACTGTTAGTACTTTTAAGGTGACTGAGGGCTACTCCAAAATGGCTCAGTCTTTTCCTTTCCCTCCCTTTTAAATTCTCTTCCTTTTGCCTAATCCTTGCTTCCTCTCAAATCTCTGTTAGATAAATAGCAGGATTCAGACCCTGTTCTGAATATTGCCTCACTTTACCACTTCATCGTGATGGGGGAAACTGGGCTCATTGATATGAATAAGATAACCAGGACGTCTAACTCACAGCTTTGGGGCCAGTTTCTGCATTCCTATCTCAAGTGTTCCAATATTTAGTACACATCACCTATAGGAAACATGAAGAAATTGTTCAAGGAACTTGCAGGCTTAGTGAAATTAGCCATACATGCAAGCAAAAAAAATGTCAAGGTTAGTTGTGTCTTCAAGGCTGAATAAGATTAAAAGTATGACCACCTCAATATTTCACCAGTCATGCAAAATAGGTCCTGAACAGATAAATACAAAAGAAAAGTTAAAGCATAATGCCCTATATTTCTCACTATCACAATTATATGAATTGTATTGCCAATTCATATATGGAGTATTTGGCCATTAAAAATTAGGCTGGGCCTTATATGATCCAGGTGGACATATTTTCCCCAAACAAGAAAAAGCTGCTTTATTCAGGGCAGGGAAAGTTTCTTCTTTCTCTTGGTTCTCTTTCTTGTTCTTCCTTTATAACTTCCCATTCAAATACCATCATAATATACCTGATGTATTAAAGATAAGTACTCCACCAATGAAAATTAAACTCAAGAGTAAGACACCATTTAATAAAGAGAGAGTCTCTGTGCTTTCAACACAAAAATATCCATTTCCAGGACAAAGACCAGATGTATTCTTAGCCAGGACCCCCAGTTGGCACTCCCATCAAGGAATGAATGGGACTGAGGTTTCCCTGAGGTTTAAATTGTATACCCAATATCCAGTATGAGGCACTAAGGGCAATGTTTGTGATAAGGAATCCTAACTCTTAGTGAAGGCTTGGGGTTTGATGTAAGTGAATGATAATGTGCTTGAGTTGTTGATACTGAGAGTAGTAGGGAGGGTGAATAAATGGTAATACAGAAAAATGTATAGCTATTGGTGGATATTAAATACAACCCACTAGAGATCTAGCAAGCTGAAAGGAAAAATTTTAGATTTTACATGGATTATGTATAAATAAAACTAAGTGAAGCCACTTACATGAGTTACTCACCATATTGCTATTTATGGCTCAATACAATAACGATATAGGTATTATTAAATATATAAAATCATTTTTATAAATATTATTTGATTAAAGAGATAATCTATATGTGTGTATAGTTGCCATGGTTTGTCTCATTTAAAAGGTCATCCGCTTACAAGATGAAGAAAAAATAGAAGAAACCTTACCATTATGATAAATATATCATTAATATAAAATATTCAAAATAATAATTCACAGTTGAGACTATAACTATTTTGCTTAATGGAGCAGTCTATTGTTTTTATTTTTAATTTTACTTGAACAGACTGATTCCTGTTTCCCATGTCTTTGAGTCATTATAATCATTTGAAAACAAACACTTCATGTCATATAACCTAAGCCATGAATTAGTTTCTGTTGATTGCCAGTGGGTTAGTGATCACGCTAGCTTACTGGTCAGATTCATGCACCTTAACCAGATAACCTGTAATCTCATGAATTAATTTCTTATGACAAGCCCTTGTGTTTATTGTGATATCTTCTTCAGCAGTGCTTTCCTCACAGTTATTCTTTGAGTATAAGTTGAGTAAGGTCAACTCGCTTCCTGAAACCAGAGCTGATTCTACTTTGTCCAACAAGAATAAAAAAATCTAAGAATATAAATAGTTTAAAGATACTTTTTTTCTACTGTAAATGACACACAGATGGTGCTTAACTGTTCTCTGAATCAATTCCAAAAATGTACAACATCCTTAATAGAAGATGGTTGAAGTTCTAGGAAAATCTTTAGAACTTGTAAGGTTTTTCTAGATTTTGTATTGAAATTTTATTACTTAAAAAGTTGTGTGGAGGAAAAGCCAATGTCATAGAAAATATCTTTGAACGATATTTAGCAATGTCTGCTAATGAAATGATTTACTTTGAACATTTATTGCATGGATAATAAGACTTTAAAAACCCAAATACTTTTGACTTCACCCACACCCTCTGGTTAGCTTGTAGGCTCACAGATGGTGCTTTTAACAATTTTATTTGAATTTCACTCTTTCTTGAAAGATGTATCATTCTGTTTCCAGAGCTCTATCTATCTACATGTTTTATTTTCTTACATTTAATTATTACCTCTTCTCTTTCATATTTCATCTCCTACTTTATACCTTTCTTCTTACTCTTATAATAGGGAGTGATAAAAGCAAGGGAGGAGCAGGTAAATGGAGGAAAATGAGAAGAAAGGGAAAAAGGAGGGAGGTCAGGATCTGCAAATCATGATTCCTATAGAAGGCCTGGCACACACCCACTGACTCTCACACATAAGCCCACGTCCACATCTACCATGCCAGTATTTCTCATCATAGAGTGAAGGATGACTTAAAAACAGTCCTGGACATTCTTGGGATCAAAGAAACCAAATACACATCATTAAAAGAGAGTAGTAAATTATTAGACAGCATCCCCATCCTCGAATGGAGAAACCCTGAGTGCTCAGATTCAAGAAAGTGGCCCATGCTTCCCACATCAAAAATATTCACAAGAGGTTCTGGGCAAAAGCCCAGTATAGTTGAGATAGTACTTCTACATGAAGCAGGGTCTCTTCTATCTTTATTGTTTTCCTGTTTAAAAAATTTTATATACAGGGAATCATACAGTATGAAATCTTTTGTGACTTGCTTCTTTCCCTTAGCATAATGATTTCAATATACATCCACATTGTGTCATATATAAGTACATACTTTTATTTTAATTTCTGAGTGGTAGTCCATTACACCACAACTTGTTTACCATTCATCAGTTGCTGGATACCTGGGTTGTTTTCAGTATTTGGTTATTATGAATGAAAGTGTGATGAACACTTTACTACAGGTCTTCGTGTGCATTCATTTATTTGGGGGTATATATCTTTAACAGAATTGCTGGATTTTATGTGCATGTTTGATTTAGTGAAAAACTATCCAACTGTTTTCTAAAGTGGCTGTATCATTTTGCATCTCACCAGCAATATTCAAGAGGTCCAGTTGCCCTACAACCTCACTGACCCTCACCAGCAATATTCAAGAGGTCCAGTTGCCCTACAACCTTACTGACCCTTGGTATATTCATTTTTTATTTTAAATTTTAAGTCCTCTATAGTATTTTTATTGATATCTGATTATGGTTTTAAGTTGTATTTTCCTAATGACAAATGATGTTAAGCATCTTTTTATGTACTTGTCACTGTTCACATACCTTCTCTGATAAAGTTTTGGTTCAAAGGTTGTACCCATATTTGGGGTTGATGTCTAATTATTATTCAGTTGTAAAATTTCCTTATAAATTCTGTACATAAGTTCTTTATCAGAATGTTTTGAAAATATTTTTCCTAGTTTGTGGCTTTTTTATTTTCTTAAGAGTATCTTTTAAAGAGCAGAATCTTTTAATTATTATGAAGTAGAATTTGTTGATTTTTTTCTTCTATGATTCATGCTTTTTCTACCCTATCAGGAAATCACTGGGTATCCCAGAGGCATAGAGAGTTTCTCTTAAGTTTTCTTTTAGAAATTTTATAGCTTTGGTTCTTATGTTCATGTTCATGTTTCATAATATTTTTGTTGTCAAAGTACACTTTTTTCCATATAGATATCAAATTGTCCCAGCACTGGTTGTTGAATAGATTATTCTATTCCCATTGAATAATCTTGCCAAGTTTGTCTGAAGATAATTAACATATGTGTGAATCTGTTTTTGGAATTTTATCTGTTCCATTGATCTATATGATTGTTCTTATGACAATACCATGCCATCTTTAGTAATGTAGTTTTATGAGTATTTAACTCAGGCAGTGTAAGTGTCCAGACTTCTTTTTCTACATGTATTGAGTGTTCTAAATTCTTGGTATTTCCATATAAATTTTAATAAACTTAATACCTACAAAATAGTCCTGATGTGAATTTGAGGGAGATTGCACTGATCTCTAGATCAATTTGGGAAGATGTAATATCTTAACAATATTGAGTCTTTCAACATGATGTATTTACATTATTCAGAAATATTTTGTAATTTTTAATGTACATGTCTTAGATATATTTTGTTAAATTGATGGGAAGAATGTGATAGTATAGTCATTTTTTAAATTACCATTTCTAATTATTCATTTCTAGTATAGAATTCAATTGATTTTTGACTGTTATATCTTATGACTTCTAACTTACCATTTCTTGATTTTATCAGTCTTATTGTAAATTTGTATTTAAGGTTTTTTGTATTTATAATCATGTCAGCTGTGAATGAAGAGAGTTTTATATATTCCTTCATAATCAGTATTCTTGACTTAGTGAAGTGACTATGACTTCCAACAATGTTAACCAGAAGTGTTAGGTTTTTAAATTTTTAAAGTTTTGTTGTGTTCTATTATTGAGAGAGGAATGTTGAAAATCTCCAACTGTAATTGTGGATTTGTCTGTTTCTCCTTGCCATCCTATTATTTTTGGTTCATGTACTTAAAAGAATTGTCACAAGTTGCTTCACATCCTTCCTTTAGGATTGCTAGTAATGTGGTATCTTCCTGATTTAAGTGACCTTTTCTCACCATGCAATTTATTTCCTTATCCATTTTTCTTTAGTGTTTCGTGGTATGCTTTTCATCCTTTTAACTTACCCTATTTGTTTCTATATATTTAAGTAAATTTCTTGTATATAGCATATATTTGGGTCTTTTCTGTATTCAATTTGATCATCTCTACCTTCAAATTGCAATTTTTAGACCATTTACATCAAATCTATTTGTTGATATACTTGGGCTTAAATCTGTTATCTTGCTATTTCTTGTCTAGTGTCCCATCTGTTCTGTTTCTTTCTTCTTTTCATGCCAGCTTTTGAATTAATTGAGTATTTTTATAATTCTGTTTACCTCCCTTATAGGCTTTTTGGCTATACATCTTTGTTTCATTTCTTAATTGTTGATATGTGTTTTATAATATGCATCTTTTGCTTAGCATAGTTTACCTTCACATAATAGTATGCCACTTTTTGCAAACTGTAGAAAACTTACAACAGTATGCTTCTATTTCCTCCCTCCTACCACTTCTATTATTATCAGGCATCTTACTTTTACATATGTTATAAACCCCACTGTTTTAATTTAATTTATTTCCTTTAAATTTTTTTAAATATCCTTTTTGTTAGAATGTCAGTGATCTTTGGAAGAGATTAAAAATAAAAAATATTTTATCTTTTATCACATTTTTACCATTTCTGGTGCTAATTTATTTCTTTGGGTGGAAACAGATTTCCTACTGGCTCACATTTTTCTGCCTATAAAACTTATTTTAACATTTCTTATAGTGCAGGTATGCTGGTAATAAATACTCTCATTTTTTTTTAATCTGGAAAATTATTTATTTTGTTTCTATTTTTTAGAGATTTTTGTTGGGTGTAGCATTTTCAGTTGGCAACTTTTGTTTTGTTTTGTTTCTTTACCCAGTCAAGACGTCGCTTCAATGACTTCTGGATCACTTTCTAATAAGAAGTCTACTGTCATCATCAGCTTTGTTCTTCTCTGTATGTTCCTGTTTTCTCTGACTGTCATCCCAAACCGTACTACTTGGTATGCTGATTATTTTTAGCTGTAGACATATGAAAAACAGCAAATTCAGGAAGAGGCCTTTTTCTGAACTCCTCTTATCTCCCTAAAGATAGATACTCGAAAAGGTACTCAGTTATCGTGGATGCCTTCTTATCACAGGAGAGGAGACTCGAAGTCACACCACACCCAGACACACTTTGTTACAAACCATCATACCCTCCCTCCCCCCCCTCTACTCTGCCAAGGGCCCATGCATCCTTCCTAAAATCATTTATTCCCCCTAAAGAGGCTTGCGTTCCCCTGCCCTTTCCCCACTAATATGATATTTAATCCTAAATTCTAAAGCCATTTCTTTGAATTACTCATTTTTCCTGGGTATCTCCCATGTGTACATGAGGTATACATACTAATAAAATTCTGTTTGCTTCACTCTTGTTAATCTGTCTTTTATTATAGGAGTCTTAGCCAAGAACTCAGAAGGGTAGAGGAAAAATGATTTTTCTCTTTTATACTGGCTTTAGTCAATTTTGAAAAATTCTTGGCCAGTATCTCTACATATATTATTGTATTCCCATTTCTCCCCCTTTTCAATTTGGAATGCCAGTCTAGGTATTTTATAGAGTTTGATAATGTCCCACATACACCACAAATGCCCTGGTAGACACTTATGCTCAATGTCCAGAAATTACACTGTTACATATTTTAATTTATTAAGTTTACCAATAGCACGTCTATGGTAAATGATAATTCATGTGCTATTAAATTTACGTCTAGGGAAAAAAAACAGAATTTCACATTTGCTTTGCATAGGGCACTTAAGTAACTATCCTTGAGATTCTCTGTGAAGGAGAATGTGATCCATTGAGTTATGCACAAATTCCCTGACTGCAGACAGACAGTGACACAAGGAATATCCAAAATGGATTGCTGCCAAAAACAAGGAAAACTAAGGCAGACTTTTCTGACCCAAATGACTCAAATTTGCTTGTAGACATTTGGTGTTTTAACAAACAAAACATCCATTAAGTTAGGCCATCTGGAAAGTGCTTCTGTACTTGGACCATAAAGTCAGGGCTCTTTATGCTTTGTTATCTTTAGCCAGATTATTTGTGATGATGAGATTCAGATACTCAACATTAGAAGATAGTCTCAATATATGACTTACTAAATTTTTTTCTGATGTTGTTTATTCTCATTTGAGGTCTTTTTAAACTATATTTTTTATTACCATATAGTTGATACACAATATTATATTGGTTCCAAGTGTACAGCATAGTGATTTGACAATTATCTACATTATTAAATGCTAACCCCAACTAGTATAGTTGCTACCTGTCAACATAGAAAGATATCACAGAACTCTTGACCATATTCTCTATGCTGCACTTTCATCCCCATGACCAATTTATGTTATGATTAAGATATTACGTCTTTTTATCCCCTTCACCTATTTCAACCATCTACCCCAACCACTCCCACTTGGTAACCACCAATCACTTCTCAGTGCCTATGAATTTATTAATGCTTTGTTTCTTTTGTTTTGTTTTTAGATTCCACATATAAATGAAATCATATGGCATTTAACTTTCTCCTTGTGGCTTATTTCAGTTAGCATAATACTCTCTAGGTCCATCCATGTTGTTGCAAATGGCAGGATTTTTATTTTTTATGACTGAATAATATTCCATTGTATGTATGTACTACCTCTTCTTTATCCATTCTTCTATTAATGGTCACTTTGGTTGCTTCCACATTTGACTATTATAAATAATGTGAAAATAAACATAGGGGTGCATATATATTTTTGAATCATAGACTTTGTTTTCTTTGGGTAAATTCCTAAAAGTGGAATTACTGATCCTATTGTTTTTCTGTCTTTAGTATTTTGAAGACCCATATACTGCTTTCCATAGTGGTTGCATCAATTCACATTCCCACCAACAGCATAGGAGGGTTCCCTTTTCTCCACATCCTCACCAACACTTGTTATTTCTTGTCTTTTTGATAATGTCCATTCTGACTGGTTTAAGATGATATCTCATTGTAGTTTTGACTTGTATTTCCCTAATGATTAGTGAGATGGAGCATCTTTTCATGTGCTTCTTGGCCATCTGTATGTCTTCTTTGGGAAAATATCTATTCAGGTCTTCTGCCTATTTTTAATCAGGTTTTTTGTTTTTTGGGGTTTTTTTTTGGTGTTGAGTCATGTGAGTTCTTTATATATAATTATGGATGCTAACCCCTTATCAGATATATCATTTACAAAAATATTCTTCCACACTGTAGTTTACCTCTTTTTTTTATTGATAGATTCCTTTGCTGTGCAGAAGGAAGATTTTTTAGTTTGATGTAATCACACTTGTTTTTTGTTGTTGTTGTTGTTTGTTTTTGTTTCCCTTGCCTGGGAAGCTGTATCCAGAAAAAAATTTCTCTTGTTTATGTTCAAGAGATTTTTGCCTATGTTTTGCTCTGAGAGTTTTATGGTTTTATATCTTACAGTTGTTTTTAATCCATTTCAAGTTCACTTTTGTGCATGGTGTTAGGGAGTAATCTAGTTTCATTCTCTTACATGTAGCTGTGCAGTTTTCCAACATCATTATTAAAGAGACTGCCTTTTCTTCATTGTATATTCTTGCCTCCTGTATCATACATTAACTGACCATATATGTGTGGGCTCTCTATTCTGTTCCATTGATCTATGGGTCTCTTCCTGTGCCTGTACCATACTGTTTTGAATACTATAGCTTTGTAGTATAGCTTGAAGTCAGGTTGTATAATACTCACATTTTGTTTTTCTTTCTCCAAATTGCTTTGGCTATTCAGGGTCCTTTGTGGTCTGTATGAATTTTAGGAATATTTGCTCTAGCTCATTGGAAAATACCATTTGTATTTTGATAAGGATTGCATTGAATCTGTAAATTACCTTTGGCAGGATGACCATTTTGACAATATTAACTCTTCCTGTCCATCAGCATGAGACAGATTGTGTCATCTTCAGTTTCTTTCATCACTGCCTTATAGTTTTCAAAGTATAGGTGTTTCACCTCCTTGGTTAGATTTATTCCTAGGTATTTTATTCTTTTTGATGCAATTGTAAATGGAATTGCTCTCTTGATTTTTCTTCCTGCTAGTTTGTTGTTAGTATATAGGAATGCAACAGATTTCTGTGTATTGTTTTTGTATCCTGAAATACTTACTGAATACAGTTATTAGCTCTAGTAGTTTTTTGTGGAGTTTTTAGGGTTTTCTAAGTCTAGTATCATGTCATCTGCTAATAGTGACAGTTTAACTTCATCCTTACCAATTTGGATGCATTTTATCCCTTTTTCTTGTCTAATGGCTGTGGCTAAGACATCCAGTACTATATTAAATAAAAGTGGTAAGAATGAATATCCTTTTTTTGTTCCTTATATTAGGGGAAAAGCTTTCAGCTTTTCACCATTGTGTACGATATTAGTTGTGGGTTTGTTGTATATGGCATTTATTATGTTGAGGTATTTACCTTCTATACCCATTTTGTTGAGAGTTTTTATCATGAATGGGTGTGGAATTTTGTCAAATGCTTTTCAGCACCTATTGAGAGGATCATGTGGTTTTTACCCTTCTTTTTATTAATGTGGTGTATCACATTGATTGATTTACAAATATTACTTTATATTTGTATATTGATTTACAAATATACTACCTTTCCCTCCCTGGACTAAATCCCACTTGATTGTGAGGGATGATCCTTTTGCTAATATTTTGTTGGGGATTTTCACATCTATATTCATCAGGGATATGGGACTGTAATTTCCTTTTTTGTAGTGTCTTTGTCTGATTTTCATATTAGAGTTATCCTGGCCTCATAGCATGAGTTTGGAAGTATTCCCTCCTCTTCTATTTTTCGGAATACTTTAAGAAGGATGGGTATTAGCTCTTCTTTAAATGTTTGGTAGAATTCAGCTGTGAAGTCATCTAGTTCTGAACTTTTGTTTGTTGGGAATTTTTTGATCACCAATTCAATTTCGTTGCTAGTAATCAGTCTGTTCAGATTTTCTATTTCTTCTTGGGTCACTCTTTGAAGATTATACATCTCTAGGAATTTGTCCATTTTTTCCTAGGTTGTCCAATTTATTGGCATATAATTTTTCATAGAATTCTCTTATAATTCTTTCAATTTCTGTGGTATCAGTTGTAACTTGTCTTTTCTTCACTCATAATTTTGTGTCCTCTCTCTTTTTGTTGATAAGTCTGGTTAGGGTGTTCTCTATTTTATTTATCTTCTCAACTTGTCAAGTTAGATAAAGCAACTGCATGATTGATCTAATATTTATTTTCTTTTGTGTGTTAGAACCAGCTCTTGGTTTCATTTATTTTTTTTTATTGAGCCCCTTAATCTGGCTGAATTGCACACTATTCTGAATCCCGCAAGTCATGTTCTCCCCATCATGTTACTTGTAAATTGATGTTTTAGTGGTAAGTAATGGATTTGTAGAGCTGCATGTAAGGATGGATGTTTATTAACATATGTTCTCATTGAAGACTGTAAGTGCAGATTATACAAGTAAATTAGTGAAATGCCATCATTATTATTTTTATTGTCAGATGAACATTACTAGTACTAATGCTTTTAACAAGTCAACAATAAAACGGTCAGCAAAATCATTGAAAAGATGGAAATTCAAGATATTGACTAAAATCATCCTTGAGCCATTTTGGGTAAGGCACTAGTATTATATTTTCATGAACAAAAATGGAAATGAATACTTTACTTACTTTCACCCTTAGGATTGCCCTCACAATACCATTCTCATCTAGAATGTCTCCCTTTTTCACCTCTATCAATTCAAACTTGACCTTTGCTTTAAGGCTCAGCTGGAACACCACCCCTCTGACAGAGCCATCATCAATCTTTTATTCCTGGGAAGACCTAAAACAATTATAGAATATACAGTTTAGCAATTGTATTCTGTTATAGATTTTCAATATTGTTTAATAGATATTAATTTTTTCCTCAACTGAAGAGAGAAAGGTGTCCCTCAAAGCTTCTATAGCTGTGCTAGGTATTTTCCCAGTGATTCTTCTTTGATTGTGTTTAAATATTCTAGTGACTCTCAAAGAAACAACCAATTATACTGTTTTTCTTGTTATTTAAATCTTTTTCTTATTTTAGTCAAAGATAATAATAGTCTGAGCCAAAATTCTATTGCTAATTCATTATTTAATCATATATAAAGTTTATGTTTGTGTGTATTTTACCTATTGCCTTCTTAATAATTCTTCTTTAATGTACTCTGGTCAGTACAACATATTTTATGGAAAATTGAAAATTTGAACTCAAAATCTTTAACAGAGTCTTATTTTACATTAGTTGCCTCAATGAATAAAAAGGTTTGTAATAATTCTGACTTCTTCAAAAATCAAGAAAAATATCCCTAATTTTATATCGATAAGAAAGAAATTATAAAGCATCATATAATTTTTCTGCTTCAGAAAAAAATAATCCATAATAGCTAGCATCAGGAAAATTAAAGTTGTGGCTACAAACACCATAAAACTAGTTTATTTGCATTTTTCTTTTGTCAACAATACATTTGACATCATGTAGACAATGCTAATGTGTATACAATGCCAAAATATTTACCATAATAGTCAACTAACATGTGGGGGGGAATAAACATGATTTCTTTTGTATACTTGATGCTGAACAACTGGTTTGACTTATTTTCTGTTTTTTTATTGGAAACAGCCATGTTGACTGATATTGTAGAAATTTATATTCCGGTCCCTCAAATTTAGACTAAAAGAGAATGGGGTAAAGCATGCATATATATTTTGCTTCTGCCCAGAGACCCTTTGCCCCTCTATAAAAACTTAGATGCATGATCTTGGCTTAAAGGAGACAGGTTTTCCCATCACCAGGTCTAGCGGCAGTCTGCTGAGGAGAAGGGGGGAAATGCTCTATTGATCACAAAAAGAAATTTTCTCAAGAAGCTTCTACCTTTACAAATACAAGCTCAGCTGAAAACTGTTGATACTGAAAGCACAGTAAATTGATTCAGAAGAGGAAATGATCACTTTTTCATCAGAAAAGGCCACCATTCAGCACTTTTCCTTTATTTAAAGTACAGAAAATAGTTTTAAACTAAGCAATCATAAATTATGTTCTGCCATATTCTAATTAAACCATAATTTTTTCCTTGCTTTTGATAATAATTCAGATTCTGACAGTTTCCACTGAGGTGTAAGAACATTAAATTATAAACCCTAAGACCTATTTTCCAAGAAATGTACTGAGGTAAAACCAGTATCTAATACTAAAGGGAAATAAATCTAGGAGCCAAAGATTTAGATTCAAGTCTCTGGGTCCTTATTAAACAATTCTGCTTTATCATTAACTAGTTATGTCACCTTGGGCTGGCTGCTTCAACTGCCTGAACCTAATAATTCTCTCATCTATAAAATACAATTATCAATACAATGCTTTATCCTTGTGTGGTGAGATTAAATGAAATAAAAGATAGTAATATTCTTTGAATCCTCTAAAAAGTAAAAAGTAAATAAAACAAAATTTAAAAATCAGAAGCTCAGATCACTGACTTCTTTGTTGTTATTATTCATATCATCAGAGAGCAAATGGACTGTAGGACTGTCACACCCTTTCATATACTTGGCAGAGCTGCAACAATTCAATCAGTGTCCCCTAGAAATACAGATGCCTGAAGTCCCACCCTCTTTGAGTGTTTAGCGTCAAGTTATATAAAGCAACTGCATGATTGATCTAATATTTATTTTCTTTTGCGTGTTAGTGATGTGTGAGCAGAATCTATATAGATGTATTCACATTTGGTCAATCAAAAGCAGAATTTTTAAAAATGCACAAGATGTAAAGGGTGCCAAGCAAAGATGGCAATCACAGATGCACATGACTGTTAACTGTACAGAATCTTCAGCTCTTGAAGAGAGCCTAGAAATTGAATCCTCCACCTCCCACCTCATGAGAGAAGCCTCTCTACAATTTTATGACCAGCCAAATCCTTTTCATTACATCCCTGCAGCCAAGCATTTTCTTCTCCAGTCCATAACTATATGTGTCAGGTGATCTCACATTCATTCTTTAAATGGTATGATAGGTTTTCTAGATTTCTTCTAACATTTTTCTGGTAGGTGTCACAAATTGTTATGATGTCAGTTCTTGGCATAACATATCAGAGAATCTTATAGGGATGGAAGGAGGGGTGTGATGAAAACAACCTCTTTTCTCTGCTATTTAGATAACTTTAAAAGTGCTAAATATTTTCTAAAGTTATTTGAATCTAGTGTAGATTTACACAATCCTAAGTAAAACATGTTTCATTTCTGTTTGTGTCTATTTTTATGTCAGCATACATTTTTTTAATTAAATAGGATTTTTTAGTAGATTGTCTGATAGTTTCACTATACTAGGTATTTTCAAATGCTATCTGTTTATTAAGGTTGTGATAGGTATTCATAAGTATAGCTGGGCTTGTTTTGCATATAAAATTTATGCACAGATGACTTATTAACTTAGGTTCAGAAATTAATAAAAATAATTATATTCATTTTTAACTCATCACCATTCCATAAGTGCTCTAACATCACTATTCTTCCTTTTGTCCCATAGCGTTTTTCTCAAATGTATTCAAGGACTTTGCCAGAAAGGTAAAACGTCAAGTGTTTCCACCTATAGGTAGAAAATTCAAAACATTTGTATTGTCAGGAGCTAGAAAAGAAGAAAAATTGAAAAGAGGAAATTTTGAAAATGTTTAACCCATATTCCCCAGGCCTCAGAAGACTGACTTAAAAATGTAGTACTTTCTATTTTTGTTTTCAATGTTTTATTTTGGTATAGGCACACACCCTGTTCAACTCAGGGATGCTAGTTTATTGGGTTTTCTTCTCCCAAGTACTTTTGGGAATCCTCAGAGCATTTGTCATATGCTCTCAAATCTTTTCTGGTACTCACCTGCCTTTTGGACTAACCATCTGACTCTGGCCCCTCTCCCCCAAATCTGAGTTGAGCTACAGAACATGTGTGCCTCAGGGACAGAGGGGGTACTCCTCTTTTTTAGTTTCAACCCAAACATAGTGGCACACTCATCCCTCAATTCTCTATAGCACTGAAAGACTATATATTTTTAACAAAAGTATCCCTACAAGAAAAAACAGAAAAGTTAGAATTGGCTGTAGTTGTTTATAGAAACTATAATGTTAAGCCAGAAATCAAGGGTGTCCTGGCACCATTTTTTCCCCTTGGATCTTGGCCTGACTCATTCTGGCAAAAAGCAACCTTCCTGCCATCTCTTGTCTCTGCCATTTCATAGAGTCCAGCTTAAGCCCTGGTAGATAGGCAAGGAGAACTTCCTAAGTAACCTCCTGTCCTGTAGTCTAGATGCCAACTCCCTGAGGCAAGAGAGCAAAGAAATGGCTTTTCTTTCCTCTTGACTCCCCCACGGATCTTCTATTTCTGCCCTTGATTGACCTCCCCCCACTCTAATTCATGGGAACGTGCATTCCCTTCAGGGAGAACTCCACCCCCTATCCAAAATTGTTGTTTTCCCCAGGCTCCATTTAGGACAATCCTGCAATACAGAATTCCCTGGGCATTTCCCAAGTGCAGAATGCTTGGCATTGACCAAAGGCAACGGAGTTAAGGAGGGTGGGTTAGGCAGTAAAGCTTTAGTTTCTGTTTCCAGCATTTTGTGAGCAAAAACTTGCACAGGAAAACTTTACAATAGAGCTAGTTATGGAGCGTATTTATGGGCTAAGAACTATGATACGTGATTTATAGATATTATCAAGTTTGACCCCCACAAACACTTCCTGAAGCATTTAACAAGATGGTTTAATGGCTTTGCCTGAAGTCCTGTGAATTCTGAGGTCCAGGGCCGAAAGCGAAGCGGAGACTCAGCTGTCTTCCAGGCTCATCCTCTCCATAGTGACATCTCCCATTATTCTGCCTTCTGGAAGATGTTTTGGAGGAATAGCCAACATGACTCAATGGCAAACTACATGGGGGCCTAAAGGAGGTAAATAATCAGAAAGAATCAGATACTTTCAAAGTAAGAGTAGGCATATGGATTTCTAATCATTCACATAGAGGTGATTGTGCTTTGTGGAAGAGATGAGTTAGTTCTCAGGCAGTGATAATGAAGAGAGAAAAGGTATGGAACAAAGAGAAGGTGTTAAGCACTTCTACCCACAATAAGGCCCGCCACACACACAAAAAAAATAGTTAATAATAGAGCAGAGAAAGAATACCCAGAAAAGTAGAAGATTTAGAAATGGCAGGTTTTTAAAGTACACAGTATCTCAGAAACCAAGGAAGAAGAGGTTTAAAGAAAACAGATTTGATTACTCAAGACAAATGCAACAAAAAGGATCAAGCTAAAATGGTAAAAAAATGGGTTTGGCCATTATGACAGTGTAGTGACTTTAGAGAATGTCATTGCCTCCTGGTCATGTGGAGCCAGTTTACAGTAGTTAAACAGAGAGTGGTACCGAAATAAGAATGATGGGCCTAATTCTGACTTTCATACGGATTTTCTTCTTCATCAGCTTCTAAGTCATATAATCATAACTGCACATAATCTACATTTGGCACTCTAATGAGAATAGTTATTTCATTTGGACTTTATTCCTTTGCTGTCTGGTTCCCTCAACTATTCTCGAGTCACCCATTCATTCACAGGTACCCACATGCTCTAAAAGGAGTAGACATTGCTGTCCGGTTTCTAAGTCACAATGACTTAGAATAAGCAGGAATCCATGACAGTGGAAAACAGTGGGAAAAGACCTGTGTAATAATAAAAAGAAAGAGGACAGACATGATAGAGCTTTTTAAAGGAATTCTTTCCCTTCCCCACTGTTACTGTCTGGTCACAAATCATTCACAGCCAGAGTGAGCTGGGCTTGCATGACCTGACTTCTTGGCAGAGGCCTGACTGTATCACTTCTCAAAGTGGGAGTAGCCAGTCCTGATGCAAAGGCAGCCCTCGTAGATTTCAACATGGAATTTTTATGCAGTTGTGCTCGCTCTTTTTCAGTGTTATAAAACAGTCAAGCAAGATAAATATGGCTGGTAATTTATACTAGAAACTTGCATTGAATTATACTTTGATGACTTATTAAATAAAGGATATTACCAATATTACATCTGTCATAAATGAAAAACTCCACGTTTGAATGGATCTAATCCATTCATTGTTTTATGAGCACACTGGCCTCCAGAGAGAGTCACAAATCCAAATGATGTCCCTGAGTGATGGATTTTATGTTCTTTTCTCAGACATGGCTAAAAAATGTGTGAAATCCTTATGCAGAATGAGCATTCCCCTTTAGCCAAGAATTGAAAGGGTGTTTCATAGAAAGATAATCAGGAAATCTTTCTGTCCAGTGCAAAGATTATGAAGGGCAAGGTGATAAGTGGAAGATGAGTAGATAGAACCTCAGATAAACAAAACTGCATGAAGCTTTTTGTTACCTTACTAATCCCTGTAAAATCATTTGATAAAAGCATGAATTTGGAAGTCCAGTCTTCCTTCACTTGGCAAATGTTGTTTAACCCACCCATTGTGTTTTGCAACAAAGTCCAGGAAATTAAAAACTGCAATAGTTTCCTCATTTCCTTAGCCAAATTCCCTATTAGATATAATATTTTGCTTTGATTTGTCACGCTTAATCTCTCTGTGAACTATAATATCTTCCATACAATACACAATTTATTTTGTGTAAACCTAAGTCTAAAATAGAAATGGACAAATGGCATTGTTCTAGAGAATTTATACACCCTCTCTTGTGTAACCTTTTAAGACTTTTATAAAATATGTTATATTATTATCCTCATTTTTAGATAAGAAACCTAAAGAACAGAAAAAGATTTAAAAATTGTTTAATGTCAAATAGTATGCTTCATAGTTCTAGGACTCTCACTCGTAACCATTAAATATAATCCTTCATAAAAGGATTTAAAGAAGAAAATTTCCCAGATTGACTATACATTATTCTACTAATTTAAAGGGGTCATCAAGTGCCTGGGGCAACAGATGAAAAAAGATCTCACCAAAGCACATCTTTAGAAATTTCACAACAGAAGTGAGGAGCAGTGACTAACAGCTGAAAGAATAAACATAACCTACAAAGGAGTGAATAATCAGATGACATAAGACATTTCAACAGCAAGTTTCAATTGTGGAAGCTCATAGAGAACATTCACAAATTTTGGAGAAGTAAAGTTAACCAAGAAGCTTACACCCAGCCAGACTCTCGACTATTAGACAACAGAATGAAGATATTTGTAAACAAGTATCATCTATGGAAATTTACATGCTTTGTATTCTTTCTCAGAGAGTCACTTGATAGTATCCTGCAGCAAAAACAAATAAATAAACCGGGAAAGAGAAAGACATGGGCTTTAGAAAACCATCGCTGGGACCCCAAAGAGCAGTAACAGGCCATCCCGGATGATGTCGCTGCCCCAGGCCCTGACAGCCTTGAGCCAAGAGCTAGGAAGAGCAACAGCTTAAGGGGAAGGTCACTAAGAAAAAGGTCACTCATTAAAATACAAGAAATGATGGCATGTTTGTAGGAAAAAAAAGAAAGAAAGAGGATTATTTTAATTGATTGGGGAATGGGACAGAAGGGCTATTTCAGAAAGAGGAATTAATGGTTTGGTGGTGAGTACATTGGGGAAAGAATCAAGAATAGTTAATAATAGAGCAGAAGTATTTACTTGAAACAGAAGTATTTACCAGCTGAGAGAAGTTTATCTTGTACTTCAAAGAGGAAAATTTTTTTTAAATCTTTCCAATTAGGCCATCTACAAAGTATCTTCTTTCTAATTACCTTTTTCTCTGGCTGATGACGGGCATAGGGGAAGGAGTATTAAAGGGGCTTCCTGTCCTTCCCCGTCTCCGTTGTTGGAGTGTCACCTCTGGCCCCATCAACTTAAAGAGAAAGAGATCATTAAATCGGATCAGCCAACCCGGCTAGGATCTACAGAAACTTTCTCTGCAAATTTTCAAGTCTACACTGGTATTGTGGGAAGGCATTGGGGAAGGGGGAATGAAGAGAGAGACCCCTTTAACAAAGAAATCCACATTCAAAGTTGGAGTGGGAGTTAGTCAAGCAAAGTGAGCAGTAGAGAAAACCCTCCATGCTGACGGAACAGCTTGTCAGGTAGTGAGGAGATCATACCCTGTTCTGGAAAATGATAAAAAGTTCTGTGTTTCTAGTTTGTGAATGTTCATGTTTGAAAAACAAAGCAAAAAGGGGAGCAATTCAGAAAATCCTCCCTGAAGGAATGGACCTTCCAAACCTGAGCTGTTCAATGTGAAACAGTTCTGAATCCATGGCCAACTGTATGGAATTTACAATTTCCAACATAAAAAAAGTAAATAAGTAAGAAACAGAACAAACTCATGTGAATGGAGAAATAAAATTTTGCATAGAAATCCACAAAGCAAGGAAAATGGTGGAAAGCAAATAGGACCACACTGAGTAAAGATGATTTCCACAGTGCTAACATATGATGAAGGATTTAGCTATAGGTTTAAAAGACTGAAATCCTCTCAAGAGTATTTATAAACTATTTTCTCATATGAAAGTCACAGATGTTGGATGTTCATATTTAATATGGTGGGACTGGTTTCCCGCAGGGTGCATGTGGCTGTGGTTCCAGCTGATACTTGATTGGAAGAGCGGGTACCAGGACGGAGGCAGAAAAGGAAACCAAGCCACAGTTCATATCAAGGTGGCTGGGCCAGAGAACAGACCTGAGGTGAGGTCCACTAGAGTAAATCATTCAAATTCTAGTCTAAGGAACAGTCACTCAAAGATGATAACTGCCCTCTGAAATTTGAACAGTGAGAGTCAGGAAACCAAACAGCATTAATTTAGGACGTCTTCCGATCCAGGCCTGCACTGTATTGAAAGAACTGTTTCTTATTCTAGTGGTGTGTGAGCACGTATGTTTTTCACATGAAGGTCGTATTACTGCTTATGTTTTTCTTATTAACATGTTCCATACATTTTGGCTGCCTTTGTGCTATGCTACCATTCCATAACCATAAGATGAGTGATTGGAGAAAATTGCTCAGGAAGCAAGTCAGCCATCAGTTTGGACCAAGTGTGCTCAAACATCTTAGTGGAGCAACCCCACCCTCCAGAAGGAGACACAGTGGACTTTAATATCAAAGTCACAGTTGTGGGGAGTATATGACTTCTACAAAGAGGAAAAGTCTGAGGGCTATAGAAAAGAAGGTCAGGAGGAAGCAATATCGGATTTAAAGAGAACTGGAAGCTTTTGCAAAGCACATATGGGCAGTGGATTTCACTGAGTGAGAAGTTTGGGGACAAGCACTAGTGTGAAAAAAAAAATGCATGTATCTGTAATGCAATTTCTGCATATAGTCCCTGGAAATTCATGTGCTTGATGGTTCTGTGCTTGAGACCTCAGTCATTTCTCTTTCCCTCAGAAGGATAATTAACAATTATTATCACTAAAATAAAACAACTAATAAATACATGTAAAATATTCACTAGATTTCTATCTGCACTGGCTCTAGAATACACTGTCTCACTTTGAAGTAACAGAATGAAAAGCAAAAAAAAGCTGTTGTTTCTTAAAAATAAAAATGGAAAGCTACACAAACTGTATTACATCTTTTCTTATTACAAATAGATTATAAATTCCTTTTACAAAATTAAGGAAGTACAAATTAGCAAACTGTCCACAGGTTTATTTGAATTACATGATACCTAGCTTTATAATCTGAATTTTTTCATTTAAAGCAGACCATAAATATACTTATTTGCCATTAACTGGTCTTCAATAAAATAATTTTTAATGATAGCATGCTCCTCCATTATAGGAATATCCTATAATTTATAGAACCTATAATAAATAGTTGGATACTCAGCTTCCTTTTGTTCCCCCTCCTCTTCTTCCAATGCTTTTATAACCAATAAAGCTGGTTTCTCATGTTTTCTTTCCATTTTTGAATTTTTCAAAGCTTTAAAGATTAACAAAGGAAAACTGATCTGTATACACTGACAATGAAAAACTAAAATAAAAACTGTCCTCACCTTCACCAAAAATTAAAACTCTTTATATTATTATGGAAAGAAAATAGCCATTTTTTTTTGGATAAAATGCTAATAGCCCTATGAAATTATCAAATGGGGATGAAAATTAAGTGAGATGACCAATAATCCTCACTCTATTGTAAGACTTATTAAGCATTTACAAAGGAAAAGAAGACTAATAACCTTTTTTTCTCCCACATTCAGATTTATCTTATTGAAATAAATAGATTACTTAGGGTAGAGAACATGGTGTCATGCATTTCCATATTCAGTCTGACAGGGAGGTGTTAAGCCTAGGAGCTTATTAGGAAATTGTTTAAAATAAATTTATTCTCATTCCTGCTTGAATAAATCATTATTTTGAAATAAATATCTTAGATGTGCAGGTGTATAATATATATGCCTTAAATTTATTTTTTTACTTACAGTATATACTGGAGTGGGTGGTTTTTTCATGGTCTAGTGTTAGTGAACTGTCATAAGTAAAACTGCTAACTCAGTGGGCAGCTAGGGCTTCTAAAAAATGAACTCAGATCCTCTCACTTTAATCTGTCAGCTGTGGTGCTTATATACACATGAGGGCATCTGCCATTGCCCTGAGTGCATTGCACCTCCTTGCTTATCCTGCTTGAGGAGGGGCCCTTATCTTTCATGTCTTCATGCCTTCACTGCCTATCCGAACAATGGAAATGTAGAAAAGCTCAACAAATATTTGCTAAGTGAATTCATTTATGTCATCCAGTCATGCCAGGTCATCAAGCCACTTTTTGCCTAGTTAGCAGGTATACATCTTCAAACATGTCTGGTAGAAAAAATATTAGTTTCTGAAAGAATGTACAGCTATTCTAAATGCCCTATTCTGTGCTAGATCACCACCCTGCTTGTCCACTCACAAGGACTCATGGCTGAGACATTTTAAACAGGAAAATAGGAAATGACATGAGAATGAAAATAGTTTGAGGTAAAACTGACACACTTATCCCATGCAAAATCAAACTGAGCCCTCCATATTTGATCTGGTTATTGAAATGGGTGGCAGATGATTTCACAGGAAGATAATACTAATAAATACATTTTAGGCTCCCTATGACTGAGTGGGAGACTTTGTAATTTCTCTTAATCTCTTTTCTGGTGTTTTTAGAATTTAATCTTTAATATTTGGTTCAATAAAGTTGGTAAAGTTCAATGACTCCCATGAATAAAGGAGAAGTAATCAGGTGGTGTGAGGTTTTATAGACTAGACGTCTTTACTTTTAAACAGGAAAATTTCTTCTACCCACATTTTTCTTTAGAGGTAAACAGACTCAATAGTTCAATAACTGTACTTGAATCCCTCTCTTTAAAATATATATCAGTGCTCTTTGCCTAGAAGGGCCAGTTATCAAAGTCAACATGCAGGATTGGGTCGAATACCAAAATGTTTCTCTTTGTAGCTGTTCAGGTTGACTCACCCACGAAAAAGGAAATTATTTACTTCATTTCTGTTTATTTAAAATATCTTAGAAACCGTTTGATGGCAAACCATTTTCACTGAAAGGGAAATAGTGACATCTGGTGGAAAAATCTCATTTTATTCCAAAGTCTAGCCATTGACATTTCTACTCTCTCAAAATAAATGTTTAGAATACACATTCTCTCCCAGGAGAACAAATGTGCCTTTATGATGGAACGGGTATCACTCTGTTACTTTATGGTACCAATACAGTAACTAAGTTCCTTCTTAAATAAACGTGGGGATTCTTCAGTAGATGTCCAGAGCAATAAATCTAAAAAAAATACCAATTACAGGTTTTTATCTTCCACTATTCTAGCCATTTGCACAATGCAATCTGAAAGTAGTAAGCAATATGCTATGTACAGAGGTATGTAAACATACTCATATATATGTGTATACATAATGTGTATGTATCTATTAATATATCATACATGATATATATTTACATATAGATCTACCTCAACTTATGGTGAGGTTATGCCCAATAAACACATCACAAGTTGAAAATATCATAATTTGAAAATGCATTTAATACACCTAATCAACCAAACATCATAGCTTAGCCTGGTGTACCTTAAACATGCTCAGAACACTTATATCAACTACAATTGCACAAAATCATCTAACACAAAGGCTGTTTTATAACAAAGCGTTGAATAGCACATGTAATTAATTGACTACTGCATAGAAAGTGAAAAACAGAATTGTAGCACAGGTACAAAATGGCTGGAAGTGTATTAGTTGCCTGCTTACTCTTGTAATCACATGTCTGACTGGTAGCTGTGGCTCCCTGCTGCTATCCAGCATCATGAGAAGACTGTCCCGCACACCCCTAGCCCAGGAAAAATCCATATTCCCAATCTGAAGTATGATTTCCATTGAGTGCATATTGCTTTCACATTGTCATAAAATTGAAAATTTTAAGTCAAATTATCATAAGTTGGGGACCATCTCTATTATATATTTAATATAATTATATGTGTATAATATATGAATATAATTTGTGAGGTCAGGAAACATAGGAAAATGCAACATAGTTTTAAATGTCCAAGTGGTCAAACCAGAGCATCATGAATTTGCAAAGCTCCAAATGCTTGTGTAGCATATAATTGTTAAATTAAATTATAAATGAATATGAATAATGAACCACAAAGCAGCTATAAATTACAGTGCTGAATGGAGAGGTAGTCTGGCTTCCACAAAGCAGCTGTCAAGGGTTAATGTTTCCATGATTACTAATTGTATAACATGTCCAGAGTGTGAGTCATTTGCAACTATGGTTGCAATCCTGCAAATTCTAAGTCAAATAAAGCCAAAGTTACACGAGTAACAGTCCTGATAGGTAGTTGCAATCTTAGGCTTCAATCCCCACAGACCTGGTTTAATCCTGGTTCCACCAGCTCTGTAAAATTGGAAAAGTTACTTACTTTCTTTGTATCTTGGTATCCCCATCATTAAATGGGGCAAAAAATGCAACAGAGCTGTTGCAGTAATTGAAAAATAAAACATTTTAGAAGAGTGACTGGATAATTCTGTAGCCACTGATCACTTTGGCTTGCTTATCCACTTATGGATGCAAATACTCAACTGGAATATGTCATTTATTTTTCTTTCTTATCTAGATCTGATCTCAATTCGAGCCTGAATTATGTTAACTGCTGGGATTCAGACATGGTTGAGTATCTCTGGCTGACTGAAGAGCAGGTCCAGCCTGAGCCTATTTGTACAAGGAATTGAAAATTTCTTAGGAAATAACCAATCCTAAGAGAAAAATAATTTTGCTCAGACAAATTTTTCCAGTGATAAAGACTGAGTTCTCAAAAGGAGCAGGTACATTTCTGTCACTTTAGCTTGTTCCATTCCACTTCTTATGGACTTAGATGACTTATATTTGAATCCTGGGAAGGAGAGTAGTGGTCAGTAATATTTAAAAACTCCATAAGACAATGGGATTCAATTGGTTTTAGAACCAATGTGATAATGTGGAACACAAAGCAAGGAGACACACCACGAGACTGCAGCCTCGCGGACACATCAGGATTCTCATGCTGACCCTTACCATCCGGGCAGCAATGGGCAATGGTGGCACAAACAAAGCACTTCCCTGAAAGGGGGAGAGTTGGGGTGATGAAAAAGGAGAGACAAACAGTAGGAATGGAAAGGACTTAACCTTAATGAAGGGGACAACCTACAGATTTCTAGAAATGTGAGGCTTTGAGAAAGACTGGAGATCTGTAACAAAGAAATGGAATTCATATTTGTATTTTCCAAACTTACCACAAAAGGGTTGCTTAGTAACTGTTGAATGAAATAGAGAAAGAAAGAGGAAAAAAAGAGGGTGGGATATAGCAAGGGAGGGCGGGGGGAGAAGGACTGGTCAACCCACACCTTAATATATGGAGATAAATACATAAGCTTATGGGGTTGAAAGAACATTTTGATGGAAATCTTAAAACCCTTCTTTGGGTTTTCAATTAATTCTGCTGATGATCATTTATGTGTTCTTAGTCAAGTCATTTGAACTTTCTCAGACTCACTTTCTTTATCTCTTCATAATTCGTGCATTAATTCAGCAAAGATTTATTGTGAGCTCTTACCATTTGCTAAGTACTGTGCTAGGCACAAAAGTGCATGTAACATATTCCTTATGTGCAAAGTAATTAAAATGTAGTTGAAACAATAGAAGAGAAGAACTAAATAAGACAGGGGGAGCAGGTACTGCAGGAGGATTTGGGCTAAGTGTTTGAAGGATTAGTAGGAGTAGTTTTGACACAACAGTGGGATGAGTACCCTAGGTGTGAGCAGCATGTGTGAAGGCACTGAGGCATGAAATGCCAGGATACAGCTGAGAAACTGCTAGAAATTTTGTACAACTGAATCCAAGGGTAAGCTGGGGGTTTATGGTGAGCTGGACCTGAAGTAATAGAAGCCAAATCAAAAAGGGTCTTATGTATTAACCTATCCAAGTGGGGAAATTGTGCTACATAGACCCCTGTTTTCTGACTTTCATGTAGCAGTGCCTTTCATGGACATAAAGCCCTTTCTCCCCCATCATACAGAACCACAGAAGCTCAGGACTGGGTGACACTAACTCCTAATTCCAATGTGAGGCAGGAAGCCTGTCAATATTCTTCTTCAGTGATTGTCCATTCTTTCCTTGAACACCTCCAGTGATTGAGAACTCATCACCTTTTGAGACAGCCCATTCTGCCTTCTAGAAAGTAATTACTGGAACTTAAAGGCAAACACGGAAGTTTAAACAAGCCATGTCTCTCCTCTCTATCTCCAAAATCCAAGTAAAATATGCCAAGAATTGCTAAAAAAAAATCCTCTAGAGCAGAGCCAGAAGCATCAATGAAATTTTGGAAGCTAATTTGGCAGATTAGAGAAACTTGAAACTTAATGCAACAAGGGGGAAGACAAACCCTGGATGGGCTCAGGCACATCTAAGGTGTGCTGTGGGCTGAAAATGGGAGAATTTATTGAAAGGCTGTTTAAGAAGAGTCAGACACCCAGACTCTGTACTTTATCTCATAAAGTCAAGAAACTGTCCTCCTTTCTATCCAGTCATGTTGGTCTCCTTTCTAGAGATGTTCAACTATAAGATTGTTGACATTTGGACAGCAGCCAAAGTGGATAGTGACAGTGAAGCATCTTCTTAAAACAAAGGGATGAAGTGTGAGTCTGCACATTCAACACTGAGCCCCTGCATTGACCTTTTAACACACTAGCCACTACCCATTTCCCTCCCCAATTTCATCTGTGGAAATTTACTGGTCCAAGAGAAATGCCTAGGTTACATTCGAGGCTCCCTCAAGTGATGTCTCTCCAAAAATGGTCACTTTGTAGTGAGGGCTACCATTTGCCTAACCTCATCCACATCACAGCATTTTAGTTTCTTGCTGCAGTGGATGCTGTAGCATGTCACCCAGATTCCCCTTCAGGACCGAGGTTGTACTCCCACTGCTACTGCTGGAAGTGTTTGCCACCTCAAATGAAGACAGCTGCCTTGCCCAAGGTCCACCCCTTCCCAGGGAAGAGCCCAAATTCAAAGACATGTAGATGTGAGTGTAATGATCCAGCCCTCTTGCCTCAGTTTGGTACATCTCTGAAAAACCATCCCAGCTCCATAGCTTTCCATGTGATTGCATGATACGTGGTTTAAAGCATATTCCACCCAATTTCTCCCAGTCTCCACCAGCTACTGATCCCAAGAGAATCCCCAGGTTGTGCAGTCTATTTCCCAGGGAATCCAACGTAACCCACTCATTCTAGAATTTGAAAGGATAACCCAGCATTTATTTTTTACGAATGCTTCTAACATGAAGAATTGAGTCCAAATCAATGCACAGTGGGTTTAAAAAAAGGGAACTCAGAGGAGACAGATAATGCAGGGAATGCTAATACCAAATTATTCTCAAGAGATAGGATATTTCATTCATAAAATAAAAACAGGATGCTTTAAGAATAAAATTTTCAGAGAACAAGGAAGAGCTCTTGGGAATTCAAAATACAGTAACAGAAATAAAAATTTTGATAGATTAATTAAAATATAAATTATGGTACTCTTCAGAACATGGAACAAAATGCAAAGAAATGAGGAATAAGAAAGACAACTTAAGAAAATTAGGAGATCTAAAAGGTACGACATACTTCTAATAGGACTTCCAGACAGGAAACAAAAACAATGAGGGTACCAAATTAGTTTTCAAAAAAAATTAATAAAGAATGTGGGAAAATTTTCAGAACTGGGGCTAAGAGTTTCTAAAGTATCCTACACAACAAATAAAGAAGTTGCACATTGATGTTTATCATTGAGAAATTTCAGACTAACAAGAATAAAGATAATTTATTGAAAACTCCCCAGAAGGGAAACAAACAAACAAATACAGCATATATATGAAGAATAACCCCAGGATTCTTAACAACAATCCCGGAAATTATAAAACAATAGTGTAATCCATGCCTTCAAAATTTAGAGGGAGTGTAATTTCTAATCTAGAATCCTTAGCGCAGACTCTCGATCAAATTTAAGGAAAAACAGAGACATTTGCAGATGGTCAAGTTTCAAAAATTTTCTTTATTATGCCTCCTTTCTAAAGAAGATCCTGGAAAAAAAAGTTTCATGAAAACAAAGAAGTAGAACAAGAAAGAGGATACTGTACAATTCAGGAAAGGGGTAAAGGGAATCACAAGGACTGCAGCCACACAGGGATAGGAGCTGGTGCACTGCAGACTCCCGGGAAAATTTTGCTGAGAAAAAGTGATAAGAAAGGATTCAGGATGACAGTAGAGAAGATCCTGACCTCACCTCCTCCCATGGACCCACGGAATCTACAGGTACATATGGATCATTTACCTCTGAAACCTAGATGAACAACTCTCCACATCAAAGGATAAAAGGATCACGTTGAGAGGGTAGGACAGGCAGAGACAATTTTGTGAAAACCCAACCCCTGGTGTGTCAACATACAGCAGGGAGGGATCCCACAGACAGGTGCCTCTCCGAAGGCCCCCATCCATCACACCAGCCTTGGGATCTGCACTGGCAAGATGAGCCCCCAGAACAGGACGAGCCTTGGAAAAACCAACAGCATGGACATCCCAGAGCCCCAAAGTGCTATAGGAAACTGAGATTCCCTTCTTGGAGGGCTCACTTGCAATCATTCAGATCCAGTGAAAAAAAAGCTGTTTGAAAAGTGCCTGAACTATATGTGAGGGAGATCTATTTGCTGACCTGGTGGCATAGGCTGGAGGGGTGGGGTCAGTTGAGATGCTACCTAGAGATGGAGGCTCTAGCTATAGCTCTCCTCTAGCCATACAGCCTGCCAGCTCAGGAGCACAGGGTGAGCGCGGGTGAGGCACCCTCCTGCCGCCTGCTGGGATGGGGGAGGGATGGTCACAGCTCGTGCTGAGGCCAGAGCGTGCGGGTGCTTACAGTGCTTCCTTTCCCTTCCACCTCCCCACACACTCGCTCCCTGGCCGGGGCAGGTGAGTGTGATGTGTGTGAAAGGTTGTTGAGCTCTACTTCCTAGCTAAACTCCAGGAACCTGGGGCTGGCAAGAGATAGCAGTTGCAGATGCTGTGTTCTCCTGCTCCCAGCCTAAGGCTGGTGCCCACGCACACACCTGCTGCTGATGTATTGCTGAAGCCCACAGGTGCATGCAGTCAAGACATTTTCCCACTTCCTTTCTGAAGCTGTCAAGTGTGCACCACCCCGTACACTCCCAGCTGCCTTGCTAAAGCCAGCAGGCACATGCAAAACACACAGGGCATCACCTGGCCCTAGTGGCCAAGAGAACTGGCATTCCAGAGCTTGACAGGATTTTAGCAATCAGGAAGACTATTCTTGGCAGGGCACCACCCTGAGGGCACTGCACAGAAAGAAACTGAAACCCAACCCCAGTCTTCCTATGAAAAAGGCCTATTTACGTAGCCCAGAGCTTCAGCCAAGGGGCAGGCTTCAGGTTTCCCACACATCTAGAGGCTAAGGAGGCATGCCCTGGGAACATAAGCAGGGAGACACCAGCCTTGTGCACCTCCCTGGCCTTGCTACAACTTAATGAGACTTCCCAGGATAGAGCTTTCACACCTGTCTGGAGCCCTGATTTTTGCACCCAGGGGACACCGCCAGATCTCTTGGTCTGGAAGCCAGCAGGGATTACAATTATGGTCCCACAAGACTGCATATACTTGCATACCTTAAAAGCTGCTGCCTGGGGGTCTGTCTTCCAAACAGCCTAAAAATAGGTGCTAAATGAGATTCCTTCCCTTGAATCAATGACAGGTCTTGGGATGCCTTCAACAATGGGGACATATCAAGAATAACCCAGGCAGTTTGGAGAGATAACCAGAAGTTGGAGAGATAACCAAGAGCTAGAGCAAGACTGAAAGAGAAGAATCTGCACATGCACAAGGCCACTCCTTTCAGACTAAGAAAGAGAGCCGTTTCACCTAATATTAGAGACACACAGAGAGTCAAACAAAATGAGGAAACAGAGAAACATGTGCCAAGCAAAAGAACAGGACAAAACCTCAGAAAAAGATCTTATGTTACAGTGATAAGTAATCTACATGATAAACCATTCAAAGTAATGGTTATAAAGATGCTGACAGAACTCGGGAGAAGAATGGGTAAACACAGTGAGAACTTCAACTAAGAGGTGGAAAACATAATAAAGAACCAGACAGAAGTCCCAGAGCTGAAGAATACAGTAAGTGAACTGAAAAAGCCACTAGAGGGTTTCAACAGCAGACGAGATGAGGCAGAACAGATCGGTGGCCTGGAAGACAGGCCAGTAGAACTCAATCAGACAGAGCAGGAGAAAGAAAAAAGAACTTTAAAAAAATGAAGATAACTTATGGGACCTCTAGGACGACATCAAACAGGCTAACATTTACCTTATAGGGGGTCCCAGAAGGAGAAGAGAGAAAGAGGCAGAGAACTTATGTGAAGACATAATAGCTGGAAACTTCTCTCACCTAGGGAAGGAAACATTTCACAATACATATGTGTCAAATGACTATACTGTACACCTGAAACTAATACAGTAAGTATACTATGTCAATTACACTTCAGTTAAGAAAAGAAAAGAAAAAATGGTGCCGAGAGATTAACCAATATGTTTTATTGATTGACGCCTTGTGGTTCTGATGGAAACTTTGGGGATCAATTAACAAAGAGCACCCAGGGGGAGAAACGAACAAAAATAGATCATTAATTCTAAGGAAGACAAAACATTGTATAAGACAGAAAATATCTTTATACTTTATGTGACTCAACCATGAACTATTTATATAAAGTGCATCCTGATGATTAATTTAACTAGAAACAGTTATTTAACTATATAGGAAGAATGAGAGAGTAGGGAGGGTGACAGAAAGTCAAATTCCCATTTTCTATGTAGAAATCATCAGATTTAATTATTTTGAAAAAGAAGAATATGTGTGATATTTTTTAAACTAGAGGGAAATACCAGAAGAATAAGTGAAAATAGTCCCTAGAGGTTGCCTCTGAGGAGCAAGGATTAGGGTGGTAAGGGGAAATAATTGTAGTTTCCAATTACATGCTTTGTAATATTATCTGTCTCTGTGAACTCTGTGTGTGTCTGTGTGTGTGTGTGTGTGTGTGTGTGTGTGTGTGTGTGTGTGTGTGTGTATTACTTTGATAAACGTTTTTTAAAAAGAATTTTTTTTCTTATGCTGACCTAACATCTGCCTCCCTACCTTCTGGTCCTAATTATACTCTCCAGCATGCAAAAAAAAGCATATAGTATTTTCTCTTCATCATGGCTATCCTTCAAGTACTTTAAACCAGAGCTCATGTTCTTTCAGTTTTCATTTATAAGGGCTAAAATCTCCAAGTTCATTCAGCCACACCTCATATGAAATCATGCCCTTCCCCAACCTGATTGCTTTTCCCTGTACTCAGTAGAGTGATGTCCAGAACTGGGTATGGTACTCTGATTTTCAGTGGCACAATCTTTTCTATCGTTCTCTATGGTATAATCCACTAAAGGCAACAAAAATCATATTAACTTTCTTAGAGTTAAACTACATTAATGCTTCATATTGAAACCTTGAAGTCTTTCCCACATATATGATTTTTAACTCACCTATCATAGTGGTTCAATTTGATTTGGGACCTTTTTAAGATCTTGGTGGAGGACCTTACATTTATATCTATTAAAATGTGACATTAAAGTCACTGTATATTCAAACCAAAAAGAAAATACATTTGGCTATTGATTTATTCACAGAAGATATTTGCTACCTCTTCCCAATTAACATCACTCCTGACTTTGATAACTGTGCTTTCCATTCAGGTCTTGAGTACAATTGGTGAACACCACCAAACCTCATACAGCCGAGCCCTTTAGCCCCCAGAACATGGGTTTCAGGTTAACAACCAGCTGTTAGTCAGCTTTAAATTGCCAAGTAGTTCAACTGTTAGAGGTTCGTCAAATCTGGCCAACAGTCAGATACACCAAGTCAATGACAGTCCTCTATTTTAGCCATCTATTAACCAAGTCATGAAAAAGATAAATTCATATAAGTAAACCTACTACTCTTTTCTGATATGCAATATTCTGAAGCAAGTAGAAGCAGCTACTGTCATCTCTTCCCTAGGTACTCAGATAAAGAGATGCCCTTTGACTCTTCTGAGCTCTGGCAGCAACAGACCTGGGGCGCAGGCTTTGGTTCGGGCCCCTGGCTTCCATCCCTAGGCTCTGGAAGTGGGCCAGTGTCGTGGGACACATAGTTGTTGTATCTTAGTGTGAGGTAATAGACCAAAGACTTTTAGCTTTATTTTCATACCCTGAAATTCCACCCGGATACGGAATAGCTCAGTCCTGGAGGTCATGCCTTAGATGTTTACATTGTAACAGGCAAACCCTGCCCCCACCAGGCCCAGCTACTCCCACTGCTTTCTGACAGCTCACCCGAGGATACAGCTTTAAGCCTTTAGATACTCCTAGGCGAAAAGCCTGTGCTTTGACATTTGCATTTATCTCATTATGTTTGATTGGCATATTGAGATCCATAAGCTTGTGGTTAATATATTGCCAAGGATTCTTAATTAAGCTGGTTGTGCAAGAAAGGCATCAGAGCCTCCCGAGAAAGGTATAAGCTTTGCCAGTCGTTCCCTTGGGTTTGCCTCACTGCCCTGGTGGCACAGTGGTTACGCTAAAGGGGAGAACTTAAGGTTGGACCTATCAACCAGAGGCTTTTATGACCTGGGGTTGCCATTTGAGTTGGGAGGAAAGGGAGACTGTTAGTGACAGAGCAGGGAGACAGGCAGAGTATCTAAGTCCATATTCCCTGTGGACAAATGAAACAGAACAAAATACGTGACTGGCAAAAGTGGCTGTTGTCATACTCCAAGGAATTCTTTAACATTAACAAGTTTATGTTCTACTTAACTTGTCCTACTAGGAAATCAGTCATTTGGGAAGCTGAAGCAAAAAGGCAAATCTCTACTGAATCAAACCTACCTATAAACACACCCAGGTGCCTGTGTACTGTAAGGCAGTGGGTTTCAAAGCTTCTTGTCCAGACCAGCAGGATCTGTACTACCTGGCAACCTGGAAATGCAAATTCTCAAGTCCCACCCAGACCCATTTAGTCAGAAACTTTAGGTGGATGGCCCCAGAAATATGTGTTGTAACAAGCAATGAGGAGGTCAAAAATAAAATAAATTTATGAAATAAATTATAAAGTAAATTAGCCATGAAATAATTCAGTCCCAGGGATGTAATGTACAGCACTGTGACTATAGTTAATAATACTGTATTACATAGTTGAAAGTACCTAGGAGAGTGGATCTTGAAAGTTCTCACCACAAGAAAAACTCATACCATGACTCTGTACGGTAAGGAACATTAAGTAGATTATTGTGGTAGTCATTTCACAATATATATGAATATTGAATCATTATTTTACACCTGAAACTAATAAAATGTGTATATGTCAATTATACCTCAATAAACAAACAGACAAACGATCCAGGTCATTTTGATGCACTTCAGTTTGAGAACCACTGCTGAGGTTTCCCAAGGTGGGAAACTCTCAAGGGAGATGACTGAGTTTTTCCAGGCAAAGCAAAGACAACTTGTAGAGAACTTTAGGATGAGCCTCCTTGCTGGCGCACTTCTTCCCCAGCTGCCTGCTTGGCCGTCACTACAGGAACATCCCCATGTGGCAAATGATGCGGGGACCCCAGGGGCTGCACATGCTCAGGAATCCCCTTCAGAAAGCAGCATTCCTACACAAGAATGATGCTTTTCTCCCCATGACTCTTTACTTGTCAAGGTAACTTTCACCTTTGCCTTCAGCCTTCTTTGCTCTGTCCCATGATCATGAGCCTTGGGAGAAAATTAATTTTGTCAATTCTGGACATTATGCATTCATCTCCTTCCCACTTGCCCACCCCTCCTGTTCAGGATTCCTCCAGGCATCCCCTTTGTGGTCTGGCTTCAGCAGGACGCCTCTGTTTAAATGTGGGTCATGCAATGAGTGGTGTGCCGCTGCAAGGTAGGCTGCTCTGCTTTCCTTGTACCCTGTTGATTTCTAATAACCCCACTCTCAATATTGTTCCAGACCTCTGGGTGATGCTTCCCTGGCACACAATGACTAAGACATCTCAGCTCTGCCGTGCCTGCTGAGAATCTGTTAAATACAGAGAATGAGTATTGGGCTTTAGTCCAAGAAGTGCCATTTCCCTTATTTGTCATATATACAAAATATCCCTATGGCATGCACCCCTGCATAGTAATTGCTCCATGAGGAGGTATTTGGGGTACGTGCTGTAACAAATGCATTTAAATCTTTTCGATCTGTGGATTCATAGGTTGTTTTCCCTTTGCTTTTCACTCAGTGTGCCTAACCTTTGCCAAACAACTTCAGAGCTACATCGTGGTCACAGGTTTTATTTGCTGCCTTTAGTCATTTTCAATTTCTTAGCAAAAGCAAATACGAGGGTAAAAGTCAATGGAAAGCAGGTTTAGGTAAGCTCTATTCCAACCTTACATTGCCAAGAATCCCTGCATGTACTTGAAGCAAGGAAGGAGTTTCTGTTCTGATTTGGAACATCATAAATCAAGTAACTACGGTTTAACAGCCCCCCACCCAGGACTGTGACACAGCCCTCCACCCCATATTTATTGCCAAATGTAGGAACTTACAAATGCCAGCATGAGTATGCTGCCTGCACCTGGCAAATTATTTCTGGTTTGTCAGAAAATCCAGGGGCTGCTTTTGTTTGATGTTACGTTGTTCTGTTTTGTTCCAGTGCCATTTGCATGACAATCATCTCACAGCATCAGAGCGGGTGGCAGCCACCTGGAGAACCTCTGACCGACCGTATTGCATAGTTCTTTCCTCTATAAACACACTGACAAGCCTCTCTTCCTATGTGCCAACATTTAAACATTTTGAAGATAGAGGTGGTGAGCGCAAAGATGTCTTCATAGCTATCTGGTATAGTTCAGCTGAGTTGTTACTTACATGGGCGAGAAAATGCTATGTTTGGTGTCCATGTAGTCACCATCCAGGACATGTTAACGGCTCTGCTGGGGATGGGGAACACCAGTCCTGCCCTCGGAAAGCCTACCACCTCTGGCTCCACTTAGGAATAGTAAGCGAATTCCCTCTTTAATCTCACTGTACTTTCTCACTGCAGGTGCCCAGATGGCTTTCTCCATGCTTGTTTCCAAACACACTGGTGCACCCGGAGTATCTGAGCAGTTGTCAGCTGCTCCCCTTTGAGCTGAGCTCTGTGGGAAGGGGTTAGTTATTATCGTTGTAGCGCACCTATTGACAAAGCACCTAAAACCCTTATTTGAGAGTGTTAATACTATGACTAAAGTTAACTATGATAAAGTTTTCAGGAAACAAAGATTTTTCTAAAAAAAACCATGGTAACAATAAATTATCTGCTTAGAATAGAAAAATATGAATGTTAATTTAGAATCACATGTAGTCTCACTTTCCAGAATAAAAAAGCTGTTGACATTTTTGTGTAACTGTATAAAATGTCTATTTATAAACATGAAATATGGATTATGATGAGCATATAGTTTTGAATCTGGTTTTTTTATTGGAGCATTTTTCATATCATTGAAGTTATAATGGTTGCATAATACTCCATTATTTTTTAAACCATTCTTCTGTTGTGCTGCAGTACTGCAGAGCACCTCATCTTTGTAATTTTTATCAGTTCTAATACTCCTATGACCAACATTTTTATACATGATCTCTGTCTTCATTTCCAATCATTTCCTTAGGATGTATGCCTAGAAGCAGATGAATACCTACATTAAATCCTATGAGTTCTTTTAAGTCTCTCAGTTACAGAATGGCAAAAATGTTTTCCAAAGTTGTTAAGCCAATTTAAATTTCCACCAGAAATTTTTAAGAGCACCTGAGACCAAGAGTTTTTTTTTAATCTTATAAACATTAAAACATCTTGCAAATAAAAAAATGCATAGTTTTTCTAAACAATCTTCCTTCCAACTGAA
Source organism: Manis javanica (assembly GCF_040802235.1). Taxonomy (NCBI): domain Eukaryota; kingdom Metazoa; phylum Chordata; class Mammalia; order Pholidota; family Manidae; genus Manis; species Manis javanica. The sequence continues at coordinate 176,803,652 of NC_133157.1, read as the reverse complement.
TGCTTGTACACACTACTCCTTGTACATTTCTTTGCATAGTATATGGGCTGCGATACAAAAAAGACAAATCTTTTCCAGTACAGTAATTTTGACCCCATAATGGACTATGAAAGCTATGGCTTCTGTCGCCACAGCATGACTCCTATTCCTCTTTTTTGCTTGTAGCACCGTTTTCCCTTCAGAAAATAACCCCTCTCTCATTTCTGTGGTCCCGAGGAGCTCTCGCTCAAACTCATACCTTCCCCTAGATACAAGAGGTAGAGAATATGACTCAAGGTCGGCCATTCCAATGAGAGGACATGATTCTGCCAGAGGCAATCAGAGTGCTTCCTAAGACTTTTCACTTGAGCTAGCAGAGATCCCAGGAGAGTGTGCAGGAAGCCCTCCTGACTGCCACACGTGGAGAGCCTGCCTGGAAAACGAAGTCAAGTAGAAACAAGAAGCACAGAGAGAGAACCCTAAGGATAATCTCTGATTTCCAGGATGCCGCTGTACCTGAACTTGGTTTTGTTCCTAGAGTTCTAAGTTTCATGAGACAATTACTGTTTAACTCAATCTGGCTATAGATGGTTTTTGGAACACTTTCAAGCAAAAAGAACCATTTGAATATTCACTCCGAACTTTTCCAAAGAGCATAGGAGGTATGAAATCTTAGGCCAAGTAAGAACCACATTGAGTGGAATGTCATTCCAGGGATTGGTGGAAGAATAGATCAGTTTGAACAAAACTACATACACACAAAATGGAACCAATTCTCAGCTTAAAGAAAATGAAAAGGTATATAGAAATGCACACATTCAGTCTTACACATTACATGCCTGTTTTTCTATAAATACAAAGTAAGGCAGCTCCTACTCAAATCCCACATCATGACAGTCACTGAAGAGGGAAAGAAGCAACTGGAAGACATGCCCTCACATCAAAGAGTCACTGATCTAGTTTGACAAAATGTATATATGTATATTTCTTATTGCTTGATTAAAACCTAAAAGTGATCAAAATAGCCTGCACTCTGAAGCATGTTCAACTAGGATGTTTTTCGAATATAAATTACACATAGAACCACACACAGGATCAACACATTTTCCCCATTTAGACTCTGATGCTGTGCATCCTCTGAAGGTATATAATATGGAATATATCATGGGGGTGATGGAAATACCAATGAACTGACAGCCAGGAGACCTGTGTACTCTCGGTGTTGGCCTCTGGTTGTCACATGACCCTGTGCTAAGCATTTACCTCTCTGAATTCCAGTTTATTCATCTGTACACCAAGCAATTTAAACTTCATAAGCTCTAGCTGTTAGAGCCAGAGATTATTCAAAATACTACACCTCAGAATAAGGGATTAGAATTGTCCCTAGAAGCTACTTTTTCTTCAACACTCATCTCATGTCACAACCTTGATGAATCTCCTGAGCTCTCTAGACAGAGATATTCAAGATGGTTGAAAATAAGGAAAGATAAAGGATATAATAGGCAAACACTAACAGTAAGCCGGTATAGCTATATTAATAATATTACTAAATATACAAATATAATTTAAAAAATTACTGTAATGTCCATGCCTCATACCCACCATTCAGATCAAGAAGCGAGTATTGCTGGCAGAACCAGCCTCCACCTGAAACCACTCTGTGTCTCTTACAGATCACGATAGTTACCTTCTCTCCTTGAGATATGCCTGTGACTTTAGGGCAATTCTGTTCTTGCTATACTTATTTATTTACCACCATTGTTTTTCAACTTTATAAGAAACAGAATCATGGTATATACATTCTTTGTTATTTGCTTCTTCAAGGTAACTTTACATTTGAAAGACGTTGTGGCCAGTTGCAATTTAATTTTATGACCATATAATATTTCATGTGTGCCAGTTATTGATTTACTTTCTCTGTTAGCCTTCTGGTTCTGGCTGTGTGATAGGGGAAACACAGGACTCCCACTCTTGGCGAACTTCTAACGGTTTCTTTGGTTTACTGTTCCCTCGTAATTATTCGTCTTACAGCTTTGCTTACTCTTTGAGGTTTCTCCTTACCTTCACTCAAATAGATAGTCAGATAAAGACAAGGAAATCCCTATGTATATTTCTACAACCCTTTGCATAGCTCCATCCTCTGTGACACTCTACCTGCAAATTCTCTGTCTCCTGACTTAGTAAAATTGCTGAGCTCTGTTAGGTTCTCCACCTCTGTAACAGTTCAGAAATGACTGCCAGACGTGTAGCTGCCTTCAGCACAACACAGACACATAAGCAGCTTTTGTGCTCTGATATTTTGTTTATTCTGCTTGTTTTCCTAGATTAAACTTTTTAAATATTTAATAATTGATATGCAGCTTCCCACATCATATATAATACATAGATAAATTAAAAATTATAAAATATAGAAAGATAACAATATACATTATTCCACCAATTTATGTTTATATATAAAATAATGCATACCATATTGTATATATAATATATATGGGATGAGTATGACATTTCACTGTAGCTTACTTTTTTCAACAAGGGGAGGAAACTGAATAATCTAGCTCACCATTCCCACAAATAGAATTCTTTCAACCAATTTCTTAAAAAACAAATCATAAAAGGTGAGAGAAATGTTCTTGTCTTCCTTCTCAGCCCTGGTCCAGTGAGAGGCAGTGATTCTGGGTATCTGCTCTGAAGACCAAACTCTCCCTCAAGTGAGCGGCTCTGAAGTCCCATTGCCCCACACGCCTGCTGCAGCAGGTGGCTCCTCAACGCAACTGTGTTTTATTGCTCTGTTTCTCAAGGCAGTGAAAGTCATCACACATGGCCGTGTCTCCCTCTAGCACTTTTAGTCAAAGCCTGCTTTAAACCTTACCAGTTAAGTACTCTTTTGAGAGGCTTTTGCATTTCTTTAATGTCTTTGACCAGAAAATAAGAAAATACTTAAGAAATAACTAAAGACATCTCAATGAGGTAAAGTAAGAATTAAAGACAGCCAGTTAGTCTTTAGAGACATCTAAACTTATTAGCCACAAAAATATCTGCTCTCTGTGTGTTATTCTTCAAATCATTCTGGTTTCTGTTGTGTGAGCCGGGCTGAGGCCAGCCTGTACTGTAGCTCAATTACCGGTTATAGTATCAGTTATACATTACGAGACAGCATCATAGTGGATGACTGAAGAGTCTGTGCTGGAGTGTAAAAAAGTTAAAAGGTCAGAAAGGGAAACAGAACCAGGGCTATTGAGAGCTTTATAGGTCATTAAAAGGATTTTAAAAGCCATATGCTGTCTAGGAAGCAGCCAAGCTAGAGATGGTAAGATGGGAGAAATATGATCTGTAGATCAAGTCATAGTAACAACGCTGGCAGGAGCAGTGTTCAAAACCATCTGTAGCCAGTTTAGCAAACAATCTGGAATGCCACCAGGAACAAATTAAAATAGTCAATCCTGGAAGAAATGAAAGCCTAGCATGGATGAGTGAAATGTTGCTTGCTGGAGAATGCAGAGCCTGTAATCTTACAATATTCTAGAAACCATGAAAAGAATTTTTCACCACCAATGTAATATGGAGATTAAAAGTTAAATTGAGAGCCATAAAAAGAAACATGCATGGCAGGGCCACCACTCCAAGCCAATGAACGTGGATCCCAATCCCAGTGGTCCTGACAGAGTAAGGCTCAACCAGGAAGGAACGCGTTGTGCTATTCAGTCTCAAAGGGATACTGCTCACCTGGCCAGCCCTAGAGTTGCAATAATTTCGATGGCAATCAATAGTTTTGGGAGCTAAAAATTTGAATAATTTCATTTTATAATACCTGAGATGGATTTTTAGATCAAAACTGCATAGAAACTGCAACATGATTTGTTAATATTTATTGAGGATGAACACATATCATTTAGTACATTGATTCTTAATAGTAATGAAAAACAGAAAGAGACATGATCACTAACATTTACTAAATACTTACTGTGTGCTAACACAGTTCTATGTACTTTATAAAAAGTCCAAGGTAATTCTAACACCATTGGTTATGATGTATCTTGCTTTCTTTAGGCTGTCAGGTTGTCATGTTATTATTTCTCTTTTTAGAATCATGATAAAACAAAAGCCTTCAAATATTCATTTAAACTTTCATTTGTTGCTTTAACCAAGTATTTAACCAATGTATCTCTGCCCCTTCATGTGTGAGTAACCAAGTATTGTCATCTTGTAGTTAATGTATCTCTGCCCCTTCATGTGTGGGTGGGTTTCTGCCCCCATTACTCTCTGTATAAGGATAAATGTAGAGAATAACCATGTGCTTCCATGTCTACCTGAAAACATGCACAATTCAGAACTTTTAAAGGCAGAGGCTTCCACAGGAAGATTTAAACATCTCCAGCTCTTTGTTCCATGCTTTTCTGTAGTGCTAGAACATCATAGTCAACTCGAGATGTGGTCTGCTCCAGTTGCTTGCAGAGATCCGAGCACGGTTTCTCTTTCCTCTTAGCAATATCAGTGGGGTGCTAAGGAAAGAAGTTACAGGCTAACTAGGCAGAGATAACTTAGTATTTGAACTCCACCTCCCAAAGCTCTACCTCACTGTATGACTTTCTAAAAGTTCTATGTGCACTCTCTGTCATACTCATAAAGTCTATCCCTCTTTATTGCAGGAAAGAGTTACAAGTGTTGAACCACAGCACCAACCTGCTGTGTAACATTTCATATTCACTGTGTTGGCCCGGAAGGAGTATCAACTATGAATCATGGGTGATTTGGAAGTGGGCTTACACCTCCTCAGAAATAACACCCATGTACACATGAAGGGGCAGAGATACATTAACTACAAGATGGCAATACTTGGTTAAAGCAACAAATGAAAGTTTAGATGAATATTTGAAGGCTTTTGTTTTATCATGATTCTAAGAAGAGAAATAGTAACAGGAATTACTCACTTGCAAAGAAGCCAGATCTTATATGTGAATTTAGAGAATGATTAAAAAGTCAGTTAGATTTACATATGATTTTTCTCTACCAATATATATGTAAGTGAAAATACACACACACACACACACACATTATCTACTCTGAAAATAACTGACATTTATATTGGCCATGCAGGAAGTTTAGCAAATCGAAAAAATAATCTCCTTTTCCATGACTCAGCAAATACACTCCCAGCTATAGATTCAAAGGAAATGAAAACATATACCCACACAAACCTTGTTCATGCATGTTCATAGCACCATTATTAATACTAGAAAAAATGGGAACAACCTGTGTGTCTATCAACCGATGAATGATACACAAAATATAGTATGCTCATAGAATAGAATAGTATTTAGCAATAAAAAAAGAATTGCTGATGCATGCTACAGCATAAATATACCTGGAAAACATTTAGATAAGTGAAAGAAGCCAGTCACAAAAGACAGTTTTTATATTTCCATTTATATGAAATGTCTAGTAAAAAGTAGCTTAGTGATCCCAGGCACTAGGGAGTAGGGAGTGACTGCTCATGGGTGATAAATGTTCTAAAGTTAGGTAGTAGCAATGGTTGCATAACTGTGAATATACTAAAAACTCTGAATTTCATACTTTAAAAAGCAAGTTTTGTGGTAAATGAATTATATCTCAATAGTTATATAAATATATAACTATGATAAGATTTAGAATAACATAAATTTGTGGATTCATGGAAGCAACATACATCAAGAGAAAACCATTGACTAGAGACATGTGGCAAATACAATTAGGACAATTTTGATACAATTCCAGTCTAGGGGTTATTAACTTTTAAAAGTAGATAACGAATTAGAAAAAGAAAGAGAAAAAAAGAATATGTGGTCAGAAAAGCTTCCACAGGCAAATTATTGCAAATTCCACTTGAAATTTGAGGGTCACTTCAGTAAGCAATTTTAAAATATTATTTACTAACACTATGACTGGTCTTTCACTGCAAATGAAGAAAAAAACCACTAGAACAAAAAGTTAAACTAAATATATATTCTATCATTTATGAGAACATGTCATTTCTTTTAATTTCATAGGTCTATTTGAAATAGGCCCATATGATATTATGTGTGACTCTTCAGAAGAGGACACAAGGACTGATATTCAGATGGACAACTGGTGTGACCATACTAGTTAAAATAATGAAATAGTCTATACTGGCTTATAAATAGCCTCTTCCTTTAGCCTCTTAGTGCCTTCCTGTTGACCTGAATCCAGACCTCTACAGGGTTGAAAAATTGGTGTCCATACAATGCAGATCCATGGATATTTAATATTAGAGCAAAGAAAACAAAATAGAGAACAGAAAAACACTAGAGAAAAATCAAGAACATCAAGAATTGGTTCTTCAAAATGATCAACAAAATTTTTGCTCAATTAACTAAGAAAAAAGATATAACTATTTTATAGAAATAAAGAATAATAAAAAAAGAACACTGTGAACACTTGTATGCCAACAAATTGTATAATCTAGATGAAATGGACAAATTCCTAGAAACATGCAACCTACTAAGACTGAATCATGAAGAAATAGAAAATCAGAATAGAACTATAATTAGTCAGGAGACTGAATCAGGAATCAAAATTGAAGCAAAGTGAAGTCCAGGACCAGTTGGCTTCACAGAAGTCTACCAAATGTTTAAAGAATTAGCACCAATCCTTCCTAAACTCTTCAAAAAACTGAAGGGAAGGTAGCACTTTCTAACTCATTCTATGAGAGCATTATTTTGATACCAAAGCCAGACAAAGACACACAAGAAAACAAAACAACAGACTAATACCTCCTATAAATATTGAGGCAAAAGTCCTCAAAAAATACTAGTAAACAGAATTCCATAGCTTATTAAGAGGAGTATATCAGATGATGTGTGATTTTTTTTCCTGGAATGCAAGGATATTTCAACAAATGAAAATCAATCAGTGTAACACACGACATTAACACATGATCATCTCAACTGATGTTGAAAAGGTATTTGACCAAATTGAACACTTTGACAATCCTAAGACTCAACAAACTTCGGTCTTTGTCTTTTCACCAACTTGGAGCCTGTAAAAGCCTGTTGGGAACAGGACTTCTAAAATGACAAATATGTGTAGAAGGCTCTAGTACTAAGCCATTTTTGTTGGCTATAAGTAGGGTCTTCAGAACCAAAGGGAGCATATAGCTCTTCTTAAAATTGGAGGTGTTTATCCTTAAGATGAAACTAATTCTACCTAGACAAAAGATGTGCTTATAAGTACAAAGCAAAAAACAATACAGTAACTCCTGGTGGCAAACCAAACCAAACCTCAGTTATCTGGGGAAAAGTAACTCATGTTCATGGACACAGTGACATGGTTCATGCCAAATTCCAAAGCCACATTCCTGTGAAGGCCTTTGCACACAGAATACATGTGATCTGTACCTCTCAAGGATTTACTGAAAAAGTCAATTAATAAAACTGTGGGAAAAAACTAGGAAGGAAATTACCTCAACAAAATAAAAGCCATATATGAAAACACCCACGGCTAATATCATACTCAAAGATGAAAGACTGAAAACTTTTCCTTTAAAACCAGGAACAAGGCAAGACTGTCCATGTTGGCCACCTCTATTCAACATAATATCGGAAGTCCTAACCAGAACAAGCAGGCAAGAAAAATAAATAAAAGGAATCCAACTTGGAAAGAAAAAAGCAATGTCAAATTATTCATAAATGGTATGAATAATTTCATATAGTCTGTAAGTTTGAAAAGGATAGATCTAGAAACTCTAAAGATTAAAAAATTGTTAGAGCTAATAAATGAATTCATCATTCATTTATTAACATACAAAAATCAAGACCAACACACAAAAATCCATCATTTTTCTAGACACTAACAATGAATAAACTGACAAGAAAATTAAGAAATCATGTTATGTATATTTTACCACAGTAAAAATTATTTTTATTGTGATATCAAGCATGGAATTGGCTGACTTGAAGATGGTACTATCAAGAAACAGAGGTCAATAAGATCTAAACAAATACCCTTGTGGTAGGCCCATAACTAGTTACTTAGAGAAACTAAGAAGAGCTGAAGTTGTAGGCGACACTCAAGTTAATATCCTACAAGACCCCGTATTAGTCTGCCAATGCTACCGTAACAGAATACTACAGACCGGGATGACTTGGCAGAATCCCATAGTTCTGGAGGCTGGAAGTCCAAGATCAAGATGTCAGCAAGGCCGGTTGCTGGGAAGATCTCTCCTGGCTTGCAGATAGCTGCCCTCTTTCTGTGTCCTTGCCTGGCCTTTACTCTGCAGGCACACTCCTAGTGTCTCTTCCTCTTCTTTGAAGAACACAGTCCTACGAGATTAGGCCCCACGTTTATAACCTCACTGATGCTTACTTACCTCCTTGAAGGCCCTATCTTCAAATACAATCATATTGGAGGTCAGGGCTCTAACATATATTTGGGAGGACACAATTCTGTATGTAATAGACTCCTCTATACTTTCATGTGGTACTGTCATCATAAACAAATTGCTGGCCGATCTCTAACAATTTTTTGCCATCAATCTCATAAAATTATTTCTCATTTGATAATAAAGCAACCATGACCATGTTGCCAGCTAAATAAAAATGTTCAAGATAGTACCTAGTTGAAAATGCAGTATACAGTAATTCTCTGTGGAAAAAAATCACAAGTTCAACTATTCAGTAAGAAAGTACAGAGCATTACACCTTTGCATAGTACTAAATCCATCAGACCAAATAATGGTATCTTCATCCATCATTTGGTACAGTCGAAATAAAATTGTTGTAACAGAACATCAGTGTAGACTGCTTTGAAACTAAATACTCCATTTCAATAACTGTCTTGGCTTCTCTTGTCATCACATCTTACAAAGTATTAACATTATCTGGAATTTACATCCCATCCCTCTCATATTCTCTGTTAATTAAAGTTTACATTTGATTAAGTAGACAAAACAGAAGCTTTTTCAAATTTACAGACCATATGTTTTAAGTATATTTTCAGTCTTTGCCAGTTTTTTGTTGTTCAGCTTTCAAAAAGTGGTTGGTTGCTACCTTGCTGGTGGTGAATCAGGGCTACATGTGCCTCATCTGAGCCACTGGACTGAGATCCATTGATACTGAGTCACTCTTGTCACTTAGACCTATCCAGTTTTTTTAGACCAACCCAAATATTTAAAGATCCCAAAGCTATTCTCTACCATATCCATTATTGTAATATTCTACAAATCGGGATTTGCCAGCTGAGGGTAGCCAAACATTTATATTAATAAAGCAAAATTTTTTGAATTTACTTAGAGGAAGGAATGAAGTATAGAAAATGCTATGTTTCACAATTGACACTACTACAGCACACTAAAAATAAATTCTTTCTGGATAGTTAACTTTTTTAGGGAAACCTTTTAAATGTTTTTTATGTGTTTGTCTTTTTTAAAGTTTACTTTGCAAACAAGACCAACATTACCATTAATAGAACATAGTTCTTTTATCAAATTTTAGAATAGAGACAGTAGAGGCTTGCTGATCAAGTAGCTCATTCACTTGGCTCCTAAGATATTAGTTGAGCCTTCTGAAAAGTCCTATTATCCAGAGAAATACCTAGTAATACATGCACATTAGGAGGGGCAAACTGAAGATACTGGGTAGATAACAATAACTAGAATAAATTGTTCTTCCATTTATTCTGTTCTGTGACTAAACTTCAGTAAAAGATGACTTTTTCATATAAAAATGATATAATTCCTGTCTTCAATCAGAAATGATTCAACATATAATTCTTGAGTGTCTGCTATATGACAGTCTCAGCAATAAACTGTGAGAATGAATTAGTGCATCAGTTTTAGAGATGGCTAATCCAAAAATAAAACTTCCTATTTACAAATTCTTTTAAACCCTATTTTCCCTCATACAACATAAATCCAATTTGCATGACTCACAGCATAATATTTTGAGTGGGATTTTCTTCCTTTAGTAATCTATCACCACCACTCATATAAAATTATTACTACTATTTCTTTTTTATGTGTCCATCACTGCTGGAAAATATTAAAGACATAAAGGTATCTGGTCTCAGTTTCTTCTTAAAGGATCTTAAATTTGGTTCACTGTTCTTCATCTATTCCTCCAGGACTTCCTGAAAGAGAAAAATGGAAGTGGTTGGCCAAAGGCAAAATATCAAGTTAGGAAGAAGTTGTGCTCACTCAAGTCTTCTTAGCTTACTGGAATCTCACATACATTTAAAAAAAAAGGAAAGGGAGAGGAAGAATAATAAGTGAAAAAGAAACAAACCCATCTCCTCTGAGCTTTGGTATCCCAGTTAAAAAGTATATCAGTTAGCTTTGCTATAGTTCTCTTTCGAGAAATTGCAGTTGGAGAAAAGATGATCAAGAAGGAAAAAGTCCCTCTTCAATGATATGGTTTATAAAGTATTTCCCAAGGATTTCTGGCTCTCCAAGAGTCATAGTTTCTTGATTCAATGGTCAGCTCCATCTAAGGGATTAACATCAGGTGGACCTAGATCATTTTCTTGGCTAAAAGCCTCCAAAAAAAAAAAAAGGAAAATAAATATGGTAATGGTTGACAACGGGTGAGAGAAAACACTGATTTGATCTGGGGCTTTTCTGCAGTTCAATGAAGAAAATTTTCTATTCTAATTCCATCAAACAGCACTGTTTTATATTACCAAGCCAAAAATATCTTCAAACATACTAAAAAATATATGAATGTTGCTATTAGAATTAATACACTGTTTACAATTTTTTCATCTCAATCTACTTGGCTAGAATTATGTATATCTATTTACCAATTTGGAGATTAATCTCAAGTATAATAAGACAACATTAAATCACTAAAATGATTTCTTTGGGTCTACTGCAGTAAACTATACAGAATTTGAAAATTAAATGCAGAAGCTGTCTGATGCAACTTCATACAGACTAACTTAGAGTTTTGTTTTGGCTTTTAGGAAACTGACCAAAATTGGGAAGCTACAGAGATTCTTTGAACAATTGTGCGTAAACACATGTGTTTATACTATTGTTAGTCTTTGAAAAAAATGAACGTGAAGCTCAACTCTTACACAGTTAGTTATACAAGCCAAATTTGAAGTTTATATCTAATGGTGATTTCTGGGGATAGAAATTTATTCTGAAAACTTTGCCTCAAACTTGGCTGAGTTCCCACCAGATTGCTTCATATTAACATCAGTCTTGTTTCAGAATGCCCGGAAACCTAAGTCGTAAAGGACATCTTTCAGTTTTATTCCCATTTCTTTTGTTAACTTGCATTTTGACAAATATTATAAACTGACTTATTTATACCTTCTGTAAAAGAAAAACAATAGAATTTGCTCCTTTCTTTGTTCGCATGGAGTATAAATGAAGTGACCCTAAGAAAAGTTCCAACAAGTACTTTCAAAAACTATTCTGGGACTTCTCTCTGAGCACCAAACAACCCCCCTCCAAAATAGTAAGCATAAATCATGAAATCACTCGTCATTTAATAATTGAGCACTTTCTCTATCTCAGACATTGCGATCAATGACATATACACATTGGATAAGGAAGGGTCCCTTGCCTCAAATATTTTATCATCTAATAAAAGAAATACACAAATAAATACAAAGTGGTAAATTCTGTAGTCATGGGGAGGTCCCCAAAGCATAATGGTCAGCTTAATCTGAAGGTACCAAGAAAGGATTGTTCTTTCATCAACATCAGCAAAGTGTTGTTTAAATAAAGTCTTACAGGATGATTCTCCAGCTCATCCACAAAAATACAGGGAGGCATGCTGTGTGCAAAGATGCAGCCACATGGTATGATGTGGCCAAACATTAAATATATGTGGGGGGATTATTTGAGTCAATAGTCCTTTAGTTGTGGGAGACAGAAATGAACTTAAATATGAAAGGGAAATCTGTTGGTGTAGGTAATCGGACTACAAAAAGGCAAAAGTAGCCTTTTGGAACAATGGGATCCAGGTGAAGAGAACTTCCTTTAGGTCTCTGTTTCTCCATCTTTCTACCCATCTCTAATCTCTGCTTTGTTTTGCTTCTCACGGGCCTTTCTTTTTCACTACACAAGGGCTTTCTCCACAAGGTAGAAAATACAACCGCTGGGAGTTAGAGATTCACATCCTAATCATTCCACCAAGAATGAAGAAAGCCAGCTCCATAATGGTAATTTCCAGGAAAGGTGTAATAATAAAATCAGCCCAGCCTGAGTCTTAGAAAAGGAAGCAGACATAATAGCTACAGCAGGATAACAGATAACATGGTCAGAAAGGTAGGCCATGGTCAGATCGCTGAGATTCTCCATGCTACACAAAATTTGAATTCATCCTGTAGGTTAAAGGGAATGAGTGAAGGGTTTTAACCAGGAGAGAAATATGATCATATTTCCATATTTAGAACACAGAACAGAAGATTATGGGGTAAGGAGAAAGAAGGCAGGGTGCTCGCGGGTGGTTGTAACTGTCTATGTGTGAGATGGTAATGCCTTGAAATAGAACAATGGTAGTGGTAATGTAGGAGAAATGGAAGAAATAGGAATTAGTATTGTATCTTCATAGGTGTCTGAGAGGGAAAGCTATGTAGAATGACTAAAAGGTTTCTCGTTTGGGTGCTTTGTATATAATGGTACCCTTAACCAGAATGAGAATGGTACTAAGAAGAGAGAGATGAGTTCATATTGATAAGTTGAGGGTCATGTGAAATATCAAAATGATGTTCAGCAGGCATCTTAGATATCTCAGTCTCCAAAGAGAGAAGGAGAGTCTCCGGACAGAAGTCAGCTGAGCTGAGTATATAAAATGGGGGAATAGTCACACAGAGATAGTTGTTGAGGTCATGGATGGAGCTGAAGTGGCCAGAAAAATATGTAAGGTGAGCAAAGAAGAGAGCAAATACAGAACTCTATAGACTTAATGGGTGAGCGTGATGACTTTGAAACATGCCCATGTAGCTAGGCTGAACTATACTTCCCAGAATTCCCTTTCTTGTGTATTTCCACTTGGGGTGGGCTAAAGATTCTCTTGCTGGAGTTAAGGCACAGAAAGATGACATTTATTTTGCTTTGTGGCCCAATGTGTGAGCTATCTTGAAGAGGTTCTATGTGTGCTTGAGAAGAATATTGATTCTGCTCTTGTTGGGTGGGGTGTTATCTATGTCTGTTAGGTCCAATCGGTCTACAGTGTTGTTCAAGTCCTCTGTTGCCTTACTGATCTTCTGTCTGATTGATCTACCCATTATTGAAACTAAACTATTGAAATCTCTTACTATTATTTGTTACTGTCTGTTTCCACCTTGAATTCTTCAATATTTGCATCATATATTTGGATGCTCTGCCATTAGGTGCATATATATTTGTGTTGTATCTTCTTTGTGAAGTGATTATATAATGTCCCTCTTTGTCTCTTGTAACAGTTTTTTTACTTAAAGTTTATTTTATCTGATATAAGCATGTCCATTCCTACTCTGCTTTGGTTACATTGACATGGAATACCTTTCCTCATCCCTTTCTTTCAGCCTATGGATGTCATTATATCTAACGTGAGTCTCTTTAACCAGCATATAGTTAGACCTTGCTTTTTCATCTATTCACTTACTGTACATCTCCTGATTGGAGAGTTTAAACCATTTATATTTGAAATTGTTAGTGATGGAAGACAACCTCATATTGCCATTTTGTTCATTGTTTTCTGTATGTTGTATAGTTATTTTGTCCCTCTTTTCCTCTCTTGCTGCGTTCCCTTGTGCATTATTGATTTTTTTTGTAATGACATACTTTGAATCCTTTCTCATTTTCTTTTGTACATCTTTTATAGGTACTTTTTTTTTGGTTACCATGGGGGAATTATATATCTTATAGCTATAACAATCTATTTTAAACTGATAATAACTTGGCCAGTCATATAAAAACTATTCCTTTATACCTCCCCCCACCACTTATTAGGAATGTCATAGGTTATACCTTTTTATATTTTGTATTCATTAACATAGTTTTGAAGTTATATTTTTATGTTTTTATTTTTTTAATTTTATACCTGGACTAAAAATTATTTATGCACCAGCATTACCATGCTACAGGATTCTGTATTTGTCAATACATTTGCCTCTTGCTAAAAAGCTTTATATTTTCATATACTTTCATGTTGTTACCTACCATCCTTTCATTTAAACTAGAACTTCCTTTAGCAACTTTGTAAGGCAGGCCTAATGGCAATGAATTCCTTCAACTTTTGTTTATCTAAGAAAGTCCTTATTTCTCTTCCATTTTTGAAGGACAGTTTTGCCCAATATAATATTCTTCAATGGCAGTTTTGTTTTTTCTTTTAGCACTTCAAATATATCATCCATTCTCTTCTGGCTTAAAATGTTTCTGCTGAGAAATTCTCTGATAATTTTATGGGAACTCTCTTGTATATGACAAGACCCTTTTCTTTTGCTGTTTTCAAGATTCTTTGTTTTTGATTATGTCTCATGCATTTGTCTGCCTAATTACCTGTGGGAACATTGACAGATGGAATTTCTGGACTTAAAAATTCAAGAACTAGACCATAGTTTTCCAATCAGTTTATTTCCCTGCAAGGCCCTCTCCTAACAGCAACCTGTGAGTCCTTCTTTTTAGCTGACCCAATTACTGCTTGGTCAATGTTGGCTGAATAAGTGAATGACCAAAAGGCCAGCCAGCATTTTTAAATGATTGTTCTATAGTCCAACCCAATGACATGGATTATATTTGGAGGATTTTGAGTTTCTTGGAGGAATTGTTTAAAACCAAGGAGTGCACTGAAACAGGACATAAATAATATTCTTTTCATTGTCTTAGCAACATTTTCCAACATTTGTCTTTCTTAAGATAATTGTCACAAAAAAAAATGTTCAGGCTTTGCTAATACCATTGCCTTGCTTCATTACTCTCAGAGGCAGGTACAGAACCCAGAAGATGGTATTTGCTGTTGTGGGACGTGATGGCACCACCTCCAAGTCCTGTGGACTCTGCTCTCCTGTGGGTTGTTTGATAGAGTCATGGACTTCTTCTGGGTTAGACACCCCTGGGTATAGGCGTTCTTCTAAGCTTTTATGTTGTGGGGGTTGGTTATTTTATTAAAAGAAAAAAGTAAAGAGAAAAATTCATTCTTATTTTCATCCTACACAAATAATATTGGCTGTCAATTAATTGTTTAAAAGTGTCCTCCAAAATACTTACCTTGGCCCTTCAATACACTTCAGAGTAATAGCAAGTTATGTCTTTGAATAACTAAAATGACCCCCTTAGTGAGTTTCCTTAGGCATCTTGGCCATAGACAAGAGAATTTCGTCTTTAAGTTTGAAAAATAACAATAGACAACAGAGGCTTCTTGGTGATATAATCTACTCAATATTCTCAGTCTTCAATACAAAACCAGTGTTACCTAGGATTATGGATAAATTGTTCAACTATGTAGAAGAAAATCAAGTGTACTCATTTTAGAAATCTTGGTTAATTTGGATTAAATGAAATATATAGACAGTCTATCTAAATTTCTCTGCTTTAGTTAGTGTATGCAAAGTAAATTGATGCAGTTGAATTAATCACAAGCTCAAGCTAATTCTTTTTGCATCCTTATTAATCAGGTTAGAGTTTCTGTTCTATGAATGTAAACACAGAAAGGTCAATGATTTCACTAGGGGCATGTTCCAGGGCATGGGAATTAAGTGAAAAGTCATCCTTCATTCCCTCAGTAGACTTAAAAACAGCCTCAATCCTCTATACTGAGTTTTAGATAATGTAGAATGTGCTGTATTCACAGAGCATGAGCAACAATGGAGGTAATTTATTATAAGATTGTCAGCCAAGTCTGCAATGATTCTTTGATTAGTGAAAAGTGGTTTTGCATGTTATGCCTTGGGATATTTCTTTACTATTTTTTTTCTTCCAAGAGGATTTTGTGGATTGTACTAATGCTCCACATGCTGATTATTAGTATGAGATTTGCTACATGATGTGCCAAAAGTGAGGGACAATAAAGCAGAGAGCTTACATTAATTTAGAAAGTTTATGTTTTTCTCTAAGAGACAAAATACTATTTTAGACACCCTCATAAAAGACAGCAGCAAGGATTGCATAAAGCAAAGCTCTTTTTCACTCAAAGTTATGTAACCATTTTGAAAATAATTGCAAGACAGTGGGTGATTTTTTGTACATTGAACTTCTGCTACCCCAACCCCTTCGTACATCACAAACCCATCTTGCTCTCTTAGATACATCAAAACAATAGCTATTGCTTCTTCATTGTGGGGAATACAAGTCTTCATAGGATCAGCCAAAAGGATTTCAAGTGAAAATATTACTCAGCTCCAGATCTGTGCACTACCTTTACACAACCTATTTCCTTGGGTCAAATGAATTGAATGTGGCAACTAAGAAATACTGCCTACCTTTTGAGCTGAAATGTGATTCCCTTCTAATTTCTACAACTTTATGATTTTTGTCTCACTTTCTGATATTCTAAATATTTAGTAAAAACCTAGAAGGGGAACCTGTACCTAAGGTTGCCCAGGACATTTGAAGACCTGTGTACTCATTTGTTAATTAACTTATGTTTATTGGACTCTTCATCAAGCTAGTTACCATACTAGGTATCTGAGATAGGGCTATGGATACAGAGAACAGGCCAGGCATTTTCACTATCCTCCTGAAGCTTATAAATTAGCAAGTTCACTAATAAACACTTTTTTCTCAAAGGCCTTGGGGATGCTCTTCCCTGGGAGGCATCAGCTCCATCTGACACAAGTACTTCCCTCAGTTTTGCCAAAAGCCCGCTTCTCTGGCATTCTCAACAACCCAATAAGAACAACTGCTGCTCTGCTGGGCAAATGGGCTGTCTTATCACGATTTATATATTGCTCACCCAATTGCCCTTCCAGATCCAGAATAGCTCCCACAACTGAAACAAACAACATTCCCCTTATCTAAACAGATCTGGGGAGCCCTGTGCATTTACTGTCCCCCATTATCCCTTGAAGTCAACAATCTGACCAACAAATTAGATCCTCTCCTTTCCCAGCTTCTAA
This sequence comes from Manis javanica, assembly GCF_040802235.1. Taxonomy (NCBI): domain Eukaryota; kingdom Metazoa; phylum Chordata; class Mammalia; order Pholidota; family Manidae; genus Manis; species Manis javanica. Next base: position 176,786,630 of record NC_133157.1, on the reverse strand, counting down.
AAGGCATTGGCTAACTTTTCAGCTGACACCAGCAGCAGTATGATTGCCCTCCTGGGATGGAACTGCTGCTGATAGGACACCTCCGCCTCCACCCTGTCACTGCTGTGCTAACTGTCCCCTGCTCCCACTTTATGCCCTCTCACAGATGCAGGGCCAGAACTCCTGATGCTCTGATAAGGCCCGCCCACTTGGGTTTGACTGCTCACCTGAACAATGAAATTTGGACACTTTCTCCCAAGATTCTGTCTGGGAGTGGCTCTGGTCTCAGAGATTTGGGCACCTTGAAGCTACTGAAGATTACTTACCCTTCAGGGACGCACACCTGCATGAGTCCTTTCAAAGTCTCTGAGAAAGACTTCAAGACTTCAGCAATGTGTTCATGTGATGGAAACTTTATTTTTTAACATTTACAAAAGTAATCTATTTTAACCTCAATTGATTGTGACTGGTATCTCTTTCCATGCCTACTACTCCTCCATCACACTTCAGCTTCAGGGGTTGGCTGGGGCATTGCTTTGACTATCTTTTGGGATCTTATTGAGGAAAAGTTAAGGGAAAATGCCATATTAAATGACAATTAGAAAGAGGGTTTGGAAAGTTGCAGTAAAACAAATGGAAATTACACATCATTAATTGGCTCTATAATTAGTTTATTTTAAAATTTACATATTAAGTAAGTCTAAAAACTCAGATGAAAATTAATGGAGTAGGAAACAGAAGCAAAAATACGTGCGAGGAAATCAAGAAAAATGGTCCTACAAAGAAAAATGAATTGTAGCACGACAAAACCTCAAACAATATCAAAGGCAATCATGTTTTTATGAAGAGATCATTTTCAAATAGAAATAATGAATAGACACTTGCTTTGAGATCCAATTAATGAAAAGAAATGAATGATACTAACACATTGGAAAAAATGATTTAAATTACCTGCTGATTTAACCAATATGAACAGTGACAAAAGTAATAAAATACTCAGAATACTATGCTATAACAAGAACACCAGTTTCAAACTGGTTAATGCTAATTGTCAATTCAAAGACCACTTAGAAACAGTTGCTGCACAAGAAAACTTGAAATGCAATGAAATGGTTCAGCTGATACATGAAAAAAATTGATCATTTCTACAAGTCTGATAACTATAGTAAATGTCCATATGACATTCCAAATACCAAACAGAGAATCTGAAATATTTTTAAATTATCAATACAAAAATACAAATTTTACTCTGCCATGCTAAAGGAAATCATAAATTATTTCTTCTTTTTGCATTTTAAAAAATGTTATATAATTGCTGTCATATGAAGAGGTGATCAAAGAGTATGCAGGAAAAAAGAATGTCTTAAAAAATATTATGGAAGTGAATCCAGAAGTTAATTGATTGAAAATAATATTTGCCTGACTTTGGGGGGTATTTGTGGTATTTGTCCATTTGCCACATTTAAAAGATGTGACTTGTTTCATTTTTTCCCTTGTAAATAGATACTTATTTTCATACCTAATTTTGTAATCTTTTCCTGAATTAAAGACAGCAATTTCAATAGTGTCAGCTCCAGATCCCATGGAGCCCAGACCTGCTTTCTCCTCATTTGCAATGCCTGAGGGCAGTAGCTAACAATTCACCAGGCCTGCCTGGGTACTTCGCTAAACACAGTCAGAATCCAGCTTATTTAACTAGAACTCCCACTCCTTTTTAAGGCACTAGCTTGGGAATTGAAACCGCTCAAAGCTTTCCAATTTTAAACACAAAAGACAGTGATTCTCCAAAGCAACATTTTGGAAGTATCCTTTGTTCAGAAGACTCCATTGCTGCTATTTCCCACAGTACATTTGAGAATCTGATTTTATTTTTATAAAGTTTTGGCCTAAATACTGGAGTCCCAATAGATATTCAATTATATATTAATGATTTGCATGCAGTTAGAAGATTTGATAGTAAGTTTTCTAAATTTAATCAGACAGACTTAGTGGAATCAGCTGGTTTTGCTTTATTTATTGTAACTATGTTATTGTAGTAGATCCAGCCAGCAACATTAGAAGTGAAAAAAAACCTAAACATAAGATATCAAATATACCCAACAGCATACTCCTCCCCATTCACCTCAGGCCATCTGGTCCTTTGCTTAGCCTAGATTCTACTCATGTATCTGTAGCGTCAAGGAGTCTGGCAAAACTAGAGTCTATTGTATAAAAAAGTGAAGCAAATTAAACACACCATGAATCAGTTTATTTAAAATAGCTTCAACCTTTTTGAGCTATCTAGTTATTTACTAGTAGAACAATCAAGTTTATTTGAAACATCTTACCTTTTTTTATTAGAAACAGTCCAAGTCCCATGACATTCAAGCAAGGCTCAAATTATGACTTAGAATCCTGATTTTATTCCAAATGTATGACTTATGATTTTCAACAGAATGAAAAGTGTAGAAGACTTATACCTCGTGTGGAAGCCTATACTTCCAAGAATGAATGTTTTAGCACATAAAGTTTATATCAGGAAATAAAACTAATTACAAAAGATTCAAAGTAGTCATTGGTCTTAAGGCAGCTGAATTTGGGTGTTGGGAGCACTGGACTTGGGGTCAGACAGATCTGGGTTCCCAAACCAGCCTACTTTGCAAGTCATTGAATTAGCTATGCCTAATGCCCCTGGGGTTTAAAACAGCATAATAATCCTGACGTTATAAGGCTATGAAGACAATAAATGGGGAAAATATACATGATAGATGCCGATAAATAGGGGTTATTTTTAGTCCTGTTCGAATAAGTTAGATAGGGTTTTTTTTAAGTAAGGTTGGTGTCTCTATCACCCATGTAAAATATATAGATGTAATATACATTGTTTATTATATTTTGTTTTCCAGCATACAGTTTTTAAATAATTAGAATCAAAATAGTTTTGTGGAGAATCTTTCAAAATATACTTGTCATGGAAGAATCCTAATCTTATAGAAGGAGGGAGAGAGTGAACCTCGGACCATCCCACAGATGCCAAATGTAGATGAGGCAGTTTAGTACTCACGGCCCAGTACACAGCAGGAGCATCAGCGTAGTGGTGCCATGTTCCGTGTCCCCAAGCCCCACGGGTGACATCGCAGGCCCAGATGGATGCCACACACGCTGTGGGTTGTACTACAGCCAAGGAGTCCAGAGTTAAAGGACCAGCAATTACTGAGCAAGCAGCAAACAAGCCAGTCCTCTGCACTAGAGAGTGAGCAGTTATGGGAGGTCCTGCATGGCATCCAGACCTGCTTAGAGGCCCCTGTGGTTAACTGGGAAGACTGCTCAGTATCAGGCAACAGGTACACCTTACAATCTACACACATGCAAAAAAAGTGCAGGGGTGCTAAGGGCCCATGGCAAACTGCTTCCCCTGATAATGTAAATAACAATTCTTCCTCTGTAGTTAATACTAACGGGAGATGCTATTGTTTACATAATCTGATTCTGATTCAATGATCTTAACTGTATCCAAAATTTTTTAAATATCACCCTTTTACAAACTAAAGTTTGTGAGCTGATAAAGAACCTATTTCTTCCATTCCCACCTATTCAGAATTATTTAGCTAATTAGCCTTTATAATTTAGGGCAATATTTCAGTCTGGCATAGAATTACATGAAATACTCTTGCAATACAACCCAACCATTCCATTTTGGTTATTGTGTTACTTTTTAACATCTATTTGTTTTTTTTTCCAGCTCAGTTTCTGCCTCCATCTTCTCCTCAGCCACAACGGGACATGATAACAAATAATACAAAAATACAAAAATAAAAAAATCCAGGAACAGTCTACAAAGCATTAATAGTCCAAAAGCAAGTAAGTTGGTCAAAAGCAAATAAGTTGGTTCCAGGCTTTTTCACTGCCCCCCGCCCACCACACAGTAGTAAATTGTTGACAACATTTTTTTTTTTTTTGCAAAATTACTGTATGATTCACCACCATTTTTAACTTCTATAAAGCAAAAGATGAAGGGTATGTAAGATTATGCTAAGTATCATTTAACACCATAGATTTTCAAAAGATCAACCGCCTGATACGATGTTAAATACAGTTGAATGTGGTCCCACATCTCTATGCCACTTTGCCAAGTTTCCGTCGGATGCGATTTGCAACAAGCAACATATTAAACCCCCATAAATAGTCATTATAATGTAAACACTGAACACTCCTTATTGGAGCAGTGAAAGCAGCCTCTCTAAAATATATAAAATAGAAAACAAATCCTTGAATTTCATCTCAGGGCAGAAGGTGGATTTGAATTTGAAAACATGCCAAATGGTAATTTTGGGCACAAATATTTCAGACAAAACTGATCCATTATGAGTAATAACAGCATATGTTAGTTTCTAAGTCAGTTTGCATATGTCACAGGAAGCACACCCAATTAGTATGGGAGGCCATTTACACTTCAGCAAAGTTATTAACAGTAAATCATAACAAAATAGGTATGATCAAATTACACATTCTATTTAAAAACATAAAAAGCAGACACAAAAGCAGCAAAACAGAGAAAAGTAGAATCTGAAATGAGTTAAATCAACAAACTGACTTTTTTTTTCTTTATTTTCCTATGATGATGATGATTATAATTTTCTTTTCATATAGCCAGTTGCTATGGCTCCTGACAACTTCCTTTTAGCTAGCTAAGCCTCGGAGGATTAAAGAAGACATTTGGCCTTTATGGTTTTCTGTGTCTGAATGTGTATGTCCTGAGGAGAAAAGGAGCCGTACGAGAGGCTATTAAGCACCGACGAGCGAGCACGGATGTGGAATGTCTTGAGTTGCGTTTACTGGAACAGATGTCGTGTCCCAGAATTCCCTGAGCCGCCTCAGGCTTTTGCTGGTGTCAGCCCTGTGGTAAATGGGTTTTCATAATGAATTTACTGTTAATTCTCACACACACACAAACCATTAGAATCACACTAAAGGGCTGACTAAATGCCACCAACACTCCGAGCATGACTCTCTTTTGTTCATTTGGAAGATTCTCTGAAGAATCCAGAATCTCACATCAATCATTCGCGATAGTTTGGGAAGAGTAACAGGCTCTCTGAGGCTGGAGAAGAGCAAACACTTTGGGGGGTTTCATGAACCCCACCCACTAGGATGAGGCTCCTATTTTTTTCCCCCAGATAATCACAGTAATAATGATTATTGCTCTTGCAAGGCTGTTTTATCAATGTAACCCAATTTTACAATTATTTTGTTCAGTCATTTCTCCTTTTAAGAAAAACATTTCAATAAATAAATGAAACAAAAAACTTCAGAGCAAATGATATAAATGTATTTGAGAAACAAGTATTCCTAAGGGGCTCTCAACGCTGTGTGGAATATCTGGGGGAACAACAGCTTAAGATTGGTGATATGAAAGTAAGGAGAAAATGCAACAGGGAGAGTCACAGAGGCTGTGACAGAAACAAAGATAGGTAAGAACATCATCAAGGGGACCCTCAGAGTGTGATCTATTTTTCAGAAAATAGTAAAGCTACTAGTTCTAAAAATAGTAACAAAAACAACAATAAATTCTGCTGGTTGAGCGCCTATAACATTTCAAACACTATACATTATCTTATTTTTTCCTCGTAAAAATGTCAAGTATAAAAACTAACAGCATTTGTAAAGGCTTCCTTCCTGCCAGGCTCTGTTCTCACGTCCACGCCGTCACCCCCAAGCCATGCTGCTGTCCTCTCAGCATTTTAACACTTGAGCTCTTTCCTGCTGCCGAGATTTTGTGCCTGAGTTTTCCTCTTTTGGAGTCTCGTGTGTCTGCTTCTCCCACCTTAAACTTGCACTTTGTGTGGGTGTCATAACTGTCCTCCAACAACCTTCCTAGACTGCCTCAGCCAGAGCAGGTCCCCAGCTGTCTCACTCTCACCCAGTTCCACCACTACCCTCCTCCTTCCCGGCTGCGCTGTTCTCTGCCACGCTGGTGCCTCAGTTCTTCAGGGCACTTTCTCAATTTCGAAAAACTTATTTGCATATTTATTTCCCTTGTTTTTGTACCTTCTTTACTAGAGCCAAGCATCATGAAGTCAGGTTCCAGCTCCTTATTCACTGATCTATATCCAGCACACAGCAAAGACCTTGGCAAATGGTGGGTTCTCAATAAGCATTCATTAGATGAACAATAGTACTGAATGCCTTGTATTAATTCTTTCAGCTAATGAATGATCTCCCTGTGACCTCACTGACGACAGTGCCCCTCTGGCCTACACAGACAGTAAATGCCTACAGTAAGATCCAAAGCTGATTCTGTAGGATTTCAGACCGTATATTTGATCATTATATGCCCATTTCACCAATTTCACAGATTCATATTATCAGTTTGATGTGGACCTTGGATGGTTTTGTGGGGTTTTTTTTTTTAAAGAATCTTTCATGATCTGGCCAACACACAATCCTTTCAGCATTGCTCTAGGGCCACTGCTCTCAAGCATCCATCAGCTCTGTCAGGCTTGCTAGGCCTTCAGCAACCCGCAGTGAAGTGAATCAGGCAAGGAATGGTGACACTCTTCCACCAGATAGAGCCCCAGCTGCATACAGCCTAGAGAATGAAGACCTCGCCCTGCTCTAACACCATGAGATGGGTTAAAGCCATGTGAGTGATAAGGGGGGCTTTGTAGGTGGGGCCTCGATTAGGTCCTAAAAGGAGTCATTGTTCTATTTTACTGGGGCTTCTAACTGTCAGCTACTCTGATATACGCTTCAAAATAAGAGAGACAATAATGAAGGTTCTGCTATGGGCTGAGTTATGTCCCCTGCAAATTCATATGTTGAAGCCCCCAACCTCCAATAAGATAATTGTAGGTGGGGCCATAATTAGGTTTAGATGAAGCTATGAGGATGGAGTCCTCCTGATGGAATTAGTGCCCTTCTAGGAAGCGGGACTAGAGAGCTTGCTTCCCCTTCTCTCTCCATCTACATACACCAAGGAAAGGCCTTGTAAGGGTGTGGTGAGAAGGCAGACATCAGTAACCCAAGGGGAGAGCTTACATGAGACACTGACCCTGCCGGTTCCTTGATCTGGGACTTCCAGTCTCCAGAACTCTGAAAAATAAATTCCTGTTGTTAAAGTTATCCAGACAATGGCCTTCTGTTATGGCAGCCCAAATTGTCTGAGACAGTTTCCTTTGCCAAAAGAATAGCCCCATATAGTGTGGTTACTAGCTACTGTTTCCGATTACATCATTTCTTTGTGACTTTGGGTCATGTCCATGTGATAATATGATAACATCTTCCTTAAAGTCACTGACCTTTGGGATATTTGGGAAATTTAAAGGAACATTTAGACCACTTGTACAATGGCTTCTAGAGATTTTTTTGGTGACAGCACTTCCCATGACACTAGGACCAAGCACATTTCTATGCTAGTAAAAATCACATGACAAGGCTTTCACAAAAATGTTGATACATCACAATACTATAATATTTTTCTCCCAATCCCATCTTTATTTCATTACTATGGGAAAAAGGAGCAGGAGGATATATTCTTAAATACACTTTTATCTCTCCTGATAATCCACGATTTTTATCTCTGAATTTTGTACATTATGCCTTGAAAACTAATGATTTCAAACTCTGGAAATCCATAACTTTCATAAATTAGCCTCAGGCATAAACCAATTATATTAAAGGGGAAAAAGCATAAACTAAAGCAAAATCATTTACAATCCAGCTTATTTTACCTTTAGAATAAATAAATATACATAAAGATAAATACAGAGAAGAAAATGTGGGTCTTCCTGAAATGTTCAAAGAAGAATGTTCAGATTTTTGGACATCTTAACCAGTGTTTAAAAAGATGACCTCTGAGTAAGAATTTCTACTTCATAGATTTGCTTTAAGCATTAAATTGCATAGTACTTTCAAAGTATTTAAACAATGCTAACACAGTAAATAATCAGTAAATATCATTTGCATTTCACCTTTAAACATTTTAGACACACCCCTATGAGTCAATTAGATATACCTTATAAACTAGAAATACATCCAATTCTTTATATTCTCAATTACTTTATCATCTTCAATATCTATTTTGCCTCCTCCTAGAGTTGGTCAAGATGAAGGAGAGAAGAATCTCTGGACAAGTTAGATTGCCCTTTAAGAGTAGCTTAAGTTAGGTTTTTGTTTGTGTATTTTTCCTTTCTGTGCCTTTTCATTTCTCACCATGGAGAGGAGTAGGATGCAATGTTGATATTCTAGCTAAAGAACTTTGCCAAGATATTCATGAGATGGTGTGGCGGCAACTAGTTGTTTAGGTCACAAATGGGAGCTGTCTAGCAGAGAAGAAGGAGGGGACAAAAAGAGGCTAGAAGGTGGCTTAGTAGTGGAAGCTGGAAGAGCATTAGGTAAGTGCAGCTGGAGACCAGTGATGAGGCAGCCCAGCCATGTAGTGACAGAACACCCGAGAAAACATAGCCTGCAGCCACTTGGAATATGGAAAATGAATTTATGGATCTGGCTACTAGGAGAGCGTCAAGCAGTGTTGAAAGTGCCATTTGGTTTTCTGTTTTTGATTTTGCTTTTAGCTGCATCTGATAAGGTGAAGAAACAGTGAGATGAACTAAGAGAGAACTTACCAGTTTGAAAGACTTCAGAGGAAATATAGAAGAGCTAGGAATTGCTGGGTTGAAAAGTAAAACGTATTCATATTTCCATCCCATAGGAAATTTTCAGTATAAGAAATGGTCTTAGGGTAAATATCTACTTATGTCTGTAGTTATAAAACCCTTCAAGATCTCAGAAGACTTCAAGTAATGACTAGTAGACTTCTGAAAGGTTTCTAACATTCAAAAGAGTGTTGCCCCACAGCAGTTTTTATATTAAAGAATCATGGATGTGACCTATGGGACATGGCATCATCCTCAGTAGGATTCATGACAATTTTAAGAGAATGGCACTGATGCAGATACCTCCACCTTGGACCAAAGAAATAGAAACAGTTAAGGGGGAAAGAAGAGCCTCTGAGCCTTCAAGTACCTATGAAAAAGAAGCAGACTGAGACAACTACTCAGCTATAGATACAAGTTATTTCTGATCAAAAAGAGAGGATGTCTTGAAGAGCAGAACCAAAAGACCAGAGAGCAGAGCCAAGATCCAAGAACAGGGGACACATAAATCTTTCCCAGGCGACTGAACTGTACCCGAATCAAGGAGCATGCCTTGCCCCCAAGATGCAGGAAAACTGTCATGTGTACAACTGTTCTCCAGAATTACTAAAAAATCCCAACTGCTGTGTTTCCCATTCTTACTTTTTTATTTAAATACTTTAAAAAATTTAAGAGTTATCTATATATACTGAAAGGATGCAAAGGTAATACAAAGGGTTCCCATATAATCCCCATCTATTTTCCCAAACTTTTTCACCTTATACAGCCACGAATCACTTGTCCAACTAAGGAACCAATATTGGTACATACCTATTAACACAAGTCCACAGTTTATTCAACTTTCACTACTTTCCTCCTAAAGTCTTCATGCTCTGTTTCAGGATGCTCTGCAGGGGGCCACACCACACTGAGTCACTTCCTCTGGTGTGACAGAACCTTTAGTCTTTGCATTTGACAACCTTGACAGTTTTGAGGGGTATTGGCTAGGTATTTAGAAGACAAATTAGAGTTGTTTGACCCTCAACTTAGGTTTTTCTAATGTTTCCTAATGGTTATACTGCTCTAGTCCTAATGAGGTTTGTCTAATGGAGAATCAGCCATTTCTCAGGAGCCCTGGTTACTTCTGTTAGATAATAGTATTAGAAACCAAGATGTGGGTGCTGGGTGTACTTGTTGCTACATTCTTACTTTTTTTGTACATAAGTGTCTCTTGTGATTATTCTGTCCCTGTCTTACCACTGCATGTTAAGTGTGTGGCTTTGTATTTCTAGTTCACTTCTCTTGGCATTAAAAGAAGCTGCACCTTTCTTGATCATGAGATCCTGGACTTCAAGCCTCGTATTACAATTGGTGTGAACCTTTGAAAGTGGAGTCTGTTTCTCCAACTCCCTTGAAACCGGGCAAGACTGGTGGTGGAGGAAGTGTGGTGGGAATGGCACTTTTTGATTCCTGAGTCTAGACCTCAAGAGACCTTGTGGCAGCTGTTTTCATTCTCTTGTAATCCTGAGACCATCAGGCTGCTGAAGAAGCCTGAGAGGCCACGTGGGTAAGGAAGCCCAGCCATCCAGGGTGCTCTAGATGAGCCCGCCTCCAACTAACTAACCCGTTGAATGCAGCGGTGAGTGAGCCCAGGGAAGACCAGCAAGATCCAGCCACTCACAGAATCATGAGAGGTGGTAAATTGCTCTGTTTGGGGGTAGTTTATTAAGAAGAAATGGATAATTAGTACAGTACAACTGACTGCTAAAAAGGCCATCTTTCTGTTGATCCAAAATCTGCTAACCTCTAAGTTCCATTTACTCAAGTCAGGGCTTTTGGTAGGTAATAAAGCATAGTAAATTGTAATGGTGAGTTTGTGTTGGCAGCCGCGCTCAGAAAATAGCGCCCCATGCAGGGCAGCCGGAAGGCCCCGAACTTCCTAATGACAAATCATCCCACACCACTAAACTACATGCTAATTGCGCCTTGGCATAAGGACCAATGAGACCCACCAAATGGTTATGCTAATAAGGCATATGGAGCCGCACCAACCAGGTCAGAGCATGAGAACTATATAAGCAAGCCTCTCCTTCCCCTCTGGGTCCTGCCCAACTCATTTGTTTCACAAAGAGCTGAAGAATAAAGCTTTCTGCAGAAGAATCCTGCTGTTGTTGCATGCTGTTCTTGCCGGCGAGGACAGGGCACGCGACAAGTGGTGCCGAATCCCGGGAACCAGAACATCACCGGCACAGGGAGGACCCTTCAGACATCTGGAGAGGATTCAGAACTGCAGGTCAGAAGAAAGCCCGGAGGGGTAAGTTCCGAGAGGCCCCTGCTTTTTAGGATAATGGTTGATGGTTCTCTGTAAATAAGGAGGCACCATGGGGAATGCACCGTCATTAGTCACGGCGCTGCAGACAGCTCTCAAAGAGCGAAACTTGAAGGTCTCCAGCAAAGTCTTAGGATCTTTTGTGAAGGAGATAGACCGTGTGGCCCCCTGGTTCATTTGTTCAGGGTCCCTCTCAATCCCGAGCTGGGACAAACTGGGGAAAGATCTTGATAGAGAGGAGGAGGAGGGTAGCCTGAGGGGAGGCACCAGGCCCCTCTGGAAACTGATTAGAGCTTGTCTGCAAGATGAGAGATGTGAAAAGGTAATAAAAGAAGGTCAGAGAGCATTGACAGATATCCAAGAGAGCATGTCAGAAACGGAACGGGAAACAGAGAGCGCGCGCGGCCGAAAAAAGGCCACAAAAACGAAGGTAAAGAAACCTCAGAGTGAGGGAGAAAGCCCACCTAGGGCAAAAGCGAAAGAGCCCCGAGAAGCGAGTGACGATCGCCTCGGAGAAAATAGTAAATACCCCTGGAAAGAGTTGAGGGACCTCCAACTCTCCAACAGGGAATCTGAGGAGGAATTAGCATCCGCAGAGGAAGGGGAAGAAAATAAAACCGCAGAGTGTAGAAGTAAGGGAACCAGCAAAGTTGAAAAGCGGACCAAGGAAAAAATGAAAGCAGGGTGTCCCCCGACGCCCTTTGCCCCGCCACCTTATGTGAGTGGCGCACTCTCCTTTTGCCACCCAGATACTCTTCAGGCAATTAGACAAATGTTTCCTGTATTTGAGGATAACGGTGTACGCTCTCACCAGCCCCTGAGCCATAAACAAGTTAAGGAGTTAGCAGAATCCGTTCGGGCTTATGGAGTCAGTGCTAACTACACCATAGCACAAGTTGAGAGATTAACAGAGACAGCCATGACACCCGCAGACTGGCAATATGTAACTAAGGCATGCCTTTCTAGTATGGGGCAATACATAGAATGGAAGGCATTGTGGCATGATATCAGCATGACCCAGGCACGCGCAAACGCGGCCGAAGGACAGCCTGCATGGTCATATGATATGCTGACGGGCCAAGGACAGTGGGTAGCCGACCAGACCGCCTTCCCCTTACAGGTATATGCACAAATAAACACGTGCGCCGCCAAGGCATGGAAAGCCCTCACCAACAAAGGAGAAGTATCAGGCAATTTGACAAAAATTATTCAGGGGCTGAGCGAGCCATTTTCTGACTTTGTCGCTCGTATGATGGAGGCCGCAGGCAGAATATTTGGAGATCAGGAACAAGCAATGCCCCTAGTGGAGCAATTAGTGTTTGAACAATGTACCAAGGAATGCAGACAGGCGATAACACCCTGGAAACAAAAAGGGATACATGCCTGGTTGAAAGCCTGTAGAGAAATAGGAGGGCCACTCACCAATGCGGGCCTAGCCGCGGCCATATTACAGAGCCACAAACAAGCCAGGATCACTAACAGAAGTATCAAATGCTTTCAATGCGGGAAATTAGGACATATAAAGAGAGAGTGTAGGAGCCCAGCTTCAGAACAAACAACCCAAAAGACCCCTGAGTTGTGCCCTAAGTGTAAGAAAGGCAGGCATTGGGCTAATGAGTGCCGGTCTATTAAAGATATAGAAGGGAAACCCTTAGAGTTGCCAAAAAACGCCCAGAGGGGCCCCCGTCACCAGGGCCCGCAAATATATGGGGCAACCAGCACGCAAGTGTCATTCGGGAACAACCAGGCCCCCCAAGGAGAGCCACTTCAGGTTCCGCGGGATTGGACATCCGTGCCACCACCAGAATAGTGTTGACTCCACAGATGGGAGTTCAGCCTATCCCTTCAGACTTTAAAGGCCCCCTACCACCAAATACCATTGGGTTACTCCTAGGGCGCTCTTCTGCTGCATTGAAAGGCCTGGTAGTTCATCCCGGAGTCATAGATCAAGATTATGAAGGACAGGTAAAAATCATGTGTTCGGCTCCCAGAGGAATCTATCCTATATCCCCAGGAGACCGCATAGCCCAGCTCTTAGTTTTACCTAGTCTCCACGCCAATTATCCTGCTACCAACACGGAGAGGGGAGAAAGGGGCTTCGGCTCCTCTGACTGGGATTCAGCCTTCATAGTATTAGATTTAGCAGACAGACCAAAATTAACTCTTCAAATAGAGGGAAAGAGCTTTGAGGGAATCCTAGACACTGGAGCAGATAAAAGTATTATCTCTGCAACCTGGTGGCCCTCCAAGTGGCCTGTGACCCAATCCTCACATTCATTACAAGGTTTAGGATATGAGTCAAGCCCTTCAATTAGTGCCAAACCATTGAAATGGCGAGCCCCTGAAGGACAAGAGGGTACAGTCACCCCTTATGTACTCCCTCTACCGGTCAATTTATGGGGGAGGGATGTCATGAGAGACTTAGGCCTCAAACTCATTAATGAATACTCCACCCCCGCCCAAGGCATGATGATGGACATGGGATACATCCCTGGCAAGGGGCTGGGGAAACACCAACAGGGACACATAGAGCCCATCCTGCCCAAAGTAAAGAATGACCGTCACGGCCTGGGTTTTTCATAGGGGCCATTGAAGATGCCATGCCCATACCTTGGCTCACAGAGGAGGCCGTATGGGTTCCTCAGTGGCCCCTATCCTCTGAAAAATTAGAAGCAGCTCATTGCTTAGTGCAAGAGCAGCTCCAAGTGGGACACCTAGAACCCTCTGTGTCCCCATGGAACACACCCATATTTGTAATCAGGAAAAGGTCAGGATCATGGAGGTTGCTTCATGATCTGAGAGCAGTAAATGCTCAAATGAGAATGCTTGGACCCGTACAACGGGGACTGCCACTCCTCTCTGCCTTACCCAAAGAATGGAAAGTGCTCATAATAGATATTAAAGATTGTTTCTTTTCTATACCTCTAAGCTCCAAGGACAGGGAAAGATTTGCTTTTACTTTGCCAGCTATTAACCATGAACAACCCGATGCCAGATTTCAGTGGAAGGTCCTCCCTCAAGGAATGGCAAATAGCCCCACCATATGTCAACTGTACGTTCAGCGAGCGCTAGACCCAATTCGTAAGACCTATCCCACGCTAAAGATCATCCATTACATGGATGACATCCTTCTTTGCTCCCCACAACCAGCGGAAATAGAAGAAGCATATATAGATCTCACTAGATCCCTAGAAAATTGGAGACTGAATATAGCAAGCGAGAAGGTCCAAAAATCTAGTGTTAGCAAATTCCTAGGAGCAACCATTTACACAGATGTAATTTGCCCCCAAAAGCTTGAGATAAGACATAATCAATTGCGAAATTTGAATGACTTCCAAAAACTCCTAGGGGATATTAATTGGTTGCGCCCATACTTAAAGATACCCACCACTGAATTGACTCCACTATTTAAAACCCTAGAAGGAGACCCACAACTAACGTCACCGCGCTCCCTCACACCTGAGGCATTACAAGCCATTCGCAAAGTAGAACAGGCTTTGATGACAGCACAATTAAATAGAGTGCAATCGAATGAACCCTTTGAGTTGTGTGTCCTTCCCACCCCAGAGCTGCCAACAGCAGTCTTATGGCAGCATGGCCCACTGATCTGGATTCATCCCCAAGCCTCTCAGGCTAGGACAATAGAGTACTATCCAGCAGCCGTGGCCAAACTTGCTTTGAGAGGAGTAAAAACCTCCATGACACATTTCGGAGAGGCTCCAGCTAAAATTATAACCCCTTACAGCGTAGAACAGATACAAGTATTATGTGCTATGAACGATGATTGGGCCATACTTGCTTACAGTTTCTCAGGAACCTTTGATAATCATTTCCCTAAACATCCCCTCATCAACTTCGCCAAAAATCATCTCCTAGTATTTCCTCGGGTCACTAGCCTAACCCCGCTGCCTCATGGAAAAACAGTTTACACGGACGGGTCTAAGACAGGCACAGGTGCCTATGTCCATGATGGCAAAGTTGTGACAAAAGGCTACACGCCTGACACTCCACAAATAGTGGAATGTCGCATAGTCTTAGAGGTCCTACAAATCTTTCCTGAACCTTTAAATATTGTGTCTGACTCCTGTTATGTAGTTAATGCAGTCAAATCTCTAGAAGTGGCCGGGCTAATCAAAGCGTCCAGCCCAGTAGCCACTTTGTTCAAACAGATACAATCAGCACTACTTCATAGGCAATCTCCTTTGTATATAACTCATATCAGAGCACATTCAGGCCTTCCCGGGCCTATGACCCAAGGCAACCACCTGGCAGACCTCGCAACCAGAAATATAGCTTTTCCCCTGCTAGACCCTATCACCACAGCTTCAAAATTCCATACACAATTTCATGTCACTGCCGAAACACTGCGCAAGCGGTTTAGCATAACCAGGGCCGAAGCTAGGAACATTGTCCTTAGCTGCCAACATTGCTGCAGCTTCCTTCCCACACCTCATGTTGGGATCAACCCCAGAGGTATTAGGCCTTTACAAGTTTGGCAAATGGATGTGACGCATATTTCGTCTTTTGGGAAACTGAAATATGTGCATGTATCCGTGGATACTTGTTCAGGAGTCATCTTTGCCTCCCCATTGTCAGGAGAGAAAGCTTCCCATGTCATCCAGCACTGCCTTGAAGCTTGGAGCGCATGGGGGTTACCACAGATTCTGAAAACAGACAATGGCCCAGCCTATACCTCTACAAAATTTGCTCAATTTTGTCATCACATGGGGATAAAACATATCACTGGCCTTCCCTACAACCCACAGGGTCAAGGGATTGTGGAACGCGCGAACCGCACGCTCAAATCCTATTTACTTAAACAAAAAGGGGGAATTGAAGATATACCCCCCACACCAAAAACTGCCATAGCCCTAGCACTTTTCACTATAAATTTTTTGAATCTGGATGCTCAAAGCCATACAGCAGCGGATCGCCATAATCAGTGGCCAAAAGACCCACAAGAACTAGTAAAATGGAAGGACGTGTTATCTAACCAATGGAAGGGCCCGGATCCAATCATAATCAGATCCAGGGGAGCTGTGTGTGTTTTCCCCCAGGGTGAAGAAAATCCCTTCTGGATCCCGGAGCGCCTAACGAGGAAAGTCCTAAACAAAGGAGATGACTTCGCTGTACCTCCTGACCCTGCTCCTGACACTGGAGACCCCGACTCAGGGAGTATTGAGATGGGGAATCCTGTCTGCCTTTCCTAAGCCTATGCCTGTCCGTTTCAATGCAGCCGTTTTTCCGCGCTTTTTCACTACCAATACTAGTATGAACTTGCCCTACTTAGTTAAAGACACCCTAGTAGCTCCCCTGGGAGAAAACCGATCCTTCGTAACTAATGGGTCATTATGCTTCACCACTCAGAATCTAGCTGGCTGTATCTCCCTGAAACGGAGGAAATACGGATGGTTCAGTGACATAATTCTAGAGGCCAGTAGCCTCCCCGTTATGTCAGCTAAATTTGAAGGGCCTAATAAGGAAGGGAGCCCGTCCTATAAGAACATGACTATCCACCAGATGGTTCTCTGGATCAATGGCACATTTGTACACTCTCTCAGGAACAATTCCACCGACAGGCCTCGTCAACCCAAATATGCCTCCCATTGTGTGGGCGACTATGAGGGAGAGCTGTGGCCCTGGACTGACTGTCAGTCAACTGTAGTAACGTGGGCAACTGAGAGGCAGGAGTTTACCATCTCCCCAGATATGGAGGGACGGCCAGCCAATGAGGCTTGGTGGCCAGTAAAGGTGCTCGAAGGCGAGTTTCGTCAGCAGCTGAGCATGAACCCCTTCCATAAATGGATGCTGTGTGGAGTCAATGGCTCGTGTACCGACCTCTCCCCCTTTTCCGCCCTCCAGGGTGGGGGAATCGGTGTAAAAAATATCACCTTTTGGTGCGAGAATAACCACATGCGCGCACACTGGAACATGATCATGACCCATAACAACGAGAACTACACGTGTTCAGCAAAATCAGGTCCAGAGTCACCTAATTCCCTTTTTCCACCTTCTCCAGTATGCGTATACCCCCCATTTCTGTTTATCTTATCCAATAGTAGCTTTGACTCCTGCTCCAATGAAACCTGCTTTCTGTCTCAGTGTTGGGATGCGCGTAACTTTACCAATGCTTTGGTAGTCCGCATCCCCCGTTGGGTCCCTGTTCCCGTAGACGCCCCTAACACCATGACTCTGTTTCGAGAAAGGCGCGATTTCGGTGTTACAGCCGCCATAGTGCTCCTGATCTCCGCGACCGCGGTCGCAGCCACCGCCGCTGGTATAGCTTTAGACACCTCCATCAAATCGGCTACAGAGCTCAATAACCTTGCAGCCTCAGTAGCTTCTGCCCTGGACCAACAGTCCACACTTGATGGCAAACTGAAAGGAGGAATAATGATCCTCAATCAACGCATAGATCTCGTGGAGGAACAAATGGAGGTGCTCTGGCAAATGGCCCAATTGGGATGTGAGCGGAAATATCGTGCCCTCTGCATCACTAGCATTCAATATAAAAATTTTACACGGGCAGCTAATCTGTCACGAGACCTGTCCCAGTATCTTTCAGGAAACTGGTCCCAAGACTTCGATGGGACACTAGAAGAGCTGCGGCGAGAAATTATCCACATCAACTCCACCCGTCTAGATATCTCCGTAGCGGAAGGACTCTCTTCCTGGTTCCTCAGAGCTCTCTCCCACGTCAAGGAGTGGGCGGGCATGGCTGGGATGGGCGTGTTCCTGCTTGGAGGTCTCATGCTCTTACTCTGGTTGTTATGCAGACTCCGCAACCAACATAAGCAGGACAAGGTGATCCTTGCTCAAGCCCTAATGGCGATAGACGTTGGCGCCTCTCCCCAAGTGTGGCTCAACATGCTTAAGAAGGAAGCTCGGCTTTAGCTTGAGGTAGCTCTTGCACCCTGAGCCCATGTGGCACTGCACCAGGCCCGAGTACCTCAATGCTTAATCACAGCTTTCTTTAAGAAGCTCATGGTGCAAGAGGGTTGAGAAAAAGGGTCCAAACCCTTTGTACCAAGCGGTCCCAACGCCAGCCAGAGGATGCGAGGCAAAGCACTGCAAGAGGTCTTGGACCCCTCTGAGAGGCATGCCTGACTGCATAGGGGTAGATGCCCAGAACCCCTCTCCAAAAAGGGGGCATCAGGAAGTATGATGGAGGTCAGGCCTCTGTCTCCGCCTCTGCTGGCAAGTTCCGCCTTGAGCTTCTGTTAGACAAAAAAGGGGGAGATGTTGGCAGCCGCGCTCAGAAAATAGCGCCCCATGCAGGGCAGCCGGAAGGCCCCGAACTTCCTAATGACAAATCATCCCACACCACTAAACTACATGCTAATTGCGCCTTGGCATAAGGACCAATGAGACCCACCAAATGGTTATGCTAATAAGGCATATGGAGCCGCACCAACCAGGTCAGAGCATGAGAACTATATAAGCAAGCCTCTCCTTCCCCTCTGGGTCCTGCCCAACTCATTTGTTTCACAAAGAGCTGAAGAATAAAGCTTTCTGCAGAAGAATCCTGCTGTTGTTGCATGCTGTTCTTGCCGGCGAGGACAGGGCACGCGACAAGTTTGCATTTTGATTTTCCTTTTTCATTTATACTTTTCCTAAAGATATATGAAATCAATGCTGTGCTAGAAAAGAGTTTCTTCTAATACATAGAAACTTTGGGAGTTGTCACACATTGGCAAGATATTTGGAGAACTGAAGCTCCTGATTCCCTCTGAGATGGCACCTTAGAGATACTTACTTACTTACCCCATCTGAAAGTAGAGATTAGTTCTTTAGGAGTCAAGGTTAGAAAACCACAGTGTAATTGTGATGAATAACTGGCAAGTTTAAATTGTTCAACAGAGACAGCAGCTTGTCATCAGGAAAGTTCTATTTACCTCCCCGAGGTTCTAAAAGCACTGACTTTGTTTGCTCTAAACACCCTGGCCTTCTGAGTCCTCTGAGGATAGATGCCAACCTTTTCTCCTTAGTTGATTCCTAGGTTTTAGTATCTTTATATAGTTTTAATTTTGATAGATCATTTCATTCATCCCTTCAACAAACACATATTAAACATACATTTAATGGGCTAGGAAACAACAATTACTAAATAGCCTATGCCTTTAAAAGCATACAAATGAACAATTATGGCAAGATATTGTCAGTAAACATTAGAGGAAAGAACAGGTGCGCATCTAATATTAATTGGATGAACTGTATTAAAGAGCACAACTCCATTTTTGATGTTTGACTACTGCTGACAGCTTTTAAGCCTCACACCTCACTCTTCCCCTTCTGTCCCACATATGGGCTAGCTGATAAGAAAGGCTGGATGCTTCCTGCTTTGTTGTGGGAAGTTCAAACCACTTCAGAACCCTTTCCCAGCCAAACCCCCTAACCACCATAAAAATCTCTACTTAGTCACCTTCCCTTGATCTCTGAAATCATTTTTGACCAGCTTGGGAGGCCTGCCCTACTCTCCCCAGAAAGCTGATTATGGAAGCAGTAACTCTTTTCTAACCCTCTTGGTGTCTGTGTGACATCATCAGTCTCAAACCTAATTTTGGGCAAAAGTAGCTATTGCGTCTCTAGAGAGAGACCACAAAATAGGTGGTCACAAAGGATAGCTTAGATAGTATCTGAGTGGTATCTTAAACTGTGAATACTTAGCAAATAGGATTATAATTCTCTTTTGACCTATATATGTCTTGACCAGAATGGTCTGACATCCTTGAGTCAGGCAAGAAATACCCATTCTTGTATCGCTATTAACCAGCTCAGTCTCTGGAATATAATAGATGTTCAAATACTTCTTGAAAACATGAATGGTTTTCAGAAGCCAAGAGGGAATATTAATTTTAGAAAAAGAGAGCTGTTGAGAGTATGAAAAGCAAAGAGGATCAAAAAGAAGAGAGTTGAAAGGTAGTCACTGAGTTTGAGAATTTGGAAGCAAATGATCATTTTTTCCAGAATCCTTTAAAAGTGTGATAGGGGCTACAATCAGACTGCAAAGGTAAGATGAGCAAGTTGAGGCAGCAAACGTTGACTGCCGTTGCCACATATTTGGATGGAAGCCACTCATGAGAGATGAAGATAAGTGGAGAGAAGAGACAGAAGCGGAGGCATGATCAGATGAGGAATGTTTTTTAGGGAGAGGAATAAAATAACAAAGATTTTTTAATGGACTGTAGTTATATCCAGTTAAGTAAAAGAGTTTGAAGACACTGGAAAAAGGAATTAATTGATAGGGAAGTTCCTGGAAATACAAGATAGAAGTTTGGATTTTAAAAAATGAAAAACTAAGCAAGGTGGGCACTTGGCAGATTTAATCTTGAGTAGACTAAAGGACAACTCAACTAGTGACGTTCAAACAATACAAGCATAGGTGGATTTGGATGCCGGTGTCTTTAGGTGGTTAGGATCAGTAATAAATTGAGGGAGAAAATGCATAATGGATTCCTGAAGTGGGAGGCATGGTTCCCTGTGGAAGACCTGTAGGAATGGGATTTAGAAGTGGGATTAAGGATGTGATGTTATTTCATAATACTGGGAAACAGGGATGGCAGGATCTCTGAGCACCTCCCTTGGAGGAGTGAAAGCACTGACCGACAGCAACAATGACCCTCCTTAGGCCAGAGACTAGGAATTTTCAGAGACTCCAATTGGCAGAAATGTGGTCATCTTCCAGATACCTCACATGGATACTAAACAATCTGCATGTACCACAAGAGTTGGGATCCAGGACCTCAGGACCACACATATCAGGTATCCCTTCAGTTGTACTCATTCTGCAAATATTTTTCCAACAATTATTTTGGCCTGTTTTACTTCACCCTCTCTGCCCTCACCCTGATGGTACCCTGGACACTTTACGTGAGGCAGGCAAGGCATGGCAAGATGTACAGTGAGGTCCCAATCACAGCCCCTCTAGTACTTGGGGTACAGAACATTGTTATATAACACTTACTTTAGACCAGTTTCTGATTTATTTTTTGAGTGGGGTTTGTAATATGGAGTCCAAATACATACTTTATGAATATTTTGTTAATTTCTGGAACATTTAATGCAATTAAATCCATTACCCATATAAATAGAATCACTTAAAAAGTGGATAAAGAATATATTACAATAGGTATATCCCAGAAAAATGAAACCTGAAGATATATATTCACACATCTGGCAGTGATTCATAATTGAGTATTATTTTCTCTCTTGTTATGATGGTTTACCTCAGCCTCAATCCCCAAACTGAAAGTAGCTGACTAATATTGCTGGCACCATCTCTTTATCCCAGCTCCATATGTGCAGAGTAAAAGGTTTGACTATAATTCACTTTGGTAGCATTACACAGGGGATTTCAATGAACGTGTTGAAAGAAAATAATTACCCATGGAGCCTCAGGCAGGAAGGGAAATATCTCTCTCTCTCATTCACAATATGTTTCTAAATGGATATGTGTGAGGAGCAACCTGAAGAAGGGGACCATTTTTTTATATGACTGTATTAGTAACTGTCAGAAACAGTATAAATTTGTGAAACAAGGCGGAGACTGAAGTTTTCCATGATGAAAGATACTAAATCCAGACTTCCAGTCTTAGGAAATTAACCCAGGAATATGTCAATATGGATAATATATTTCAGATACTTTCGCTGATAAACTCATATTGATCTAAAGCTATGATAAATTTGGCATGGTACTATGCCACAGGACATAACTGTACAGCTAGTTCTGGTTACTTAACACAGCTCCATCGATCCACTATATATCCACAATACATGGTGACTGATGCCCAAGTCTAAACAGAGCCCTGGTGATCCCATACATGCCTGAGAGTACAGGGCTTCTTTCAAATACATCCTAAAGAAAGCCTTTGTTGACTGTGATTTCCAACTCTAGAGTACAAAACTAAAGTGGGTGATTGTTTAACAATCCTTATTCTCAAGCACACCACAAAGGAATTCAGATTCACTAGGTCTTGGGGAGGGTGCTTGAATCTGCAAATCTACCAAATTCCCAAGGTAATTCTGGTGCAGATATTATATGGATCACATTTCACTAAGATTTAGAAGAAAGCTGGCACCTAAACTAGATTGGTTTTAATTAAACCTCTACTCTAGTAAGCTAGACCCTTACTACTTCAATATTTTCATTGGCAGTGTGAAGAGGGGCAAATGAAAAAAAAAAGGTTTATACAAAACAAGAATTATAGGTTAATCCTGCTTTTGGCAGTCACACTGCTATTCTCAAATTTTAATTCCAGAGCCAAAGCAAAAGGCATGGGTCCAAGCCCCAGGAAAAGTTATGTGGGAAGAATTGTGTTTGGCTTCATGAACCCCAGTTCCATTGTGTCTGTGTCTTTTGGGGATGGGGGAAAGACCCAGCTGGTCTTCCAAGAATGCCTGAGGAACATCACCTCTTGGCCCCCTCGCCATGCCAGCCTTCCTCCCACTACCACACACCCCCTTCCAACCCTGCCCTCAGCAGCACCCTGAGCTCCAAAAGACATTTCTAGCCAGTCTTCCTCATCAAAATGCATTCTGTGCTTTGTTTCCACAGGTCCTTGGAGGCAGTGTTTTATAAGCTGATCAGATGAACTAGTTCTTCCTAAAGCTAACACAATGCATGGCAATAGCATACATTGTTTTTCCTTGTAGTATTTACTCCAGTCTAAAATAAGTGACTAATGATGAGAACCCTTGAAAGAGAAGTGAAGTAAATATTTGGACTCAGTAGATACCCAGATACTCCAGAAGCCCTACACCAGAGGGTTAATCATGCCAAGCAGCCTCCTTCTCATACACTCACCACCCCCTGTAAACCTGCCCTCATCCTCAGTCTTTCTTTCTCCCCAAACCTATCCATGGCCCAGGCATTGCTTTCATTGACCTTTCCTTCCTACACTCTCTCAGGCTTTGTTCGTTTAAGTAAAGATGCCTTTATTTAAACAATAGGCCCTTTACTACAAATTGAATAGGGAGCATGGAATTTTGGGAACGCTGTAGTGTACAAATCAAGGTGTAAGGAAGTGTAGAAACAGGGGTGTTGACTTGGAAAACACATCACAGTCTAAAAGAGGCTCTGTTCTTTCCTTACTTTCTAGCCTCACAAGTCCAGAAATTATTTCAAAGCCAAGAAGGAAAAAAAAAAAAGGGCAGCTCTAGAAGCAAAGGAAATAAAGATGAAATCTCAGTTTTATTTATATTTATTTTATTATTGAAGTATTATTTTAATATAACAATTGTTAAGCATAGATTCTTACTGAACTTACTAATTGACTGACTTCTAAATGGCCATAAAATAAGAGGCTCCAAATAGGAAAAAATACAAAAAAGTTTCCTACTCTTCCTAGAGAAAATGGTCTTTTCTTAGGAGAGAAAGGAGATTAAGTTTGACCAAAATGACCTTCCTGTGCCTGAATCAATAGAAAATGAGTGAGGATTTTTATATAATGAGTACTCTGAAAGATAATTTCAGAGCACTTGGGTAATTTGTATAACCTGGTATTCTTTCCTTTTTAAAAAATGAAACAAAACAAGAAACCAAAACAAAGAAACAAAAGAACCAAAGTGGAATGCTCTCACTGCAGTTAGCCTCAGGACTCTGTTCTGTGCCTCTCTGTGTGATAATTGATAGAATTAAGCATGCCTCTGTTGCTATTTTCTTTAAAACAATATGAGAGCTGAAAGAAAACGAATTCAATTCTATCTTCTTTCACTACTGGAAGGCTAATCATTAGGAACCATCACCGGAAGATGTGTCAGTTTCTGCATAGCCATAAGTATATCGCAAACCCACACCTGGTCATCACTGTGTTTCATGACCAGAATCTCAACGGAGTAGCCAGGTAGGGCTAACCTAGTGCCTCTAGCATCAGAATACTTTAATAAGATAGTTCATGACTATCATGTTTTTGATGCAAAAACATCACATTATATAATAAACTTAAATAAAATCCTAGTAAGCATATTGTTCAGACATAAAAAAGGAAGAATTTTAAATGTATAGGAAATTTATAACTTCCTGCTATGGACTGAATTGTATCTCCCCCGTCCAAGCCCCAAATTCATATGTTGAAGCCCTAAGCCCCAAGGTGAGATAGGGGTATTTGAATATAAGGCATAAGGATGTAATTAAGGCTAAATGAGGTCATTGAGGGCAAGGTCCTAAACCAATAGGATTAGTGTTCTTAGAAAAAGAGACGCCACAGAGCACTCTCTCTCTCTACAGTGTGAGAACACTAAGAGAGTGTGGCTATCTGCAAACCAGCAAGAGAGCTCTCACTGGAAACTGAAGCAGCTGGCACTTTGATCTTTGACTTCCCAGCCTACAGAACTTTGAGAAATACATGTTTATTGTTTAGGCCCCCCAATCTGTGGGATTTTCTTATAATAGCCTGAGAAGACTAAGACATTCTCATTAGTTACCATTCCTGCCACCCTCTGTAGGAACACAATGCCCACTTTCTGCCTATCCTCTTTTCCTTGATTTCTTCTTATTCTTAGCATATATTATCATATAACTTACAACAAATGTATTTTAAATTTATTCCATTTATTCTCTATCTTCCCATCTTAAAATGTAAGTTCCATGAGGGCAGGGATTTTCTTTCTTTCTGTTTTATTCGCCGCTGTTTCCAAACTTAGATGCATATGCCATATTTGCTTTTCCTTGGAGCAGTAACCTTTAAAATGCTGAAGAAAATCAAACTTGGCCTAGAAACTCAGGGAAGACAAACAGCATATAAACCAAGAACTCAAACAAAAAATGAAAATGGACATGTTAATTAAAACTAGAATAAAAAGAATGTAAACCTGGTGAAAGAGGATTGTGTAAATGTAGTCTTGCAGCAAAAAGCACCCTAATAAGTAGTCTATAAATTAAGATACAATATCTCACAATCTTAGGTTGAAATTTTGTAAGAACAAATTACCAAGAATAATGGATACTTCCAGAAATTTTCAACATACAATACTCTGTGGTCACTCTAAGAAAGCAATATATATTATTTGCTTTACAAGAGAGTAAATACTTTGAAATAATGGACACAAATCCATTTAAGCATAATAGCTATCATATTTCAATTTATTTCCATGTAAATTGGTTGCTACATGCTGAGTTAGTACAAAGAATTATAAAAAAAGATAATTAAATGCATTGAAAAATATAAAAAAAAATAAGTGCAGCATATTAGACTACATGAGTTGGGTTGTGAAAGCACCACTTAACTCCCTATTTGAAGTCAGGCAATAAACTCATTGCTGAAAAGCATATTCTACATTGAATTAGATCATCATCCCACAGAATTCAGAATGTGCATTCTTAAGGCTGAAGTGCATTCAACAATATACTAATATATTTTGGTAACCACGAAATGTCAAACATTATCCATACAGGGTATTAACACATTAATGTTTTCATTAAAAAAAGAATGATCTCTTTCCTCATTTCATTATGCATTTATGGAATAGAGAGCTGTCAAATAAATTACTGCAAAGTAGTTCAAGCTAGACCTTATAACACTTGAATCATATAATCGGGGGCAAATAACCTTTAAAATGAAAGATAAATGGTAAAATATAAGGGCATTTAATTTGCATAAATGTAATATTAACAGTCTTTTCCTGGTTACATATTTTATGCTTAATTTATATATGTCACTCTATTAGGACCTTAACACTCTTATAGGTCAGTTTTAATTTTTTCCAATTTTATTTTACATAATAAGTAATATGGAAGTAATTTGTCATATATAAAAATAAGGTGAACTCATAAAAATATTTTAATGTGACTAGAAACCTTCTAGCATCAGGACCACATTATAGTTCTTGTGTTAATGCCTGCTTTGACATAAATATTTATGTTTTCAAATCTTGTGTATCTAAAATTGATATTTAACTATTATACTCTCAGAAATCAATTGCAGGGAGTTCCTCCAGATCGAGTCATTGCAACCTTGGTTTACAGGAGAAACCTTAGAAGAAAGAGCTTTACATGGTTGTGTATGGTTTGGTCTTCCTTTACTGTGAAAATAACATCAACATTTGACACCCAAGTTATTGGCTTTAAAGTGTTATCCAATAAACTTCTGCTATTAACACTAAAATGCATTCAAATACACCTGCTTAGACAATACTGTGTCAGCTTTAACAAAATAGAACAAACCATCCATTGATTAATTATAATGATTTTAAGGGCATCCATTTATAATGCCTGCATGAATTTAATTATAGACCACAACTGCATATCAAAATATCAGTTTATGCACAGCAAAATATGTTTTCTTAATTTTCCTTGTCTCATGTTTATGAGCTAATGTCGGATGGATCAGAATGGGGAATGTTACTACCATCCACCATTAGAATAATTGAACTGGGCAAAGCGGAGTGAAATTCTTTTCTCTAAGGAAATTTTATGTTCAGTTATTACCTCCTCCTTTTCTTAAAACAGTATTTGATGGGAAAGAAAGTTGGTCTCTAATTTCAATCAAAATTAGTGATGAAGGGATTATTGAGGCTTCCTTTGGGAAAGAGACTATTCTTTTTAGTTCATGTCGATCAAAATTGAAATGGCTGGATAAATCATGATAATTCAAAACTACTCAAAATTATGCCCCTTTCATTTCATTATATTGTCTTTCCTAGAACTTAATGTTAAAATTAAGGACCATATGAATGCTTACCACACATTTACTAGGGACCATTAAATCACCTGGCAAGCACTGGGAATTTTTCATACAAATACCCACAAAAATACTAAATGACCAGGCTTATGATTTTGTTTTCAGCCTACTTCTCAAATTCACTTTAGAGTACCTGGATTTTTGTTCCATTGGTAATTTCAAGAACTGTTAGAATGCCTTAAGACTGAAGCATAATTATGTGTCTATACCTATCATTGAAAGTGAGGTTTCTTCATAGGTAAAGCAAATGTCTAGATAAAAATATGAAACTGTCTAATTGTATGTGATTGAAAATATATGTGCAAACATAAAAATAATAACTTATACAGAACACCCTAGCCTATGGTGTCTGTCATTTATCCTGCTGGTTTGGTGGGTTTATAGATAATCACATACCCAAGCTCTCCTCTAACAGAAGAAAAAGGAAAGAAATACTGTGGTAATCTATCTATCTATATGGGTATATGGAGATAGTGTATTATATTATACTGACAGTCTCTAGGAAATAGGAAAGTCGCAAACTACTACAGTTAATCTTACATTAGAATAGCACAAAGCTATTCTACTAGTGGTATTTTCTTATCTAAATATCACATTTGTGAAAAAATATAAAATGTACAATTTCTACATTTTCTGGCTCCCACAAAACTTAGGCTGACAAAAGAGACTGTATGGGGTAGCAATATGGAAATTAGGGCTATCAGTTCTGAATATCTTAAGCATCCCCAATATTCACAGCAAAACAGATTAAAATCAAGAACTTGGTTTCACTGGTACACCAGTTATCTTGAAAACATTCTTGAAGACTTCTCATTGTATGGAGAACAATGGTTTTTATTATTTGTTTCTGTTTTGACTTATTTTCTGTGAATTTCATAGCATATTGTATAAAGTAACATTTAATCTATTGATGTTAAAGGGCCTGCATTATTTTTTCTAGGAAAAATGGCACATTTGCTAAGTTGTTTTTATGCATTACATACAGATCGTACTGGGTTGATACAAATGGCTTGCAAATGATCTAAATCTCTTATGACAAAGTGTTTTTCTGTTTTACAAGTTACCTGACAACAAAATAGAAATAAAACAACAAAATATATTGTGGTAAAGGGAATAAATTCATGTTTACCTTTCACACACTAAAACTAAATGCATAACAATTTTTATACAATATCTACACAATAACCTACTAAGTGGATCTGCTTACTAACAAAGATTAGAAAAAACTGTTGGTGAATCTTGATCAGTGGCTATGTAGTTACTAAGTCACATCATACTTGTAGTAGAGGTCATCTGTAGGATCTAAACGAAAAAGGCTCAGCACGAGGCTGGAGTACGGCCTGAGATCTTCAGGACAGTTGCTAAAACCAAGAGCTGTGCTGCCGCAAAAGGACCTCAAACTTCAGTATGGTCACTGAGTTTCCTCAAATTCTGAAATATAAGAGGAAGCAATAAATGCATGCTGCTACCTCGACTCTTCAATTGGTACCAGAGTCAAAAAACAGTAGTAACTGAAAGCAAGCTGTCCAGCCAAGCAAAGAAAATGAACATTCTATAAAGCACCAGAGGACAGCAGCTCAAAGCTCCAAGACCAAAGTCAGACTGCTGACTCTGAAGCCAGCTCTGCCAGTTATAAATTGTGTAACTTCTCTTGGCCTCAGTTTCCTTGTTTCTAAAAATACTTTAAATAGTAATATCTCCTTAATAAGCTTGCAGCAATTCAGTGAATTAACATTCAATAAAGCTCTCAATATTTCTGGAACATAATCAACACTCAATAAATGTTAGGTATATAAAAATAATAATAATAATAATAATAATAATAATAATGCTATTATAATTATTTTATAAATACATATACACATACTGTTCTGACTGAATGTAAGAGAGATGTCTCTGGGAGGCACCAAATGCTTTTCTAGGGATGGATGAGGAAAGGCAGAACAATTCAGAGACAAAGAAAAATTGCAGGAAATCAAAGCTCTAGGAACAGTTCTAAAACTAACCATAGAGCCCAATATTTGGAAGATAACTTTGACACTTCAGATCATGTGAGTGCTGGGTTCTGCAAATAATATTTCCAAAGATAGCAATATGAGCTTAGAGGAAAGGGTTTCAGAGCAGAAAAAAAGCTGTAAGACTATATTTAGAGTTTTTGTATTTGACAGAGGTGGATTCAAACTTCCAGAATTTCCAAATTCAAATTCAAATTCTTCTTGAAAGAGCTTTTATCTTAGGAGGAAGCAGTTTGCACTTACTGGGCAATCAGCACAATCTCAAGCACTGATATTGTTGGAAGGCCCAAATTATTAAACAATGTTGATACCTGATGCAAATAGGAATGGAAACACTCCTTTACTGGAGCAGAGGGCTCTGAGGAAAGGGGAAAGTTTAACAGATTTTAACTGCTAGTGGGGTTATAGGCTAATACAAAAAATGCAAAGTCTTTGATCTTACATTCTAATTTTTCTTGTAACTCCTGCATGCTAATTGCTCAGCTCACCTTATTTCGATAGATGTTACTTATTGCAGCAGATACTGATTCAAAAAAAATGGGTTTCTCCAAGTCAGGGTTTCCACAATACTTCATTGCTTTTATCAACGAACCTACAAGAAAGCACAAGCAATGTAAGGCTACATGGACCAGCTGCAGAAGGATAGTGTGTGATACTTGCTAAGGACACTCCCTTACCTGTGCAATGGGCTAATGATACATCCACACTCCTGCTCTTGCAGTCCATGTAAACCTGGAAGAATTTAAATAGTACACCCACAATTAAGTCAGGATAGCAGGCAGGAAGGATCAGGAGAGTTTCTAAAGAAAAGGAAAGCTAATGTTTATGATGTCAGACCACCAGAGGGAGGCATTGTTACACAGTCAGGCAGACGCTGGCAAGCGCTGGAAGACTGTCCACACACTAAGGTTAATGGAGCCTTAATGGAGTACCAAGGTACTGCAACTAAGTTTGACTGCTTACATTTTTCATTTTATTTAATAAAAATTAAAGCACCTTGTTTCTTTCCCTATAAGAATGATATAAAATTTTTCTCAACCTTGTTTTATTGGAAGTCAAGGACCCATTTGTAAAAATGATGAAAACTACCGACTTCTTGCTTACTTGAATATTTCACAACTGGTACATTCCTGGGCTCTAAAATTGCATCCATGGTGGTAAATTGAGAACCTCATGGTAATTAAAGCCAAGTTGGATTGCCTAACTTCCATTTTCAAAGGTCCACCAAAATGAGAGATCCTAGCTAATTTGCTTGGTGTACTTTAGGGTCTTGCCTTGGTTAAGTCCTAGAAGAGCTCATGTAGGAACAATTTATTGAAGGCCATGATCTTAAATTCACCCAGACCAAAGTCAGCCCAGAAAACTTAGTGAAACTAAATCTAGAAGTTTTACTAACAGTAGGATGGATTTGGTTATAGATTAGTGCTGTATCTTACATATAAAATGTAGAAAGCTGCATTTATAATACTTCTAAGAATATGCATGATATATCTAAAAATCTCCCTTATATACTTCCAGCAGTTTTTGTGTTAAGAGAATTGTGAATAATAGATGTGAATAATATTCACACTCTGAGTGAATAAACAAGCAAACAAATATATATGAACAGAGACTTTGCCATTTAATAAATGGCTCCTGTTTTTATAATTTAAAATGATTTATTCAAGGTGACCTGTAAGTGTTTGACTTCTTCTTAAGCTCAGTGAAGCACAAACATGTTGCTACAGGTGGTTTGTTGATCTGATAAACAATCACCAGTTCACTGACCTCTCCAGTGTCCTAAGTAGAAGAATAAATAGAATTCAGTCCATTCCCCTCAACCTATAACTCCTAGAAGAATGTTCATGATGCTACAGTGACTAAGAAAACAATCCAAGGAATGTTGTTAGGAAACAAGAAGACATGCTGATCTGAAGATGCTCTGTGGCTCTTCACTCCGGACCGTCTTCCAGTGACTGGAGCTAAGTAATAGAATTAGCAAAAATGATATTTTTTGCACTTTAAGAAATGACTCTTTCAAAGTGTGAACAAATACCAAAAGCTAGCATTATTGAGTACTTACAAACTTCTAAAAACTGTCGTGTACTTTATGTTCAGTATGTCATGTCTGAGTTTCACAGGATGAAGTGGGATTTTCTGCTTTCAGTTCATAGAAAAGCAGATTACTGAAGTTTAGATCATAACTAGTTACAGGGCCAATATTTGGACTCAGAATTTGTTATCTTTAAGCCTATGTTCTTAACATACATCATAATTTACTATAACCATGATGAAAATAAACCAAATAATAATAAGGAAGTTAAAAAGGGCAAACTGATACAAAATGCTGGTTTTATATTTACAAATGAAAAACACCAGGCCAAGGGCAAGTGTCACTTTCTGCCAATTTAAAAATAAAATGCATTGCTGATTTATTCTACCATTCCATTGATTTATTCTACCATTCCATATTACTTTATAACCATTGAGATGAATGAAAAATAGCTATTTCTCAACATGCCCAGTACCTGGATTATTTGGATTCTTCTGAATTTTCAATCTTAGAGCCTAAGTGGGAATAGACTACCATTACCTCCTCTTTACTAACTCTAAATCCTGATCTGCAATATCTACAGAGATTAGTTAACAAATATTACAGCATATTCAGAACACATTTAAAATAAAATTAAACCAAAAAAATGGATGTATTGGGCTTCCCTAGTAAAAGGACAATTGTAATCCAGTGTTTCTCAGACTATGATCCTTGGACCACATGCCTCAGAATCTCTAATGATGGTTGAAAATAAAGGATTCTGGACCAGAACCCAGACCCAGACGATTGCACTTCAAATCAGCACCCGAGATGGTCTTTACGCACACAAGTTTAAGAGCCCTCTTATAGGGTTTGGCAGCACAGAGTAAATAAAAACAGTGAACACAAGAAGCCTATCTGTCTATGGTCCAGATATAGATACAAGAAAATATGAGTGTTCAGGTGGGACTCTTTGGCAGATTGTGCAAAGTGTTTATAGTGAACAAGAAAATAAGAGTATATTATATGGGGAAAAGGGTGATATCAAAAATAGTTGCTAGATTTAAGGCCTAAGGTATTTTTAAAATTCAATTGTTTTGAAAATAACATTTGTTTTCTGAATATCTGCTAATCCTGAAACAAAATCACCCCCTCAGTTTTACAAGATGAGTGAACTGAGACCCAGACAGATTAACTGATGTCCCCACCACCTCTCAGCTATTGTGTCAGGGCTGAGGCCTCAGCTCAGCTGTGCTCACCAAGCACCTTCCCCTCCACATAGTCCCACCCTTATCTTCACAGGAATGTGATATTAATGTTGATTTTTGAGTTTGAAAGTTTGGACATTTTAAATTTAAAATATAAGTGGATAGAGATACAGTTTGCAACACCAAAAGAAAACAATCCAAACCCATAATGTGGGACCTCTTATAAAAACTACTGATCTTAACTCAATGTCTGATTTGAACTTCTTGCCACGTGGAGAAACCCCCACGCAAGACTATGACATCCTATAAGTAGACAAAAATATACAAACAACTGTGTGCAGATGGTGGGGACAGGCAGCACAGGGCTGAGCTCCCCAAGAGAGAGAAACACGGAGGCGAGCTCACCGCTCCCTCGGCTCTACGGCTCAGCGGGGACGCCGGGAACCTCAGTGAAACGCAGCAGATTCCCTGAGCCAAGGAGACAGAACTGGAGCTCAGGAAGGATTAGACGGGCGAATTCTGTGGGAGAGGGTAATGGAAAGGAAAGAAAGAGCTCCGGACATTTTCATAGGGTTTTGATTAAGTTTTCAGCTAAATACAAAGCCACACACATGGAGAAAGAGACTATATGAGGTGGGGCTAAGAGAACCCCTGAGGAGCGAACCCCCAAAGCCAAGCCCCAGGCAGCAGACACTGGTGGAAGACTGAAGGCAACTGAGGAACATATGTTGCCCCATCCTCAAGACCTTCCCCCAAGAAATTCAGGGTATTGAGGAAAAGAACAAGTGAAAATAAGAAAGGGGGTAAATTCCCTGTTGACAGTACTTACTCATATAAGGAGGGGCTGAGAGCTCCAGAAATCTCTGAGTTTTCCTTGAATTGAATTTTCCTTGAGAATACGTTTTGTTCCATCAGAAGAAATGTGAGAGCTTGTGAGCTATGTCAGTTTCAAAGAAACAGACCCCTTTATTTGTTTGCTCCCCAGGAGCACGGAGCCCCATGGTGAGCACCATCACCGAGAGAACGGAGCGAAGCTCCCGCAAGGCGCACGGTCAGAGGGACCAGGAGGGGCATCCGGCTGACCTGCGCCGGCCGAGGTGTGAGAGCGAGCGTCCTGGCCCTGCCAAGGCCTCTTGTGTGCAGAGGGCGCTTCTCTCCTCTTGGAAGCCTGTAAGCTGACTGCCCAGCGTGCACTGTGCCCACAGCCTCTCAAGTCTAAGTTCTCTCCTGACTGTCCCATGTGAACCCCCTTCTTGTTCCCACACAAACACACACCTAGAAACTTGATGGACTCTCCTAAAGACAAAATCTGCATTTGTGGGAGACATGAAGTTCTAAGTCCTTTGGGGAGAATGGGTGAGATGAGTATGGAAACCAACAGGGTTACAGCCCTGGAGCTGGTGAGAGAGGAGCCGGAGAAATCGCCTGATGCTGAAGAGAAAGGAAGGAATCGTTCTTACTGAAGCCAGGTAAATACCTCAACAAGCATGGAGACTCCACAATAGTCAAAAAAGGTCAATCCGCTGCAATCCAGGATTAAAGAACACTTCTCAGGTGGGCATGGCTGTGAAGCTTCCTCTGTAGGAGGAACAGAGACTCGAGTTAGGGAGAAATTCTTGGATATTTCTGCTGCTGACAATAACAGTGGCCCAATGTTTTAACAAGACTAATTCCAAACATATTTTAATTTTTGTATCTTTCTGGTAATTATTTCCAAACTCTTGATTTTTAATAATTTGAGTAATATTTCAGGCAATTATTACATAACTCAGAGAGGAAGATGGGATACATTAATTATCAATATTATTTCAGATAGACAAACTGGAGTTCAGGAAACTTAAATGACCTGAAATAGCTGGCCAAGTTAGTGCCAAATACAGACTAGAATCAAAGCCTCTAGACATTCTGAACATGCTCTTTCCATATTATCAGAGTTTCCTTCATAGGGATGCTCACAGGTGAAGTCCTGTTCGTGGTGCATAAAGCTTATACAATTTTGGAGACACACTTTAAGGAAAATATTCATTGCTGGGGCTTGTCACTAAGCCTTGGAAGGGAGCTATGTGACAGGCCCCCAGAATTAAACTTAATTTTGGTTCATGGTAAGTCGCCTCCAAATGCAGCTGATGGGGAAAACTTTTAGTTAGGAAATCATGACTTCTTATTTACTAATGTCCTCAGGGCCACAGTTTCCTTGTGTGAAATGACATATTTCTAAAGAGTAACAGGCCACTTCCAAGGTCCCTCTAAGGATTTATACGGTTCTCAGAGCAGAGCATGTACGGTAAGATTTCCCTATCATTAGCATGCAAATTCTACCAAATAAGCACCAATTCATTATTATGAAGTTCTCTGAAAAAAATAATTCTTAATTAGCATAGTTCTACCATTTAAAGTGCCCACGGTTTTCCAGTATAGTGGCTACAGAAAAGTGGAAAAATGCTTGTCTCTCAATTAACATTGGAGGGAATTATGAGAGAAATTGTGTGTTTTTAAAAACTGCTGCTTAGAAGTAAAAAAAAGTCAGCAGAAAATATACAACAACACTAAACATTTATATATAGTAATAATAACTGTTAGGGAAAAGAGAAATGTTACAAAGTAATTTTTAATATAGTTGAAAAATGCTATTCAGGTATAAAATTTGTTTCTAAATTTCACCTTTGGATCTCAATTCATATTTATTAATCAAAATACTAACATAGAGCATGTGTAACCTTCAGGAAACTGTTTGAATGCAGTAGTTCAAATGTAGTTCTAACTACAATGTGTGAACATTGGGGTGAGTTATACAAATGTGAATAAGATAGCCTTCTTTTATTCTCTGAGCTTATCTTTGAGTGCCAAAAACACAATTAGTTATACAAATGATGCATGATTAAAAAAGAATGGGAATTTATATCAAGGCGAAATCTCTGGAGTTGATTAGACTTCATGCAAAAGTAGCTTTGAAGGATGTATATGATTCCAAACAGTAGAAATGATGTGATGATATGATAAGCATTCCAACTGTATGGATAGCTGTAGTTGAACAGGAATGATAGTTTGAGATCTCAAACTTCTCCTGCTCCCATTCAACCAATATTTATGAAGGACCTACAAGTGCCAGGCACTCCAATAGTGCCTTCTATTTCCCTGTTTCTCCCCTGGGAAGGAGGGCTAATCGTTAAGGATAGATTCAGGCTTCACTTCTATTGGCCTAAAATGGTAAATTAGAAATTCAAGCAAAATTGAAAGTAACCACAACTTAGCTCATTCACTGACCACTCAGTAGTAATCATTATCATTCACTATTTGCCTAATTAAACATAGGGTCCACCTGTACTAATGTAAGGGCTCTTATTATATTCTCAGATATCATGTACCCTGCTCACTATCAGAGACAAGGGATTAAGATCACAGGAAAGAGAAACAAAATACCCAAAGCAGAGATAAACACTGAAGTGCCGATTGGTATTTATTCCTTTTACCTCTTAGTCTTATAGACACACACACACACACACACACACACACACACACAGAGGTTGGCACTACAATAATTATTTCATAGATACTTCTACTCCACTTTGTTTAGAGTTACAGAAACAGAATTACTACATCAATATTAAATGTTACTAAGACATTTGGCTCATTATTTAATCTGTGATGTGTATTTCCTTGCATATTTTCTATGATTCATATGTACATTTTATCCATATCAGAAACATTTTGTTGAATTTTCAGAGTATAAAATTCTCTCCCTAACAATTAATTATCAGATATTTTCTCAGAAAAGTTGAATAATTCATACAATATACATATGTAAATATATATGTGTGTATACACACACACACACACACACACACACACACACACACACACACACAGGATTAGACCTTTTCTTACAAAGTTAGATATAAAACATTTTAGAAGACTACTCATGTTTGCATTGTACCATGGAGTCCAGTATTTGAATGGTTCCTATGCAAATACTTTTAAACATATCTGCTTTAGAAAATAAAATTAATGTGATTTCTTTAAAGGCAGTACTTGGATGGAGCTAGTTCATACCAGCTCTTTTGACATCTTTTCAATATGTCAATTGTATACACAGTCTTTCAACTCCATGCTTAAAGACAGCATGTTGGTAGCTTGGAATCAATCACGGTAGAAGTATTTACACCACGGAAACTGGCAAGTACTACAAATCTGTGCTTCTCCCTAACATACCCCGTGTCTCCTGCTCCAAGAGTTGCTTGTTAAAGGTTTACCCACATATCACTGTTTAAAGGTGGGTACTCTTCTTAAATATAAAAAATATAATCAGTAATTTTTAAAAATCCAGTAGCTTCTATTAAACAAATGTCTCAAACCACTGACTTCTTTAGCATTAGATATTACAATGGTAGCAATGACACTCCCTTTTTTCCACCCCCTTATATGGCACTGTTCTTAACAAATGACATCTTTTATAAGTATAGTACATATTTCAAAACAAGCTACAATTTAAAATTCTTAATCTAAAAGTTTCTCTAGAAAAAATATTAATATTTAATCCTCCAAATATTAAAAATTAAGGAAATTGTGGATTTTTATGAGACCTTTAAGCCTTATTTTTTATTTACTAGAAAATGTAATTGTCATTGGTACTATCTACAAAAGAGCAGGTAGTACTATCTATAAGAGAGGCTTGGTAAAAGGAAATGGTAATCTGAAAAAAATATGTGCAATTGTTTTATGTAAAAAAAGTCAATGTTATTGCTTTTCCTGAAAGTTACATAAAGTATTATTTATGGCTATCATTATATGGCAGGCATTTGACCACCATTCCTTAGCCAGACATGACTAATCAATCACTGAGGTCAAATCTATGATTCCATGGAAGTCAAAAACCTTAAAATTGTTATCAGCTCAGTGCTTCAGAAAGCCACTACTAGCTCATAAGAAACTTATTTGTTAATCTGAATTTAATAATACAGTGAAAAAACAACCTATGTATTTATTATTTAGAGAGATTGGTCACTAGATCTAAATGACTAGAAAATAGTGATAAAGAAGATGCAGAAAATTATTTAAGAAGCGAGTTTCTTTTCTAACCTAGAACATTTATTTCACCTGTAATCATATTAGCCACTCTCCATATTTTTAAAAATTATGAAATAATTAAATTTCATAATTTAAATGGTGATAGATTGCTAACTATGAAAATGTGTGTGTTCTATCAATAGTGACACAAAAATGTCCCTCCCATTGTCTTACAGTGCACTTGCTTTGTCTTTCACATCGACAACCAGTTTCCTCTTTCTGTTCTTTTAATCAAAATATGTGCATATTTTCAGACCATCCCAACCAAAATGAAATAAAATAAAGCAAAACAAATGAATTGTGTCAGGTACTTTTAGACAATAATTTAAGTAAGCTATTTTAAGAGAAACAATTCAGGATGTCTTTTCTAAATAAAAATGGCATCCTTAATGATAAAGTTACCAATCCACACAAATGAAAATTTAAATACAATGGACATTTCTGAAATCTTACCAAAAATAAAGGAAGTTTTCTTTTACACAGTATCCCCACAGTTCTGCCATTCTACTGATTTTATGGCTATAACCTTGTGTTCTAAGCTTCTAAGTAAATCAACCAGTGCAATAAAAATCACATCATTGTAGAAAAGAGAAAAGTGAATGTGCAGCTAATATCCTGCCTTAAGCAAAATGAGGTAAGCTTGGAGCATGTGCAAAGGAGACAACTAATCTATACCCATGTGGGATGTGGTAAATGATGGGCTTTATCTACAAAAAAACAACATTTCAGAAAGAAATTAACCATCAGGTGTGGGTGGGCAATTAACTCCAGACTGTGGAAGCTAGTTCTTTCCTGTGGAATATTCATTAACTCCTTTAATTAAAAAGTATTCATAGTTGCATAATTTAGGAGTGCTTTTCATATACTTCAAAAGGTTCTTGACAGTCTGTGAGCCACTCAATTTTTTAAAAGAAGGCATTTGCTGTTGATATCAATTAACTATTGAGAAGCAGATTTACATCTCTAATTTCTCAAGAAAAGCAGATAAGAAATATTTAGGCCAAACCACAACACTGTCTTTGAAAAATATGCTCATAAATTATGGAGCTTCTCATTCATTCATTCATTCTTTCTTTCTTTCTTTCTTTTTTGAAGTCAAGCAGTCAGTCAATACAGGTGCA
Organism: Manis javanica; assembly: GCF_040802235.1. Taxonomy (NCBI): domain Eukaryota; kingdom Metazoa; phylum Chordata; class Mammalia; order Pholidota; family Manidae; genus Manis; species Manis javanica. The sequence goes on along the minus strand of NC_133157.1, from coordinate 176,748,614 downwards.
TTGAGGGCTCAAAGTGCTGTCCTAAGTAATGCAAGTAGAATGGTAAATAATTGAGATCATGGCCCCTGCCCTCAATAGACTCACAGCTAAGCAGGGAAACCAGTCAGTTGGACTAGTAATTTCAAATATTATGAAAGCTGGAAAAATTATGCACAAAGTGCTAAGGAGATATAGGAGTGACCTGGTGTGACAGCCAGAATAATGGCCCCCAAAGATGGCCTTAGCTTAATACCCAATAAACCATAGCAACTCTGTGGATTTGATTATGTTAAGGGCCTTCAGATGGGGAGATAATCCTGGATCATCCAGCGTTGCCCAATATAATCACAAGGGTCCTCATGTGAGGCAAGCAGGAGAGGCAGAGGCTGAGAAGATGTGAATGGGAGAGGAGGTCAGAGAGAAATCTGAAATTGCCATACTGCTGGTTTGAAGATGGAGAAAGGGGACATGAGCCAAGAAATTTGGATGGCCTCTAGAAGTTGTAAAGGGCAAGGAAGCAAATAGATCCTCCTCTAGAGCATCCAGGACGAACACAACCCTGTCAAAACCTTGATTTTCTCCATAGGATTCATTTCAGCCTCTGTCCTCTAAAACTGTAAGATAAAATAAGTTTGTGTTGTTTTAAGACACCAAGTTTGTGACAATTCATTACAGCTCCTTTAGGAAATCCATACAGCCAGGTGGCTGGTTTGGTGGGTGAAGAGTAGAGCTTGTCTTAGACTTCAGGATCCATGATGGCAGAAGTCATGCCTGCTTTCTTTGCCCTTGAATGTGCAGCACATGTCATGGTGCCCAGGACTTGGTAGATGTTCAGTGAATACGAGAAATATTTGATGATGGAACGAAGACATGAATTAACTAATGCAGGAATGAAAGGAAGAATGGGGCATGTGAACTGAGACCTGGAGGATGATTAGAAGTTAGCAGGTGAGAAGGTGGTGGAGGTGGACCTGGCAAATCGTAGTGCTGAGGGAGACCCCCACAGGTGTGCCTCTGGTATTGGCATAATGGGACTAAAATGCTTCTGGGACACAGACTCCTAAACGTGGTAATGAAGACTTCTCCACATCTGAGCAATTTTTCGCTCAGAGAAATATGATGACCTCTATCTTATAATTCACATAGCTTATTTCATATATTTTGATCATTCAATCATGTGCTCAACCTCAGATCTCCTCCTTCTGTAAATATTTTTGGCTCGGGAGTTATTCTCTTCCCTCTTTCCCACTCCCTTACTCAGCTCGTGTCTCCCTTGGCTCCAGTTACTCCCAGATCTATTCGGTGTTCCCAAAAACCCCTGGATGTCTCCTGGCTCACCTAGCAGTATCTTAAATTCACCATCCTCCAGAAGAAACTTATCTTCCCTTTCACTACCTCCTGGATTCCATGTTATCCCGGTTTGAGAGTTTCTCAGCTTCAGGAGAAGCATCTGCTTTGCCCCCACTTCCTCCAGCACCCAAACAGCGCCAGCCGTGCTCATTACGTTAGGAAATCTCTTTTAGAGCCATCCTCTCTCTCCATTTTCATAACCTTGTAACCGAAGCAGAGGCACTCACAGTGAATTCACACCACCCACCCTCTCGCTTGCCTCCCTGCAGACCGGGTCCCGATCAGCACTCCTGAATCCCAGCTTTGAGCACCCTTCCCCGTATGCATGCCTGAGGGCAGCAAGGACTCCAGCTCTGCCTGTCTCTAATCAACTGCATGATCCTGAGCAGTTAGTTATCCCTGTGGTCCTCAACTTTGTCATCAGTAAAATGAAGGGCATCCGATAAACTATTTGAAAATGAAATAAAGTTTTTACCTATTAACCGATTTCAGAGTTACTGAGAAGACTGTCCTTTGAAAACTGTGAAGTACCTTACAAATATTATGTTTTATTGTATTTTTCATTCTTTGACGAAGTAAGTGATCATTGGACAATGGAGGATAATGTAATGGTAACTTAAAATGCAATTTGTACCTTAAAATTTAGTTAGGAGGAAAAATGCACAAAAACAACTCTATATCCACATAAGGCATTATGTGATTGAGTGAACCATATGGTGATCTTTCTGTTTTCTATTACTATGATATTCATTTTAGAGCTGAAGAGACTTAATTTAGGCTGCACTTAACTGTACAGTCCCCTGTGTGGGTCAGGGTGACTTCTTTTACTACCAAAGGGATTGCCAGGAAGTGTGTCCCTTCAGTTTACATTACTTCTATATTAAATCTTGAAGAAAGTGTAAGACATGGATTGGCAGAGCAGGCAGATGGAATCCAAATAAAGCTCTCTAGTCAGGAGAATCCAAAGAAAGCTCAGAGCTATGGATGATTAAATTAGACACAAGGGGTATGAACTGATTTGCCTAACTTGGATGGAGGACCAGTGTATTGTGCAGTAAAAAGGAAAGCAGTTCAAGAAGCTAAGGAAGGATTTTAGATGCCACACTGAAGGCACTTGATCTTCAGAAGGGAACCTGTACAATTTCTTAAGCATAAGAGAAATTTTAAAGGTGACTTGAGATTAATCTGTCATTATGTCACAGAACAAAAGGAAGCTGGGGCGGCAATTGTAGCTCAGCTTGCATGTCAATGCCAACCATTTGTGGTAGCTTCTTGCAGCCTCACATTAAGAAAATTCTCAGGCTACTTTGACTCATGGAGGAAGTGCCTTGATCTGTTAGTTCTGTCTGAGGTAAGCACAGGAAACTGGATATTTTCTATTTTGATAATAAAACCAAGAATGTCTCACAGCAGAAAAAAAATGAAAGTTGTATTAATTCATTTTGAACATGATTAGGCACAGAATCGGAGCCACAGAAGGGAAAATGTAAAGGTAATAAAACCAAGATTTATAAGTTTTAGTAATCAAATTGAGAGAGAAAGTCAGGAACATGAGCAGTAAACATAACCCTGAGCATTTAAAGTGCAGAGAGGTGAGAGCCAGACGGTGTCACTAAGCAAGAGGGAGACGGGGGACCCAGAACACTCTGGGGCGTCAGAGAAGGGCATGAGTCGGCCGCTGGGAGAAATACTCTGAATGACTTTTGATCTGTTTTGAAATATTCTAATGAATTTTAACTACTATAAAAGGGTCACTGGGTGCCAAGATTTCCCAAGGACACAGGAAGGTGACAGTGCCCATCAGTTACTGTTCTGTGCAAAGTGGGCTTGGTCTAGTGATGCACAGGGGAGAATGCCCTTAGAAAGTTTCCAGATTAGCAGAAAAGTCACTCAAGAAATGATCATTAAACAAGTACTATACTAGTATTATAATGTTCATTGAAAGCATATGGCAGTGAGACAGGGACCATAGATGTAGTGAGAATAGAGTGAGGGCCTCCGGAGGGTCAGGGTGGAATATCTGCTGTGAGAGCAATGTAACTACATGCAAGGAAACCCCCACCCCCGCTAAAACTCTATGTTAAACATTGAGCTCTAGAATCATTCTTCAGTGAGATCAGTTAATATTCCCCAGATAAAGTAGAGTAGCACATGTTCTATTATGCTAATCATTTGTAACCATGTGTAAGAATCACTTCAGCATGCTAAAAGGCCCAGGCCTATGTGCTGCCTTTCCTCCTTCAGATCTGACAAGGTGATTTTGCGAACTGAGCAACTGACTTAGCATGCAGACCCAGGTGTAGACGGCATAGTAAAGGGCAGGAAGAATTCCATCTTAAAGATAAGATTGCATTTTAACACCCAGGAAGGTCAAGAGGCAAGATTCTTTAGCAAGTACACAATACCTCAGCCCACCTTGGGGGCTGGGCAAGCAGCCTTTTGATACGCTCCCAGACCAAGGCGCCGGTGTCCCGGAGACAAATCAAGGCAGGAAATTCCTTACAGTTAAGTTAATTTTTTAATATTCAGGGACCACTTAACAAGTCACCACCCCTAAGTTTTTTCATGTTCTCGAAAAATCCTGAACTGCCTATAAAACCTCCTAGACAACGCACCACTACGGACTCTCTTGTCCCCTCCTGGCATGAGCCGGGAGTTCTGTCCTTTCACTGTATCTCTAAATAAAAGCCTGTACTTTGCTCTCCTACCCTGACTGTTGGTGAAGCTCATTCTTCGGCTCGGCAAACAAGAACCCCGGCATCAGCAGGACAAAGTACATTTGCCATAAGAAATCAGAAAAGACCAGAGAAGTTGACCTCTGAGCTGGACCCATGTTTGGATGGGTCAATGCATATATTTATGTTATATATTCATATGTTATTTATTTATACAATATTTATTTTATTCTGGTCTATGCTATGTTATATATTTATTTAGAGCATATTATATAAACATTCCACATGTTCTTTATTTATTATTGTTAAGAGATAACTTTAGTTGTTTTCAGATTTGGTGGAATTATAAAGAAAACTACTATGAACAATCTTATATATGGTTCTAGGTACAAATATTAAAAGATTCCTTTTTTATTGACTGCAAAAGTGCAAAAATTAATATAAGTCAGTTTTCCTGTTTTTTTAGTTTATATAAATGGAATTGGAATTTGACAATGTTTCCCATTGTCCTGGGATTTTTTTGCCCAATTCTGTTTATAAGACTCATTCAATTTTCATTATTGTGTAAGTACACCAAATAATAAATAAACCAAATAAAAAAACTCGTTGTATAAGTAAGCCATAATTTATATGTATCTGCTATTCTTTTGGGAAATATGAATTGTTTCCAGGTTTGGACAGTTGTGAACATTCTGATCTGTGTAACTTGATACACATAAGTTCTCTTTTCTTTAGGATGTTTAACTAGAGGTGACATTTTTGATCAAAGGGTATGTGTATTTTCAACTTTATACAATATTGCCAAATTGTTTTCCAAGGTAGTTGTAAGTTTATACTCCCACCAGCATTGTAGGAAACATCTTGTTGCCCTACATCCACAGGAACCCTTGGCAATGTCAGACTTTTGAATTTTTATCAATTATCATATAATACATATATTTTATCAATTAATATATATTATATATTACCAATCAATATACTATATAAAATAATACTATAGTCATATATATATTACATAAAATATATAATATTAATATATATAAAGTAATATTATATATATTCATTGTGGATTTAATTTGCATTTTCCCAATAATTACTGTGACTAATAGTCAAGCATATTCTCATATGCTTGTTAGTAATTTTGAAAATGCTGTTTGTGTCTTTTGCCCATGTTTCCACTGAGTCATCTGCCTTTTTTTACTCATTGACTTGTAGAGAACAGTCCTTTCTCTATCTTATATGGTACATCTATCTTCTTCCCCTCTGGCTTATCTTGTGCTTCACATGGTGTCTTTTATAAACAAACACTAATAATAATCTAATGAAGTTTAATGGTCATTTTCTTAATGCGCATTTCTTATATTTTCTTTATTTCCTTCTGAATTTATATTTTGCTTATCCCTCTTAGGACTTTGACCTACCTGGTGTTGTGTGGAGGGTACAGTGTGGGATAGAGGTATAATTTCATTCATTATGAACACGATTGCCTCATATGGCACATTAACAAGCCTGTCCTTTCCCCACTGCTCTGCAGTGCCACTCTTGTCACAAGACAAGTACCAATATATGTGAGACCCCTCCATCCCTCTCAGGCTTTTTACTCTTTCCTAGTGATGCATTAATTTATCTCTGAACTAACACTGGATTGACTATTAGAGCTTCATCATATATCTTGATAGCTGAAAAAAGAAAAATGCTCTCCCCCTTGTTCATGGATTTCAAGAGTGCCTTGCCTATTCTTGGCTATTTGAGTTTCTATACAAAATTTAGAGTGAGCTTGTCAACTTCCATTAAAATGCCCTATCAATAAATTTGACATAAAAAAACTGACATATTTTTGATACTGAGTATTCTAATTAATGGACACTGAATTTCTTTCACATATTTATAAATGCCATTTACTCAAGTGTTTCAACTATCTTTAATACTTTGTAATTTTTACACCTTCACCCTATGTAGGTCTGCGCAGCATTAGTTAAATTTACTTCTCAAAGAGTCTAGGAGGAGAGTAGTAGGAGTAGAAGGATGGAGAGGAGAGAGAGGACGAAGGAGAAGGGGAGAGAGAAGAAAGAGAGGGAAGAAGAAGACGCATATAAGAAAGAAGAGGAGTGGAGAGAAGGGCAGAGTAGGGAAGGGAAGGGGGGGACAGAGGAAGGGGGAGGGTGGAGAAGGAAGCTGAGTATCAGGAGAAGGGAAGAAGATTTCATTCTCTGGTCTATATGGACATCAGAACACTTAGGTTTGGTTTGGTTTGAAGCTAACTCACCATTGTAGTTGCCATTGGATAGGGAATTGAGCAATGTGTTCTGTTCACACTGAAAACAAATATAAAGAGGGATAACATTTTAAACATTCACTTCTTTCCCTAAAAAAAAGCACATCATTCTTTTCTCCATAAATAACAAAATCTAGTCTTCAATAATAATTTTTCACTAGCCTTTTTTTCACAATGATAAAACAACAAACTGAAATAATGATCATTGGTTCTAAATATATATTAACTTGGTAATTTATGTTACCAGGTTAGACTATCTTCATTAGACCATCTTCCACAAGACTAAGTTTGTTGTGATTTTTTATCAGGAATTAAATGGCAAATGTTTTACGTGTAGTGTATCCAATCAGAAATTAACCTCATTCACACAGCATTCTCTGAGAGTGAGCCATTATCCATATATTTCATATTATATATAAAATCTAACTGTTCATCTGTAGCTCCATGAAAATACCTGAGAAACATTCCTGGTTTATGGACATGCTAGAGAATGAAAATGACTGTATCCTACAATTAAACTTCTCTGAAGTTGACAATAATCAATGCCTTTAATGAGATCACATTCTATCTACTTCTCAAATAATGTGTTTTGTGATATATTTGATGATGATGATAGCAATGGATATTTTTTAATACTTATTATATGCTAAGGACTTTATATTAATTACTTAATCCTCAGAACATTCCTATGAAGTTATAATCTCATTTTCCATATGAGGGAGCTAAAGATTAGAAAGGTTAAATAGTAACCAAATTCACAAAGCTAATAGGAACCTGGACTAAAACCAAAGCTCATGCCTTTTCATTCTAAACATGCTTTCAACCACTACATTATACAGCTTCTTCCTTAAAATCAGTTTTCAATTTAAAGGCTGAGTAGAGAACATCTATTTGTCTTCTTGTACCCAATGGTGCAGCTTATTTATTTTAACTCTGGCTCTGACAGCTATCAGCTGCACAATTTTCACCCAGTTGTTTTAGTTTTCAAAGTCTCAATCTTCCTTTTCTGTAACATTCAGGTAATGCCACTTACATCATGGGGCTGGTGATAATTAAGTTAGATGGTTGAATTAAAGGGACTATAGGTAGCCCCCAACAGACAATCAATGCTGTGCTTCCTTTCCGTCTTATTAAAAATATCTTGTCTGAAATCTACGTAAAAGAATTTCAAATAATTTGTGTAGATACTCCACAGTCCCTAAGTGTGGTGGGTTGCACATGGTGACTTTCTTCCAAGGACTACAATATGGGAAGGGAGAAAGGAGAGTAATGTTACAGTGAAGAAACCAGACAATACTGCCTCATGCAGGTGATCAAGGTTAACAACAGGAGTGAAAATAATGTTGATACCCTTGAAACAACGTGGTGAAATGATACTTCACTTCTCTATTTTCCTCCTAGAAATCCATATCCACAATCTTACCATGAGAACAACACCAGATAAATTCCAGTAGAGGGGAAACACCTGACCAGTCTTACTAACAACTGTCAAGGTCATCAGCAAAGGAAAGTGTGCAAAACTGTCAGAGCAAAGAGGAATCTAAGAAGACAGGAAAATAAATGTAATGTAAGATCTTGAATGGAATCCTGTAATGGAAAAAGGACATTTGGTAAAACTAAGAAAATGTGAATAAAGCATAAATAAAGTTAATGATAATGTACCCACATACATTCATTGGTTAGAACTATCTGTCATAGTATGCAAGATGTTAATAATAGTGGAAAAACTGCGTGGGTATAGAGGAACTCTCTGTATGAACTTCTCAATTTTTTGTAAATCAAAAACTGTTCTCCAAAATAAAGTCTACTTTAAAAAAAAAAGCAAAAAACCTTGTCTGAGCAAAAGAAAACTACAGATAAACATCAGATTGAAATATTTATCTTGCAAAGTGAGACCCAAAGTTGGTAATTAATATTATTATGGAGTTTTGGTAGCCATACAATAATAAGCATGAATCCATCCATCAAACACTAGCACACTAAGATCCTCCTGAGCTTCTGCATTCAGGAAGATATTTAATGGTGATATATAGGAAGTACATCTTCAGAGTGTAACAAAACAGGAAATCCTTTTTCAGTTTATATTTTGAGCAGGATGTGCTTCTTTCTGCCCTGGGGTGTTTTAAATGCCCTACCATAACTACCATATGTTGAAAATGGAGCTGCCAGGGAAGAGAAGAGCAAGGCCGCAGTAGGGCACTCAGTTTAAGACAGAATTGCAGACCGTCTTGCACAGCCCAATAAAGGGAGGCAAAGCTACAGTAGAAATCAACCGATGCAAACTTGTCTAAAACCAAACTTGGAATAAGTGGGTAGCCTAAAAACAAGATGGAGTGATCCTAGACAGACAGTATGTGACAAAAACAATATGAGGTGTCTAAAAGAGGATCCATGCTACTCAAGACCATCCATTTAACTATTCTGAATAAAGATTTACCTCCCGTTCCTCAGACAGCTGGGCTTCCAGACTACCACCTGAACCCTGGATATATCCTTCAAAACTCATACTATGTAAATACACATAATATTTGCATTATCCTCATTATAGCAAATTCAGTCTTAATAAATCCTTTCTCACCATCACAGAGTTCTGAATTAGGGATTTCCTTTGGATGTCATTCAGTGAACTCTATTTTATTATTAGACTCAATTTCTGAAGTTCCAAGTAGGTAAAATCATGTATGTGGAACTTCCTCACAGAAGGCTGGGTTAATGGGGTTAATTTCAGACTTGGCATGCTGCAAGGTAAACACAGGCCAAGTTTCAATTTCTGAAAACGAGTTGGAACAACCTTAGTCTTGCAGAAAAATATTCCATGGAAAACACTATTGACTATCAATAAATAGTATAAGAATCTTCACGTCAGAAACTTTACTGGACATAATAGTCTACAGAGTAGTTTATCACTTGAAGAAGGAAATTACATTTTAGTAACATAAGACCACAGACTTCTTGTGTGTTAATCAGGTTATTTGGGGCTCTGCACAAATTTTCCCACAACAGTGTTAGGCGTAGTGGCTATGAGCTTATGTCAGCCACAGAACCTACCTGTCTCATGATACAGCTGACCATTGCTGTGGCTTTGTGACAGAAATAGGCGTAATATCCAACCTGAACAACTAGGAATGTATCTCTGCCTCTGTCATGAGAACCAGTTCTTCTCAACCCAAAATCACAATAATCTGATGAAAATTACATCCTAAAAAGTACAGTGAGAGGGCCCAAAACAGGTCTGGAGATACATAGGCAGTGCCAGCTTCATGGGCTTATGCCCTGTGCAGCTGCACAAGGCCCCATGCTTAGGAGAGTCTCCTTGGTTTAGTTCTCTGCTGTCACCATCTTAAAATTCTTAATAATTATTGAACAAGGGACCTCACATTTTCATTTTGTATTATGCCCAGCAAATTATATATCTGATCCTGAATTTAGATTCTCTATAGTATGGATCAGTATGAGACCTGGAAGCAGAAGTATGAGGCTGCAAGGGACAGGAATGTGGTCCTGGACAGCTCCCAGGACCCCAGAAACAGAAGAGTAAAGATTGTCTATGTGCCTGAGTGACTGCAAGATAACATATGTTCAAGGATACGAGAAAAAAGATCTCTGTGATCTGGAGTAGTCAAGGAAAGCTTCAGGGAATCACCTGCATTCATTCAAACTAATAATATTAGCTAAGATTTTTGAGTATTGAATAGGCCAGGCACTATTCTAACTGCTTTGCATAGATTAATTTACTTAACCATCCAATTACAGATGAGGAAACTGAATCACAAAAGGTACAAAAACTCAGTTCCATAGCTTATAAGTGGCTAACCCAGGCAGTTTAATCCATACTCCAAAAATCCATGCTTTTAACCTTGCAGAGGGCTCACAGTTTCAAATAATCACAGATAGCTTATTTACATGAAATCACCCTGATATACATTTGATTCAATATCTCTGTTAATTGAGATAACTTGTGGAGACAAAGAATGCTGGCATTTTATAGTATTGTAATGATGGCAACAGTTTATGCTTCTCTGACGTCATTTATCATATTCTACCTCCTTTAGATTTGAATCTGCCTCTTATGATAGAAAGGTCCTTTAAGCTAAAAGATTTGTCATATTTATTCTTCTAAGGGTTATAGTACCTACTACATATATCCATTAGACATATGCTGAATGAACAAATGAACAAATGAAATTAGCTGTAAGAGTCAAATTAAAAGTATAATACAGTATAAGGTTTTGCTGAGGGGAGAGGTCTATATTATATTTTGTATCATTATGTGTTTTTTTAGTATAATGATATGAGGTTACCTGGAGCATGAGAACAGTGTAAGCACGAAACAGTTGATCCTACCTTGCTGTTATCATCCTGTAGCTGGATGCTGGCATTTTCCTTTTGGATTATGTTCATTAGATCAGTCTGAAACTTCTTCGCATTCAGGAAAACAAGTGGGTTGTTTATTGAAATGATTTTCACCTGCTGCAGGGTTTCCTTTCGGAAGAGAAAAGGAATAGATTCAAAGTTCTAAGTGAAAAAAGGGAATGAATCTATATTGTACAAGTCCAAATGTCACTTAATCATGGAAGCAATCTCGTAGCTAACAATTTCATTATTAAAATTTATTTTGAGAACTGAATATACTATCATGAATCTTAGGGAAAATACATACTTTCTCTTGCAAGAAATGTTAACCATGAGATGAGTCTGTAGCTTTTCAGAAAAAGGGCCTTGTTCCTATTTACTGAGATTTGGGAAAGTGACAGCCTAAAATAACCAAAGAGCATCTCGATGATCTATCCTCCCAAAAGTACCTCTTCCACTCAATCTAAATATTAAAAATTCATTCACTTAACCATCAGTGTTTTTATTAAACAATCAAAATATGTTCTACAGGGTCAACTGTCAGTCATTCACCTCATGACATAGCTTTCCTTTGGCTGGAATATAGCCTTACATTATGACTGATAGTCCTAATTGGAAGAAAAAAACCAAGAGGTGGTATCAGGAATGTAATTTTACTTTGGGCAGGTCTAGGCTACACTGGGTTTGCAATTGGTGGCATGCGACTAAAACTGTTTTCTTAGTGACCTCTAGGGCAGAGGCTGACCTAGAACTTGAGAGAATGGTAAGTTCTATGGAATAGTAACTCCTTACCAACTAAATAAAGCAACATTCCTTCAGCCTTCTCAGTACTCACACAGAAGAGTAGATGCAGAGGATAGTGAAACATACAGGCAGAGAATGAAAGATAAAAGAGAAAGCATTAGGTCTGTGAATTTGGACAATTCATTTAACCTCTCTGAGTTACATCATTTTTTAAAAGTATGTAAAATCTTAAACTACATGAACTCAAATTGTTTCTATAGCTACACAATGGAATAAACTAAAAAGTAGGATTTGCTACAAATATACAATTCAAGAAAACAAAAATCCTCAAATTACTGAATTAACTTTAACTCAAGAGTAAATCTCTTCCAAACCAAAAATAAGACCATTCTTGGACCTGTCATATTTTGTAATCAAAAAGCCCCACACCTTATATCGACCCACTAATCACACCACATGATCGGGCTAATATGTTATTTTAAGTAAATTTATTTTTTTAAAGAAAGGTATTTGTTAAAGAATAGAGATTCAAATTGTGCCTGAGAAGAAATTCCCAATGCGGTTGAATTCCCTCCACGGGAAGAGAGCTCCCAAATTGAGAACAAGTGTTCTGTGTGAAGAAGGTCAATGAGTGCATGAGTAGGAGAGATGACAGACCACCCCAAACCTTAATTTAGCTTCAAACTCCACCTCAAGTTCATATTCACATCTTGCTCTATCTTAGTTTTTCCCTCTTATTTTTCATACAAAACATTAAATAATTAACGAAGTGTAATATTCTAATAAAATAAAGATTTCCATATGATACAGTTATTATTCAGGTAGGTAACTAGTCTGGAGACAAGGTTTAATGACATGGAGAGATTTCAGCATTTTCATCTTCCTACAAATCCCCTCATTTACTTCCCCACGTTTAGCCTGAGAAGATGGTACTGATTAGATAGAATTTATTAACTAGTAATCTTTAAGCTGAGAAATAGTCTACCCTTGAATTGTGTTTCAACGCTAAGACTGTCAAAGCTAATGTGTACAGCTGTGGCGGGGGAGGGGCGGGAGGGATGCACAGATGACTTCAGGGGCCAGAGATTCAGTCTGGCACTTTGCATGAACACTAAATTCCCATAAATAATTTAAAGGAAGAAAAGAAAGGCAGTATTGGTAGAAAACTGGAGCCTGGGACACCTTCAAAGACTCTGAATTCAAGTAGCTCTCCATGAAGCAAATCTTCCCATACTTATTAAAAACACAAGCCATTCCCCTGGATGTCACAGAAGGACTCCTGGTGCTACTTCCTACTTTCAGTCTACTCAGAAATATCCTGACATTGGTCCTTCTGATAAGAGGCCAGTTCTCTGTTCTGAGGGCAATCATAAGGTATTGAAACAAGTAAGTGCGAAAGATTAAGAAAAAAAGTCAACCAAACATTTACAAAGCAGGTTCAAAGTGAGGCCAATTTTTTTTTCCTTTGCTTTATACTTATTTTGGTCATCCTTCATAACAAGAAACCAGAACCAAAGACAATTGGCTTGCCTAAGCACGGAGAGGGCAAGACAATGCATGAAAGCCATTGCCTTAAAAAGGTGTCCACTGTGCCAGAAACCAATACTCTTGGCATTCCATAACCACTGGATTAATTACTCTACTGTAAACTATAATTCTATGAACCATGCTATCATCTTAACTGACTACTAACACAAGACTGTTGTTGTTCTACTGATTTGTAGCATGTTCATACCTATTAGAAAGAGGATTATCATGTTTTTAAAGTCATACTTTATCTACTTACATATGTTAAAACTGACCTGCAGATATTGTTAATAATTACACAAAAGAAAAGAAAACTTACTCCATCCATTTCTGTCTTCATTTTAAATTCCATTTCTTTCATGTTTTTTATACTCAGGGTCTTTGTTCTAGAATTAAAGCAGGTAGAAAATGTCATTTCTTAATTACTACATTAGCAATCAAGAAGCAAAAAGGATGTCATTGTATTTTAAAAATTAGAACATTTCTAAAATGATTCATATCATCTATCTCATTTGTTCAAAAAATGAGATATTCCTCAGGAATAGAGGTAACACAGAGACATCTAAGTAGTGTTTCATAATGTAATTTACCTCATCTGGGCATCCAGAGCCCCATATCTCCAAGCTACAAGAGGTGGATTGACAAAGGAGAATTATAAGTACCTACTGGTTGGGAAAATCTTGTTTAGGAAAAAGGAAGTTAAGACGGAACCAAAGGCAAGATAGGACCAGATAAAGATGAAATAAAGATAGATTCTATAAAGACAGAATCTATAGAGGTAAAATTTCAAGTTTGTTAGAATATATTGTTTCACACAGGATTTCAAGGGGAGAATGAGAATGGGCAGAGGTATTATCAGATGATGAACTCCAGGAAGGCTGAAAATAATTGGCCAAAATAGGAAAACGGTTTACAAATGTTCGGTAAAAAGATAAAAAGAGAGAGTGTGTTCTTCAATAAATTAACCAAAAGAAAGTATATATATATATATATATATATATATATATATATATATTCACCTAGGCTTCTAAAAAATTTTATTTGCTTAATTTATTACATTTTATATGGTTTGTGTCTCATTGGCTAATACATCCCTTCACCTAATTAGAAAAAAAACAGCTCTGTGATGCAGTGTATGGCTGTGGGGTTATCATATGTAGACAAAAGCTTTGCTTTGCTTTTTGCCTCTATTTCTCTGCTACCAAGTCAAACATGAGACTGTAGTACTAAATACTCCACAGAAATAAAAGTAACTGGCAACACCTTATCCTTAGCAGCTGTGTCAAAATAAAGAGAACGTTTCAATAAGAGCTTACCTTGCAAAGCGACCAATCACAATAGCTATGGTACAGACAACCCCAAACAGCAGCCCCACATTGGCAGCAAAGCATATTGTGAATATGTAGGTACTGACCCATACACCCTGAGACAGAAACAGGAAACAGAAGATGTGGGTCCTTGGTATTCCCATCTTTCTTACGATTGCTAAATTCCTCACAATCTCATTCTACAAGATTCCTGTGACCAAATCTCTCAGCAAGAATATATTATGTAAAAAAACAGAGAATAGAAGTCCAAAAACACAGGAACAAATCCTGACCCAATCAGACTCTCAGTGGCAAAGGTGGGGGAAAAGGAACATTCTTTAATTTCTAGACACTGCCAACATTTCATTTAACCCCAATAAACACTTTAAGATCTGTAAATAGCTGGTTCATATGTATAGTTCTAAAGCAAGCCATAATTTCCCACTGTTTTCTCATTTAATGTAATAGTATTACAAGCAATTGTTTGCAGATTTTAGGTCATTTTCAACAATATTCTGTTTTCTAGGACTGCTAGGAAAAGAACTAATGGAGTTTATTACTACATAAGACTCTCAGAGCCTAATGTTGAAATCACTTGAATCTATCAACTCTACTAATGACACTTTTAGATCAACCATTGTAAAGACTGTCACAATTTTATTTGCAAGGGACCACTATTTGTGAAATTATAAAAGCCACAATATTAGGGCTTAGTTCTTTGGAATATTTTAAAAGATTGCAAGAAAATTCTATTTCTCCTGTAGTTGGAATTCCAACGTTGTTCCAGTTATGTCCATCACCTGAAATTAAAATTTGCAACAATATATTGTATTATGGTTGACATTTCTAAGTTTATTGCTGGGAAAAAAATACCTTTAAAAGTAAAATAATTTATGAAACACAGATGATATTTTATAAATATAAAATCCTATTTTTATCAAACAGTAGAGAAAATATTCAAACTCCCTTTCTCCCAAATTACCTGCATCTCTTTTCCTATGCATACAATTATGTTAATTTTTTTCCCAATGACTAGATTATTGTTTATAACATCTTCAAACAACTTAATTCAATTCCAAATGCAAATGAAAGAGTTAGAAAATTCTTTAAAATCTGAAAATAACAGATTCTTGGGGAGGTGAAGTTGGTTTTTTTTTTTCAAACAAGTTTGAAACAAATGTTTCTAACGGACATTTTTTGCTTGAAATGCTTCTCCTTTGTATTATTTAGATGCACAGTCCTTGAGTAGTTCTTAATGATGGGCTGTTTTGACAAGCTAAGTCCTTGGGAGCAAATGGAAACATTTTTATCTGTAATTTATGCTTTTGGTATAGAAGAAACAAACATTCTGGAGTAAAAGATAAAATGTATTTTAAATGTTGTCATGTGAAGATCCATCACCAACAAATGTTATACTGAATTAGCACTTACTACATTATCCTCTGCCTGCCATCTAATAGGATAGACACTAGGCTCTTTCTCCTGTACTCAGGTGAATAGACATTTGAATCCTATTTGTACACAGTGTGTTTTTTGTACTATACTTGATCATATTACAAAATGAGGCTGCAAGTTTTGATCATTACTGCAACTTTCTATTATTGCTCTGTTAGTTACTCATCCCTTAATGCTGACTGAACCTGCCAGGCTATGGCGGAATAAGACCTCACCAAAAGCTTTGTAAGTCCAACTCCTCCTGGATAACCATGATTCAGTATAGCATAGGGAACTGAGGAGTCTGGTCCCTGCCATTTAAAAAAAAACCACAGGGCCTGGTGGCTATGTTCATCAGAGAAACCAAAAATTTTGGTACCATCTGGTTCTATTTTTAAAGCATATTTACTCTCTACAACATCATCTATTATATGCTGGGCTTACAATGCTAAATTACTTCCTGAGGCTACACTTACAGCTTTGAAAAAAATCAAATGGAAATTAGTAACACAGACCAGTAAACAGTTCCACTGGTTAGAATAAGTCCCAACACTTTCTGCAGCAATTCCTATTAAAGATTCAAATGCTGGTTGTCACAGTTATAAGGAATTGGTTAGTTCTTGGGCCCCTATATATATATTCTTCATTACGTGTTCCTGCTGTCTCTTCCCTATTCATCACTCACAGACAATACAAGATAATCCCAAAATTGACCTCAAGTAATGAACACATAAACCCTTATTCCTTATAGAAAATTAATCAGTATAAAGCACAGTTTAACAGCTACTCAATCACTTCACCTCTCCCTGATCCATCTGTTATCCTATTTTGGTGATTGATACATTTTATTAAATTTCTATAGGTCTGAACTTTATCCCCATTATTCAGTTACTCAAACTTAGTCTGAGCCTGTGAGTCAGGCTTCCATTTGGATCTCTATTTCTTCATTTGCTCAAAAAGTGTTTTGTTCTACAACCCAAAGTAAAATCATTACTAAACTGTAAAAAATTAAAGAAACAAAAATTTCTGATTTTTCATGTGATGACTGACATAATTTTTTAAAACTTTCAACCTTCAAATTATTTTACACATACACACATCTTTAGCAACTTTATTTCCATGATGTTTTAGGCATATTTTATCTACTGCTGAGTAATCTGGACATATTCTGTGTACTGGACAATATAGCCAATATCCAAAATAGTCTGCACAATATTCTTACTACAAATCCTATGCCCAGATCATATCCCAAAAATTCATGGCTACTTATTGTTGAATTCCTTAGCAACTAAGAGATATTTGACCACTTCAACCATAGGGAGGCCACTGTCAAGCTAACAACATGATGTCCCATTTAATTATCATGCATCTGCTTTATCCATGACACCTATATCAACCTTACTTTTTGCCCACACTATATTGTCTACTCCAAGTCTTCACCTCTATGTAGGAGACTATCAATTCCAAGCTACTAAACCATTTTTTAAACTGTCCACCAAATACCTTCAAACTCTTATGTCCAAATGCAAACTCATTAACTGAACCCCAAAATCTGCACTTCCTCAATGTTCTCTTTCAGTTTTAACACTAATATTCTTCAAGACACTACAATCAGAAACCTTGGGATCATATCTTACCATTTCTCCTTTTTCTTCTACTTGTCCAATCATTTTCCAAGTCCAATCAATTATTAATTAAAAAATCTCAAACCATACCCTTTTCTCAATTTTTCTGATAATGTCCTACTTCACACTTTACTGTTGCTCTTCTAAGCTATTCTGACAGCCTCCTCCTTAACTATCTGCCTTTGTTATTGGCAGTGTAAGTCATCTGCCATGCTGCTGCCAGTTAATGTATAGATTTGGACATCAGATTAAGATAGTATTTTAAAGGCATTTTAATTTTATTCTATTAAAATCCACCCAAAATAATATTAAAAAATGAATATACAGGGAGGAAAATCTAGCTGCAATGACACAAAATCATGTCACAACTCCTAACTACAAAATATGATGTAGATTTGCCAAATACTGTGAAATTTGGAAGACAACAAGTACCCTGAAAGCCAACAAATTTACCTTCAAAGTTCAATCAATTATAAATTTCTCCATGAATGACCCAATTTTGAAAATTCTATACGATCACATTTTAGAGCTTTAAGTCATAGTGCCAGTGGTGGACCACCAGAGCGGAAGGAAAATACCCTTACACTACCAATTTGACATCATTGCAAGAAGAGCAGTAGGATGAAATGCCATTTGTATCACTTTCAACCTAACCTCTTAACCAAAGAGACTGCTAGAGGTAAAGCAAAGTAAAGAATGGAGAAGTGACAGCAAATGTCAAATCACCAGAGAGCCTGGGATTCATGTCAGGCTTTGTTACTGCTAAGGACAAATCCTCATATGATGTGCCTAAATCAGAGCTGCAGGATGTTCCACCACTTCTACCTCTTGCCCTACCCACTTTACATTTTAAATACACTATAATCATAAAGGAATCAGCAAAGGATCTATTCATGGCAATGAGGAAGAGAAAAAAGAAAATAATGAAATACAGACAGAGAATAGGTTTAGACAGGTAATAGGCAATATAATCACAGCGGGGAAAAGGTCAAAAATAGATATGAAGAGTCAAATAAAACCTACATTTTTTTTAAAAACTGAAGGAGCTAAAAAACAAGCTGGAAGAATTAAGAGAAGGAATTTTATGGAAATAAAAACATTAGAGATAAAATCATTGTAAAGCTAAAAATGTGATAATCACAACTAGAAATACATCATCAGAGATACAGTGAATAGTCCAGAGAAACCATGCACACACCGAGCTAATCATGGGAAAACGTAGAGATATGAAGACAAAATAAAATGAACAAATACAGAATCCATTAAGAGAACAGAACATGCAGATTTGAAAAAGATTGAAAGACCTGTTTAAAGAAAAATTTTGTATATAATTCTTGATTCTGAGATCAAAGGATATGTCATTCCCATAGAAATTTGATACTGGGTGTGCAGCCACAGGACATATTCTGATAATATTACCAAACTTATTGGGCAAGAAAGAATTTTACCAAACATCCATTTAGGAAAAGAAACACGTAAAATCAAACAAAAAATGTTGACTTGTGATTTCTCTGCCTTACCCCTCAGAGCCTGAAGATAATGCCAAATCTAAAAAGTCCTTTTTAGACTCAGCTAAAAACTTCTTTCTAGTATAAAAAGAAATCAGGTAGGTATTTTCACCCTGCAAAAGCTCAGGGAATAGAAACACAAGAGCCCTTTTTGGAAAATTGGTGATGAGGACTAACTAATGTAACCTCTTTAATAATTTTCAATTCTGTTCCTTCCTAATGAACCTCATCATCTCAGTTGTGGTCCAGGCTTTCCTTGTTTACTTGCCTGAATTACTAGAGCAGTGCTCCACTGCAGACTTCATCAGTTTGATCCATCTCCCTCAAATTACTCAAATGACCTTTCTAATACAAATACTCCTATTTCTCCTTTCAGTGATGCCTTACTGCCTTCTGGATGAAATCTTGTCTTTGCAGGACATAAGCATTCTATCTTAGTTCATCCTAGGCTTAACTTTCCCAGTCCCATCTGTTACTACTCCTACCCACACAATATATGCTCTACCCATTATTTCCTGGAAAAAGCCTTCCCTGACATCTCCCCCCTCCTAATATGGTAATGTGCCCCCTCTTATTAATTTATAGTATAATTAATGATTTTCTTAGATATATCTTTATCATAGGATTATCAAATAGCTTGTTAAATAAGTTGGCATCTTCTCATTTCTCTATTTCCATGTGCTACTCATATATATCAACTTTAAAAAGTTATGATCCTCCATAAGCCTGGATAATTTTGGCCTCTTGGCTTGCTTACCAAACACTTTTCCTTCAAATATCAGTTCACATTTCAGCTCTGCTGTCAGAGTCTTTCATATTGTCCCACCTCTTATTTTTTTTCTAGTACTAAGCTTGTACTTTTGCTTCCAGGTCATGTTGTATTATACCTTGCATAGTAAGTTTGTGTTTCCATGTCTGCTTCCTGCACAAATGTAAGTGTATGGAGAGGACAAGTAGTTCTTTATTCATCTCTGCAGTCCCCATGGCACCCAGTATTGTACTGTGGTGGGAGCTCAGGGATTCTAAGCCTCAAGGGGAATATTATGCAAGTAGGTGCCAACATAAATAAATCCCCCAAAGTCTGTCAGAGTAAAGAATCTGAGGGAGGGGTAATACATAGATAACTGTATTATACTCTATATATACTGCATTGTACTGTATATTATACTGTAAATACTGAATGCTGTATAATATTATGAGCTAAACAGAGGGTACTTATGAAATACTTCACCCACACTGTAAAGGGAAAGAATGTCAGATGCTCTTGCATAGATACAGTTCTCTAGAATAAGTGTATGAAACATTTCTGTTAGTAGAAGCGACCCTTTATCATTGCTCAGTATAATTTATCCCTTGTTGGCAATATCCTATTAACATAATGCTCCTCTCAATGTAACCAGTTTAAAACTCAATTCATGAGACTTTATGTTTAGAATGAATGTTTACCCTATATTAATGCAGTATACATTTCTTAGCAATTAATATGGCTTTTTCCACATATTATAAATGGTTGTATTTCTATTA
The DNA here is from genome assembly GCF_040802235.1 of Manis javanica. NCBI lineage: Eukaryota > Metazoa > Chordata > Mammalia > Pholidota > Manidae > Manis > Manis javanica. The sequence continues at coordinate 176,728,313 of NC_133157.1, read as the reverse complement.
GTGTATACTTCCTTAATGAACTTTATTTCCAAAAACAAGTTTTAATACAAATTTGGAATCCCCATTCATTCAAGTTAGCTAGCAATTCTTTAAAGGTTCTCAAATAACATATCAATCAAAACTCGACAAAATTCCATTTCTGTTTCTTCTAAAGGCATTTTACATTTTAATGCTTTTATTAAGAATTTGAAAAAATAAATGGTAGTTTGAAAAGTGCACAAGTCTCAAATGGTTAAAACTATTTTCTGCAAAAGAAAGTATTAAAGTTTATATTGTGTCATGTGTTGAAGCTAAAAAGGGAAATTTTAGGTCAAATTTCTACTTACCCAATCAATTTTGTCCACATTCCAGTATTTTTTTAAATCCCGAAACTGTATTAGCATTCCCTTCAGTCCCACAACAATAATACTTGAAAGAACACACTAAAAATAAGAAATAAATTGATGAAGAAGCAAGATAAAGATTTTAATCTAAATTTAAAAGGAACAAGTTTTCTTTTTAAGTATTTACTAGAGAGAAGCAATCGCCATTTAGAAGATTAAAGCAATATACATTTTGTTTGGAACTAATCTATTATTGTACTTTAGGAATATAATATCAGTCCAGAAAGTCACAGGGTAAAATTTATGCCATATGAAACACAACAAACAGAAAAGTAGTGAACTGCAAGGGTGAATGTTATAAGGCTAAATGTACTCAACTTTGTAATTATTCACTGTCCTTTTTTTGAAATTTGTTTGTTGCAAAAATTGTATATTTATATCATGTATTTCTTTAGAATTGCCCTGCGTATCAATTATCTGGTTTAGCCCAAAGGTATTTATAACTCTCTTGAGAACTGAACTTGATTATTGGAAGATCTCCAGTGCAAATCATTTATTCTCACTACATGAGTGAAGAATTAAAATAGGACAGGACTGAGACTGTCTCTGGCTCTGTGGAGACCAGGCTCTTTCTTGCCTCACTCTGGTGCCCCAGGCTATGAAGAGCAAGGCAAACACTGGTACTCGTGTTCTGAGTACACTGTGTAAAGAAGTAGCAAGGGTCGCAAGATATATTTTGTTCCCTACACCATCAACCAGGACACATGTTGTAACAGCCCAAGTTCTGATACAATTCTTATAACAGAGATTGCCTAGTTCTACCCTCCAAAGTGCACAAAATAAATCTAATTTCCCCAATGCCATTTTTATATGTGAGCCTAAGAATTAGAAAACAGCCATTGTATCCTTCCATTCTCCACAACATGGTCTCTTTCCACCTTTCCTTCATTCAATAATTATTCATGTTACATAATTTCAGATTTAGGGTCATTGAGGTTACTCTTCTAAGGAATTTCAATATACAATGATTCTCATTTAAAATAATGTTAAAAAGTAGATAACAAAAAAGCACTACTATACCATGGGCAGCCAGTAAAGCAAAGGTCCTACTGCATAGATGACTATCAGGACAAAAATGCAGGATATTAGACAAGCCACCTGTAAAATACAAGATAGACAAAAAAAAGAAAACCTTGAACTTTCTTATCAATCTGAAGTTATAGGGGAAAGATAAAATTCTTAGTTCATTTTGATTAGAAAAAAACAAATGTTGGCATGTGATTGTTAAATTGCACAGACTATCATCATCTATATTTTGCAGCTGAGAGGACCCAAACGTGACAGCTGACAAACGGGTGCAGTCAAATTAAGTCAGTGATGAGAGAAAAGCAATTCCGCACAAAGAAATAGGACACCATCAACTTTTATCACACATCACAGCAATGGCTTTCTTGTTTAATAGTGAAAGTGACATTTCAATTAAAAGTCCTTTAGCCTGTTGTGATTCAGCCTGACTCCCCTCCTCCTTTCTTAGAAAGTTGTTTGGGTAATAACTGAATATGCAGCTTAGTGTTTTTCTGTGCTAATGATAAATTTCCATTGAAGCTTTTACTCTATTCTTTGGAATTCTTGGTTAGAAAGGGCTCTAGTACAAAACAGTTATAAGGCATTATGGGAACAGTCTCTGGAGTGAAACAGATTTAATTTTATTAATCCTGAAAAGTCATTAGTATCATGTTCTAACCAACTCAACCTGCTGACAAAAGGTAATTCAAAACACTTGACCCCTAGCTATTCTCCACTTGATGGAGAACCTGATTTCACATATGCAAATGTTCATCACTTAGTAAAAATGCTTGGCCAAACAGGTAGCCTAACAAGAGGAAACAGGGCTTTTATAGGGCCACAAAGATGCCGAGGATATCATTATGGAGCTATCAAATTGGGACCTATTAGAATGGCTAAAACCAAAAATAAATATTAAACAAACAAATAATATCAAAGGCTGGCAAGGACCCAAAAGAACTGCAGTTCTCAGACATCGCTGTTGGGAATGCAATGGTTCAAGCACTTTGAAAACAGTTTGGCAATTTTTGATGAGCTTATGCATACACTTATCATATGTCCCAAAACTACCTAAGAGAAATGAAAACATAAGCCCATGCAAATATCTGTATTTACACCAACTTTATTCATAAACACCAAAAAAACTATAAATAACTGAAATGTCCACCAACTGGTGAATAGATAAAGTGTGATATACCCATACAACAGAATACTACTCAGCCATAGAAAAGAACAGACCATTGGTATATGCAATGGCATGAATGAAACCATCCGCCTAAGTGAAGGAACACAAGTTCTTCCTATTTAATGGAAGTCATCTCCAGCATTCCTGAGCATATGAAGGGGGAAAAAATCTTTGTGTGAGAAATAAGTCATTAGGGAACCACAGTTACCCATAAAAGAAGCAATAGTACATCGAACTGTTACAATAGTGATCACTTAGAATTAATTGCTGATCTTACATAAGAATTTTTGAATAACAAAATAGGATGTCTGTTATTCCACTGGACTGGAGAGAGCTAGGTGTCAGAGAACAGATCATTCAGATAGCACAGTAAGTGACTCAGCACATCCATGTTTGTCTGGAAAGAAAAGGGCACCAACCTGGCTAAGGTTTATTTCATGACAAAAGACAATGGCATGCACTCTTTTTGTGGGACTGTTCACTCATACACTTGCAGTGTACCAGAAAATAAAACCCTTAATGTTAGTTGAGGATATAAACTTTGGGCAATTGTGGTCTAAACTCCTTGGAAAGATCTGAGGCACAGAGAGACAAAGTGACTTGACCCAGGTCAGAGAGCAGAGGAGTTTTAGAAGGCATATGGATTTTGAACTGAACTGGAATCCATAAAGCCAAATATATCTTAACGTTCTTAGAAATAATACTTAAAGATGTTATAGAAATTTCAGTCTAACTATATAATTTTATTTAAAAACAGTAAACTGCAACTACCTTTTTGGCTTTTCTCTAAATAATACTTAGCGTTTCTTCACAAGGTTTTGCATATGTATCAAAAACTCTGTACATGTTGAACTATAATTTCAGTCATTGCAAAAATGAGCTAAGGGTTAAATGGGTGTTACTTGCAAAGGGTGACAAACTATGGATGAAAAAGACCATTCATCTTAGATGGTAAGTGTATAATGAAATAGACCATATAAGCAAACAGTTTATGTTAGCTCCTTTGCACTTACTTGCCTTATCACTGTTGATGCCCTAGGTCAAAAGGTAAGTACATCTAATTGGACAAGAAATCTTGATCAGTTCTGCCTAGTACATCAACTCCTCAGGCAAGGAAGTCAATAAAGTAGTAGTTTCTGTCCTCAATACTCTCACAATATTGACATTCATTGTCCCCATAAATAAGAGGCCCAGATGTTAAAGTTTGCATTTATAAAAAATCTTGAGAGATCTGCAATCCAAGCCATCATTTCAAAGATGGCCAACTTGGTAACTGTACAAAGAGGCTAAACTGAGATCAGATATTTGCAGTACTATCAGACTTCTGTAATAACCCAGTTGAGCTATATTTTCGAGTATTACCCACTTCCTGGGATATCCATTGCTTTGCGTATGAAGTACTGTTTTCTTATAAATCTCTGATGTACCAAGGGAAAGATGTTAAAGGCAAGTTGCAACCAGAATAAGAGAAAAGCTTGCTCCTTTTTTAAAACTCAGAATATAGAACTTAAGTGCCCTCTTCTTAGTAAGTTCAGGCTGGATTAAGTTGTAGCTAGTGAAGAAAAGTGTTCACATTCTTAACTACCCACAAGGCAAACATTTTCTAAGTATTTTACTCTTCAACTTTTGTGTCCTACTAACTAAATGTACAAAGACAATTTTTTTTTACTCTAAAATCACAACTACTCATATTTGAGTTAATTTTGTATATAGGATAATGAAGTCTCTGTTTTCTTCTTGCTACATTCTTAAACAAATATTATATATGTTGCAGGTTGCTTACAAAGATGACTGTCCAGGCATTTGTGTTACCCATACCTACACATGTGGCTGTAGGAAGAGTGAGATGCCCATCATTTCATCCTAAATAGTGACAGAAGAATGCAAAGTAGGTGGAGAGCTCACTACATGCACAGCATTGTGGAAAATAGTGGAACAACAAAAGAGATGGGAAAGGGCAGAAAGAGAAAAGACAGAGGACACTAGGTAACTATAGCTAGATTAAGAAGGCCTTAAAGAAGTTGGAGGCAATAAGCCAAATTTTGAAAGAACAAAGGAATATAATTTGGCAAATTAGAACCCAGAGGCAATCTCAGTGTTGCAGCAAAACATGCCAGCTGTCATTTTCGACTTAGGCTGAGCGTCGCCGGCAGCAGATGCTGCCTCTCATCCTTCATGTCCGGGTTTTGCCTGCAGGACTGCCTAGAGAGCGCCAGCGTATCCGCTCTGTTGGAAGCAAAGAGAAGCATGCACAGGAGAGAGCTGGGGCACGCTGTCTCCCTCCCATAACTAACGTTCTTCAGAGGGAAAGATACAAGAAAGACCTGCAACATTTATTTGTGCTTTATGTCTTGGCAGCACCAAGGTTTTCTTTTTCTTATATACCCATGCTCTGGATGTCACACCTTAAGGGAATTATTGTAAAAAGGGCTCCCACATGTGGAGGATAGAAATGTGTTTGAGCTTTTGACCACAGTACTTGGCATTAAATGATTCATTATCTTTTGTTATTTCAAACATTTCGGTGTGATTTTCTAAAGTACTGAAAGGCTTTATTATCAACTCACTTGTATGTAAAATGGGACTAAATTCACTAACATAGCCACAAGCGGCTCTTGATAATTTGAAGTGTGGCTAGTTTGTACCAAGACATGCTGTAAATGAAAAATAAACAACAGATTTTGAAGCTTTAGTACAAAAAGAATGTAAATTATATCATCAATCACTTCTAGATTGATTCTTTGTTGAACCAATATTTTGACTCTATTGGGTGAATCCAAATACATTATAAATTTAATTTTCTGAGTTTTTCTACCTTTAAAAATATGACAGTTTAAATTATCTATGTGTGTGGCTCATATTTCTACATGGCTCATATTTTTGTTTCTATGGGACAATACTTCTCTAAAGTCTATGATCTTAAGCCTGGTTTCAAGTTTGATTTTTCCACCTTCAAGTACACTATATCAAGTCCCAGTAAAAATGCCTGACTTGACCTGTCCCCTTTAATGTCAGCAAAACTGATTAGTTTTATCATTATTGATACTTTCAGTTTTCATTTTTTATATTATTTTTATTTTTTTTATTTTGGTATCATTGATGTACAATTACTTGAACAACATTATGGTTACTAGACTCCCCCTATTATCAAGTCCCCACTACATACCCCAGTACAGTCACGGTCCATTAGTGTAGTAAGATGCTATAGAATCACTACTTGTCTTCTCTGTGTTATACTGCCTTCCCCATGTCCCCCCCTACATTATATGTGCTATTCATAGTGCCCCTTTTTCCCCCTTATCCCTCCCTTCCCACCCATCCTCCCAGTCCCTTTCCCTTTGGTAACTGTTAGTCCATTCTTGGGTTCTATGAGTCTGCTGCTGTTTTGTTCCTTCAGTTTTTGCTTTGTTCTTATACTCCACAGATGAGTAAAATCATGTGATACTTGTCTTTCTCCACCTGGCTTATTTCACTGAGCATAATACCCTCTAGCTCCATCCATGTTGTTGCAAATGGTAGGATTTGTTTTCTTCTTATGGCTGAATAATATTCCATTGTGTATATGTACCACATCTTCTTTATCTGTTCATCTACTGATGGACACTTAGGTTGCTTCCATTTCTTGGCTATTGTGAATAGTGCTGCAATAAACATAGGGGTACATATGTCTTTTTGAAACTGGGCTCCTGCATTCTTAGGGTAAATTCCTAGGAGTGAAATTCCTGGGTCAAATGGTATTTCTATTTTGAGTTTTTTGAGGAACCTCCATACTGCTTTGTACAATGGTTGAACTAATTTACATTCCCACCAGCAGTGTAGGAGGGTTCTCCTTTCTCTGCAACCTCACCAACATTTGCTGTTTGTCTTTGATGATGGCCATCCTAACTGGTGTGAGGTGAAATCTCATTGTGGTTTTAATTTGCATTTCTTCATTTTTCTTTTTTTTTTAATTTAAATTTATTTTTCTTTCTCATTCATTTTTTCTGCACATAGTTACTGAATGACTACTCTGTTCTGGGTCCTGGGCTAGGCACTATGTATATCGTAAAGCAGAAACAGCCCTGTTTTCCAGGAGTTTAAGTTAGGAATATAAGGCAAATATCAATCATACAATCACCCTGATGAATGTTTCATGTCTAACAGAGCTATGGACTCTGAAGAAAAGCACAGAGCCAGAGGTGAGGTCTGAAGAATGGGAGGGGTGAATGCACAGGGCAAGGGAGGCAGCCCACAGGGAGGCAAGGCCACCTGGCCTGAAAGCTGAGGGTGGGGTGGAGAGCAGCCCAAGGTAAGGCTGTACAAGGGAGCGCTCAGCACCTTGTAGGGAGCATAAACCCTGAGTTTTAAGGCCTACGCAAAGCTTTTCAGTGTTTCATGACAAGACCATATTTACATTCTAAAAAGATAGCTTTCTACAGATAATGCTATTTCTGGATAAGAAAGAGTCAATTGGTGAATTAGTTAACAAAGTTTCCACTTTGTTTCCACTTTTCCTTTGATTGATTATCATTAGCCTAAAAGTGGGTTTCTACATCTTCTAGATTAATTTCCTGGGTATAAGTCTAGTCCTTAAGAGAGACAGAGCCATTTAAGGGGTTGTTTTGTGAAAAGTCTTATCACATAGAAAACTGATTTCACAATTTTTATTTAGAATAAAACATTTAAGACTTGGCTTGCCCAGTGCCTTCTTCAAATCATGTCAGTTAGCAGTTATACCCACATAAACTTAACAGTTGCAATGTTAAAGGTCTAAAATGACTATCATGGGAAAGCATCTCGATTTGGGTATGCACATTAAATTAGATTCCTTCTCTGTGAAATTTTAATGGGAATTGTTGAACAGATTAGAGATCATCCCAACAAGCAAAACAGTATGCAAATACTCTGCTGCTGACCTTTGTCTCCCTGAACGAGTGTTTTGTTAGATTTCTTTCATTTATTGTGAAGTCTGATGAATACCATACAGAAAATAACTCTTAAGTGAAAAGTCCTTAGAAAAGTTTCTGTCATTCTAATCATTCAAATGTGTGGCCTCCAGAACAGAAAAGAGAAGGGCACCTTTCCATCCCTATTCTTTTGGTTGAACAAATTTTTGCCAATTCAAATTTTTTAAAAAGGTTTAAAAAATAACTAAGCATTTTCTCGATGTATTCTTTTTTAGACATTCAATACTGAAAGGTACAAAGATTAATCAGATGGTTTTATTATTACTAAAATAGTAATTAGAAAAGGAATAAATGCCTAAGAAACCCCAGATATGGGACACACTCAAGTTGAGAGATCTCACAGATTCTATTCCAGCCTTCTCTGTTCATGTGATGGATGAAGATACTAACCAGCTCGGGATTCCCAGCAAGTTGGAGGGCAACTTGGACTGAAAATTGCCTTGCTGCCTCCCGACCAAATGAGGATGTTTTAATATTAAATGTTAAACAAGTGCTCTAAAAACATTTTGTTATAATAAGAGTACTTAATAATAAAATCAATGATAATTATTAACATTGAAAGAGTATTGATCTGGGGCTCAGGAGTTGTACTGAATCAGCATGCACTAACTCATTTAATCCTTGTAGCAATTACTTTAGCAGCTGAGTTAACTCAGGCTAGAGAGACTTAGGCTAGTAACAATAAGTTACTTGTGCAAAATCACCCAACCACTGGTGGTGGATTCAGAACTTAGGCCAGGTTCCGGAAGCCATGCCCTGAACTGTTCACTGTACTTACCTTGCCTCAACTAGGTAAGCACAGAACTAGCCATGAAGAGAGGAACTCTTAGTAATTTCATCCTTACTTGAAACCAGGTGGAAAGTAACTTAGATTCCCAGAATTATATGGATAGGAAAGTCTTCAGAGTAAGGGATGAAACTAGAGTACAGTATGTATTAAACATTCACATTTAGACCACAAACATTTGAGAGTACAGTTTGCAAAAATGTTTATGCTGATACATATGATGAACCTAAGCTTGAAATCACTGTGTAAAAATCAAACTCTCATGTGAAACAAGGTTGAATGAGGATTTCATATCTTAGCTGATGACTTGTGGCAATTATTCATCAAATTATTATATATTCATAATTTGTTGCTGTTTTCTTTCTGCTCCATGGTACATTCATCAATCATTTTATTAGTTTTATGCTATATTTTAATGTCTGTTTACCCATCTTTCTCTTGCCACCTGTCAAGAACCATATCCTTTTCAAATGTATTCTTCTACAACCCCCCAAAAGGATTAATATATAAGTCCTAATAAGGGCTACTAATAAATGTCTGAACTACCACACAAAATGTTTTATAAATTCTCATACAATTCCAATTTTAAACAAACATGAATGGTTTTCATAGTGGTTAACTGTTAATGTTTACTTCCTATTTTAACATACACATGCATTTTCTCATGTAGAACGTTGGTTAAAAGCACAAGATTTAGAGTAAATCTATCTGGGCTCAAATCCCAGCTCTGCCTGCACCAGCTCTGTGACCTAAGTAAGTTACTTTAACCCTCTTTTCCTCAACTTTCTCACAGGAAACTGAGAATAACAGCTATACCTCTTTCATAGAGATACCTAAAGGGTTAAATGAGTTCATTTATTTAAAAAGCATGACACACAATGCCTAGGACATAACTCAGCATATGCTTCCTCAACCACCTCACCACAACATCTTTATTATCATCGTCATCTTACCAGTACCCAGCATAACAGCTGGTATATAACACACTCTCAATGAATGTCAAATTTATTTGAGTTCCTAATATATAAAAATTATTTCTTTAAACTAAAATGCACAGATATCTTATTACTCATTTATATATTTTTACATCTCTATAAACACGAATTTCAGTGTCAAAGACTGATTTTGCATATAACTGATTTCATTTTATTTAAAGGAAGTGAACAAAATTGGAAATTTTTCAAACTGGGTAGATCAGCAAAAAACAAAATCAGAGGCACCACTAGAGGGAGCGTTGGTTCAAAGGTTGTCAATAGTAAAGCTGCCGTAGGTACAGTATTTTCGATCTGCTCAGTATATCACTCATTTTCCAGAGGATCATTCATATGAAAGAGAAGAGAGACAGACTTCTCTAAAACTGGTTAGAAAAACGTTGAAGAAGTAAACATTTTCAGAACTTTAGAGAGAAGCTCCCTCTTCCCGCTCGCGGAGGAAGAGAGTAAAGGCCCCAGCTCCTTTGCTGCTGCTGAGTAATGAGGTTACCTGTGTCTTTGCTCCAGTGCCATACAGGCCAGCGGTCCTGCCCATTGCAGCAGCACTTGGTATACAGAAGAAAAATGATGGAATCACATTGCTGAGGCCATGGGCCAAAAATTCCTACAAGATGGATAATAGGAGAATATATCATTTCTTATTTACAATCAACTTTTAGAACCCCCAGATACAACTTGTAAAAGAACAAGGTTTGTTTGTCTTCAATTTCTGTTGTCTCCAGTGGTTATTATTTAAACATTATAATATACATATAACTAACATTATTTGAATGCTTACAATGAACCTGAAACTGTTCTAAGCATTTTGCTCATTTAATCCTCATACCCTTAATAGGGAAGTACAAGGTATTTATTACCTCTGTTGCCAATTTTTCCTCTATCTTTCAAGCCACTACAATCAAGGGTTTTGTTCCCACCACTCTACCAATGACCTCCACAATGCTAAATGCAATGGTTAATTCGTACCTTACCAGACCTAAAAGCAGCATTAGATGTAGTTGCTCACTTCCTTCTCCTTAAAGGCTCCTTCTAATTTCTTCTAGGACCTCATACCCTTCTGGTCCCTCCTACCTCCCTGGCCACCACTTCTTAATTTACTTTGTGGTTCCCTCTATTCTAGTCAACCACAAATATTGGGCAATTTTTCTTCTCTCTCTAATCTTAGCTACCTATGTACACATTGACAACTCCCAAATTTATTATCTCCAGGCTGGACCACTCTTCTGAACTTCAGACTCATACAATGAACCTGCTACTCAGCATGTCCATTTGGAGAGCTAACAGGTGTCCCAAACTGAACTAAATCTTGCTATTGCTTTCTACCACCCCCAGTCTGGTCTTCCACGTTCTTCTGCATCTCAAGTTCCACTTGTGTGATCCAAAAACATTAGAGATGTTTTTTACTCCTTCCACTTGTCCCAGATGGCATCCACATCCAACCCAGAGTATCTCCACTCCTTATTTCCATTGCTACATCCTGGTCCAAGTCACCAAATGTCACCTGGATTACTGCAAAAACCTCCTAATGTTTTCCTACTTCTACTGTTGCCAGTGAACAACACAGACAAACACCTGGTCCTCACAGAGCTGATGTCCTAGTGAGGGAATGCTGACAATAAACGAGATGAATATGGGAAGCAAAGCAGAGGAAGGAGTGGAAGAATGTAGAGTTTAGGACTTTAGCTTGCCAAGGAAGGCCTCCCAGAGAAGGAAACATTTGAATAAAGGAGGTATGCAGATATCTGGGGAAGCTGGGTTCCTGGAAAAGGGAACAGCAAGCGCAAATGTCCTAAGCCAGAAACATGACTAGAGGGTTCAAAGAAAAGCAAAGCAGTAATATAACTAAAACAGATCATGAAAGGGATATGAGAGCAGAGGGGAAAAGGGATGGCAGCAGGTTACATAGGGCCTAGTAAACCTTGGTAATGAGACTTTTCATCTGAGTACAATGGGAAGCCACTGAGAGGTTCTGAGATGAGAAGAGGCATGCTCTGTGTTGGACATTGTTGTGGCTCTTGTTCCTATGTCAGTGCCTGGCACAAAGTAGGGTTCAATACACACCTGTTGTATGAGTAAACCTGTTTGTTTACAGATGTCAAAACTGGGGCACAGAAACAATTAAGGGCATGTAGAGTCAGAGCGAGACGAGACATAGGTAATCTGGCATTCAAAACCACTATTTCACAGCTGTTTCTGCAGACCTGTGCAGGACTATAAAACCATGGGCCTTGAAACAAGACTCTGAAGTAAATTCAGAAATATGATCAATAAAATCTTCGCCTTTTGGTATTACAAGAATAGACCTTCACATCCTACAGTTTTTTATTAAGAAGAGTAATCTTAGTGTTATTTGTATTTTGAAATCCATGATTTTTGAAAGTCAGCATGCAAAAATAAATATATATAGATTCTCTCCTAAAAGCCAATCAAAATAAACATCAAAATGTCTCCCTCTGTACAATATTTTTAAGTGTAATATAAACAGACCCATGAAGCCGAAATTTTCAGCTTTCTATGAATGATTTAGAGATTTTTTTTCTTTTGTTTTTTTCTAACCATTCTTGCTGTACACTTGGAAAAGTTGTACTTTCTGTAAATGCTACATTTCCAGGTTCTGAGAGAACAATGATACAGTCACTGTGGAGAGGGGCTGGGGCATACTCCACCTGGTTGTCATCAACTGAATATTTGAATTTCTTGGCAGATCCTTGAGCAAGAGCCAGTGAGGCCACATAGCCTACAAGCGCCACTCCAAAAGCTTCAGTGATCACCGCTGAGAGGACGTGCATCGGGGGAGCTCTAGGCGGAGGAATTCTGTGGAAACAAAGCTCATCTTGAAGTCATCAACTTTCATGTAATTTCTGTAACAACTTGCAATGAATTCAACTGTGGTAATGACTCTGAAGTTTACATAGTATAAATGAAATGCCCAGGAGAAAACCACGCAGGCTTGCCCTTAGAAGCCCTTTGTTTTCAACATTATTTAGCAGACAAGCAAAATCACAAGGGACACCACAGAGACATCTTCCTGCGTCTAACTGGCATTTCTACTGAGGGAATTTAGGTTGTTCCACAGAAAGTCTGACTCGACAAAATGTCCTGTATCAAAGCAACAGCAAAACTGAAGGGTTCTTTCACTCTAATCTTTGCAAATATATTTGGCTGGTGTTAGAGACTGTATTTCCTGCCGTGGACACTACAGTGTTGTATGCAAACACTAGTTTACTGTGAGCTACAATTCCTGAGCTAATCCCTAAATTTGCTATTGAGTTCATCATCTTAATTACATTTTTAACTTGTTCCTTTCACAGTATATTTAACTGTGTATTACGTATGTCAAGGAAAATATATATAAAGACTCCATCTACTGTTACAGAAATAGGACCACAGTTAGCTGTTTCTCAGTTTTAAGGAGCTCTTTAAAGTATTTCTTTCAGCTAATATGTAGCCATTGTCTTACTGTTTTGAAAACCACTCAAGCCCAAGGATCATCATTTATTTGTCGCTGATGATCCTTTGGAAGACCTGCCTCCCTTTCAAAAAAAAAAATCCCTCTAGGGCAAAAGTAGAAGAAAAAGATAATTCATATTGATTTAATAACTAGCCTGGAAGTAGAACAGTCAGCCTTTCGTATTAGCTGTTTCATTTAATTCTCACAAGCACCACTAACGCCCCATATAAATGAGAAAACATTTTGAGAAAGGTTAGGTAATGTATCTAAATTGCTGTGAATGGTAGAACTGGGATTCAATCACAGCTCCTTCTCTTTCCAAAGCTACACTCTCCCTGCGGTTCCTTAAGAGTATGGATCTGGGAAGGTCACTCAAAGGAGAACTAGAGCAAATAGAGAGGCATGATTTTTTTTTACCCACTTACTGAAGTTTATCCCCAAGCCTAAGTGATTTGTGTCATTACAGGCTCTACAGTGTATGAAATACAAAAGTGCTACCATTTCAAAGTATAAGAACCTTTGTTTCACGGGATTTGAACTTTTGCATAATTATTTACGGCAACTAACTGACTTAGAAAGAATCGATACACTGACCTGCGAAGGTGGAGTAAAGAACCCTTTAGAAAAAACCCCAGTTGATTCAGATAATTACCATCAGCCTGTATCTGCTTAAATGCTAAAGACAGGATTTTTAAAAAATTATCTTTTTACTCTCTGAGAATTTTCCCATTGTTCCTCCATCTTAATGTAGTTAGAAACCAAAAGTTGGGACTGGAAATATGGAGGATTCAACAATAGTCACTTTGCCCTAAATTTATAAACACTTGCGTACACTAAGCCCATTAAAAGGGAATAACCCAGAAGACACTCTTCTCTTCCCTGAGATGTCTTTCTTTTCTTTCAGGCTATACTTGGAACAACCTTTTGCCCTTTTAGAGCAAATACTTCCTCTTGTTACCCTTCCTCCTAGTGTCCAGCAGAAGGCTTTCAGAAGGGAGGGAACCACGCTTCTCCCCCACTTCAGTCCTCTCTCACCACTACATGTGGCTCAAGCCTATGGATTTGCTATTTCCCTTGATGCTTGTGTATTTCCACTATGTTTTAAGGAAAATAAAAATAGTCATAAGAATGTGTGAATGGAACAGGGAAGCCTACATCAAGAGCACGGAGTCTAATTTGGAAATTCAATATCTTCCACGTTTTTCAAATAACACCTTTGTAAATATTTCCCAATCTTTTACCCGAAGCAATGTTCTCTAAAATATTTGTCTACTTTCCTAGTAATCGGTAAACAGCCTAAGAAGTTACTCTTTCTCTGTGTATTGTTCCTATCATTTTCAAAAAGGAATAAATTAGACCTTTGTCCTATATGGGCCTTTGAAAGAAATGAAATACATACCCACCTACCCCAAGTCCCTTCCTCCATCAAAAAAAAAAAATAAAGAAAGAAAAACAGAGACAACGTTACCCCTTTGGAATATGACCAACTACTTCGAATCCATATGTGTCCTCCATGTTGGTACAGTAACAAACAAATGAAGCAGCAATGATCTGTGTGGTTCCATTTGAAAAATGAGAAGAAAATTATTACTGGCCTCCTCAAACACCTTACATTATTTTCAAAGGTAAACACACTGTTCACATGTCCCAAGAATAATACAGCAGTTGGCCAGATTTTTAAAAATTAAAATGTTAAAAATAAAAAATTCCCTCTAAGTCTTGAAAGCATTTAATGTGTAGTCTTGAAAATTGAATGGCATCCAATACTATAGCATTTCTAATATCCTTCCCAATTGTGTCAACCCAATCGTGTCTGATTTTGAAGGGAAGCAGAACACAGAATAGAGGAGTGTGGTTCAGTGTGGGTGGGTGTGTGCCAGATACTACGATCCAACCTAAATACTTGTCTCTCATGACATGAAGGGATGCTTTACAACACAGCACACTTTCCCTCCATGACAGCAACCTCTCAAAGAGATTGAGGTAATGTATCCATGTTTCTGATATAGGCTAGTAGTCAATGATTTATCATCTCCTTGAATAATTTTGAGCTTTTACTATTTCTTGAATAAAATATGCTAGTTAATAATATATTGGACTCCATGTTTTAAAAATTACCTCCATGGAGTCGCAGGTGCCCTAGGCTCTATTATATGATATGTGGTATATGATATATGATAAGCAAAGTGACGTGTTCTCTGCCTATACCCATAAACACCTTTAAAGTATATGTTCAGAACAAAGTTCAGCCTTTGCTTTATCATCCATGCCACCCAAATGTTTTCCATTCATTTTCAAATTATCTTTTCATTCTACTGATAATTTTAATAGGTACTAGAAATTTCATACAATTAGGGTATCAGTATCAGTTTGGAACTGATTTATGTATGGCCAGAGACAAAGACATAACAAAGCACTAGCAAAAAAAGGAATATCTAACAATTAACTCCCCAAAATATTATTTTACAGGGATTTTCCCTATATATTTCTGTTCTCTGTGATGATATTCAACTGAATTTACAGAGATTTTTAAAACATCAAATATATTTAAAGAGCAAAACAGCCTTTTACAAGGTAACAAAATTGTACAGGTCATATACACTGTTGAATTTTATAAATATTGTGATATAATAGTACTTTCTAACAAAGATAATAACAGTTAAAAATTCAAGCTATTAGCGGAGAATCAGAAGTGTTAACATATTCAAAAACTCCTAAACCAATTAAAAATTTTAGTTGCTAAAACTGTAATGTGATATTTAAATCAGGTCAGAAAACACATTGTGAGCTTAAAAGAAAATATACCACAGCCACAACATCTTGGATTCTTATTGAAAATGGAGGAATATATGATGTTCAGTACCATAGGCAATATTAAAATTAAGCAACTTGAGTCATTGAATTGTTCTCTCAGAGAGGGTCTTAGACTTCCTTAGACATTTGGAGCTTGAATACTGGCAGGGTTATCCATACACATGCATGCGGACCCCCCTGGAGGTGCCACAGGGGGGAGGAGGAGGAGAATGGGCAGTGCTAGGGACTGGCCCTCCCAAGGTGCCACATTCTGGCAGAACTCAAAGTGGTAGAATCCTCTATTCAACCTGCCTTTCAAGGTAATCATTAAGGTGTTTTAGTCAAGACAGGAAAAGAACACATGTTTAACATTTTGATGTATAATTTCTAAGTATTTAGGTTTGCATTAGTACTTTTGCCTTGGGTCTTGCAAATATTAGGGACAACACTGCATGAGGATACCTTCAGTTTTTTTTATAAGGATACTTCTTACTAGTTTTGCACTGAATATATAAGCAACTGTCTTATTACTAGCTCTAGGGTGTTTTCCCCTAAGGTTATACTCAATCTTCAGTTTCATGAAATTTATGTAAATACCATATCCCAAAATATAATAATCATTTCTTAATACCTACAGGACTTTGAAATAAAATGGTATATTTCACAGTTGTTGCTGTGAAAACAAATAATCATAGTACCCTCCACTTATATTTGAGATACAGACACATTGCATGGATGGATGTTAAATGTGTCTCCACAAATTATCAAGACCTAGGATCACACAAAGCCTAGCTAGGGAGAGGGGCTGTCCAGGTGAGTTCAACAGAAATGAGTCAGATCCCTTAGAGATGGTTTTCAATGTGCTGGCCCTATATATTCACATTAACCTATACCATCTTAACAGCATGAAGCGATATTTCAATAGGTGAAATTATTTAGACAGCACTTGTCATATACACATATAACCTAGAGACCACTGAAGAAGCCAATTAATGATAAGCTAGTGGATTGTGATTGCGTTAACATCTCATTTTCAACTTACTGTTTCGCTTAGTTAAGAGTTCCCGTGAGAGGCTCTTAAAACTTCAAAATGTATTTTTTAATATCATAAGCTTTTGGAGCAACACATAATTGATTGCCTTGCCAGATACAAAAAAAAAATCATAGAGAACCAGCTCTGGCCAGTGAAAATTATGAGTATCCTTTCAATAAAGCAAAATTAGGTCAGTAAAAAAGTGCTAATAAGTCTACCAACCATTAGTGTACATTTCTCAATTAATATTATTCCTCTGCATATCTTATAGTAATGCAGCAATAAAAAGTAGTATCTTTTTATTACTTTACAGAGGATCAAGCCAGAGATCTTTAGAGTCTCACCCTTAGATATGTCTCCTTACTTAAAATCTTAGGCTACATGTTCTCTTATTTATGTAAAAAAAAAAATTACAAGCTTATGAGAAATGCTATATAAATTGAAAACATGTGTGCCTCCTTTTTAAAATTATTGACTCAAAATGTTTCCTGTTCTTACATTAATATATAGCTACGCAAATTAGCCCTACCTTAATGAGAGACAGGAATAGCTATGGGTTACTGCAGACAATATAGTGAGCCTCAGCAGGTTACCCCCAGCAACTGGCAAGCATTGTAGGGCAGAATGCTAAATGCTGATTTCATACTTACCAAAACTAAATCGACAGGAAGAACAACTTTAATTTTCCTTTTAAACTGTTCATTCAGCTCTTTAACCAGAACAAGTACTACAATGCTCAGCAAGGATAAGAGCAGTGCTTCCAGTCGGACAGACTTGATGTTTTCAAAGACATAGGCATAGATCTATAGTGATGAAGAAAAATATTAACAAAAATCAGGGTCACCCACAACATACTAACATCAAAATCTGGCTCCATATGAATTCACTGATGTTTTGCAAAAATGTATCAAGGGGTGGGGAGTGAAAATGTGGGGCACAGAAGGGTGGTGGTCGTGCTCACGTAGGGCAAGCTATGACTCCTTTGCATGGACAACATTGCCTTGTCCTTGATTCTTCCACCACACTCAGTGTTTGCTCCTTCCTGTGTGATGACACTGCTAGGAAGACGATTTCAGTTCCTTTCCAGACATTTCAATGGACACAGATACTAAAACTTGTTAGCTACATGCAGATTCATCACTAGGAGCAGTGAGGGGACCACAGGATCCCTGAACCCCACCACTCTTCCTCAAACCCCAGAATTAAACAAAGACCCTATCTATGGAGATATCTGGAAAGTTAACAGCTCTGCACAAAGAGATGTTTGTGTTTATCAGTACCTTCCACATTCTCTCTTATGAAGATACCTAACTTGTATAATTGTAGCAGTTTAAATAGGTTTTAAATGCTTATCTTAAATATGTCTCTTAATTCCTCCTTCTTTGGAACATGATTTTTATAAACTCATTTCTATTTGTTCACAACAGATTTCTCAAGTCTTGTTTCAGGTAGTAAAAACTAGTTTTCACTTTAGCACATGGGCTACTCTTACAGTAGCCCAAATTGTTGGTATCTTTTCAGCATCTCAAATGTAAGTGAGCACAAAAATAATAGGTCAAAATGTTATATAGACAATGCATCAAAATGTCTACAAAAACATTATGTAGACAATGTTCTTTAGCATCTCTTAAAATTCTGCTTGGTAGGTTACCCAATCAAAGGACTCAACTTATATGGTCCAGACATTAGGAATATGCCTGGTATAAAGGAAGTACATCAGCTTATCCAAACTTGAATTCTATATATTGAACATTATCATTAATACCATGACTCTTTCAAACACCACAAAAAACTGTACTCAGTTAAATTGGAGCCTGGCTGGGTGAAAATGGTCAGAATAACATAGGTAATTGAGAATCCCCTTTTGTTCACACAGTTAAAATAAAAAGGAACAAAATAAACCATTGTGTAATCAGATACATTGAGCAATAATTAGGTGTCAGAGAGATTTACTTGTTATCTTTTTTACTATATTCTATTTTATTCTACACTACTTGGAAAGAAAATTAGGTACCACAATATCATAGTTACCTGAGATGCAGACAATATTTTTTATTCTCTATGTTGTGGATGATAATTGTTCACAGAATTCCTATAGCAAGTGAAGGAACAAGTTTCATTTCTCATAGTAACCCCTTACTCAAAGCCCAGGACAAAAACCCAAAATGCTACTCTGTGAAATACATTTTATATTAATATAGGGATGGGATTAAAGGGATGTCAAGAAAATTCTGTCTAAATGCGTAACTTGCATGATCCAAGGATAAAACTGAGAATACCATTCAGGTAATTCGTCAAGAAAATAACAAACATCCAAATGTTTTAAAGCATTTAGAGGATTGTTCCTTCTGTTTTATCCATGGCATTGAAAGTATGCCCGGACAGTGCCTGTGTAAGAAAGAGGGGAAATATGCAAAACTCACAAACCATACCAAATCTGCTATAATATGCATTTTGAGACCATGTGTTTGCAGTAATAAAAATGACCACCCCAGAATGAAAGGAATGAGAAAAGCTTCCAGGGTTTTTTATTGTCTATCTGGATTAAACTACAACTTGTAGAGCAGAACACGTCTCACAAGATGCTCCAGAATAACATGGGGGTGGGCAGAGGCCGTTACAACCAGCATAAAGAACACAACAGAAGAGCTGGCTGGTGAGGAGGGTCTCCCTAAGCTCTGTCCTGTGGACCCAGGCAGAGACGTCACAGCTAAAGCCAGCTGGTAGGAGCTGGACGGCATATGGGGACAGAGAGGGGGACAGGAACAGGGATGTGCACACACACTTACATGCTCATTTAATATAGCTCTAGGCATCCTAACCACACGTTAAAATTTCTCAGTTTTAGTTTAAACCCAGTTGTCTGAGTGTGCCATCACACGGTAAGCTTCGGTAGATTAAAAATTCCTATTGAAGATCATCATTTGTTTCCCAGACCTCAGAGAAGGAAAAGACAGTTTATATGTGTATGGATAAATAAGTAAGCTATTTCATTTTGACTAATCAATCAATAAATAAAATAGGGGTTTAATAAAATAGGGGTTTAGCTCATTTTGAGACTATAATACTACTAGTTCTTTAAAGTGATCATTTTAACTTGACATAAAATGAAAAATACTCATACGTATAAAGAAATCCATTTTGAGATATTTCAAGGAATAAAAATAGTCTATCCATAGTACATATACGGCTTCTTATTATATCCTTTAGAGAGGAGACTTTACAAAGCACTTAATGGACATTTACACACACATATCTTATTTATGAAATGTGTTTTTATCTGATTCAGTTATTTATAATAAGTGTTTTTTCTACTGATGGATTCTCAGCTCCTAGAATATTGTCTAGTAGATAGAATGCACTCAGTTAATATTGTTAAATGAGTGTATACTTTGCTCTAACATAGTATTAGTAACAATAAATCTGTATATAAGAGTAGATTTAACCTTGAATAAGCAGAATGACCAGGAGAGGAAGGACCCAGACTCTGGTTTTCTCATTATCAATAGTTGGGCTATGTCATGTTAAGGAGGTTTGTAGTTATCATTTATTCATTCATTCAACATGTTAACTGAGGTTCTATTTTGTGCAAGGTACTGAGCTAAATTAAAGCTACTATTGAAGTAAACTTCAGGTAATTCATTTTGATATATTCCATTTGCTCCAAATAATCAGGGTTTTAATAACTTTACTTTTATAAGAATGAAGCAAAATCCAAAGCTAAAAAATAACCTCATAATCAGGATTTAGTTTTAAAAAACAACAATAAAGGAGATCATACCCATTCAACAATTTCTCATTGTACAACTAACTGTTACTGAAGTTCTAAACAAGGCTCTACATAGAAACACTTGTACACAGGAGAAAAATCTAAATTGTGTTCGTTCTGTTAAATTCCATGAGACAAAGAAAAAGAGAAAGTTCTTAAATGTTTAGAAATATTAACATGTGTTAAGAACTAAATGGACTTGCTGTTCAATCCTCAATTAACCAGAAAATTCTATCAAACAAAATATTCCTTTCATCAGCATTCTAGTTGCTCTAGGTTTTGCTATAATTAAATCTCCTAGAGAAAAAATGATTTGAATATTTTAAGTGTATAATGAGATCATTCATAATTCTTCAGTAGCAATGAGTGTATTTTTAAATTATCTACAAAGGGATCACATACAATATTATAAATCACATTTCTATGCCAAAGATAACATGTAAACTCTACAGTATTATTATTTATCATTCCTATGTTATCTTTGTATTAAGACTGTCATTAATAGGTTTGTGTTTCACTAGAGAAACAGAGTAATAGTACAATCAGCAAACACTAATAAATCTGTTATCACACAGCTATATAGTAGGTATAAAGTACTAATCTGCATTCTATGAGTGTTAATTTCCAATATATGACTGACTCAGTCATCAACCACAAAACCAGGAATATTTGCAGAGAAAAATGGTAACATTCATACACGGTTGCTACCACATATTCAGACTTTGGTCTGAAAACACATTTGGCATAATCTGTGCACAATCATATATTCAAAATCCCACGACAAGCACCCTTATAAGAGACAGAAGAGGAGAAGAGGCGAACGCGGTGGGGAAGGCCCGCGGGGACAGCGACGTAGTTTAATGTGATGCAGGGAAGCCAAGGAAGGCATGGAGCCACCAAAGCAGAAGACGAGAGGGATTCTCCCCCTGAACCTGTGGTGGGAGGATGGCTCTGCTGACACGGTGATTTTGGACTTCAGGCCTTCAGAACTGTGAGAATAAATTTCTGCATGTTAAATCACCAGGTTTGCAGTAATTTGTTACAGTAGCCAAGTGATACTAACACAGTTGTGAGGTCAAATGTCTCTCACTCCTGAGACAACTCAAAGGGGGTGTTATGGATCAGCTGAATTCCCCTAACTTTCATATGCTGAAGATCCAATTCCTGGTAGCTCATAATGTGACTGTACTTGAAGAAAGGGCCTTTCAGAGTTAAGTGAGTTAAAATGAGGACGGTGGGATGGACCCTAATCCAATGAGACCGGAATCTCTCTGGAAAGAGATTAAGGCATTCAGAGGAACGCCAGGGATGCACAAGGAACTTCCACGGGAAAGAAGAGGCAGGCAGTGGCCATCTGTGAGCCAAGGAGAGAGGCCTCAGAGGAAATCATTCCTGCTGGCACTTCGATCTTTGACTTCCAGAAATGTGAGAAAATAAATTTCCATTGTTTAAGTCCCCCTGTCTCTGGCAATCTGTTATGGCAGCCCTAGCAAACTAACAGAGAGGACAAAGGGGACTGCAATATACCCTAGCAAATTCCCTCCTCTTCAAGTTAATCAATATGAAAGTATCTTAAAGCACCAAATAAACAAAAACTTTTCAGCAATAGTTACTACAAGATAAGTACCATTAAGAGAGACAGCCAACTGATTATCTGTCACAGATAAATAGGCTGATGTGGTCGATAGCTGTGGTAAGGATTTCGACTACAGTGCCTAACAAAGGCCATGTTTAGAAGATACTTGTCAGAGCCCAAAATCAACCAGCTGAACACACTCCTTCTACAGATGTAGAGGACAAGGCCCCTAAGACAGGTGACTAATCCTGGCTGATGTGGCTTTTGAGTGAGAGTCAGGCCTGTGACACAGGGTCCCTGAACTTTAGACCAAAATGGTCACCATCTTACCAATGCCTCCCTCACTGTTACCTTCTTTCAGTCCAGCAAATGACTTTTCCAAACTTTCCTGGTGCTTCATTTTCCCCTGGCAGATGGAGGGAAGGTGCTGCCCCTTAGAAGGGGGACCACCATGGAGCAGGAGTCTTTGATTTTGGTTGTTAGTGGTGGGATTTAACAACATCAGATGTTTAGGGAAACAAGGTCTTACCTAACCCAAGCATTCAATATCAGCAGCAGAATCATGACAGCAGGAGGGAAGCAGTAAAGCCTTTCAACTTGACTCCAAAAGCTGTGAGTAGA
This sequence comes from Manis javanica, assembly GCF_040802235.1. NCBI lineage: Eukaryota > Metazoa > Chordata > Mammalia > Pholidota > Manidae > Manis > Manis javanica. Next base: position 176,705,771 of record NC_133157.1, on the reverse strand, counting down.
GGGACCATGGCTGTTTTTTCTTAACACATCCATACTTGGTGAAATTATACCTGTATCTATATGCTAGTTTGCCTTAATTCCTTCTCTCCACCCTGAATAGAGAGGAATTTTCATATTTTTCCTACCAAAAACAGACGGGAGAAGGACAGATATGGGTAGAAAGAATAGGAGATACTGCTTAAACTTACCCCTTTCTGTAAGATTGGGGGAACAAAGGCACAAGGCCAACCATCTTACATGTAGTGATTCATTTAATTTTCCAGTTAATACAAGGTGAATGTTATATCTCCTTCACTCTATCACGTTATCCACCTTTAATTACACTACCAGTTTTCCCTCATTAGCACTCTCTGAGATTATATTGCTCACCGATTTGTTTGTCTGTGTCCTCCTGCCCTACTTCACATCCCTCTTCAGTACTTCGGTAAAACTCCATGGGAACAAGGATGTTATTTCTCAACTACATACTCAATGCCTCTGAGGTGGTCAATTAACATCTGTTGATTAAGTCTATTCTAATGGCTCATGAATTAAGGACGCATACTAATCTCTTTCCATTCATGTGTAGTTTGTAAAATCTCCCTAGATCATTCTGCTGAACGTTTCTGGCTTTGAAGCTTCACATTTAGTCCACCTCTCCCACTTTGCAGGTGAGAAGATGGGAAGTCTTCTGTCAGCCCTGGTTTTGTTCTTTAAGGCAGCTTTCACACCCTTGGAGCCTTTAAACATGAGTCACAGTTGCCCAGACACTCCCTCTCCCTGACCTAACTTGTTTTCAACTTGATTATATTTGAGTTCCACTTCTAAGCAGACCTAGATTCCTGCTCAGGGACCCCCTAAAGCCACATCTGATCCTTCCCAAATTGATGTTGTTGCAAGTTTTCTTTATTCTTAAGAATTTGATGTCTCCTTTAAACTTTGCCTACAAATCATTGTATTATTAAACATTTTAGAAAGTGTACTGTAGAGATCAAGCAACCCAAATCCCTCTCCTTGCTCACACAGATAGAAAAAAAGGAAGAAATTTAAGCTGAAATCTCAACTCCAAGCTGGGTTTTCCTGAGTACAAACAAAACCCCAAAAGGAAGAAAAAAAAAACACTACATTATTTTCTACATTATCATATACAAGTTTTGATCAGTAACTCCTTAAAACTGGAAATAAATCCATTCACTACTGCTTTAAGATAAATTAAGCCTCCAAACACAATGTTTCCTGCAGGAAGTATGATATGTTAAACGCTAAAGGCAACATAGGTGCACAAAACTCACAAAGTGCACGACCACGTATGCCAAGGCCCAGGTGGCCCCCAGCCATCCCTTGTTTAGAAAACTGAGTTTTATTTGAATTACTTGAGCACTGGCTTTTGTAGTGATACATTTTTTTAGTGAATTGTGGGGGATGGAAAGAGCTTAACCCAAAATGGTTGAGCTGCAAAAATATTTGCCTTCTTATTTAGAATTTCAAAGAAACATTTGTTATAAATTCCCATATAATTGCTCCGTACCATGTTTTCTGTCCCCTGTTATCACTGATTGAATCAAGCTGTAGATGATCATTCCTTTTCTCTCCCCTTCAATTTATTCTGTCCACTTTTCAGGATATATTGAACATTCACAACAGAAATGTCACAGTAACCGTGGAGAAGATATGGGCTTTCGTAAACCACCAAAGTGTGTTCTTGATTCAGAAACCCCAGAGGGCCTAGGTCTTCAAAGTAGATTTGTTCTCCACATATAAACCTCATTTGTACATATTTAATTGTGATCTCATTCTCTATAAAAGAAACTGTTTCACTGGCTCTGATTTCTTTCTGACGTTTCCCATTTGAACATTCTTGGTCCTTCTTTGCAGCCTTCGGGGGTGTTCAGACTAGCAAAGTGCTTTGCTTATTCTTCAGGGGTGGGGGTGGGAATGAAACTGTTTTCAGTTCTTATTTTTAAGGAAGGGAGTCAAAACTTCCAAGAAGGGTAGTTGAGTATATTGCCAAGCTTGCCTTACGTCCTTGGGTTTAATGTACAGAATTGTACATAATTATTTAGAACAGTACTCATATAAAGCTATGCCAGTGAAACTAGCTTTGCCAAATTTATCAGGCTGAGACACTGGCGCCATCTCAAAGAAACCCACATGTGCTATTATGAATAGGAATTTTTGTAATTTTTATTGTGTCTTTTAGGGAGGACATCCTCTCTAATAAAAAGATATGTCATCATTTCTCAGTTTTCAAAAATAATTTTTTTATTCTAGAGAAGAATTAAACTTTTCCCTCTTTTCTGTGGGGGAACCAATGTCAGTCAAACACAGTTGAACAACAGGAATAAAATAATTTACCTGGTGATCCAGGATCTCAAGACAAAAGTGACTTCTGTAATATTATTGTTTCTGCTTATTTTTAAGTATATTGCAGTACTGTGTATAATTTATTAAACAGATTTATAACTGCTTGGAGGGTGGTGGGGTTTGAACTGAATAGGAGATTTGTTTAATAAAAATAACTTGAAAAACATAATGCTTCTTCAGTTCTCATGATGAAGCCTTGTTAGCACCATATGTATATTTTTTAAGTTCTATAAATTTTGAAGTCATCTCTACAAGTTGCAAAAAGAGATATACCTTTGTTTATTGTTTAGCTTTGTTTATCTGAGTAAGAACCTCTACAGAGGAAAAGCATTAGTCACCTATGGCTTACATAGCATTTTAAAAAAATCTGTAATTTGTTCCCTCCAACTATTCATTATGAGGTACAAAGATAATGGCTTCCATTTAATGAACACCTAGTGTGTTCAGGCATTTTATTTTGGGAATGAATCCCAATAGATATAATTATCACCAATTTATAGAGCAGGCAACATGAAGTCAAAGATCCTTGGTTTTGGTCAAGGCCAGGGCTGTGATCTGAATCTGGGTGGCTCAGATTCTAAAGTTCTCTATCCTGTTGCCTCTTTCTAAGAAAAAGAAAAGCCAGATCAATTAGCATCTACTTGATTGTATAGGCTCTAATACGATCACTACAGCTAAAAGTTAACTAAGAGAAAAAACTAATTTTTGCCCAATATATAACTGAAGAAGAATGTGCAGTACATCCAAGTTCATTAAGAAAGAGCCATCCTTTTAAAAGAAAGATAGTTTCATTAGAAATACGTCAGTTTTGTATGAAGCGGTTTAGGAAGACTAAATTAAAAACATGAATTAGACCTAATTCCACCCACTTTTCTTGGGATTACAGGGGAGTCATGACAGTGTTCCAGAGGCCCCCTTTGGGGGTATAAAGCCCCAGAAATTCTGAGAGAGGTTCTGGTTGTCAGTTTTCAGCTAGAGGGAAAAAGGTGGCCACTGAGGTTAGCTGGTATGGGTAGCATGTGCTCTGCTTGACAGATACAGAAAAGGGAAATGCATTATACCATGTCTACTTCTAAAGACCTGTTGGAGGTCTGCTCTATAATCTGACAGGGCAGAACTGAGCATATACCACTACCTATGCCTGATTCAAACTGTTCCCTAAACATGTTCTCCTGAGGCAAAAACGTCTGCCAACCCAAAGCAGCCAAAGGAATGGATATTTTAGCTATTTGAACTAGAGAATTAGATTCTCTTAGTAGCACAGTCAGGCTTTCCACAGGAAGAAAGCACTGCAGAATCTATCACAGTGACAGAAGATACCCCAACCTTTGTTTTCTCTCAAAGTCTAGAATTAATTAATAGGCATTTTGATTGGCCAAACCTGAATTCTTGTAAGAAAAATTAGTGTTCCAGCTAGATTATTAGGAGTGGTGACTGGCTTATTGTGCCAAAGTCTCAAATGTTCTAGATATTAATTCATATTCCAAGGAACAACAGTAACATAGTCTTTCTCTCTCATCAGCCTGAGTAGCTTTCAAAAAGGATGTAACAGGGGGGGAGCCAAGATGGCGGCGTGAGTAGAGCAGTGGAAATCTCCTCCCAAAAACACATAGAGCTATGAAAATATAACAAAGAAAAATCTTCCTAAAATAGAGACCACAGGACACAGGACAACATCCAGACCACATCCACACCTGCAAGAACCCAGCGCCTTGTGAAGGGGGTAAGATACAAGCCCCAGCCCGGCGGGACCCGAGCGCCCCTCCCCCCGGCTCCCGGCGGGTGGAGAGAAACCGGAGCAGTTTTTTTTTTTGGCGAGAGCTTTTTGGAAGCCTTAGAGGGACGGGCCCCCGTTGCTGGGGAGGCAGGGTGGCGGGACCGGTGAGGAGGTGCCTGGGAACGGCGCCGGAGGACAAAGAATATCCCGCGTTTCTCCCTGCGAGACCTGGGGGCGGGTGCCTGAGACCGGTGCCTGAGGACGGAGGAGGTCGCGCGTTTTTCCCCTTTTTTTTTTTTCTCTTTTTGGCAAGCGCTTTTTGGAAGCCTTGAAGGGACGGGGACCCCAGTGCTAGGGAGGCACGGTGGCGGGACTGGTGAGCGGGTGGCTGGGACCGGCGCCTGAGGACAAAGAATATCCCCCGTTTTTCCCTGCGGGACCGGTGGGCGGGTGCCTGAGACCGGCACTTGAGGACAGAGGAAATCGCGCGTTTTTCCCCTTTTTTTTCTCTCTTTTCTGCGAGTGCTTTTTGGAAGCCTTAAAGGGACAGGGACCCCGGTGCTAGGGAGGCAGGGCGGCGGGACTGGTGAGCGGGTGCCTGGGACCGGCACCTGAGGACAAAGAATATCCCGCATTTTTCCCTGTGGGACCGGTGGGTGGGTGCCTGAGACCAGCACCTGAGGACGGAAGAAATCGCGCGTTTTTCCCCTTTTTTTTCCTCTCTTTTTGCCAAGTGCTTTTTGGAAGCCTTGAAGGGACAGGGACCCCGGTGCTAGGGAGGCAGGGCGGCGGGACTGGTGAGCGGGTGCGTGGGACCAGTGCCTGAGGACCAAGAATATTGAGCGTTCCTTCCCTGCGGGACCGGTGGGTGGGTGCTTTTTGGAAGCCTTGAAAGGACAGGGACCCTGGTGCTAGGGAGACAGGGCAGCAGGACCAGTGCGCGGGTGCCTGGGACCGGCACCTGAGGAAAAAAAAAAAAAAAAAATCGCGTGTTTTTTCTTTTTTTTTTCCTTTCTGTTCCCTCTCTCATTGTTGCTGTTGTTGTTTTGGTTTGGAGAGTGCTTTTTGGAAATCTTAAAGGGGCAGGACAGGTCACTTAGACCAGAAGCAGGGAATCTGGGGATCTCTGGGCACTCTAACCCCCTGGGCAGCAGGGAGCACAGAGGCCCCTTACGGAGATAAATAGTCTCCTGGCTGCTCCCCCTCTAACGGGGCTCCACCATTTTGGAGGAACAGCCCCAGCCAGGCCAAGCCCACAGCAACAGTGGAGATAAACCCCAAAGCAACTGGGCAGGAAGCAGAAGCCCTGTCTGCGCACAGCTGCCCAGCACAAGCCACTAGAGGTCGCTATTCTCCCAGGAAAAGGCTACAAACCAACAAGAAGGGAAGCTCTTCCAGCGGTCACTTGTACCAGCTCTGCAGACTATCTCTATCACCATGAAAAGGCAAAACTACAGGCAGACAAAGATCACAGAGACAACACCTGAGAAGGAGACAGACCTAACTAGTCCTCCTGAAAAAGAATTCAAAATAAAAATCATGAACATGCTGACAGAGATGCAGAAAAAAATGCAAGAGCAATGGGATGAGATGCAGAGAAAAATGCAAGAGCAGTGGGATGAGATGCAGAGAAAAATGCAAGAGCAGTGGGATGAAGTCCGGAAGGAGATCACAGATGTCAGGAAAGAGATCACAGAAGTGAAACAATCCCTGGAAGGATTTATAAGCAGAATGGATAAGATGCAAGAGGCCATTGAAGGAATAGAAGCCAGAGAACAGGAACGTATAGAAGCTGACATAGAGAGAGATAAAAGGATCTCCAGGAATGAAACAACACTAAGAGAAATATGTGACCAATACAAAAGGAAAAACATTCGTATTATAGGGATACCAGAAGAGGAAGAAAGAGGAAAAGGGATAGAAAGTGTCTTTGAAGAAATAATTGCTGAAAACTTCCCCAAACTGGGGGAGGAAATAATCGAACAGACCATGGAATTATACAGAACCCCCAACAGAAAGGATCCAAGGAGGACAACACCAAGACACATAATAATTAAAATGGCAAGGATCAAGGACAAGGAAAGAGTTTTAAAGGCAGCTAGAGAGAAAAAGGTCACCTATAAAGGAAAACCAATCAGGCTAACATCAGACTTCTCAACAGAAACCCTACAGGCCAGAAGAGAATGGCATGATATACTTAATGCAATGAAACAGAAGGGCCTTGAACCAAGGATACTGTATCCAGCACGACTATCATTTAAATATGATGGTGGGATCAAACAATTCCCAGACAAGCAAAAGCTGAGGGAATTTGCTTCCCACAAACCACCTCTACAGGGCATCCTACAGGGACTGCTCTAGATGGGAGCACCCCTAAAAAGAGCACAGAACAAAACACACAACATATGAAGAAGGGAGGAGGAGGAATAAGAAGGGAGAGAAGAAAAGACTCTCCAGACAGTGTATATAACAGCTCAATAAGCGAGCTAAGTTAGGCAGTAAGATACTAAAGAAGCTAACCTTGAACCTTTGGTAACCACGAATCTAAAGCCTGCAATGGCAATAAGTACATATCTTTCAATAGTCACCCTAAATGTAAATGGACTTAATGCACCAATCAAAAGACATAGAGTAATAGAATGGATAAAAAAGCAAGACCCATCTATATGCTGCTTACAAGAAACTCACCTTAAACCCAAAGATAAGCATAGACTAAAAGTCAAGGGATGGAAAAACATATTTCAGGCAAACAACAGTGAGAAGAAAGCAGGGGTTGCAGTACTAATATCAGACAAAATAGACTTCAAAACAAAGAAAGTAACAAGAGATAAAGAAGGCCACTACATAATGATAAAGGGCTTAGTCCAACAAGAGGATATAACCATTCTAAATATATATGCACCCAATACAGGAGCACCAGCATATGTGAAGCAAATACTAACAGAACTAAAGAGGGAAATAGACTGCAATGCATTCATTGTAGGAGACTTCAACACACCACTCACCCCAAAGGATAGATCCACCGGGCAGAAAATAAGTAAAGACACACAGGCACTGAACAACACACTAGAACAGATGGACCTAATAGACATCTATAGAACTTTACATCCAAAAGCAACAGGATATACATTCTTCTCAAGTGCACATGGAACATTCTCCAGAATAGACCACATACTAGCTCACAAAAAGAGCCTCAGTAAATTCCACAATATTGAAATTCTACCAACCAATTTTTCAGACCACAAAGGTATGAAAGTAGAAATAAATTCTACAAAGAAAACAAAAAGGCTCACAAACACATGGAGGCTTAACAACATGCTACTAAATAATCAATGGATCAATGAACAAATCAAAATAGAGATCAAGGAATATATAGAAACAAATGACAACAACAACACTAAGCCCCAACTTCTGTGGGATGCAGCGAAAGCAGTCTTAAGAGGAAAGTATATAGCAATCCAGGCACACTTGAAGAAGGAAGAACAATCCCAAATGAATAGTCTAACATCACAATTATTAAAACTGGAAAAAGAAGAACAAATGAGGCCTAAAGTCAGCAGAAGGAGGGACATAATAAAGATCAGAGAAGAAATAAACAAAATTGAGAAGAATAAAACAATAGCAAAAATCAATGAAACCAAGAGCTGGTTCTTTGAGAAAATAAACAAAATAGATAAGCCTCTAGCCCAACTTATTAAGAGAAAAAGAGAGTCAACACAAATCAACATAATCAGAAATGAGAATGGAAAAATCACGACAGACTCCACAGAAATACAAAGAATTATTAAAGACTACTATGAAAACCTATATGCCAACAAGCTGGAAAACCTAGAAGAAATGGACAACTTCCTAGAAAAATACAACCTCCCAAGACTGACCAAGGAAGAAACACAAAAGTTAAACAAACCAATTACAAGCAAAGAAATTGAAACAGTAATCAAAAAACTACCCAAGAACAAAACCCCGGGGCCGGACGGATTTACCTCGGAATTTTATCAGACACACAGAGAAGACATAATACCCATTCTCCTTAAAGTGTTCCACAAAATAGAAGAAGAGGGAATACTCCCAAACTCATTCTATGAAGCCAACATCACCCTAATACCAAAACCAGGCAAAGACCCCACCAAAAAGAAAATTACAGACCAATATCCCTGATGAACGTAGATGCAAAAATACTCAATAAAATATTAGCAAACAGAATTCAACAGTATATCAAAAGGATCATACACCATGACCAAGTGGGGTTCATCCCAGGGATGCAAGGATGGTACAACATTCGAAAATCCATCAACATCATCCACCACATCAACAAAAAGAAAGACAAAAACCACATGATCATCTCCATAGATGCTGAAAAAGCATTTGACAAAATTCAACATCCATTCATGATAAAAACTCTCAGCAAAATGGGAATAGAGGGCAAGTACCTCAACATAATAAAGGCCATATATGATAAACCCACAGCCAGCATTATACTGAACAGCGAGAAGCTGAAAGCATTTCCACTGAGATCGGGAACCAGACAGGGATGCCCACTCTCCCCACTGTTATTTAACATAGTACTGGAGGTCCTAGCCACGGCAATCAGACAAAACAAAGAAATACAAGGAATCCAGATTGGTAAAGAAGAAGTTAAACTGTCACTATTTGCAGATGATATGATACTGTACATAAAAAACCCTAAAGACTCCACTCCAAAACTACTAGAACTGATATCGGAATACAACAAAGTTGCAGGATACAAAATCAACACACAGAAATCTGTAGCTTTCCTATACACTAACAACGAATCAATAGAAAGAGAAATCAGGAAAACAATTCCATTCACCATTGCATCAAAAAGAATAAAATACCTAGGAATAAACCTAACCAAGGAAGTGAAAGACTTATACTCTGAAAACTACAAGTCACTCTTAAGAGAAATTAAAGGGGACACTAATAAATGGAAACTCATCCCATGCTCATGGCTAGGAAGAATTAATATCGTCAAAATGGCCATCCTGCCGAAAGCAATATACAAATTTGATGCAATCCCTCTCAAATTACCAGCAACATTCTTCAATGAATTGGAACAAATAATTCAAAAATTCATATGGAAACACCAAAGACCCCGAATAGCCAAAGCAATCCTGAAAAAGAAGAATAAAGTAGGGGGGATCTCACTCCCCAACTTCAAGCTCTACTACAAAGCCATAGTAATCAAGACAATTTGGTACTGGCACAAGAACAGAGCCACAGACCAGTGGAACAGATTAGAGACCCCAGAAATTAACCCAAACATATATGGTCAATTAATATTTGATAAAGGAGCCATGGACATACAATGGCAAAATGACAGTCTCTTCAACAGATGGTGCTGGCAAAACTGGACAGCTACATGTAGGAGAATGAAACTGGACCATTGTCTAACCCCATATACAAAGGTAAACTCAAAATGGATCAAAGACCTGAATGTAAGTCACGAAACCATTAAACTCTTGGAAAAAAACATAGGCAAAAACCTCTTAGACATAAACATGAGTGATCTCTTCTTGAACATATCTCCCCGGGCAAGGAAAACAACAGCAAAAATGAGCAAGTGGGACTACATTAAGCTGAAAAGCTTCTGTACAGCGAAAGACACCATCAATAGAACAAAAAGGAACCCTACAATATGGGAGAATATATTTGAAAATGACAGATCTGATAAAGGCTTGACGTCCAGAATATATAAAGAGCTCACACGCCTCAACAAACAAAAAACAAATAACCCAATTAAAAAATGGGCAGAGGAACTGAACAGACAGTTCTCCAAAATAGAAATACAGATGGCCAAGAGACACATGAAAAGATGCTCCACATCGCTAATTATCAGAGAAATGCAAATTAAAACTACAATGAGGTATCACCTCACACCAGTAAGGATAGCTGCCATCCAAAAGACAAACAACAACAAATGTTGGCGAGGCTGTGGAGAAAGGGGAACCCTCCTACACTGCTGGTGGGAATGTAAATTAGTTCAACCATTGTGGAAAGCAGTATGGAGGTGCATCAAAATGCTCAAAACAGACCTACCATTTGACCCAGGAATTCCACTCCTAGGAATTTACCCTAAGAACGCAGCAATCAAGTTTGAGAAAGACAGATGCACTCCTATGTTTATCGCAGCACTATTTACAATAGCCAAGAATTGGAAGCAACCTAAATGTCCATCAGTAGATGAATGGATAAAGAAGATGTGGTACATATACACAATGGAATACTACTCAGCCATAAGAAGTGGAAAAATCCAACCATTTGCAGCAACATGGATGGAGCTGGAGAGTATTATGCTCAGTGAAATAAGCCAAGCGGAGAAAGAGAAATACCAAATGATTTCACTCATCTGAGGAGTATAGGAACAAAGGAAAAACTGAAGGAACAAAACAGCAGCAGAATTACAGAACCCAAAAATGGACTAACAGGTACCAAAGGGAAAGGAACTGGGGAGGATGGGTGGGCAGGGAGGGATAAGGGGGGGGAAGAAGAAGGGGGGTATTAAGATTAGCATGCATGGGGGGGAGGGAGAAAGGGGAGGGTGGGCTGCACAACACAGAGAGGACAAGTAGTGACTCTACAACATTTTGCTAAGCTGATGGACAGTAACCATAATGTGGTTGTTAGGGGGGACCTGATATAGGGGAGAGCATAGTAAACATAGTATTCTTCAGGTAAGTGTAGATTAAAAATTTAGAAAAAAAAAAAGAAAGAAAGAAAGAAAAGGGGGATTACTCCTTAACAGGATAAAACTATTGGTAAATCAAAGATCAACGCATGCTTTAAATATCCTTAATGTTGATCACTTAAAGGGTGTCAGATGATCAGCTATGGAGGTACTCTTTTCTGATAATATTCCTTTCTCTTAATTAAAAAAAAAAAAAAAAAAGCAGTTACTGTGTGCTGACCTCCAATGAGTTCTGCACAGTGGTATAGAGGGCATGTCAAAGTGTGGGCAAAGGGTCTGTTTGTTTCTACGCAGAAGATCAAGGCCTAGCTTGGATACCCAGAAAATGAACTAAGATACGATATGAGGAGGAGCTTCCGGCATCAGCACTCTCTGGAGGACTCGTGCCGGGGGATGATCATCAAAAAGCCTCCACAGGGATCCGGACGATGCTGCGGTTGTGGCTGCATCCAGCCCACCATCTCCTGGACTTGCCATAAGAAGGAGGAGGGAGATGTCTAGGCTGGCATGTGCATACAGTGAGACAACGAATTTGACTGGATCTGTACTGTTGGAACTCAACCAGGAGTTGGGAGGGGTGCAAGTTGTAGCACCCCAAAATCTCATGACTATAGACTATCTATGGTTAAAAGAACATATGGGATGTGAACAGATCCCAGAAATGGGCTGCTTTAATTTGTCTGATGGTTCAAGTACAGTTGGAAAATATCCATCATATCATAGATAAATTTTCACAAATGCCTAGGGTGCCTAAATGGTTTTCTTGGCTTCACTGGAGATGGCTGGTAATTATAGATTTGCTTTGTTTATGTCACCGTATTCCTATTATGTCAATATGTGTGTGCAAATTAGTTAGTAGTTTAAAACCTATACATACTTAAGGTACTATACAAGAAGATATGTCAAAGAAATAATCAATCCTCCCAAGTTTCCTTCATATGCTACATCTATAGCTTTTCTTCTTCCTTCCTAATTACAAACTTTAAATAGAATTCGTGCCTCATATCGAATTTACCGAGTATCATAATTCCTCCAGGTGGTAAAGATACCTCGAGACAAGTGCTGGGCATAGAAGCCACAGGGCATAAATCTGCAAAGAAGTAAAAAGCTAACCTTTGCAAACAATATGGCTTCTCTCTCACTTACCAACTTTACATTTCCCTGTATGGCCCCGGAAGATGACTGGTTAGCCAGAGACGGGTAAGATTCCTCAAGGGAGGAACAACCTAAGACAGGCACAGTCGCAGGGGGGCCATCAGGTGAGAATTTGGGGATCAACAGAGGTGAGGCTCAGAACCTCACCCCCCCTGCTTTGAGAGAAATCTTCTGCATCCGTGGATGTCTTGCTGCCCTTGTCTAGCCTGGATTAATACTTAGTCCATAGGCACACACCTGATCATCTGATCATCTACATTTGCCTTCTTACAGCACTAAACTATGTTTTCTACCTTTATCTTGCATCTACCTACCACTTCAGCATTTTATTAAAAATAAAAATAATAATAATAATAGGAGAAATGTGGGATCAACATATAAATCAAGTACAAAAATCAAATGAATATTCATATTTGACCTGATGGTTTATAGGTCATATTGCATGATCAAAACCGAAAGTTTCTGTGATGACTGCCCTTGTACTGTTCACCATGTAAGAATTTATTCACTCTGTAAGAATTCGTTCACCATGTAAGAACTTGTTCGTTATGCTTCAGAAGATTGGAGACTGACGAGAATTAGGCTTGAGATGGATTAATGATTGTACATTGAGCATTGACCCCCCTATACTGAATTTTATTGTTGTTAACAACCATTTGATCAATAAATATGAGAGATGCCCTCTCAAAAAAAAAAAAAAAAAAAAAAAAACTGGAAAAAAAAAAAAAAAAAAAAAACACAATACTCATTAAATGTTTACTGAATATAAAAAAAAAAAAAAAAAAAAAAAGGATGTAACAGTTGTGGAAACTCAGAAACAGGATGCATAGTGAAAAATCTCAATAATGTGTTAATTCACTCTGCTCTAGGTTCGTTGACCTAATGTCCAAGGCCTCTGTTTTGTCCTCTTTTCCATACCTCTGGGCCGAGCTCTTATTGTTCCATCACATCCCACCTAAATGATCCAGGGGCAAGTTGAGATTTACATTATCATCTTCAGATTCTTTTTCTAACTACACCAATGCTCACTCCAAATGTCCCAGTATAACCTGTGTATGATGCCAAATTCATTTCTTAATCTAATGCTCAGATTACAGTTTTTGACATTGAATTATCAGCATGCATTTTGACACCTGGCAAAGAACCAAAGCACCATTGCAACCTAGCAGCCTAGCAGTACAGGGCTCTGTGACACTGAGAAGCAGGAACAAGTTTTCTTCATGTTCCTTTAACACAAAGCATAGCCATTTCCACCAACTGAATATTGTGATTTTAAAGTGGGCCATCTATAGCATACAAAATTAATACACAGAAATCTGTTGCTTTCCTACACACTAACAGTGAACTAGCAGAAAGAGAAATCAGGAAAACAATTCCATTCACAATTGCATCAAAAAGAATAAAATATCTAGGAATAAACCTAACCAAGGAAGTGAAAGACCTATACCCTGAAAACTATAAGACACTCTTAAGAGAAATTAAAGAGGGCACTAACAAATGGAAACTCATCCCATGCTCTTGGCTAGGAAGAATTAATATTGTCAAAATGGCCATTCTGCCTAAAGCAATCAACAGATTCAATGCAACCCCTATCAAAATACCAACAGCATTCTTCAACAAACTGGAACAAATAGTACTAAAATTTATTTGGAACCACAAAAGACCCTGAATAGCCAAAGCAATCCTGAGAAGGAAGAATAAAGTGGGGGGGGATCTCGCTTCCCAACTTCAAGTTCTACTACAAAGCCACAGTAATCAAGACAATTTGGTACTGGCACAAGAACAGGCCCACAGACCAGTGGAACAGAATAGAAAGTCCAGATATTAACCCAAACATATATGGTCAATTAATATATGATAAAGAAGCTATGGACATATGATGGGGAAATGACCGCCTCTTCAACAGCTGGTGTTGGCAAAACTGGACAGCTACATGTAAGAGAATCAAACTGGATCACTGCCTAACCCCATACACAAAAGTAAATTAGAAATGGATCAAAGACCTGAATATAAGTCATGAAACCATAAAACTCTTAGGAAAAAACATAGGCAAAAATCTCTTGGACATAAACATGAACAACTTCTTCATGAATATATCTCCCTGGGCAAGTGAAACAAAAGCAAAAATGAACAAGTGGGCCTATATCAAGCTGAAAAGCTTCTGTACAGCAAAGGATACCACCAATAGAAAAAAAGGTATCCTGAAGTATGGGAGAATATATTCATAAATGACAGATCCGATAAAGGGTTGACATCCAAAATATATAAAGAGCTCATGCACCTCCACAAACTAAAAGCAAATAATCCAATTAAAATATGGGCACAGGGTCTGAACAGACACTTCTCCAAAGAAGAAATTCAAATGGCAAACAGACACATGAAAAGATGCTCCACATTGCTAATCATCAGAGAATTGCAAATATCACCTCACACCAGTAAGGATGGCCACCATCCAAAAGAAAAACAACAACAAATGTTGGCGAGGTTGTGGAGAAAGGGGAACCCTCCTACACTGCTGGTGGGAATGTAAATTAGTTCAACCATTGTGGAAAGCAGTATGGAGGTTCCTCAAAAAACTAAAAATAGAAATACCACTTGACCCAGGAATTCCACTTCTGGGAATTTACCCTAAGAATGCAGCAGCCCAGTTTGATAAAAGACATATGCACCCCTATGTTTCTCACAGCACTATTTACAATAGCCAAGAAATGGAAGCAACCTAAGTGTCCATCAGTAGATGAATGGATAAAGAAGATGTGGTACATATACACCATGGAATATTATTCAGCCATAAGAAGAAAACAAATCCTACCATTTGCAACAACATGGATGGGGCTAGAGGGTATTATGCTCAGTGAAATAAGTGAGGCAGAAAAAGACAAGTATCAAATGATTCACTCATCTGTGGAGTATAAGAACAAAGAAAAAAACTGAAGGAGCAAAACAGTAGCAGACTCACAGAACCCAAGAATGGACTAACAGTTACCAAAGGGAAAGGAACTGGGGAGGTTGAGTGGGAAGGGAGTGATAAGGGAAAAAAAAGAAAAAGGGGCATTACTATTAGCAGACATAATGTGGCCAGGGGCGGGGCACAGGGAGGGTTGTACAACACAGAGAAGACAAGTAGTGATTCTATAGCATCTTACTATGCTGATGGACAGTGACTGTAATGGGGTATGTGGGGGGGACTTGGTAATGGGGGAGTCTAGTAAGCATAATGTTCATCATGTAATTGCAGATTAATGATACCAAAATAAAAATAAATAAATAAATAAACAGAAAGTGAACTAAAGTGGGTTGTCAAAAAGTATTTCTAAATCTAATTCCATTCAGTGTAAGGTCCTTACAATGGACTCCCCAAGAGCCACATAGTGTTTGACCTACAAGGCAAAGATAAAGTAGCTTTCAGTTTACCTCACAAGAAAACAAAATGAAAAAAGAAATCATACATTAAACACTTCATTTTGTAGCTCTTTATGAACATGGCCACCAAAGAAATAAGCTGAAAGACTAAATGTTGTTGTCATATCAGCTTCTTTTAGCACAGCTAGTGAAAAGAGGGATGATCATTTGTGCATGTGAGTATGACTGAAAGGCCAATTTGTGACCTGCTCACATTTCCTCACATGGGGCCTGCACAGATGAGCATGCCATCCCCAGGCAGGAGGTCAAGGCGGAATCTAGCACTGATTTGGTTCTGTTGTGCAGACCTGGGGTCACCTAAAGTCTCAAATTGTCCAGTCATCTAACAGCTTACAGCTACTCAGGTCTGCTTTTGTTTGATCTGGAGCTTACAATTATATTGCTTCCAGGCCCAGTGCCAGTGTTGTTATTTAGCTTTAAGCTTTCTTGTAATATGAATGAGTCATTGAGCAGGATGTTACCTAAATAACAAAAATTCAGAACCAGCTTCCAGCTCTATGTAGCTAATTACTATATTAACTACTTTACCAATTAATAAAAGAAACATACATTTAAACAGACAAGTGATACAATTTTTCACATGTCAAAATGGTAAATTTAAAAAATAGCAATAATCAGAGTTGACAATGATAAAGTGAGGGTAAAATATTAATTGGTACAACTTTTCAGATTGGAAAAGTTCTTGTTGTCGGGCAGCTGCCTTTGGCGAGGTCTCTTCCTGAGCAGTAGGTGAAACCTCAGCCTGGACAGGAGATGGTTCTTGACTGATTGAGAAAGAATTCTCAAACAGGTCAGACAAGTGTAAGTAAGAAAGAAATTCATTGATTTGAGAGTAGCAGTGAATGGCAGCAGCTATGCAGGCAACAGACAGCAAAGAAGGACAGAGGGAGGAAAGGGAAATTCACTGAACTCTTCCTCAGCATAGGGCAGATCCCTTGCCAACTCCTGAAGCCAGGGTCACATGACAGCCAGTATCCACTTGCATCTGCATGGTGTGGGAAATCAGCCCTTACCACTCCAGGATTTGGGGAAACCATTGAGCACTGGATGGAATGAGATTATGTTCTGAAAACTTTTCAAAGGCAAAGAAAGGAGATCTTCAGGCAGGCTACTAAACACCATGAGCATACAGTTGCAGTCCTATCCCAGTCACTTAGGCAATGGAAACTTGCAAATCCAAATCAGAGATCTTAGTAGCTTTTCCCCAAGTGTCTTAAGTAGAATACAGAGAGTGAAGACTAGTGCTTAAGTCTAGAAAGTTAAATGCTAACCCCCCAAGGGGCTTGGAAATGCATAGAGACAAAATGCAGTAAGTTGAGCATAAAGAAGTCTTTATTTAAGGCAAAGTACACATTCAAAGAAAAAGAAGTGCAGTCAACCTCCGAAAGGAGGCATACTTAAAGCTTAGAATTCTGTCATTTAAAGATTTCAAGGATGGGGCAAAGGGCCAGGGGCGAGTGTAAGCTTGACATGTGATGTCTGTCTCCAGTGAGAGACATTATGTCATTATCCATACTCAGTCCTCTAGTTATTCTGTAAGATAAACTTAACACAGGAATTTATTGATCCTGTTCTTCCCCAAGATAGTGGTTTCCCTCAAGTAGTGGAAACATACCATTTAGGACTGCTTGCTTTGTCTTAAGATTGACTCATTGTTGTCTTATTGGCTGATTTCCATAAAATATGTTAGGAATCTTACCTCCTAACTCCCTCGTTTTTAAAATGGAATCTTAGAATGCAGCACTCAAGTTTGAAAAAGACAGGTGCACCCCTATGTTTATCGCAGCACTATTTACAATAGCTAAGAATTGGAAGCAACCTAAGTGTCCATCAGTAGATGAATGGATAAAGAAGATGTGGTACATACATATACACAATGGAATACTACTCAGCCATAAGAAGAAAACAAATCCTACCATTTGCAACAACATGGATGGAGCTAGAGGGTATTATTCTCAGTGAAATAAGCCAAGTGGAGAAAGAGAAATACCAAATGATTTCACTCATCTGTGGAGTATAAGAACAAAGGAAAAACTGAAGGAATGAAACAGCAGCAGAATCACAGAACCCAAGAATGGACTAACAGTTACCAAAGGGAAAGGGACTGGGGAGGAGAGGTGGGTAGTGAGGGATAAGGGGGGTGAAGAAGAAAGGGGGTATTATGATTAGCATGCATAATGGGGGGGTGGGAGAAAGGGGAGGGCTGTGCAACACAGAGAAGACAAGTAGTGATTCTACAACATTTTGCTATGCTGATGGACAGTGACTGTAAAGGGGTTTGTGGGGGGAACCTGGTATAGGGGAGAGCCTAGTAAACATAATATTCTTCATGTAACTGTAGATTAATGGTAACAAAAAAAAAAAAAAGAAAGAAAGGGGCGATTACTCCCTGATAGGATAAAACTAACTGTAAATCAATGATTAATGCATGCTTTAAATATCCTTAATTTTGATCATTTAAAGGGTGTCAGATGATCAGCTATGGAAGTACATTTTTCTGATAGTATTCCTTTCTCTTAAAAAAACAACAAAAAAAGCAGTTCCTGTGTGGTGATCTCCAATAAGTTCTTCACGATGATATAAAGGGCATATCAAAGTGTGGGCAAAGAGTTTGTTTGTGTTTATACAGAGGATCAAAGCCTAATTTGGCTACCCAGAAAATGAATTAAGATACGATATGAAGAAGAACTTCCAACATCAACATTCTCTGGAAGAGTCATTCCAGAAGATGATCATCAAAAAACTTCAACAAAGATCCTGGCACTGTTGCAGTTGTAGCTGCATTCATCCCACCAGTTCCTGGACTTGCCATTGGAATGAAGAAGGAGATATCTAAGCTGGCCTGTGCATACAGTGTAAAACAACAAATTTGACTGGATCTATACTGCCGGAACTCAACCAAAAATTAGGAGAAGTGCAAGTTGCAGCGCTCCAAAATCTTGCGACTACAGACTATCTACTGTTAAGAGAACATATGGGATGTGAACAGTTCCCAGGAATGTGTTGTTTTAATTTGTCTGATTTTTCTCAAACTATTCAAATTCAGTTAGACAATATCCATCATATCATTGATAGGTTTTCACAAATGCCTAGGGTGCCTAACTGGTTTTCTTGGTTTCACTGGAGATAGCTGGTAATTGTAGGTCTGCTTTGGTTATGTAGCTGTATTCCTATTATGTTAATGTGTGTGCACAATTTAATTAGTAGTTTAAAACCTATACATGCTTATGTTACTCTACAAGAAGATATGTCAAAGAAATAACCAATCTTCCCATGTTTTCTTTCATCTGCTACTTCTATAGCTTTTCTTCTTCCTTCCTAATTACAACCCTAAGTAGAATTTGTGCCTCATATCGAAATTACAGAGTATCATAATTCTTCCAAGTGGTAAAGATACCTCAAGACAAATGCTGGGCATAAAAGCCACAGGGCATAAATCTTCAAAGAAGTAAAAAGCTAACCTTTTCAAACAATATTGCTTCTCTCTCACTTACCAACTTTACATTTCCCTGTATGGCCCCGGAAGACAACTGGTTAGCCAGAGACGGGTAAGATTCCTCAAGGGAGGAACAACCTAAGATAGGCACAGTCACAGGGGGGCCATCAGGTGAGAAATTGGGGATCAACAGAGGTGAGGCTTAGAACCTCACCCCCCCTGTTTTGAAAGAAATCTTCTGCATCCGTGGATGTTTTGTTGCCCTTGTCTAGCTTGGATTAATACTTAGTCTATAGGCACACACCTGATCATCTACATTTGCCATCTTACAGCACTAAACTATGTTTTCTACCTTTATCTTGCATCTACCTACCGCTTCAGCATTTTATTAAAAATAATAATAGTAATAATAAGGGAGAAATGTGGGATTCACATATAAATCAAGTGTAAAAATCAAACGAATATTCATATTTGACCTGATTGTTTATAGTTCATAATGCGTGATCAAAACTGAAAGTTTCTGTGGTGACTGCCCTTGCACTGTTCACCATGTAAGAACTTATTCCCTATGTAAGAATTTGTTCACCATGTAAGAACTCGTTCATTATGCTTCAGAAGATTGGAGACTGACGAGAATTAGGCTTGGGGTTGATTAATGATTGTGCATTGAGTCCCCTATACAGAATTTTATTGTTGTTAACAACCATTTGATTAATAAATATGAGAGATGCCCTCTCAATAAAAAAAAAATGGAATCTTAGTCTTAAGGTGGAGTCCCTTCTGTTCGTAATATACTATTTATAACTCAGCATTTTTTTGTCATAGGCAGGAAAATTTAATAATGATGCTTGTTGCATGTCCCTGCTCTATCTCATTTTGGATTCAGTAATTCCATTACTAGGAATTTATCTTAATGAAATAATTAGTAATTTAGATAATAACATACAAATAACAAGGATCCTCGTGAGGTCGTGTATAATAGTGAAACACCACAACCAACCCAATATCAGGGGTTAGATTAATAAATTTTTGTACTTCCCTATTTTAAGCTACTATTCAGCCACTAAGATCAAGAAAATTCAAGATGTGAATACTCTCTTTATAAAACATTAATGCTACTTAGTATAAAGCATTACATTGTAGGAAATCAGAATATGCCAGCCCAAAATATGCCTCTTTGACATAAGGATTATCTTGATCATATTTTGAGAAATAGCAGACACAAGGAAGGAACTGAAAACAGACTATAAATTACCCTTTTGTAAGGGGGGCTTACATTTATAAAGAAAATCTCAATTTGTAAGGAGTCTCCCTCTTACTACCAGGAAGAAAATAATGACTAAATCACAAGAGACTGTGACCAGTGGGCAAGGTACCAACTTAAATCTGCATAACAAGCCTTACCCTTGTTTACTGGATTTTCCCTTGTCACCTTCTATAACTTGCCTCCCCCACACATTTCTTCCTTTGTTTTACGTGAAGACAGTATTTAAACCCACATTCTAGCCACCATGTGTGAGTTACTTCCTGAGTTTCTCCATGTACACATGAGATAGACATATGTATAAACTTGCTTGTTTTTCTTTTGTTAATCTGATTTTTGTTACAGGGCCAAGGCTGAGAACCTAGAAGGGTAGAAGGAAAAGATTTTTCCCTCCTCTACTACATAAAATTAAGTAAAATAAAGTTTGGTTTCCCTCAAGTTCATTAACAAAACATTCATTTTCTTGTAAAACTCCAATAGGATATGTCTTCCCGAGCAGTCACAGACATTACGTCAACTTCAAGAGAAACAGAGTATTAATGGGATAGTAAGATACAACTGGCCTTATTGAAATACAGTTGATATACAATCTTATATCAGTTTCAAGTACACAGCACAGTGGTTCAACAGCTACATACCTAATTAAAGTCTCACCCCCACTAGTGCAGTTCCTATCTGTCAACATAGGAAGATGTTACAGAACCATTGGCTATATTCTCCATGCTGCACTACCATCCCCATGACCAACATGTTCTTTCCTCAGGTTTAAGCAGCTTTTAAAAACTGATGGTTTATTACTGGGGCTCCAGCAACCAACTTTGACCAGGCCTGTCATTAGATCCATACTAGGATTCACAATACTGAAAGAATGTGGTAGAGTATGCTCTTGTTAAACTGGGCCACCATCCAATAGATGGCTTCTATTAGAAGTTGGCAATGTATCTTGCTCACATAAAAATTCAAGTTTTTAATTCTAATAATACCCCTAAGTTAAATCATATTCAATTGTTCATTATAAGAATTACTTCCAAAATTAGTAGATATTTGTTAAACTGGTTTCATATCCTAAATCACATTTAAAATATTCTGTAAGATTGTATTCAACCCAAGTTGCTTTAATATGGAAACATCTCAGCATTGTAATTAATTAAATTCTACTTAGTGAACACACACCCAAAATATAAGAACAAAGACATATGGAAAACTCACGTAAAAAAACCCAAGTGGTCCAGATATATATGGCATTTTCATCCCCAAGAGATACTTGACTTGTGAAGTCACAACGTGGGTGGCCGCCCCAGTTGTCATGGCGCTGATTACAGGCTCTGTAAGCAGGAATGTGGCACTGCCCAGCTGCAGCATGAACATGGCCACCTAAGGGGACAAAGGAAAATGAAATTTCCCATGATTCTAGAACAGTTAATATCTGACACATCTTCTTTTTCTTTTAACACAGACATAGAGTAGATAGAGAGCCAGACATGAGTACGGGAGGGGAGGGGGACTTTGGCTGCTGTTTGTATCAGCTGACGCCTACAATCTACACATTCTGTGTAAGCTGTTCTCCAGGGATGTGGGGAGTGAGGGTAGAGATAAGAGACCATCTAAAACTGGCTGATTCCAACATGGACAAATTGACCCAAACTTCACCCCAAAATACATGATGCACTCATTAACATTGTGAAAATCATGCCTCCCCATGCCATGACAGTTTCAATGAGAAACAAAGAGCCCAGAACTCCCCTACCTGATGTGGGGGTGGAACAAGCCCCAACATTAAAAAATTCCACCTGTTCTTTTTGAAACCTATCCTACTTAATGAATATTCATCTCTTTTTATATAACAAGGCTCCTTATTGTTTCCTCAGCACCATTCCCATTTGGGTCTGTCCATACCCAACTTTTGAGTATGTACTCTTACTTTCCTTTTAAGCTCTCATTCTCCAAATAAACTCTTAAAGCTCAACCACTTTTTTTGCATCCATTCTGGCATTGTTCTTTGCAACAAGATCAAGAATCAAAAGGGCATGGCATGATTCACTACTTTATATCCAGTAGACTTAAAACCTCAAAAGCAGCGAGAGAGAAAAACATTTCTTCCCAGGTTCTCATAGCGAGATACACAGTGCTTTGTCTAGATACTCTTCCAAGCAGCTACATGAGCCAATATGAACAGGCAGATATCAAGACTTATTTCTATGTAGAGAAGAGCAAAAGACAGAGATAGATCAAAAGGGTGTGTCTTAAGACACCCAGGAGTCAGTAGAAAAAAAAAATGTCCTTAAACGTTTCCTTGGTACTCCTACCATCATGCCCTATTGAAAAACCATTTCATGACCAGAGAGAATCATCAACTTTGAGCAGAAGCTGTGCATTGAGCTCTATTGGGCAAAAGATGGCAGGAAGAATCAAAACTCCCCTCTGTTGCTGTTAACACAATGATTAGTGTTCATCCTTTGCCAGAGAAAGAGCTTTTAGGAGATGGCCTACTCTTTGACTAAATACAACTGTGACCTCAATCATAGAAATTGCAAAAAATAAAACTTACTCTTTTTCTTTATATTCATGAATATCCACACTAGAAAAGGGACACAAAGTGGGTCACATTGATATATCCCCTCAATGTGTTAGTTATAATATTTATGTCACCTCTTAAAATTCTTGTTGGGAAAAATGATTAATTATTAAAAACATCAGAGGAAAGAATAACAGTGAGATCTCCTTTTATCAAGAGGTCACAGTGATGAATATGAGAAGCATAAAGTGCTATCTGGTACCATCAGAGCATAAATAGCAAAATGTATCACTTCTATTGCAAAACCCCTTGGCTAAAAGCAACAATGATTTGAACTTGTATTAGAGTGGAGCCTGGGCTCAAATCTGAAAACCTAAATTTTAATCCTGGCTCCACCATGTCCTGGCATTGTGACTACAAAATAGGTTCAACAGAAAGCCTATTGAAGTCTTCTGGGTTTCACCATCATCTATAAATCATTACCTATCCTGTTAGAACTGTTGTAAGTGAATGTTAATATATGAAAGAGTTTTATGTGCAATATATGTGATGTGCCAGGGACATCATCAAGTGTCATATGTACGTATCTAGTGTGAAAAACCAGCCACAGTTTTTAAAGTGGACAAAGGACCATACCACATTTCCCAACTCTGGAAAACTTGTAAGAATTTATCAGTGCAGAAAGAAATGTATTTCAATTGTTTGCAATTTAGTAGCCCCCTTTTGTTCAATATGTAATATAGAAAATAATATGGGTCACCAATGTAGAAATCAGGCAATCTGTTTAAGCCAACACAGGAAGACAAAGTAGCAACATAGGCTACTAACGTATTTTCAGAAACTACGGTTTGTCAAAGTAGAAATGTCCTAAGGGAAATACCCAATCAATCAATGGTGTAGGTACAAGTGGAACATACTGATCTTCTTGGCAGCTCTTGACTCACAGTCTGTTGATTTTTATCCTGAAAACACAGTTTAGAAAAACATTGAACCAATTTCTCCCAAGCATCTCTCTACTAATAAGTTAATTCCAATTTATGACATTAATTCTTCTAGGCCATGAGGATGAAATTAGCTTATTATTGGAATAAGATGAACACCAGAGAGCTGGATTTTCATTTCTGCTAAATATAACATGTAAGCAATCCAAATCTTTGAAACAGTGAAACTTTTTTTGCATATATGGAATTTTATAAATACATGGAATGTTGGAGGGTTCTCATCTGTATGTCAAGAAATTGTGTCTTCATTTATTTCAAGAAGCAAACTCTTTTGGTAGGCCTTTTATAGACCATCATAATTTTACCTTCTGTTTCTTATTTGTTTCCTAAATTCCAGCATCTACTTAGAGGCATTAACGATTTGTTATGCCTGAAAAACAAAGGTCGCCTAACCGGAAGTGTTCACTGACCATTTCCAGCTAACTTGTGTCTTTCAGGAGCAGCCTCCTTGTTTCCACAGTCTGAGTGTTACCAATGGAAGAGGCCAAGAAAATCACACGGTGTGCAAAGAGTTTGGCCATTTCAAATGCTGGAAATATGGGGACCGGTCTTATAACAGAAACCAAAAGAGGTGGGGTATCCTCCTTTAAAACCTATCTACACTCAAATTATTTTTGTAATATTCTACTTGTATATATATTTTTTTGCTTTAAAAAACATCTTCCCAGCAAGGGACAAATCCCTAAAATGGAGAACTCTGAAAGGTCAATAAGCCCTTAAGACCTCATTTCTGATTGGGCTTGTGAAGGGTGACTGCAAACGTGAGATTTTGCATAAGAGAAACTACTCCCTTCCGGATGACAACCTGTTCATAACCAAGACAATCACAGGTATTTCAAGAAGGGAAAGGGAGAGGAGGAGGAGGAGAAAGAGAAGAAAGTGGAATTTAAGAACTCCCTTTTTTCCACCATCCAAATTTCAACAATGATTCACATTAAAATTAGGGATCTGCCATACAGAGGTTGATGAACACAGCTCAAAAGCAGCAGTAACTGTGTACCACAGGTGCCCACAGATGTGCCTGTGGTTTTCCAGATTATCTTGGAACTTAAGTAAGTGAAATGAAGGTCCTTCTAGAATATTTTGCTTATGATCCCGGACACATATTTCTTTATTTGCTTATGCCTTCACTAGGCTCTTGCTTCATAGTAACCTCACCACTGCACAGCTTTGCAAGGATCCTTGTCTTGTCGTTTGTCCTCTTCCCTGAAGCTGGTCACAGGACAGGGGGGGATGTTGGTTGATAACATCTATGCTGCAGAGCTGATTCAGATGTGGAGTCAACTTGAACCACTCCAAGACCCCTCAGGCAGCACCAGGAAAATGAAATTGGTGCATCATTCTCAGCTGTTAAGGCCCTTCCAGTT
Organism: Manis javanica; assembly: GCF_040802235.1. Taxonomy (NCBI): domain Eukaryota; kingdom Metazoa; phylum Chordata; class Mammalia; order Pholidota; family Manidae; genus Manis; species Manis javanica. The sequence goes on along the minus strand of NC_133157.1, from coordinate 176,680,844 downwards.
TCTGCCCTACTCCATCATGTTCCTTTGCCAATAGTATACAACCCGTTCCGCAGACAGATCGGGTAAGGCAGATTTGGGATAGGTCCCAAGGTCCCTTTTGGGGGAAAAACACTGCCTTCTTGTTGGACTTCCCTTCTTATAATAAGGCTTTTTCTGCTTCAAACCCAGTAACTCAGAGATTGGCTTACTGCACAAACTGAGCATGGGTATCTGGATGTGGTGGTTCAGCAACACTTGGAGGTCCAGTATTTAAATTTTATACCAATGTTAAGGATTTTTTTTAAGCGAATGACTTAATAAACAGCCACATCAGCTCCTTTACTAATAACATGGATGTTATAATTCTAATCTGGCTAGCCAACTCCCAAAACTTGGCCATGCAAAAGTATATAAGAAAATTAATTTTATACAATATTTTTCAGCTGTTTGTAGAAATGCTGATGTTCTGGGCTAATGCTGAAAACCTCTGACACACATCATCAAAGTTCATGAGCATGATACTATTTGGTAATGCTTCTATAAACACCATGTGTTCTATATAAATTAAATGTATCTCAGATTTCAGGTCATTTTTTGCAAGTGGCCTTCAAATAATGAAAAAAGAAAAAGAGTGCATAGCAAACAACTGTACTACCCCAGTGGATGGAATACAGCATGCATTTGCTTGCAATCTGGCTCTTATACTATTTTTCTGTTCCATAAATAATTTACTGAGTACCCACTAGGGGATAGGTACAGCACTGTCACAGAATGCACAGATAAAGACTTTAAAAGATGGTGCAAAATAAAATTAAATGTTGTGGTTCCCCACAGTGGTCCCACAGGAAAAGGACTATGCAAGCTGTAGAGCCCCCAGGCCAGCCAGGTCAGCTCCTGCTGTGCGGTGCAGATGCCCTGCAGCCATTCTTGCCTATGTCACAAGACTCACAGCTCCTCACCCCTCATCCCTGACCACAGAAATCCAGCCTGGAATTCTCTAAAGAAGATAAACTGGTCTTGTTCTTGGGTCCCTAATAGAATCTTTTAGGAAAATAAATAGCAATACTAATTGTTGCTTCCTCTTGTACACAGATATCATCAGAATATTCATTGTCCGTTCATTTATCACACTGCTTTAATGTATTGACAAAACCTCTACCCTGTACCCACCCCCTGCTGTAAAAAAAAGTATTTAAGATGTTCCCAAACAAAAGAGCTTTGAGCAATTTATCAGAACACACTGATGGGCTGGCCTTGGGCCACAGTCCTCAGTAAGATGCTGAATAAACTTTTAAACATAATTGACGATGGTATAAAGAGAGGTGAAATGACAATGTTGGAGGGAGAATGTTAACCAGGAGCATGCAGAACTGTAATGTGTAGGTGTTACTAAGAAGGTGAAGTCTGGAGCTGCTTAGGTGGGGCATAAAATGCTAAGAGCCCTTAGTTCTTTACTGATCATGACATACAGGTTTGGGGGAGAGAGATAAGTTGCTCATGCCAATAAGAGAACAGCTGAATGTGCATATGGATATGGCAGAAAAATCCTCGGCATAACCAGTAGACTTGAGAGAAAAAAATGTCAGGTGGATACCTATAAGTTATGTGCTGTGGAACTCAGAATAAAACCTTCCTCCATACTATTCAGTGATAGAAAGGAATGAACTATCAAGCCATGGATGGATTTTAAATGAATATTGTAAGTGAATGAAGACAGTCTGAGGACACTCCATGATTCCATTTATCTGACGTTCTAAAAAAGTCAAACTTAACAGAGACAGTAAGCAAATCAGTAGTTGCCAGGGGCTTGGGAGCTGGAGAGTGTGTAATAGATAAAACAGGGTATTTTTTAGGTTGGCAAGACTATTCTGTATGATACTCTAACGGTAGATACACAATACTAGGCATTTGCAAAAATCCATAGATCTTTACAGCACAAGAGTGAACCTTACTGTATGCACATTTTTAAAAAATCATTTGGAGGTTGGGAGACCCAGAATGGAATGCAGAATATGACAAAGAATATAACTGACAACCACTACTGTGCTTACTATTTCTGTAAGTTTTGCCTTTTCTAGAGAGTCATTTAAATATATAATATATAGACTTTTCAAACTGGATAGATGTATGCATCAACTTTACCAAAGTGGTAGCAAAAAAAAATGTGCTCATATGAGTGACTTTGGAAATGAGTAAAGTCTCTAAAACAAAAGGCAAAGAAGAAACACTGTACTCTAGTTGATCAAGTTATTTCCCACAGGGACAAGGTTTAACAATTCTGCAACTGCCATCCATATATACTGGAAATGAAAAATTAAGTAAATGCATGGTTGATGGTGACAGCCAGGGTTCTCACTATTGACTAAGTGAGGGACAAGCAAGGGGAGAAGGTCGGAACAATCAATGTGGCAAGGGGTTAGATTTGGACACATCAGTACAAACTCAAGTTTAGTTTAATATATATAAAGATGGATACATACAGAAATAAATATAGATATGTTTACATACAGGGGTTACTAAATACATATTTCTTTACACTGTCAGAGAAATGCCCTAGAAGCAATCTTAGAGATCTTGATCTCTAATACCATTCACCAATAAAAGATACCAGGGCTCTTCAGAGAAATGGCTGATTCTAGGCCTGGGGCAAGAAATGTACACTATGACCCTGGATCCATCTCTTAGTGTCATAAAGTGCTAAATAATAATAATAATAAATAAATACGGGTATATCAAGGAGGGACACAGGAGCCAACTGAAAGAGCTCCCAATGGCCAGAGCTGGAACAATCTGAGGAACAACAAACAAAGTCATATTGGATCATAACCTAAAGGGTAAAATAAATATCCTTGAGTCCAAACTGATATAAATGATTCATGAATTTTTAATATGGGAGAGCTGGAAAATCTGTTGTGCAGAATAATTTCAATAATTTAGGTATATACTCCCAATTCCTTTTCTTAAGATAGCAACCACTTCCTAAGAGTAAGCTGTGTTTATTGACTTACTTCCAAAGAATACTCCTTTCTAAAAAATTTCCAATGGAAAAGGGGAAAATGGAGTAACTTTACATTGAGAAGATCTGACCAACACTAGTTCAGCCTCACAATGAAGGTTCACATCAAGAGTGATAAGTTATGTTGCAATCTTTCCTCCAATATGATGTGATGAGAGCATCACTCTCTCTCTCCCTCTGGTCTTCCTCCTAAAAACCCGTAACACCAGTATAGTCATGAGAAAAACATCAGACAATTCCAATTAAGGGACATTCTACAGAATACTGATCAGTAGTCCTCAAAACTGTCAAGATCATGAAAAACAAGAAAAGTCTTAGACATTTGCACAGTTAAGAGGAGCCTAAGGGAAGACAGGACAACTAAATATAGTGTGTGTATTAGATGAGATCCTGGAACAGAAGAACATTAGCAAAAACATTAAGGGACTCTGAATACAACACATGGACTTCGGTTAATAGCAATGCATCAATCTGGTTCATTAATTGTGACCAATGTACTGTACTAGAGGAAGTTGTCAATAATATGGTAAACTATGGGAAGGCCAAGTACGTGGCAATTCTGTGTATTGTCTTTGCAACTTTACCACAAATGTGAAATTATTCCAAAACAGAAAGTTTGTTTTAAGAAAAGAAAAGAAAACCTTCTCCACCTCTCCCACAGAATCTTCAGGTAAATCTACATCTCACCCCAGTGTGTGTGCTGTGCATGACAAGGTCCTGAATTCTGCACACATGGGCACAGAGGTAAAAAGGGACTCTAGGAGGAGCTCCGGACAGCAGGGTTTCAGAGCATCCACACCAAGACAAGTGTGCACACATAAAAAAGAGAGAACTAGACTTCAGAGGGAGAAGGGAATACTGCTGGCTAGGGGTAAAACTGTGCCTTAACATTTGATGAATCCAAGAGAGAGAGGTTATAGAAAGCATTCTAAAAAGAGGGAAGAATATGAGTATAAAGCAAGACCATATGGGACATGTTCAGAGGACATGGAGTTGCTAGTTTAGAAGGAGCAAAACTAGCCAAAAGGGAGTAACAGAAAATAAAGCAAGACATTTGAAGTCAGAACATGAAGCACCTTAAAAGTTGTGAAAGGGAGTTGCATGATGTCACTCTTCCATACATTTATTAAACACCTAATTCTGCCAGGAAGTATGATGCACACTGGCTCAAAACTCAGAGCTGTGCTTTGGTAGGCTTAATCTGATGATAGAATGTGGATCAAGTGGCCATTTGAAGGGTTAGTATAAGAGGAGTAGCTAAAGGAAAAAGAACAAAAGCACCTAAACTGGACTCCACAGGGATGGAGAACAGAGATGAGCCAAGCATTGGATTATCCAGGGGGCACACTGATCATATGCTTAGGGAGCAAACACAATTTATTTTTTATTTTACTTTTTTATTGTGGGATGTATCATAAATTCCCTGGGCATAAAAACTATTTTAATTTGAAATTTCAAGGTTGAAAGGGCATCATAATCTTTTCAGTTCTCAGAATTTTCTAGAAAAAATAGCCTCTAATGCAAGATGTGGTGAGAATCAGAACTGCTAGGGATGGACAACAATTTGACTCTTCTGCCTTCCTTTCTGCCCAGCTAAAGAAAACAGCAAAATTATAAACTGGGATGACTGGAGCACAGTTTTATTAAAGGACATAGGGGAGTGGGAAGTTGTAGGAGTGGTTATATTTTTATTTTTCATCAAATGGTGGGTAGGAGATAGTTGTGGGAAGACATGGGAGACTTCACTGACTAGTTCCTGAGATTTGAGCTGGATTGATCTGACACAATCCATGACCAAATTAGGAAATTATAATACATCTTCTTCCTCCTGTTTCATTAAGATCTGTGTAATAATTTAAACAGACATAGACACATTCTCTGTCTTCTGGTGGGGGATGGAAGGAGAAAACAGTAAATCAGAAAAGGTTAAAAAAAAAAACCTCAATTTAATTTTGGTTATTTAACATAGTGATACTACTAACATTTAATTGACCTTTTTCCTATTCAAGTTATTCAACTCACATTTATTAAGTACCAGTTGCTAGAATTATAGAGGTAAACAGTCTCTGTTCTATCAAGACACACAGTCCAGAAAAGGAAACAAATATGTTGGAAAATATTTCCTGGTAGATTGAGAAGTTAATGTAAGTCATGTACAATGTATTATGGGAGGAAGTAGGGAGAGTCACTTATAACCTTGTTCAAAGCTATCAGAGAAGGTTTCTCTGAGATTATTATATTTAAGCTGAGCCTTGAAGGACATACAAATGACAACCTATGAGGGGTGTGGGAAAGGACCTTGAAGGCCTCAAGAATGGCAGGCACACCATTGTACAGCAAAGGCCATTGCCCACCACTCAAGTCATGCCTATCGCATAGGCTACTGCTCCTAATGAGGTAAAATGTGCGAAAGAACTAGCACAGTGCCTGGCCCTAGAGGCAGTTAGATCGAATTTCCTTGCTTCCTTTTTCAGTATTAGTTTAGACAGCCGTATAGCATGGCAAGTAAGAGACTATATATTGGAATTCAACTCCTACTCTGCCAATTCCTAATTGTTAATACTAAATAAGTCACTTTACCTTTCAGTGTCTTCATCTGTCTAACCGGAAAAATAATATTACTTATTTCATAAAATGTTGATGAGGATTGAATGTATGAATGCATACAGTAAGCTTAGAGCCTGGCATATAGTAGAATAATAAATATTATTATTGTTTTTAATGTGAGGCATTTTCATTTTTATAATTTTAAAGATATGAATAATTCTCATCTTATTAAGTATATTGCTTCTTTGCTTTGCCAGGTACAAACACAGCTGGAATGATTTAGATTAAACAGAATAATGACTTCCTGACTAATGGTTGTGAAATAGTGAAACATCATCAAAAGAGATTTTAGATTTTCCTCCCCATGGATTACAAAAAATGAAGTCAATGATTTTTGTGGAAAGAGTAAGTATGATGTGTTGATAGGCAGGTTAAACTAGTTTACATCTTAAATCCTTTCTATATTCTGATCCCATTATTAACACACCCCAAAAAAAGTTTAGAACAAAACCAAAAGTAAATGGAGCATGTCCTATGTGGGTCTGTGGTTGGTCTTTATCATGCTTGAAGACATAAGACTATTTGTTTCCAGAATGCACCAGTATAATAAAACAAAGCTCTGTCACGAAACAACCCAACCTGTGTCACCCAATGCTTGTGCAACTCTCAAACAAAGGAGCTCTGTATCTCCATGGCCTGCAGGGCAGAAATCTTGTTTTGTGGTTGCTTCAGAAAAGTAGAGCTTGGGAAAGCTTCCAGTGGTAAATGGGCAGGGGACAATCCCAGACCCCTCTCAGTTTTTGGAAAAAGGACTGGGCAAAATGCCCAACATGGAGAATAATAAAAATTACAAGGAGAATAGAACAATGGTTTTAAAAGTGCTTTAACTTTTATTGAGTGTTGTTTCCCCAACAGAAATGCTTACTGATACTGGCTTCCGCCTTACTTTGAAATTCACACCTCACTGCTGTGAGTGAGCAAGCAATTCATCTCTTGGCTGCTACTGTTCTTGGGCCAGAAAATTTTTCCTTTTTAATTTTTTCAAAAAGTAACACCAATAGCACAAGATTATGTCAGTTATGCCAGAAAGATTTTCATTACCAAACAAGACACTTAATATATCTTAGTAATAGATGGTAGAAATGGAAACAAAAAGATTCCCTGATCAGACAGTTCAGTCACAGTCAGATACTGCATGAATTCTAATGACAGGAGTGCCTACTATGTTACAAAACCATAACAACAAAACTAGAAAACCCCAATAACAATTGTGCAAAGGGAAATACACCAGATGAAAAATAGTACAGTGAAGACATTTTTATAAAACTCTACAAAATGCAAACTAATCTATGGTAGTTAACGGCTGATGGGAGGTGGAGGTCCTAATGGAGTGAGAAGGCCAAGTGGCAAGGATAACTTTAGGGGAGTGACAGATATTTTCACTATCTTGACTGTGGTGATTTCATGGCTATACGCGTACGTTCAAACTTACCAAATTGTGCATTCTAATTATGTGGAATTTATGTGTCGCAATTATACCTCAATAAAGCTGTTTTTAAAGGGTCCATAATCTAATCTACTACATAGAAACCTATCATACTACATTATACTGTTGTACATAAGTGCACTTCATACTTTTATATAAAAGCAATATAAAAGAATGGTAAGAGAGAAATAATTTCTTTTGCCTGAATGAAAATGAATGAGAAATATTTTAATTAATTTATGTTTATGACACACAAATATACAGTTTACCTAAAAGGCAATCAAACCACTACAAGGCAGTCTTTTTTCTGGTGAAAGCAGTCTACAGTAACAAATGCATAATTCTCAGCACAAGAAAGATCAAACAGACCAAAAATGAATAAGCTATTGGAGACTTAACAACATAATCCTTAAGGTAGAACTTAGAGCTATACATTAAGTGACTAAATCTTGTTTCCCCAAGGGCTCAAGAAACACTCATGAAACTGAGCATCTATCAGGTTATAAGGAAGACGTTAATAAATTAGAAAATGTATAGTGAAACACTGATAACTAGATCTGATAAATGCAGCATAAAAAAGAAAACTACAGTCCAATACTACTGAAGAAAAATAATGCAATAGAACTAAATAAAAAAATTAATAAACAGATTGTAAAACCACTTTAAGAATAAAATACACCATGACCAGTGGAATTTATTTGAGCAATTTAAGATTGGTTCAATATTAGAAAATCTATTAATATTAAATACCATATAATAGACTTCAGGGGAAAAAATATGATTATCTCTATAGATCATGAAACACCCTGCAGTAATAGTAAACATTCTTTCTAATTTCTATTAGAGACACCAAAATACAAAACAAAAAATTTCTTAACATGATAAAATATATACACTTTGTTTTGAAGGCTACCATCTTAATGGAGACGCTAATGGCCTTTTGAGTAAACACAAGAAAAGACAAAAATGCCCACTGTTTCCACTACTATTTATTATTATAACAGAGGTATCATCTAATGAACTGGACAAGAGAAATAATGAATTATGTTAATATGTAAAGAAGTGAAAATATCTCTAGAAAATACTAGAGAAGCAATGAACAGTAGGACTAATTTCAATAATAAAAGAACTCAAGGAATCAGGATACATAATTAACATACAAAATCAATAGTTTTCACAGACACAAACGATAACCAGGAGAGGACATCATGGCAAAGAAAGCACCATTTATAATAGCAACAAAGAAGATTAAATACTTAGGAATAAATTTGACAAAAATGTGCAAAACCTGTAAGAGGAAACACTATTGAAAGACAAAAATTAGACTTGAACAAAAGGAAAGGCATCCTGTTCATGGATAGAATAATCCAGCATCATAAAGATGTCAGTTTAGCAAACTCATAATAATAATATTAACACGCCTTTTTTCACGGAGCTAGCCACAGTTGATGCTAAAATTTCCAAGGAAAAACAAACATGCAGGAATAGTTAGGAACACACTAAAAAATAAAAACTATAAAAGTGGACTAGTGTGATTAAACCATACTGCACATCTCCATAATTAAAACAGGTGCTGCTGCCACAAGAATAGATGTACAGACCAGCAGAATAGAATAGAATAGATCTAAGTAAATACAGAAATTATAAAGAGGCATCATAAATCACAGAAACAAAGATGAGCTTTTTAATAAATATCCCTGGCACAACTAGGCAGCCACTCAGAAAAAGGAAAATTAGATGCTTATCTCACACCATACAAAAGAATAAACTCCACACTGATTAGAAAACTTTAAAATATATATATATGCATAATTTAATAAATTAATCATAGAGAATATGGCAAATTTCTCTATGAACTCAGTGAAGGGAAAAGCTTTCTATTTCTGACAAAATTCAGGGGCAATAAAAGAAGCAATTGATAACTGACTACATAAAAGAAATTTTTTTAATTGCATGATTAAATAAAGTCAAAGAACAGCCAAATAAGACTAAAACATTTGCAGCATATATCACAAAGAGCTAATATCCATAATATATAAAGAACTCTTAAAATCTGAGGGGAAAAAAGGAACAGAACTCTGAAAGAAAAATGGGAAAGATATAAAACAGACAATTCACAAAAGTGAAACAAAATGACTTTCAAATATATAAAAAGATGTCAAACTTCAAACATAATTTAAGAAATGCAAATTACCTTGAATACAATTTCTCACCTAACTGATTGGCAAACATTTAGGCCTGACCACCTATTCTGCAGATGAGGCTGAGGGCACTGTCATACATTTCTGTGGGGATACAGATTGCTACAACCACTTTGGAAGGAAATTTAACAATATCTAACAAAACTACTTACGCACTGACTTTTTTACCCAACAATCTCATTCTAGGAATTTACTTTGAACAGACACCACTAACAATATATGAAAATACATGTGCACATGCATAGCAGCGTTGTTTATAATTGCAAAGTATTGGAATCAACTTAAATGTTCACATATAGATGTGTTGAATAAACTATGGAGTATCCATACAATTGAGTACTATTCAACAATAAAAAAGCATGAGGGACATTTCTAGGAGCTGACATGAAATAATTCCCATGATATATTGTTAAGTGAAGAAAGCAAAATATAAAAGATTACCTTATGTGTAAAAAAGAGGGACAACTAAGAAAATATGCAAGTATCTTCTCATTCTGCAAAAAGAAACACTGGAAATATAAACCAGAAATGAATGAGATGGGTTACCTCCAGCAGTGGGTGAGAAGAGTGGAAGGAATAAGGAAATGGGAGTGAAGGTTGGGCTGAATGACAGTGAGCCTTTTTTTGCAAAAAGTTTCCTCTTATTACAATAGTAATTAAAATCAATAAATGTCAGCCTCAGTTTTTCAAAAATCACAAAGTTATCACTGGCATGATGTCTGTACTATTTCCTGGTTTTCATATTCCTGAATTAATTGTTCATTTTTCAATTCAACAGCTTCTCTGAAAATCTACTACATACAGCATAATGAAGACTTTAAAATTGATTAAAATATTTTAATTAACCTCAAGAACCTATGTTCTAAATAATGTCTTATGTAGAAAATAAAACAAAATATTATGGATGCACAGAAAGCTGGAAGAAAAGCAAAAAAAAACCCCACAATTCACAAATAAAATCAGAAATTTTATGTTATAAAGACAGTCTGCAATAAGTATGCATCTTAATTTACTTCTAACTCCCTTATTATTTTATGCCATATTTTCTTCTAAAAATAACATAAGACAAGTTAAAATTAAAAAGCTAGACATACTAGAATCATTAAAACAATGTTAAGGGATATAATAAATCAAGTAAAAAAGTGGAGAAAGAGTTGTGTGGGAAAAGAAAATTCAATGAAAGGAACAATTCAGGAAAAAATGTTTTTTGTGAAGGTCAAGAAGGAAGAACACTGTTAAGTCAAAGACACCTTATTATGTAATAAAAAGAAGCAGTCTATTGAATGGGCTGCTGGACATTGAAGGCCCTTAAGAACATGTTTCTATGCCCTCTTGTAATACAAGAAGCAGTAAAGGTCTTTACAGTGAAAGCTTCTGGTAGTAGGGATCTCTGTTACTTGCAGCTGAAAGCATTTCCAATTCATACACAATCTGTGAACTAGATCGGATGTGATTACTCCAAACACCTAAACAATATAATCAAATTAACTTAAATAATTATATCAGATCTTCAGAAAGCAAACACACGAAAAATCAACCTGAAGATTAATAAGGTACAAGCAAAAACAAAACTAAACAAAGAAAACAAATAAAACAAGGAAAATAAACAGAAAGTATAGATAGAAACCTTGGCACTGCCCTCATATGCAAAGGATTTCATATTTGAGGGAGAAAAGGAAAAATGACTAAAGAGCTGGTCCCAAGAGATCCAACAGACCACAGGGTTCTCACTGACGATGGACAGATGAGCTTGGAGGTCAAAAGAGCCCAGTCATCTATTTAAAAACTGGCTGAAATGTAGGTCACATATCCAGGATCAGAGCTAAAGACAAAGGAAAGCAGATGTTTGATGAAGTTAGAAGACAGAATATGCAACTCTCTGCACCAGATTTTACATGTAATAAAAGGGCATGAAAACCAAATTATTTTTACTATCTTTTATAATATCCTGTTTTGCTCTTGTGATTCTAGGGAGTTTCATTCCAGAAAATGAGACATTTAATTTTTATGTTGTTAGAATCCCCGCTTTTAATTTTATATTTTATCATTTAAATTCTAATTCCAAATATGCTAGATAATAACAAGATACCTGATGATTGTTTTAAATTTAAGGAATATGGTTTAAATGAGACTAAGCAGAAAGTTGTTGGGTCTTATGCTTAATTATATATTCTCTTAGGTTTTTAGAAACACTAATATACACCTAAAACTATTTGGTCTAAACTTAATAAAATAAGAGAAAGTCCAAACCTAGTAAAAAATCAAAAATCCAAAGAGAAATATGAACAGAAAATAATTGGACCAGGAGTAGTGATGTGATCTTTGCTGTGTTACTACAGAGATTTTTATTTTAAATGAACAGAAATTAAGGAAAACCTATACCAAATCCATGGCAACATATCTATGTCAAATCACCAGTTCACATGGCTGATTATTTCTGACATGGATGCAGATAAGGCTCCATAGAGGGCCTTGCACTGCCCAAGTGAAGAGGAAAAGGCCACTAAGTCTGCTTGGACAAATTTCGGAATACATTGATATCATCTGTGTTTGAAACAATGTAGTGACAATTATAGGGTATTCAAGTAAGTGGTCTGTGTTCCATGAAAGCATAGATATTAGCCACTAGAAAATACTGATTGGCCTTCAGTCTGATAGTCTGCTAGGCAAAGCTGCTAGTCTGAGGGTCTGTTTTCTGCAGAGCTGAGGTCTTAATCCCCTTACATCCTCAATACAGAGCTAGAAGGCAAAGTAACACTAAGAATTTTAATGTTTCCTTCCCTCTAGGTCACCTCTTTTCTTCTTACCATCCAATTCCAGGTGATCATTAACTATTTTTCTCCTCTCTTTGCATTAACTCCATCTTTGACCTTATAAATGTTGCTACACTGTACAATAGAGCCTCTACCAACCTAGAAAAAAGCCACACAGGAAATTTACATATATACATAACCACATATAAAATGAAGGAATAAGTCAAAATGGCTATCAAACAGGCAAATTCCTTATTTAATAGTCAGTAATTTTCCACATTTATTTCATATTAACTTCTGAGTTACCTAATTTTGACAACTGATTAGAAGCAACAATCACATAATGATATTTTGAAGAAACAGAACAGAGCAGAGCTGGGAGCAACATACACGCTTGATGTTGACATGTGCAAAGATGGTACAGATCTGACTCCGAAGACCTCACACCAACAAGCCTAGGGCACCGACTGAATACTGTTGTGATGATACAGGCAGTAAAATCACAAAATCTGTAAACTGGGAAGGACCCTAGAAATTCAGTCATGTCTCCCTCCCATTGCAGAAGCTTCTTGTACATTACCCTACAGTGATGATCTGGCCAGTGTATGAACACGAGAAGTGCCTTATAAAGGAAACCCATTCCATGGGGTAAAACGTTTTTTGAGAAAGATCATTCTTGAAAAGTAAAAAACTGCTTCCCTGTAACTTCGATTTGCTGATTCTAATTCATTTCTTCACCACCACTTACAGAATAACTACTCTTTGTAGTAGACAGTATTTCCATACCAATAAAATGCATCTTCCCTTTGTCCATCTAGAGCGACAACCCATGCCAGGAATAGAAGCAAAGCACCAACTGTCTTTCCTTTGTCACTGTTGCCCTTCTTCATTCCCAAGGCTCAGCACTGCTTACCTGAATCACACCTCCCAGGAAGGAAACTGCTGCAGCAACGCCAATCCTTTGCATCTCGAAGTCAGATAAGCCCAGCACACTTGTGTTACTCTGTGGGGTGAGGTTCTGACTGCTCAGCGGGACAAGCCGTTCCACTGCGTTGGCTGATATTAAGGATGTCAAGGCAAAGGTGCCTAAAAGTGGGTAGCGGGTGGGGGGAATCTTCTATTAGTAACAGATTTAATAAAAATTGTTGGATTCCACCATTAAGGTTGAATCTGTGTTGTAAAACTGAACAGATCTGTTGGAAACACTCTTCTGCGCAGGCCCACTCCTCCCTTCACTCCATGGAATAAACAGAACCATACCCACATATACATGTATTCTTTCAAAATATAGCCACAGTCATCAACTTGCTATTTACTCCCTAGCCATTCATTTTCCCACCTCTCTGCAGGCAGGACAGAGAATATCCTCGGGGCAGGGATTAAGATCAAAGCCTGAACTTGAATTCAAGTTCTCTATTTATTAATAAAGTGACTTAAGGCACATTACTCTAAATCTACATGATCCCATCCATAAAATAGGGGTAATAATATCTACACTTCAGTGTTTGGGGTGAATATAAAAAGGTAATAAATATGAAAACCTCTAAAGGCACAGTGGCTAAATACAAGCTCATTACTGAATATGAGGCTCTTTGCCCAAAATGCTTGCTCCTCCAACCTACCTGTGCAAACACTCTTGTCCTTCCAGGTCTGACTCAAACCCCCTATCTGACAGGGATCCATCTTTGACTCTCCAGGCCAGGTTTAATCTTTCTACTCTGTACTCTCATGGCAGAGTACACCTTCACCATAGCATAAAAACAACTGAAAATGATTAGACATACCATTTTCATCTGCTGAAATAAGATAAGGTTCAGAGGTATTTCCCAAGGATTATCCTCACCTCCCAAAAAATGCAGAACCATTTCCAGTGTGTTTTCCTCTTTCTACCCAGGGTTCTGATAGCTCTCGTTCTGGCACAGGCATGTCTGAGAAAGCAGCCGCACAGGCAGGGAAAGGCCGATTCCCACGGAGAGCTCAGCAAACTTGGATTCAAGACACAAGTTGCAGTATCGCGCAAACATTCCCCCTGACTCATTACTTAAAGACCTTATTTTGTTACAGGTGATAAATAAGACTGTGAAAAAGGGCATGTGGCAAGATGTAGACACCTCAGTACAAAGAAGGCAGTGGTATAAGGCAAGGGAGGCAAGTCAAAGAGAAATAGCTCTAAACAGAAACCCAACACAGACCATTTCTGGGGCACACTGGGTAAGAGAGGCTGTGTGTGCTATGGATCAAAACAGCATGGTGGTCGTGGACTCCAATAAACCTGATCTTAATCTCAGCACTGCCACTTCAATCTCTTTATCTGTAGACAGAGAGCATTGCTCACCCAATGGAGTAGCTATAGGCTTAAATGAAATAATTTAATACAGCACACATCACGGTATAGGGCATGTACTTATCACCTAAAAAGATAGTCCTACTAAGATCAAAATGCTGTATGGCCTGTTTTTTTATGTTCTTCTCTGTTCCATGGAGTTGAAGGTACATAAATACAGAGAGCAAATTGAATATGGTTTTCTTAGGGACCTAAGTCATTCTCAATATATCATCAATAAATACCACCATCTTCATCACAAATACAAAATTAAGAACACATCAAGAACAAATATATCTAATGATTAGAGACACAATTCTGGCATCCAGAATGGTCAACACCAACTAAGAAACATTCACCATAGAATCTGCTGTTGATAAGACATATTTTCAGAGTATGTTACAGTAGTATTTCTCATAGTCTGATGCTTCTGGGAGAAAAGAAGTGTGTTTTTTGGTCTTTAAATCTCCTAAGGCATAGAGCAAAATAATGTGTACAAAAGCCACTGAACAGACAACTACAGAATTGAGAAGTGAAAATATTCTGGAGTTAATTTTTTAGTTTAGGTTGATCTTTTCTGAGACATAGAGGAAGCTAGGAGAGAACTGAACAGTAAGAGAGAAAAGACCATCTAAAAGGTTTTGTTCAGGGAAGAAAAGTGGGCCTCACCTTCATGTTAGTCACATCCCAAGAACATCTCCAGAGAGACCTTGCCAGCAATGGATGTGGGTGATGCCCAAGGTCATGCAAATAACAACAAATGGGACACATACCCAGGACCCTCCAACTCCAAAACCGTGTTCCCAACCAGCCTGCTTTATTCACACTACTTGTGATAATTCAAATTTTATTTGGTAATGCAAAGCTAGACAAGTAAGACATATACTAATTAAAGGGCTTTACAGAATCTAGCTTGGAAGAAGCCTGAAAGAACATTTAGTTCAAAAATCAATTATACGGAAAACATTTTTCAATATTTGAGTAAATTTCACAGTCTTTTCTTTCCTTCAAAATGCTTGCTTTCTCTCATTTCACTGTAAATTCAGGACATTTGTCCTTCTCTTATGATCTTTTTAGAACATAAAGATGCAAAGAATCTTTAACAATAATCTTGGTTACATAATAATATCACAATAAATCACAGTATGTATTGAGGGTCTAAGGCACAGAAAGTTAAATATCCTGCCCTAATATTTGCTGAGGTTTTCAGTGGTAAAGTTAGCATTGCTTTGGAAATGAAATCAGTAACTAATGATCACTTCAGACTCCCTTTCATCAGTAACATGAGAAACAGATGAAATTATTACCTGTGGCAACATGACGACCCATTCCAAATATGGCGTAAATGATGGCAGGAAACAGAGACCCGTATAAACCGAATACTGGGTGCACAGATGAAAGAATAGCAAAGGCCAGCCCTGTGAAGAAGACCTGGGTAATTAGGACCATCTTATACTTGCAAGACACAGCCCATTACAAAGTAGAATGGATATTGGTTTACTTAACATCAAAAGGAACCATAACTTAATTATTCTACTTGTTCAATGAGACAGAAGCATGATTGTCCTAAATAACAGAAAAGTCACTCGTTAGTTCCTATTAATATTTCACAGTTAAAAAACATTATTTTTGGATCACTACTTTTTCCCCTTGATTTCAGAGATGTCTACAAGAAAACACCAGCTCAGAGTGCCATCCTGGTAAAAGTGATAGCATCATAGCAAAATATCTCTGCACACACTTAGAGAAGCATTTTCACATGTATCATTTTATTTGCATAATAGCATCTGTGTGATAGGCAGGACTAGCAGCATTAGCACCAGTAGATGAGAAGCCTGATATGAAAGATGACTAAGTCTGAGCCCAAGGGATACACATTTCAAGGTGCATGGTTGGCTGGCTGACTGGACCACAGTGGCTGGGCTAATACATGAACCTATGCACTTCCCAACACAGGGCCCCAGCCTACTTCAGGGACAAGTTTCTTGGAATGGAAAAAAATCAACTTTGTTTATTCAAAGAGAAAGTAAGGAGTAACTCATAACTGCTCATTTGTATTCTCACAGACACTACTGCCCACATAATTTGTATGTGACATGCACATAGAAAATTTTCCTAGACATGTAAATGACCATTATTGGTTTCAGTGTAACCAAAATATACGTTTGTGAGCTCATTAAAGTGATCTTGTTTGTGGCTGGTTCTTGCTGGTTCTGATTAGTCCATTCAAGTCTGTGCAGTTTAATGATAGGCATCTGATCCGGCATAATGCACTTTACAAGGTTCAAAAAGACTTGAGGAAGGAAGAGGCATTAGAATCTAGATTACCTGAATATGAGGCACGTTAGAGAGCCTGGCAATCTGGTTCCAATATCAATAATTTCTACTGTTTAACTTTTACTGTTTTAAAATTAAGTTTAATTTCTTTTTAAATATATAAACTCTAGTTACATGTCAACTATTTTTTCAGTTAGTACAAGACATTTTAGGTATTATTAACATATATGAAAAATCTCCCAATGACCTTCTTTATTTTAAAAAATCCATCTGGGTTGCTCTCTACTGCCAATGTATTTCCAAGAATCTGGTGAAAATATATCAAAAGTGATTATAGAAGAGTCAGTGGCTGGGGCTGCTCTAGAACTTCACCCAGGCAGGATGAGACACAGCGATCCAGTTGTTGGGAAGGATGGTGTTAAGGTAAATATCCCCACCCCAACAAACAAGTACCTCCTCACATTTATAGTCTAAGCAACTTTGTAAAAAGTATAGTGTACATGACATAAGTCACATAGAAAGCTAGAACATAATTTTTTTCATCCATTTTCCAAATGAGTCACCTGATAAAAATTACCTATCAGAATGCCAAGTCTGGTATAATCACAAAAGAATGGTCTCTAAAAGACTCTGAAAGACACAATCTTTGAGACAACATGGGCTGTAGGTGTAGTAACAGTTATTAAATGCAGAGTAAAAGAGACTCCATATTCCCACATCAATAGCATCAGGAGTTCCAGGGCTTGTGAGCACTACTAAATTTCCAAGGGGCCCTGAGTGTGAAGCTGAACATACGCCACGAGCACCCTTTGCCCCTCTAACCTGGGCTGCAGGATGGCTTCCCAAGGCACAGCGCCTGGTGTCTGACCGAGAGGGACTGTGAAAGCCAGTAAGAAGCTCAGTCTCTGCGACCTAATAGGGTCTCCTACTTGTGGGACTGCTCCTACTATAATCTCGTGGCTGAGATCTCTAGATAGTGAATCACCACTGGTGAGAGAAAGCAGTTTTTCAGAGAGAAGATGATGTTTTATAACTGTAAAACATAATGGCTAGAAATTGAGTGATGTATCAGAAGTTGGGAATTGGTGTGGAATTACACAGAGAGCCACACTATTGGAGATTTTACATTTTGTTGGCCTAGGGACCTCACCTCTTTATTGTAAGGTCAGGCTGCTAAGACCCAGAGCCACTGGTTTTACTCCCCTCAGGCTTGAATATAAGCACAACAATATTTTATAGACTGAGTCTTTCATTACGGAGCTTCAAATGCTACCCAGAAAACTACAGCTGATACAACTCAATGGACCCACTATTCATTTATAATATGAATAATAATATGAATAATAATATAATTATGGAACCACTAAATCCATTTATAAATCTAATAATGAAAATTAATTTTAGATATGTGGACACACACACACACTTGCAAGGTCAGGGCTTATACATGGCATGGAATGTTTCTGGGCAGGTTACTGGCAGGCTGAACACCTTTGAGTATGTTATGGGTTCAACTGTGTCCCCCTGAAATTCATGCTTAAGTTCAAACCTCCAGCACCTCAGAATATGTCCTTACATGGAAATAGAGTTGTTGCTGATATACTTAGGTTAGATATGGTCATCTGGGAATAGGTGGGTCCCTAATCCAATATAACTGGTGCATTTATATAAAGAAATCCATGTGAAGAGACAGACAAGCACACCAAGGAATGACATGTGATAAGAAAGGCAGAGATCAGGTAATACAGCTACATGCCAAGAAACACCAAAGATCGCCAGCAAACCACCAGAAGCTGAGCAAGCGGCATGAACAGATTCTCCCTCAGAGCTCTCTGAAGGAACCAGTCCTGCTGACAGCCTGGTTTTGGACTTCCAGCCTCCAGAACTATAAAACAATAAATTCCTATTGTTTGAGCCTCCAGTTATGATAGTTTATTATGGTAACCCTAGAAAACACACAGGTGTCAGTTTCTGGAGGGACTGAAAGTAAGAGGTCATGAATGCTCACCTTCTGAAAAGGCTCAAAACACTTGTCCTTAGTGAATATTAAATAATGTTACAACCCCTGTAACTCCTAATTCATAATTTCTAAATCTATATAATACTGTTAAAATTTTATACCAAAAAATAGCATCTAAGCAATTAGTTCAGAAATAGTAAGGGTCTAGAGATTATGCTACTGAATGTGAAAGACAGTCTTTTGAAGAATGCTTACTCAAAACTCAAATTTAAGTTAAAGCCCCATCCAACTAGGGATTGTGTTTGACTGAAAGTATTGTTGGGACTCAGCATCTATAATTTTAAGGAAATAGAGCCTGTTGAACGTCTAAACGCCCATGTGAATAAAGATGGGTCAACCATCTGTGGAACTGTGGTCAGGTTTTCAAAGCTCTGTAGAACTGAGTTCCTATAAGAAGAAGTAGATTCAATTGTCGCATTAATATCTCTAATTTCTAGTAAACAAGAAAGAAATTATTTGCAAAAGCGTCAAAAAAGCTGAACCCAGGCTGGCCTGCCTCTGCAAAGCCCTTAAAGGTTTCTGGCCTCTGTTCCCAGCCTGCATCTAACCTGAGCTGCTGCTAGAGCATTCAGCACCTGGGGCACATTAGAAAATGGCACCCCCTGCTGGACAATCTACCCCCTTTACTTGTGATCAATGACTGAGGAAATGCCACTCAGAATCTAAGCACTGATAGCTTTCCTGTATTTTTTTGCAAAAACGGAAAGCGTGTAGTATGGTCAATTTCAGAAAAGGAATCATTTCTTTCTGTATTCAATTTGTTTTAAGCTGCTAAACAGAAAACAAACCACTTTTCAGTGCGAAATGTTGGACTCACAGGATGAGTTACTGCATTTGGCTAGTAAAAAAGGAACTCTAGGATTTGAGATATTTGTTTTAAAACCAAAGCTGAGATTCTTAGCCTAATAAGTCATACCACTTGATAAATTATAACATTATCCAAATAACAACCCCTCAATAAAGATACTTCCTATGAGTAAAAGTCAGCCAATGACAAAAACTTAATTCTTTCCTTTAAGTGCCTGGGGGCTGGGGGTGGAGATGACATAGTGATATATTGAAATATAGAGCATCAGAGGTATTTTTGTATGCATTTCAAAACTTACTCTGAGTCCACAACTGCTAAAGATAGAAGCACTTAAAAGTTCTCATTCCAAGGAATAAGGACTAAGTATATTCCAATAATTCCATGAAAGAGAAAGAATTTGGAATTTGGAGAAAATACTAACAGTAAGACCCATAGAACGGAAATGAAAGATTCAATCTTGTGCTGCATTTCCTGATCAGTGACTTAAGGCTCTTATGAGCAGCTTTTTCAATGAAAGAGCAGTTTGTATGAACACCAGATAAGGAAGGCAACATAAACCTGAGGTACTTGGCTAGGTTAACAATTAGGGACAAAACAAGGACAGCTACCTAATGGAATATGAATTTCATTTTCATATTAGGTGTTAGGCAATTCTGTTCCCCCTCCCCCTGCCTCCCTCTCACTCACTGCCTCCCTTCAATACCTCCTTCCCTCCCTTTTTCTGTTTTTAAAATAATCTCATTTTGTGTGATTCAAGAGATGGTGCTGGAAATAACTATAATCTCTTCACATTGGGACAGTGGGAAAATAAGAATATTGAGTCACTATAAATGGCCTGTCTGCTACACATTTCATTTCCTCTTCAAATGCAGACACATTTGTCCAGGCGTAAAGGCAAAATTGGAGCATTTATAGAACTAATAATGAAAATTAATTTTAGATATGTGGACACACACACATACTTGCAAAGTCAGGGCTCATACATGATGTGGAAGGTTTCTGGGCAGGTTACCGGCAGGCTGAACAAAGGGAATTTCTGTATGTCACACAGGACACCAACTTTTAGCTACTAGAGGGAAGCAAAGCCTAGACATGTCCTCAGTCCATACCTGGATTCTATTTGGAAAAACTTCTGCCTCCTTAGAAATCTAACTTGATTACTAACTACTGACTCCTACGTATTGCTGGGAATAATCATTTCTGAATTCTTGATAGAGTATATAACCTTCACAGAGCAGACAAAATGGACAAGTGCTCCGTGTTGCTCAAAGTCGCCCACCACAGCTTCAAGCTTCCTGAATTTCCCATAAGTTGGATTTCACTGAAAAGGAGACGTATGTGTAAATCTTAAAAGCCTAAGTATTTCTGTTCCTTCTCTACTCCTGTAGGATAAAATCCCTGTTTACAACATGGGAAGAGTGTCTCCTGCCTGCCTCCTGGCTGAACAGGTTATTAGGTCCTGTAATAGAACATTTGCAGTTTTTAGCCACCCGTCCATTCTCCCTCCCTTTGGTAGCAGCACACCAGGTCCCCATCAGGAAGTCACTCCCTCTGCCTAAAGTACATGGGCTGAGAAGAGGGAAGCTGAGCTGCATCCCAAGCTCCAAAGGTGGACACATAGTTCAGCCTGGCCAAATATAGATCTGCATTCCCTTCACCAGAGCATCTGATCTAGAGAAGGGCACAGGATGCATGTGTACTTAATGAAATTCCATTACACTTTTATTGGCATTGTTAGATGAATACAAAATTATATAAGAATCTATATCTAATAGTGTGTATTAAAATACCTTATGCACATCATCAGGAAAATGCAAATCAAAACTGCAACAAGATACTACTTCACACCAGTCAGAATGGCTAGTATCAAAAATACAAATAACAAGTGTTAGTGAGGATGTGGAGAAAAGGGAACCCACATACACTGTTGGTAGGAATGTAAATTGGTGCAGCCACTGTGACAAGCAGTATCGAGGTTTCTCTAAAAATTAAAACTAAAAATATCATACAACCCAGCAATTCCACTTCAGGGAATTTACCCAAAGAAACAAAATCATTAATTTGAAAATATATAGGCACCCCTATGTTTATTGCAGCAGTATTTACAATTATTACAAGGTATGGAAGCAACCCAAGTGTCCATCAGTAGATGAATGGATACAAAGATGTGGTACATATACATAATGGAATATTACTCAGCCATAATAAAGGAGGAGATCTGTCATTTGTGACCATGTGGATAGACCTAGAGGGTACCATGCTAAGTGAAATAAGTCAGAGAAATACAAATAAGTGAAATCTTACTTCTAATGGAATCTAAAAAATCAAACAAACAAACAAACAAACAAGAAATAGACCCACAAATACTAAAAACAGACTGTTGGTTACCATAGGGAAGGGGAATGATGGGATGGATGAAATATGTGAAGGTGATAAAGAGGTACAAACTTCAAACTATAAAATAAATAAGTCACAGGAACGGAAGTATAGCATAGAGAATATGAACCAATGATATTGTATTATTTTGGTATGGTAATGGGATAAAACACTTCATGTGGAGAGCATTTAGAAATGCATATAATTATTGCATTATGTTGTGCACATGAATCCAAGTATCACTATGTTGTGCACATGAATCCAGTATAATATTGGTTACCAACTATACTCCAATTAAAAAAAAGAGAGAGACAGGCAAATTTAAAAAATAAATAAACAAAATAGATTAGGAATAGAAAAAAACACAGCTATTTTAAAAATTACTATCATCTATTAATTTGAATTCAAGCAAAGCATATTGCTTTAACTGAAATAATATGATACTGGGATAATTTGAATATACACTCACTTGAATGATCACAAAAAAAGGTTTTAATTAAGCAAGTTGTTTGTTAAAGGTAAATCTAAAAATTTTTGAAAATTAAACAATAAAATACCTTATGTAGTAATTAATCATGAATATGACTTTAATGTCCATTGATACAGAGATAGTTATATTTGGGTACAATGGTATTATGGAATATCATGCTGCTGTTAAAAAGAATTAATTAATTAATGAAAAAATATTCATTCATCTGGAGACACGTGCATTATATATTATTAGATGCAACAAACAAGTGGCAGGCTGATTTTTTTTGTCTGATACTTTGTGTAAAAATCCAAAAAGGAAGCTTCTGATATTTTTTACACATCTTTAAACTTTTTCCATCTTGTACAATGAGTTCATAAAACTATACAATTTATACATTTTTAATAGATACTTTTTAAAGTAATCTGAACATTATCCTGAATGGTGTAGAAGCCATTAGGAGATTTTTTTTTTCTAATGGAAGCAAGGTGATGAGGTTTGCTTTTTAAGTGATCACTACACCAGTTACATGGGAGACACTCAAGATTGGCAGAAAGAACAGTTAGGAAGCTACTGTTGATATCCAGGTAGTGTCATTAGGGAAAGAAACAGCATTTCCCGAGGAAATATAGTTTCATCATGTATAGATAGGTGTTACATACACACACACACACACACACTTAAATCAGTTCTACAGGTTGTGCCTTTAGCACAGAACTGACTGGATGTGAGTGGGAATGACAGGACCTTATGAAAGACACCTAAAGTCCTGGTTAGGCCCAAAGAGACTGTCGAGTTAGAGTAAGAAGGTTGAAGACCTAGTTAACACCATAATTTGAGGAGGGAAGGGATTGAGAGGTGCTTAGGAAAAGAACTAGGAGGAAAGTGTATAACAAGCCAGAGCTAAGAGTCTGAGGCAATTCCCCAGAAATGGTGCTCAGAACAGAAAGGTCCTTTGAATTGGATAAGAGACAGGCCACTGGTGACACTAGAGAGAGCAATTCCTGGGAAATAGAGTGTGTAGGAACAAGTGGGAGCAAGTTAAGGAATGGATATGAGTGGAGCAAGAAGAGGCAGATATGCTAAATGTGAGAATGTGGGCAGACTGCGGTTTTAGGAGCTCCAAATCTTAACACATTTTAAAAGGCTTCCTACAAAAAGATAAAATTAGAGCAAAATGAGTTATAAAGGTTTACATTTTTTAGAATGAGAACCACACCATATTATCCATTTATAAAAGCTGACAAATTCCATGATCCAATTTACAGAAAAAAATTATGTAATTTTTTTATTATGTCTGGATCAGAGAGTTTGGATGGGGTCCCTCTTTGTAGCCAGGTCGCAAGAGACACAGGCAAGCAGAAGTGGACAACTGCTTGTAAGCAATAAACAGGTTTCTCCCACTTTATTTCTCCCTTTGACTGATTTCAGCTTCAATGGTGATTTGCCTTGGGCTGGGAAAATAATTTCTACCCAGAGTTACATATACCACTATAGTTCTTTTCCCTTACAAGTTTTGGCTGTATATTCTTTGAACACTTTCTCATATAACACTAATTTTTGTAATGTTTTCTACAGAGGGAGTAGAAAGATAATTTTGGCTTTCCTCTGGCAAATCAAACATTTCCAATACATCATTTCAGGTGTTCTTGGCCTTGCCTGTCTCTTGTAGCTCTGCAGGAGCTGTCTGACCTCATGCAGGGCAATCTGACAGCTCCTCTTTTTCTCATACCTTAAGGTTTCTCTGCTGACATTTGCTCGGGGATTCTGCTAATGCCCAGATTCATACATGCCAACTCAGAGGAGCACCGAAAGGGTGAGTCTTTGACCAAGAAGTGAGCAGGCTAGTGAATACAAATTTCCCCTATTCTCCCCACTGAAAGATGCAGGTGAGTTGATACTTTCTTTGGGGCCTGGTTTCAATGTCAGAGCCATCTGTTTCCCTAAGAGGCCCAACAACAGGTATGCTGAGGTTGTGTCTTCCTCCTTGTCCCTCACTCCTGCCCTCTCTCTGTATGTGCAGTCCCTAATGAAAAAATAACACATAAACCCTCTGACCCAGACTGTAATTTCTGGGGAATCAATTTAAGGTAGCATTGTTCATTTAAGTTTGTTTTTTATATTGATAGATTTGAAATTTTTATTTTAGCTTTATAACCAGTTAACAGTATTATGTAAAATTCAAATGGTAAAACTGAGAAAGCCTCAATTGAGATTCTTGATAGCTCTAAGATTTTAGGGCACTTCAAGTTTTCTTGGGTAGAGACTTAAATATTACTTGAGAACTGCCAACATTGATTAGCCAGTTTCTTGACAATGTCCTTGTTACACTACCACCGAATGAGTTGTATTTGATCTCTGTCAATGCCAGCCATTTGTGGCAACTGCCTCTTCTCTCAAAAGTTATCTGTAGCTACTCCAATGCCATCAGACCTAACAGGCATGACCCAAAGGAAGTTACGTTAGGAAGAGACAGTGTTCTTAATCTGTCATTAATATATCTTACTTTAGAAATTTTACAAAAATACATGAGCACGTAAAGACATCTGGCCCTGCTGTACAACACAAAGAAGACAAGTAGTGATTTTACAGCATCTTACTATGCTGATGAACAGTGACTGTGAAGGGGTATGTGGGGCAGACTTGGTGAAGGGGGGAGCCTAGTAAACATAATGTTCTTCATGTAATTGTAGATTAATGGTACCAAAATAAAAAAAAATAAAAAATAAAAGACATCTGGCCCTGGAAGAGGCACCTGCAAATGGAGATTCAGGATTGGACAGGATGGGCAATGGGCATGTGAATACAAATGTGATGTGTTTCATTCATGAATTACAAAGGGCAATGGGAGAACAATTCCCCTCCAGTTGAGGCCAGTATTGGGAGATAATGCCCTTGAGTGTGACAGCCAGCTTTTAAGAAAGGCAAACAGGTAAAAAGAATCTCTTTTGAACCCTTTGAAAATGCAGATTTTATTCCCTAATAGGGGTTCTTGTGGTTGCAATGGTAAAGGCTGGCCAGGGAGCTTTCACTGCAAGTACAAGCCAGGGAAGGGGACATACGCTGCCGGGTTACAAGCAAAGAAAGGAATGGAGAGATGATTGAGAAAGGGCCTGATTCATGGCATGACCAAGGATGACAGGCACCACAGGCAAGCGTGCAAGTATGAACTCAAATACACATGACATATGCCCTTTCTTTGTTTCTTCATATTGTATTTACTATGGTCTCTGACAGCCTCTTAATAGGAAGAGGAAGACTACAGTAGTGGTCCCTGGTTTTCCTGGACGTGAAGTAGATCAATTTGAAGGACTTTCTCCTTGCCACATCCATCTTCTAATATTTCTTTTTTATTAAAGTATCACTGATATACAATCTTATGATGGTTTCACATAAAGAACACAGTGGTTTCAATATTCACCTATATCATCAAGTCCTCGTCCCCTCTACTGCGGTCACTGTCTATCAATGTAGTAAGATGCTATAGAGTCATTACGTGTCTTCTCTGTGCTGTACTGCCTTCCTCCTGACCTATCAATACTGTGACTGGGAATTACAGTGCCCCTTAATCCCCTTCTCCATCTTTTAATATTTTTAATAAAAAGATGTTACTGAACTACATTCAAAATCGTAATTTTCAGAGAAAAAAAGAAGTAATCCCTTTGCTTTAGTGACATAAAGATATAAGTAAACATCAGACTATACATGTAAGGTTTTATCACTTTACAGGCTATGATTGTTTAAATTATTTCAAAAATGGATTATATACAGCCATCATGCTCTGGAAGGGTTAATTTGCTACTTAAAGATAATCTGGCTCCTTCCAGAGAGGATCTGTCAGCTCACCAGCTTCAAGTGGCTAAGTGTGCAGAACAAATACTAAGGCCTTTATGGAAATGAGGAAAAGCTGAGCAGAGGAAAGGCACACTTCGCTGATCTCTGACTCAAGAGTGCTGGTCCACCACACACATAGCTGCAGTCCAGGCTGACACCCCCTTCTCACACAAGGCATCCTTAAAGAAGGAGGCAGCTTGGCACACAAGATCATACCAAAGCAATAATTATGCTTCTCTGCCAGTGCCATCTTCCATTAATAATCCCAGTTTACACACAATAAGCTAACTGGGAATGATCATGGACTCATGGGACACACAGAGTTGTTAAAATGTTCTTTTATTCAGTCATGAATGTAAGTGCTAGAGACCCAAACAGAATGATGCAATGGGTCTAAAATGCAAACTAGACTATTTGGCATCTCTTCCCATTCTTTTTTGAATTTGCTTGCTTTCTGTTTCTGTTTTTTAACTGGGTAAGCGGGGAAGTAAAGGAAAATGGGAGAGAGATGGAATTTGCACACATTCATGCATAGAGTATCCACAGATGTTAAGTGGTAACCGGCTAGCAACTGATGCCAGTAATAGCCTAAGTAAAATTAAAAGTACACATCCTTAGAAAATTTGGGAGGTTGCCCTTGATGTTTTGTAAGATGCCTAGAATTTGTCTAACTTAATTGTTTGGAAGATTTCTTGCAAACTGATATTTCCCATCTTCTTACCTTCCTCTGATCTTCAAGTATCAGAGCTAAAACCCAGAGGCAGCAAAACATCTACTTAGAATTAAACACCTATTATGAGCCAGGCACTTGAATACATCAGTTACTTTGACATAAAAACCCCCACCCTAGTGAAGCTTACATTCCCATGGGAAATAGAAGATGATGACGATCATAGCACTAAGGTAACAGCATTAGTTGAACACTTCTTAGTAATGGATTCTGCTGTGAGCACTTTATTTTCTCTCATTTAATCACCAAGCACCTCTACATACTAGGTATTAAGGTTCCCATTGTACATACAGTATTGTTAGGTAGAAAGACAGACCTGAGCAGCCCGCACAGGGGAAGATAAAGTTCAAGGAAAAAACTGCCCAAAACTCTGCCCAGGTAGAGGGTCCCACGTGAAGACAACAAAGACTTTGTAGGGAGATGACTTGTCTACTAGAACCAGGCCAAACTGGTCCCAACCTGATTCCAGTGTGGGTACAATCAAAAGAAATCAAGAACTGCCCAAAACATACCTCATCACAGGAAAGGACATGCGCATTGAGCAGGATGGTTATATAGATGGAACTGTCAATCAAATAACCCCACCTTGTCAATCAAAGAAGTACCTCTTAGCCGAAATGCAATATAGAGGCCCCCTGCCTAAAAGATGAAGGCCTTTGTCTACCTTGACTCTGGCCCTCTCCTCCCTTGGAGTGTATTCAAATGAAACTTCCACTCTGCCTCACTATTGTGTCTCTGCCTTTCAATTCTTTGTTGTGGACAATAACTGAGGAGAGGAAATTCAACCTGTAACAGTAAGACAATCTCATAGCAGCTAAAGAACTTGCCCTAGTGATAAAGCTGGAATTCAAACCTAATGTCTTTCTGACAGTTATTCTACATGTAATTATAGCCATTTACTAAGTACTCAAACCACTTTCAATGCCATGGGAACATGAGACATGAACTCCATGGTCCTTGCCCGAAAAAACATTATCCAACATTAAACAATGATACGTACTGTTTATACAATGATCCATATGGTCAAAGATCAGAGAAGGCAGAAAAAATACTGGAAGACAGAATCACAGAAAGCTTTATTGGAAGAAAAAAAATGAAGTAGGCATTGAAAGATAGAATTTTTACAAGTTTTTTCCCATAAATTGCCACATTCCTGAAGAGTTGTGAAGCATTTTGTTTGGTATATTTGATTTTGTCAGGAAGAATATTTTCCGGGGCTCTCTTGTTCAGTTTCACATTTTTGCTTTCTAAGCGCTGTTCTTTTATCCTGGGAATGCTGTTCACATGTACATTTTACCCTGTCAACCACACCTTCCTTACAACTCTTATCCATGGACTATGTCTTCTCATTCCTCTTTGCTAGCTCCTCAGCCACTTCAAAGTTAGAGTTTCCCAAAGTCCCTCCATTCTGACTCCTCTTTTTCCTCTTTTTATTCTAAAAATGAATCATGAACTTTCCTATCCAATCTCATGACCATAACCAGCAATGTTATCTCTTAATAATATCTCTCCTAAACTCCAGACCAAATGGACATCAATTAGATTTCCCACAGGCATTCACTTAACAAATCCAAAATGAAAATTGTTTATTCTGATCCCTTGTACTACCAATCCCTCCTCAACAACAAAATGCGCGTGTTTTGTTAAAAACAAAACAAAACAAACACTGGTATTCCTTGTTGATTTATGCCTTATCTTAGAAAACGGCATCACCACCCACCAGTCATTCAATTTAGAAGCCTGGAAGTTATCAAAAATTCTTTCTCTTTTTCACCCTGACACAGTGCACACTGATCAAACTATCTGTTCCATTTAATACTGGTGTCCTCTGTCCCTCTCTATTTTTACTGACACTACTTCTGTCTTTTTTCAGATCACAACACTTTCTTTCCTGAATGGAAATTCTCCTTACTAGTCTTTCCTCACTAGTGTCTTGCAAGTATGTAATATAAGCTGCTGCCAGAGTAATTACTCAGTAACACAAACCTTTGTCACCCTGTATCCCTCAAGACCCACTACTTCTCTCCATCACCTTGGAAAATAAGCCCAAACACCTTTTCCATGCCATCCAAGCCTTTTATGATCGAGGCTCTGTTAACCTCTCCAACTACAAACCCCACCAAATTAGATTACTGATGAGTATTTGAACAATGTTCTTTTAATTCTTCTTACCATTGCATATATTTTTCTTCTGTCTATATTGCCCTTCATCTGAGGACTACCTGTGAAACTCTAATTCAGCCTCAAAGATACAGTTTAATTATAATTTCCTTTTGAAACCTTCCCTAACTCCCAACCAGGAAGAGTTGATTACATTAACAATGCTGTTACTGTACCTTGTATATTCTTCACTTGTACCACCTACCAAAATTATTATAATTATTTGCTTTGTGTCAAGGTCTCCAATTAGACTGTGAGATCTATTGTTAAGGAAGATAATCAAGATTACTTTCATTTACAAGCAAACTATTATGTGTCAAGCAGAGTTCTGAGACCTCTTTCACAGGGCTCTGGTAAACACAGAAAAGGCCCTAAGAATGGAATGATACATTTACCCAGAGCAATAGGAGTATCAGGAGAGAAACAAAGGGTCAAAGGCAAAGAAAGGTAGTGATTAGCAGGTGGATGCAGGCATAAGTAAGATCAAGTGTTCAAGAAGACTATAAATAGGTCAGGAAATGAGGTTAATAAGCAGTTCACTGCAGAGGTCAGTACCACCCCAAGGGTGCTGGTAATGGTTTTTTAGGAGGCGCTAATCCCATAGGGCAGAGCACGTCTGGGAACTTCAGGACTTCTCATATGTCCTGACATTCTTTCCCCTTAACCAGCCTAGTTGAACAGGAATTGCCTCATAGCATATCTCAGTGCATCTTGAGGACCAACTTTCCATAATGCTCCTCTGGACCTCACACTGGGCCCAGGGCAGCAGACCATCAGAACTCTCCTCCCCACTTTACATGGCTGCTGGCTAAAAGCTTTCCTTTCCTTATTTCTCTTTCCCAGCCAGGTGCATCTTCTCACTGCCCCATGGGCTCAGGTCCACCTAGCAAAATTTGAGGCCTGCTCATACACTAGATACAAAATTAAGAAAGAGTATGAGAACTATCCATGCTGCTGGCTCCCTAGACTATAACTCAGTCCCTTTTTAGCCAGAATCTTGGACCCAGTTTCTAATCCAGAGTTGCTCCTACACTTTGCTTGAGCTTCTGACATTTTATCCCCCAGTTTTACCCTTTTTGTCCTGGTCCATTGGTTGACTCCCACATGCTAAACTTTACACTCACCAGGCTGAGTTTTTATGTCTTCCTAGCCTCCCTGAACTTGACCTCAGTCCTACCTTCTCAAATGTCTTGATTCTACCCACTGCTCTCCCATTAAAGTGCCACAACAGCTCAAGCAACAGAGCAGTTCTCAGACTCCTTCTGTCCTCCACCTCCCACCTCCCCCATCCGAGAGGATGGCTGCTAACTGGACAGGTCAAAGTTGAACACTATGGAGAGGGCACATTTCTTGATGGGAAAAGGCCACGTCCACACACATACATTTTCCTCGCTTCTAGGGATGTTTCTTCATCCAGGCTTACTGATATGATAAAAAAAAAGAAGAAGAAGAAAATACCAGTGCCTGCCTCAAGGTAAGCTTTGGTATGTCTCTTATGTCTCTCTCTTTCTCTTTCACAGCACATCCAAACCTTAGCTTTACCAGGAAGAAAGAAGCACCTCTTTGACCTCAGGTCCAAGCTGTTTTGCTCCACTCCAGCTTTGCCAGAATTACGCCTTAAACACTAACTCAGCCACATGCAGGACATTCCCTAAATGTTGGAACTCCCTAAATGTTACATGTGTGTGTAGTTCCCTTGAGGTCTTCTCAAGAGAAAGAGTGATTAGCAGGACTTAATTTCTTAAAATCCCATCTCACATAATACCACATGCCTGTAGCTAAGCAAGTCTTGCCAACCTTTTAAGCCTTCCACTTTTTTCTTTATATTGATCCAACTTTAACACCAAATATTCATTTCATGTTATGTTATATAGATGGGGTTGTACCACTCTTCATGTCCCTTAATAAAAACACAGAATTCTTTGGCAGCTCCCAAGGTTATACAACCTATTCAAGGCAGAAAGTGGCTGAAACAAATACTCTACAAACTTTCATTAAGAAAATGTTTCAATCCTAATGTACCCAGACCAGATTGATATCTTCAAGGCTGAAATAACAAGATCAGATTCTCATATACTTTTGTACAAAATTCTAAGGAAGGAAAAATTAATAAGGCCCTTGTGGGCTGGGGTGTTGTCTTATATTTCTCTGTCTCTTTTCAAGAACATGGAAAAATACTGTATATTCTTTCAGGCATTTTTTAAAAATAGAAATGAATAAAGAGCTCTAGGAAGACAGATTAGTATTCTTGAAAACAAAATAATTTGGTAGCAGTAGGCACTTCCAAAAATTACACATAAGAAATCAAGCCCAAACTGTATGGGTAGTGATGAAACTTAATTCCCTCTGGCAACTGGTTTGTGGTGGTCTCAGCATTATTATTAGCAAACCGCAGTGTAATCAGCTATCTGGTTCACAGCCTCAGAGGCTCCAGGTTACATAATATTCCAAGAGGGTCTCCCAGGGTAACTTCACATATATGCAAGAGACCCAACTGTGTGAAAACAAAATTCCTATAGACACACATTCTCTAGGTTCACAGACAAGTATTGTTAACCAAAGACCAGTGGTTCTAGTCACTGGCAGCGTTAAGGCAAATTATATCATGCTTTCATCCTGTACCTTCTTATATAGGTGAGATCTCACAAGAATGAGAATAAAGAATTAATATGATCAAGAAGCTTCAGGACCAACACATTTATGAGCTTAAATATTAGAGGCAGTAAGAGATTGAAAATTTACATGGGGCAAGTAGCCACCAAAAGTTAAGTGGGAATAAGAAAGCTCCATCCCATGATCTCGAATATGATCTGCCACTGTCAACAAACACTGCAGTACCCACCAGGTGCCAAGCAATTTGAGGGGAGCTGAAAGGGTTTCACAGGACTCTGGACCTTCATTGTTAAAACAAGGATGATTGTTCACCCTAAGGCTGTGAATAGCCCCTGCCCTCAAGGAACTTACAGCTCAGGAGAAAAATCAAATATAAATCAAAAACAAATGCAGTAATTAGGTGGTGGCACCATGGGAAACGAAACAGGCATCAAGCACTGTCTGAAATCCTCCACATCTCATTCCTAGCTGCTCTTTGTACTTCATTGTTTTTTCATTAGTTGAAGAAGCTCAGGCCCACAACATAAAGTGATTTTCCCTAAATTCCCCAGAGATTCTGACTTAATTGGTCTAGGGTTTGGGCATGGGTATTTTTTTAAGTGCCAAAAGAGATTCTAATATGCAGCCAAGTTTGAGAACTACTAAGCTAAACCCAGCCCTGAAATAAGCTAAGATATAATCAGGTGAAGGGGACAAAGGGAAAAGAATTACCCATTTAAGAGGAAGCAGTGTGTACAACTGTCCTGAGGCAAAACAAGCTCCTATAGAACAAATGAGCAATTCAGTGTAGCCATAACATAAGATGAATGTAAGAAGAGATGTGGCTGGAAAGGAAGGTGAATCCAGATAGTGAAGGGCCTTACGAACATTTTCAAAAGTCCAATCCTGTGTAATAATAGGACAGTTGGCAAAATATTTAGAGCCATATTTGCCTCTAAATAATGTTTGCTTTTATATTAAATACCTTGTCCTTCTGAATGCTTTGATGGATTTGGAGAATCAAGGTGTCCTTGAGCTGAGTTTGAGAACATCCTGCTCTAGATCTGAGGAGCATGAATGACAGGAGTGAAGTGGTAGTGATATAAAAGGATAAGTAAGAACAAAAAGGTACCCTACAGTATGGGAGAATATATTCATAAATGACAGATCCAATAAAGGGCTGACATCCAAAATATATAAAGAGCTCACACACCTCAACAAACAAGAAGTAAATAATCCAATTAAAAAATGGGCAGAGGAGCTGAACAGACAGTTTTCCAAAGAAGAAATTCAGATGGCCAACAGACACATGAAAAGTTGCTCCACATCGCTAGTCATCAGAGAAATGCAAATTAAAACCACAATGAGATATCACCTCACACCAGTAAGGATGGCCACCATCTGAAAGACAAACAACAACAAATGTTGGCAAGGTTGCAGAGAAAGGGGAACCCTCCTATACTGCTGGTGGGAATGTAAATTAGTTCAACCATTGTGGAAAGCAGTATGGAGGTTCCTCAAAAAGCTCAAAATAGGAATACCATTTGACTCAGGAATTCCACTTCTAGGAATTTACCCTAAGAATGCAGCAGCCCAGTTTGAAAAAGACAAATGCACCCCTATGTTTATCGCAGCACTATTTACAATAGCCAAAAATGGAAGCAACCTAAGTGTCCATCAGTAGATGAATAGATAAAGAAGAGGTGGTACATATATACAATGGAATATTATTCAGCCATAAGAAGAAAACAAATCCTACCATTTGCAACAGCATGGATGGAGCTAGAGGGTATTATGCTCAGGAGCATTAAGCCAGGCAGAGAAAGACAAGTACCAAAAGATTTCATTCATATGTGTATAAGTATAAGAACAAAGAAAAACTGAGTAGATAGGGATGACTTTCAGCATAGTTAAGAAGAGAGGAGAAGGACTGATTCTGAGACAGAATATGACGTGTTAACTTTCAAATATGTCCCTGGGAGATGTTCAGATGGTGTCCAACAGGCAGCTTCATATTTATATCTATAAGTAGGAAGAGAAAATTGGGCTAGAAATAAATTTTTACAGTTCACCAGCAGAAAATGGCCATTGACAGCAGGGAAACAGATTAAGTCCTGAAAAACAAAATGTATATAAAGAATAGATGATCAAGAACAAACAAGATACAGGGCTGGGCGTGGTAAGGATTAGAGATGCATCTACTCTGAGGGAGGCGAGCAGAGCCGAGACAAAAGGAGCAAACCAAATGAAGATGAGCTGGCCTGGTTTCAGCTTCATAGTGCTCTTTCTCTTTTATTTTCCCCTAGCTTCAGTAAAACCTCATCCAAACATTTTATCCTTGTGTCATCTCTGCCACATAGTCAAAGCTGTTGTTTGCTGATATTCAGGCCTGTATTAAAGCACATCTGTCCTCTTTCTCTCATCTCAAGCGCATCTAGCAGGGCCAGTGAGAGGCTCCCCCTCTCACTCTGAAAGAGCAGGAGCTCTGCCATAGGTAATTCCCACTAGAAGAGCCCTCCTCAGCTCTCAACTAGAATCTCTGAGTTTTATTTTCTCAAGGAAGGTAAACGTCACCACAGGAATGGGCAGCCTGAGGTGCTGATGTGAAGGGAGGCTCGGGCGTTCTGCTGGTCAGAGTCAACCCAGTCCCACTCAGGTTGTATGTCTATTATTCTAAGCAAACCAGGGAACAGAAGTCAGTAGCAGTGAGAGATGGAGCCTGGAAGATTTAGGTTTGAATCCCTCTTAGCAGTACTGCAATTGTGGGTAAGTCACCAAATTTCTTTTCTCATCAACATATAAAGTATAATTATATCTATCTTCCTGGGGTTTGTAGAATTAGAAACAATTTATGTAACACATTTAAATTGTAATAACACTCAGATACGTAGTTAAGGTCACTAGACATAATTCAACTTAAACCTAATTAAGCAATGAAAAAAGTGTGTTTGCACATGCAAGTCAAGAGTGTACTAGCTGTCATCAGGACTGTTTTCTCTGCTATGCCCTTTCCTGGGCTGGCTTCCTGATCAGGCTGTGGAGGTCCTGGGAAGTAACAGAGGTGCATCATCCTTAACTGCGAGGAGTCCCAGCACAAAGGAAGCTCTCTCCTCCTGAAACATCCCACCCATGCCCCGGGATCCAGACTGATTGCACCACTCAGATCATTTGTATTGCCATTACCATTTTAAAACGAAAAAAAAACATCTTGTTGTATAGTAAATCCATACTCTTGTGTCTAGGGACAATCTCCTCCCTGAAGAAGTCACCAGTCAGGTGCATAGAACTGTACTAATTATCAAGACTTGAGCCACAAGCCTTCACCTGGACCAATAACTGTGTCTGGATCCAGCTCTCAGCATGGCTGCACAAAGGCATCTGGGACAACAGAGAAAAGAAGAAACACAATGTCTGGGAACTACTCCCAGGAAATCTGATAATCGCTCAATGATGGAACCCTGGTACGTGTATTCTTTTAAGCCCCAAAGTGGTGCCAATGGATCTAAAGGTTGAGAATCCTGGTCAAGAGTGACTCAGCCCACTGACCAGCCTGGACTCCATCACGAAAGTCAGAATTGGAACCTCAGCTAAACCACATATACTAAAAATGGAAGGTAGGTTGTCCCCCACTTAAAATCCAGGTATGGTTACTAAAAGAAGCAGGGATGACTCCTATCTGACAAGAACAGACATCTAACACTAAGAAGGCTAAACACCTTATAGTCACACATACTGTCAATCTATTTTGTTGCAAACCTTGCCAAGTTCCTGACACCCTAAAAACACCCTAAAAAGGAAGGTCATGGTTCTCCCATATGAACAGCCCTAAATGTTAGGGACCATTATTCTAAGTGCAGAAATACATAAATGGCCCTAAAAAATACAAGTCACCATTATTTTTCATTTAAGGAAAATAAGAAAGAAATTACAAGTGCTGAATGAAGCCTGCAGCTAGAGTGAGAGGATAGGTCATAGGATGAGGGGAAATGGAGAAGAATGGAAAAGCCAGCAGTGTCCCCAGCTCCTGGGTCTATTTTTATGGGGGTCATGGCAGGTATACTTTAGACTTATTTAGCAATATTTAGCTGCTATTGTTCCTGGAGAAGAGAAAAGTTACTAGCAGGAAGATATAATGATTAAGGGGGTTAGGTTAGAGATACATAGCTAATGGTAGGATTCTTTATCCTCAAGGCTGAGACCATGCAGGGAAAAATTCCCAGACAAGCCTTTAATCTTCCCAATGCAGTATGCTTCAGGAATTTCCACTTATTGTTCCACATGTCAGTAAGCTGCCCTCAGGAGTGCAATGAAGCTCAGCTTCCACACATATGTTTTGGTGCCAGTAATGCCACATATTCTCCATAATTATAAGAAACATTCATCTTTTGTCTGCGTCCCAAAACACTGTGGTTTGAACATCAGGCAACCCTATGGCAGCATAAAATTTTCATGGTTTGGAAACAAAAATCCTAGGTGATCCCTTGGAATGCAAGGCAAAACATTCTCATATTCCTCCTCAGCGGATTAGCTTCTTACATGGCAAGCCATGCATTTTAGTTCTCTGCCCTGTCTCAGCGCTTGAGTTTTCAGGTTGCAAACAAAGAAACTATTTCCTGCTGGTGCTCATCCAGCCTAGAATGTGAACCAAATACTCTAGAGTAAACACTGCTTAGCTTGCCAACCATGTTAGTGATGTGTATTGAGTCAATGGCATTCTCTACAGTGTTTGCCCATCTTCAAAATATATTCTGTACATAGGCCCTACAAGATGTCAAAGAGTATTGTGGCAGATGCCAATTATAATGGCTCTTACCTGACGTTAATTATATGAGTTTTCGATTTTTTTAATGTTTTAAAAAACACAAAAGATTTTTAAGAATTTAACATGGTGAAAGGGTAATCTGAAGTTTCTCTTTCTTTGAAATGAGTACATCTCTACTTAAATGTATTTACTTTGAGGAGGGAAAATCACCCCTTTGGCAGTCCTGAAAAGCCTATGGACTCCCTCCAAGAATACTTCTTTAAAATAAATAACAGAAAATACATAGGATTATAAAGAAATGAAGTATATTAGAATACATAAGTACAGGTTCACAGAGCAAAAGGTTCTGTGAATCTGTTAAGAACCTAATCCTAAGTAATCTCTCCATAAAGTTTTTATTTAAGGA
This sequence comes from Manis javanica, assembly GCF_040802235.1. NCBI lineage: Eukaryota > Metazoa > Chordata > Mammalia > Pholidota > Manidae > Manis > Manis javanica. The sequence continues at coordinate 176,644,105 of NC_133157.1, read as the reverse complement.
TGAGTTCAAGGCATTTCAACAAAACATGTAGAAAGTGTCTCAGCAGGGGAAAAAAACTGAGGCATTGATAGGGTTAGGCAGGGAATGGCAGGAGCAGCAGGAAGGGTGAAGTGTTTATGCTGGTGTCCAGGACTGTGGCAAAATGCAAAATTCACATCCTACCCGAAGCAAGTAGGTTCTATGAATGTCCAGCAGATTTTTGACACATGGGAATGTGGTCCTTGTGTGGCCATGTATTCTCCTTTTTCAAGAGAAGCCAGGCATCTGGATATTAATATGAACTATTTGTATTTGTTAATGTTGGCTAGAGAAAAAAACTAACACTGCTTGGGACAAAGGAAACATGCCTTTCACCGATTTGTTTGGAGGGCAGCAAGCTTTTAACTTCAGGAAACTAAGAGGAATTGGGAGAACTACTCATATTTTTTAATGTATTTCTTACTATCAGTGCCTTTATTGCATTTATTTTTAAACCCTAAGAATTAATTTAAATTTAATTTCCTTTTCAAAGAGGCAGCATGCTACCACAGAATAATTAGAGGTTTGGGGAGCTAAATGGTTTTTAGTTCTTCCAACAAACGTTTATTGAAAACCTACTTCTATGTGCCAAGCAATATGCAAGTTGGTAAGAATATAAAGATTAAAACATTGACTTTGTTTTCAGAGTGTACAGACCAGTGTGGAGAAAGTTAGACAAAAAGATTATAATACATTCTGTTAAGGCCTGTCACAGAGATATGTAAGAAGTAGGAGGAAAGTAAGTGGGGAAAAAAACAGACATCTTACCAGAAGATTGGGAGGGATTCTCAGAGGAGAGATCTCTTCATGTAGACCTTTGTAACAAGGGGCTCAGATTATTAGTGATCTAATAATAAAGATTATTCTGAAGAAATAGGCTTTTACCGTAGAGGAACTAGAGGGTCACTGAAGAATTCTGAACACGGAAGTGGTATGCTCAGTTTCACACAGTCATTCTGGCTGCAGTATGGAATATGGCCTACAGGAGGAGACAGACGATGATATCAACAGTTCAGACAATGAACTGAGCTGGACAGTGAACGGCAGGGGGCATGAAATAGGACTTCTTGCTCGGAAAGATATTTAGGGAATAGAAACAATAAAACCTGATGGCTGATTGTATGCTAGTGGGTAGGGTGGCTAAAGAGAGGAAAGAGTAGAGAATGACTCTTGAGACTGTAAGAAGCAGTCTAGTATAAAGGGGCATTTTATACTACTTGGAGCCAGACTACTTGAGTTCAAATTCTAACTCTTCCACTCATTTGCTGTGTAACTTTAAGGAAACTATTTATTGTCTCTGAGTCTTAATTTTGTGAATATGTCAAATGTTCTTACAACAGTGTTTACATTTGTTCCTGAAAATTACTGTGATTATTATTATTATTATTATAATCCTAGTTAGGATGGTGGTACCATTCAGTTTGTCTTAGAAGACTAAATACTGCATTTGAAGTGCTTTTAGAAGTTGCTAGGTGTGCATAAATATTTGCAACATTTTATTAGCACAGTGTTGGTAGTTTCAACTTCTTATGAAGATGAAATAGCCTAGGTGACTTTGGACAAGAACCAAGGTCTGAGTCTCCAGGACAGTGATGTTTAATAGGAGATACAGTAAGAGGAAAAATCTGCAGAAGCTCATGAGAAGAGAAGGCCAGAGAGATAGTAGGAGAAAAACAAAAGAGCAGTGACTAAATATCGAAAGAAGAAAGAGTACAGTCAACACAGAAAATGCTGTAGACGAGACAAGGATGGTGATAACTGACAAGCATCTATATTTAACAACTGGGGAAGTACTTAATAAGGTAATTTAAAATGGTTCCTTGCTATTTGCTATAGAAAAGAGACATTAGTTTCTATTATTCTTCTTAATTTTATATGTATTTCTAGAGAAACAAAATGAAAAACTACTTAATTGAACCATATAATTTTCCATATTTGTTGGTCAAAAAAATGTTGATTTCAATGATTTTATATAAACCAACTATGCTGAGAAGCTGAAACACTGCTTCAAAGATTGGTAGAGTAAAAACAAGTACTGGTGCTTATTATTTGTGTTACGATGCAAGAGCAAATATGACCCCTTGTTTCTTCTGATTGTCCTAAAGAAATTGAGCCGATAATGACTGCAAATACTGTCTTCACACAAATAGAAGGCAATGACATCTAAAAATACCCTCCTCACTCTATATTCTACTTATTTTCCTTGTCAGTTTCTCTTTGAGTCTAAAAACTGCAGAGATGAAATCTCCATGCAACAGTAATTTGAAAGGAAGAATATTCATACCTTTCCAAAGAAATGTGTTCTATTACTAATAACATTGGTATTATGACAAAGTCTAGTTATTTTGGCCGTGTTGAGTATAAAGTATAAAATGTTAAGAGTGTTGGCTTTGGATTCAAGTCCTGACTCTACCACTTATCAGATATGAGGTCCAGGGACAACTACTGACCTTTCTAAGTCTCCATGTTCTCTCAAGGAAAATGGCTGCTGTCTCTTGGGATTTTATTAGAATAGGGCAGATAAATTATATAAGGGGGTTACTACAATGCACCTTGCAACAAATGGTGGTTTATGGTATTTCACTTTTTCTCTCTCTGTAGTAGGCAAGCATGAGGAAATTCGAGAGAATTTTTATAAAATAAGTATTTTTAGAAGAATTCGTCTTTCATTTACCAACAAAAACTTTTAAATCTTTTCTAGTGGTGCAGCCTCATCCAATCTCTGGTAGGCTTCCCAGAGAACCGGCAGCCCGATCCATAACATTCCAAGACACAAGGGCTGAGTAAGCTTAGTGCTTCTCATCATTTGGAGGTTGGCTAATGTGTTTCTTCACAACCAATGAAACATGGCTCATAAAACAAAATCCCTCAAAATCTATACCTTGATGAGAGCTATACAATTAACGACCAAAGACTTACACATAAGTGTAATCACTAATGATGAATCACCGGCATTTTTATTATATCCCCAAATTTCCTTATTAACCCTATATTTTACAAAAATAAAAACACTTTATTCTATTTTTTAAATCTATTTATCTTTCACTATAAGTTAAGGCTAAATAAATTTGTAAAATGTCTGAAAACTATCCTGCAAAAAAACCCTCATAAGTTCTTCACCTAAGTTTCAAAGTATACGGTAGTGGCTCATTTTGAATTTAAAATGGAATACAAACAAGACTGAAAATGCCCTAACCTGCTATTTACTTTGCATTTTTATGAAAGATTACTATGCTTTGCTATTGGCAAAATGGTCATTAAAAATGTAATATAAGACTATTCAGGGAAATGAAATCCCATAAAGTATGATAGTATTATGGATCTTAAAGTAAAGCCACCAGTGCAGATGTTCCTAATCATACTAAAAACATAAATACACAAACCAGTTTGTTCCAGCTACAGAATAATTCAATTAAAAGAGTGCTTATAATTTAACAGTATGAATAATGGGTCAAACCAGGGAGGTAGTGAAACTGCAAGGAAATACAAATCTACAGAATCTATGCCAACAAAAGTATTCCAAATTCTCAAGGCTGAGAAATCAGTTCCTTTGTTACAGGTAAGAAATTAGACCTGAACTAGTAAAAAAAAAAAAAAGCAATGAATATACCTTTAAAACACACACACACACACACACACACACACACGCATGCATGAACGATAGTTAACTAACAGCTTTCACCAAGAGAAACACCTATCTAAATACAGTATATTATTTAGAATCTGCTTTAGGAAAGTTAAAATCAGACTTTTCATCAGTTTAATTTCTTATTGAGAAACAAATACAGTATGTAATGTGATACAGGATAAATCGGCATGCACCGTAAAACATAAGCTCTAAGGACATACAGGATTCTCTTTGCAAATAATGATCTTGGCAAAGAGCCTCCTTTATGTACAGCAAGCTCTGTTCCTTGCTTTAGCAACTCTCAAGGCTACAACAGGTAATTGTGTGCTGCTAATTAGGTTTATAAACAATGTATTCAAGCCAAGAGATATTTTATAGCTTGATTCAGCAAAAGTAGGAAACTATCAGCAAGGTCAAGCTATAGAAACTCATTTCCTTACAATTACTGATCTTTTATTCTAATATAGCAAGAATTCTAACATTGCAAATATGTAATGCCATTCAAAAATAGGTTTAGTGCTTAACAGCTATCAGAAAATAACAACAACAAAAAAGACAATCAGAAAAACTTTTGTATACAGATACTCAATGTGTTTATTCCCCCAAAGTTAAATAACCAGTTCATCAGCCAAACTGTAGAACTTAAGTAACAATACTCTTCCAAGAAAGCAAAGTGACATTTATTCTGTGTAAAAGAGGAAAACCAAATGCAATACATTACCTTGTGTCACCTGTTGAACTGCCAACATGATACCAGACACAGTGTCTGGAAGCAAGTTTTCTCTCAGATTGTAATGTGGTGCCCATTCCAAAATAGGTAGCCGCCGTCTACACCACTGTTTAAAGTCTTCACAATGGGGGGTATGCATCTTGCTCCAGAGTACACTTTTCTTTTTCCTCTTCGCTCCTGTCATTTTTCAGATTCCCTCTTGTAGAAGTAAACTTCTTTAGACAAGAAAAAAAAAAGCGCTGCAGAACACCTCCTTTCAATGCCAGGCTCCAATTCGTCTGTGATTTACAATGTCAACGCTATCCAGAAAAATCAATAAAAGAGAGAGGGAGAGATTAACAGAAGCACTTAAATATATGCAGCCAGGCTGTATATTATGGTGCAGCTGATTATTGTAGATTAAAAATATAGATTAAAACCTTGAATTCTTAGCTAAATGAAATGGAGAAATGGTTCCTGTTAGTGTAATATTTTTCTGACCTTGGAAAAATAATGGGTTCAGTGTTAAGTTGATCTAGAGCTCTCTCGCCAGTAATTCCCCTTATATTCACTGTATTCCTATGTTTGGCTCCAATCCCAATGGCTAATGAGGTAGTTCTGGGCGTGTGTTGGAAGTGGGCTGGGTTATGCTAATGAAACCAGGAAACATTCAGCTAGTCCAGTCTCTCCCTACAAACTATGCAAAAATGTAAAACTGCCAGAGGGGTCTATCGTGCAAAGTACATTCAGAGAATCTAGCCTTACATCTTTGGGAGGTATATATTTTCAGTATATCAAATGGCTGCCAGTTCTACAAAATTCAGGAACATAAGAGCATTGCTTAATGCCCTTATTTTATTTGTTCCGTGGGAGATGAGATTTTCATTCATACAGAAACATTCAGACAGCCACTGCCCACTCTGAGAACAGAATAGCCAGTTCTCATAAACAAACTGAAATTTCATCTCCTGGGTTAAGAAAATAAGCATCACAATGAACAAATACTTACAGCAACAGTTCTTCCCTGTCCTGAAATTGTTCATTCAGTGTTTTCTGTTTCTCTAAGTCATATAATTTTCACACTCACATTACTGTTAACTGAAATTTCTTGGAGTAACGTATGGTTCAAACTATTGTTTGAAGTGCTCCCAACTTTTTTTGTCCTGCTGCCCTCTTTTCACATGGCTTTTGGGGGATTTCTGTTTTTTAGAAAGGATGTTACCCTTTATAATAGAACAGACAGACTGTCAAAGATTTTTATTTTATGATTATTCTCCCCAGCCCACAAGAGACAAAGCCTGCATTTATGAGCTGTGCCATTGGAATTAAACCAAAGAGCCAATATATTAACAAAATTGTGAAGCCAAGAAAAAAAATACCATGTATATAGTTTGCTGCTGCCTTTAATACCTATTTGTCCAGAATGTAGAAATCTGGTTTCTGGAAGACTTTAGAATAACAAAGTACTTGGATCCCTTGTCTCTTTCCAAGGTCCCCTGCTGTACCTTTCCCAAGGCTTTAAATATAGGTGAAGAGCTATTCTCAGCCTTCCAAAGATGACATCACTGGCTTTCTATCTGTGCAAAAATACCATTCATTTTAAATCCAGTGAATTCTAAATATGTAGCCATATAGGAACACTTCATTTGTATGTACTACAAAGTAGAATTTACTTTGTATTTTTCCGATTGTTTATATTACATTTAATTTACAAACTTTTCATTAGTTTAGATTTGGAACCCCATTACAGGCTTGCATTGCAACATTTTAACCCTATTCTTTGGTATGAGAACTAGACTCACCAGGTAAGTCAGTCTACTTTTAATGGAGATGCTATGCTACTTATCCATTGCAAACAGCAATCTTTAACTTTGTTTTATATATTTCATTCACTATATAATAAAGAAATTCAGAAGTTACATATATATACTAAATATGTATTACTTTTATAATAAAAATTAACACTAAAGATAGTTATTCAAAACTTGTCTAGGTCATAAATGCAAATCTATGCTGACAAAATGAGAAAAGCAATTGAAAGATTGAAATCACTGAACAACAGCTATGATTTGTGTAATTTCACTCATTTTATAAAAAACCTTTGTGTTGTGTTAAATAATAGTAACAAAAAATTCAAATAAACAAGATTTTTAGAATTGAAGATGAATCTACATAGAAGTACCTAAACAAATTAGTGCCGGCAATAGTTTTAAAATGTCCAAAGAACAGGAGGAAGGGAAAGTAGTTTGATAAGACAGTTCTGTAGACTCTCAATCAAAAAATTCCTAAACATTATAATAAATCTTTCCTAAAAAATTTTTAGTGTAAATCTGGAATTCTAGTATCTAGATTTTTTCCAATTCCTTGTGCCTACACATTATTTAAAACATGCCAAAATCTCACTCTAGAGCATGGTATCACCCCTACTGATAATCAGCAATACCAAAACACATTTTATAAAAAAATTTATTCACACCCATGAGACTCAGATTACTTTGACCCAGACCACAAAATTCAAGAAAATTAAATTTATTTATTCAGAAGTTTCAGTGACTAAAATTAGTTTAAAGTTCAGTACGGCATTATCATATATACATTACCTTCCCAAATGTCCAGGCAACACTTATACAAATTAAAAAGATGAACAGTAAAAACAAAAAAGACTCACGGACACTGAGAAGTGACTAGTGGTCACCATAGGGTAGGGCCTATGATGGGTGGGTGAAACAGATAAAGGGGATAAAGAGACACAAATTCTCAATCATACATAAATTAGTTACAAGGATGACAGTAGAACATAGAGAATATAGTCAATAATACTACAGCATCAGTCTATGATGACAGTAACTATACCACTTGGGGTGAGAATTTGATAATGTAGATTACCATTGAATCGCTATGTTATATATTTGAAACCAATATAATATTGTATATCAACTATACAATTTATTCAATAAATAAATAAAAAGGTGAACACCTATACAAATTATCTTCCATCTCCCATGTGGACTGACAAAAAAATTCTTCTTCCTAAAATGCTATTTTAATCACATCCCTAACATGTTTGAACTCTACGATACACTCAATAAATACTAATGTATGAATGTCCCTATGCCTGAAATTACCCAAGAATCATTTAGTCTATTTCAGCCTGGTTCCCAGGCTGTGCTGTAAAGAATCAAAAAAAGAGGTGGATAGACAAAGAAAGTTAGAAAGTGGGAAAAATGAGACTTTATTTACTCAACTTCTCTCCATTCTCTCACAATCTAAGGAAAGTTTTATCATTTTTCAACACAATTCCTTTTTCTTTTATTATAGAATTGAGAGAATGGAAAAAGGAAAATGTAGGTACTAAATGGAGGAGACAAAAAGGAGACCGAGATGGAAAACCTCATGGACTGGGGTTTCAGAGGGAGATTTAGAGGCTTAGCATGCAAGGGCCCCTGAAACAATTCTAAAGTATGAGGGATTGGGCCAGGCTCATAAGCAAAGAATTTTTAAGAAGAGTTGTGCATGTTATAAATTGTATCACATTTAATGGTTTTTGAGAGACACCAGTAAAGACTGAAATTCTTCTCACATCACTTTTGATTGTGGCAATATGCTTCTTTGAATGTGATCTATGTGGAGAATGGGACCTCTAAAGCACTGATTTACATCCTGGCTACACTTGGAAATACAGACTCCCAAGGCTCAGAGGGCATTGACCTCAAACTCACACCTACTGCAGGAAGTTGTCTACAGCATTTCTAACAAGAGAACACTGCTAAAGGTCCCCATCTGAGGGAGAAAGTACAGGCTGTGAGACTCAGGCCATGTTCTGCTCACTAAGTCATGTAACTAGCAGGCATACATCCACACAAAAGAAGTCACTTTTGTTAAGTCATCTACCAGTCAGGGTACCTTTTCCTAATTTCCCCAAAATTTCCTACAGGCTGGCACAGCCATGAATGCAACCTCTATTTTAATTTTTCCAATGACTGAAATTAATAGGCTAAGAAAAAGAGCCCATTCTAATTTTCAGATATTCTAATTGTTAGAATATTTTGCTCCCAATTACTGAGCCAAGATCTGCCATTAAAAAGTCCACTCTTTAGTCTTTATACTAATCCCTGGGACACATAACCACCCTTCAACTTTAGGACTAATTCCTTTAGCACTATCCCAAAAAAGCTCTGATTTTTATGGTGCTGTTCATTTCAGAAATACTGTTACATTTAATTACAGATGCACATATATAAGTTAATTAAGTCCTGGATAGCCCAGTTAATGTTTTACCCATGACAGGCCAACCAGTGCCACAGAGGATGAAAATCCTGTGCACTCAGCAACAATGGCTAATGTGCCTAAAGCCTTACTTTGCTTTTTTTGGATGATACAGCATTTTCCAGTCTGCTTCTCTACCATGTGTTTTCGTTCTGCCATTATTTTATATTCTGTGACTTATTTTGGCTCATAATATGGGCCAAAAAAGGAGATAACTCTAGTGAAGTAAAAAGAAAATGTTCCCCCTACCCCCACACTCTGATGCACCATGGCCTGGAAACAATCCCAGCAGTAAACTGGGAAAGCCATTTTTATCTCCCATCTCTCCAAGATTACTGTCCTTAGATGCCTGATGTCCAAAATTCTGACAATATTGTTTCATATATTTTGTCAGGTTATTTGTTTCAGGCAGGAGGATAAATCTAGTCTCTGGTACTCTATTCTGGCTGGAAATAAAAGTTATTCATCATATAATATGGCTTTCAAACAGTCCACCATTATGATTGCCTTCCACATGATTTGTGACAGCTTGCCAATTTTCCTTTTAGAGTGCGGTACCAAAATTTAACAATGCTTAGCTGTGTTTGACTTAAAGAGTGTAAAATGACAGAATTAAACTCTAAATTTTCCCAAATCCACTCTAAGTGATAAATTCTCCAACCTTTATTATGTTGGAACTTTTTATAAAAATCTAAGCACTGAGTTTTATATTAAACCTTATCTGATATATTGAATCTGGTTGATTAATTCATCGTGCCAAAATCTTTCTGAATCTGATCCAGTCATCACTAATATTGACAATTATGTACTTCACTTCATCATATCAGCTATTCCTCCAAACATGACGTCACCTGTATTGGCCAGGTCAGGCCTATCGCAACAAAATAGCATAGCGTAAGTGGCTTAAACTGCAGGCTTTGATTTCTCACAGTTCTGGAAGCTGGGAAAGTCAAGATCAAGGTGCTTGCCCATTTGATTCCAGGCGAGAACCCTTGTCCCCCCATGCAGATGGCTGCCTCTTCACTGTGTGTTCACGCAGCAGAGGGAGAAAGAAGCAGCAAGCTCACTGATACCCTTTTTTTTTTAATAAAGGAACTAATCCCACCGTAAAGGCCCCAGCCTCATGACCTCATTTAAACCTAATTATCTCCTGAAAGACCCATCTCCAAATATTCTCATATGCTGAGTCAGGGCTTCAACATATCAATTTGGGGATGACACACCTTAGTTCCTATCATTACCCAAAAATTGATTAAGTATGCTATGTGTCATGCAAATCAATAAGAAAAACCAGACAAGTACTAGACCCTATTCTTCAGATTAAAATTTATTATTTAGTAAGAATTGAGAATAGAATTTTTTCATTTTGTCCTAAAGGGTATCTTAAGAGTTCGTATCAAACTTATTACTGAAATCAATATGTCTTCAGCATCATGTAACTTTTCAATCTAGTACTTCTATTAAAAGAGATAATGGAGTTGTCTAATAACTTCATTAGACTCTCCCTCTGGTATAGTCCTCATCTAGAAGGGATCATAACAGTAGTAAAAAAATAGACTCTTTGGAACTATTGTGTAACTCAGAAGAAAAATGGCTAAAATACTTCACACAGCCTATATTGCTGCCCAGGGAAAAATCCAAAAAAAGCAAATTTCCCCAATATTATCAAAAAGTTTTTAATTTATAAAATTACTTTTAGTGGAAATTCAATATTAGCATGGATCTGGCAGTGTCAGCCTTATTAAATCTTAAGCCTTCAAGTTGAAATAGTAATAGAGGTGAGCCCTAATGGAAGGATTCAAGTGGTATGGAAATCACTTTTATAGCATTTCTGAGAGATGGTCACTCAGCTTTTTATGCATGAAATAGTGCGCTATTCTAAGATGCAAGCTGGAACTACTTTTAGGGTTCTCACTTGCAACAAGAAGTATTTTTATAAAAAGATAATTATTGTGTACATGAAATATGAGTCAACTTGCAAAAACTGGAAAATAATAAACTGCTCTCATCTATATACACAAGCATTAAAACATCAAGAATTAAAACCCAAGATCCTACTCATGCCATTGCTTTTACTCTCCATGGTCAACCTTCACAGTTTTGTATAATTCATGTCAAGGATGAATAGGGCAAAATGCAGGGCACTTGCACTTTGATAAGAATTCAGAAGGCATTTATTTTCCCAATATTTGTCTTAATTTCTCTGGTTATTAAATAATCAAGTTACTAGTATAAAAGAGAAATTTTTGTAAAGTAAGGAAAGTGTGAAAAAATAAAAAGAAAAATATGTCCCATAACCACACTGCTGATTGAAATTTTGGTAATTTGTTCTAGCTTTTTTTTTTTATAAAAGGTTTTTCTTTACGTAGTTGAAATATTATTGTACACATAAATTGTGATTTCACAAAGTAATATATCATAAGCCTCTGTCATATCATGAAAACCTCTTAGAGAACAGCATTTTTTAAAGACTACAATATTCCTCATAAAGATGTGCCATAGTTTACATGTTTACATAGGAGTACGTAGATACTTTGGCTTTCTTTTTTTAAAGATAACACTGGGATACACATGTTTGGGCATAAATCTTAAACCAGATATCTTATTTATTTATAAGTAGAATTATTAGGATCTAATGGCAAAGAATCACTACTAATAATGTCATTTTTATTGGTTGATATTTTCCCTATGCTTCAATGAGGTTCTTTCGGGTTAATATCTTACACCATCCCAGATCTACAATAAATTAATCTTTTTTTTTTTTGAGAGGGCATCTCTCATATTTATTGATCAAATGGTTGTTAACAACAATAAAATTCTGTATAGGGGAGTCAATGCTCAATGCACAATCATTAATCCATCTCAAGCCTAATTCTCATCAGTCTCCAACCTTCTGAAGCATAACGAACAAATTCTTACATGGTGAACAAATTCTTAGATAGTGAATAAGTTCTTACATGGTGAACAGTACAAGGGCAGTCATCACAGAAACTTTTGGTTTTGATCATGCATTATGAACTATAAACAATCAGGTCAAATATGAATATTCGTTTGATTTTTATACTTGATTTATATGTGGATCCCACATGTCTCCCTTTATTATTATTATTTTTTTTATTTTTAATAAAATGCTGAAGTGGTAGGTAGATGCAAGATAAAGGTAGAAAACATAGTTTAGTGTTGTAAGAGAGCAAATGTAGATGATTAGGTGTGTGCCTGTAGACTATGTGTTAATCCAAGCTAGACAAGGGCAATAAAACATCCAGGGATGCAGAAGATTTCTCTCAAAACAGGGGGTAAATTAATCTTTTGAGTGTTCTCATTTGGACATTCTTCAACCTGTCACATGTTCCATAACACCTAATGATGTCTAGTTTTCTGGATCAATTGACTACCAATAAAAACTTAGAGAACTCATGTTTATGATTTCCTGGGACCTTGAAGCCATGGAGCATATTATTCTTTAGAGCTGGTGCTTACTTCTCAGTTCACATTCCATATCAGACAATGTAATTCAAAGATAGGCTACCACAAATGCTTGCTACCAAAAAACACATAAGAATATTCAGAAATTCTCAGTGCTCAAGCTTATTTGTCCTTAGAAAATCAAACTGAGTGATTAAATGTAACTTAGATAGTAAAATCAAAAAGAAAAAGAAACAGTGAGTAATTAGAAATGTATCATTTATTGGAAGATAGACAACTACTCAAATCATTTTAGTTTATTGAAAATTCAAATTTTTAAGGACTTTTTAGGTCTTTCATAAAGCATTTCTTTCACTTCAAATGAAGTAGCATACAGGGAAGTGAAATAAGCCAGGCAGAGAAAGACAAATACCATATGATTTCACTTATTTGTGGAATCTAAAAACAAAACAAAACAAAATGAACAAAACAGCAATAGACTCATAGACACTGAGAAGTGATTGGTGGTTACCATGGGGGAGGGGCTGGGGTGGTGGGGGGAGGGGGATAAAGGGGCACAAACATTCTTAGTCATAATTTAACTTGGTCATGGGGATGGTAGTACAGCATGGAGAATACAGCCAAAGATTCTGTAACATCTTCCTATGTTGACAGATAGTAACTGCACTAGTGGGGATGAGGATTTAATAATATGGGTAACAGTGAAACTACTGTGTTGTAAACTTAAAACCAATATAAGGTTAGATATAAACTATACTTCAACTTAAAAATGGAAACAAAAGGTAACATACAAGGAATAGTATTGAGTTCTCATTCTCTCAATTAGCGGCATAACTGATATTTATACAAGTTGCGAGGTTTACATTGCACATAGATTGCAATGATATTTTGCACCATATTCACTATATTATTGGCAATAAAAAAAAAAAACACTAGAGCAGATAAACCAAGCCCTGGGGAACATTACTTTTTATTCATGTCAAAAGGAAAACGACAAAAAAGAAATATTTGAAGTGTTCAACTATGGAGCCAGACAGCAAACCAGCACATTGGCAACTAAAGCTGAAATTCCACACCAACTTTTCAAGGTCTTTGAGGGGAGGATTTAGATAAGTAAAGTACCAAGGACAATGCCTGCCATATGGGAGAGGCACTGATAAATGTTGCTAACTCCCATAAATTTCTTTCATTAGTTGCTAAAATGATTTGAAATATGTGTAAGAGTATTTCAACAGCTTTGAATTGAATTTTTAATATGTCTTACTGCATTAAAACCGTAAAAGAAGAGCACTATATATGTCTTAATTCCCATCATTATTCAATTAGAATGGAATGTTTTCTTCTCCCAATCTCATCTAGTTTATAATGTTTTGCAAACTGATCTAGTTAACCTCCAGATTGAATAATCACATAAATCTATTTCCACCTGTCCTGTTGAGCCTGACATTCTGATTTGGACTGCAGCATCGTTTATCTTCCAAACATGGTCACGTATCTCGTATTCCTGTCTAGTTCGGAGCTCTGCATGGCAACTCCATTCTCCTAACTCCAGACTCTAAACTTTTGTCGTGACTTCAAGGTGGTCCCGAAATTCCTAAACTCTTAACTTTTATTTTATCTCCGTGTATTTATCTTCTCCATTCTGAACATACATAACAAAAAGGTCCTCCATATCCTGTGTCAACACAGATAAATCAGTTCTTCAGTTAAATCTTTGAAATGTGGAGTTGAAAAGAATTCTGAAGCAGTGTATCCATGTTTAGCAAGAAAGTATGCATAGATCTATTAGCCATACCTGCCAGCGCACTGGTGAGGTGACCACCCACACAGTGTAAACTTACCATTATTGCTCTAGGAGTTTTTAATCTAAAGAAACTCTTCAAGAGAGTTAGCAGAAATATGTTCATATATTTTCATCTAAAAATTCCTTTTAAAACATTGACTGTGGGTCTCAACCCAATCTATAAAAACAAGGTTTACTGTATTTAGAAACTTAAAACTAATACAAAGTAAGAGGTGATGAATATGTTTCATAGTATGTAATATTTATGCCTACCAATTTGTTTAGCTGTTTATAAAGAGTGAATTATTTTTGATGGGCTGTCTACTAACCTGCACGTGTAAGAAAATCTCCACCTAATTAAATACATACTTCCAAAGACTCCAATCCAAAGGATATTATTATTTGGAGCCAATGTTTTAATGGGTTGCTTTAAAAATTGTGCAGGAACATCAGGATGTTTTCTGGTACCTGGATCACCTATACCCAAGGAAGTCTCAAGAATGAGGGAGCATTATACTGTAGGAGACACATAATTAAGGCAGCAACACCAAGAGCAAAGATTTAAGATTTCAAGGTCTAGACTGGCCTTTTATAATTGATTCCTGAGATTAGAAATAACCCAGATTGTATAAATGATCTTTCTCATATTGTAGTCAATACCTTGAGTAGGTAATGCTCAAAACAGTGGATGTAATTAAAGTGCCATTCATCAGTGAAGCAGTTTCTGAACCTGATGACCCACCATAAGTATAAGAAAAGTATTTCATTCCCTACCTCTATTCTCATGCACCAGGAGATCACTGTCAAATAGTGACCAGTTGAAATTAGAAAGCTTATCGACTTATCTGTAAGTCCAGAAAAATAAAGATCCCAGAGCAAGAATATGCTTTCTACTCCTGTCAGCCCTGGGATAATCAGTTAAAGAGACTAAGGTGGAGAAGATGGAATACAATTTTTTTCCTGTTATTCTTAAATTCTTTTGAAGAATCCTCTTCCTTCTGATGATAATGTAACCAGACTGAAAACTAAAAGGAATGGATAGCTGCAAGAACATAGTGGAGATAGAAGCCACATAATAGAGCAAGAGAAAATGTGGGCCAAAGAGGATTGTTTTTATATAACTGAGTATACGGTGATGCCATTATTACAATGGAGATGGGGACTGAGAATCTGAGTGTATCTCACAAGGTGATGATGACTCAACCATGGAAATAATACAGAGAAACTGAAATAAGGAGTTAGAGATGGAAAGTGTCAAATAAAGAAAAAAGAGGGATGAGAGCTTAGAAAGGTATGGAACTTAGCAATTAGAAATTTGTTAAATGACTTTTGGAAAAGAAGTTTTATTATAGTAATCGGTGTAAAAACCAGATTGCAGTTATCTAAAGAATGAATGGATAAGAAAATACGGGCTACCTTTTCAAGAAGTATAACCAAAGAGGATGCAGAAGAAGCTTGAGGGTTTTGAGGTTGAAACCTCTAATCACTCGTAAGCTGAGAAAAAGACATGGTGGAAAGAAAGAGAGTGAAAATGCGATAAGCATGATGATACCAGATGGAGCAATCTAGAAAGAAGCAGGAAACAAAGGCATACAGGGCACAGATCACAGATCAACCTTTAAAAGGACAAGTATATGTTCCTCAGACAGGAAAGGAGGCGGATATAGAGAGAGAAGGGATGGAGTCCTCTTTAGAAGAAGAAAATTGAGTGAGTTCTGCTAAACTGCCCCAAGTAAACCAAAATAATAGAAAAACCAAAAAGATAATATTTCCAGATTTAGTAAATTAAAATCCAGGACACCCAGTTAAATTTGAGTTTCAGACAACAAGAAATAATTTTTATTTTTTAATATATATATTTTTTTATTATATGTGTATATGTATATGCCCCATGCCATATTCAGAACCTACTCATACAAAAAATGAATTTATTTATTGTTTATCAGAAATTCGGATTTTTGCAAGGGCCATGCTTATGCTAAAAAGTCATTTATCTGAAACACAAACTTAAATACGCATCCTGCGTTCTATCTAGCACTCCTAAGTTAAGGTTATCTGCTGTGAACAAAAAATACTAGTATTTTTACAGAATTTTTTCTTTACAAATGTGAGTCCCCAAGAACACTTTTTCCAAGTAACAGAAAAAGTGGTTTTTATGTTAAAACCACTCCACAATCTGTCCTTAGGCCCTCCTATTTTGATACAGTAAATTAGACTGGAAATACCGCCACAGAGCTCAGGTGGTGTCCTACCCTAGCTTGCTCTGTGGCCAGCCACACCTGTCAATAAAGGGGCCAGAGTAACGGCCAAGACAGGGTCTGAACTACAGTTCTGTTGCTGCTTAGCTTCGTCATCTTTAGCAAGTTTCATTGACAGAAGGATTAAATGAAATGGTTTTACCTAAGGTACTAAGCACAAAGGTCACCACAGAGTGAGCAGTTGGGAAATACTAGACGTTGGTATAGTGGCAAATGGTGTGAATAGCGGCAGCCGCATAAGTAGGTGGTAGTTTGTTTTATTCTAAGCATGTATAAATTTTATATACTAGATAGTATTGTCAGAACTACTTGTAAATATGACAAGCAGTGTTAGTTCACTTCAGTCCGGTAAATCAAATGTTCATATTTAAGTTGTAAACATTATGCTTATAGCAAACATAAACAATCGTGCTTTCTGCATAACTTAACGATGAATGAGAGTGCCCTATATTAACTCTATGAAGCAACAGTGCCACCTAGTGGTGGCTAAGTCAATACTGAACTATTCAGGAACACCTAGATACAGGTTGTTAGGGCTTGTATCTGCACAGAAACTTACCGAATTTGTGTCAGTGATGACTTTTTACGGCAATTTATATTTTCTGTAATATAATAGACCAGTTCCTCTCACTTTGCCTCACTGAAATGATGCACACTCTACCCAAAGGAGGGCATTGGCTACCTGCTGCTTTTGCATACTTCACCTGACATTCTAACATTCTTTGTTAAAGAAATGAATTCCTGATGCCCAAGATGCTTTCTTTATAGAATGACCTCAAGTGGACTTTGAGATTCTCACAAATTTTCCTAACTCTATCATTCACTGAAAACCTTGGTAGAAGGGGAGGGTGAGGCGGAGAGAGCTGGAAATGTGAAGCTTGAGACTTAATCAATTATCAGCTTCAAAATCTTTTCCTTCTATGTAGGTTAGAGATTTTTTCCTTCTCATGCAGTCAAGAGGATCTATGCTTTTCTTTGGGAAAATATATTACTCTCCTGAAATTCAAATTGAGGTATAAATATTGTATTATAAATTTGTTTCTGTGTTAATTGGGGACCAATGTCTACTCCAGATTTATTTTATAACTTCTGTCCTGGGGCTTCTCAAAGAGATGAAAGATTTACAGTTCATTGGTTTATGCATGTAAGTAAAATTTTCAGAAGTAATGAATAGTGCAGTTTTTGTTCACTTCTAGAAATGTCAAGAGAAATTAAGATAAGAATCCCAAGTAGCCTTTTGGGGAGATTTTACTCTGACCCTATTTAATCTATTTCTTATATGAGAATAATATAGAAGTCCCAAACCAGAATCCCATGGCCTAGTGGTCAGCAGACAGTTAAATTAAATAAACTTGGCATTAAAACTGGTAATATATCAACTCAGATATGACTTGAGAGTTATTAATCAATGACTGTACAATATTTCCTGAGTTTGTGAGAAATATATATGTATTTTAAACATCCGTTAGGAATCAGTCCTTTTAAAGAGCCAATCTTTTTTTAGGTATATATTTTTTTAATCCCCAGATAATGACTCTCAATTACCCAAGAATTTCTGTGGCTCCCAGACTTTCCACAGTTCTTTCCTCCCCCAGACTCCTTCATCCAAAATCTTTCATAAATATTTCATGGTTGACATTGTTTCATAATGTTCCTAGACTGGTGGGAATTCTGACTTTCCCTTTTTCTCCTGATAGGAATGAGTAAGGATATGCACATGGATAATTTATTAGGGAGTGCATGCCAGAGTCCCTAAAGTCAGTCCTAAACATGAGCAAAAATATATCTCCTGTAATTTTTCTTTCCATCTCCTCTGGTTGTTCCTGCTCCTCTTGATGCCTATTTTTAGAAGTTAGGGCCTAAGCTTTAAATGACCAGAAGCAGATAGCCGAGACACAATTCTGCCTTGCAGAAATGCCAGGCATCGCAATGGAGCCATCACTTAATCCTCTAAGAAACTTCAGCTCCTTCACACCTGGGAAACCAGCTCACTATGTCATGTCTATTTGCAGGACATGGATGACTGCCATGGCAAGAAAAGCTCAGTTTGAAGTAACAGATGATATTGCACATTGCACAGTCCCTTGAACTCATTTATGAAAGTGAGATGAGGAAAACAATGACATGTCCTTCCATGAGCTTACTGCTTATCTGAATATGTTTGAGAAAACCAAGCAGCTATGCAATGACTGTTCAACCATACCAAGTCTATTCCTTGAATAAAAAAATTGCTTTCAATCAGGAACATTTACCATCTGAAAAATATAGGGTTCTTGTTCAGGTTTGGATGTCTTATTTAAGAGCAGCAAATACTTCAAAATTTAGTTTCTCAATTTCCTCACTAGAATTGAGAACGGGCCATTATTGTTGCAAATGAAAAGAACACAAAGATATGTGCCCTTCACTGCCAGTCTCTCTGCAGCATTTTCATGAATAATAATAAAGGAGTCACCCAATTTTAACCCATGTAAAAATAAGAACAATGATGCATATACACACATATATTTATGTAACAGCTTTAGTAATGACTTAATGGTAAGCAGCTTCTCTACATCTTAATCCACTGAGTAAGAGATCTAGAAGAAATTCCTAATACACAAACCAACAATTGAAGCTTTGTGGGGGCCACTCTGAACAATAATGGGTTTAACACTTTGAGCAAGAATTAAAAAGAAAACTCTGATATGACCAACAGACTTGATAAAAACCATTTAGGTTACAAAGCTAATGATCTCCAAATACATTCCTGACCAACATTCTATACCCAGAAGTGGTCATGCTTTGAAGAGCAAGTAAAAAACAGATATTGAAACTTTCAGAGAATTGAGAAGTATACTAGTTGAAAAGAAATTAAACTAAGTATGAAAATGAATTACAGTTTCATCGCACACAGGTATTAAATCCAATCTTCTTACTGTCCCAGCCTTTTACATCTGCATCTGATTATTTGGAATAATCAGATGTTTCTGCAAACTCAAATTAGGAATATCAGACTTAAGGATATGGAGAAAAGATAAAAAACAGAGTGAAGGAGATTCATAGGGGTGGAGGACAATAACTACATTTAATTGTCTAAAGAATAGCCCTTGAGTAGCAACAAGAAGTGAAAACAATGTAAGAAGCCTGCTTTTCTGGAAGATCCTACGGGCACAGCCATATTGGAAACAAACCACATTGAACTAAGCAGGGAGCTGAGTTTAGGCTTTCCCACTGACACGGTGATTTGGGGCAGATTACTGAACCTCTTCAGATTTCCGAAACATATTTACCTGAAATGTGAGGTGTCATTTTCCAAGCCTACAGTCTTTCCACACTATCTGTCAGCAACCAATTCTTCGCCTTTTTCTCCTCGTATTTCCTCTTCTCCCCTTGTGGGCTCACCCAGCTCTACATTACTGCAAGTGTCAACCTGCTGCATCTTACCCAGGCTGAGGTGAACTAACCTCTGCTTTAAGGTTGTTTTTTTTTCAGGGTTTCAAAAGGATACCAAAAAAGCACAACTTAAATACAATCAGCAGAGACCATGGAAGCATCTTGTAAATCCAGGGCATTCTCCACCATCTTAGAAATGTCCTCAATTCTCCCAGTGGAATAATTGGAGAACTCAACATCCTTCAATTCTCCCAATGAACACTGAGCAGCATTCTTTGCTAGAATTGTCAGACATTAATTTGTCAATAATCACCAACTTCAGAAATGCATAGCCTTTTTAGGAGTCACAGGATTAGAAGGAATCTCCTCAGGTCTTACCTCATTCAATCATCTGTACTTTCTGACTCCTTTTTTCCCTAGAAATACCAATATTTTGTTTAGACTGAGGCTTCACAGAGGTATTGTATAAGCCTGCTAGGCATAGGCAGAGCCTGATTCTTTTCTACAGTACTTAGAGTGCCAAGTGCGTTCTGCCAACAAAGACAAATACCACGGAACAGTCCAATTCAGCATTGCCCGGCCATCTGCACTATTTCCCCTCCTGTCACCTGCACAAGCATTCTGGCTCTCCAGTTTCCCCATCTGTGCCAAGCCACTGTGACTTCCTTAGGTGTTTCTGAAATTCAGCAAAACATGTCCAACGAGAAGAACTGATGGTGGGACATGTGCCCTGGAAAATCTGTCATTCTAAGAAAAAGAGAGTATCCTTAGCACTGTGAGGAATACAGTACAGTGGAAAAGTATCTTTCTAATGAGAAAAGATTCCTTTCATGAAATGAGAAGTTTGGAATTACCAGGTAGATATCTGGTGTCTGTTACCTGAAAGAGTCTCTCAGTTTCTCAAATACTCTCCAGAAACATAATGTATTAGAATATTGCTTAGTAAATCAGACCTCATATGAACAAAAATGCAAATAGCATGTTCTGAGCAGATTCCTTGGGTAGAGAACTAACCCCT
This sequence comes from Manis javanica, assembly GCF_040802235.1. Taxonomy (NCBI): domain Eukaryota; kingdom Metazoa; phylum Chordata; class Mammalia; order Pholidota; family Manidae; genus Manis; species Manis javanica. The sequence continues at coordinate 176,623,627 of NC_133157.1, read as the reverse complement.
GAAAATACTTAGATTGAGAGATTTTAATTCTATTAATATTTCTATCAGGAAGGTAGCATTTTATGTGTTGCCCATTTACTTTTAGAATACATTCAGAGAAAAAAATTAACTTCAGCTCAGTTTCTTTCTCCTTAATAAGTAATTCTGTCCTAAAAGGACTTCTCAGCTTGGAAATCCTAATTTTTGTTACACCCCACTCTAACAAAATTATACAGCAAAACAGATGGAGATCATATATACCTAATTTTGTACAAACTGACCTAAAGCCCCACACTATGATTAGGAAGTTTTTATTAGCTCAAAGGAAGGCCATAGCAGCCATGCCAGATGCTTCTCTGAGCCCCAGTTGCTGCCTAGTGGTGGACAAGAATCAAAGCAAGGCGGACAGACACACACACACACACACACACACACACACACACACACACACACACACACTCCTCCCTACATCATGTAGTACTTGTCTCTTGCCTTGAAATCAGGAACCTAACACCTACCTTTTGGCTCCATCTTTTTCCTCACAGTTTTAGGATTTATAATAATCCACACTAAGCTCCAAATTGGAATGCAGTGATTCAAAGTGCCAGAGTCTTAATCCTTCAGGAAAAAAAAGAAAAGAAAGAAGAAAGGAAAAGAAAAGAAAAGCATTTCATCACAGTCACAGTCAGACATTATTAAGTGGCTCCCTTTGAATGGTGCCTCTTCCGACATTCAAGCAGGCTCCTTCTGTGTGCCTTTGACCCTCTTACACTAGCAGAGCCTTCCCCACATATCCCTACACCTTGTTATCTGAGGCTAATGGAAAAGGAGCAGCATTGTTGACTGGTCAGAATACCATCCAGGGTGAGTCAAAAAAGACCTAGGTTTATAGGAGAATAGCAATAAAGGCATCACTTTTTTGTTTCCTGAAAACATATTCCTCAGATGATACAAGGATATAATCCATGCCTTTGGCTAAATTTCCTTTCCAATGGCCCTATGCACATTTCCACCAATTTCCAGTTAGCATCTTTAATTTAGCATGTCTGAAATCAAACTCATTTTTCACAGAATCCAGGCTCTCTTCCTGAATTCATTATCTTGCTACTTGGAACTAATACTGCTACAGATAACCAAGACAGAAAGCTTAGAGATCTACCCATGTCCCCACCTTCTCATTTGCTCTTTGATATTTTAGTCAGCTGGTCTGTCTCTTAAATAAAGGTCTGACTCTATCTCCCATTTTCAGTTCTTACTGTCATTAACTCAACTTCCATTGAGTGTACTCATGTGGACTCTTGCTGTAAACTCAGATCTGGTCTTTTTCCCTCTTGCTTGCTTGTCCCCCCTTAGTTCATCTTCTACTCTGCTGACATCACCTGCCATCATTCCCTGAGCTTAGTATGCACTGTATGTAAAGCAAAAAAGCTCCCAGAAATTCAAGGTCCTCCACAATATGGAGTATAAACATTGGCTGAACACTTACTGTGGTGCCAGGCTAAGGGCTTTCCATAGGCTAATTGAGTTCATCTTCATAATAATTCCCTGAGAAAGAAACTATTATTATTCTATGACACATGCAGAGGGATTACAGAGAGGTTCACAAACTTGCCCACGGTCACTGCAGTGAGTAGAGGACATAAGCAAAATGTACCAGGTGACCAGTAGGAAGAAATACTGCTCCAGTTGAAGGGAACTGCACACGACAGGCCCAAGGTGCGAGCAGCACGGAAACCTCAGGGCGCTGAACGGAAGATGGCTGGAGAGTACGGAGCTTAAGAAAAGAGTGGCAAGAGGTGAGACCAGGGAAGAGGTAAGAAAAGCTGAATTACAAAGTGCCCACAAGGTAGTGTTGCTAGATAAAATGCAGGATTCCCAGTTAAATTTTAATTTCAGATAAACAACAAAGAATTTTTTTAGTATAAGTATGTCCTATGCAAACTTTGAGATACTATACTAAAAATGCATTCATTGTTTTACTAAAATTCAAGTGTGTTTTCACTGAAATTCAAATTTAACTGATGCCCTAAATATTTATTTGTGAAGTCTGGCCAGCCTGTAAGGAAGGGAATTGAGAGAATTTTCTGGGATGCCGGTAAAGCTCCCTCTTGCTGAAGTCATGTAAATTTGTGTATGTAAGCATATGCATGAAAATTTTACCTCAAAAGGAAAAAAGGAGAAACAGGTATTAAACTCTACTTAGTGACATGCACACAGAAATATTAGAAGGGAAATACATGATGTCTGTAACTTCAAAATACATCAAAAGTAAGATGGCTTAATGACTGCATAGAAGGATGAATAGATATGAAATGAAGCAAATACAGTAAAATGTTAATTGAAGAATCTAGATGATGAACTTTTGGCTGTTCACTGTAAAAAAATTTAACTTTTCTGTATGCTTGAGAATTTTTATTATAAAACGTTAAGGAAAGAAAGCCCTGCTCTCATGGAGTTTCCATTATAGTGGTAGGAGGCAGACAGTGAATGAAATCAGTAAGTGAATTGTAGAGTGAAATAGAAGGTGATAAGGCAGAGAAGAAACAGAATGGAAGGGATCTGGGAGTGCTGGGGGTCATAATTTTAAATATGGTGTCTGAGGCCGGCTACCCTGCAGCATGTAGGGGAATGGTCAGGCACACCGGGGGAAGAGCTATCCTGGTGGGGGGAGGGAGGACAAGGATGAGAGCGAGACCGCAGGGAGAGAGGATTGATCTGATTCATTTTTAAAGGAGTTTCTCTCTGCTCATTATGTTAGGAACACACAGAAGCTCTCCAAGGCCTTGTCCATTCCTAGGTTTAGAGAATGTCTTCCCTATCAGAGGCATCAAGAAATAGTTGTATGATGAGCAGTTAAAAACATAAAATGGGACTCTTTCAGAACCATAGGTTTGTTATTCTCTTAAGTACTTTTTCCTTTCAAGCCAATATTACTTATTTGACTAAGACATTTTACACAGTGAGCTTTAAAACATTCTTAATGCCCTTTTTGTCTTCTATTTTGAAAGATAAAATAATAAGTCACATGTAACCTCTGATTTACAGTGGAAGGAAATCAAAGGCTTTGGTTATAACTCAGCTGACGGGAAGTTTTTTCTAATTTTACTAGGGGTGGTGGTGGCGAATTATGATCCTTTTCTCCCTGCATTCAACTTCCCTCTTCTCACTTGGTTTTTCTCCTCTGCAAATTTTTGTCAATTTATTTAAGGGAGTAAAAGGCAGGGGTTTCCCCTGAAATGCCCTTGTGAAGCCCCTGCCCCATGCTACTTGGCTGCGAGCCACAACTCAAGCTGGATTGTAACCTTGCATCTGCAGTGATTTCTGACAAGCCCCATCTCTCTTCTTGAGACCCAAACACTTGATCTTGAACGTACCAATCTCTCAAACCAGGCTCTTGGATAGCCTGACTCCATAAAAAGATAGATTCCTGTCTTCCCCACCCCACCTTCCACAACAGCCTCGCTCCTTCCATTTGAGTAGCTCCACCAGCCCCCAAGTGTACGTACAATGTACTCACTCCAGCCCTGTACCTAGAAACAGGGCATGTGTTTCTCCCTTCTGAACTCCCTTCTACCTCAGCTGACTGCTCTGACAGCCCAGGAAACCCCCTCTAGGACATGGGGGTTACTTGGACATCCCCTGATTAATCCTGGTGTAACATGGCTGGTCTAGGAGTCTCTAGGTTCCTTCTGAACTGCAGGTCAGGAGCATTCATGCGACTGGGAGCCCTGTGGCCTGCACAAGGCTCCCCAAGTCCCAACAGCAGGTTTGCAGATTAAGCTGCCCAGGGACTTTGCCTGTGCCAAGAAGCAAAACAATTCTTTACCAAGTGCAAGTGACTTCCAGCCATTTATTTTCTCACAGCTGCAGTCTGGAAAATAACCTAGACAACAAAGGACATGCAAAGAAGAAATGCCATAAGCATTCCAAGAGTTATTTTGGTTTTTTAAAGCTCTATCAGGTGAAAAAAATTTAATCTACTTTCATTCAAAACTTTCTCAGTAATCACCATTACTGAGTGTAAAGAAAACAACTTTTTTTAACATAAAGTTACAAAAAAGGCAATATCCTTAAATGGGTTTTTGCTCTGATTATGGAAAAATAATGCCAGTACTTTAGCCAGATCTATGGTTCTTTAACCACTGGATTCAAACCAATGCAATTCTGAAAAGTTGTTGGAAATATCCATCTGGATTGTGTGGACAAAGGAGATAGAAAATATCAAGCTTCAAATAGTCCTAGTAGCTGGGGACACAAAAACTCATCAATAGAACTAATGACTAGAAAGAAATTAGTAACTGGGGACAAACAGAATTTATTAATAACCCTAAAATAATATATATACTTCTGTTTGAAACCACTTCCCCACACAACAAATGATAACAGTTTGTAACAAACAATAAGAGAATTGAGTCTCTCTTTTTCACTCTCCTGTGTTCTTCTGAGGCAAATGTAAATGAACCGAAAAAACTCCAGAGAGCACCACACAGAAGACACAGGAAAGAATAACACTTGGATCCAAATAATTCACAAAAAGTTAGGGCTCCCCTTTTTACAACAGCCAAGATATGGAAACAACCTAAGTGTCCATCAGTAGATGAATGGATAAAGAAGATGTTGTACATATACACAATGGAATACTATTTGGCCATAAGAAAGAAAAGAAATTCTACCATTTGCAACTACATGGGTGGATCTAGAAGGTATTATGCTCAGTAAAAAAAAACCAGGTGGAGAAAGCACATGCCAAATGATTTCCCTCATTTGTGGAGTATAACAATGAAGCAAAACTGAAGGAACAAAATAGCAGCAGACTCAGAGACTCCAAGAAAGATCTAGTGGTTACCAAAAGGGAAGGGTGTGGGAGGGCGGGTGGGGAGAGAAAGAGAAAGGGATTGAGGGGTATTATGTTTAGTACACATGCTGTGGGGGATCACGGGGAGAACAGTGTACCCTCCTCACCTGGCTCTGGCCCATTGCAGGCCCCATAATAATCATTCTTCTCACCTGTCTCTTCTTACCCTGTATAATAAAGTTCATCAAATCCCAAGTCGGAAAAATCTCTAATCAAGCTTTCAACCAGCTTTTACTCAGGAACTACCAGCTTCTGGCCACAGAAGATCCCTCACCCTCACGTGACCTCCTCACCACACGCTGTGGCATCTTACTACACTGCTGGACAGTGACTGCATTGGGGTATGGGTGGGGACTTGATAATATGGGTAAATGTAGTAACCACATTATTTTTTCATGTGAAACCTTCATAAGAGTGTATATCAATCATACCTTAATAATAAAAAACACAAGTTGGTGCTCCCTTTATTTGAACTTCATCTGAATAAGTGAAGGTTAGTTGGAATTGTTAAAAAATAAAAATATTTTACAGTGTTTCAGATTCCAACAATAGCATTTCAGACGGATCAGAGATTGGCAAGATGAAATCCACAAAGTCACATGCACATATGTACCCACATCTATGTGGAGTAAGATTAATTAAATTTCTGATTTAATTAACCAATGAATCAGAACATGGACGGCCTCACAGGGCAGAGGCAGACGTGTCTGTCCCCAGTTCGGCTCCCATGCTGACACCTGATGCATGACCATTTATCCAGCAATACTAAATTTTCTGACCTCAGATCCATGAATTTTCTTCAGCACACAATTAATTATTTGGTGCTTTCTAGCAGCATCATAGCTTTCAGTATTTCAAATACTCAACTATTTGATTCCTATTCATTAAACACACCAGAGTTCATTCCCTCACTTGCTTCAGATCTCTGCTCAAATTTACCTTATCAGACCATCCTACATAAAAAGTATCCCCATCATTCTCTGTATTATTTCTCTTCCTAGTACATACCACCATATTATTTATTTTTTGCTGATTGCCTCTCCTGCCCCATTAACATGTAAGCTTTCTCAGAGCAGAGGCACTGTCAGCTTTGCTCATTTCTATATGTAACAGAAAAGTTCCCAATATATAGTAGCCCCTCAATAAATACATACTTGTTTAGTGCATGAATAGGAAGACAACAATTTGTGAAGAAGAGAATTAGTTCTATTTATTCATGTTAAAGTTGAGGAGCTTGGAAACATGGATTAAAATGGAGAATGATTGAGGAGCTACCCTTCCAGGTGGGATAAATGAAGTCCAATGAAACTGGTGGGAGTAGATGCATTCCTTCAGATAGAGAAGAACTGCTGAGAGAAGAATATGGAAACTGAGTAGTGAATCTTACAGAACCCTTGTTTTTGAAAGAAGGCATGTAATAGAATTCAGTCAAAGCTATGGAGATGATGTAAACGGATAAATAAAAAAATGAACCTAAGGCACATAGTTCCAAGAGGCAGAAGACTGTCAGTCAAGCCCAAGCAGGAGCCCCAGCCATGGGGCAGGGCAGGGACGTGGGACAAGCATGTGTAAATTTTCCTGCCTATGATGAAAAATGATGAGATTTAAATAGTATAGTGAGAATAGGAGGGACCCCATCTTAAGGCTAAGATTCCATTTTAAAAACCAGGGAGTTAGGAGTAAGATTCCTAACATATTTTATGGTAACTAGCTGACAACTGACCCTATCTTAAAGCAGGGCAAGTAGCTCTGAACTAGGTTTCCACTGCTCAAGGGCAACCATTATCTTGGTGAACATGATCAATAAATTCCTTGTGTTAAGTTTGTCTTACAGAATATCTAGAGGACTGACTATGGATGGTGACACAATGTCTCTCACCAGAGACAGACATCATGAGAACCCCATTCTTGACATCCTTAAAAACCTCAGTCCTAAGCCTCTAAGCACATCTCTCCTCTGAGGCTGCCCACTCCCCTCTCTTCAAGTGCATATTTTGCCTTAAATACAGCCTTCTTGCTGCTTGCCTTACTTAATTTTGTCTCTGCACTCTTCCAAGTCTCTCAGGAGGTTAATAAGAGACCCCTTTCCCAGGGTAAGTGTGTCATTTTGTTACTTCATTCAATTTTCTAGACTTTAAGCACAAGTATTCTCTCCTACTTCAGACAAGAGGGGAAGGGCTCCTAGGGTCTCTGATTTGGGCTTGCAAGTTCCCGTTGCCTGGGTGACCCAGACAGAAACTGCAGCTGTGCAATTAGATCATGCTCTTTAGTAGCCTGCCCCAAAATCTGCTTTCTTTGCTTTGGTGAAATTCTCAGAATATAATCTCACTCCATCCAGTGCTCTGCAGCTCCCCCAAATCCTGGGGTGGGCGGGACTTAATTCCCACACAGTGCAGAGTCTGGCAGACACTCATGCCAGGTGACCCTGGCTTCAGGGGTCGGCAAGGGATCTGCCCTGTGTCAAGCAGTTCAATGAGCTTCCCTTTCCTCCCTCTGCTTCTCCTTGCTCTCTCCTGCCTGCACAGCAGTTGTCATTCGCCTCTACTCTCACTTCAATGAATTCCTTACTTACCTATACTCATCAGACCTGTTACTGAATTTTCTTGCCAGATTCAAGAACCCTCTCCCACGTGAGTATCACCAAGCACACGGGGATATCGCCCCAGAATGGACTGTCCAACAACAGTGAAATGAGGAGCTGGTGGACTGATTGGTAGGTGTAGAGAAAATGAAAATTCTTACAGCCAGGATTCTCACCTGACCTTGATCAGCTGGCTCACTGCACACGTGCGGGCAGTACATTATTACTGACTCCATATGAAGAGCTCCGCTGTAAATCTGGGGAAGGGAAATCCCAGGGCAAAATACCTAGCTGAAACCGAGATCAGTCTAAGGGAGAAATGAAGTTTAAAACCTGTTCATTGCTTACAAGCAGCCGTCCAGCATCTCTCTCCTGCTGTGGCAGAAGCAAGCAAAGAATCCCCCCAGCCTCCCAGGTTCAGATAAGCCCTGCTTGCCCAGGTAATTACCCATTGATATGGAGATGAACTACTTCTCTCCACTCCTTGGAAACGCCTGTTGATATGGAGATGCACTAAAGCCAGGGGAGAGACTCTGGAAATACTGCAATTTTACCCACATCCACCCAGGGCTTTCAGCTGTACAGCTGCAGGAGAGCAGAGGCTGCAGTGGTGGCAGCGCTGAGGACAGAGACTGACGGCTGAGGGGACGGAGAGGCCCAGAGGCCGAGACTGGCTTTCTGCACGCAGACTTGCTCTGAGGCAGATGGGATTCTAGTGCTTGACCTATCACTGTGGGAATAAAGTTGGGTATGAACCCTTTCACCCCAAGAACATTCCGTTGTCATTTTTTGGTCTCACTGAATCAAGAGTGAACTTGCCTGGGGCTGAAACCCACTGGCAACTAGGAGTCACTGATGACCTCTGAAAGATCAGTTTTGGAATAGTGGGGCAGAAATCACATCTCAGTACCCTGACATCTGAAGAGGGTGGAATGAAAAGATGCAGGTAGAGATTCAAGATTTCGCTTCGGTGTGACTTGAGCTTCAAGGGTACCTGAAATACTTGTTGAATAAATGAGTACAAAATGAACACATACAATTTCCTCACCAGAAACAAATGTGGCTGAGGTCATGAGTAATGGTAAACAAAACATTATTTTCAACAGCAGAGGTTGTATAAAAATATTTTCCTAACCCAAATCAATTTTAAGAGCGGTTCTCTCTCAATATACAGTTTATTCCTGTAGCTCTATTTTAATGAGCTCCTTTGACTTTCATTTGTACTTTTTTTTTTTTGTAAAAATACATTCTTGGTTAATGCAGCCTTTAGAAATTTACCTTGAGGCACCATCTCTCTCTTGGGGGAGCTAACTTTTGTATTCTTTGGAAATGAGAGCCTCTTAGCTGTGCTTCACTGATTTAGCTCCCCAAGTATTGAAAGGAAAGGAGCGACACACAGCAGCAATTCACCAGAGAAATCCATTTTATTAGGGAAAGGAAGGGGCATAGGGTGATTGTGGTGTTACTTCTACGGGGCTGGTGGCTGGTGGCTAGGTGCTGGGATTGGGAGGGGGGCGAGAGGTGATTGGGCTTCAGGTGGCGCCGGCGGGAACCGAGGACCCCGAAGAGAAGTCGGAAGTTTGCCATCTTACTGGTGGGGGGCCCTTCATTCCCCCCTTTCTCCTCTATGGGGTTGTGGACGTTGCTTTCTCTCTGACTGCTTCCTTCTGAACAGGGGCGGAGAAGGGAGTGAGGGCTTGAGGACTGGGAGGAAAGGGTTGATAGGACTCCCCACAATAAGGACGAGTAGATGTGGACTTCTTCAGGTTGGAAATCAATGAAGGTTCCCTGTAACTATAGGTCGAGGACTTGTTGATTATAATGGTGGTGCCAGGAGGATACGAGTGCCAGAAGCCAGGTGCCTGTGGCCATTGTTTCTAGGAACAGTTTCCAGCAGAGAGAGGGGTCCAGCTCAGCGTGTGGTGAGGAGGTCACGTGAGGGTGAGGGATCTTCTGTGGCCAGAAGCTGGTAGTTCCTGAGTAAAAGCTGGTTGAAAGCTTGATTAGAGATTTTTCCGACTTGGGATTTGATGAACTTTATTATACAGGGTAAGAAGAGACAGGTGAGAAGAATGATTATTATGGGGCCTGCAATGGGCCAGAGCCAGGTGAGGAGGGGGTTTGTTAGTATTGAAGAGAATGGGTTGGAATTGGAAGCAGAGTGGAGGCTGGATGCAAGGTCAGTGAGTTTGGTGATGTAATAGCAGCACTCTTCCCGGAGGAAGACGCAGGTGCCGCCCTTCTCGGCTGTAAGCAGATCTAGGGCCCGCCGGTTTTGAAGGGTGACTTTAGCTAGCGAAGTGACCTGTCTTTGGAGAGAGTCTAGGGAATCCGCAGTGGATGTCAGGGCTCCCTCAAGTTTGGCATTGAGATCTCTAACTGCCCATGGAGAGTGACCCAAGGCTCCTCCCCAAAACCCTGCCCCAATGGCTGAGGTGATCAAAGAGATACCGACCATGATGGGAAGGAAAGCAGCCCTTTTTGTGCACGAGGGCAAGGGAGGTTGGAGCTCAAGAAATTCTGCCATGCTGTAAAGTGTAAGCTGTGGGATTATAGTGACGAGAATGCAGGGTGTATCAGAGTTGAGAGGCAGTGAGTTGAAAAGGCTGCCATTACACCAAAAGAAGTATCCTGGTTGCGCAAAAGTCTTAGGGGTGTAGATAGAGAGGCAGTGAAGTGCGCTGGAGGGGGTGGACTTGGGCCTACACAGTGGTGGAAGGTGAGATTATCTGCGTATTCTGGTTCCCATAGGGGTATGTCTGCCAGTGGGCGAAGGGGTTGTCCTTCTGCATGGAAGGAGTAGTTGGAAATATTAAGCGGCACGGTGGCCAGCAGTGGGCGCTGTAGTGATGCGCATAAGAAACAATTGGCGGTGTTGAGGGTGTGGTTGAGAAAGATGGTGGTGTCTTGAATGAGCTGTAACCAAGAGTAGGAGGAATAAGATGAAGAGGCGCCATCAAGAGTTTGGATAATGACTTTTTCGGAATGTCTGATATCTGATGCAACTTGAGAGATCTGGGAGTGAGAGAGAACATACTCTCGAGAGATATGAAGGGTACCGTGGGGGATCAAGGACCCCCCGTAGATAAGTGAGGCTGTGACTCCGGCGGCCCATCGAGAGTCCCAGGGATCTGGGATTGATAAGGAGAATGAGCCGTTGGGATATTTCATGAAATGGTTGGAGGAGTAATACTGTGGGTACTGGAGGTTCCCCATGTAGTGAATGGTGCAAGACTAGTAGAGACATCTCCTGTAGGTGTCTGGCCATCGCCTGCAATAGGCTTGTTTTTGGTCATAGAGGAAGCAGAGGTAGGGAGAATAAGGGTAGCTGCTAGTGAACACTTCGGTGGAGGGAGGAAAGTGGAGGTATAAAGGCTCAGAGCAGCTTTTCAGAAGGCAGTCTGGTGTGGCAATGAGGGCAGTAACTTTTGTTTGATGCTGTGTGTAAGTCTGTCTGACTTTGAATCGCCATACAAAGGAGGCTGGGGTGGCGGGGAAGACAACAGGAATGAGGAAAAAAAGCGAGAGAGCAGTAAAGGAGGAAAAAGTCATGATTCGGGTATAGATAGCAAAGGGGGTGAACAGGATTTTGGAGGAAAGAGGACAGTAAGATCAGGAGTCTGGAGGGAGGGAGAGTCTGTAAACTTTTATAGGTTAAGAGATCTTTTAGTTGATGTGGGGACAGAATGGTAAGGGGCGCCCTGAATGTCAGTTTATGAGCTTCCTTCTGCAAGAGCTGTCTAGCGGCTAATGCCTGTAGGCAGGGGGCCCATCCCCGAACTGTGGGGTCTAATTGCTTGGAGAGATAAGCTACTGGGGCAAAGGATGGGCCATAATATTGGCCTAGGACTCCTAGGGCTTGACTGGACCTCTCATGAATGTATAATGAGAAGGGCTTCGACAAATCAGGAAGATGGAGAGCTGGCGCTTCCACAAGAGCTTGACGGAGCTTAATGAAGGAGTGTCGGGGTGAGGATAATGGTTCTTTAGGGGGGCCCTTGCTGAGGTCGTATAGGGGTCTTGCCAACAGGGAGAAGTTAGGGATCTATGCTCTAAAATACCTAGCCAGGCCTAGAAAGGAAAGGATTTCTGTCTTGGTTTTGGGAACGGGCAGGTCAGAGAGGAGCCATTTTCTGTCTAAGGTAATGGACTTTCTTTGTTGAGATAGAAGGAATCTGAGGTAAGTGACAGGAGGGGAAGAGATTTGAGCGTTGACGGGGGATACTCAGTAACCTCTGGAAGCTAGAAGGTTAAGTAGGGAGGCAGTGTCAAGTCCAGACTGTTCCCACAAGGGACTGCAGAGTAGAAGATTGTCCATGTATTGTAATAAGGTGGACTTGGAGTGATCATGATGAAACTGTTTGAGGTCCTGAGCTAGGATCTGTCTAAAAATATGGGGAATATCTCGGAAGCTTTGTGGCAAAACTGTCCAAGTGAGTTGTTCAGAATATCCTGTGTATGGGTCCATCCAGGTGAAGGCGAAAAAATCTTGGGAGGAGGGGTCCAGGGGGATAGGAAAAATGTGTCTTTGAGATCTAGGACTGAGAAGTGGGAGGCCGAGGCAGGGATCTGCGATTAAAGGGTGTACGGATTTGGAACTAAGGGATGGATAGGGACAACGGCCATGTTGATGAGGCGAAGGTCTTGGACAAGGCGGAAAGATCTGTTGGTTTTTTTAACAGCTAATATGGGGGTATTAAATGGGGAGTGAGTGGGTCTGAGGTAATTTTTGTTTAAGAGATCTTGAATGATGAGTTGGATGCCTATGAGGGCTGAAGTGGTTAGGGGGTATTAGGCCTGACAGATATACTGAGAGGGGTCACATAATTTGATCGAGGCAGGGGGACATAGGGCCATGGAGGGGCTTGTAATGTCCCAAACTTTGGGATTTACAGGGTGTATGAGGGCGGACCCAGAGATTTCATTGGGTAGAGGGGGGTCGTCGGCTATGAGGGCCATCAGAAAGGGACTACTGGGGGCTGTGGGAGTGGATATAGTTATGGAAATGTGGAGGAGAGAAAGGATGTCCCGTCCTAGTAAAGGGATGGGACACTGGGGCATAACCAGGAAGGAGTGGGAGAAAGGTATTGGATTGTCTTGGATTGTGCATAAAAGGGGGGGGGTTTAATGGGAAAATCTGTTTACCTCTTACCCCGACTATAGGAGTAATGGCTGGCATGGTAGGGCCCCGGTATTCTTGCAAGACTGAGAAGGTGGCTCCTGTATCTAGGAGGAAGGAGATGGGGTGACCGTCTACTGTTAAAGTAACCCTGGGCTCCTGTTTGGTGATGGAAATGGTCGGGCGAGAAGCCCCTGGGCCCTGTCAATCTTCTTCTGCCAGCCCCACTACAGTGGGCTTAGCTTAGGATGGGGGTTGTTCGTCCAGCCTCCCCTTTGGGTGGTTGGGCAATCAGACCCCAGTGGCCCTTTTGTGGCATCTGGGGCATGGGGTGGTAGGAGATCTGGGGGAGGGGCACGCCCTTGACCATTGTCCCTCTTTTGCGCACTTGAAACAAGCTCCTTGGGGGGGTGGGGCTTGTTTGTAGAGGGGTGCCCAGGTTGTGGTTTTATCAGCTGGGCCAACATTTGGAAATTGGCCTGATCAGCCTTTTGTTTACGGCGTTTTTTCTCCTCCTCCCTGTTATGGAAGACTTTAAAGGCCACTGTTAGGATCTCAGTCTGTGGGGTAGCGGGGCCCTGTTCTAACTTTTTGAGTTTAGCTTTAGTGTTGGGGTAGCTTTGAGCTAGGAAGTATGTCATAAGGACATGTTTTCCTTCAGGTGTTTCTGAGTCTAGGCTGGTATACTGTAATAGGGCTTGAGTGAGTCTGTCTAAGACCTCGGAGGGGGTTTCATCTCTCTTTTGAATTATGTCTTGGAGCTTTTGAAAATTGACTACTTTACGAGCTGCCTTTTTCAGACCTGCTATTAAGCAGGAGGCAAAAATATCTCGAGAGCGGAGACCTACGGCAGTGTTATAATCCCAGTGTGGGTCTTGTTCGGGGACAGCAGTGGGGCCAGGGGGATAGGTGGGGTCAGTCCTGTGGGTTTCGGTAGCGTGCGTTTGGGCAAAGTCCCAAACTCGTCTATGCTCTTCAGTGAGGAGAGTATTGGTCAGGAGCATGAAAATGTCATGATGTGTGAGGCTGTAAGACTGGAGGGTCCATTGAAACTCCCTGATGTATGTCATGGGATCAGTGGAAAAGGAACCTAGGCGTTTCTCTAGTTGGGCTAAATCTCCTAAGGAGAAAGGGACGTGAATGCGCACGATGCCTTCGGATCCTGCTACCTCCCGGAGGGGGGCGATAATTTTGGGAGGCCCTTGGGACCGAGTCTGAGGGGGACTGAAGGGTTCTGGCTCAGTCTGTGGGGGAGTGACACGGTCTAGCCGCGCCTAGTCGAGCAGGTCCTGAAGTGCGGAAGGGGGGCAAAGAAAATAAAGAAAGATAGAATTGGACCCACGTGTCACCAGCCAGCAGCCCAGCTGCTTCCCTCTGCTGCTCTAGTTGGGCTTGAACTCATGACTCTGAGGTTAAGAGTCCCATGCTCTACTAACTGAGCTACAGCAGGGCTCCAGTTAATTGCTTATGGAATGCGTAAACAGAATGTTCTTTGTTCTCCATTCCTGCCACATTGGCAAGTGGGGGAAGGGCATAGCTAGAAGCAGGGGTGGTGTTTCTACACATCTTCAAGGTCTCTCACTATTTTTAGAGTGAGGAGTCTTGGCTCATCTTTGAGGACAAGATATGTTTTTGTGGACAGATAACTTCCAAGGACTGCACCAGTTGTTCACAAGCTTGTGCTTTCCCATGCTACGTTCAGACATGGGCGAAGGTGCTTTCCCATTCTCCCTACAAACATGTGAGAAGACAAAGGCGGTCCCTAACAGGGGAGAAACAGGTGATGAGGGCAAAGACAGAGGAGGCCCCCGGGACCTAGTTAAAGGGGGGCTGAAAGGCTCAGGCTTAATCTGCAGGGGACGAAGGCGGAGGAGGTGAGATGGGGGAGGAGATGGTGGGGGAGGAAGGGAGAAAGGCTGTTGTAGGAGAAGAAGGGGAAGGGAGTGAACGGGAGGCTTCTGTGGGGGTGGCGGCTTGCAGGCTAGGAGAACTTGGGAGGGGGTGGGGGGAGGAGGAGGCAAAAAGCTTCGATATAGGGAATCTCCTTCCATTTTTCAGGCACTGGCAGTAGTTAAAGAGATTGCAAGTGATGTTAGGATCAAGAGTTCCCCCTGTGGGCCATTGGTTGTTATTTTCTAGGGGATATGTTGGCCAATCTTGGGAGCAATATTTACGGAGAAGTTTTGGTTTTATATCAGGCATCAGGGAGAGGGTAGCCAGATGCTTAAGCAGGCATTCAAGAGGTGAACTTTCAGGGAGGGATGAGGAGGCTCCCATGGCTAAAGGACAGAGAAGGAGACAAACAGGGAAAGACGAACGGAGATCCTCGGACTGGAAGCAGACCACAAGGAGACAAAGGGCGTCCCCAATGATCCTTGGTGGTCTGCGGAAACTCGTATACGAGTCGGAATTTCTTAGGAAGTGTGGGTCATCACCCAGACTTCCCTAAGAAGGCAGAGTGCCGGAGTCACGAGGTACCTAGTACTAGGAATTTTCGGTGGATGGAACAGAAGGAGGAGGGGGGAAAAAGGGAGCGTTCTCATCCACAAAGGAGTCACCTCGTTTATGGCTGTTGGAGGGGGGGCCTGAGGGTCTGCCGCAGCCATGAAGGCCTGAGGCGGGGATTTATGGCTGTTGGAGGAGGGGCCTGAGGGTCCGCCACAGCCGTGAAGGCCTGAGGCAGGGAGAGTTCCCTCCTCGTCCCCGAGCATCAGGGCCTTGCCAGATGATCATGGTCAATGGCACTGCGATAGCTCAGGAAGAGTGGCCCACTCCAGGGGGAAAACTTACCTAAAGGCCAGAGAGGAGTGGTGAGTGTGATGAACCAGCGCCGGATAAAGAGGACTAGGGCAAGCTGCTGCTGGTGTCGGGGGGAAGATGGGGCCCAGTTGGGGTGTCCCGTCTCCCGGGTTTCGGCACCAATGAAAGGAAAGGAGCGACACACAGCAGCAATTCACTGGAGAAATCCGCTTTATTAGGGAAGGTGCTGGGTTATATAGGAAGGGGTATAGGGTGACTGTGGTGTTACTTCTACGGGGCTGGTGGCTGTTGGCTAGGTGCTGGGATTGGGAGGGGGGCGAGAGGTGATTAGGCTTCATGTGGCGCCGGCGGGAACCTAGGACCCCGAAGAGAAGCTGGAAGTTTGCCATCTTACTGGTGGGGGGCCCTTCAAGTATACCAGAGGCAACTCTGATGCATGAAGAAGTATGTCCTGAAGCGAACTAATAAAAAGCCTAGTAAGGAAGGTAACATGGTAATAAAATTTGCAGAAGATGAAAATCCACTGGGCTCTCCACTAGGAGGACCACCAAATAGTTACATGTGTAAACATATTTATAGTGGTATTAATGAAAGGGCAAGCTCCCAGATTCTATTTCAGCCAATTGGGACCTGGATCCTATTTCAGCCAATCGGAACCTGGATCCTATTTCACCCAATCGGAGCTTAGTCCCTCTCTCCCCTCCAGTCAGCAAGAACACCCACCACCCCTGTACCCTGCCAACTGACCAAAGCCACAACTCATCACCCCCCAACTACCCCCAGGCCCAGCCAATCAGCCAGGGCCATGGCCATCACCCTCCCAAACCGCCCTGGAAACCCGTAAAACCTTTGTTCTGGGGAAAACGCGCTCTCTTTCTCTGGCATCTTGCCACTGCATTGGTGTAGATTAGAGATTGAGCTCGAGCTAGCTCGAATAAAGGCTCTTTGTTTTTGCATCAGTGTTGGCTCCTTGGTGGTCTTCTGGGATTCGTGACTTTGGGCACAACAATTAACATATCGATATAAGTGTATGATTCAATTTCTTAAATTTTCTGAATCCACAGAAAATTTATCTTAGTTTGTCTCTGTGGTTCTGAAATGAGAATGTGCATCTAAATAACCTCGAGTATCTGTTAAAACAGATTGCTGACCTGTACTCCCCCAGTTTTTGATTTAGTAGGTCTGGGATGGGGCCAGATAATTTGCACTTTTAACAAGTTCTCATGTGATGCAGATGCTGCTGGACATAACTATACTTCCAAAACACTGGTCTATGCAGACTCTCCCCTGCAGTTCCTAACTTCCTTCCCTACTTTTCTGTTGTCCTTCTGAGAAAATGAGGCAAATTCTCATTTCAACCCTACTTCCCTGGTTTCTGTTAATTTCTCTTGAGAAAAATAAAATAAAATAAAATAAAACCTTAAAGCAAGAACAAAGTGATGTTAGTAGTAACCAAGCCTGGGTTTCCAACCTTCCACACATTTTTAAGTGGAATGAAGGTTTTATTTTAGTCAATAAGATGTCAGTGCCTCTTAAAAAATAAGAGCTCAACTGAAATAATACAAATGTGATACAACTGACTAGCACTAAAAAGAGATTCTCTTTCAGTTGTAAAATATGCATAAAAATGCATAAAATACTTTTCTTCATCCATGTCTCTTAATACTTAGAAAAGAAGTATGGTAGTCAGAAAATGATAGGAAACAACAGAACTCACTTGCCACAAAGATCTTTATTTTTTTGTTTATTTTGTCAAAGAAGAAATAGCACATCTACAGTTTAAACAATCTAAGGTAGACTATAGTGTTTAAACTGGGATCTTTACAAGTAAGTTAATTATTTCCTTTTCTTAATGTATTGACAAAACGAAGAGGCACAGCATGGTATCATAAGTAGGGCATAATCTGATTGCTGTGCAGAGCTGATGGAGCAAATCATGTGAGGCTCTAAATGAGCTTCCCACCTGCTCTACACCTGAGCAATTCCAAAGAGGTTAGGGCCACGTTGATTAAAACATTTGTAAGAACAAATTAATATTCGAAGAGGTACCAGGTGTAGGTTTCTGCTTATCTTCCATTTCTAAAAAGTAGAGATTAAAAATAAAATTAAGGCCTTGTTTAATAAGTATTTTTTAATAAAATAAATATTAGCTTTCCTTAGAGATTTCACAACACTGATTTCAATAAGGACACACTATTCATTTATGCTTGATTTGCTCTTTTCTCATACAACCAGCTAAGAAAGGCATACTCAATACTAACCAAAATTCAAATAATAAAGGATTATCTATGCTTTTAACCAAACATATTAGTACATTGTCTAGCCAGAAAGTGTTTGGGATAGAGATAAAAAATGCACAATCCACACAAACCTGACTCTGTCCTACAGGGATGTTAAGTTGATTGATTAACATTTACTGAATTCCCCAACGGACATGTTGGTTTGGCCTATCCAGAGTTCATTTCCCATGGAAATTAATTGTTCTAGAACTCTTTGTTCGCTGTCTACAATGTTCATTAAGATAGCCACTAGCTGAGTTTCAGGCAAGTTGCCCAATATATGACTTAAATTTTTATACTTAAAATATTTTTGATTACTTCTCAATGCACGAACAGGCCATCACCTGACCACTAATGTTGGAAATAATGGCAACCTCAAAAGCTCACCATTTGTTTTATAAACAACTTCTGAAGTCAAAACAGTTCTCAGTCACACAGCTAGCAGTTTAATTAGCTGATAACGCTGCTTGGTTTTATCTGAACCCATTGGGCCATCATTGTCATAATCCACAGTGAGAGAATTCATGATTGTTCTGTTCACTGTTCCACAAAAGAACTTTGAGGGCCCATTTAAAGTTTCGAACACCTAAGCACAGTTATTAATCCATCCTTGAGAGTAATAGCCTTTCAGCCCTGGTAATAAATTAGTGGACAGTCAAGGTCATACATAAATGTTACCTTCACATCCACCTCCAACAGTCACTATGAAGTATTCAGAGGATAATGGCACTATTCTAATGATAAAATATTTTGAATGAAGGTAGACAATGGTACAAAATCTTTACAAACTGGACCTCTTTCCTAGAAGGAAGTTCAATTGATCAATCACCAAACATTTACTGAAATACCCAATAGGCATTTTGTTTCACTTGTCCAGTGTCCATTTCCTATTCTGCTGGCACAAAAAGTGTACCTTTTCCTTTGGGTGACCACCCCTTCTCCAATTTCAGTGTATATGTTACAGGTGGGACAGGGCAACTTATCTCACTCCCTGACTCAAGCCACATCACTCAGGCCCAGCATATATATTAAGACAGCCCAATAAAGCCAATGAACATCAGCCCCAGGGCATTCCCTGGATCTCATGCAGAGGGAAACTCTCCCTCTACTAACAGAAGGCACAGTTTTAGGGAGCTTCCTCCTGAGAGCAAACCAAGACAAAGGAAAACAGATAATACATAGAGAAGAACAGATTCTTTGGGTACCTAATTCAGCATGACTAAATATTCACCCAGACCGGTCCCTGGGCCTTCTTTATTACTTGAGCTAGTATGTGAGTTGCGTTTCTTTAACTTGCAATTAAGAGTTCTAACAAATGATAAGGAATAACTTAAAACCTGTACCACATTAGGCAAAGTGACAAGCATACAAAAACATATAACAAACAATCCCTGATTCTAAGAAGCTTTTTTACAAAGAAGTTGTAAAGATAAGACATAAGCATACACAAAAAATACTAGAAACAAAAGGCTTAACCCAGTGGTAGGTTCCATATGAGTGCAGAGAAGGGAGACACCACCATAGGCTGCATATTAAGCAAGATTTCAGAAAATAAGAAAATGATGAGCTGGGTTTTGAAGGAGACTAGGAAGTGGCTGCCTGGAAAGTACATGAAAGGACATTCATAAAGGGTGAACCATGAGAGAAGAAATTCAGGAATGTGTATACTGTATTGTGGAAACAATACAGTATAAACAATAAATAGACCTTAAAATGTTGAATCATAGGATATGAACAATAAATATATTAGTCCAGGGGTAAAAAGAATTCATAAGTGGTGTTCTAATGATAGACATATTATGTATAACATTTTAATTCTTTTCCATATAAGAACATATTGATTAGTTAGATTATAATGACTAACTGGTGTTGCAATTGTGCTCGGAGAACTAGTGATGAAAGTCTAAAGCTACATGGTCCTTTTCCTTTCCATATAGCAGAAAACCCTTTCATCAATCAGCTGTTCCTGCCCACTACTGTGACACGTCATCTAGAACTAAAGGGCCATCAAAATAAACCATGCTACATACATTTTGCTCAGCTTCTGTTTAAGAAACTAGAACAAAGAGTAGAGCCATGAACCAAGAGGAGGTTACTAAAAAAAGACAAACATAAACCAAGGAAGCAAGTGGGGTCATACAGTTTTCTGATTTGCTTAGTCCAATTTCTCCATGAGATAAGAAGTTTATAACAGAAACTATTAAAGGCATTTTCTGTTTCCATTAAGGCTTTAGCCATTTACCTTTTGTCATTATGTCACTAAGAATTTATATGGCCAGAATATGGATTGACTTTTGCTACAAGCAGGAATGCAAGGTGTCTGTGCTCCTTTTTCCTCTCCTTGGTGTACTACTATTTAGTTAATTAGAATTAAATGCTTTTTTTAAGGAACTTATTGTACCAAAGCCCATTTTCAGTTTTGTATTGAATAGGGAACTTTGCTTGTGATTATTTTCTAACTTAATAATTGCTATTTCAGATATAATATTTCTCAGGGCTATGAATTATTTCTTGGAAATTTTACTGAGAACAAAAGAACTCAATATAATTCTTTGGTGACATATTTTTTCATCTAGAGTCATTGGGCTCAGTAATGTCTGCATGAAAAAGAAGTCTCTAATATCTTACCCCTTGGTATCTATTTAAATTTCTATTTCCATTTGTGGCATCATTACAGTGGTTTCTATCTATATGACATATGTCCATTTGAAATGAACATATTACAAAGGAATAATGACACACTCTCTTTAAAGGACATCTTTTCACAAATCTCAATTAACAAAACCTCACGACTGTCAAAGATAATTACTGCTTTGGTCATTGTTTACGATAGAAATTGAAACACTGAAAGATCTTTTTTGTCAAGCTGAAGTCAGAGAAGAGGAAAAGGAGTTGGTCTATGATTAGACATGCTTTTATATTGAAAGTATATCTTTTCAGCAAAAAGCTTTAAAATCTGAAATGCTATACTTAAGTCTAATTTGTTGCTCTTTACTATTCACAGTGGAATGCATTATTTTATTTCCTAAAACAAAACACATGATGATATCTTCTCCCTATTTTAGGGAAAAGTAGTTTCGTACTTTAAGTTTAAATATGAATGTTTACTAAGTTTTATATTTGTTGAATGGTAGAATAGAGAGATTTTAAAATATCACTCACATACCTTGGTGACAATCATTGTCATATTTTAAACTTTGAGAAACCAAAGGTTATTAAATAATATGTTTATATTATACAGTAAAGCTTTGGATAAAGTTTCAATATTACTTGAAGTACAAGGAATAGGAAAAAAGAGTAAGATGGTTTCCCGTTTTATCAGGAAAAAGTGTCACGGTAGGCAGGATAATGGCCCCCCAAAATGCCCATGTCCTAATCCCTGGACTGTGTATGTGTGTTACCTTACACAGCAAAGGGATTTTGCAGGTGTGATGAAGTTAAAGGACTTTGAGATGAGGAGGTTATTCTGGATTATGCAGGTGGACCCAATTTCATCACAAGGATTGCTCAAATTGGAAGAAGGAGGCAAAAGAGAAGGTCCAAGTGATGTGGTGTGAGGAGTACTAGATCTGCCAATGTGGCTTTGAGGGTGGAAGAAGGGGTCCATGAGCCAAGGAATGTGGTTAGCCTCTAAAAGCTGGAAAGAGCAAGAATATGGATTCTCCCCTAGAGCATCCAGAAAGGAATGCAGCCCTGCTGACATCCTGATTTAGCTGAGATGAATGGTAGGCTTCTGACCTAGTAAACAGTAAGATAAAGAAATTGGTTACAGTAGCAAAAGAAAACTAATACTGGTAAAATGTTTCAAATTAGCAGGATCATTAAAAACATGACTATGACAGCCCCTTGTCCTCTTAGGAACTAGAAGAGATTTTGTTATAATCCCTTCATTGTCCAGACGAGGAAAATAGTCCAAATATAGTGAGAAGAATGGTAACTTTCTTTAGGCTTCACAGTTCGAGGCAGAGAAAGGACTAGAATCAAAGTTCACTAAATTCTAAGTCAGTGTTAGTCACAGTATGCCTCCCAGCTTTTTTCACCAATGTGGGGTTTTGATTATAGTTTAATAATAATTTGCAGAACTGTTTGGAAGAATGAACCACTGTTGGAAAGTGCATAGGTTTTCAGATAATGCAGGGAAGTATATTGCCTTGCTCTTCTGATCTGCCTCCAATTGGTTAAACATATTCACTTAAATTATCCACACATCACTTGAAACTCAGCCTGTCCAAGATGAAACTTGGGATCTTGCCTCCAAATCAGCTCCTCCTGGGATTATCTGGTTTTCTCCTTCACACGCCTCCAAGGTTTCCCACATCCAATCCTTCAACAAGTTCTGTCATCCGAATTCCTCAAGGTGCTTCCTTTCCTTGCATTCCTACTGTTGTAGCTCACACCCACACTCAGCAACCAACATAATAGGTCTCTTCTTCAGCTTTCCTTCTCTACAACTTCCAGTTAATCTAACACAGTAGTACCAACTCACTCCTTCTGAAACACATTTTTCTTTATATCATTGATTTGTCCCCACACATTAAGTAGGACTCCATTTCCAAACAGGATCAAGTTCAAACTCTTTATTCTATCCTTTGACAGATACAGAGAATTTGACTCAATTTATGGAAATGCCTCTTCTTCCCATTCCCATCCACAAACAACTTAATAGATTCACTGCCTGATGAACATGATCTATTCTCCTTTACATCATTCTTTTCCTCTAAAATAGCCGTGCTGGTTCTTTCTCCATGTATCTGAATTCTGCCTGTCAAGATCCTATACAAGTTCCAGCATCTTTCTGGGCACTTTCCAGGCCAGACAACCTACAGTGATTTTACCTCCCACTTTGACATCCTAAATCAATTGGTCTCTACCACTCATTTAACATTTAGTTTTTATTGTTAGCATATTTTACATGTTCAAAATTTAAACTCTGAGATTTTAAACCATTTGGGACAAACTAAGTCTTCTTATTTGCCTTTAGCACCCAGATTTTCTTCTTAAAGCAAATTCTCAAATATTTATGAAGTAACTGAAAATGATTTTAAAAATCCAAGATGAACACTCAGAGTGACAGCTCCTCCCTACCAGCAGTGATAAGGGCCAGCAACGAGCACTGCTCTAAAGCTAACAGCTATATTTAGGAAGTGCAGTAATACATTCAGATTTGCCCAGATAGCTTGGTTTCCTGCTATTTTTTCCAGCTCTTAATAATGTCCATTTTCACTCTCAAAAGCATCTTGGCTTAGATGATACATTATATAGTCATTCCACCCTTAGGGCAGTTTTGACCATGGTGAGGGCAGAAACCAGAAAGCAAATCCTGCTCACATTCCAGCCACCCAACCCAACAAAGCAGCATTCTCTCTTCTGCAGTGATGCTCTTCTCCATCGCCACCTCCAAATAAATCAGTGGCCTCTGGATTTCATGTGGGAGGTTCAAACACTTTGGTTATGCTCAGCTTCAGATAAATGTACTGAAGTTGAATGCAGTTTAAGATTTTTAGAAGAAAAAAAAAAAGATGCTGAATACAACAGTGACTCTACCCAGCAGTTTAAGAACAAAAGAAAGAGTTCTCTAAAGGGAAAGGAGAATTCAATGCATTCCCATAGGAGTAGAAGTAATCAAGACACAATATGGGAATTCATTTATACTATAATTGCTTTGCTATTTTTCTGAATAAAATAATAACATTCACACCATTTCAATTTTTCTGAACAATAAATACATATTACTTTCAGCACTGTTTAGAATTAGAAATGTGATTCCTTCTGATCCTCTTAGTGCCTAATACACATCCAATTGACTAACCACTGCCTAAATGTTTTAAAACCTATATTCATTTTCACAGTTGACTGGTTGAAATGATCAGTTTTATAAATGAATGCCAGTGGTATCTAAACAGTAGTAACTTTTTACTGCAAAGTAAGATTTTGCTCTATAAGTAATGAGTAAAATTATTAAATGTAATCTTATGTTTCATTACTGACAGCTTGTCATAAAAAAGGAATTAAGGTTGCAAATTTTCATTTATTTTCATAAAGTAGATCAGCATTTTCACTCATTTGTAGTGAAAACTACTCAATCTAATCTCTTTTGAGGGTAGTTTTAATTACATTACATCACTCAATACAGGGTTGAGAGTTCATGTTTCAAACTGTTCCCTCCCTAAACTCTTCAACTTTAAAGGAATCTGGGGAAATGTTAAGTTCAACTAATGTAACTATATGAAATGAAAACTATCAAATGCATAACTTGGGCACAGGATCACTCAAGTGTTTGGAAAGGATTTTATGAGACTATTAGATTACCTCTAAGTCACTAGTTCAAATATGGCCCAAGTTGGTAGTAACTAAAAAGGATTAATTTTTGTTACCATTTCAAAGATTTATGTCATTAGTAGTTAATATTTAAATATCAAATTACATTAAAATTATTGATAATTCTTTACTTGCTGAGGACTAACTGAACTCAGATGGCAGGGACTAATCACATTTGGAAAAAGACAAGAGCATCTGGAGGAATTATGGTAAAGTTTAACATTTCAAGTTGAATAAAATTGTTCAATGACTATTTTCCAATCCTCATCTCACTACTTCATAAGATAAGCATGACATAAATTCATATTTGCCTGAAGAGAAGCAATTACAATTTGGTAGTTGGTTGTTTCTAGTTCTATGTCAAGAATAAAGACCCATTTGTCATCAAGTGTCTCCATCCTTCAACTGTGCCTTCAAATGGCAAACTCCGTCAAAACAGAACATTCTGTAAAACATAACAGCATAACCAGACGTTGGCATTATCAAATGGGTTTTCCCTTCATGATAAAGTATTTACTCCAAAGGTCAGAATTCTCTAAGCTTAGTTCCTGAAAAGATAATTAAGATATTGAAAATTTTATAGAAAGGGAGGCTTCTAAGCAAACTAATTTTGAATTATCTCTCTAAAGTAGAAAAGCAGCATAAAACCCTAAAGATATATCAAAGCAACTGTTTACCAACATAGTTAATCTATCATTCTCACATATTTTGTGCTTGTTTTCAGTCTAGAAATAGGGAGGTAAACAACACCATTCAAATAACATGTTTCAATTGCAAAGCACATGTAATGTATATTCCAAACTAAATTTTCTTCATCAAATTTATAAATATCCTTAAATTTATTTAGTATAATTTATAAAGTCATACTATACACTTATTCTAATTCAGTTATCATATACATTTTTCACTGTCACATTCTTACTAAATGGTACTTGTTAAATTTTTTTCAGTTATTTTAATAAGGTTAGAATCAATGGTTATTTCAAAACAAAACAATTTTCTTTTCAAAAATTTTCTCTCACAATTTCCACCACTCCCATTTATTTTACCTATCAATTTACCTAGGTATATAATTCCAGATTTTGAGTTATTTTCTCTTAGTGCTTTGAAGATATTACACCATTTTATTCTAGCATCTGCTTTCAGTCCATTTCCATTTCTTTGTAGGTGATCTATTTTTCTTAGAAAATTTTATCTTTAGCTCTTAATAGCTTCCCTTTGGTAGTATGCAGTTTTATCAAAATGTGTTTAGGTATGGATTTGTTTTTATATAATCTGCTTAACACTCGGTATGTTTTTTCAATATGAGAGACCATGAATGTTTTTCTTCACTATTTGAACACTTTCTGTCATTAACAAGGTTCACATGCAGGTCTCTGAGTTATTTTTTAACCATTACATTTTTAACTCATGCTATATTCTTATGAACTCCATTGCTGTTTTTGTAATGCCCTCAGAACATATTTAATTGATAAAAATGTACCTTACTTCTGTTTTAAGTTGTAAAATAAAATGTAGATAAACAAATATATTTATTCTCCTATTCTTTCTTCTATCCTTATTGCTTCTTCAGTGATGATGAATGTTAACCTATATATGTGTGTATGTATACAGTCCTGTAAGAAAATTCTTTCATAGCCCAAATACCAGTGGCTCTATGTTCCACTCCACAGATGAATAGAGAAGCCTCATCTTCCTTCCATATGCCAGTCTTTCAAATAGGTTAAGGCAGCTGTTGTGAATAATTGTATCACCACTAATCAATGAATTTACTTGTGCTTTCTCTTGTGGTTCAAAATAAAAATATGCATGCTATATTACAATGAAAGAAACCTCAAGGTGATATCAGGAGGCATAATCTAAAGTCTTAATTCTGTTATTTCCCAGTTTTGAAACATACGAGCAAGCTACTTGGTTGCCTCACTTGTGAATGGAGACAATGAAAACCAAGTCACTGAGTTAATATAAGAATCAGGAAGTCATGTTATTAAAAACTACCTCCTCGGGAAAGTTTCCCTTAAGCCTCCTGATACAGGCTGAATGTTTGTGTTCCCCCCAACCAAAACTCATATATTGAAATCTTCATGGCTAATGTGATGGTATCAGGAGGTACGGAGGCCTTTGGGAGATGATTAGGTCATGAAAGAAGAGTCCTCATGATCAGGATGAGTACGCTTATAAAAGAGACCCTACAGAGCTCCCGAGCTGCTCCTGCCATGTGAGGATACAACCAGAAGTCTGCAACCCAAAAGAGGGCCCTCACCCAACCATGCTGGTCTCCTGATCTCAGACCTCCAGCCTCTTCTTTTTGGCTTACTCAGTCCTGTAAGGTGATGGAACAGATGAGGCTCATCACTTGGTAACCAAATTCTAGCCCTATTAATTACTTAAAGTAGGAAGTACATAATCAGAACATTAAACTCTTCCTGAATTGGCATACAACAGACACTAATTTCAAGTTTCATCTTCTACTAGCTCCTTCTACAGCCTACAATCATGCACATATTTCCCCATCCTCAAAATCTATCCTCAAGCCTTCCTCAACCCCCAGGGAACACCCTATTGCTATTTTCCCTTTCATCCTGTACATTTCATGGAGATTAGTCAAAGCATGCTGATTTCACTTTCTGTTCCTATTCAAGGTTCTGGGTAATACAACCTGCTTCTAGCCCTTCCACTTAATGACGCAAGGGACACCATCTTCCACCCCAATTTTCTAGCCTGGTCTTTTTCTCCTCCCCCCTGAATTTCTCAACTTTAATCAACTCACTCTTGAGCCCATATTGTAGTAAGAGAAGAGCCAAGTTTTCTCATGACCAGAGAATAGTGTGGAAGTGGCTGAAAAAGGACCAGTGGGCTGAAGAGACTTCAGTGTCAGAACAAGAAGGCACAGGACACAGGGGTAGATAAGCAGAGACCAATGTCAAGTGGACAACTCATCATGGAGATAGGACCATATCTGAGGTCTTGACAGGATGACCATATACCTCAAGGGATACCCAGATGGAAGAGAGGACATCCACTACCTATTGCTTGCTATGAGACTACTTAAAGAGCTCCAAAAGTTGGAGAATACAAGAAGAAAGGGAGGGGAAGGAAATCCTGATGGATCAAGAGTCAATCTGAAATAACCAAGAACATCCTAAAATTACCACATAAACCTGGAATTAACTAGAATAAGTTTTCCAGTAGAATAGGGACCCAAATAGAAGTTAAGCTCAGCAGAAGAAAAAGTAAAAACAAAAAACTATTTCTTGCCTGTGTTATAGCTAAAAAACTGTACCTGTTCTACTTGGTTTTGCCCCTCCCTCCTTGATTGCATTTCCTTTGCTGACTCCTGCTTTTGTACACACCTTTAATATTGTTGTCCTCAAGGGTTCTGTCCATCTGATCTTCTGACTTCATAATGTAAGTCTTTTTAGGAAATCTTCATTCCTGGCTTCAAGTGTCACTCTTATATATAAACAGTCCTTACATCAACATCACCAGATCCAACTTCTTTGTGTCAAAAAAAAAAGTTTTCATCTTCCACTGCTTCCACTGCTCTACTGTGAGTAACTGTTACAGGCTGAATTGTGTCCTCCTCAAATTTGTATGTTGTAGTTTTAACCCCTAGTACGTCCAAAGGTGGCTGTATTTGGAGATAGGGTCTTTAAAGTGGTAATTAAGTTAAAATGATGTCATTAGGGTGGACCTTAATTCACAATGTGTGTTCCTATAAGAGGAGGAAATTTGGACACAGACATGAACAGAAGGAAGACAATGTGAAGACACAGGGAGAAGATACCCATCTACAAGCCAAGGAGAGGAGCCTCAGAAGAAACCAAGCTTTCTGATACTTTGGTCTTGAACTTCAAGCCACCAGAACTGTGAGAAAATTAATTTCTGTTGTTTAAGCCATTTAGTTTGTGGCACTGTGTTATGGCAGCTATATCTAACTAATACGGTACCTTTCAAATTTAAGTTCAAACTTCACATCAAAAGTCATCCTGATCTCACACCTGCCTCTCTCTCTAATCTCAACTCCTATACCTCATACTCACTGAGTTCCCTGTACTCATTGTACAGTTTCTTTATTTGTACAATGTTACCTCTGCCCAGGCAGTTCCTTCACCTGAAATGACTGTCACTGTTCTTTATCTATTCTAATGTCTCCCTATCATTCAAAGTGCGCATTTATAAGCAGTGCCTATTAACATAATTTTAACATGTATTATGTACTCTCTAAGTACCAAATACAATCACTGTGTTTGTCCCAGAGATAGACTAGAGAATACTCCATTTAATTGAGATAACTTCTTCTCATAGCACTCTATCCACTCCTCCATCACAGTACTCATCACAAGACTAGCCATTCTTTCTTGTCTTAAGGACTTGATTAAATATATATATATATATTCTTACTAAGCATTTACTATATATTTTCTTTATTAAACACCTGCTGTGCTAAGCACTGTCTATGCATTGTCTCATCTGTAATTCATCACAGCCCATGAGATAGGTACTATTACTATTGCAGTTTTACAAAAACTTAGCCTCAAAGAGGAAATTAAGATGACACAGGTGGTAAGTGGTAGCTGGTCATCAAGCCTAATTTGTCAAGTTCCAGTTACCTTATTATACCACTTTTGTGAACATGTGAGCTCCTGGAGGGCTGTATCCCCAGCCCGAGGTAAAGGAACTGACACATAGTTGGAAAAAATTAATGAGTTTGAGTGGATTAATCAATGATGATAGAAGAAGTCTCCTTAACATAAATGCCTTAAATTCAGTTAAAGCAAATAAGGAATAACTAAGTGGGAAAGCATAGGAAAGATGGTCCAGAATGTCTGGTTAAGAGCAAGGAATTACACACATGGGTTCCCTCCCCAGAGTCTCTACTTAACAGCGTTGTGAACATGGCCAAATTAGTTTGTTCCTCTGTACCTTGGATTTCTCACTGGTGTCATGGGTTATTCTGAACATTAATTAAGATATTCCACGTGACAAGCTTACCACAATGTCAGACACACACTCAATACCAAATAGATGTTGGCTGTGGTTACTATTATTAGTTTACAATTTCTTTACTTGAAATGAGACTAGCAGCTCATCAAAGAATTGTGAGAGGGAATCTATCAGAGCAAGAACATCTTTCCCAAGAAAAAAATGTTCATTGGGAGAAAATGCAACATGGCAACTTGTCCAAGGTGTTCATGTCATGGTCAGTGAACACAGAGTGTTCTGGAACTTTTTCCAAGTAATATGGTATGTGTTAGATTCATTAAATGTCTCCTAAATATAACAATCTATTCCAGATGGTAATGTGAAAAATTTACAGATACGTTACACAAGTGATCCTGATTAAAGATTTACTCCCATCTTGAGAACTAACATACATTTCTATTTTCATTTTCCCACTGATGATCTCTCTTTCCTTTTGGTGTTTAATGTCCAGCTGGTTTGACTTTTAAATTTCTCCTCAACCATTAGCCCCCATTAGCAATGGCTTGGCCAGATTTTTCTCCATTATACATTTGGTGAAATATATTAATAACCTAAAAGAACAGAGGAGCTGGTATTCAAATCCAGATCTTGTGATTTATCAGTTGTTCTTAGAAATAAAATATGTACCAACTACTGTGCTAAGCTCTGTCTACATAATGGGTACCCATCTTTAACACTCCTACTTACATAGTACTGGAAATCCTAGCCAGAGCAGTCAGGTTGTAAAATGAAATAAAAGGCATCCAAAATGAAAATAAAGAAGTAAAACTGGGTTTGTTTGCAGATGAGGTGACCTAATATATAGAAAATGCTAAAGACTCCTCCAAAAAACTGCTACAAGTAATCAACAAATTCAGTAAAGTTGCAGAAATACAAAATCAACATACAGAAAACAGTTGTATTTCTATACACTAACCATAAAATGTATAAAAAAGAATCCCATTCACCAGTGCATTAAAAACAATACAGTTCTTAGGTAGAAATCTAACCAAGGAAATGAAAGATCTCTACAATGAAAACTGTAAGACTTTGATGAAAGACATCAAGGAAGACACAAATGTAAAGATATACCATATTCATGGGTCAGAAGTATTAATATTGTCAAAATGTCCATATTACAGATTACACATTAATTTGTAGATTCAATGAAATATCTATCAATACCTATCAAATCTCCAATGGTATTTTTCACAGAAATAGAAGAAAATCCTATAATTTGTATGGAACCACAATAGACCCCAAATAGTCAAGGTAATCTTGAGAAAGAACAAAGCAGGATGCAACACACATTCTGGTTTTGGACTATACCACAAAGCTACAGTAATTAAAACAGTATTGTATTGGCCTAAAAGTAAACCCATAGACCAATAGAACAGAATTGAGAATCCAGAAATAAATCTCCACATATACAATCAACTAATATTTGACAAGACAGCCAAGAATACTCAATGAGGAAAGGATAATCTCTTCAACAAATGGTATTGGGAAAACTGCATAAAACCACATGCAGAAGAATAAAACTGGATCCCTTCTTACACCACACTCAAAAATGAACTCAAAATGGACTAAAGGCTTAATTTAAGAACTGAAGCCATAAAACTCCTAAAAGAAAACAGAGGGGGGAAAAAACTGCCATGATTTCCTGGATATGACAGCAAAAGCATAGTAACAAAAGCAAAAGTAAATAATTGAGGCAACATCAAATTAAAAAGTGTCTGTGCAGCAAAAGAAACAACAAAATGAAATGGCAACCTATGGGATGGAATAACTCATTTGCAAATTACATATCTAACAAGGAGTTAATATCCAAAATACATACGGAGCTCATACAACCCAAGAGCAAACAAAAAGATATAGACATATACACAAAAGAATGTGATTCAGCCATGAGAAAGAAGGAAAAACTTGTCATTCACAATGACTTGCTTGGATCTTGAGGGTATTATGCTAAGTGAAATAAGTCCGACAGAGAAAGACAAATACTGTAAATCATTTATATATGGAATCTAAAAAAGACAACTCAGAGAAACAGTAAAGTGGTGGTTACCAGGAGTAGAGAGGTGGGGAAAATGGGGAATACTGGTCAAAGTACACAAACGTCCAGGTATATAATTAACAAGTTTGGGAATCTAATGTACAGCATGATGATTACAGCTAATAATACTGCATCATATATTTGAATGTTGGTAAGAGTAGATCTTAAGTGTTCTCAATATATAAAAAAAAAGAAATGATAACTATGTAAAAGGTAGCTAATACTATGGGGTAATCATTTTGCAATTTATAAATGTATTAAGTCAGCACATAAGATATCTTAAACTTATGTGTCAATTATATCTCAATAAAGCTGGAAAAGAAACATTATACTATCATCGATGTTAATTCTTAGATTTAAATCTTGCTTATATTGGTTGACTTAGATAAGGACAAACAATAAGAGATCTTATGCTCACACTCACACAAAAAACACAATTTACCTTTGATGGAGGAACAAACTCAACACATTCCAGCCATATGGTTAAAAAGAAATTTCCACATATTACACATTTTCTTCCTTGAGAGATTATGTCCCTGACCTGTGGGTACCATGTTATAGCTTGCGTTAGGAAAGGATTTTTTGCTGCTAGCTGATTCATTATAAATCTTGATGTTATTTCCTAGATTAAAAAGAATATAGTTTTTCAGATTATTTTCAAAGTAATTGTTTTACACTACATTTATTTCCATTCATTAATCTTTCTTTTGCTTTATTCCTCAGTTTCTGTTAAAGTAATTTTCTACAGTATATATAATCAATTATATTGTACTATCAGTGACTGGCATTGTAAATAAGTTCAGTTTTCAATAGCATAAGAAAAGTAAGTTACTTCTATAGTGAGATTTCTATGTCTCATTTACAGGAATCCTTGTTATAATAAACTTATATCGTTAGATA
Organism: Manis javanica; assembly: GCF_040802235.1. Lineage (NCBI taxonomy): Eukaryota > Metazoa > Chordata > Mammalia > Pholidota > Manidae > Manis > Manis javanica. The sequence goes on along the minus strand of NC_133157.1, from coordinate 176,591,815 downwards.
AAGTTTAGGTTCAAATTTTATACCTCTCATTACAATAAGCAAGGACTGTACAGATATTTAGATTGGATTCAAAAACTGACTGTCATATTTATTAATGTGTAAATCCTTACTACTTAAACTGTGGGTCATGGACTAGTAGAATTTGAATCACTTAGAAGCCCATTAAAAAAAATAAGATTCCAGGCTGCCCTCTAGACCTACTGAATAAAACCTGCAATTTACAAAGTTTGCCAGGTAATCCATATCTGAATCTTAATCTCAAACTGTTAAAGTTTGAGAAGCACTGGTATAAGTTATCTACTGCACTGAGTACCTGAATAAAGTTATATTAGTAAAGAGTACTGATTTCTATTAACCAAATCTCTGAATTCAATCTGTATTAAACCTATCCACATAGACATGTTTGGAAACTTCATTTTAGTTGGTAATAATAATAATATAGTAACATTAAAAAATAAAGGGGTGGTGAGGAAATTTAAACTTTTACCATGACCATCAACAAAATAAACATCTTAAAGTAAAAAAATATATATGTAACATTAAATCTTCACTGATTTAATTTTCACAAGCAAACAAAATAAACATTCGATTTACTCCACTATATGCCCCCCATTGTTTGAGACAGTAGCATACAAGTTCTGTATATATACAAGCATTGCATGAATTTCAGTAGCATATGGGATGATTTTTTTCTGGTCAAAACAAAAGATTTCTGTTTTATTAAAAATGTCCACAACATAGTCTCTTATAGAAATCTTTGGGAATTCATACATACACACACACACACACATACACATACATGCATACGTGCATCAATCTTTTACTGATTTACTCCAATTAAATTCTTAAAAATAACAATGAAATCCTATAAATTGCTACCTTGCTTTCCTAATTCTCTATCCTTCCACTTAACTAGCATCTGGACAAGCTGCCTTTATAACACAAACAGCCCGAGTATGGGTTCCTTAAATGTCTGATCCTTCAACAGTATAACCTCCTACCCACTTGAGATCATTCTCCTGGATGGTTACATAATGAGATCATCCTTTCTGACAGAATTACCCTTTTACACTAATATGACCGGAACTTCTAAACTAGATGGCTATTATCACCCTTTCTCTTACACAGAGCATAGCTTGTGATTCTGATGAAATATTGATTTTACAGGTCAGTTTTAGCTCCCAGAATTCAGTGCTAGGTCAGAAAACAGACAATGGTCCACTTACTCAAATAGCAGATGGTAGAAGAATTTGTTGAAATACATGGACCTATAAATAGGTCACTATTCATACAGTTCAGTTTCCGTTTATGATTTTTGGAACCAAACATGTTTGCTGCACCCAGTATGTCTCTTGTCAATTCTTACATTACCCATTATTTATATTCTCCTACTTGCTGCCAATGTGTTACTTTGAAAGAATAACATATACTATTGAAATATAAAGTTATTATTTGGATATGGGAGTATATACAAAATAAGATAGTATTGGCATGACCAATAGTATCTTTTAGGATACCTCTTAAAGATTTATACAATCTAATGTCATCTAGAAGTCAAAAAACCTTTTGTGAACAAATAAATTGTTCCTTTGGATTAGTTACATGCTATTTCATTAAAATATTTGCTAGTTAACTCTATGTGAGTCAGATTATTCATTCCTATGTTTAAGCCATCATAGGCTAAAATTAGTTTCGTTGTGTTCTTTTATTTTCTTTACATGTGATGACTGAATTTGAATTATAAAATTATCCATAAACCAATTATATGAATATAAATATGAAAAATTATAAAATGTAAAAACAAATATTAATTCTTAGAAGTAAATGATGAATTCTGGAACTGTAGTGTGGTCCATTGTCACTGTATGAATGATAGGCACTAACCAATAGCATCAAGAGCGAGGATTCTGAGTTAGAGTCAGATATACAAATAGGTACAAGTCCTGGCTCTGTGACTTACTACTTGTATGATCCTATTTGGCCAAGTGCTTAACTTCCCTGGCCTTGGATGGCTAATCTGTAAACAGGGATTTTTCCCAATACTATCACACAGAATTCAGAGAATTAAGTCAGGTGACATGGGAAAAAGTCTTCATCTAGCATCTACCAATGCAGTATTTTCTGGCTCACATTTTATTATAACTGAGTTAACATTAAATTTTAGTTCATAAATCTCTTAGGTAAAGAAGTATTTTAAAATATTAGCCAAAGCATAGCCTGAATCAAAAGCCCTATAATTCTTTGACAGCCCACATTATTTAATCAATAATGTTAACCAAACATCCAGTAGAAATAACTTATATTCTAAGTACAAATACGAAATGTATAGTAAATTTGTCACCTAAGAAAAAATCTTAGAGATACTTTCAAAATGCCCAAATCATTTATAGATACAATAAATAAAAATCATTATTTCTACAAAGTATATAAAAAAAATATTAACTCTTCTGTTCCTAGACCCTTACTGTTTAGAAAATGAGAAGGAAGAAATACTGCTTTCTCACCCTGTGTCTTGGTCTCAGCTATAGGGCAACATTCTTGGCCTGAACGGCTGCCTGTAAGACCACTGCCACATTGGGTTAATTGCTCATCCAGCTACCTCCACAAACCAAAATCCCCTCCACCAAGGGAGTAAGTACTCTTGTTTCCTTTCCCAAGCCTTCCAACAGCCCTTTCTGGGGTAACACTGCAGGACAGATTCTGGAGCTCAAGTGCTTGGTTGGCATCTTCATCCCAATACATACAAGTTCTGTGAACTCAGACAAGGTAATTTACTTCTCTGGGTCTTAGTTTATCTATAAAAAGGGGACAATAATAGTACCCATCTTTTTGCAGTTATTAGAAAACTAAATTACTTCATTCCTGTTAAGCACTTACAACAATGCCTTGCCCACAGTAAGTTTAATTAGTGCTAGTTGTTATTATTATTATTGTTATTTAATTATTATATGAAATGCTTGATTCCAGGAGAATGGGTTGTAAGGGATTAAACAAATTCTGCAAATTCTTGGAATTTGCAATTCTTGGAATTCTATGCAATTCTTGGAAATCTTAAGACTTCCCTGCACACTCAGTTATAGACCTAAATAGACCCAAAAAGTCCAAATTCTTGATGGAGACTCATACTCAAAGGAGGGAAGATCTGCAATCTTTAATTCATCTACCACCAGAAGACACCCAAAGACAGTCCTCTACTATGCTTTCCTATTCCTTCTTTTAATATCATCAACTTACATGACTAAAGTAAACATTTTTTCTGGATCACAGTCATTCATCCACTAGGGATAGGACAAATGAAAAGGGGTTGGAAGAAGCAAAGGAGCCTAGTAAAAAAACAATCAAATACATCCTTAGATAACAGTGAAAAAATACTTAGAGGGTTAAGGTGAAAACAAAGTGCTCCCTTTTCTTTTTATCCAATAAAATGCTTCCATTTCTCTGAATTTAGTTACTCTAGAAATCAGATATAGTCACACAGGATTCTGTAAGCAAGTCAAAGATTATGTCTAAGATCCACATTGCCAGTGGACTTGGGTTACATTAATTATCTGCTGCTTTGGCAATAATACTTTAAAATAAAACTCTTTAAAATTTAAATCATAATTTTAGTTAAAGACCTGTGTGAATAATATAAGGCTTCACCTGTAGACTCCAGACATCTTCCTGTTTTATAGCAGTAACTGGTTGTTTCAGAAACAGCGGGTTTTCCTCACAGTACAATTCCCTCAGCTTCAGAAACTGAAACTTTCAAAACAAAACAAAATCTTCATTACCTGCCAAAATAATAAACCACTTCTGAAGCTACATCTTCAATAAAATTAGACTAAAATTATTTAAGACTTATATTGCAAATCAGTATTTTAATAGCAGGACATAGTCTTGTTAGAAGCATGAGAATTGTCATGCTGGCATTAATGGCATTGACCTTAGAGGTCACTGGTGGCATTCTCCCATACTAGACAGCTGAGAAAACTTTTTCAGGATCATAGAACTGAAGTAATAAAACAGGAGTTAATTAACTAAATGCTGAGGCCATATTACAAATAATATATTAGTTAGAAAACCAAGTATCATAAAATATAACATTTTAACATACACCAAAATCCAGGTCTCAAAGACTGTCTTATAATCCATTTATGTTCAGTGAAGAAGGTAAGAGAGACAAACGAACATCAAAATGTTCTCATTATAACCTGCTGTGCACAGTGAAAATGAAAAGGGAAACATTCAGTTGGCAACTATACTGAAACTTCTATGAAGAAAACCTAAACTCAATTGGAGTTTACAATTGGAGTAGAAAAACAAGGAGTTCTCTTATATTATGGTGCCTTGCCTCCCAAAAACTCATGTGGTTTTCAAAGTTAAACACATTTGGGATTTCCTTTTCTGAACCTTAGTTTCACCTGTGAAATGGGGAAAGTAAGACCTATCTTCAGTGGTGTGCTGGTTCTCTGGAAAAAAAAAGCTCTGATTTCTGGCATGTTTTGATTCCATGATGTAAATGCTACTAACATGGCTGATTCCCATCACTGAACACAGAGTTGAGATGTAAAAAATCTGCTCTTGTAAGCAAGAACAACCTGTAGCCATTATATTAGTTCATCTCATATTTATGGGAGAATTAGAGATACTTCCCTGATTTCAGACCAGGGTTTGAAACATAGCAGGCACTCAACAAATTAAAAGTAATTGATTTAAAACATTTTTCCAGGGTATCATGTCTTTAAGGTTTCAACAGTCTCAGGAAGTATCTATAACACAGACAAGATGTAAGAATAAATACAAAGCTCAAAGTTGTGCTGGAATCACCTGTCTCTTGGTCTCACACATTCTCATTTTTCTTAATTCAGTTTCCTATGTTACCAGTCAACAAGAAGCAGCCTAAAGAGTTGAATCCATTGCTAGTCTCCAGTCAGTGCTAGGTGTGCTGAAATGAAAAGGGCACTTCTTGTGCTTAATGGAACCACCATTTTTTCCCCTCTGTCCTAAAGAATGAGATCCTATAACCTAAACCAAAACTCACAGGCCTTTTCTCCAAAACTCATACAAACTTGGACATCTTTGGTATATATAAATATCATTAACATATAGGAACCTCATTTCAAATTTGACCTTGGTTCAAAGGGCGTATGTTTCTCTTTAGGGATCATGTTTGTCTTCCTTCAAATTCTGTCACTATTCTTCCATTAAACATGGTAATAAATAACCTAGCTTACTAACTTACTATAAATAATTTATCAGAAAGAAGTTCTCTCAATGAAAAGAAATTAATTAATGAAATTCATTAGCATGCGTTTTGCAGTTTTGCAGCAAGTAAGTTTCAATAACCTGAAATCATATAATCTTTCAATGTATACTCTGAATATTCCCCAGAGCAACATTCCTTCCTATCTTCTCTCTATATGGACTACTGGTTTCCTATCAGTAAATCAGTTCTTAAATGGAACAATATTCTTTGCTTTTGTCCTTGCCCCATTAATGTAATCAGCTACATTGTCTTTTACTAATAAAGTTGTTTTAGCTTTCCAGCATCTCTTTACCATGCCTACTCAAACAACCGCTGTTACCTGAGCTAACCTCAGTGAACAATTTTGTGCTTCCCCACCAAACAGGAATCTACAGACAGTTTTGTCTGTCTCAACTGGGGTACAGAGAAGTATCACTGGCACTTATTTAGTAAAGACCAGGGAGGCTGCTGAACACCCTGCAATGCACAGCAGAGTTCCCACAACAAACAATTATCAGACCCCAAATAATGCTAAAGTTGGGAAGACTCTGGTTTGAAGACATGATGTCATAAACATTCACTGACCCATCTTATCTGGAGAGGGGTTGGCAGCTGGAGGGAAATAAAGGTTCAGATGTGAGTTTTATTTTTTAAGAAAAAACATGTAAAAAGTAAATGCCAACAGAGAGACTGATGTGGAGAGGAAGGAACAATTGAAAGAGTAATCATCAGTTGAAGAACACAGAATGACCTTTGAATACTAAAATCTTTGAATTGCTTCTCTTCTGTAGCCAGAATGACAGTGTAGACGCAGACATGAACAAGTTTGAAGGTGTGGGATTGGATAGTTGAAGGAGTCAGACATGATCCCTTAAATTCAGTCTTTGAAATAGAGAGTAAGACCATCTGCCAATTGAGTTGTGAAACAAGGTGTCAATATGGACGAAATCATGAAGAAGGGGGTGAAAGTCCGGAGGATGTGATAGACTTTGGAGGAAGGAACCCATTCAGGGACAAATAAAAATATTACACAGAGATGTCGAGGGACCCACTAGAATCCACCTAATTGTCAGGGTCACTCTCCTTATGTGGTATGCCTCTGCATAGCACCCAGCAGTCCAGATCCAACCCTAAGAATCCACAGAATGGTTATGTCAGAAAGAAAGGGAACAAGCACGTTGTATGTACTAAAAGTAAATGGCTTGGACTGGGTCTTTTATGACTAAATAGACAAAGAAGTAGCAGTACAAAGTTTCAGTGGATCAGGAGCAAAAGAAAAAGTGAAGGGACACGAAGTCTCAGTGACCTAAAAGAAAAGATGAGCTACAAAGCAATAAAGAGCTGGAACCTAGGAAAAGCCTGTGATCAAACTCTGACGCTGAACTTTATTTCTTCAAATTTAGAGCAGGTGAAGGTGATGTTAAGGTGTCGACATGCCTGTGGAGGTGGCTTGGTGAAGCGAAGACCATGAAAGTTTATTAAAATCAAGGATTCAAGGAACTTTAGACTAAGCTGTTTGTATCACACCTTCAAAAACCAACTTCCTGAGAAATGCTTCAAATATTTGGATGTCTACTGGACATTCTCCACCTGGAAATCTCACAGTCACTGTAAATACTAACATTTGTAAAATGAACTCATGTTTTCCCCCAAATTTCCTCCTTCCTTTTCCTCATCACCCATATCAAATTTCCCACCATGTCCTCTCAATTCTATCTTCTGAAAACTTCTGGAATTATCCTTTATTTCCATGCCCTATCCTACCCACCTCCTCACCACCTCTGCACAATCTCCTCCTACTCCCCTCCTCAGTCACTAACTTTTGTTTGATTGAGGCCCGCGTCTTATATGAATTATTGCAATAGCACTCAAACTGGTCTCAGTGAATATTTTTGCTGCTGAAGTGGTCTCTTAAAATGAGACTTTGGTCATAATACAACCACAACTGAGATTCTATCCTAATACAACCTTTCAAAGCTCCCTTTTATCCATAGGTTAAATCCAAAAACCCTAGTGTGTCCTAGTTGGCTCTCCTTGACCTGTTTCTCCAACCATATACCCTGAAAAGCCCCACCTTTGCCCTTATACACCAGCCTCTTTGAGGTACCCAGTAGTCTCACAAGAGGCCTGCACCTTATCTCACAGTTACTATTCTTGCTGGGCCTTTTACTCACCTCACTCATGAATCATCTCTTCAAGACTAAACATCACCCCTCTAAGCTTCTCCAGCTTCTACCAAATGTGTCTTCTCCTTGGGCTTAATATATGAATTTATCATACCACCTATAAATACCATGAGGCAATCATTGTTGAAAAGTCTATCTTCATCTATCAGGTTTTGTTCTAAGAACTGCATCTTAAGTGACTATATAATGCAAGCTCTAAATTCAGTACCTAGTACATAGTTGATGCCCAATAAATAATGGATAAGTAAATGAATGTCTTCTCAGAAACTCAGCATGCACAACTCTCCCTCAGCACTCAAGATTTTCACAAGCCTTCTCCTCCAGACTTGGTCAATTGTTATAATTGTTCCTACAAAGTCTCCTGCCTCAGGAACAATGTATTAGTTCAGCAAATCCTTCCATTGCTTCAGACTAACCTAAAATAATGAAGGGCATCAGAAGGAGTTTGGTCTAGCAAGAACATTGTTTATGCAAATACGGAGGAAGGAGGCTGAGATTTTACATGGACTCAAAAACAGAACAGGTAAGTAGGCTATGGCAAATTACCATGTATCTACTCTTTAGACCATCTCAAAGCTCACAGGGTTACCCTTTCACACAGAATTGGAATTTCTAAATAAGGTAAAGATCAACATGACAGGAAGGTAAGATTTTACGTATGGGGATTATGGCATCCAAAATATATTAACTAACAGTTTTAAAAAAGGACTGAATAAGATTTAGGATCAATGGGAAATATAAGAAAATGTATGATAAACTTGGTATCTACTCAGAATTGTGGAGTGATTAGGCTGGTAATACCATCTGAACATAAGAAAGCCAAAAACAATGTTTTGGGAATTCCTCTTTTACACACCCTACATGAGTGGGAGGAAAAATAGGCAGAAGGTGACCTAGAGTCAGAATCCTTCAGTATCTACTAGATGTTTATTCCAAAAGAAGGCCCTTAGAAGATGCTAAGAGTGGAAACCAAGAAAAGCCTGCACGGGAGGAGATCAGTGAACTCCCAGGTTCTAAACACACACACACACACACACACACACACCACAGACCTTCCTCATTCTGGGCAGGGAGAAGCAGCTGAAGGTCCCCAAGCCCACGTCCCTCCTTGCCTTCAATACCCTGGGCCTTAAAGCTAATAGGACAGTGGCTCCAGTGTCCTCTTCAGGACTTTCCATTTAAATACCACTGTAGAAAGAACAACTGATATGGGAAGGCTTATGTGTATCTACTCACAATCTTCATTCCATATGTTCTCCAGACCCCAGTCCTGTCCTTGAACTACCCAAGACCAGTGGCTGAAGAAGCCTTGTTCTTACTATGTTCCATCCCCAACAGTGTGATCTCCTCACAATGTGAATCAGATCACATCACTCCCTTGCTCAAAACCATCCAGTGGTTCTCATCTCGCTCAAAATGAAACACAAAGTCCTCACCTTGGCTTACAGGACTGTTATGACTGGACCCTGTACTGTCTCCCTGACTTCATCGCCTAGAAGTCACTCCCTCTTTTTCTTTTTCTCTCTTCACTCTGGCAACAGAGGCTTTCTTTCCAAGCATTCTTCACCTCTGGGCTTTTGTACTTTCCTTTACTTGGAATACTTTGGTCTCAAATATGTCCATACCATTAAAATTCAAAATAAAATGAAATCATATGGTTAGCAGTTTGAGAGAAGAAATACTTATGACCTTATGACCCATAGTTTCAATAACCAGACAAGTTTTCATTAATGTGCAAAGGCAATGGAAAGACATTCTCACATGCATGAGTTATGTACCTTAACAAAAAAAAATTACTCAAGACACAGCAGCTGAAAGAGAGTAACAAAAACCAACACTTCGGGAAATATATTCATTTTGCCTGTAAAAATGCTAAGAATGAAAATTAGAACACCCACTGCCCCAATACAAACAAGATTAGGGCAATCTGTTTATAAGCAAATTTGCAATGTCATTAAGAAGCCTGAAAGTTATTCTTACACTTTGTTAATTCTAGTTACAGGAATGCATCCAAAATAAATATTTGAAATGAGGACAAATACTTATGCACAAAATTTATTTCTCAGAATTATTTAAAACAAAAATCCCATCCTATATTTTTTAAAATTTGTAAGTTATATTACATATCAAATCCTCTGGCCCTCTGCCTTTTCAATTCCTATGTCTAGCAAAACCTAACCCTGGGTTATCACTGCCTTCAACTTTCCCTGCCTCTGCATCCAAGCAAATAAGTGCTATTTGCAGAGTCCCACCTCAGGACAGAGAGCGATCACAATAAATTCATCATCACCAACTTGCAATATGCCCTCAGTGGCTGCCAGAAATTTTACTCTAGTCAACATGTTCTTCAACATAACTCTACGTTTTTATTACTAGCCTGTCACTCTTTGCTCAGCCATGAAATACTTCTCCCCAGAGCCTAACACATTCTCATTTCACTTTATTTTCTTTTCTCTTGGCAATTTTTACCCATATCCATGACTTCAATGAAATCTCTATGCCTATGACTCTAGTTCCATACTCTATAGCCAACTGCCTACTCAAAATCTTCACCTAGATGTCTTTAATACATGCCAAAAGCACTGTGTCCAAAATTGAACTCATGATCTGCCCTCCCAAAGTCTTTTTCCAAATGTTTTCTATCTCAGTCCATAGAAAGCTTACTAGATCATCACCACTTCCAAATTCACCTCTTAAATGTCCAGGTCTTTCCACCCTGACTGTACAACCTTAGTCCAAGTTGCCATAATTTTTTTACTTGGCTTCAACAAGGTCTACCCAAAGACCTCCCCACATTCCCTCTGGCCTCCTTCCAATGTGTCTCCCAGACTTTAGATAGATGATCTTTTTAAAATACAAACCTGATTATTTCACTCCTCACCTAAAACCCTTTGAGATTTGCACTGTCCTTCAAATAAAGATCAGAATCCTTAGCATATTCTACATTCCCTGGCCATGGCCTCCTCCCACCCAATCTCTGAACTCCAGCCACAGTGAATTTCTTCCAGTTCCCTGATCATATTCATGGTCCCTCTCACACCAAGGTTTTCCACATTCTGTTCACTGTGTCTAGAATGTGCCTTTCCCCTTCACCAAACTGACTCCTACTGATTCTTCAAGATGTCAGCTTATGTCACTTCACCTAGGAAGCCTTCTCCAACCTACCTGTTCAGACAGGCTCCTGTTCTCTCTCATAAATCAGTGGTTCTTTATTTTGTGTACTAATCTGAGTTCATAATGAGACACTCATAATGTTAATTATTTGATTAATATGTTTCCCCACCACACTACACCTCGAAGAGAGCAGAGATTATGTCTGGTTTCCTCTCCATTATATCCCTGGTTTCCAGTGTAGGGCTTAGAATACAGGCATACCTCAGAAATAGTATGAATTTCAAACCACCACAATTAAGTGACATTGCTATAAAGTGAGTCAAATGAATTTTTTGGTTTCCCAGTGCATATAGAAGTTATAATTATACTGTACTATAGTCTATTAAGTGTGCAATTCTGAAAAAAAAGATGTTTGTGTTCATTAAAAAACACTCCACTGCTTTAAAAATCCTGACCACCATCATCGTTATCATGTGAGCTTTCAGCAAATTGTATTCTCCTTGCTGGTGAAGGGTCTCACCACAATGTTGATGGTGGCACAATGGTTAGCATGGTGGGTTGCTGAAGGTTGGAGGGGCTGTGGCAATTTCTTAAAATAATACAATTAAGTTCACTCCAGCAATTGGCTACTTCTTCCACAAATGGTTTCTCTGTAGCATGTGATATTTCATAGCATTTTACACACAGAACTTCTTTCAAATTAGAGTCAATCCTTTCAAACCCTGACATTGCTTTATCAACTAAGTTTATGAAATATTCTAAATCCTTGTTGTCATGTTAACAGTCTTCACCACATCTTCACCAGGAGTAGATTCCATCTGAGAAGTCATTTTCTTTGCTCATCCATAAGGAACAACTCATCTGTTCAAGTTTTACCATGAGAGGCAGCAATTCAATCACATCTTCAGGCTCTGCTCCCAATTCTAGTTCTCTTACTCTTTCTACCACATCGGCAGTTACTTCCTCCACTGAAATCCTGAACCCCTCAAACTCATCCATGAGGGTTGGAATCAACCTCTTCCAAGCTCCTATTAATGTTTATATTTTGACCTATTCCTATGAGCCATGAATGTTCTTAGTGGCATCTAGAATGGTGAATCCCTTCCAGAAGGTTTTCAACTTAATTTGCCCAGATCCATTGGAAGAATCGCTATCTATGGCAACTATAATCTTATGAAATGTATTTCTTATACAATAAAAACTCCTTGACCTATGGGCTGCAGAATGGATGTTGTGATAGTAGGCATGAAAACAACATTAATCTCATTGTACATCCCCATCAGGGCTCTTGGGTGATCAGGCATACTATCAATGAACAGTACTATTTTGAAAGGAATCTTCTTTTCTAAGTAGTAGGTCTCAACAGCGGGCTTTTAATATTCACTTAACCATGTTGCACACAGATGTGCTGTTGCCTAAGCTTTGTTTCACTTACAAAGCACAGGCAGAGCAGATTTAGCACAATTCTTAAGGGCCCTGGGATTTTAGGAATGCTCAATGAGCACTGGCTTCAACTTGAAGTCACCAGCTACGTTAGCCCCTCACAAGAGTGTCAGCTTTCCTATGAATCTTGGAAGCCAGGGATTGACTTCTCCCCTTCAGTTATGAATGTCCTAGATGGCATCTTCTCCCAATAGAAAGCTGTTCCCTTCACATTCAAAATCTGTTGTTTACTGCAGCCACCTTCATTAAAGATCTTAGCTAGATCTGCATTAGCACTTGCTGCTTCGCTTGCATTTTTATTTACAAAGAGCATCTTTCCATAAACTTCATGAGCCAATCTCTGATAGCTTCAAATTTTTCATGTGGTGCTCCCCCACCTCTCTCAGTCTTCAGAGAATTGAACAGAGTTAGGGCCTTGCCCTGGATTAGGCTTTAGCTTAAGCGAATGCTGTGGCTGGTTCGATCTTCTATCCGAACCACTAAAACTTTCTCTGTATCAGCAATAAGGTTGTTTCTCTTTCTTATTATTCATTAGTGTTCACTGGAGGAGCACTTCTAATCTCCCTGAAGAGCTCTTCCTTTGCACTTCAACTTGGCTAACTGTTTGGTGCAAGAGGCCTAGCTTTTGGCCTGTCCAGTCTTTCAATATGCCTTCCTTACTAAGCTTAATCATTTTACGCAACTCTTTCTTTCACTTGAACACTTAGATGTCATGATAGGGTTATTAATGGCCTAATTTCAAAATTGTTGTGTCTTGGAGAATAAGGAGGACCACATAAAGGGAGAGAGATGGTGAAGTAGTCAAAACACACACATTTTTCTATTAACTTTGCCATATTATAGTGTGGGCACGGTTCATGGCACCCCAAAAGTATTCTTATAGTAACATCAAAGATCACTGATCACAGATCACTGTAACAAGTAAAAATAAAAATGAAAAAGTTTGAAATACTGTGAGAATTACCAAAATGTGACAGAGACGTGAAGGAAGCAAATGCTGTTAGAAAAAAATGATGCCAATAGACTTTCAACACAGGGTCGTCACAAAACTTCCATGTTTTAAAAAAACTCAGCATCTGTGAAGCTCAATAAAATGAGGTACACCTGTACAGTATAAAATGTATTAGTTTAGGAAGACAGACTTGGGAGTCAAAGTGTCTTGATTGAATTTCAGTTTCATTAAACGTATGCTAAGACAGTCAAACTTCTCCTACTTTGCTGATGCTGCCTCCGTTCCCACACATTGTAAGTAAAGCCACCCACCAAAGAACCCTGCCACTTACAAATTTTACATACTTTGACTCCAGTGCTTAAACACTTGAACAGGGACTTGATTCTTGAGCCAAAGAAAGCTAATCATAGGCCTGGTACAATCATCTGGAATCCAACAGGCTGGTCTAATCATATACTCTTTTTGGAATCTGAACCAAGAAACATGGAAATAATTTGCCATTTAGTTCTGGAAGCTAGAAGAATAGCTATTATGTCAAGGAGCTGAAGAGTCCATACTGGGCTATGTGTATGCTGAAGTTACAGGGGAACAGAAACAACGTATAAGCAAAGCAAGCATTTGGAATATGCCTAAGAGGATACCATTATTTAAAAAGTGTGATGACCTATCAGTTTATGTACTGAAGATACCAGAAGCTCCTTGAACTGAGAGCACCACACTCACTCCAGTACTTCCGAGCTCTGCATAACCTTACCATATATTCTGCTTGAATATTTAATTAAATTCCACTTGTGTTGCAAAGAATGAAATAGAATTCATTCTTGCCCTACCTTTAGCAGATAGACGAGTCTTTCCAATGTCTCTGAAATGCTCCAACTAACCAGCCAGGGTGCTGTTCTGTGCATCCTCCCTTGCAAAACATAAAAATCTATTCTCTTCCCTCAACCTAGCTAAGACTTTCAGAGCTTAGTCACTCACTCTTGGAAATAGTCTTCTTCTCAGGTTTTGAATGAGAAGTGTATATTTAATACCTGTCTATTTGACAGAACAGCTATATATCCATCTTTCATCTACATTTCTAAACCTCAGAGATCTGGTTACAAAGAAAAAGCAGAAATGAGTAGGAACCAAAATAAAAGGCACTTTCCTCAGAGAATAACAAAGAAATCAGTTCTTAATCTCTGCTTTGGGATAGTCTGAAATTTAAACTGAAGAATTTCATTTTAAAATTTACTCAGACTAGGCAACAATTCAGAGCAGTGAACTAGAAGAAAAATATTCAAAGATTTTTGTGAGAGCTGTTTATGGTCTGAAAACCAATTTTGAGATCGTTGGCCTTCTTTTTTTTGACAGGAAATTAAAATTTGAGTGGCCAAATTCATGATGGGAACTGCAGAAAGAATGTCAGTTTGTATCTTCTGCCTTGGTTTCCACAAAAGCTCCAGTGTTGTTTTAAAGTCTCTCAAAGGAATAACACCTTTAATTCCATTCCATGTATCTTTGTTCTTCTTTATTTATATTAGATAGCAGTGTTTCAAGGGATTCTTGAATACTTTACCTTCCATTAAGTCACTGCTATCTTAATTAAAACACCCTTTTCTTTTAGGTTTTCCATATAACTTAATCTATATTTAATAGAAAAGAGAAAGCACTGGGCTTAAAGGCTGGGGATGGGGTTCAAATCCATGTATTCCATGCAATATTTTTGTACAAGTTAAAGTATCTGAGCCTGTATTAACAGATATAATTCATCTTACTGGATCGTGAAGATCAAATGAGGAATGTATAAAGTATTTGGTAAATTTTCAGGCATTCTAGAAAAATAAGGTACCACATCAGCATGTAGTCCATCGTGTAAAGTAGGTAAGTCATATTTATTACTTTTCTTTCAATAGAAAACACTTCTTAGGATCAGCTAATATTTTGTCTTCCACTTTTTACCATTATTTTGCTTCTTTTAAGCTCTACAAGAATAAATACCCTTTCTATTGCTGCAAATGTATTAGCAAATTGACATATACTTCCATTTTCAAGATGGTAAAACTAAGAAGATTTAGCAGTCTCTTCTTGAATGACAAATCCTTATAAGAGGATAAATTTTTAAAATAATAAATAGCCACCTAAAAATGAGATGAGAAAATCTCACAAGAATAGAAACTACGTGTAGACAGTGTCAAGTGAAGAAGAAAGCATCAACCCTAAGGGAATATGGAAGCCCAGGAAAGAACTCCCAAAAAGAAATGGAACTAAGGGAACTCAACAGAGTGAGTAGTGACCTCCAGAGAAGAATGGGATGGCAAAATAATAGACAGGAAGATTACTGTACCCTCTCAGAAGCAGGGAGACATGTGGACTCACCCACCCACTCTTATCCATGGCCATACTCCAACTCCCACCCTCATATCTTCTCCTTTCCCTGAATTGCACATACTTATAACCTGGTAGGAGCAGTGATTTCCTACCAGTAGAGAGAGGTGAAATGGGATCCTAAGTGGCTGCAACACAGGGAGGAATGAGGAGCTGTCAGGAAGCACTATACTTGCTGGCATATCTCAACCCTCTCCACACTTTCACTGACCAATGCAAGCTCCTCTAAGAACTTTTTCTTCTCCCAAAAAGTCAACTACAAAGATAGCTGCCAGGCTTACAGGGAATCCTGAGTGTCCCAAATTCAAAAATAAGCTGAAAATTTCAAAATAAAACTATCTTATAATCATTGAGAGCCAACACCACTAGAGATAAGAGATGTGAGAATTTATACCAAAGGAAATAAACCTAGTAGGACAGGACTTTATCCTGTTCTGTTACATAATTAACATTTTCAGAGGGATACCTGAAATATTGCTTACATAAAGCAAAAATAAAAGGCAATTTTAAAACTTGGAAATGCTGAATTATACAAACCTTATAAAGCAAAATTTGGCAACATTTATCAAAGTTGCAAAATTATGCATAATTTTTGATCCAGCAATTACACTTTAAGTATGCATAATTTTTGATCCAGCAGTTACACTTTAAGAAATCTTCCCTAAAATAATTAATGATATGTAGAGATGTTCAAAGATTAGCAACAATGGCATTCACTAAAGCATTTTCACTGTGGCAGGAAGTTGGAAATATCCTTCCTGTTGAAAAACAGGGACTGCTTAAATATATACAAAATCAATACAATGCAGCCATGAGAAATAGTAAGGTAGGAAAACACTGTAAGCCATGGGGAAATAAAAATTGAAAAGACATGTTATAAAACACTACTGTAGGTAAATAATACACTAATATTTATGAGTAGTACTAGCATTAATAACACATTAACAGATGTGAATGTTCCATTTTTTAAAGAAACCTATATATGCATGTATACACATCTATTCACAGACTTAAAAACAAAAGCGGAAGAGCAGTAAAGAAGTAAACCATTATGTTAATGGTATGCCTCCCCCCATGGTCAGATTATGGTTAGTTTTGCTTTTCTTCTTTTTACTTTTCTCTATTTTCCAAGTAATCCACAATGAAAAGAAAATTTTAAATGTTTTTCCAGAAGTAATTAAACTTATATCACCTTAATTCTAATTACCTATCTGCAGACTTTCAGAAGACAAATTTGAGAATGAGAGCAATAAAGAGATATATTTCTGTTCTGCATTAAAGAATGAAAATACAGCCTCTCACAATGACTAAAATTTTCCCAGGGCTAAACTATTTCAAGGATTTCAAGAAAGCTATCTCAACATGTGCTGATTCTAAGATTTTCTCAGAAGTTTGAAAACTCTCCCACATATCTGGCCCATGAGGTATAAAAGTAAGAATGCAAGAAATATTTTTTTAAGTTTTGTGTTGCTTCAGCTTATGCATTTCAACAGTGAGGGTGGGAGCTGATATCATCCCCAAAGAAGTAAAAATTGGTTCATGGGGGAAGCAAAAAATTTTTGATATTACAGTGGTTTGTAATATCTAAATCAAAACTAAACCCTACCTGACAATATAAACAAACACATACTTGCTCTCTCGTACTAAAATGTAATGGGGTGAGGGAGGAGTTATTAAGGGAAAAAATGTCTAAGAAGCTCCTGGGAAGGGGGACATAATGAAAAAAAGTTGAGAAGTACTGGTTCAGCTACGGAAACATGAAACCCCAATTTTTTTTTCATATGTCCTGGCAAAGTTAGGTTGCTTAGAGTTTCTACCTTCATGACCTTTTTTAAATTTTTATTTATATGCACACACAAATACATGTACACATGTTCCTTTGTGTTAGAAAACTCTTCCGATTTACTTTTCAATAACTTTCTTTTAATCAACTTTTCAATAACATTCTCCTATATTGAAATTCCTAGACCAAAAAGAATATTTTATTAAGCACTAGATTTCTTTTCTAAGCACTGTGTTACTTTCTGTTTTCAAATACAAAGGATTTTTTTATTTGAAACTCTGATAATGAACCTCTGAAAAAGTGTCCACTAACAGCTCTTCAATATTAGCTCCAAGATTTTAGACTTACAAGTATTTTATATTTGACTCTAAAATCACTCACATTATTATGACTCCTGTTATAAAGTACAAATGAGGAATTCAAAATATTCTAACTATTATTTACTGATTCCTTTATAATATGAAGAGCATACATTAATCATAAGGTAGTGATTGATAATAATATTGAGAGCATGCATTATTGCATTATCTTCATACTTGGCACTTTACAGTCTCAAAATGGCTGGTAATTCTCAGTCACATCTGGGTAACAAAGAGAAAGAGCCAGGGCTAGAGGTAATGGAGGTTAGGGAGAACCAGGTAAGCCTGTCAAATTTTATTGGCACAATAAAAGCTTTATCGGAGTCCCACCCAAAAGATTTCCATTATTTTTCTCTAGCCAGAACGTTGACAGAGGGCCACTCTGCCTGGAAGTAGCTCAAGAGAATCAGGTTGGAGATGGAGCTGCTGAACAGCAACCCAATGCTATCTATTTGCGCTTTTTTGTCATTCAAGTCTCTTCCATCACATGTCAGCCCCTCCCAGTGCCTTCCTTGGCAGCCCCCCTTTAAGTAGCAGACCCCTCTTTTATACTCTGATTCATTCTTGCAAAGTTGCAAGTGCTGAGAATAGGGCAATGTACAAAACACAAAATCTCCAGGGCTTACAGTGCCCTAGTGTTTTCTCCATGAACTGACTAAAATTAAATATCTATTTTTTTACTTGCTCTTCTCTGTCTTCTCTAGAATCTAAGTTCTAAGAGGGTAAAGAGTTTGTTTTATTCACTTCTGTATCCAGAAAACCTAGAAAAACAGTTCCTGGTATACAAAAACATGTAAAAATACACCAAATAAATGATTTAATGAATAAGGAAATGAGACTTGGGGAATTTAAGGATCTTGACATTACACTACTGTAGGTAAAACTGCAATATTTCCAGAATCTCTCGCCTGGCCTTAGTGCATCCTCATATCAATATATGTTTCCAGGAGTGGAGAGAATTATTCCATTTCCGTATCAGTAGATGATTACAAGGGGAAGCAAGGGCATATCAGTACAGGAGAGGTTGGGTGGGGACCCTATTTGCAGTTGGGCTGTGAGAGACACTTGCGAGCAGAGGTGGATGACTGGTTGCTCCCACTTTATTTCTCCTTTTGACTGATTCTGATTTCAACAGTGATTTGCCCTGGCTGGGAAGAAATTTTCACCCTAGAGTTACAACTGGAAGTAGTCAGCAGGATCTCTGAACCTGAAGTATGTGTTCATGGGTGCAATGCTGGGAGGGCTGCCCTTAGAGATGGTAGGGAGATACCTAGAAAACCCCCTGTGGATGGTGGAGAGGCTCCAGTGGCTGCAGCATGGAGGGTGTGGCTTTACCCAGGAACACCATATCCATGGGGCTTCCTCTTGGGGAGCCCCTATTAGGGAACTGGTCTAGGGTAAAGCACCTTCTAGACAGGTGGGCCCTTCCCCAGAACTGAGGAAGGGTGGAGACACGGGAAGTTGTGGAATTAGCCCTCCATGAGATAGAAGACTGCTTAGAGGCCCTGAGGGGCCATGTATCAGCTGCGATGGTGGGATGTTTGTTTCTCAAGATATTGGAAAGGGTTATCAAGAAAAGAGACTTCAGCAGGAAAAAGACACATTTTGGCATTGCTTGGAAAAGATGGGTTATGAACTGTGGAATGCCCTTAGAAAGACAGACAGTTATTGAGAAGACAGGTGGCACTCCTGGAAGATACTTTAGCAGTGAGGGAAGAGGCAGCAGGAGAATCCGCACTGCAGGATGCTGTGGGGAGGAAAGAGCGGTGCCTTCGGCCTCCGAGATGGTGGAGGAAATTTCAGGGAAGGTTGAGGGGTGGAGCCAAAGGCCAAACTGTTGCTGAGGCCATGACCCTAAGCACCAGCCTCTCCTGTACTAAAGGCATATCCAGTTGTAATTAAGGAAACAAAAATGCAACAACTGTGGGTTCCTCATGGGGAGGAGTAGTTCCCTCCCCAGGTTGTGGAGCACTCCATGCTCTCTCTGTCCCTATACCCAGAATGAGCTGGTGGACATGAGCATCTGGTTTTGGCAGAAGCCATTGGAATCTGTGCCTAAGTGGCTTTTGCAGCTCTGGGATATGGGGGTGGAAAACATTGTTATGTCGGGCTCTGAAATGGGTAGACTGGCTTTCCTGATGACTTACCCTTCCATCCAGCAGCTGTTGCAAAGCACCCACCACACCTCAGGGAATCAGGCACTTCTGGATTAGCTGACAGCAGCCATCAGGGCAGTTTGGCCTGATCAGGGTGATTTACCATACTTACCCACTAGCTGGAAAACGTATGCAGAGCTCCAGCAGGTGTTAGAGGAGCTGAGCATGAAAAACATCATCTATAATATGGATCCACAGGGCCCTGATGAGGAGTTGTTCAATGGAGGAAGGAGAAATCTGGTGCTCCATATATCCCCCCATCTCTGTTTGGGTCCCTGGTGACTATTCTTGCCCTCCACCTAGGGCAACCCATAAGTGAGGCTACGTATACTTTAGCCTATCTGATGAAGTTGAAAAATAAGAGCAAGGAAGGAAGTATGGCCTATCACTGAAAGGAGAAGGGCAAAGGGCCCTGTAAAGGTCTTGAGGCCCCATTTGTGGGTTGATTTGATAAAGGTAGGTGTAGTAAGATAAAAACTTGATGGGCAGCCCAATAGGATCTTGTTTGAACTGTTGCACCAGTTAAAGCCAGAGCAGCAGTTCCAGCCACCGAGGTCTAGGGCACGCAATGTGGAAGCAAACCCCCATGTCTGGCCTCTGTCCCTGCACGACTTCCTGGGGGACAGTACTCAGGCTTCTCCTGGGTTCTCACCCTCACAGGAAGATGGGGTGTCACAGTTTGACTCAGGTGCGGGGGTCAAGATCTCCACCTTGGGGGATGTGGTGGGGACTGGAGGCCACATGTAGAATTAGAAATTCATTGGTCCCCCATGAATGTACAATGTGTTTTGCTGCTGGTAGACACAGGAGCTGAATGTTCTCTGATTTATGGCAACACTAAGCATTTTCCTGAGCCACCTGCTGTGATAGTTGGCTATGGGAGTAAGGCAATTAAAGAAAGCCATTGGGGATAGGGCACTTACCCCCAAAGGAGTATACTGTGTACATTTCTCTCATCCCTGAATATATTTTGGGGGTTTATATTCTGCAGGGCTTGTGGTTACAGACCACTGCAGTTGAGTTCAGACTGAGGGTACATGTAGTAAAAGCAGTTCTAAGGGGACATTCTAAGCATCTGCCTGTACCTCAGTGGGTGACATATGCTAAGCCATATAAATTGTTTTGGGGACATAGGAAATTGGAGAAACTCTATAGGAGTTGGAGAAGGTGAGCAACATAACGTCCACTCGTAGTTCTTTTAATTCCCCAATGTGGCCAGTGAAAAAGCCACACAGCTCCTAGTGTATGACCATAGATTATGGGAATTGAATAAGTCACACCCCCTTTGCATGCTGCTGTCCCCTCTATAGCAACCCTTACAGACAACCTCAGTCATAAACTAGGGATGTATGATTACATTGTGGACCTTGCTAATGCTTTCTTCTCCATTGACACAGCACAGGAAAGTCAGGAACAGTTTACCTTCACATGGGAAAGCCGGCAGTGGACATTCACTGCCCTTCCACAGGGATACCTCCACAGTCCCACCATTTGTCATGGACTTGTTGCCCAGTACTTGGCCACATGGAAGAAAGTGAAAATAGTGTGGCTGTATCACTACATTGATGATACTGTGCTCACATCTGATTCTCTTGCAGATTTAAAGGGAGCAGGTCTTAGACTGCTGCAACATCTAGTTGCATCTGCTGCACCAAAGTTCAGGGACCTGGTTTGCCAGTAAAGTTCTTGGGGGTTGTCTGGTCAAGTAAAACTAAACTTATCCCAGTTATAGACAAGGTCCAGGTTTTCCCTACCTCTACCACTGTGGCAGTATTACAAGAGTTTTGGGAGCTTTTGGGCTACTGAAGAGTATTTATCTCACACTTAGCACAAATTCTGAAGCCCTTACACTGGTTGGTATGGAAGGGCATCAGGTGGGCCTGGGATGAAACATGTGCAACTGCTTTTACTGCTGCTAAGAGAGCAGTCAAGTTGTCCAGGCCTTGAGTGTAATGCACTCATCAAGGCCTTTTGAGCTAGGCTTTTCTTGCACATCATGCAGATCAGCAAACCATCAAAAGGGGCCTAGAGTGTCTCTTTTCAGCCTCTGGATGGCCACAGGTGATTGAGAGTGATCAAGGCACCCAATTTACTGGACATATGTTACAAGAATGGGTGCAGCAATTAGGAATAAAGTGGAAGTTCCATGTACCATATAATCCTACCAGGGCAGGCATGAGAGAGAGGTACAATGGTTTGTTGAAATCTGGCCTGATGTCAGACACCAACAGTCTACAGGGCTCGTCATGGACAGTGCTACGACGTTTGAGCAAGAAGCCCTGAAAAGGAGCCTTGAACTTTGTGGACATGCTAAAACACATTGCTGCCTCTCCTATATAAGTATATGTTCCTATATAAGTATATGTGCAAACAAAAGAAGAATTATTAAATAATTATTAATATTTATTATTAAATTATATGGCTAGCAGAGCAACATCCTGCTGCCAGCCCAAATTGCATTAAACCCTGGAGACACTGTTGAACGGATGTGGCCCTGGATATTTCAACACATGGACCAGTGATGGCTGGCTCTTCTGGCACCTTGGGGAAAAAGGCCTAGAAGCTGGGCTCCTTTGTGTTCCTGGAGTAACAGCAGAGTGGCCCCCAACAATCATGCTGTGTACCCAAAATGTCCAGGAGGTAAAAGCATCTTATGGGGAGGTTTTGTTTTATCTTTATGGCCAGTGCATGTACCTCCTGTAGCCCTATATATTGACCCCTCTGTAGCTCCCACAGGGAGGATGGTGAAAGTCTGGTATATTAGACCAAGACAAGATTCCATTTCTGCCACTCTCCTATCACAGGACCATACGCTTGCAGGCATCCTACCTAATGGACAAGATTTGCCTATGCTGGTGTCATTAAAACATGTATCTTTTTGCCCTTAATGTTATTTTCTTCTACAGTCCCTGTTGCCTGGACCCACCCCCTGGCTGCAGCTGCCTTGTGATGATTGCTCTGAACTCCCTACCTGTTCAGCTACTGATGACCTGTGTAATGGGCAGGGTATGGGCTTAATCTGCATAGGACACTGAACCTAGCTGGATCCTCTGGCTTAAGGATTATAGTGATTTAATTGCTGTTGTTATTGTCTGTTATTAGTCTCATTATATGCTCTAGTTTTCTTGCACAGAGGCCATTGCAGAAGATGGGTAGTGAGTAGATTGTGAGGCAAGATTTCTGGGGGAGGGGGCTGTGGGTAAAATTGCAATGTTTCCAGAATCTCTCACCTTGCCTTAGTGCATCTCCATATCAATAGGTGTTTCCAAGGGGTGGAGAAAAGTAGTCCATCATCTCCATATCAATAGGTGATAACAAGGGGGAGTGAGCACATATCTGTATGGGAGAGGTTGGGTGGGGTCTCATTTTGCAGCCAGATCTCTAAAGACAGGAGCAAGCAGAGGTGGATGACTACTTATAGGCAATAAATGGGCTTCTCCCACTTTGTTTTTCCCTTTGACTAATTTTGGTTTCAGTGGTAATTTGCCCCAGGCTGGGAAAATATTTTACCCCCCAGAATTACAACTAGACAGTTAATAAATGGCAAAGCTAATATTTTTAGAATCTCTGACACAAAAGAAAGGCATACTATTTGTTGAAATTCTATAGCAGATCCTCCATCTCACCAGTGGTGCTAAGGTTATTGCCATTAATGTGCTGACTGGTTCAGAGAGCTAATTATGAGCATCAATTTCCAACTTGGCTTTTAGTGACATGTTGATAACTTGAAACAGGCTACAGTGAGAGTATTTACCCCATGGGAATTGGCAGATGCCACATATTAGGGCTTCCCCCTTGCCCCCAACAGCTAGGTGTTTAACATGTACCAGCAAAAAGGATATTTCCTTCCCACCCAATTCCTTGCCTATTAATGCTGAAAGCACTTACATGAGCCATCCAGACTTTCCCCCTAGAAGCAGTCCTTATTTTGCTGCTTCTGTGGAACTCTGCATTTTCAGCATAGTACTCTCCTCTTGCTTTCTCCACTTTCCAAATCTCCAAATCTTTGAAGGATCATGGCCCAACAGGAGTGGAGCAAAACAGTAACTAAAAATTGTAACTATTCAGCATGCATATTAGGCAGATAACCAGTGTGTAGGTAGAGAAAGAGAACAACAGAATTTATAACCAGCTTTGTGTCTAAGAAAATGCAGAACCTTTATTGAAAGACAGTGTTTGGTTGGTAGTCCTCAGCTTACTTCAAGGAGGCCTAAATCCCCTTGTTCTTTTTGTATAAGGAAGTTAGTGGTGGATGACTCTACCTGTAATACCCCAGGGGACAGTCAGTGGAACTTGAACTCTAAAACAGGGAATACCTGCAAAAGAATTATATTGGAGAGCCTTAAAATATTTCATAAAGCAGCCTCTTCCACTCTAATAATACACAGAGGCTGTAAGATTGTCTTACTTAATTTTTTTCTTGCTTTTAAGGAAGTTATCTTTGATTCAGGAACATAAATTAAAATTCCTCTTATTGCCACAAAGTTTAAAAAAATTGCTAAATTAATTAAATTTTCAACAATATTCATCAGGTGTTTGTAGATATTTTTTCCCTTTATTCTTCCTCCAACTCCTTTCTCCATTCATTCTCTCACAGTCTGAGTTAGATTACCCTTGAAAACTTCGAGTTTTATAAAGAGTAGCCTAGAAAAAAAAGTAGGGGAGGGAGCAATAATTACATCTTCTAGCACAGCTTGTCTGAGGCCTTGACATCATGGTAGCAATCCCTCACCACCATAATAGTGTATATGAGGTGGGGGAACATTCTTGTGCTTTGATGGTGATAGGCAAAGATAGAAATTAGAGCTAACATAGTATATAAACACTAACTACATTTAGTTAGCTTCTGACTTATGGGCATTAGATTAAGAGTACAGAAATAAGACAATAGTTAATTTCAGGCTATTTAGTTATTCATTCATCCAACAAATATATATTGAATTCTTACTATTTGTGAAGTAGTACTCTGGGTAATAAGAATATAGCAATGCATAAACAGACAATTATTCTGCTCTCATGAGAATTTACATTCTATTGCAGGTAAAAGAATGGAGAGGAAATGGATAAAAACAGACAATAAGTAGGTAAACAAATAAATAAAGTATATTTATAACAGTAGTAAATGCCATAAGGAAATTTTTAAAAATGATGCAATAGAGTGATGACATGGTTGCCTTGACTGGATGATCAGGGTAGGCTTTCCACAGGACTTGATATCTGACCTGAGTCCTATATGATATAGAAGAGCCAGCCATGGGAAGATCAGAGGGATGACTATGTCCACAGAAAGGCAGGAAATAAGGAGACCATAATATTATTTAATCAGAGAGGTAGATTTAGTACTTATACATCAGCAAGAGAAAGGTTTAACTGAATCAGAGTTAGAATGCTTTGCTACTTCAAATTTTGGAACCTGCAGAAGAGTCCTAGAAATGAACAGAGGTGAATGTTTATTAAAGAAAAGGAAATTAATTGGTTGTTAGAAAAGCAAATGAGTTTTTCAGAATGAACTCACTCAAGTTTTCTCAGTGTCTTAATAAAATCTATCAGAAACTTTCAATTACAGTAATGAAAACAAAATAATTTGGAAAAAAATCTCCCAGTTAGCACAAAAAGATATTAGAAATCTTCTTAAATCAAAGAGTTAATAAGACCATCATGAATAACCAAGACAAGATCTAGGAGCAGACAGATATTCAAAGAAATGAGTCCCACATCTAAAACCACTTTTGCCCTACTGAGACCAGACAAGTTGTTTTACCTAAGAATAAGGGCCAATAAAAAAGTATCCAGCCCCTACAGATAGCAGGCCAGCTTTGAATTTTCTAGGTGACTCTTAGGCATTGAAACTAGACTAATGTGGTACCATATTATTGTCTCCATCAGATTAAAGTGACACCATATTGCTTTTTAATGGCAAAAACATATGAAAACTTCTCTAGGATGTTACATCATCTGAGGCCTCAAGTTATTTTCAAAATTAAAATTTAAAATACAAACTCTAGGACATAATCAAATAAAACCACACACATACAAAATGTGGTGCACTGGGTTAGTGTCTCCCTAGAGAACTCTAACTGATACAGACAAGTGAAATTTCACAAAAAGACAACAGAAATCAACCCAGAAGTACTCCCTAATATTGGACTTACCAGATTCAGACATTAAGACAACTATACTTAACATGTTCCAGGAAATAAAAGCCACACATAAAAATTTCAGTATATAATGGAAAATATAAAAGTAACAAAGTAGATTTAAAAAAGAACCAATCATAAATTACAGCACTGAATAAAATTGAAAGAAATAGCCTGATGGACGGGTTTAATAGCAATTAGATAAAGCTGAAGAGTATATTACTAAATTATAAAATATATAAGGAGGAAATATCTAGAATGAAGCACAGAGAGATAAAAGGATAGAAAAATGGGTGTGGGGAGAAGACACAATAAAAGAAAGATAAAATGAAAAGGTATAATATTTAGGAATTTATCAAAAGGAAAAGGGAAGGCAGAAGCAATATTGGAAAAGACAATGACTAACAATTTTTCCAAAAAAAAAAACAGACATTTTTCCACATATTTAAGAAGCCAAAATAATTCCAGATTGGATAATCAAAATTATGTTTACACCTAGGCACATCCTATTTGAAATACAGAATATGAAAGACAATGAAGAAGTTTTTAAGTTGGTAGGAAAAGAAAAACAGATTACCTAAGGAAGAGCAACAACTTTGCTGTCAGCAGACCTCTTAACAGTAACAATGGAAACAGGAAGACAATGGAATGAAATTTTAAAAATATTGAAGTATAATATTGTCAGTTTAGAATTTTATACCCAGTAAGAATTGTTCTTCAAGAATAAAGCTAAAATAAAGGTAGTTTAATTCAAACAAGAACTGGGAAGGTGAACCATAATAGACTCATTTTAAAAGATAGACTAAAAAATGCTTTTTGAGCTGGAGGCAAATATAGGGTATCCAAAGGAAGACTGGAGAAACAAGAAAAAGTGAATAACAACAAAATGTTAAACCTGCAGATAAAGGTAGATGAATACTATCTGTGTAAAATAAAAATTAAATCTTTTAAAATACAAAAAGAATTGTAATATATACAAAATATCAGAGAATGTAGGTGGGTAAATATTTTTAAAGTTTCTTAAAGTCCTTACATTGTCTAAGAGGAAGGTATAATTATCAACTAATTAATAACAAACTTTCATAAAACAAGTAGGATTTTTTAAATTTTAAGGTAATCAGTTAAAAGAATAAAATTATATAAAAATTCCTGAAAAAGATTTGAAAAACTGAATCACAAAATATCCAATCATTTCAAAAGAAGGGAAGAAAATAGAAAAAAAGGAAGACAGACCTAGTGGAACAAATTCAAAATGTATAGGAACATACTGATTTGGCCCCAAATAAATTAGCAATTACATTAAATTTAGATGAATTAAATGCTGCACTTTAAAGACAAAGGTTATCACATTGGATTGTTAAAAATGAAGAGTCATATACTATTTATAAGAAATATGTCTAAAACCTGAGGAGATGGAGAGGTTAAAAGTAAGGAATTAAAATGGATATATCCTGCAAACATGAATCAAAATAGAGCTGATACAGCCACATTAACAGAAGATTAAACTTTAAAGCAAAAAGCACTATTAACCATAATCCAGAATATATGCACATGAGGCCAAGGCATTAAAATTTCAACAAGCACCATTATGGATTCTTCAACACTCTGCAATCTATTTGACAAGGCTATATTTTATAAGAATTATGACCTGGAAAACAAAGAGGAATAAATAGTAAATCCCTAAAACTAGGATTTCCCAATCTCAGCACTGGCATTTGGGCCAGATGGTATTTGCTTTAGGGGACTGTCCTGTGCACTAGGGAGTGTTTAGCAGGCTCCCTGGCTTCCAACCACCAAATACTAGTAGTATCACCACAACACCTCAGCTGTGACAACCAAAATATTTCCAGATATTGCCAAATATCCCTTGAAAGGCAAAATACTCCCTTTTTGGCATTAGACCAACTCTTTTATTACCAAGTCTCACAAATCAGTTTTGATTTCTCAGAGCAAAGAAGTTATGGTTGTGAGGTCAAGTCCATATCTACCCAACTCATCCATCTACCCATCCACCCATTCGGCAAGTATTTATAGAGTGCCTATTTTCAGAGAGTCACTGTTGTAGGGGTTGGAAATACACCACTGAAAAGAGACAAAAAAACCCTGCCTTCATAGAGCTTATTTTGTAAGGGGTTAGGAGGGTAGATTTGAAAGATCTCATCGTCTAAATGAAAAAAATGCTTAAATAAGCTGCATAAGAGCTGCATTACTGGATTTCAATCAAAGCCTCTCTTTACAACATTACTGACTGGATTTCAATCAAAGCTTCTCTTTAAAATTTTTCTCATTTTTTAATTAAAAAATGAAAAAATACTGGCCCTCATTTTGAAATCATTTAACTCCACCTTTATCACAGGCAGAAAGGAGAGCAGCTCTGACTCTCCGAGAAAATAACCTTATCCTCCCTCTCAACGAGTGAAATCAGTGTCACTTAAATTTTAGAATCTCCATTTTGAAGACAAGCAGCATCCCTTTTACCTCCTGAATCACTTTCTTTAGCTACTTGGCTAAAATAAAATCTCCCAGGGTTGACTAATGACTGCTAACCACTGTTCAGCAGTCATCACATCATGTGGAATAGGATACTTTACAGCCCTTTCAGGCATCCGGGACCAGTCTGTCCTCAATTCTGATAAGAGCACATATAGAAGTAGAAATGAAGAAATCAGATTATTTAACTAAACAGAAAAATCACTTATAACCCCTAACTCAACTGAGCCCTCAATTTTGGAGCCAGAGTTTCAACAAAACCCTCATGGGTTTAATAGTTGATGAATTTTCTCTATGCTTTTCATTTCAAAAGTCTGTCTCATGAAATTTTAGTATTAGAAAGGTGAAAGAAGCAATCACATATAATTCAACACCCTCCTCCTTGCCCACCCCCACCTCCATAAGAAACAGCAGAAAACATGATCTCATTCTCGTAAAAATAGTGACAGGCGAAGCATTTAGTCAAGTTTTGGATCTTACAAATTCTATATTGGCTAAACTTACATCACTTACATAAACCACAGAGCCCACAAGGGGTTTTCATTAGGCAAGCATTGGCTTGCAGCCCATTTTTTTAAAGGTCACTAACTGTTGTTTTAAATGTATATCTCCTAATAAATTAAGCCACTGAAGGCAGCACTGACAACCAAAGAAAAATATACTATTTCCAAATTAAGGTCAAATTGTAGAGAGGATTTAATGAGTTTCAAGGATAGGGTATAGTTTTCCTTAATATTCAACAGAGACAGAAAATATACTACAAATAAAAAAATAAGAACAAAGTGGAACTCTAATGTTGCTATTTTTAAGAAGAAAAGCAAAGGGGATGAGGTAGACGAATGGAATTTTTCATGGCTATTTAGTAAAGTGGACGCCTCAAACCAAATCCTAGATTGTGGAGATACCTGTAGATGTCCTTGACTACAGCTTCATGGAAATTTCCCTGAATATCATTTTAAACTTTAAAACTATTTTCTAATCATCTTGCAAAAGAGTTTCAAAAGTTTTGATAGAAGTTTGATACAACATAAACATCACAATTTCATTCTCCCAAGAAGTTCCTTTTCCACAGTTGTAGTGCCCTTTTGACCACTCAAGGACATTTTTAAACATGGACATGTTTAAGTTTTTATATAACCATTTTCCAAGTGTTCAGTCAATTTCACAGAAATATTTCTCTTAACACAAAGTTAAACAGCCTCCCTATGTATATGCATACATATTTCTATGTAACTGCTCATATATGGATATCATTCTTCTAAAAGGCAGATAAACTCAATTGGAAATGATGAGTCATTCAAAAATGAAATGGTTTTCTTCACATGACTTTGTGTTAAGCACAAAAAAGTAAAAACAACAAAGGACACTAGGAGCATCTGTGAAGTATTTATGCTTTATGAATTAGACAAATATGAGGCCAAGAATGACACTAAGCCAGGGTCTGAGCCATGTTACGTGCAAGGCAAGTATCTGGAATCAAGGATGCCATAGCAAGACATGCTTAGACTGGTATGGATCAAAGTCAATCAGCATTGGCTATAAATGGGGAGACTATTTTAAACTAAAAGAATTCAAGGAAAGAAAGGACACCAGAATAAGTAGTAGGCAGCAAATTGCATAAAGGGTCTAAGAAAAAGGGAATTAATTAAATAGGGGTCCTATTTTCAAATGAATCTGGATCGACAATCAGAAGCCAAATGAACCAAGAGGTAGGGGAAAAGATGAGACTGAAATGAACAGGGAATCAAAAGTGAAGATCCAGGGAAGGAAGCACCCTCTTCAGGGAGATAGTTTGTTGGTTCTGTTTTCTTGCTTAAACAAGGTAGACCAGAAGAATGTGAATGGGTCTGCAGAGGAAAACAACCTGGGATAGTTATTCAGACAACAACCATATGGAGAATAGGAAGCTGCTAAGAGAGACTCTATTCCCCTTGCATACCAGCCCATACAGATCAGTGGTCACCCTGCTCTCTGTTAAGTTGGAATCATTGCAGAGCTCTCATGGCTCTAAGAGCCTGCAAAGTCATCAGTGCATTTGGGATGGATTTCCACAGAGGCAGTTAGCTCAGACCGAACTTTAAAATGAAAACATTTAATATCTATCAGTAAAAAAAAAAAAAGACCAGTAAAAAATGTATATATACATTATCTCATTTAATCCTTCATTAATTCTGTATTTGCTGAGCACCAACTGTTGTGTCAGACACTTTCCCAACAATGTTATGATAAATGGTTACTAATATTACCCCAACTTACAAGGGGAAAAAGATGAGACAGTAACTGAGTTATGTACTCAATGTCATACAACTGGTAAATTGCTAATCTAGGCATATTTAAATTTTTTGATTTTTTAAAATTAAGGTATCATTGATATACAATCTTATGAAGGTTTCATATGAGCAACATTGTGGTTACAATATTCACCCATATTATCAAGTCCCCCCCCACCTTATTGCAGTCACTGTCCATCAGCATAGTAAGATGTTACAGAGTCACTACTTGTCTTCTCCGTGCTATACTGCCTTATCCTAAGCCACCTACATTCTGTGTGCTAATCATAATCGGCATATTTAATTTTTGTCTGGGAACAGTGGATTCAAATCTTCTCTTTGCTATTCAAATGATTTGTGCTTCTAGGATACTTGTTTACATTTTTTTCTCCTGTGTTTCTCATACTGTAAAAGGGGAAAGTCCTTGCACTGTTCACAAATCTGATTTATGATAACAATGAAGAATTCCTGAAGGGAAAAGGGGGACATTGATAAAATGGAAGGGGTGCTATAACTTTCATTTCCCCATAATACCCAAGCATAATAATTCTTATAGCAATACCATTGCATGAGCCCTTTTCTCTTTGTATACCTTTTAAAAAAAATAAAAACACTATGCCTACAGACTTTGGGGATATACAAATTCCTAAGATTGTTTAACTCGGACACAAAATCTGTTTATGGAGGCTATAGATGCAAGAAGCAACTTTGGAAAATGTAGCATTGGCTATGACTTACATCTTCTCAAGCTTATTTCTTCAATATCTACACTCAACAATACACTTTCTCATACACTGTCACATTTATATGTGTCCATGTAAGTATTTTAGCTAAACCTGAGTTTCACTTCCAAATACGACCATCTGATGTAAATAGGGAACTTTATAAAGACAGAACTCAGAAGCCATTAAGTTTCATGGTAAAGATTTGGCCTTGCCAAACTTTCTCCAAAATAAAATTTACTGCTTAAAGTCAGATACTAAAAATCTCTCCAGTGTTTAGACTGGCTGATGAATAAATATTTAAGAAGTTGTGTCAATGGCATATATGCACCAAGTATACACACAATGTGACTGAAGAGAACAACTAACATATAAAACTCAACTTCCAACTTTATAGGCATTCCTTGTGTTCACATACCAAATCTTAGTTTCTATGTAAAGTACTGTCCAAGAATGCTTCTTGAGTGTCATTTTAGTCAAGGACACAGAGAAACTCTCAGAACCCAAACTCCCAGTGATTTGAAATAAATTTTATTTGTGTAGCATAACGAGGACTGCCTCTGCCTTTCACTCGGAGACAAACAAGAGATTGCTCGGTACCTTTTTCTCTCAGAGGCAGGGTTCTAATATGAGAAGAGTCCTGGGCTTACAGCCAAAAATCTTGAGTGCAAGTCTAAGCTCTACCACTGTTTATATTTCAGACCTGTGGTTCTGCAAGTAGGGTCTGCAGACTTGAACCAAAAGCACTAATGGAAAACTTAATAGAAATTAAAATTCCTGGGCTCTCCAACATACTGGAGCAGAAGTTCTAGGAGTAGGGTCCACCCATCTGCATGTTAATAAGCCATTCAGGGAATCCTGATGGATGCTCAAGTTTGAGAGCAAATGCTGTAGGAAAATTAGTGCTCGGGAGCCTCAATATCCTCAATGCCAAAAAGCAAATCTGTCTTCTTCACGTGCAAAATTGCTTTTCAAATCTTAAAATTACTAGATAATTGAAAAGTATTGCCTCAAAAATATAACTTTTAATGCCATTTCTCAATTTGAAGAGGAATCAGAATAAGTAAGGGTTTTGTTTGTTGTTTTTTCTTGATGCAGCATTTATTAAAAGTATAGATTCATAAGGTATCACATTCCCTGATTTCAAGTTATGAAGCCATAATAATCAAAATAGTATGGTACTGGCACAAAAATAGATAGATCAATGGAATAGAATAGACAGCCCAGAAATAAATCTATGTGTGTATGGCCAATTAATCCATGACAAAGGAGGCAAGAATATGCAAGGGGGAAAAGACAGTCTCTTCAATAAATGGGGTTGGGAAAACTAGACAGCTACATGCAAGAGAATGAAACTGGACCACTTTCTTACACCACACACAAAAACAAATCCAAAATAGATTAAAGACTTAAATGTAAGACCTAAAATCATAGAACTCCTAAAGGAAAACACAGGCAGTAAACTCTCAGACATCAGCCTTACCTTTTTCTGCCTACATCTCTTCAGGCAAGGGAAACAAAAACAAAAATAAACAAGTGAGACTACATCAAACTAAACAGTTTCTGCACAGCAAAGGAAACCATCAACACAATGAATAGGCAATCTACAGAAAGGAACAAGATATTTGCAAATGATATATCCAATAAGGGATTGGTATCTAAAATACATAAAGAACTCATACAACGAAACACCAAAAATACAAATAGTCCAACTAAACAATAGGCAGAGGAACTGAATAAACATTTTTTCAAGCATATACAGATGGGCAACCAACACATGAAAAGATGTTCCACATCACTAATCATTAGGGAAAGGCAAATCAACACCACAATGAAATATTACTTCACACCAGTCCAAATGGCAAGAACAAAAAAGACATGAAATAACAACTGTTGACAAGGATATGGAGAAAATGGAACCCTCATACACTATTAGTGGGAATGTATATTTGTGCAACCACTATGGAAAACAGTATGTAGGCTCCTCAAAAAGTTAAAAATAGAACTATAATATGATCCACCAGTTCCACTTCTGGGTATTTATCTGAAGAAAGTGAAAACACCAATTTGAAGAGATATATGCAATCCTATGTTTACTACAGCATTGTATACAATAGCTAAAATATGGGAGTAACCTTAGTGTCCACTGACAGATGAATGGATAAAGATGTAGTATATATACACAATGGAATATTATTCAGTCATTAAAAAAGAATGAAATCTTGCTATTTGTAGCAACATGCATGGCCCTAGAGGGTACCATACTAAGTGATATAAGTCAGACAAAAACAAATTCCATATGATTTCAATTACTTGAGGGGTCTAAAAAATAATACAAACAAACAGAAACCCAGAAACAGACTCATACAGAGAACTGGTGGTTGCCAGAGGGGAAGGGGGTGGAGGGACAGGCAAAATAGGTGAAGGGAGTAAAGAAGTACAAATCTCCAGTTATAAAATAAATAAGGCAAGGGGATGAAAGGTACAGCATAGGAAATATAGTCAATAATATTGTAATAACATGGTATGATGACAGGCAGTAATTCTACTTAATGTGGTGAGCATTTTGTAATGTATATAAATGTCAAGTCACTACTACATTGTACACTGCAATTATTATAATGTCAACCATATGTCAATAATACATATATATATATGTCCATATTAGTTTGGATTATGTTTTACTGCATGTAAACCAGGCTATAATTGTGTAATGAAATAAGATTTTACTTTTCTCATACAAGATGTCTGAAAGGAAGCAGTCCAGATAGGGTGTAGTTGATCAGAAATGAAGGAATGAGCCTCCTTCAAGCTTCAGGCTTTACCTCGATAGCACATGTCTTTGGTCCTAAGAACAGCTATATACTGGCTCCACCTGAAGGCATCCTGTGTGAATCTCTTTTGCAACTGCAGCTCCATAGAACAGAGAAGGCTTCCTCTCTCTGAATTCCCATTATTGTTGGTTTCAATAACTGTGCTTGGCTTATTAGTGAAGGATTCTGATCAAGAGTGTTACAGAAATGTGAAGTTTTCTGTTTAGGCCTGCAAATGTTTTATAGATGATATTTTGTTACTAACTTCACATTAAAGACAAGTGTCATGATGCCCATTAAAACCTTTTCTCACTTCTGTCAAGTCATTTTTTTCTTCAAATGATTGCAGTTTGAAAAAGAAATGGGCTCTTGAGGGAAAGAGGAAACAGACAAACATCTTTGCTTAAATGATAAAAAAATTGAAAAATAATTGTTTTAAGGGAACTGAAAAACTCAGTAATCATTTTTTTCTTGATTACAGGCTGAATCATAACTACTAAAGTAACAAAGTTTTCTACTCTTTATGTTATAATCTAGAAAGTGGTTGGTCACTTTTTCCTTTCAGAAATTCCATTATGACATCTTAATCCAAATAACAATATGAGTTTTCTTCATTATCAAAAGTTATGAAGTCAACTAATCACTTTCCTCTTCATATTTTGCATTAAGAAAGAAATTACGCTCATCTGCCTCCATTCTCTTTCCAAGGTAATGAATGCCAGTTTCTTTAATTTTTCTAATTTTAAATTCACATTTCAATTTCTAGAGCTTTCTTCAAACATGAATTCCAAAGTTCCTACAGGACAACATCCACATTTGCTTACTTGCCTACCCAGAGTTCCCTAAGAGTAGAAATTTTTCAAATCTTCATGCCTAACACTTAGAAGACAGCTCTGTCACAGAGAAGATACTTAACAGACTTTGCTGAATTGTCATATAAACCTCACACGGAAGAGTTACATCTATTATACAGACAGGTGCTAAGTAGAGTACTAAACTCATTAATCTACCCAAGTATAATGGGTTGAATAGTACCCCTCAAAAATTCATGTCCATCTGGAACCTTACAATGTGACCTTATTTGGAAAGAGTCTTTGCAGATATAATAACATAAGATGAGTAAGATATTAGGGTGGCCCTTAATTTAAGGGCCAGTGTCCTTATAAGAAAACAGAGAGATGTTATTTTAAGGTCCAGTTGTGGTACTTCGTTACAGCAATGCTGGGAAGCTCATAAACCAAATGTTTTCTGCACTATTTGAACAACTGGCAGTGTTTCCATATGGGCCACTATCCATGCCAGGCCATGTTTCAGAATTATCACTCTCCCCAAAAGAGATGCAAATAAGTCACTTTATTTCAAATCATCCTTTTCCTCAAAGGCTTGTTTATTCAAAATCCAAGTGAAATTCCAGTCATAAATAAAAATGTAAGTCAAAGTGAACATATGATACAGAAAAGGTAGAACAATACCCAATCACTAAAAATCACATATTTGAAGAATATTCATTTAAGGAAAGTGCTCAATGTGAATAAAAAAATATACTACTTTGAAATAACTGCATTTTCCAAATAGCACACAAAGTTTTATGTCATAAAATAGCTAAACACTCTTTTAAAAGAAAACAACTATCTTCTTAAAAAAGGAAGAGAAGTGAGGCAGTAAAGCAAGCCACTTAAAGAATACATTTTCAAATCTTTGCATTAAGACTACACTTCAGGATAATGGGTAGATCAAATTCCTTTTGCTTCTCTCTGTTTTTCCGTGTACAATTACTTGAACAACATTATGGTTACCAGACTCCCCCCATTATCAAGTCCCCCCCACCTACCCCATTACAGTCACTGTCCATCAGCATAGTAAGATGTTATAGAATCATTACTTGTCTTCTCTGTGCTATACTGCCTTTCCCACGTCCACCCCCTACATTATGGGTGCTAATCGTAATGCCCCATTTTCACCCTTATCCCTCTCTTCCCACCCACCCAACCCCAGTCCCTTTCCCTTTGGTAACTGTTAGTCCATTCTTGGGTTCTGTGAGTGTGCTGCTGCTTTGTTCCTTCAGTTTTTTCTTTGTTCTTATACTCCACAGATAGGTGAAATCATTTGATACTTGTCTTTCTCTGACTGGCTTATTTCACTGAGCATAACAACCTCTAGCTCCATCCATGTTGTTGTAAATGGTAGGATTTGTTTTCTTCTTATGGCTGAATAATATTCCATTGTGTATATGTACCACATCTTCTTTATCCATTCATCTACTGATGGACACTTAGGTTGCTTCCATTTCTTGGCTATTGTAAATAGTGCTGTGATAAACATAGGGGTGCATATGTCTTTTTCAAACCGGGCTGCTGCATTCTTAGGGTAAATTATGAGAAATGACAAGGGATAAAATTTTATGCTCTAGAAAATAATATTTTCAGAAAGCCTAAGGTGACCTAAACCTGATAACAAAAAAACCACTTAACCGTAACTAATATATTAAAATATTTATGATAGCAATCATGGTTCGCTTAGTCAAAAAGGTAGCGTTCCCAAAAAGTAGCGATTTCAAACAGATATTTGTATGCCCATGTTCATAGCAATATTACTCTCAATAGCCAATTCCTGGGTCAAATGGTATTTCTATTTTTAGTTTTTTGAGGAACCTCCATACTGCCTTCCGCAATGGTTGAACTAGTTTACATTCCCACCAGCAGTGTAGGAGGGTTCCCCTTTCTCCACTTCCTTGCCAACATTTGTTGTTGTTTGTCTTTTGGATGTTGGCCATCCTAACTGGTGTGAGGTGATATCTCATTGTGGTTTTAATTTGCATTTCCCTGATGATTAGTGATGTGGAGCATCTTTTCATGTGCCTATTGGCCAACTGAATTTCTTCTTTGGAGAAGTGCCTGTTCAGCTCCTCTGCCCGTTTTTTAATTGTCTTATCTGCTTTCTGTTTGTTAAGGTGCATGAGCTCTTTATATAATTTGGATGTCAACCCCTTATCAGATATGTCATTTATGAATATATTCTCCCATACTGTTCCTCTCTCTGTTTTTGTGTTTGAAAATTTTCCCAATAAAAAAAATTTTTAATGTACTTCACAAATTTAATTTTTCCTATGAATGTCAGTAGACAGTGGATAATCTCTATAATTATATATTATTAATAATATTTCATTATTGGTATATATTGCATATATAATATATAACCATAAAAGTTTCCATTCCTTGAACATTATGCACAAAATGTTTTATAATCAGTACCTTACTTAAAACCCTTATGAGGATGGTGTTATTAATACATCCATTTTACAGAGGAGGGAGTGGCAACTTGGAGTTAAGCATCTTGCTTGAGATTATAAAGTTAGTAAATGGGAATTAGGACTTCAAACCTATATGTATATGACTCCAAAGTCAATGTTCTTCATTTCTATATTATTCTGCCTCCTGAAAATCATGGCTTAATTGTTTTCAAAGTTCACTATCATCACTTTGAAATGTACTCTATTTTCACTGATGATCACATGACCTGTGATCTAGGGTCAGTCATATAGTCTCTATGTTCATCATTTGCCCCAATAGGTGACCCATCTATGAGACATGGAAAATTTATTAATTTGAACCAGTTAGACCAAAGCTCAGATGAGTTTGCAGAATTTCTTATTTCAGAGCTTTCACACAAACTTTAGTAATAGGTGCTACAAAGGCAAAAATGACTCAGGTTAAAAATTACTCTACCTGAGTAATGGTGTTTCATCAAAGCTGTAAGCACAGAATCAGTTTGTAGAAGAAACAATGAATCAATAACACTACTAATGTAAATACTGAATGTAGTTTAATCACATTATTAATACTCATTGAATTAAAATTTGAGATACTGTGGGCATCGAGGTAAAAACGAGTATTCCTTCTCTTTGGAATCCTGCAGTCTAACTGCGGCAGACTTAAAAACAATTACTTCACTCTGTGGTACAAACTATAATGGTACCATTGGAAGAGGAGACACCAGAAGGGTGCTTTGGGAGTCAGGGAAGGCATCATAGAGTAGGGAGAGCTGAACTAAGACTTCCAGGATGAACAAAATCTTGGATCATTTACCAGGTTGATATTAACAACATCAAATTCTTTTATACATTGAAAATTGTTTTTTGGAAAACGTTTTGGCAATTCCTTAAAAAAATTAAACATGCAATTACCATAGGATCCAGCAATTCCACTTTTGAGTGTATACCCCAAGAAGTGAAAGCAGCGATTTCAAACAGATATTTGTATGCCCATGTTCATTGCAATATTACTCTCAATAGCCAAAAGGTGAAAGCAACCCAGGTATCCATTGACAGATGAATGAATAAACACAATGTGGCATATAAATAAAATGGAATTTTATTCAGCGTTAAAAAGGAAGAAATTCTGACACATGCTATATTATAGATGAACTCTCAAGACACTGCTAAATGAAATATCGTATGAGTCTACTTATATGAGGTACCTAGAGGACTTAAATTTGTAGAGAGAAAATAGAATGGTGGTTGCCAGGAGCTTGGGGAAGAGGAAATAGGGAGTTAGTGTTCAATGAGAACAGAGTTGTGGTTGGTGAAGATGTAGACCTTCTGGAAATAGCTGGTGGTGATGGTTGCACAGTGTGAATATGCTAATGCTGCAAAATATATGTTCAAAAATGGTTAAAATGGTAAATCTTAGGTCATGAATATTTCGGCAAAATTTTAAAAACTACACTTTTTCTAAAACATAGCCATTACACTCATTTTTCATATTTGAGTCATCTCTAACATACAAAATTGGAAAGAACTAAACTCTCAATTTGGAGTTGATCAATCACAAAAAGTAATTAAAAATAAAAACTATTCTGGATTGATGGACTTCTAATTATTACCTTGCATGTGGAAACATGCTAGCTTAGAAATAAAATTGCCAAATGAAAAACTGCCAATTCTTTCCCAAAAGGTAGAAGTTAACAAGACCAATTGCTTCTCACTTATTTGAAATAAAACAAGATCAAAATTCATTTACAAGTGGAAAAAAAGTGCATTTTTCATTGTTTATGGCTTTAAAACAACTAACAGAAATGTCACCTATGCATTAATTACAAGGGATAAAAATTTATGCTCTAGAAAATAATATTTTCAGAAAGCCTGAGGTGATCTAAACCGGTATATAACAAAAAAAACACTTAACCGCAACTAACATATTAAAATATTTATGATAGCAACCATGGTTCACTTAGTTCAAACAAGTTCATCAGGCACAGAACAGAAAGGAAAGAATAGGAGAGAACAACAGATTTTGACATTCAAGAACAAAGCAAATCGTTGAGTCATTTGGATACTTCAACGTTCCGATTATTACAGGTTTTATTGGCTGTCCATATTTTTCTAATCCCAATAGCATAAACAAAATTATTTTTCAATTATAATAGAAGTTGACTCTACTTA
Organism: Manis javanica; assembly: GCF_040802235.1. Lineage (NCBI taxonomy): Eukaryota > Metazoa > Chordata > Mammalia > Pholidota > Manidae > Manis > Manis javanica. The sequence continues at coordinate 176,552,356 of NC_133157.1, read as the reverse complement.
CTCCTGGAGGAAATATACGAATAATATTTCCAGCTATGTCCAGGGTTCTTAGGTTCATAAGATGGCAAAGTCCCTATGTTAGAAAACAAGAGAAAGATTTTTTAAAATCTAATATGTAGAATCATAAATATATCTCCTAAGTTCAAACTTGAAGGATTTGACCATCTTTCCTAATTACCTGATCAATCTTTCCCAATGAGATCACCATGTCCTGGATTGCCAGATTCTTTGAGTTTGCCATTTCCTTTGACCACTCCAGAGCAACATAACATGATGACCAACAGTTAGACACTTCTAGATTCAACTGTCACCTCTGACACCTACTATATAACTATAGACAAATTTCTTAATCTACTTGTATTTTAATTTCTCCAATTAAAAAGTGGGAATGCTACTAGAACCCCCTATTTCAATATGGTTGTTTAATAAACAAATTATCAACTAGAAAATACTTACTAAAGGGCCTAATACATAGTAAGCACTCAATAAACCTACTTCCATTAAAACAGAAAAAAACCTTTGAGAAACAGAAAACAGAATTCTAGAAAGTTCTGTCAACAATTCCATTGGCATTTATTTCACATCTGCCTTTGGCTTAACAATGTGCTAACACAACTTCCTCCATATTAAGAAAATAATATACATCAGTGTCTCTATCTACATGCTCTCTACAACTACATGAGCATATAAAGACATACACATGATGTACATGTACCAGAAAATGATTAATAATTTTTTTATTATTAAAACAAATGAGCATTTTCTGTTATGCCTTATAATTTATAATGCAGACCAAAAGTAAAATGATAAACTGAGTCATATTAAATGCCTAAGGATATTAATTATCATATAAATTCTTTATGTGATAATTCAGGATAGGACTCAATAACATTTAAATTTTTTAAAATACAGACTCCTATCGATTTATAAAATTGTAGTAAGCATACTGACTTGAAGTACAGACTTTTAAGTTAGACTGACATGTATTTGAGCCCCTTCTCTGACCTTTGCAAATTGTGTTCAAGTCACATAATCTCTCTGTTTCTTATTCTACAATTGGTATAATAAGAAGAGCTACATCAGAGTTGTTCTAAATACTAAATAGTAAAATGTTTCATGATGACAATTCTGTTGCCGCTGCTATTGCTTTTCCCTCAAATAAAGGAGGTAACACTTTTAATAGATTGATTCCATAATTTCAAGGTATTTTATTACTTGTTCATAGAAATTAGGATATTTAAGGAATTTAAGAATAAAATCTTTGAAATATACTTATTTATAGCTTACACCTTAGAATATTTTCATATATCACATTACAATGTGCACAGAATTTTTGAAGGGAAAACCCTGAGAGAAAATGAAACAGTAGGAATTGATCTGCGTTTTTTATTCTTCAATTTACTACATGACATGCATTTCGTCCTATCAAATTAATTTTAATTTGCATAAGGAATGAACCTATTGACATGTTCCTAGTAGGAACCAGTACTCTCAGGCTGAAAAATCTGAGTTTAATAAAACTACTATTTATAAAAATTTGACAACAAGATTCCCTGAAACAAAAAAGGTAGGTCTCTAAACCCACAAAGTTCCCAAAAGCCCACAACAGCAGGGAGTTCTTTACCACCATAGGCCTAAGAGCCAAGGTGAGGTAGTAACGTTTCCTATGAGGACCACCTGACATTAGCTATGGCCTTCCAGAAAGGTGTGAAGGCAACTCACAGCACCCTGTCAGGGGAATACCTGGCACTCACTCTCCTGCTGTTTCACCTTCTGCTAGAACCTCTCCTTGGCCATGCCTAAGAGAAAGCCAGAGGACAAAGCAGCTCACTGAAGCCTGTACAGGTCAGTTCCTTGGGCACAGAGCAGGTTAGAAAAGGATGGAGAGGCCATATGGAGGGAAAATGGAAGCTAGCATATATTCCAAAACCAAAATGTACTTATATTTTTCTCTATATAGGATTGCCAGATAAAATATAGGGGAGCTCACTTAAATCTAAGCTTCAGATAATGATTTTTCTTTTAGTATAAGTATGTCCCATGCAATATGTAAAACATAATAATACTAAGAAATTATTCATTGCTTATCTGAAATTCAAATTTAAGTGAGCATCCTACATTTTTATTTACTAAATCTGGCAGCCCTAGCTATGACTAATCCAAGTTATAGCTCTCCTTTGTCATAGAGATTTGGGAACTAACTGCATCTATTCAGAGGGAAAGTAAACGATGGATTGCACTTGGATGCCCTAATCTATTCTACAACCTCTCCCCATTGGGTTGTAATGAGTACTTCCCCAACCAAAGAAAAATCTGGTTCCATTTTTTGTTTACCTCTGGCAAAGCTTCAATGTTGTTCCTGACCAGAAGAAGCTTCTGGAGCTTCTTCAAGAATTTAATCTCTTCAGGTATGCAGACAAGCTTATTGTAGCTGAGTTGAAGTTCAGAGAGGTTGTTAAGGAAACAAAGTTCTTTAGGAATGCTGTCCAGCTGGTTATGATTTAGACTCAAATATGTAAGGCTTTTTAATCTAAAAAATAAAATACCTGAATGAAACTCACAAGAATAAGGAAGTCCATTGTAGTGACACCACCTATCAGGAGCCATGTGTCAATTTATCTTTTGTGGTTCATCCAAGTCTTACTTTAGTCAAGTGTTCACAACTACTATGAATCATTTAAGCATAACAATCTCTGTTGTAATTTCACTTTTAAAGATATTTTTTAATAAGAAAGCATTTGTTAAAGGTATTTTATGTAATCAAAACCTAGATTTCAGAAAAAAAATTCTGTTTTCATTCTTTGTACACATACATTGGCTATATTGAAGAGGAAGCCAGAGGACAAAGAAGCACACAGACATGTACAAATATACATATATATAAATATACATACACATATACATGGTATAAATAGGCATAGATATATAGACAAAGATACATAAATGATACAGATACAGATTATATATCCTGTACCAAACAGAAGCGAGAACCACTTAGTTGCTGTGGTAGATGCAAAGATAGAGCAGCCACAAATTCTGCCCCAGTGTGTATCATGGTCTAGAAGGAAATATTTGATAGAGCCATAAAATAAGGATAGAAATGTCATTGAACAGGGAGAAGAGAGCTAAAGGAACTGAAGTGTATAACTGCAGATATGGTACCTCAAATATATCATAAACATGTTGAAAGAATCAACATTTTGAACCTGGCTCTGAATAATATAACTTGCAAAATTAGGGCAACAGGAGGGTATAGTAAACTGAGGAAATATTATTATACTGAATAAAGAAGCAGAAAGAAATTAGCACTACTGATCACCAATTATGTAACTGTGCATTAAATTTAATCATGTGCACAACACTAAGGTTGGAATTATTACCCTTAATTTAGAAATCAGAAGCAGTTATTAGTTTGCCCAAATTACCCAACCAGTAGATAACAGTGTCAAGATTCAAATGCAGAAGTGTCTGTTTGCAATGCTAAGAATGAAGCTATATAATGATCTCAAGGTTAAGTGTTTTGAGCAGATTAAGGTAATAACAGAATGAGATGAAATTTTTAGACAGTTAAAAATGGGGGACTGGAGGTTAGCAGAATGGTCAGTGCTAGTGAAAGGGATTTGGGGAAGCTATAAACATGACAGTAGAATCCATTTGGATAGATGAGACTGACAGAAGAATAACAACAAAAAGAGGGAGGGAGAACAGAGAGAGGGAGCCAGAGAAAGATTCTTGAGAAATGTCAACATCTGACAATTTTTTTAAAAAGGCATCCAGAGAAGACACAGTAGAGAAATAAAAGATGAACCAAGCTGTCAAGGACTCTCAAAAGGCATGGGAGAAGAGGATGTCAAAATTAAAGAAATAGTCCAAACTTTGAATGGTAAAGAGAGAGAATGCAAACAAAGATATCAGAACTAAAAAAAAGCACTGTCACAGACTATACAGTTACTATTAAAAAGTCCATTCTATTTCTATATTGTGCCACAAACAACTGGAAAATAAGAATTCAAAAAACTCCATTGTGGTAATATCAGTGAAAAGAAAGATAGTTAATACATTTAATAAAAGAAATGAGAGAACTTCACACTAAAAACTATAAATCATAACTGTGAAAATTTAAAGGGGCTCTAAGTAAAAATAGAGATATATCTTGTTCATGTATAGAAAGGAACAATATTGCTAAGATGCCACTTCTCCCTAAATTGATCTACAGATTTCATTCAGTTCAAATAAAAATCCTGTTTCACTGTGTAAAAATTGACATATCAATTTAAAATGTATATGGAAATTCAAAGTACCTAGTATAGCCAAAACTATTATAAAGAAGACAAAGTCACAGGACTTGCATAACTGATTTCAAAGCTTACAATACAGCTGCGGTAATAAGATAGTATTTTATTGTAGAAATGACAGAAAAATAGATCAATGGAAAAGAATGGAGATCCATAAATGGTCATTCGATTTTTGGCAAAGGTGTCAACGTAATTCAACTAAGAAATTATAAATACAGAAAATTTTAAATATAGAAAAGTCAAGAAATTATAAATGTAAATGTAGAAAACGTCTTTCTACAAATGGTGCTAGAATAACTGGCTAAATACATGGGGAAAAAAATAAACTTTGACCATTACCACACACCATGCACAAACATTAATTTTAGATGAACCACAGACTTAAATATAATATAAATATAAAACCGTAAAATAAAGCATATGGAAGAAAATATAGGATAATGGATTGATAATTTGGGGATAAGCAAAGATTGCTGTAAAAGGCCACAGAAAGCACTAATCTTAAAAAATTTATACTTTGTGCTTCATCAGAGTTAAAAACTTCAGCTCATCTAAAGGTACCATTAAGAAAATTAAAAAGCAAGCCACATACTAGAAGAGCATATCTACAATATGTACACTTGTCAAAGCACCTGCATCCAGAATACATAAAAATCTCTTAAAACTCAATTCTCAGACTGAGACACAAACAGGAAACAAACGTCACAAAAGAAGTATATAAATGGTGAATAAGAACATGAAAAGGTGCTCCACATTGTTAGACATCAGGTAAATGCAAAGTAAAACTACAGTGACTATGACTTTAAACCCATGACCACAGCTAAAAGTTTTAAGACTGCTGGGATGCAAAACGGCACAGACACATTGCAGAACTACTGACAGTATAAATTAACATATATACTTACTCTCCTACTCTATAACTCTATGATTCTGTTCTCCAGAATTGGAATGAAAAATAAACAAATGTTCAAAAAGACACAAAAATACTTGTACAGGAATATTTATAATAACATAGTTTATAATAACCCTAAATGCCAAATGACCCAAATGTCCATAAACAGAAGAAAATAATTTGTGGCATATTCATGCATGAAATGCTATTTAGAATAAACAAAACACAATAACTACTGATAAATGCAACAATAAGGCAAATGTCAAAAAAAATATGCTTAGCAATAGAAGTCACAAAAGAACACACGTTGTATGCTTCCATTTATATGGTTCTAGAACAAGTAGAACTACTTTTAGAGATGGGAATCAGCATAGTGATTGCCTATAAGGGGTAAGAATTCATTGGAAGTGTGCATCAGCAAATGTGTGGATGAAGAAACAGTCAATATCTTATTGGCATGTGTGCATTTGTCAAAACTCACTGAGTTGACCACTCACGATTTTTATGTAATTTTTAAACAGCAGAGAGTTTATTTTTTTCCCCATATATTAGCCAGTTATTCTAGGTAATACCATAATCAAAGGGCATTAATGGCCTTTGAAAATGATATTCTGTAGAATGGAGAGGGAAGAAGAGAATGTAAGGGAGTAAACAGGAAACAAAAGCAATAAACAAATGGCATGTTTGAGAAGGTTGGTTATGAAAGAAAGAAGAATGAGGAAGCAGAAGAGAAAAGGCAAGAAATAGACTTTGCCTTAAGGTCTGTGTAAGGCAAGAAAAGAGTCTGAAAAGGAAATTAGGTAGCCCGAATTTCTCAGTAAAATTGGGAGCAAGTCATTTGCAGAGAGTACAAAGGATCAAAGAAGGACATCCTAGTGTTAAAATAGAGTACAATTGTGTGGGAAAAGGGACAGGGAATTTTCTTTACTCATCATTGTTAGAGTAATTATTTTAATTAAGTCTACTCTGAATGACTACTGCGATGGTTGGCTTTTCCTTTTGTTATTTTAGGGCACCAAACTGAGTTCAGAGGCTATTGTTAATGTGCCCATCAATAGTTTGGTTGAGTAAAGAGCAGAGGGGAGAAACAAGTATCTGCCATTGTTTCAATTTCCCTAGAGCAGGGAGAACTTCTACTTTTCCAAGAGAAAACTAGAGGAGGTACACTTGTAATGCCTTCCTGGTCTTCCACTGCAGTGGTGAAGAATAACTTCACTGACTGACGAATTTGGACAAAGAATGGAGCCACTTGTCCCTTCCTCTCTCCCTCTCTGTTCTTTCAGAGATCTGCCCCCAGGGTGTCCACGTTCTTCCTCTGCTTCTGTGGTTGTGCAGCTTTGTCCAACAGAGTTGTTTAGGGACAGAACCCTCACCTGCTCAGGTTTGATTCCAAGTCCATGAACTGATACTCCATAGTTTAAGTAAGCTAACAAATAAAACTCCTCTCTCCCCTTCACAGGCTCTAAACCAATTGAGAAATAAAACGGGATGCAGAAAGAAGGGAATCATACATCAGCACAGAGCTGACATGAACACTGGCAAGCTCTCCACCAGCCCTCCCCTGAATTACACTAAACATTCCAACCCAGTCCCAGCCTTTCCTGCTAAGGCAGCTGATACTTGGCAAAGCAAGAGGAGGATGCTGAGCCATGCATGCTCAAGGCTTTTTTGCAAATTGACCATTAAGTCAATCTTTTGCCTCTAAAAAAGAAAGAATGAGAGGAACAGAAAGAATAACAAAAAATAACAACGAATAATAGTAAAACCTAAACATCCATTGTTTGGACATCCTTACTATGTCCAGGCTCAACCATAAATATATTTAATGGATTAGTTTATTTAATCATCAAAACAACTCTATGAAGTAAGCACTATTACTATTGTCCTCATTTTGCAGGAAGGTGAAGAAACTTTCCCATGGTCAGAAAAACTGAATCCTGCTTGAAGAGGTAACCAACCAATCAGCTTACATCTAGGGCAAAGCCAGAATACAGGCAATCCAGAATTATCTATAAACAGCATGGACCTATACATTTTGCAATCCTGCTTTTTTCAGTGAAAGTTTTCATTCACTTTTCTGTCAATGTAAATTTATACAATTCCTTGGATATTGTACTTTGTATACTCCAAACAGACCTAAGTTTACTAACATGTTATAGCTGCAAGAATTTTGAAGTTCATCTACTAAAACTTCTTCCTTTAGAAATAAGAACACTAAGGTCCAGCTCAGTTAAATTATTTGTCCAACGTCATAAGGCTAGTTGCACAACCTAGGTCGCCACATCTTCCAAGGTCCTTTTTTCATTACATCATCAATGTGTAAATGAATGATAAGCTGAATAAGTAAAAAGGCAAGCAGACTTCTGGCATTTTCATTGCTATAAATATTGTTCTTCAAAAATTAGATTGCTTCAAAATTTTTTCTAGTCGCTTTAGCTGAAAACATTACTTTCTCTATTAAAAATCTGAGAAACCTAATACGTTGGCTAGCGAACTGAAATAGACTTTAGGTGCTGCAGGAAGCCCTTTGTTGATGACTGTTCATAGCTTTGTATCCCCTTTTAAAAATCTGGATGTTCTTATGTTGTAATACATCTGTTTCTATTCAACAGGCAATAAAGAGAGTCTCCCAAGTGAAGTAAACCAGAGCAGGATTCTCTCTCCATCTGTCAGTGGAAAAGCCCAAGAGGGTGTTTTGCCTGCAGAAGGGCAAGCCCTCAGCTGGCTCCAGAAAGCCACCGTAACAGCAGCCATCATGCAGATGTGCGGGATAAGGAAAAACAGCATTTTGTTGTTACTGACAATAAAATGTGGGTTTTTTTTTTAAATGACAATGACATCTTGGTTTCAAATACTTTGTTTTTATATTACCTTTTCCATCAGGCTGAAAATAGTTTACAGTACTTACATGAAATAAAATTTAATGTCCCCAGTTCTGCAGTATAACAAGATCCAAGAACCCCAGAGTTGGGAAATCAGTAACACCATCAACTTTCGAACTTAATGATTCAACCCTCCACTTTTACCCATGGACTACCAAGTCTTGCGGTTTCCCATGTCTCTTAAGTATTTAAGGAATCATCTGCTTAAAATCAGTGGCTTGCCTCAGTCCTTCAGATGCCTTTTTGCTATGTACAAAACCCGATTTAAGGGCTAGGCATAATAGGTTCAGATGACCAGGGTGGAGATGGGAGTGGGGCTGGCAGAGAGTTAATCAAGTCTCACTATGACACAATTACCTGCTGATTTCTTCAGGAATCTGTGTGAGCTGATTGTTGTTCAGATTAAGCAGGATCAAATTTTGTAAGCCATCTGTTAGAAAATAATTCGTCACCTTAGCTGTGTTGGAAAATAACTTGTAGCCATTTCTGTGTGTGCTTTTCTTTTCCTTCTCGTTTCTTGCCCTGGCTCTTTGGGTTACCGGTAACAGATACCCTCTTAAACTAGCTTAAGCAAAAAAGGGGAAATTATCCCCAAATGACAAAGCTAAATCATGACGCCTGAGGACCGAACCATGCTCTCCATGAACTGGAACCAAAAACTAAGGCACTGGAACCCAATTTTTGTTTTTGTTTTTAACTTAGAACGGTAGTCCCATAAATGTTTGTTGAGCGAATGAAGTAAGTTCAAATGCTGCTCTACACAAGTGCCCTCATATATTCAATAGAGAGACGGCAGAGAGACACCCATCTAAGCGCCACTGCCGGCAGGCATCTGCAGGGTCCACTCCCCCGCGGCGTGTCCCGGCAGAGCAAGACTGCGCGCCTAGCTTCCTGGGAGCTCCGGCTGAGCGTGCCCCGCACGTGCGTGGGCCTATGCAGACACGCACGCACACGCAGCTCCTCTCTGCATCTGCACACAGGCCCTGGGGCTTACCTTTCCTTCCCCTGCACCTGTGCGCGCGCGCTCCCGTCGAGGCCCCGCCGTCACGCTTGCACTTAGGTGAGGCCATCAGTGACAGCGGTCTCTTTGCGGCCAAGCAGGTTGCACTACCGGATGAAGAGGATGAAATGGACAGGGTATGTTCAAGTACCCGTGCAGCTTCAGGGCCAGGGTCGACGTGGGACGAGATGTGCACTAGCACATGGAACATGCACTTGCGGATCTTCTTCACCAGAGACTCAAAAGGAGCTGGGGAATTATCTGCCATATTTCATGGGGAACACGTCGTTGTGGGTCACCAGCTTCTGCATGCCTCTCAAGACAAAGTCGACATACTGGGGGGCTGTGCACTGACCTTGTTTCCCCTCTCCTCATACCAGGAGTACTGTGTGTGGCAAAGGGCTGTCGACTGGCACGCCTGTCCAATGTGGAGCTCTGAGACGGTGCTATACTGCAGGTGGACATAGTCGAAAAACGTCGTGATGTCGCTCCCCAGATACTCACCAAGGTCGATCTCCTGGGGCAGCACCACCAGCCTTTGCACTCTAAGGGGAAATTCTGGACTTGGTGTACTCTGGCTCCACATATGTCGTCTTTTACACGGCAGGCTTCTTCCCATTGGGCTTGGCTTTAAACTTCCCCACAAGCCAGTCAGTGCCTATTAGGTGCCCTGTGCCTGCCTCTCAACACCTCGGCCCTCAGCCCATGGCTGCAGCAGCCAGAAGTCATATTAACATGTTTATATATATACACATAATATTGTATAATTATAGGATCACATATATGTATATATATTGGCTATGTATATATACATAGTGCTTTGGCTGCTCTTGGTAGTCACAGAAATGCTCAGGCTTGGGTCTCCTAGCTTTCTGATGCTTCTTCTGAACCAGTAAACCAGGTTATGAACTCCAAGGAGATCCACACCATGCTCCAGGCTAGTAGTCTGTCGTCCCCCAGGAACTTCTCAAAATCTGGTAGAATTATACCACCTGGGAATCTCTGCTGAACACAGTTTCATGTCCCATTACAGCTTCTCTCAGCTTCACATTCTTATTTTCTCTCTTTCTCCACTCCCCAACTTCCCATTCTTTCTCTTTTGAACAGATTCTAATTTTTCACATATTCACAGCCATCCCAGAACAACTACTGTGTTTGAATGTTTGCAGACAGAATAGACAGAGTCCTCAAAGTGAAATGCCTACAGAAACCAAAAGGATAACTCAAGACATAGTGGGCCTAGCGGGACTGTACCTGTGCTTGGGAGGAGTGCACAGGTGAGCACATGCTTTAACAGGGCAGCAGCCATTCAGCCAGATCCAGGCACTTGCTGTCATGTGGGAATGTGATTCCAGTGTTGCCTAATCTTTCTTTGTTAATATGGGTGAAACAGAGCCAGAGAGCAGACTTTTATATGAACTCTCTTCATTTGAAAATTTTAGAACCCTAATTCAAAATTTTAAAAAGGCAGACAAAATAACCTATTTGTGAACCAGATTCAGCCTATAAACTACCAATTTGCAGCCTCTGTCTTAGTTCATGTGATTAGCTAAGACCAGTCAAACTTTTTTAGACTCTATGGTAGTTCCCAAGAAAGAGGATATGACTGACCCAGCTGGGGACATGTGTCTAGTTCTGGTCCATTCTGTTCTGGTCAGGGGGACAGGGTCATGTAACATGCTGGACAGGGCTCAACTCCCCAACACCAAACTACTATAGCTCTTGGATAATCAGGACCTGACATTGAAGATAATTTATACCACTCAACATGGGATTTTCAAAGTTCAACAGCCCTAAATCAAGAAATATAGAACCTACAGACACTCAGGGGCACTGTACACAGATCTACATATATTTCATAAACCTCAAATTTAAGGGCATCATGAGAAGAAAAATTTTATTTACAGAAACCTAAATTATCATTAAACAGCTTGCTTAATATCCGCCATCAGATTTTACCTGTCTGTCCCCTCAGTATAGTTCATAAAACATTATTGTCTATTTCTTTGCATGCCCTTAATTTTTCCTCACATATACTGTTTTCTTTCTAAATAAACTGTAACTGAACCCAGAATCTGGGTTTGCATAAATAATATGCATAAGTATCAATATGTGTTTGTTAATAGTTCTTAATCTGAGGAAAAATTTTCTCCAAGATACATGACCTAAGATGTTAAAGTACTTTAAAGAGATGGTACCAGAATCCATTAGTACCATATATGCCTCTAATTCAGTGCCACATGCAATAATACCCTTAAAAAAATGCTGCCTGATGATGATAGTGATTATATATATAGCATCCAGGCCTCAAAATTCCACAGAACCTTAAATTCTATAATATATCTCTAGTTTTGGGAAAAAGACATGGAGTGCTGAAGTACATTACATGAGTTAATAAAACTATACACATCACTCAGATCCTTTGTCATGCATTCTGTTCTTAAGCCCACTCTATATTAAATAGGAAGAGTGTCCTACTGAATGGAGAAATTACAGGCTTACAGGCAACACAAAGAAAAGAATGCCAATGGTTGGATCTCATACCTTTTCTTTAAAATCCTCTTCAAATTGATTTAAACTTAGCATCTTGATAAGAGATTGTGACTCAATATTGAGACAGAATAAAAATGTGAAGAACAAGGAGATCTGTGGGGCACAGCCTTTTTTTAACTGAAGCATAATTGGTATACAATATCCTGTTAGTTACAAGTGTGCAGCATAGTGATTCAATGTTTTTATGCATTACAAAATGATTGCCAGTATAAGTCTAGTTACTCACCATATAAAGGTATTATAATATTTTGATTACATTCCCTGTGCTGTACATTACTTCCCCATGACTTACTCATTTTATAGTTGGAAGTTTGTACCTCTTGATCCCTTTTGCCTGTTTCACCAGCAACCCCAACATCTACCCACTCTGATAAACAAGTTATTTTTTTCCCTGTTTCTAGTCTGGGTTTTTTTTTTTGTCTGTTTTGTCTAAAATATTCCACATGTAAGTGAAATCATAAAGCATCTATCTTTCTCTGACTTATTTCACTTAGCATAATGCCCTCTAAGTCCATCCATATTGTCCCATCTGGCAAGATTTGTTTATTTTTACAGCTGAATAGTATTCCATTGTATATATGTATACATACATATATACATATATATGTATATACATATACATATATGTATATACATATATACATATACATATATATGTATACATACATATATATGACATTTTTATCCAGCTATGTATTAATGGACATTAAGGTTGCTTCCATATCTGGGCTACTGCAAACAATGCTATAATAAACTTAGAGGTGCATATCTCTCTTAAAATTGGTGTTTTTGTCTTCTTCTGATTAATATCCAGAAGTGGAATTAATGGAACATATGGTAATTCTGTTTTTAATTATTTGAGGAACCTCCAGCTGTTTTTCATAGTGGTTCCATCAATTCACATTCCCACAAATAGGAGATGAGGGGTCCCTTTTCTCTACATCCTTGCCAACACTTACTATTTCTTGTCTTTTTGATAATAGCCAATTTAACAGGTGTAAGGTGAGATCTCACTCTGGTTTTGATTTACATTTCCATGATGATTAGTGATATTGAACACCTTTTCATGTCCCTTGTTGGCCATCTGTATGTCTTCTTTAGAGAAAAACGTATATTCAACTCTTCTGCCCATTTTTTAATTTTTTAAAAATATTAAGTTAGTAAATTCTTTATTTGGGATATTAATCCCTTTCAGATGTCATGACATGTAAATACCTTCTCCGATTTAGTAGGTTGCTTTTTCATTTTGTTGATGGCTACCTTGGCTGTGCAGAAACTGTGCTGTGTGATATAATCCCATTTGTTTATTTTAGCTTTTGTTGCCTTGTCTAAGGAGACTGGTCCAAAAAAGTATTGATAAGACTGATACCAAAGAGCTTACTGCCTGTGTTTTCTTCCAGGAGTTTTATGGTTTCCAGGTCTTATGTTCAAGTCTTTAATCTATTTTGAATTTATTTTTGTATATGGTAAAAGATAGTGGTCCAGTTTCATTCTTTTGCATATAGCTTTCCCAATACCATTTATTGAAGAGACTGTCTTTTCCCCCTTGTCTCTTCTTGCCTCCTCTGCCATAGATTAACTGAGCATTTAAGTGTGGGTTTATTTCTGGGCTGTCAATTCTATTCCATTGATCTATGTATCTGTTTTGGTGCTAGTACCATACTGTTTTGATTACTGTAGGTTTGTAGTATAGTCTATAAACAGGGAGTGTGATGCTCCATCCTTGTTCTTCTTTCTCAAAATTGCCTTGACTGTTTGGGATCTTTTGTAGTTCCATACAAATTTCAGGATTCTTTGTTCTACTTATGCAAAAAATGCCATTGGTATTTTGATCCTCATCAAATTTTGACCCCCATTGCATTGAATCTGTAGATTGCTTTCAGTTCTGTGGACACTTAGGTTGCTTCCTAAGTGGACATTTTAAGAATATTCATTGTCTAATCCATGAGCACAGAATATCTCTCCATTTATTTGTGCCTTCTCCAATTTCTTTCATCAGCATTTTGTAGTTTTCAGAGTATAGGTCTTTTACCTGCTTGATTAGACTTATTCCTAGGTATCTTATTCTTGTGGTACAATTGTAAATGAGATGGTTTTCTTAAATTTCTCTTTCCAATAGCTCATGAGAATATAGAAATTCAACTGATCTGTATGTTAACTTTGTATCCTTCAACTTTACTAAATTCATTTATTAGTTCTACTAGTTTTTTGGTGGAGGCTTTAGTGTTTCTCTATATAATATCATGTCTCTCCAAATACTGACAGTTTTACTTCATCCTCCTTAATATTTTGCCTTTTTTTTCTTGCCTAATTGCCATAGGTAGGACTTTCAATACTATATTGAGGAAGAGTGGTTAAGAGTAGACATCTTCATGTTATTCTTAGGAAAAAAGGTTACTTCTCTTCACCATTGAGTATGATGTTAGCTGTGGGTTGGTCATACATGGCCTTTATTATGTTGAGGCCCATTCCTTCTATACCCAATCTTTTGAGAGTTTGGGGGAGCTTTCCTTGATGTGATTTCTAACTAGTGTTCTCTCTGGCACAGAGAAAAAGCCCCCAGATTTGAGAGCTGAAATGCACACTGATTCTGAACAAGAAAAAGTCACTAACACTAATGCTAACTTTCTTTGTAATATCAACATGTGAAGAACTATATAACACAATAGTTGAATAAAAAAACTATTGTTCCCAGTTTCCTTAATATCAACAGTAAATATCTCTAACAAAAAAAGATAAAAATATAAAATTCCTTTTTTACTTTACTGCCAAATTGTTCAACATAAAGAGACTAATATAATGTTGCTCTTCTTTGACTAACTTACCACATGCTCCAGGTGCAAATCTATAAATCCCATTTCCAAATAAATGGAGCTTCCTCAGAGATGTAAGATATTTCATCTCTTTTGGAACTTCTTCTAAAAGATTGTTTCCCAGATTTAGTTTTGTTAACTGCAAACATAGAAAGATTTAATGAACTCACACATCATTCACCTTCAAATGAGGAAAAAAAAACATAATTAAGCCCCTCTGCTGAAATACATGTAACCTAAGAAAACTTGAACATAATCTTAAACAATTATTTCACATACACATAATATGATCTTTATAAATAAAGTTCATTTGAACTTCATGTTAATTAAAGCAGTTTAATTTCCAGTTGTAGGTAAAGTAGCAGTATTTCCAGAATCTTGCCTGGCCTTAGTGCTCTCCATATCAATAGGTGTTTCCAAGGGTGGAGAGTAGTAGCCATCTCCATATCAACAGGTGATTACAAAGGTCTGGGGAGCAAGGGTATAACTGGACTGTAGAAGATTGGTGAAGTCTGTTTTTGCAGCTGGGTGGTAAGAGACATGGGAGAGCAGATGTGGATGACTGCTTATAAGCAATAAATGGGTTTCTCCCACTTTATTTCTCCCTTTGACTGATTTCAAAGGTAATTTGTCCTGGACTGGGAGAAATATTTTCCCCCTAGAGTTATACCTGGCGGTAGTCAACAGGACCTCTAAACTCAAAATCTGCCTTCATGGGTGCAATGTTGGGCAGGCTGCCCCTGTGG
This sequence comes from Manis javanica, assembly GCF_040802235.1. Taxonomy (NCBI): domain Eukaryota; kingdom Metazoa; phylum Chordata; class Mammalia; order Pholidota; family Manidae; genus Manis; species Manis javanica. The sequence continues at coordinate 176,537,175 of NC_133157.1, read as the reverse complement.
ATGGTGGGGGGACCCCAGTGGCTGCAGCTGTGGAGGGTGATGCTTAACCCAGGAGCCCCCACCCATGGGGCATCCTCTTGGGAAGCCCCTAGTGGGGAACTGGTCTAGGGTAAAGCACCTCCTAGACAGGTGGGCCCTTCCCAGAATTGGGGAAGGGTGGAGATAACAGAAGCTGTGGAATTAGCCCTCTGTGAGATAAAAGACTGATTAGAAGCTCTGAGCGGCCATGTAGCAGCTGGGATTATGGGATATATGTTTGTTGAGATAGTAGAAAGGGTTATCAAGAAGAATCAGGAGAGAGACACACTTTGGCATTGCCTGGAAGATCTGGACAATGACAAATGGGATGCCCTTAAGAAAGAGAGATGGTTATTGAGAAGATGAGACACGACCCTGGAAGATTCAATAAAAGAAAGGGAGGAGGCAACAGGAGAATCTGCATTGCAGGAGGCCATGGGGGAGGGGGAGGAAAGAGTGGTATCTTCAGCCCTGGAGATGGTAGTGGACATGTCAGGAGAGGATGAGGGGGTGGGGCCAAGGGTCAATCTGTTGCCAAGGCCACGTCCCAAAGCACCAGCTTCTCCCATATTAAAGGCCCACCAGGTTGTAATTAAGAAAGTAAAAATGTAACAACCACAGGCTCATCTGGGTAGGAGCAGCCTGCTCCCAAAGTTGTGGAGTGCTTGATGCTCTGCCCCTATACCCAGGATGAGCTGGTGGACATAAGCATCTGGTACAGGCAGAAGCTATTGGAACCTTTGCCTACATGGCTTTTGTGTCTCTGGGATATGAGAGTAGAAAAAATTCTTATGTTGGGGTCTGATATGTGTAGACTGGCTTCCCTGCTGACTCACCCTTCCCTCTGGTAGCAGTTGCAAAGTACTTGTCACACTTTAGGGAATGAGGCGCTTCTGGATTGGCTGACAGCAGCCAACAGGGGAGTTTAGCCTAATCAGGGTGATTTACCATACTTAACCCACTAAGTGGAAAATGTATGCAGAGCTCCAGCAGGTGTTATGGGAGCGGGCATTAAAATTATCTATAATACGGACCCGCAGGACCCCAATAAGTTGTTGTTTACTGTATGAATGAGAAATCTGGTGCTCCATACAGCTCTCTGGGTTGCTAGTGACTCTTCTGTACCCCACATGGGGCAACCCATAAGTGAGGTTGCTCATACTTTAGCAGATCTGGGGGAGGTTGAAACAATAAGAGCATGGAAGGAAGTATGGGCTATGACTGCAAGAGGAGGTACAAAGGGCCACATGAAGGTCTAGAGGACCCAGGTGTGGATTGATTTGATAAAGGTGGGTATAGTGAAAGAAAAGCTTGATGGGCAGCCCAATAGGATCTTGTTAGAACTGTGGCACCAGTGAAAGCAAGAGCAGCAGTTCCAGCCACTGAGGTCCAGGACACGGAAGCCAGAGGCAAAGACCCATGGGACCTGGTTTGTCAGTAAAGTTCTTGGGATTGTCTTAAGGGTAAAACTAAAATTATCCCAGAAGCAGTCATAGACAAGGTCCAGGCTTTCCCTACCTCTACCACTGTGGCAGTATTATAAGACTTTTTGGGTCTTTTGGGCTACTGGAGAGTGTTTATCCTGCACATGGCACAGTTCTGAGGCCCTTATACTGGTTGGTACAAAAGGGCATCAGGTGGGACTGGGATGACACATGTGCAGCTACTTTTACTGCTGCTAAGCAAGTAGTCAAGTCCATACAGGCCTTGAGTGTTATCATCATCAAGGCCCTGTGAGCTAGATGTTCATGTAACTGAAGATGGTTATGGATGGAGCCTTTGGTAACAGCTTGAATGGACACACCACCTATGGATTCTTGTCACAACTATGAAAAGGAGCAGAGGTCTGTTACACCTTGATAGAGAAGCAACTGGCTACTGTGTACCACACCTTGCTGGCTACAGAGTCCATCACCAGAACCATTATAACCAAGGTAATGACCACCTGTCTGATCACAGGGTGGGTACAAGACTGAACCTACAGGCTACAGAGTGGTATGGCACAGATGTCTACATTGGCCAAATGGGGCACACACACACACACAGCAACTGAGTAACCAATCTACTAGCACCTTAAATGGACAACTCCAATGCTTACTGGGGTCAGTGACATATAACAGTGGAAAGCAGGAAGAAGTTGCTTTTGAGCTATTAGTAGCCAAGAGCCTCTATACCTGAAGATGCTTGGTATACAGATGGCTCCAGTCATGGCAGCCCCCAAAGTGGAGGGCTGCGGCTTTCCATCCTAAGACTGAGACAATATGGATGGAGGATGGAGAAGTCAATGGGCTGAGTTATGGACAGTATGGCTCATGATCACACAGATTCCTCCCCCATAGTTGTCTGCACTGACAGCTGGATCATCTATCAGGGCTTGACCCTGTGGCTGCCAACATGGTACCATGTCAACTGGGTGGTTGGTTACCATCTTCTTTGGGGGCAAGAATTGTGGCAAGACCTACGGGCCCAAACTAAGACTGTTACTGTATATCATGTGACTGGCCATTTGCCTTCGGCATCCCCAGGGAATGCTGAAGCAGACACATTGGTCCAGGTGCAGTGGCTAAAAAGAAAGCCTACCTCTGATGCAGCCCAATGGTTACATCAGTGTTTGTTGCACGTAGGACAAAAGACAATGTGGGCTGTAGCCCATAGGCAGGGCTTGCCATTGACCTTTGAAGAAGTCAACAGAGCCCCGAAGGAGTGCCTTGCGTGCTCTAAGAGAGATGTACACCGAGTCCTGCAGCAACATGGGACAATAGTAAAGGGGAAGATACCCTGTGTGAGGTGGCAGATAGACTGTATTGGGCCTCTGCCCATATCAGAAGGATATCGGTATGCCATGACTTGTGTGGATACAGCTACTGGACTGTTGGTTGCTTTTCCTGCAAGTCATGCAGATCAGCAAACCACCAAGAGGGGCCTAGAGCATCTCTTTGCAGCCTATGGCCAGTCGCAGGTGATTGAGAGTGATCAAGGCACCCACTTTCCTGGACATGCATTACAAGAATGGGTGCAGTAGTTAGGAATAAAGTGGAAGTTTCATGTACCATATAACCCTACTGGGGCAGGCATGATAGAGAGGTACAATGGTTTGTTGAAATCTGGCCTGAAGTCAGACACCAGTAGTCTATTGAGCTAGTCAGCTCACTTATGGACAGTGCTATGGTGTTTGAATGAGAATCCCCAAAAAGGAGCCTTGAGCCCTGTGGACATGCTAACACACATTGCTGCCTCTCCTATACTACTGAATGTGCAAACAAATGAGGAGTTATTGAAGCCAGCATATAGTCAGCAGAGCAACATCCTGCGGCCAACCCCTACTGCATTAAACCCTGGAGACTCTGTTGAATGGACGTGGCCCTGGACATTTCAACACATAGACCAGTGATGGCTGGCCCTTCTGGCACCTTGGGGAAAAGACCTAGAAGCTGGCCTCCTTTGTGTTCCTGGAGTAACAGCAGAGTGACCCCAAAGATCACGGTTGTATACCCAGGGTGTCCATGAGGTAAGAGAATCTTATGGGGAGATTTTGTTTTCTCCTTATGAGCAGTGCATGTACCCCCTGTAGCCCTATATATTGACTCCTCTGTAACTCCCACAGGGAGGAGGGTGAAAGTCTGGTATACTAGACCAAGACAAGATTCCATTTCTGCCACTGTCCTATCACAGGACCATACGCTTGCATGCATCCTACCTAATGGACAAGATTTGCCTTTGCTGGTGTCATTAAACATGTATCTTATCGCCCTTAAGGTTTTTTTCTCCTATAGTCCCTGTTGCCTGGATCCGCCCTCTGGCTACAAATGCTGTGTGATGATTGCTCTGAACTCCCTACCCATTCAGCTACTGACCACCTGTGGAATGGACAAGATATGGACTTAATCTGCATAGGACTTTGAACCTACAGAAACCTCCATTTGAGGATTATCAAATGCTATTGTTTTTGTATGATATTAGTCTGGTTACAGTGCTCTAGTTTTCTTGCACAGGGGCCATTGCAGAAGATGGGGCATGAGTAGATTGTGAGGCAAGATTTCTGAAGGGGTGGGCTGTAGGTAAAATTGCAATATTTCCAGAATCTCTTGCCTCACCTCAGTGCATCTCCATATCAGTAGGTGTTTCCAAGGGTGGTGAGAAGTAATCCATCTCCATAGGAATAGGCGATTACAAGGATAGGGGGAGCTAGAGTGTAACTGGACTGGAGAAGTTTGTGGGGTCTGTTTCTGCAGCTGGGTGTTGAGAGACACAGGCAAGGAGAAGTGGAGAACTGCTTGTAAGCAATAAATGGATTTCTCCCACTTTATTTCTCCCTTTGACTGATTTTGGTTGCAAAGGTAATTTGCCCCGGGCTGGAAGAAATATTTTCCTCCTCGAGTAACACCAGCTAAAGCACTGAGCTTCATTAAAATTATATTACAAATGATTCTAAGGGTATTTAAAAATAGAATTAATGATACAATCATCACATGAGCAACTTAAGAGTATTGTAGCATTGTGACCCATAGAAACAAAGCCATTTTAACACTCAGTAAAGGACTAATTTTCTGAAATCAGAAATGTAGCCTAAGGCCTGAGGTCCTACTTATATACTACTGACAAAGTGTTCAGACATAAGAAGGAGGAATTAGAAACGATATACAAGGAATTAGAAAGATTCTCCTTGAACCACTAATCCAGCTAAGTCAGTGATACAGTATTGGTCTCTTAAAAAAATGGTGTTTTTCTTTGATTCAAAATCTAATTGTATCTTCCAAGATATAAAATGATACTTTACTTTTACTCCCAAATATAATCTACCACTCAAATTTCATTACCAACTCTAAACTTAAGAATTTTAATATTAAACAGTAAACATTTTGATATGGGAGTTTTGACAAATTAACGAGCTTACATAAGACAAGAAAATTTAGGCAAGTTATGATCTATAGTTAAAATAACACTGGTTATTTGGTATGGAGGTGTGTTAATGATTTTAATTAAAGTGGACAAGATATATTTACAATGAAATTCCATGTTCTTGGAATTCATGGAAAAGATTTTGCTTCCATATATGCTCTCCTCTGAGAATTACCATTGTCCTATAAAGAACAATAAATCTACCATCTTGGAGGCCTTATTCTTTCCTAAAGGTGAAGTTAAAGAACACTCGTATAGCCATTCTAATGAAAAACTTTTTCCAAAATAGTTGAACATTTTAGTTTCCTATTGAACTGTAACAAATAACCACAGAGTTGCTTAAAATAACATAAATTTATTATCTGAGAATTCTGGAGATCAGATTTCAGAAATGGGTCTTACTGCCTTAAAAACCAGTGTCATCAGGGCTGTTTTCCTTTCTAGAGACAAGGGAGAATCTGTTTTCTTGTCTTTTCTAGCTTCTATAGGGTGCCCACAGTCCTTGACTTCTCCCCACCCCCATTTTATCTTCAAAGCCAACAGTGGCTAGTGGAGTCTTTCTCAAATCACATCACTCTGATACTCTCTGTCCTTCATAATTACATAGGGCCTATGAAGATTATCCAAGATAATATCATTATCAAGGTCAGCCAATTTATCAATCTTAATTCCATCTGTACCTGTGAGCCCCCTTTGACATGTAACCTAACATATTCACAGATTATGAGGATTAGGATGAACATCTTTGGGGAACCATTATATGCCTACCTTAGTGACTATTTGAAGTCTTTCTAAGAAGGAGATAGATTTCTTTGGTTTGCCTAAATTTAGTGAAACATTCATAGCAGCCAACCAGTGCTGCTTGACAAAATTTCTGTGAGCACTGGTGAGAAACACAAGAATGTCAGGAACTGTGAAAGCTCAGAGATTTTACCCAATTGCAAGCTAGTAGTTACCCTGCCACCATTTTATAAATGCTGGTAGAAAGCATGAGACCTCTGGGAAAGAGACAAAGGACAGTTTGTTATATATAGCAACAGCAGTGCCCAGAATATTGGTCTTCTTGCACCTGCAATGCACAGTCAGATAATACCTGGATATTTGGTGGTTGTATTACAGATGAGGAACATGAGTTTAGGGAACTGAATATTTTATAATAGGTAGTAACCATGCTATTCCTTTATACTGAACTCTGGAGGAAGATACACTGCCTGATTTCCAAGATTATCTGCTACATAAACATCTTTGGAAAGTTAGTTCAGAACAAAGACAGTTGGTGCTTCTGCTTATAGGATGTGCACAGGCATGAGAAACTCATGAAGAATTGCTAACAAAGAGACAGCAATATGTATTTTAAAGTAAATAGGTAACAAGGAACAGAGCTTGAGATTTCTCACATCATCAATGCTTTCCAGGTGTTGCTGAGGGCACAGACCATACAGTGTTCATTTTGCATGTTACATCAGAAGTTTTCATTTATGAGCTAAATGTTTTTTTGTCATTTATTTTACAGAATTAAGGATATGGTCTAGATACATGAAGGTACATTTGATTTCATGGTGTATCAAAGGGAAATCACAGAATATAATTAAGCTTGACTATAAAGTGGGTTTTTTTTGATGCTTAAAAATATATCTACAAATAAATTATGAAAGAAATGCAGTCTAAAATGCCCATATAACAATTTCTAAGGAAGCATGTGGGTCAGGATTCATTTTAAAATATGCACTGTATGCCTACTATGAATCACCAGTCCTAGGTGTTAGATAGACATAGGACATGGAAGATCTTTACCCTCAAGCCTCTTACACAGTAACAGAGAAAATAATCCACCAAATTAATGAGTAAAGGATCGAATCTAACCAAATTATTAAGAAAAATAACAGACAGTAGGAAGTGTTCCATAGATCATTAAAAGGAGGAGGAGATAGTGATTGGTTGATCAGGTTACGTTATCTTAGAAGTTGATATTTACACTGAGATCTAAATAAGAGAATAAATGGCCAAAATAAAGATCCCAAAACAGAAAAATTCTTGGTGTGGTTGAGGAGCCAGGAGATGTGGCTGATGTGACTGAGCATAATGGGTAGAGGGAAACCCAGCAAAACTTGAGTTTGGAAAGCATACTTGAGCCAGGTTGGGTATGGTTTTGTAAACCAGGGTAAGGGGTTGGGATTTTACTCTTAAGTGCAGTGAGAAATGCCTAGGGTTTTAGAAGATGTGTAAAGTTATTTGATGTGTGTTGTAACAGGACCAAGCTATATTAAGAATATTTTTCAGGGGGTGCAAGAGTTGAAGCACAGAGATAACATTCAGGTATGACCACAGTAGTGCAGGTGAGAAATGATGGCTTGGTAATGGAGGTGGGAAGAAATGGATGGGTTAGAGATATGCTTTGGATATAGAGCCAAAACGTTTTAAGTGTAAGACAAAGAGAAGATTCATGGACAGGATCCAGCTTTGAAGGTTATACATCTGAAATGAGGAAAACTGGGACAAGGGCAAGTTTGGAGGAAAGACAAGGAATCAAAAGTTTTGTTTTGCCCACCTTAAAATTAAGATGCCTTTTAGATCTGTAAGTGGAAATATCAAGTGGGAAGTTATAAATGCAAGTCTAAAAGTTCTCTAAAGTGTGGTCAAGACCAAATGATAAATTTGTGAGTCTTCAGCAAATAAAAGGTAGCATATGGGATTGTAAAAGAGAAGGAATCACCAGTGAAGTAGAAGGGAAGGGTGGGACACCTACAGGATCTGGTATACCAGATCCCTTTTATTGAGACAGTGCTTAATCCTCAGAATCTAGAATTTTCCTGCTGAGAACTTTCTCCTGCATACTTCTCTAAGGAGTTTCCCTCAGCTACGAGGATATGAGGAGAACCTTTACCCGGAGATCATATGCCTCTACTCCATCTCCCAGGGTGGTCTATAGCCCATAATGGGTGCATGATTATAACAGCTAGTCCCTTTGCCTCTGTGGTGCAAATCATGTTCCAGAACTCTGACGGGATAAGGCTGGGGCTAAATTTCTCCTGAAATCACATGTTTGCCTAGATTCTTTTCCTGCTCTGTTCTGCTTCCCTCACACCCTTACAGATTTCTCCTGAGAGCATACCCTCAATAAATTACATAAATGTATGACTCAGGCTCTCCAAGATATATGTGTCACAGAAGCCAAGGGGGAAGAAAAGGAAAAGAAAGCTATTTTAAGAAGGAAGACGTGGGTCAAATTCCAGAGAAAGGTTAAGTTAAATAAAAGCATAGAAATAACCACTGGATTTAGCAACATAAAAGTCCTTAGCAACTTTGACAATCAGGGAGAAGAGTTGGGGAAGAAACCTTGACGGAAATGGGCTGTGGAAAACATGTGAGAAAGCAAAAACAGTGAGTTATAAATGATTCTTTAAAGAACTTTTGCTATGAAGGGACACTAGAAAATTAGGAGGAAGCTGGAGGGTTTGTTTCCCCCAAAATATAGTACAACTTATTTATATGCTGATGGAAATAATCCTGTAGAGAATGAGAAACTAATGATATAAGGGGAAGGATAATTGCAGATTCAAAATCCTTTAGAAGAGAGAGGATAGGATCCAAAGTACAAGTGGGTGCTGGCCTTAGATAGGAATAGGGACTCTTCATGGGGCTGAGGTCCCCCAGGGAGGTGGGCAGGAGGTAGTAGGAAGAAAAGGTGGCAAAGGTGAATACAGATGAGGGCACTGGAGGATTTGTGATAGGAGGATGAGGAAATTCCTGACAGTGTCTGTTTTTTCAAATGTGAAACAAAGTCATCTGCTGGGAGGAGATAGTAAGAGGTTGAGGAAATATAATTTTAAAGAGCAATCTATGGTAATATAGTAGGGCAGTTGACAACCACAGGTGGCTTTCTGATTCAACTTAGTTCCCAAGAAGATGATATACAATTGTTAGATGACCTAGGAAAATGTACTTTCTCTGGGTGACACATTAGCTACATGGCCCTTTGGCTACCATGTGAAATTCTGGGCTTGCACAACCAAGAATATGACATATAAGAAGATGAAGAGGGTTCAACTGAAAATGTCAAAATTTTTAAAATTTCAATTTACTTAAAACTAAAATGAAATGAATGGAACTGGGATTATTCTTGATCAAATTAGGATAACAAAAAAATATTTCATAGATAGAATGTAAATTCATAAAGGTATCTTAAGGAGCATGTGGTTATACTCTGTCAGAGCTTCAGCCTAGATTATATCAATTATACAGAAATTTCCAGAGACACTGTAGCAAGGACTGAGTTACCTGTGATAAATACCTAACTTTGATTAATAAATTACATAAAGTAAATGTTTTACTAATTCATATTTGTTAGGTTCTATTATGTATGTAGTATTAATTCTGAATGCTAGAGTAAAAAAGCTACACAAGATCCCTCTCTCACAGTGCTTACATATTGGGAAGTGAAACAGACAACTAAGTAAACAAATAATTTGTTAGTGGCAAGTGTCCCATATAAAGGAGAGAAAACAGGATAATGGGGTGGAATGTAACTCAGGGCCAGATTGGGTCTTTAGGGAAGACTCTGAGGAGGTGGCTACTTGTGATGCTTTGACAAGGTTGTTCAAGGTGAGCTATTTGGGATACCTTGATAAGGTTTTTCCAAATGGCATTTTACTCACAGAGGGTTTCAGAAATTGCAGGTACCCCCAAAAAGCACATGCAGTGTTTTATTAGTAACACTCTATGGTTATGGGTAGTTCCTGAGGGAAGGGTTTAGTCATGTAAAAGAAAACTATTTGACAAATTTAAAACTTGTATTACTTCAATAATTATCTCTACTGAATTTCTATTAGTATTCTCAGAATGGTAACTCTTCTGTCCTTTGAAACTAACATATTGCCATAGATTGAAAGATACCATTGCTGCTAAATGGTTGCTCATGGGCCTATGACACAGGGAAATCAGAGCATCTTACAATCAGAAAGAACTTTTATATGTCACCTTAGCGCAAACATATAAAATTCAAGTGGGCGACTATGTACCTTCCTCATGAACACCCTCAGTAATGGGTAGATCTTTTATCTTGTTAGGAACTTTTATTATTTACTTAAACTTTTTGCTTTGGTTATGCTCTCTGTAATTTCTCTCCAGTTATTCCCACAATAATCATAAGAAATGGCTTTACTCCCCCTTCTGTCTTCCACATAACAATCCTTCAAATATTTGAAGATTGCTGTCATATTCCCTCTGAATTTCTTTCATTCTTCCTTCACTATTTCCCTCAGGACATAATTTCCAGACCCCTCACCATCCTGGTGACTCTCCAGTGCCTGGAACCCCCCTCTCTGGAAATACAGTGCTGAGGTTGAGACAGGAAACATGGTCTCACAGGGTGGATGCTGGTGAGACCACAGAATTTTTCCAGCAGATGAGTGCACTTCCATTAGTGCAGCCTAACATGGCATGCACTCTTACAGCAGCAATGCACATTGGTGGTGCATAATGAATTTTGGGGTCAACAAAAACCTGCTGTCAAGGAGACAACATCCACATCCCAGACTTGCGCAGCTGAATTATTTTCTGAACTTAAATATAGGAATTTACAGTTATTCCTGTAGAACTTGTATCTTGTTGATTTTGGCTCAAAAGACATCTCAAGTGGATGTAATGTTGTCACTTTAAATTAGTCTAAAACTGGACAGTGTCAGTGTACAAAGCAGATCTGTTTTTCCCAGCCCCACTTTGGTTAATGCATCCACCATTCTTGTAATCCTATGGTGGCCATACGGAATCACTTAGAACTTCTTTTCTCTCTGCCCAAATTCAATTAGCCACCAATTCCTTTTCTCAAAATCCCCTTTAGGTGCATCTTTTTCAGCTCTCATACATCTCAGTCACCCTAATACTAGCAGTTATTATTGCCTGCCTATAGCATTACATAGCTTAAGAATGGAGAGAATGGACTGTGTTATCATTTAAATTTCCCTTATCTAATCCTACTAGATTACATATAAACAGTTGCCCAAATAACCAGTCCATGTGGATTTTCCCTACTCAATATGTCCTAAATGTCTCCAATCTCCCTGCAGTCTTTTCTCCGTCTTTGTACACTTTTGTACTCTGCCTCAAATAATGTCTATCCCAACTCTTCCTAAATTTGATTACATTTATTTGATTACACTGGCCTACTCATACCTCTAACTTATAAACCTATCTGTGACCTGCCTTGAATAGATATGTTTCCTCTTATATCTTGGAAATGAGGTGTCTCAGTGTCCATTGATGCCTCTGGATTATGGAATCCACGCTTGATGTATAGCAATCTTTATACAACTAGGAAAAAAGCATGAGAAATTTGTGAAGAAAAAGTACTGATTAGCTTATTGATGATTACACTAATGAATAACATTTAAATATAACTTAATATGTGCCAAACATTGTGCTAAGCAGTCTGGTCAAGGACGGTGTTTTACTAATAAGGAGTTTCAGGAATAGCAAGCATCATAAAAAGCATATGCAAGTATTTTGTTAGTAATACTCTTGTTATGGGCAGTTCCTGAAGGAATTCTTTGGTTCTTCTAAGAGGCAATTACTGGATAAGTTTAAAACTTATATTACATCAAGAAATACCTGTAGAATGAACTTCTGATGGTATTCTCAGAGTTTAACTGTTCTGTCCTTTGGGAACTAGCATGTGGACCTCTTAGTACCCACAATTTTACAGAAAAGGGATTTCAGGTCCAGGCTGTGATTTATGGCGATACAATGTAGTTTCAGTCTATGGCCTATACTCCTGAATTCTATACTACCCCATCTGTAGTAGTGTGCTGTCTATTTTTTTATTGAAATATTACTAATATACAAACTTGTATTAGTTTCAATATACAACACAGAACTTCAACAGTCACCCACATTATCAAATCCTCACCCCAATGAGTGTAGTTTCTATCTTGTCAGCATAGGAAGATGTCACAGAATCTTTGGCTATATTCCCCATACTTTACTGCCATCCCTGTGACCAACTTATATTGTGACTGAGAATTTTTGTGCCCTTTTATCCACCTCACCCTCTCCACCTACCCACTCCAACCCCTCCCCCATAGTGACTGACAGTCACTTCACAGTGCCTATGCGTCTACCTCTATTTTGTTCATTTTGTTTTGTTTTTAGAGTCCATAAATAAGTGAAATCATATGGTATTTCTCTTTCTCCACCTGGCTTTTTTCACATAGCACAATATATTCTGGGTCCACCCATGTTATTGCAAATAGTGGGATTTTTCTTTTTTATGGCTGAATAATATTCATTGTATATCTATACACATCTTCTTTGTCTACTCATCTATTGATGGATACTTTGGTTATTTCCATATCTTGGTTATAGTAAATAATGCAGCAATAAACATAAGGGTTCATATATCTTTTTGAAGCAGGGATTTTGTTTTCTTTGGATAAATTCCTAGAAGTAGAATTACTGGGTCATCTGATATTTCTTTTTTAGTTTTTTGAGGAACCTCAATACTGCTTTCCACAGTGGCTGTACCAATTGACATTCCCACCAACAGTGTAGGAGGGTTCCTTTTTCTCTACATCCTTGCCAACACTTGCTATCTCTTATCTTTTGGATAGTGGCCATTCTAACTGCTGTGAGATGATAACTTATTGTGGTTTTGATTTGCATTTCCCTGATGATTAGCAACGTGGAGCATCTTTTCATGTGCCTGTTGGCCATCTGTATTTCTTCTTTGGAAAAATGTCGTATCAGGTCCTCCATCCATTTTTTAATCAGGTTATTTGTTCTTTTAGCGTTGAGGTGTATGACCTCTTTATACATTTTGGATGTAAACCTCTTATCAGATAAATCATTTATGAATATATTCTCTCATACTGTAGGTTGCCTTTGTTTTCTGCTGATAATGTCCTTTGCTCTACAGAGCTTTTTAGTTTGATGTAGTCCCACTTGTTCATTTTTTATTTTGTTTCTCTTGCATGAGGAGATGTGTACAGGAAAAAATTGCTCACGCTTATGTTCAAGAGATTTTTTTTTTTTTGCCTGTTTTCTTCTGAGAGGTTTAGTTTCATGTATTCCATTTAGGGCTTCAATCCATTTTGAGGTCACTTTTGTGTATGGCATTAGATGGTAAACCAGTTTCATTCTCTTGCATGTAGCTGCCCAGTTTTCCCAACACTAGTTATTGAAGAGATTGTCTTTTCTCTATTGTATATTCCTGGCTCCTTTATCATATATTAATTGACCATATATGCATGGGTTTGTATCTGGGATCTCTATTCTGTTCCATTAATCTATGGGTCTGTACTTGTGCCAGCACCATACTATTTGATTACTGTAGCTTTGTAGTATAGCTTGAAGTATGTGCTCCCTGTTTTTAAAAAGAATTTACTGTTGTTCAGAATATCATATATGCACACAGTACATACATCCATTCAAATACCCATACAAAATGGAATTGTCTTGTATGCAATGCATGGAATTCTTGTTTTAAATCTTCTTGATCTACTGGTGTGCACACTCTTTAATCAGTATTATGCAGTCAGTAAAGCATAGCCTTGGGAGACTATTATACAGTGTACCAGCTATATAATCTCAAGCAAATCCCCCAAATTCCAAAATCTCTTTTTCTTTTTTTAAAATGGGGATGCTAGCAACTACTACTCAGAGCTGTATTAAGGATTAAAGATAAGATAATAAAGTACCTGTCAAATAGCAGATACTATAAAATGCTAACTAAAATAGTAGATACAGAAGACAATGGGACAAAATATAGAGAAGACAATGGGACAAAATATATACACACACACACACACACATATGTATGTGTGTGTGTGTATACATATATATGTATATACATATACTGACACTTTCACTTGGTTTTCAACTTTTAAACCTATTTTATTAATGATTTCTAACACTTTTTTTTGAAGATTTCTAAATTCACAGCTACTTTTAAAAATTGAAATAAAATTGACAAAATATTTTGCAAATTTAAGGTATACAACATATTGATTTGATAAATTTATATATGCAATATGGTTACCACCATAGTGTTAGCTACACCTCTATCAAGTCACATAATATTCATTTCTTTTTTGTAGTGGGAACAATTAAGATGCAGTCTCTTAGCAACTTTGTAGTTTGTAATACACTACTATTGACTAATCACTATGCTGTGCATTAGCCCTCTAAGAGTCTACTAGTTCCCAGTTTGTCCCCTTAAACAATATATTCCCCAGCCTAGGGAACCACCAGTCTACTCTATCAGCCTCTTTTTAATGACATCTTCAGGAAAGAGAAAAATCTTGGCCACAGGGTAATGACTTTCTGTTAATTTGGTAGATAAAAAAAATGTACTGTTTCTACAGTGATAATGTGTTTCAGGATTCGGTTTCTATTAAACTATGACTATACCTTGGTTCTCGAATTATTATAATGGATTTCTGTGTTTAGTGGCACTCTTTGGCATTTACCACCTTCCCCAGGAAGCCATCTTCCTTCTGTAGTTGCACAGCACTGTGTACTTTTGATGGCTGGTTCTTATCTTCTGCCTTTTCTTATAATTATTCATGTATGGATCTCGCCTCTACTATTAAGTAGGAAAGTTTACAATGACAGGATCTCTATGCAATTCATCTGGCATTCAAAGAACATTTCTGGAATATAATAGTTGCTCAATAAACAGCATTCAATTGCCACCTGCCTAAACTAATGATTCAAACTGTAGAATACTTGTTACAGCTTCACATTTTTATTTTTGCAAAATCAAGTATACCTGTTGAGCTCAGTCAGCTTCAGTCTTCTCAGCTTGATCACTTCCTTCTAATGGGCAGCATGCTTTCTTTATTCTGGCCATCTGTTCATTTTTACTAACCCCTATATTCAGTTCAGTGTAATGCCTATCATATGTATGTCTAGAACTTGGACCAGGCAACTTCTCCTAACATTTAATTATGCTGTGCTTGTAGCTATTTATTACCACTAGAAAACTATATGCTATTATATCTTTCAATTACTTATTTAATTTTTAAATGCTATCTATGACTAAGGTGGATAAAAACATTTTTTAAAGTATAAAAAAAATGCAAAGCCAGCTGAGACATCCATCTTATCTGGAAGTTTCTGAACTAAATTATGGCTTGATGATACCATTTTGGAAGAAACTATTAGATCATTTGGCTATAGCATATAAAAAATTCAGTTAAGCTAGTATTTGAAATATTAATTCTTAAATTCCTTAAGGACAGTGAACATTCCCATTTGCTTTACCTAAATAGTACATAATACAGTGTTAGGCTCTATAAACTACTTAATAAAAATAACTGAATCAAATTAATGAGAGAATAACAAAATTTTCTCATTTTTTAATTAGTATGTATATGACAAAGGCATATGGGGAAAGGCAGCATTATGGGTGGGTCACTCTGCTAATACTTATAAATGCCTTTTTTTAGAAATCTGTGGCATCTTTAAAAGCAGTTCAATACAATTGCCAGATGCTTCTTCTGAGTGTAGCTGTTCCTGAAAGAATTTTGAGTAATTTTGCTAATTTCAAAACTATTTTTTAATTTTTCATTAATTTAACTAAGCCAGATTTCTCTAAACAATTATAATTTCATTGGAAATAGAGGGGAAGGTTCCAAGGTCCAGCAGAGCAGCTCATCCCAAGAGATCCCTGTAGTCTGGAAGCACTGGCTGCTTAGAGCCTAAAGTTAAACCCAGAGCCATGGGATTGGCACTTGCTACTCCGTATAAGGAGGAATCTTTGACTGGCATTTATGGTACAAGCTTACCAAGGAATTACCTTTTAACATCCTGTCAGAAGCTTCTTATGGAAAGAATGAGTAAGAAGCAAAGACAAGCATACTAAATCATCAGAAAATGGGAATTACAACACAAGACTGACAGTCAATTAAAATGTACAACCTTATGTGTTAGCATTTGTATATGTCTGAGTAAAGGCAGGGGCTAAAATTTCTGAGTAACCAGCATGAGTAAGGCATTCTATATGAGGTGATGCTGACAGCAATGTTAGGAGTTAAGAATGATGAGGCCCATTTTACACATGAGCCAAGGGAGGCACAGTGAGAGAATGTGAGTGGTTGCACATCAGTCAGCTGGAAAGTGAGAAAGGAGGGTTGGGCCTCTTCTAGACACCTCACTGCCAGCTAGAGGAGGAAGTTTAGTTCCAGTATGGGTGCAGGAGTCTTAACACAGGCTTGGGCAAAGAAGCAGAGGAGGAGGAGGAATTCAAGATTTTGGAGGGAAGGAACTCACAAGGTGCCTTTGTACCAGGACAGGATACAATAAACCAGGATAATAAGTCTATTTTGATAGAAAAGCCAGGCTTAGAGAACAGACGTATTACCTACTTGATGGAGCAAGAAGAGATGACCAGTGGATGGGAAAGAAGAAAGGACTGTACTGCTGACAAACTACAAATGACATCAGATCTTTTCTGTTCTGCTAGGCTCAGAGAGTGAGCCCCAGGAGGCCCTAAAAGGGAGTGAGGGAAGTCTGCATATGCTGTCCCTACTGTCTTCCTCTGCAAAAATCTTACCCTTCAGATCTTAACTCAGTTGTACTTCTGCAGGTTCACCTTCTCTGATCTCTGACTAGAGGTGCTCATAGCACGGTATAATTCTCCTCCACAACATTTTTCATAGTTGTAATTTTGTATCTATTTATATATTTGATTAACTTTCCCCTACTAAACATGAGGATAAGGACACATGTTTTTGCTCCTTTTTGTATTGCCAGCAGAATGCTTAGTCCACAGCAGGCACATGTAACTATTTACTGAACATGGGAAGGAGAGAAAGGAGAGAGGGACGGAGTGAGGAAGTCAGTTAAGGATCATCAAGGACAGTAAACATACGCAAAGGAAAGACTAGGGACACAACAACAAATTTACAAACTGCCCAACTCTAGCGTTGGTCTTATTTACTGTCAATTGTTTATGGTCAAATAAAAAGCTATGGTGGACCATGTCTTCATCCTGGGCAGCCACATACGTGAGCCACTTGAGGGAACATTGCTGTACTGCCTGCCATTGGACTTATGATGCATGTCAGCAGTGCTACACACAATGAGATGGTGGCTATTTGTTTCTTTAGGGATTTTAAAACTGTGACCAATTTACCTATGGATAAACTTTTTTCCTAGATACCACCACAATCATGATAATACTGTTTGGTTAAGCTGAACCCTGAAAATGGCTTCCACCCCATTCCTCTCAAGTCGATATAATATGGTTTACTAGGTGCTGGCCACTAGGGATAAGACAAGGTGTCCACCCTCAAGAGTTATAAAGTGCTTCTTTGAAAATTGTTGGTATGTCAGCATGTCATCAGTCACAGGCCAAATACATTCACAATGAAGTTAGCACATTAACCCAGTTTTTTTGTGGCAGTAGAAATGACTGAAATTTTCCAGTTTCACTAGTCAAATAAGCAAAGAAGGAAGGGTAGCACGTGTGTTACCATTAGATCCTTGTTGTTAGTTATGCCATAATGGTAATACTAATCAAAGTAGCAACTATAATTTATTGAAAATTTCCTATGTGCCAGGCACTGAGCCTTACATATATTAATAATTAATTGAATCCCTAAACATGAAGACAGGGAGAATGTTTTTGTCACATCTGTATTGTCAGGACCAGCGTAGACACAAAGAGATGAATGGTAAATATTTGTTAAAAGAATGTATATATAAACAAATGGGGACAATCCATGTGGTGTTCAAACCTGCCATCTTTATGTAATTTAGTTTTTGTTTTTAGGAGCTATAAACTGAGCACAACACCCTGGTAAATTTCACACTAAGTACTTAAATAATAGAACAAGAAAGCTGAAAGAAACCTCAGAAGAACCCTCATTTTATAGATATATTCACTGGTTGAGTGACCTTGACAAATGACTTAACCCCTTCCTGATAAACTTTTTTAACAATATGAGTGTAATAACTTCTTTGAAAGTGAACCAAGAGTCCTAGCATTGTGCTTGCCTCTCAATAAATAATTGATACTGTTATTCTATTGACACATTTTATGAGTGCTGAAATCTAAAAATAATTTTGTTGTAGGAACTTAAGAAATATCAAGACTATTTTAATGCTTTGCATTCTATGAAAAATATGATGAAAAAAATCAGTATATTGGGGCAAACTGGACCTCCTATGATGATAAAAGAAAGGCAGGTCCAAAAGGCAAGCACAGTGTAGACCCCCAGACACTGTGGTGGGAGAGACAGTTTCAATAATTATTAATAAAGGGTATGACCGGTGGCAACATAAGAGTTCAAACTAACTTCTGAAAAATACATTCAGGCATTTCATAGAAAACTGTTAGAGTACGAATTGTTAGGCTTTTAGAACCATGACATTATATACATCATCAAGTTTTAAAGTTCACAGGACACTGTGGCATAGGTCATTCATCAGCATCTCAGCTGAATGTGACACCATGCCCTGTGCTTTCTCTGCTGTCTTTTTCTCCTTAGCACTAATTACCAACTCACATCCTGTTTTGCTTGTTTGTTCTTAAAGCTCTTCTGACTGGAATGTAAGCTCTATGAAGGCAGGGATTTTCATCTGTTTTGTTTATTGCTGAATCAGTTCCTAATGCCTGAGGTACAGACAGAGCACAATACTTAAGTGTGGATTGAATAAATGAAGGCAGAAATTGAGGACCAGTGAGTGGATTTAAAGGCTTTATATTTAGCTGGTTATTGGCTGCACCAGTTAAGGTATCCAGGACTTCAAACTCTCATCCATAGCTCCTTGCAGCTCTGTGAGCTCTCTCTTTTCTGAAACCTTCAACTGCTCTTTTTATTAGCAAACACAAGAATGACTGAGCAGTATTTCTGAACTGTGTGAACCATCTGTACTCATCTTTTGAAGGTCTCCAGCACTTCTATAACCCCCATTATAAAGGGGAATTTGATTTTTTCAAAATTCCACAACCTTGGAGACTCTATATAAGAAAAATGTCTAGTTCATGAACAGCTAAACAATAATGCCATTAGTTTGAATATGAATTGTAAAGCACTTTCCAAGTAGACCTAGTTTTTAAATCAGTTGAATTCTTTAAAAAGAAGGTGTGATTTCTTCATTAAAAGTAATGAATGAACTTAGGCAGATAGCTACATGAAGAAATTGTGAGCAAACAAGTAAAAATTTCAGGTCCCTCCTAAATAAAAGGATGCGAAAGAAAGTAATGGGGGAGCCACCAGAAGAAGATAAAGTACTGATAACCAGACTCAGGCTTTTTTCCCTGAGAAAACATACTTTACAATCTGTAATTTTTTACTCAACAACTACTAATCAAATGTCAAGAAAGAATATGTTTTCAGATATGCAAAAGTTAAAAAAACTGACCATATACCTAGACTAGGTTGATTTGGGGAGACTTACTCCTACAAACTAAGAGAGTAAACCAAGAGGAAAATGAGGTCTACAGGAACAGTGAGTCCAGGACAGCTGCAGAGGGCTATCCCGGGCCAGCAGACCTAGATCAGTATCAGCTTACATCGGGGCAGGAGCACAGAAGCTCCTGCAGGGAAGTCACTCAAGGAAGGCGTGCATTTGATAGAATGTGTGATATTAATATGTAATCCAGTTTGAAAAAATAAGGCCATGACAAAGGCAAAAGGCACAAGAATAAAAGAAGGCAACTGGAAACTCCAAGGGAACAAAAATGGTATATGTAAATAAGGAAGAGAATAAAATCATAGTACATGAGTTGACTCCGTGCAAGTGAGATTTACTTATTAACGATACACATTTTAGAATTTAAGAATTCTCCAAGAGATAGACTATTTACTCATGGTTATAACCGAATACAGTGTAAATGCTGTACATCTTACAAAAGTAAGTTTAAAATTTGTGAAGGGGAAAGGAGAAGGAGAGCCTAAGGTGGATTACAGATGCTAACATTGTCATCTTACAGAATTGGGAGTAGAGAGACTAGTTGATGAAACAAAGATTTAATAATACTAAGTTTGAAAGATAACTATGGGGAAACTAAACATATTAACTGTATTTGGAAAATGAAGAAGAGTGATATCTAAAATGGACTAATAGAAAATGGTGAGTTCAAAGTGATTATGCGTGGAGATCAGGAAGGACAAGAGGGAGTGGAACAGAAAATACATGCTTTTTATTACAGGCCTTTAGTAGTATTTGATTTTCTTAAAATAATGCACTATGTTACTTTAATAGAAAAAAAATTCAGAGGGAAAGAGTCAGTTGATGGATGAGTCAAATTCTAAAATCTTTTGCCTAGAAAGTTCTCTCTCCTATTAGAAAAGTCCCAATACTTACTTTCCTGTAACTATAAATGCATTTTTGGAAGTTAGTTTAAGGGGGAAGGTTATATTACCCTATTTCATGTGAAGACTTGGCCACAGATTACAAGCTCAAATAATCTTGTGAACCTAAAAGTAAATGAGGCAGGTGAAGGTAATAAATATACTTTTTTGATAACTGAACTCAAAACAAACTGACTTAGCTGCTTACAGGTTCTTTCAGTGCTGATAGTTTAGAAGTGAACAAAAAGAAAACCAAGAAGTTAATATCCCTTGCCTTCTCCCAACCTCAAGATTTTTAGCAGCTGGAGGTTCACTTTGTTCTGCAGAAATGTTTAACACAAGCATCTGGGATTCATTCATGTTAACTGTTGCTCTTTAAGAAGAGTATTCTTTATTTAAAATACTACCCTTCTTTTAAAGACTACTTCAGAAGAAATGAATGTTCCCTCCTTCTCATTCCCTGCCAACACTCCATTTCAAAGTTCAGCCTGCTCTAGGAAATTGAAAAGGAACCTCCTTTCTACATCTGAAAAGTCTCTTCATTCCATATGCAAAAGCTTGAGGAGAGTCCCCCTGGTACACAGCATCTCCGGGATCCTCAGAGACCCACTTCCAGATGGAGCCCCCAAGGTAGACAAGCAGATCCAGGCTCCCAACCTCTTTCCACATGACAGCCTCCAGAAAGATGAGTGTGGCACAGACCTAATCCCGATTTCAGATGTGGGCCAGAGAGCACAGGAATAAATTGAACCATCTTCTCCCCTACCATACGCAATTCCCTAAGGGAGAATCTTTCTGATGCGTCTCCAACACTCCACAGGAATCTCCAGGGAGCTAGGCCTCCAGAGATTGAAGCCTTATTGTTCTCACTTCTTTCCTCTCTTCCTACATTCCATCCTCAATTCAAATATATTAGATACGCGGTTCCTCACCTGAGTCAAGGTGTTTATTTCTGGGCACACCTTGGAGATTAGGTTATTCTGAAGGTCTAGAGTCCTCAAGCCAGGCAGTCTTTCTAATGATGAGGGCATCTTTGTTATCTTCTTTCCATTCAAGGTAACAATCCTTGTGTTTTTACCACCTTTCAATGCTCTTACTAATAACTTTTCAGCCATGGGCTTGGGAGAGAAATAGAAAAGGGAGAAGGTAACCATTAGGAATTACATGCCTTATGCATCTTTGGAATGCTTGCAGTATTGGTGTGTCATGGAAACAAAAACATTCTGAGATCTACCATGTTCAAGGTGGGAGGCATCAGATAATTTCCTATGCAAAATGTAGGGAGAGGAAATCGCTGTTTCCAGATTTGTGGCAGGAAATAATGTGCAAGATGAGCCTAGGATGTCATATGCCAGAATCAGAGAAGTTATCAAAGACAGATGAAATCACATCAAAAGGACACAGAAGCCAACTTCTAAGGGGCTCCCCCTGGTCTAAAATGGGAAAATCTTAGGATCAGAGAGAATAATCTAGAATGAACTGAAATATATCAAAATGCATTAAAACCTAAGTGTTCATAATGATATTTTAAAAATAAGTCACTGATTATGTAAGGAACTATAGGTTCTAGGAAACCAACTCATAAGTCTGAAAATTGATGAAGAAAAAAACTTAAGTATTTACACTGCTTTTCAAGTACAAACTGTATTTTAGTGTAACTTAATAGTTAATAAGTTCCTATTCATAGAAAAATTGAACCTAATAAACGAGGAAGGGAAAATTTAGAAAAATCACCATCTTTGCAAATCCTAATGAAATAATAAATCTAGACAAAGATCATAATTGGATACTAAAAGCATCAGGTGAGAGATTGATGAGGAACTTTACAAGAACGAAATCAACTTTTAGCATCATTAAAATTGAGACAATCATGTTATAAGTCTTATGATGTGTGGTGCAATAAAAGGTACACAGCACCACTTATGAAATTATGGTGCCCAAACATTGAATTTGAATCTAATCACACTTTTAGATCTAACTACCATTTACAGAAAACATGAGGACTACAAAACAAGTTAAGTTCATCTCAAGGAAACAGTGATCAAAATCTAGAACATGGGGAATTCTACATGGCAGATGACTCAAGGTTTAGCCAACAAATCAATGGCATTTAAAAAAAAGGAAGGGAAAATTACTAGATAAATAAGACCCAAGAGAAATAACAGCCAAAAGCAGTTGTCTTGCCAATGGGTTTCAGCCCTGCGCAAGGTCGCTATGGATTCAATGTAACCAAAGAAATTGACAGCAAAACATTCTTGGGGTGAAAGGGCTATACCCAACTTTATTTAGAAGCAGGTGGCAGGTCACTCACTAAAATCCCATTCACTCAGACCAAGTCTACATGCAGCAAGCCGGTCTCTACCTCTGGGCACCTCTGTCTCGGCCCACAGCCATCCTCTGGGCCTCTTGGCCTGCACAGCTGTCCCACACAGCCATCCTCTGGCCTTTGTTCTCTGCGCTGCCACCACTCCAGCCTCTGCTCTGCTCTCCTGCAGCCTTGCAGCCATGCCACCGTGTCACGCCCAGCACACTGGGCAGAGCTCTTTATATAGAGTCAACAGCCATGTATTGCCCACAGGTGTGCAGTGAGCTAGTCAACCGGGGCCAGGTGAGAATCCTGGCCACAGGAACTCTCATTTTATCCACACTTCACCTCTCCAAGATTCTCTCCTCTCAGTCTATGTGCCCTTAGTCCTCTGCAATGGTCCCTGTGCAAGGGAGCTCGAACATTGTTCTCCAGCCTCTCCAGCAAAAAAGTCTTGCAGAAACACAGGCCGGACTCGTGGCTCTGTCTCTGACCTCTGCTTCTTTAGTCTTAATGGCTTGAACTGCTGCACTGGTTTCAGTTGTTGCCATAGCTGCAGTAAGATCCTATTTAGCTTCCCGTCTAATTTCCTTCCACCTACTCCTGCCTGTATTAAATCAACCCACATCTGGGTCCTCGTAACCTTCATGTGGCCCCTTAAATTCTTCTTGTGAGTCACCTTGCATTTTTTAATCGCTGCCTCAAGGCAGGCTGCACTGTCAGGGAAGACAACTTTCCCATCTCTGATCCCGACAGAACAATTCCATCCACCCCTAAGTTCCACAGCCACCGGCTCAGCCTGAGTATAGGGGCAGACCATAGAGTGCTCCATGACCTGGGGAGGGGGCTGCTCCTCTCCTTGGGGAACTTTCAGCTGCTGGGTCTTTATTTTCTTTACAACCATCGGGTGTGCTTTCAATACAGGAGGGGCCAGTGCCTCCGGCACCATCCCTTCATCCTGCTCCAGCTCCTCCATTTCTGGGGCTGATGGCACCTTTCTCTCCACTCCCCCAAGAGCCTCCTCTGCTACAGTGCCTCGCAACAATGTCAGCTCAGTCTTCAGAAGCTCTCTTACCTTCAGCTCAGTGCTTCGCAGCTGACGTTCTTGTGCCACCTCTGCCTGTGCTTCCCTCAGAAGTTCATCTTTTTCCTTAATGGCCTCTTCCTCCTTCAGAACACCTCGCAGTGCTGCTGTCTTGTCTCCAATGGCACCTTGCTGTCAGCGCTCTCATGCTGCCTCCTCCCACATTAAGGCCATCTCCTTCCTCAGGGCATCCACAGAGGTTTGCAGCTTGTGTTCTCATGCCGCCATTTCTTGGGTCTCCTCTGTAGACCTTTTTAATACTGTGGATAAAATGAGAGTTCCTGTGGCCAGGATTCTCACCTGGCCCTGGTTGACTAGCTCACTGCACACCTGTGGGCAATACATGGCTGTTGACTCTATATAAAGAGCTCTGCCCACTGCTCTGGGCGTGACATGGTGGCAGAGCTGCAAGGCTGCAGGAGAGCAGAGCAGAGGCTGGAGTGGTAGCAGCACTGAGGACAGAAGCCCACAGGATGGCTGTGAAGACAGAGGGGCCCAGAGGCAGAGACCAGCTTGCTGCATGCAGACTCACTCTGAGTGAACAGGATTCTAGTGACTGACCTGCCATGTGGAAATAAAGTTGGGTATAACCCTTTCACCCCAAGAACTTTTTGCTGTCATTTTCTTTGGTCATACTGAATCCATAGTGAACTTGCCCGAGGCTGAAACCCATTGGCAAGACAAATACTGTGAGAAGCAGCCAACCCACAGTCCCCGCTGACTCACGGGCACTCTGCTTCTCAAAGGATCTGCTTACTATACCAAGGGCCACCCCTACAGCCTCAGATGTCACCTCCCCTTACCTTCAGTCCTGGGGTGGGGCCCAGTCCTCTAGAAGGCAAGCCACCTCAGACCACATACCCACTGGGGGATGATCCACTGTCCCCCCATTCACAGGGGCAGCCCGCTGAAGCATCTCTCCCATAAGGGCAGCCTGTCTTTTCCCTTGGTCAACAATGAACCCTGCCAGCTTCCATCAATTGTCTTGCCAATGGGCTTCAACCCCGGGCAAGTTCGCTATGGATTCAATGTGACCAAAGAAATTGACAGCAAAACATTCTTAGTGTGAAAGGGTTATACCCAACTTAATTTCTAGGTGGTAGGTCAGTCACTAGAATCCCATTCACTCAGAGCAAGTCTGCATGCAGCAAGCTAGTCTCTGCCTCTGGGCCCCTCTGTCTGCACAGCTGTCCTCTGGGCCTCTGTCCTTAGCACTGCCACCACTCTACCCTCTGCTCTGCTCTCCTGCAGCCTTGCAGCCCTGCCACCATGTCGCACCCAGAGCACTGGGTGGAGCTCTTATATAGAGTCAACAGCCATGTACTGCCCACAGGTGTGCAGTGAGCTAGTCAACTGGGGCCAGGTGAGATTCTTGGCCACAGGAACTCTCATTTTATCCACAGCAGTATATGGACTTTTGTTTGGATCCTGATTTGAATAAAAATGTCATGGAGTCATTTGGGAAATTCTTCATGGATTGGGTTTTAGATGATAGTGACAGTTCTGTTGTGTGTAATAATGACATGGTGGCAGTGTTTGTTTGTTTTTAATGTACTTAATATTTAGAAATGCATCTGAAATTTCTAGGAGAAATTATCTGATGTCTGAATTTTCTTTAAAATAAGAGGGAAAGTGAGTGGAAGAAACAGATCAAACAAGATTTACCAACCATTGATAATTATTGATGCTCAGTAATAGGTACATAAGTGTTTATCATATTATTCTCATCTTTGTGTATATTTGAAATTTTCCAAATAAGAGATTAAGACAAGCAGAAGAGCTAAAGCCATGATATATGCTTACTGTTAGAACCCCATTTGGGCCAGTTATGAGGTGGAGGCATTTGGGTTACATTATATATATATATATATATATATATATATATATATAATGTATATATATGTATATATATATATATATACACACACACACACACACACTCACATACATGCCTATACACACATTATACATATACATACACATATATATACTGTATATATATATATAAATATACATGTCACCTTTAGATTTCTGATTTCCAAAAGCCTGATTACTATATAAAATACATTCTGCATTGAAAATATTCAGAGCACAATTCACTTCTTTTTTTTAATTCACAGATCACTTTATTCATTCAACAAATCTTTAGGAGCACCTATATGTGTTCAACACTGTTCCAGGCACTGGACAAAGAGGAGTGAATTAAAAAGACCAAAATCCCTCTGTCCTGCCAATGGGTTTCAGGTCCGGGCAAGTTCACTATGGATTCAATGTGACCAGAGAAATGACAATAGAACATTCTTGGGGTGAAAGGGTTATACCCAACTTTATTTCCATGTGGCAGGTCAACCACTAAAATCCCATCCAGTGAGTGCACGCAGCAAGTCGTCTTCTGGCTCTGTCCTCAGCAATGCCACCACTCCAGCCTCTGCTCTGCTCTCCTGCAGCCTCTCAGCTTGAGCTCTTTATATAGAGTTAAAAGCAAGGTATTGCCCACACGTGTGTAGTGAGCTAGCCAACCAGGGCCAGGTGAGAATCCTGGCCACAGGAACTCTCATTTTATCCACACCCTTCTGTCAATAAAATTACATAGTAGGAGTGGGAGAAAAACAATCAAGATAACTAAGTATCTAGTATGTTAGATGGTGTTAGATGCTAAGGAAAAAAGACTAAGCAGTAAGAAAAATTGGGAATATGGAAGTGAGCAATTTTAGATGGGATGACCAGAGAAGGCCTCTCTTAAAGGGTGCGATTGGAGACAAGAGCTTTTCCAGTAAGAAGGTAAAACAAGTGTCAAAGTCCCAAAAAGAATTATTAAATTTAAAAGCAGTATTATCATTGTAACAGTAAAACAAGAGGTGCTGATTAATAGTAACTTTCAGTTGCTATTGCTAGAATGATTAAAATCATTTTCATCTACTTAATCACTGCTCTTTGTCCCC
This sequence comes from Manis javanica, assembly GCF_040802235.1. Lineage (NCBI taxonomy): Eukaryota > Metazoa > Chordata > Mammalia > Pholidota > Manidae > Manis > Manis javanica. The sequence continues at coordinate 176,510,631 of NC_133157.1, read as the reverse complement.
TCTCTTCTAAACCTCTGTATGGCAACTCCCTTACTCTGATGTTGTTTTAGTTTCCTAAGAACAATCATGTTGTTATCTAAAACAATTTATCATAAGACTTTGTTTAAAAAAGTCTCATGGACACTTGTCTCCTCTAAAGAAACTCTCTGTGACTGGTATCCCAGCTCATACTACCCAAGCACTGGTAATTCATTACTACTTTAAAATGGGCAAACAGGCCACTACAGTTTGATACTTCTTTCTCTTAATTTGCTTCAGCTAGAAAATCTGGTAAACATTCTTGATTCCTTCTTCTCTCTTACTTCCAACATGAAACCAGTCCTATTAATAGCACCTGTTCTACTTATCTACTGCTTAGTAACCAACTATTGTAAAATTTCATGACTTATATAAAACATCTATTTTATTCACAGATCTACAATCTGGGCAGGACTCAGTGGGGACAGTTTGTCAGTGTTCCTCTTGGCAACAGCTGGGGTGGCTCAAAGACTGGGGCAGAAATCATCTAAAGGCTCATTCACCATCTAGTGCTGGTTGTTGGCAGAGATCTTAAGGCAGTAGTCATAATGCCAACATGTAGCCTCTCCAGTGTGGCCTGAGCTTCCTCCCAATATGGTGGCTTTGTTCTGAGGGTGAGCATCTGTCTTGCCAATGGGTTTCAGCCCCGCGCAAGTTCGCTATGGATTCAATGTGACCACAGAAATTATAGTAGCATTCTTGGGGTGAAAGGGTTTATCACCCAGCTTGTTCTCCCAGCAGTAGGTCGAGCACTAAAGTTACGTCTTCATCCATTCAACAGTCTGCAGGTCTGTAATCCTCTGTAGTCTCTGCCTCCGCCCAGAGCACTGGGTGAGCTCTTTATATAGTGACTCAGTCAATAATAGCTTATTGCCTATGGGTGTGGATGCAGTAGCCTAGCAACAGGCCAGTTACATCATCAAGTGGTTTAGGTTCAGTGAGGGTCCTGGTCATAGGAACCCCAACTTTCCCCACAGCATTCCAAGAGAGAAAGCAGAGTGGAAGTTATATCGCTTTCATGATCTAGCTTTAAAAGTCATGCAACATCACTTCTGCCACATTATGTTCTTTAAAAGCAAGTCAGTGAGGCCAGGCCACATTCAAAAGAAAAGGAATTAAACCCCACTCTTGATGGTAAGTATACATGTCTTACAACCTACCACAAGGCACCCCTCAGCCATGTGTTGTGCATTCCTCCAGCACACAAAATAGAGACACTTTCTCCCAAGAGTCCCCCTCCCCATCAGTTCATCTGTTTAGAGCATCAGATCCCAAGATCACATCATCTAAATGAAGTACAAAGGCAGATGTGGCTCCTCAGGGGGCAGTTCTGTGAGTCTAGCTCCTGTAGTTTATCTTGATCTGAAGGCCTGTGAGCTAGAGACAAGTTATCTGTTCCACATACCCAGAATTCAACAATAGATCAAACATAGGACAGGCAATAGACAGTCCCATTTGCAAGAGGGAAACATTAGGATGACAAAGCAGCTACTAGTTCATAGCAATTCTGGAACCCAAAAAGGTACATGTTGTCAGCTCCTAGGTTAGAGTTCAATCCTACTGCCTGGGACTGGCTCTTAAATCATCTCTCCTTTTCCTTAAAACATAGCCCATGCTTGCTGATATTCTCAGACTACTTCCTATCCATAGAAAGTTGAGGGTCCAAAGGCCTCTTTTCATTTTCCTTTCTGATACCAACTTTGAATTGTAATTCACATACCATACAACTCACCCATTTATACAATTCAATGGTTTAAGTATATTCACATGCAAGTATACATGATGTGCAGCCATCACAATCAAGTTTCAGATACTTATCACCCTAAAAAGAAACTCTGTATCCTTTAGCAATCACCCTCTCATTCTTCCCATCCACTCTAACCCTAGGCAACCACTAATCTCCTTTCTATCACTATAGTTTTGCCTATTTTGGTCATTTTAGATAGATGGGAACATACAATATGTGGTCTTTTCTGTCTTTCATTCAACATAACATTTTCAAGGCTCATTATGTTAGGGAACGTATCAGTACTCCATTCTTTGTTTTTGCCTAAAAATATTCCATTATATTCCACTGTAAGGCTGCACTATATTTTATTTATCCATTTATCAGTTGATGGACACATTGTTTCTACTTTTTGGTTATTTCAAAAAATTCTATGAACATTTGTGTACAACTTTCTTAGATATATGCCTAGGAGACAAATTGCTGAGTTATATGGTAGCTTTTGAAGACATGATCTTGGTATTGTGTTATAGCAGCAAATTCTGTATCAGGGTTCAATCACAGAAAAAAAACAAGTAGAAATCATACAGATTTTCCGTAATCATGGGAACTGGTTAAACCATCTGGAACTATGCAGGAAGGGAATTCTGAGATATAGTCTGAGCTTAGCTAAATTGATTTGATGCAAATCCACCACACCAGCACCCTTCATACCTGTCTGCTTCTCTTTAAACTGCTACTATCGTAGTCCAAAGGCTCATCATCTCTACTTGTACTACTGCCCGCTTGTTATATACTCTAGCACTTTATCATTATATACAGGGTCACTGTCACCAGTCATCTTCCTACAATACATCTATAACTCTAAATAAAATATTTTAATGGCCTCTCATTGCTTGTAAGTTGAAATCCCAGCTATTGAGTTGGGACTTAAAACTCCCCTGCCCAGCCCCAGCTTTATCACATCATTTCCTTTCCCAAACCACATACACTACCTTTAGGAGACCACTTGCTATTCCCTAACAGTATTGAGTACACTTACACCTTTGCTTATACTGTTCATTGTGCCTGTATGCCCTTGCCATCTGTCTACCCGCCTAAATGTTCCTCATCCTTTGAAAGATTTGTTCAAGTATTTCCTTTACCATTTTCCTTGAACTTTAACCTCTCCAAACTACTAATTGCTTTCATATTTGTGGTTCAAGAGGACTTTATATAAAATCCAGTTTAACATTTAATGCTTCATATTATTATTATTCTCATAGTTCTCCCTTGCTATACTTTTTAACTGGACTATCTAACAGCATGCATAGCATAGAGCAGGCATTCAGTAAATGTTCATTCAATTAAATTGATAATTTAAGCTTAGGTGTTGTCTGAAAGCATAACATATAAAACCCATCAGTAGCATAAACTAATGTTTATATAAATATAGGAAAAAAACGTGAAGATCACATAAGTTAAAAACTGTGAGTGATTGTTTGTCAGGTACAGCCCAAGATGCCTAGTATATAAATCTAAGTGAGAGTCATTGCCCTCAAGGACCTAAGAGTCTAGACAGAAGTTAGAAATGTAAATAGGTCATTGATTCATCAAATAACTTTTTTTCCTAGTTTTACTGAGATCTAATTGATATATACTTAAGTTGTACAACACAATAACTAGATATATGTGTAAACTACAAAATGATCACCACAATAATAAAGTATTTAATAAGTGCCCATAATGTGCTGGACCTCATTACGGCACTGAGGCACTGGAGATAAAGTAATGAACAATGTAGATTAGGTCACTTCTCTCATGAAGCCCATATTTCAAGGTAATTTAAGTATACAAAGTGGTGAGAGTCTGATTTGTTGATTCAAGGAAGATTTTTTGCTGTTGACTGCTGCATCCAGTCATAATGGTTTAAAAAGAATCAGTTGTTGAGATAAATGTGAAGGGGAAGCATTTAAATAAAACAAGCATGAAAAAAAATGTTCATAGGCATGAAATACATGAGATCATTGGTAATATAAATAATTGTAGTGCATAAGTCTAAAGAAAGAGCAAAAGGAGGTGATGCTGAAGAAGTACACTGGACTAGCCACTAAGGACCTCCCTTAAACGCCATGGTAAGGAGTGGACTTCATCCTACAGGAATAGGAGCCACTGGGAAGTTTAGATTAGGAAGACAATAGTCAGATTTGCATTTTTTGGCCATGAAGGACGAAGGGTTTAAGAGAGTAAGACTAGAAGCAGGGACAGCAATTATGAGGCTTCTCTACTATTCTAAGTGAACAAGTAAAAGGGACAGAGAGGAAATGATGGGGTATAATGTAAGATTGTCACTAGAACCTGATCTAGGTACATCTGATAGAGTGAACCACAATTCAGGATGTTAAGTGGGGAAATGACAGTTGGATAATATTTGGTAGGGTAAGGCTTTAGCACAGGCCCAGGTACATGACATCAATAGAAAGCTAGGAAGAGAAATGTAGAAAAGGAAATGGGGTTTACTACTTTAAACTTTTGAGTTTTAACTTGCATCTTAAATGTACTTCCTGAGAACTTGCAGCTGAAAGCTCTGATCTCTCTGCTGCATGGCTTAGTCTTGTGGAATGTTAGCATTCAGAGCTTTCCCAGCAACCAGAAATCAGTCTGTTTGGCAGGAAAATTAAGAAATCATGCTTTCTGAGACAGCATCAACCTCTGAGCTCAGCACAGAACCAGGAACCTTCAATTCAGTGTTAATCCAGACACAGAGAGCAATTGAGTTATTACATAAACTTAAACAAGTGAGTCACATTGGCTCTCTCTCCCTTCCTCAGTAAAACAAGAACACCAGTCTACTCCACTGAGACTGTGTGGGAAATTATTAGTTTTTAACTAATAATTAAAAACTACTTCAGAAGTATGAAGTGCTGTAAGAATGCTTATATATATAGCATACTAGAATCTCAAAGACCTTAAAGAAAAAATCATCAATTTTGACACAGAGAGGGCTTGTTCCACTTATTAACATTATAATACTAAAGAACCTGCCTAATTCCTACTATGAGAAGTGTCCCTTTGACAAATTAAAGGATACTGGAATGCATGAAATGCAAAAATTCATGAATTCATAAACACAGGTTTATGGCAGAAACTAGCATACTTGTTTGATTTGTTTTGCCAGGCTTGTTTTGTGACTGAAATGTGTTCTGAGACTTGGGGTAAAAGTTTGCAAACATTAGCAGATGCTTCATGTACTAGCAATCTACTATAGAAATTCTCTCCCTGTCATAAAGAAGGTTTTTAAGTTTCTCTTCGTTCACTTTATTTTTAAATATAGAAATGAAAGTTTTGATTTAAAGGGTTTTGAATTCTGAAAGGCCTGCCTTCTAGGGTCAGCCTTACCACTTCCTAGCCATGTGGCTTAGCAAGTTTTTCATTCTCAAACTCTCCAAGTCTTATTCTGATTATCTATAAAACAGGGATTATAGATACATAGATCAACTGATTGATTCTTTTTAAACCATTATGACTAGATGCAGCTGTCAACAGCAGAAAGCCTTCCTTGAATCAAATCAGATTCTTTACCACTTTGATTACTTACTTAAATTACCATTTATTGAATTGAAATATTGGTTTCATGAGAGAAGTGCCTAATTTACATTGTTCATTGATTGTTCAACCCCAGCATTCTTTGAGGACTAAACAAACCCACTTAAGTAAAGCATTTAATTTAGCACACTGCCTGACACATAGTAAATGCTCAATTAATTACATTTTGTACAACCTCACACAGACAGACATTTAAACCAAGATCTCCACCTTTTGTTAAATCTCCACTACTCTTAGGGACTGATAAAAGGTGCTAACATGCGTACAGTGCCAGGGACATGTATCCCTGATGCAACTTGCACTCCACCCTTTTCTTTTTTTTGGTATCATTAATAAAAAGTCACTTGAGCAACACTGTGGTTACTAGATTCCCCCCATTACCAAGTCCCCACCACATACCCCATTACAGTCACTGTCTATCAGCATACTAAGATGCTAGAGTCACTACTTGTCTTCTCTGTGCTATATTGCCTTCCCCATGCCCAAGCCCTACATTATGTGTGCTAATCGTAGTGCCCCTTATTCCCCTTCTCCCTCCCTTCCCACCCACCTTCTCCAGTCCCTTTCCCTTTGCTGTTAGTCCATTCTTGAGTTCTGTGATTCTGCTGCTGTTTTGTTCCTTCAGTTTTTGCTTTATTCTTATACTCCAAAGATGAGTGAAATCATTTGATAATTCTTTCTCCATCTGACTTATTTCACTGAGCATAATACCCTCTAGCTCCATTCATGTTGTTGCAAATGGTAGGATTTGTTTTCTTCTTATGGCTGAATAATATTCCATTGTGTATATGTACCACATCTACTTTATCCATTCGTCTACTGATGGACACTTAGGTTGCTTCCATTTCTTGGCTATTGTAAATAGTGCTGTGATAAACACAGGGGTGCATATGTCTTTTTGCAACTGGGATCCTGCATTCTTAGGGTAAATTCCTAGGAGTGGAATTTCTGGGTCAAATGGTATTTCTTTTTTGAGCATTTTGAGGAACCTCCATACTGCTTTCCACAATGGTTGAACTAATTTACATTCCCACCAGCAGTGTAGGAGGGTTCCCCTTCCTCCACATCCTTGCCAGCATTTGTTGTTCCTAGTCTTTTCTATGATGGCCATCCTAACTGGCATGAGGCAGTATCTCATTGTGGTTTTAATTTGCATTTCCCTGATAATTAGCAATGTGGAACATCTTTTCATGTGCCTGTTGGCCATCTGAATTTCTTCTTGGGAGAAGTGTTTGTTCATATACTCTGCCCATTTTTTAATAGGATTATTTGCTTTTTGGGTGTTGAGGTATGTGAGTTCTTTATATATTTTGGATGTTAACCCCTTGTCAGATACATCATTTACAAATATATTCTCCCATACTGTAGGGTGTTTTTGTTCTGCTGATGGTATCATTTGCTGTACAGAAGCTTTTTAGCATGCTATAGTCCCATTTGTTCATTTTTTATTGTTTCCCTTGCCCAAGGAGATGCGTTCAGGAAAAAGTTGCTCATGTTTATATTCAAGAGATTTTTGCCTGTTTTCTTTTAAGAGTTTTATGGTTTCATGACTTACATTCAGGTCTTTGATCCATTTTGAGTTTACTTTTGTGTGTGGGGTTAAACAATAATCCAGTTTCATTCTCTTGCATGTAGCTGTCCAGTTTTGCCAAAAACAGTTGTTGAAGAGGCTGTCATTTCCCCATTGTATATCTATGGCTCCTTTATCATATATTAATTGACTATATATGCTTGGGTTATATCTGGGCTCTTTAGTCTGTTCCACTGGTCTATGGATCTGTCCTTGTGCCAGTACCAAATTGTCTTGATTACTGTGACTTTGTAGTAGAGCTTGAAGTCAGGGAGCGTAATTTCCCCATCCACTCTCTTCTTTATCCATCACTGTTTCAATTTATTACTTAGATATCTGTGTGCACTCTCCTTAGAAGAGTTCAAAGGAGGGCTAGGTAAGGATCTGTTGGAGATGTTCTACAAGGAATTCTTAGAATAGTTATGAGGTTAGAAACATATACATATACATACATATATATATGTATGGATATATGTATGGATATTTTTTGGAAGTCTCCATCAAAAACCAAACATATAGAAAACAGAAGGAAGTAACCAATTAAAATTAAAAGCACAGATAAGAAGAGAACAGTGAGATAAAACCAAGCTTAATAAGATATTTAAACATCTACAAAGTCTAATATAAGGATGGAATCAAAGAAGCAAAAATGGGAGCACGAAGGGGAATGGTATAAAATAATGCCAAGCAGGGTTTTGGCTTGGGAACTAGGCATTCTTGACTGAGACATAAAATAGCAGACCAGGTGGTGATGGTGGTGGGCAAATACAGAGTGTATGGCCCTTCATAAGGTCACAGCCACAACTCAATCCTTGCCCAGTGCTACCATAAGGAAATCCTGGCCAGAGTGACCGTTCTAATTATTTTGAGAAGCTGGAAATAAGAATTTTAAGTGAAATCTCCAAGTTCTTAAATACTACCACTGAATTCACTTTTTCCTTTTCTTTAAATCACTACATAGGACAAACAAAATACATCTCTGGACCATATTCGGCCCATCAATTTGGAAGCTCTGGTGTAGTGAAAAAGGAGGGTCAAGGATAACAACCTGAGATACAGAGGAAGAGGTGCAGCCCAGGACAGAACCTTCGGAGGAGAACCAGCAAACAGCAGTGTGTGAGAAGTAAGAGAGTTTAAAGGAGTGAGGGGTCCACACTGTTAAATGCAGCAGAGATACCCAATAAAATATAAGAACAGGTAAGTGATCACTGGTGCTACTTTTAGAAGCAGTTTCACTGGGATTGATGGAAGCTAAAACTAGCCTGTTGTAGGCTGAAGTATACATATATATATATATATATATACATATATAATTCCATGTGCAAAAAGTATCACTCTTCAGCAATAATTACAAGCTTTGTAAATATATCACAACACACACAAAATATTTCTAAAGAGTACTTGAACAGTCTTTGTTAAACTTAGTAAAGGTGTTTTCTTAATTCATATAAATTCACCCACAATATCAAAAAAGTTTGAGAATTCATATAATATCATAACCAAACCTGACAAATTCTGTGATCAAAAGTCTTGACAGTCATTTCCAAAAAGAATATAAATGTCCAACTTTGATAACAGGAAGGAAAATAAATATTATGAGACTTTTTCTTTATTATCTTAAGTTACTTCTTTGGTCTCATAATGGCCTACAAACCACTGAAAATTCCTCCATGCTGAATTTCAAGGGCAACAGTGAAGTTTCTCCTCATTCTAGCATTGTGAACCACCTTGACAACCCCACTTTTCCAAAAGAAATCAATGCCCTTTACATCATGGGTCTGCCTCAGTTTCAACCAACATATAGGCAAAGAAAGAGGAGAGGGGAATGGAGGGGAGGGAAAAGGAGGGAAGAAAGCCAGCAAAATAATAGCCATTATTTTCATATTTGCCATAAATTATATAGCATATGTTAAAATTCTAAATGTCTAGACTTTCATATTTATTTTTATAATTCTCTTACTAGGTAAATATTATTCCTATTTTATAATGATCAGAAAAGCTTTGAAAAGTTAAATATATTACACAAGCTTAAAAAGTAAGTGCCAAGGTCAAGATTTAAATCTAGGTCTGATCCCAAATTCCACTATCTTCAGTACATGCAAAAATCCTTAATAATGCTCACCAAATATTCCAACCTTAAACATAGATGGTAGGGCTCTATCTCTGGGTACTTTCCTGTTTGGGTGAGAACATATAATTCCAGTCAATGAATGGAAATGTGTTTCTTCTGAAGCACAAAATTTATTTTCTGAAATGAGACTCTCCACATACTCTCTTTCAGAAAAATTTAAGACAGTGACAGCTCCATCTAGTAACTTGGGTCCCAGAATGTACAAACATGGAACAGAGCTCCCAGCCAACTTGCAAAATGTAGCATATACAAGAAATACTCCTTTGTTGGTACAAGCCACCAAGATTTCTGAGTTGTTACCACAGCCTAACTTAGTCTATCCTGACTGCTACTACTAGTGGTATCAAAGTCAAATAAACACATCTCAGTGGGTCAGGATACAGTAGGTAGAGAAGGAAAAAAGGAATTTAAGGTCCACTAAGCTTTTCAAAGGGGGTTCATGTAGTTTGGCTGTAAATAGTTGCCAACGTTTAAAAAAAAACCAGATGAGTCACTACCTAACGCATCCATTTTTAAAATCTAAAATGTTTTCCTTACAATTTACCAACCTCATTAGCAGTAAGTTTTATGATTTAGTAAGGGTTCTCAAATGGGGACGATTTTGTCCCCAAGAACATTTAGCAATGTTCAGAGGTATTTTTTCCCCTCACATCTCTAGAGCAGTTAACTACTGGCACCAAGCAGAGGTGAGGAATGCTGCTCACCACTTATAATGCACAGGATAACCCCAGTAATAAAGAATTAGCCAGTGACAAAGAATTACTCAACTGAAAATGTCAATACTGTCACTGCTGAAGAACTCTGATGTAGGTGTATAAAGGGGGGAAGAGATGCCTGATTCACAAGCAGCGATTTACTTTATAAAACAAAGTCATTATTTTCACTCAGCAGTCTCATGCATTGGGGTTCTTATTAACCCTCATGTTGCTACTTTATTGGATGAGATTATAAACAATAGGACTTTCTTTTTTGTCAAGGTAAGGATAACACAGATAAGAAGTCATCCCTGTTCAGCAAACTGATAAAGTTCAGCAGTCTTATAAAAAGGCAGGAATTTATTTCACTAAGGCACACTAGTCATCCACATTATACTGAAATGAGAAAACTATAAACTTCTTCCTGATCAGTGTATTGACAAAGTTTTTAATATTTTTTTGGTCTGTACCATTATTTTAGAAGACCTTTCTATTTTGTAGATTCATTAGAATCAGACTGTCATAGATGACACATGAAAGTAAATTAACTGTATCACATTATCAGAAGTTAAGAAAAAAAGCTTTCTTGGGTCCCATTCCTCCTTTCTCTAGACCAAAAGCCTTAAGAATCCATCCAAGGGTAAGGTAAGTTAGAAAGCAGCCCTTCTATGAACAAGCACAAGCACTCCAAGTCAATACCTCTCTTTATTCCAGCTGGTCCATTAGACTAATACAACTACTCAGGCATACCCTAGCATCTCAATTGATCTTACAACTATCAACAAACATTTATTAAGCATTTAATATATAGGCCAAGCAATGTGCTAGATATTTTAATAATAGTCAACAAGTTCTTGTTTCTAAGTACTTACAGACTAAGAAAATAAACAATAAACAAATAAATGCAAATAACTAATTACAAGTTTGTAGTTACTAGAAAGCAACATGCATGAACTGGGATACCTAACCAGCCTGGCAGGAGGAATCTGGGGAGCTTGCCTCGGTTGGTGCTACTGAAGCTGAAACCAGGAGGATAATTAGCTAAGTGAAGTGGGTTGGGTGAAGCATTCATTTTGAAATGAAAACTCAAAAGCCTCAGATTAAGACACAATAATGGTGTGGCAAAGAACAAGAACTGATACTCCCTAAAATATACTTTAAAAAAGAATTAGGAACACTGTATGTTCTACTTTGATCACAGAATGGAGAAAGATTATCTTAAACAAGATGTATGATAGCAGAGAAGAATTAATGTATGTGAAAACATATGGGAAGGAAGCAAGCACTCATTTATTGAGTTAAAAACAGTATGAAATTAACAATTAAATTCTCAGAGAAACAACTAATCCGCTCCTTTAGCTAGTTCATGACAACCTGTACCAAAACAGCGTAGTAATTTTGTGCCAGCAATCATTTGTACAAATTTCCTTCTTAGTGCTTCACATCCTTACACATAATTATTTTACTTTTCTTTAACACCCACACAACCCTTAAAATATTCTTCTAATTTATTTGCCTTAAATAAACCTTCACCATGCTAAAAAGGTTCTGAGCTTCAAACTGATTTCTAAGAGCCATGGCTTAAAAGGTTATTTATCTCCCTCCCTGCCTGGAGCATGCTATACTTACATGTTTACTCCAAATCCCTTAAAGAAGCTGTGATTGTATTACTCTCAATTACATGTAAGAACAAAATAAAGGATACAGTTCTAAAACAAAATGGGTTTTCTCTATTTCTAAATTATTAAGTTGTTAAAGAGTAACCGTTTGAACACATAAATGCTGATTTAATTCATATATCTTTTATTCTTTTGGCAAACATCAAATAATATGAGCAAAACTGTATTTTTCACTATAGTTATACACATTCTTTCTTGCTTTATACAAGTTGTAAACATATTTAGGTGGATAAAATTCTTGGCTAAAGACACATTCCAAAATTCTGACATATACTTTTCTGAGTTAGGACAAAAGAAAGCTTATGAAACTTCCATTAGACCATTATCATAAAGCAAACTAAATTATATACGCTGCTTTTAAATTAATATCTGTTTCTTTCATGTTCCAAAAACATGGAAATTTAAAGGCTTCAAATTTAGGTTACAGCTAAAATAATTTTCACCTTTTAAGTTTTATGAAAAAACAGAAGCTGACCAACAAATCTTGTTCATAACCAAACTGGCTATTTGAAATAAATAAATAAATCTGTAATCATGAAAATTCTACTCATCTTGTTAGAAAGAAAAAAACAGCAATCAATAAGTTATTTTAGAATACTTTAGATGGAATTTATAACTAGCTATAATGATATCATTTTATTACTTCTTAATGTTTATCTTTTAAAGTAACATATTATATCAAAATAAAACTAAGTTGTTTAGTATTTTATAACTTCATTCTTTTATAAATTCGACCCCCCAAAAATTCAAAACAAAGATTACAAAACAGGCAGTCTTCAGAATATATTCATTTGGCAGACAGAATGGTTTTTAATCTCTTGAACTGGAATGCCTTCATGCAGTGCTCACTTGTTCTCATTGACCACAGTCCCTACCACCTTCTCACGTTGTCACCAGCCCGGCATGTGAGGCTGACACCCTATTTTCAATAATATAGAACCCAATATATACTTACAAAAATGAGTTTCATTCATGGAGCAAAAATTCAAATATTAAAGCTTGATGCTTAATCGTACTTATTTCTAATGTAGGAAAAACAGATCAAACCAAAAAGGTCTCATTTTCGTAACAGTACTTCCTTATATAACAAATCATTAGATACATATGGGTACTATCTTCTTAGAGAGAATACTGTTAGGACTAACCTGAAATCTGAGCTAGATAAATTATTCACAGAAAAGTACCACATACTGATTTTGCTTAACAGCCTTGGCTCCCAAACAGTGGCTTTCAATTTTATCCATACATGTAACAAGAAGATTCTCAAATATTTGATTTAAAGGAAAAGTTATTATTAATAAGATTAACAAAATAACAAGCAAAAAAAGGCTTTCTTCTAATCCTAGGGAGTGAAGCAAAGAGAGAGATCTTTTAAGACAAATTGGAAAAAAAGAATTGAAAGTAAATTTGGTCTTGGACCTTTTTTCATTGCTACTCCTTCAATTTTTAAAAGTTATATGACAGAAGAGGCCACAAATTGTTTTTCACTGAAACAGGCTAAAGGAGAGCAAAGCAACTGAGTTGTGACGGAGAAAACACAAGAATATACAAATTTGTAGTTATAAGGTTATAAAAAAACAATGGTATTAATCTCATTTTGAATTTTAAGAAACAGCAAGAAGTAATGAAAATTAGAAAGACAATCTGTTAGGCTTTTTAAATTACACACAAATAAAAGGTTAATCTTTAATTCTTTAGAGATTTAAATCTGATAGAGAACACTTATTTACCTTTGAATTTATCTCATTTCTTAAAACTTAACAAGTGATTCCCTTGTGAATAAATATTTTAAATCATTAATTATTAAAGCAAGCTTCCTAGCTGCACTTTGATAGCATTAAATAAAGCTTCACATCATGACCCCAACAATACCAAAGTCACTGCAATCAAATTCATTTCCAAACATTAACTAAATTTGCTATCACCATCACATTATTAGAATGACAAAGAGATTGGGTCATTTTATTTCTTCAAGAAAAACTATATTGAAATGGTTACTGAAAGCTTTTAGTAATGTGGAAAAAAAACATTCAAAATTTATTTCAATGAAGAACAGACGTTAAGTTCCTATATTAATTAAAATATCAGCAAATAGGGTGGCATCTCAGTATATAAATGATGTTCTCCACAAAGGACTTAAAAGTGTTTTTAAAATACCACTAAGGCAGGTTAGTTTCTCTGACACATTTTTTAAAAACTGTTAATAGCTTTGTCATAAAACAGATTTAAGATAGTTGTGTTTTTCAGTAATGTTTAGAACAATCCAGCACTTAATATGAATACCCAGATCAGCACACTGTACTAAAACATAATTGTGCAACATTTTGTAAACTAGCTGCAATTTTCAGTAGCTGTGTTCACCAACCGTGTAACAGAATTGTAATGTTCTCCTAAGCCGTATGCATGTCTCATATATCTGAAATGAAAAAAGGAAAAATAAGTAGTTTAGACAAAAGTAATTCAATGTATATAAATGCTGATTATAGATATAAAACCAAGCACTTTGAATGAATTACTCCACAGGGATATCATTCAATAGACTTCATCAGCATAGTACTTAAAAATTCAACATCATTTGAAAAGCATCAGCAGTCAGTAAGATCCGGTTCAGTAACTCTGTCTACTGAGTTTAAGTTAGGTAAAACACAATCATTGTAGAGAAAAAGAAAAGAATGAAAGGCTGAGTGCTCAAGAAGCTGAAGTTTTTACCTATATCCAAGCCATAATGACTTTAGTAGGTTTAGCTAATTAACACTAAAGCCAATAGCAAATTCTCCATGCTGTGTTTCAGAGAAGAATTCTTTAACATGTAAAATACTTCCACATATGAAGGAAATATCTCTAAGGGAATAAACAGGCAATATATACTTCGGCTTATACACTTGTTGAAACTTTTAGTTTTATTAACCTCAAGTCAGGATAATATGAAAACTAATCCTAAAACTTTGTAACCTCTAGAAATGACTTTATTCTTTATACTTACACTCACTAGAAGTTTAAACAATTACTTAAATCATGTATTTTGACAATGCCTTCTAATTATATAATTCGTTTAACATAAAGTAAGCATAATTAATAAGCATAAAGTAAGTATAATAGCTGAAGATACATTTTTTTATCAACATATACAACCTAAAAACTTTTATTATCAATCTTTTCAAGTATGTAACATTTGATATTTTCAGGTACTTACATAAGTAATAGTGGTTTTTTTGGATATTCTTCACCAACTACAATAGGAGGTGAATCTGCCTGTATTATCTCGATTGGCATTTGTAAAATATGAGACAAGGCTCTTAGCTATAGGAAAGAAAATGTATCAGTTAAGAAATAAAGAAAGGTAAACCTTAATCAAATTATAAACTACTGAGCTACATGAATAGGGCACAGTCAAATCACAGATCTATTCTGTTCCTTCCTCACTGTATACCAAGAGCCTGACACATAGTGGGCACTAAATATGTATCTGCTGAAAAAACAAATAAATGTGATATTTATTAAATTGAATGCAGAAGTTTCAAACCCTGGCTGCATGACAGCTTTTTAGAAACATCAATGTCATAGTTAATTAAGTGAGGGGATTAAGATACTTAAATCACAAATTCCTTTTGAAGGATATTTATTCATAAATTGTCTCTGAATTAGAGAGACAAACTAGACTGGGTTCATTATGATGATCACTTTACTTTTGAATATGCTTGAAATTTTCCATAAGGAGATTTTTACATTATCATTGTTCAGGCACCAGGCCAAATCAACTAGAATTTGGGAGGGGCTGAGGGAATAAATAGGTGGTTTATTTTTTTAAAGCTTTTCAGATGATTCTCATGTACTAGTGCTGAGAACCACCGTTCTATAATTTTCAAGGCATGAGCAGAATGAGTTATGTTTATGACTTGTACTATCTTTTCACAGCATTTCCATCTGATTAATACACGATCTTAATTGCAGACTGTATGATACAAAATTAGAACTTAAACTTGGGTTAATAATAAACATTGAGAGTAACATTTCTTAGGCCTACTACGACCAAGCACACGAAGCACTTTATGTGTATTAATGCATCAATCCTAACAATAACCTTATGGGATAAGTACTACTGTTACACATTTTAAAGACCTAGAATCTGAGGCAGAGAAAGGTTAAGACACCTCCCTGAAGTCAAGCACAAGGAAATAAAACGACCTGCAACTGAACTGAGGAAGTTTGGCTCTAAAGCCCAAGTACATAAACAAATTAACTAATTAACTATTTAACACTTCAATCATAGTGCCCTGATCTATGTACCTGTTCCACTGTAAGAACATTCTGTTGAGAAAATGGTCCGTTTAGGAAGTTTTAAACAAAGGTAAGAAATTACTTCAGCAATATGGAAAAGGTTCTTTACGCATGGTGGCAAATTTAATCCTGTATTCTTCCTTGTAAAATGTCCCTTAGAGGATTTTTTTTCTTATACTTAAAGTAACATTTTCTAAAAGCTAGCACAGAATAGAGAGTGTCAATCAAGCTCTGGAAATCTTAACATCCTTTCTAAGTCTTCTGAGATCATACACAGAATTTATCTTGAAATTGAAATTTACCCTATTGTGAGAACACAACTTTTATTTCAAATGAATTCAGAGACAATTTATGAATAAATGTCCTTCAAAAGATGTTTTAAAAGGTTTTTCTCAATTTAAAAAGAGCCACTTAGGTCTCCAGTTCTCAAATTAATTTGTGATTTAAGCATGTTTATTCCTAATATAATCACAAAGCTGCTATGAGAACTTCCCGAGTTTCAGAGACCCAGAAGAGGCATACAAAAGGAATGGACATAGTTCCCCCTGGTGGCTCAGAATAGGTACAGATAGAGCACTGCTGAGAAAGATTTGAAGCATTCATGTCAGTTTACCTTCAAGCATGGATGTGAAGCCTCAGAGCCACTAACTATTCAAGACAACTAACCACTACACAATATTAATGATACTGCTAGATTCCTCCACCTGGCACTTTAGTTTACAAACTTCTATGCATATACTCCTTGCCTTATTTAATATCAACAAATGACCTACCAAGTACACACAGGGGTTTTATCATCCCCATTCAATAATTAGGAAACTGAGCTCAGAAGGTTGGCTAACTCCCCAAGTCACAAACCTGGAAATAGAAAGAAAAGCCAGGACCCAAACCCAGGACTTTGACTTTCCCTCTTAACCCCTGCCTTTCTAATACACCAGGCTGCCTCATCACTACTTGGACCACTTAAGTGTTTTATTTTGTTTTAATGAAACAAAGTTAATAGTACAATAAACAGAGCTTTAAAAAAAATCCCGATTAAATCACCACAAGTGACTGGACATGTTTTTTTCTTACATGTGAACTTTAAGGCATCAAATACTGCTTTCGAGTCAAGTGAGTCAGTATCAACTAGGAATTCAAGACATAATTGTAAGAGATGTATTATGGTAGAATTTGACCTCTAATTTTACATGTTGTTTCCTATTCTAATGTAATGGATATGTTACTTTTCCAATAGTGATTTTCATCAGTTGAGCCATGAGGGTAAGTTTTACTGTACTTGAGTAAAATCCTCAATTTCAAATGTCCAAAAAGCCAATATATTGCCAGTAGCAGCATCACAAATGGGAACACTTACGAAGATGCAACAGTAGCCTCACTAACTCACAGATCCAACACAAGCCTATTTAAAATGAAATAGTGTGTCACTTTCCAAAGGTACATGCTTAAATCAAATGCCTAAGGATTTTACCCCCCTATTTTCAATGCTCTGTCAGAGAAAAGTAGCAAATATATTAAGAAAAGGAATCTTCAAATAGGGATCATGTGAAAAATATGTCTGAAAACTACAGATGGGATTTAGAAATTTTTAAGAATCCATAATGACTATGAATAATTATAGACTTACCTCAAGCTGACCTCCCCATGCAGCTGTGTTTACAATATCATCACAGTACTTTCCAAACTCTTCTGTAGAGAAAAGATCAGAATATAGCAATTAATAATTTTCATAACTCATGTTATAAGATCACTTTTATAGCTCCCACAATTCCTGATGAAACTACCCAAATTATGAACCTTCTCCTTCTCTACCTGTACTTTCAAGAATTTAATCCACTTCCCAGATCCAAACTTTACTCACTCCAACTTTTTAAGACCTCTCCATCCAAGAGCAAATAATTCATTTCTGCTTCTCTCCTGGAGCTGGAGGCCCAGGGGCCTTAATACATTAACAAGCCTAATCTCTCTCTTTACCCAAGCAATGACCCCAAAACTGCCACCATATTTATTATCTCAACATGTATTTTAAAGCCCAAACCTGCATCTAGAAGAATATACTGAAAGACTAAAAAGCCTCTGTAAAATCAAGTTCACTGTAAGACCCCTTAAGAAATTTGAGAATTAGGGTAAAAGTACAAATGGGTTGAAATTCCCTTCCCAACAATAGCATCAAATAGTGCTTCCACTTGTTATTTCAGAAGTATTTACCTTATTTGCATCAGTATCAGTTCTAGCCAAAGAAAGGGCTTCTTGGATCAGTCCTGAAAGCAAGTAAAAGACCTAACTGCAAAGCTTAATGGCCTATCTTGAGCATATATGCTTTTATAGAGCTAAAACGGGAAATTAACACTTTCTTGGTGAAGAGAGGCGAAAGAATTATAGGCATCTAGGAGAAAGTATGTCCTGTGTGTACATTTAACACACTGCTATATCCCCAGTGCTAAGTGATGGCCTTTAATATTGTCTTAATGAAAGAAGATAATTAAGTCTCTTTTGTCTTTTTCTGTGATTCAGCATGCTGAGCTGCCACTTCCTCTCTACTACACTGATAACCGGCGAAGGTGGGGACTCCCTTAAACCAAAGTCAGCCTTAACTTTCGGCTCCACAAACCAGCCTGGCCAGATGACTTGCTCCCAAAGGACACTACCACACCATCTTTTCTTAAGGATTAACTTTCCTCTCTTACATCCCTTATGCCCCCAAAAGTCAGATTTTACTTGCTCTCTCCTTCATTTGCTTTCTGTGCATTTTTTTACTTCCCCATAAATATCTTATCATAATTATCAAAGGTATTATAAAGAATAGGTAGGTTATTAACTTGTTTCTGGTTTTGCAAAGTTAAATTCTGCCTGAGTATTATGGCTTATTGTGAATAAAATTAAATAACATAAGTATAGGAAAAAAGGAGAAATTAGTTTTCCTAGTCATCTCTGCTTATGGTCTTTAGGCCCTATACTTCCAAAGACTTACCTCTCTCTATGCTTAACTTTGTGAAACATTGAAATCATGATATTTTTTTCTAACAATAATGAATCCTATTCCTATTTTTATCTTATATAAAACCATTAATATATTTAAACTACAAAATGGCTAAGCACTTAAAGGATCTTAATAAAGCAAAATGCCCTAGTATCTATTAAAATTACAGAAAATAATTCTGCCTAAATTTTGAGGTTTCTTTTTCCCCCAAAAGGACTATATGGGTTTTTCTTATTCTCCGTCCTGGGAAGCACTTCAGCAACCACTACCACAACAGCAGCAAGACATAGTAAAGAGAACAAGTTACCTGGAGTATACATGTCTCCTGTATTAGGGTTTGTTAAAAATGGCAGAAAGTCTTCCACATGGCTTTCCATATATTTAGCAGTTTGACTTCTTAAGGCAGCCACAGTCAGAGGGCATTCCTGTTCTTTCAGTTGATCCTCAAGGGCTCTGTACATACAGTGGCCATCAGATGGGATCTGTTTAATTTCCAACTGTCTAGCTGCCAATATGTGAGCAAGTTTTTCACTTTCTACATGTCTAGCTCCAGATAAGTTCTCAATTTCAGCTTCAGCTATCCTTTCTTCCCTTTCCTTTTCCAATGCAGCTTTTTTGTCCTAAGAAGAGGAGAATGTAGGAAAGTTAATTAACAATAACTAGAACTAATTTACATTTATTAAAGAAAAAGAAGGATTCTCAAAACTTTCTGCCAGTTTTTCTTCCTTCTCCCACAAGCACTATCAAATTGATGATCTTATCACATATAGAATTTTCTACACTGTGAACTCCTTTAAAGGCAAATTATCTTTTTCATAGTATGTACCTAGCACCTAGGTCTATACTAGGATAAAAGAAAGCCCTTAAATTTTTCTTTGAAGTCTATTTACAAACTACATGCCAAGTTTCTAAAACTTTACTGATTTCAAAGTACTATCTTAAGACTGAGATGTCTTAGATCTTAAGGCAACATCATTATTATATTTAAGTCCACGCTAGTCCAAGGTTTTTAACTTATCACTCCACCAGTGAGGCATTAATATGCTAAAGACTTTAGAAGGGTACAGAAACTCTATCTAGTTTTTAAAAAATGTGTGCATACACAAACACACATAAGTTACAGACAAAAACATTTTTTCTTTATAACAAAAAATTTAAACATTACAGATAAGACTAAAGTTCTCCTTAAGGACCACTGCCAATTCCAATTCCAATGCCTGCTTACAAGTCTGGTGTATATCCTTCTAGATTTTTTTTCTAAGTATTTTAATATGTATGTACTCATAGAAAATGTATAGAAAAAACTCAACAAAAATGGTACCACACATTATATTCTGCAACTTGCTTTCAAATGTCTTAAGAGATCTTCACATCACAGCATATGCAAGGGTTCAAGGATGGGGTACAATGAGAGATTTGTGACATGAAGGATGGACAAAAGTAGAGTATGAACGGGAAAAAAGAAAAAATTCCTGACAGTTGGACTAGAAAGGATCAAAAAGCCAGAAAGCACTATATGTTTCATAGCTGAACATGATTCATATAGCTAAAGTACCAGAGTGTCAAGAGATGAGGTTGGAGGCAAAGATAGGCTATAAGTGATTATATATTACATCTATGTGTCATAATAATTAAAAAAAAAAAACACTAGAAGGATATACATGAAATAGTTATAGTGCTTTTTTCTGGATGCTACGATTACAAAATAAGATTTGTTTTATGCATGTGTGTGCTTTTCTACATCTTCCCAATTCTCTACCATGAGTATGTTTTACTTGTATATTGGGGGGTGAATGCTTTCAATTTAAGAGAATAAAAACAGCTAAACTAAATTTTACAAATCTTGACAATGGTAGCAAATTACAGTGAAGGATTCGATAAACCAAGGAAAACAGTAAGAAAAGGTAACGATTTTCTCTCTTATAAAATAAAAGCTATTTAAGTTTTCTTCCTCCCAACTCTAACCCTGCAAGTAACACGAACAAATTTATTACACTATATATACCTACAACTATGGATCACAGTGGCATAAAATTTTAAAACATGAGATGGCACTGTTACTTTATAAAAGTCTAAACATTTTCAGAGGGGAGAGGGAGGATAAGCACCTTGGATATCATCTAATCCAAAACCCCTCATTTTCCTCTTCTGAGGAAACAGCATGCAGAAAGATTTCCAAAGGCCAAACAGCTGGTTAGAAGCAGAGCAGGGACCAAGGACAACACTGAGAGCTCCTTCTATCCAGGCACCTAAATCAGAATAAAAGTTGGAGCAGATGGGAGCTGGCGTTAATGATGTTCATGTACTAGTTACTGGAAGAGTGGAACTTCATACTATCTGTAAAACCATTTAAGCCTCTAAAACTAATCTCATCATTTCATTTTGTCCCTAATGCTCTGCTTCAATAAGTACAAAACAATTCTGTTTTTTTTCTAGGGCACTATGTGGGAAATTCATTGAATTCTTTTCTCAGCCACGTTAGCTTACCAATGGCAGTAGGCACTTTCTCTACAACCCTAGTGCTGGTGATAGATAAAATGACAATAATGAAGCCTAATGAAATGGTATATAAGGTAAAAACAGCATGTGACTCATTAATATACTGTTAGTAAAACTGCAGTCATAGTGATATAATAATACAGCAAAAACAACTCTGAAGAGAAATCTTAAGAGCTGGCTACTAGTCCAAGGTTTGCATCAAACTTTCAGAACATCATTGAAACATGAGCTTCAGCTTTCTCATTTGTAAAATAAATTGAACTAGATCTCATTCCAGCTTTTGAATTTCCTATTTTTGGAACCCAGTTCTTCTAATTTCTACCCAACTTTTCTATCATACTAAAGAGCTTCCACTGCAGTTCTATGAATTAAATAAAATATCCCCTATGTTTTTCTAAATTAAAAATAAGAGATTTGCTCTACAATATTCTAATAACAAATCTTCATAAAGTTTTGTCACATTTTTTCTACCAGAGAGATTATCTCCCCAAAGATAAAACTTCACTAGTTAACTGGCTTTTCAGTGTTTGGTGCCTTTGGCAAAGAAACGGGGGGTTCAAAATAAGCCTAATATCCAATTATTGGCTCTGTTTTCAGGTTCTGTTTTTTTAAATAATGTAAACTTTCAGTATTTTCAGTTCCAGAATCCTATTAATATAACAAAGTAATAAGAAACTTTGGCCATTACTCTTAGGGTGTTTTCTCTGCCAAGTGTGAAAGCAGCTGACTGTAAAAGATACTAAATTTTTTAATGGTATAACTGAAAATCCAATTCAGCTATGCAATATTTTAGGTGAAAAGTAACAAAAAGTTTGAGATAGATAAGGGAGTTTAATTTGTTTTTATTTGTTATGTTTCCTCAGGGTCCAGGTGAAGGGTCCTTGCTAAAGACAGGAAGGGAGCTGGGTCCATGTTTTACAGAATTAAATAGGCTACTCTGAGATGTATCAATTTTTAAGTAGAGGCAATTCTGACAAACATTTTGTTATGCTACTGCCAAGCAAAAATTGTGCCCTTTGCTTTTCATCTATAGAAGCTATATGACAATTGTAAGATTATCACAAAAAATACATAAGTATGGAGTTGAATTAAATAACCTCCAAGATACCATGAAATCTAAATTTCAAAATTTTATTAAATCCACAATCATATTTACTCAAGAATAAAATCTTACATAAAGATGAAAAATGCTCAACAATTTGCAACTTAATTGACTTTCAAATCAACAAAAATAGATACTGGTCTTAGACTGAATTATTTAAGAGGCATACTGTGCAGCATTTAATATGGTAAACAATACTATCATTTGTTGACACTAGTTCTCCAGGCTTTGTGTTTGAGCTTTGGAAACAGTATAGTATTTAATATTCACAACAACTATATAAAGTAGATACTGTTTCCCCCACATTTTACACATGTAAAACTGAAGTTTAAAAAAAGCCACAACAATAAGTGGGAGTTAGAAAAACCACCATCTGTATGATACCAGATCCATGCTCCATTAAATTATGTACTACTAAATTATGAGATGCAAAGCTAGCTTAAAAATAAACATTAAAGTCCTAGAAAACATCAAGTGCTAATAAAACAGTATTCGGTACTAAATAGACTGGGTTCAAACCACTTTTT
The DNA here is from genome assembly GCF_040802235.1 of Manis javanica. Classification (NCBI taxonomy): domain Eukaryota; kingdom Metazoa; phylum Chordata; class Mammalia; order Pholidota; family Manidae; genus Manis; species Manis javanica. The sequence goes on along the minus strand of NC_133157.1, from coordinate 176,487,841 downwards.
CAAAATGAAAAAGCCTTACTTTCCTTTCTAAATCTCATTCCCAGTTTAGTACCATCATGAACTCATTAATTATAATAAATCAGCTTCTTTACGGCTCTTTGATGATGCAAACACTCATTTCCACTTCTTTTTTTTGAGCATGCTCTTTCTACTTCAAGCATCCTACTTAAACAAATTCCAACTCATTATTTAACACCTAGCACAATGAACTTTTCCTTCTTTGAATTTTCACTGCAACTAACCATTACATAGCTACCTACATAAATCTCTGAGAATTTTGTACATCTATATATATCTTGCTTAAGTTCTAGGTTCAAATCCTTATTTCACCATTTAATTCCACAGTTTCTAACCAAAATTGTGCATCAGAATTACCTGGGCCCATACCTTAAAGACTGTGAATTATTAAGTCTGGGAAGTTGTATTTGTAAAAAGATCCTTTGTACACCCCCTCCCTAGCTCCACCCTCCTGTGAGAACTGGAAACTGGACAAGTTATTTTATAGTGCCTTAGGCCCATTTTTCTTCTCTATAAAACAGAGATAAGAAATCTTACTTATTGAATTACTGTCAGTACTAAATGAGGTTTCATATAATGTGTAAGCTTAGCACAGTATCTGGCACATAGCAAATGCTTAGTAAATTTTGGCTCAAGTCCTGGGACAAGGAACTCCATCTCTCTCTCTCTTTCTCTTTCTCTCTCTGTCTCTCTTTCTTTCTCTTTCTTTTCTCTCTCTCTCTCTCTCTTTCTTTATTTTTCTATTTCTTTCCTATAAACATAGTATTGAGTACACAAGAACTGTCTTAAATACTTGGTGACATGACTTTCATACCCGTCTCTTTTGTGCTTTTGATATCCGAGGCGGCTGATTCTCAATACCCAAGTTTGAAATGTTAACAGCAACAGAATCTATCTGAAGGAAACAAAAAGTATTAATAAGTTAATGAAAAATACTTCTAAATTATTATTCAAAAGTATTAGATTATTAAATTTTTCTTGAAAAATCACAAATATGTATAATCCCACAATTCAAATTTGAATAATAGCACTAGCTATAGTATTAGATGACATGGTTTTGTCATCTCCTTTCTCTGTTTTTAAGGGAGAATTTGTCAGATTTCTAAGAAGTTTCTTTACAGCTCTTCAAGATAATGTTCATCCCTGTATGATTTCCTTATCAGAATGCCTATTCCATTAATCCTGTAAGTACAAATTTACTCAGCATTCCACCATTCCCTTCTTTAAATGTTCATAATACTTACAGGATATATAAGGTCCTGTGCTGGTTCAGTTCATTACTATTTTCATACCCTCAAATACGGCAACAAAGGCCTTTCTCAATCTTCATTAGCTGGACCCTGATGAGTATGGCACTTTTTCTATCACTTCTCATCTACAAACTGATAACTATAGGTAGAAAATGTAACTTATAATTATCATTAACCTACTACAGTCAACCTTAATCACCAAATGGTTATCATGTTTGCTGAAGCAAGAGAAAAGATGCTAGACTTGTAATTAGCAGGATTAGTAGCTAGTATTTTATTACTGCAACTATAAATTAAGCTAGTTTTTAGTATGACACATACATAAAACATACTGAGCCCTATAATCACAAGAGAGTCAGGAGTCTCCAAGGCTATGGCCCAAATGATTAAAATATTAAAATCAGATTAAGACTTCAAAGATTGATTATCAACTTCAGTGAAATTAAGATTCTTCTACTTCTCAGTGATTTGCTAAAATTTACAAACTGCCATGCTGACAATTAACAAGTACTGAAGCAAGAGAGAAGCATCTGGAAAAAAAAGAAAGCAATGACATAAGAATTCAGGTAGTGTTCAGAAAGAAAACAAGCTTAAGATAGTGAAAAAGATGTTAGTTCACAGTAAAATAGGAATCTGTATTTTAACAGTTGAATAATTTGTAGCCTAAGAACCAAACATTTTTGTCCTTGAAAACCTAGGAAAGAAATCTCAAAATTGAAAAGCCTGAGAGTGCAAACAAAGCTATCTCACTAACAGAAAAGATGGGGATACAATGAGGAATACCATGACAGTGACAATACAACTAGACACAAGGAGAATTATGCTCTGTTACTTGGAAATAAAATATGATAAGGGTGAGGAAGGACTGGACGCTGATGACTAGCTTATAAAGTTAAAGAAAATGAGACTATGTTTAATATAACAACCACTGTAAGTCAGTACGGACAAGCTGTTTTCCCTGTCAACAAGCAGACCAAAAATGAAACAAAAGAATTTAATGATGATAGATAAAATTTTGCATAGAGAGGAGCCAAGATGGGTAGGGCAGAGGAAATTTCCTCCCAAAACCATTCATAGTTTTGAAAATACAACAACTACAACTATTCCTAAAAGAGAGAACAGAAGATACAGTACAACAGACAGGCTACATCTACATCTGCAAGAACTCAGCACCTCATGAAGGGGGCAAGATATAACCCGCGACCCAGTGGGACCCGAGCTCTCCCCACACTCCAGCCCACCGGCAGGAGGATATGAGCCAGACCAGGGAGGGAGTGGGAGCTCAGGACTGTTAAATACTCAGCCCTAGTCATCCTCACGGGGAGCAAAGACACAGCACACAGTGTGCTGGATATTAGGGAAACGGAACAGTAAAAACTGCAAGCAGGTCCCCACACCAGTGCCCCTGGGACAAAAGAAAAGCGAGTACTTTTTGAAAGTCTTAAAGAGACAGGGGCTCCACAGCTGGATGGAATCGTCCCGGCACACTCGGCCCAGCAGGCTGGGAATCCCAGGGAACTTCGGGAGCCCTAACACCTGGGGTAGCAGCACAGCTCTAAGCCCCTCACAGGGATAAATGGCGTGCTGTTCATTCCCCTTCCTGCGCGGCCCCGCCACAGCAAGAGAGCAGCCTGTGAGCAGCTGAGCCCACAGTGGCCGCCCAGAGCATTCTCCACAGCCTCCCAGGCCAGACTCAGTGGCCCTGCCAGCACACGGCACCCGAGCACAGACAGAGGAAGCCGGGACAGGGCGCGAAGGGTCGCCGTTCTCGCAGGAGAGCACACTGGGTGTGCCTGCCACTCCCCACAGGACTCTGGGCTGCTCCACCCACAGTAGCTCAGGAAATAAAACCAGAAGCTGCTCCCCGTGTGCGGTTAACCGGCACAGGCAGCAGAGAAGGGAAAGGTGACCAGCAAGCAGGAAGGGACATTGTTCTCCCAGCTGACACACATGCCACCTGCCTGTGACTACCTTTATTGCCATGAAAAGTCAGAAGAATTTGATCCAGTCCAGAAATACCCAGACAACCCCCGAGATCGAGCCTGGGGAGATAGATTGAACCAATATTCCTGAAAAGGAATTCAAAATAAAGGTTATAACCATGCTGATGGACCTGCAAAGAAATATGCAAGAGCTAAAGGACCAAATTAGGAGGGAGAATACAGAAATAAAACAATCTCTGGTCTCTGGAAGGACTTAAGAGCAGACTGGATGAGATGCAAGAGGCCATTAATGGAATAGAGATCAGAGAACAGGAACGCAGAGAAGCTGACGCAGAGAGAGATAAAAGGATCTCCAGGAATGAAAGAATATTAAGAGAACTGTGTGACCAAACCAAATGGAACAATATTCACATTATAGGGGTACCAGAAGAAGAGAGAGAAAAAGGGATAGAAAGTGTCTTTGAAGAAATAATTGCTGAAAACTTCCCCAAACTGGGGGAGGAAATAGTCTCTCAGACCAAGGAAGCCCACAGATCTCCCAACACAAGGGACCCACGGAGGACAACACCAAGACACATAGTAATTAAAATGGCAACGATCAAGGACAAGGACAGAGTATTAAAGACAGCCAGAGAGAGAAAAATGGTCACCTAAAAGGAAAACCCATCAGGTTATCATCACACTTCTCAACAGAAACCTTACAGGGCAGAAGAGAATGGCATGATATATTTAATGCAATGAAACAAAAGGGCCTTGAACCAAGAATACTGTATCCAGCATGATTATCACTTAAATATGAGGGAGTGATTAAACAATTCCCAGACAAGCAAAGTTGAGGGAATTTGCCTCCCACAAACCACCTCTACAGGATATTTTAAAGGGACTGCTCTAGATGGAAGCACTCCTAAGGCTAAACAGATGTCATCAGAGAAAATAAAATCACACCAAAGAAAGCTGACCAACCAAATACTAATTAAAGGAAAAGAATAAAATCAACTACTCAAAAAAGCAGTCAAAGGAAACACAAGAGTACAGAATAAAACACCTAACATATAAAGAAGGGAGAAGGAGGAATAAGAAGGGAGAGAAATAAAGAATTATCAAACTGTGTTTATAATAGCTTAATAAGCGAGTTAAGTATATATGCACCCAATACAGGAGCACCAACATACGTGAAACAAATACTAACAGAATTAAACGAGGAAATAGAGTGCAATGCATTCATTTTAGGAAACTTCAACACAACACTAACTCTAACGGACAGATCCACCAGACAGAAAATAAGGACACAGAGGCACTGAACAACACACTAGAACAGATGGACCTAATAGACATCTATAGAACTCTACATCCAAAAGCTACAGGATACACATTCTTCTCAAGTGCACATGGATCATTCTCCAGAATAGACCACATACTAGGCCACAAAAAGAGCCTCAGTAAATTCCAAAAGATTGAAATTCTACCAACCAACTTCTCAGACTACAAATGTATAAAACTAGAAATAAATTGTACAAAGAAAACAAAAAGGCTCACAAACACATGGAGGCTTAACAACATGTTCCTAAATGATCAATGGATCAATGACCAAATTAAAATAGAGATCAGGCAATATATGGAGACAAATGACAACAACAGCACAAAGCCCAACCTTCTGTGGGATGCAGTGAAGGTAGTTCTAAGAGTAAAGTATATAGCAATCAGGCCTATTTGAAGAAGGAAGAAGAATCCCAAATGAATAGTCTACAGTCACAATTATTGAAATTGGAAAAAAAAGAACAAATGAGGCCCAAAGTGAGCAAAAGGAAGGACATAATAAAGATCAGAGTAGAAATAAATAAAATTGAGAAGAATAAAACAATAGAAGAATATCAATGAAACCAAGAGCTGGTTCTTTGAGAAAATAAACAAAATAGATAAGCCCCTAGCCAGACTTATTAAGAGAAAAAGAGAATTTATCTACACACATCAACAGAATCAGAAATGAGAAAGGAAAAATCACGATTGACCCCACAGAAATACAAAGAATCATTAGAGAATACTACGAGAATCTATATGTTAACAAGCTGGAAAACCTAGAAGTGAACAACTTCCTAGAAAAATACAACCTTCCAAAACTGACCAAGGAAGAAACACGAAATCTAAACAGATCAATTAATTACCAGCAACGAAATTGAAGTGGTAATCAAAAAACTACCCAAGAGCAAAACCCCCAGGCTCGATGGATTTACTGCAGAATTCTATCAGACTTACAGAGAAGACATAATATCCATTCTCCTTTAAGTTTTCCAAAGAAAAGAAGAGAAGGAAATACTTCCAAACTCATTCTATGAAGCCAGCATCACGCTAATACCAAAACCAGGCAAAGACCTCACCAAAAAAGAAAATTACAGACCAATATCCCTGATGAACATAGATGCAAAAATACTCAACAAAATATTAGCAAGCCAAAATCAAAAATACATTAAGAGCATCATACACCATGACCAAATGGGATTCATCTCAGGGATGCAAGGATGGCACAACATTCGAAAATCCATCAACATCATCCACCACATCAACAAAAAGAGGGAGAAAAACCACATGATCCTCTCCATAGATGCTGAAAATGCATTTGACAAAATTCAACATCCATTCATGATAAAAACTCTCAACAAAATAGGTGTAGAGGGCAAGTACTTCAACATAATAAAGGCCATATATGACAAACCCACAGCCAACATCATACTTAACAGCGAGAAGCTAAATGTTTTTCCTCTAAGATTGGGAACAAGGCAGGGATGCCCACTCTCCCCACTGTTATTCAACATAGTACTGGAGGTCCTAGCCATGGCAATCAGACTAAACAAAGAAATACAAGACATCCAGATTGGTAAAGAAGAAGTCAAACTGTCACTATTTGCAAATGACATGATATTGTATGTAAAAAAAACCCCTAAAGACTCCACTCCAAACAACTAGAACTAATATCGGAATTCAGCAAAGTTGCAGGATACAAAAATAATACACAGAAATCTGTTGCTTTCCTACACACTAACAATGAACTAGCAGAAAGGGAAATCAGGAAAACAATTCCATTCACAATTGCATCAAAAAGAATAAAATATGTAGGAATAAACCTAACCAAGGAAGTGAAAGACCTATACCCTGAAAATTACAAGACACTCTTAAGAGAAATTAAAGAGGACACTAACAAATGGAAACTCATCCCTTGCTTTTGGCTAGGAAGAATTAATATTGTCAAAATGGCCATCTTGCCTAAAGCAATCTATAGATTCAATGCAATCCCTATCAAAATACCAACAGCATTCTTCAATGAACTGGAACAAATAGTTCTAAAATTCATATGGAACCACCAAAGACCCCAGAGAGCCAAAGCAATCCTGAGAAGGAAGAATAAAGTTGGGGGGATCTTGCTTCCAAACTTCAAGCTCTACTACAAAGTCACAGTAATCAAGACAATTTGGTACTGACACAAGAACTGAGCCACAGTCCAGTGGAACAGAATAGAAACTCCAAATATTAACCCAAACATATGGTCAATACAATAAAGGAGCCATGGACATACAAGGGGGAAATGACAGCCTCTTCAACAGCTGGTGTTGGCAAAACTGGAGAGCTACATGCAAGAGAATGAAACTGGATCATTGTCTTAACCCCATACACAAAAGTAAATTAGAAATGGATCAAAGACCTGAATGTAAGTCATGAAACCATAAAACACTTAGAAAAAAACATAGGCAAAAGTCTCTTGGACATAAACATGAGTGACTTTTTCATGAACATATCTCCCTGGCCAAGGGAAACAAAAGCAAAATTGAACAAATGGGACTATATCAAGCTGAAAAGCTTCTGTACAGCAAAGGACACCACCAACAGAACAAAAAGGCATCCCATAGTATGGGAGAATATATTCTTAAATGACAGATCTGATAAAGGGTTGACATCCAAAATATATAAAGAGGTCGTGCACCTCAACAAACTAAAAGCAAATAAGCCAATTAAAAAATGGGCAGAGAAGCTGAACAGACAGTTCTCCAAAGAAGAAATTCAGATAGCCAACAGTCACATAAAAAGATGCTCCACATCGCTAATCATCAGAAAAATGCAAATTGAACCACAATGAGATATCACCTCATACCAGTAAGGATCGTCACCATCCAAAAGACAAACAACAAATGTTGGTGAGGTTGTGGAGAAAGGGGAACCCTCCTACATTGCTGGTGGGAATGTAAATTAGTTCAACCATTGCGGAAAGCAGTATGGTAGTTCCTCAATATGCTCAAAATAGAAACACTATTTGACCCAGGAATTCTGCTTCTAGGAACATACCCTAAGAATGCAGCACTCCAGTTTGAAAAAGACATATGCACCCCTATATTTATCGCAGCACTATTTACAATAGCTAAGAAATGGAAGCAACCTAAGTCTCCATCAGTAGATGAATGGATAAAAAAGATGTGGTACATATACACAATGGAATATTATTCAGCCATGAGAAGAAAACAAATCCTACCCTTTGCAACAACATGGATGGAACTAGAGGGTATGATGCTCAGTGAAATAAGCCAGGCGGAGAAAGACAAGTACCAAATAATTTCACTCATACGTGGAATATAAGAACAAAGAAAAAACTGAAGGAACAAAACAGCAGCAGAATCACAGAACCCAAGAATGGACTAACAGTTACCAAAGGGAAAGGGTCTAGGGAGGATGGGTGAGAAGGGAGGGATAATGGGGGAATGTGGGGGGAGAAAGGGGGCATTATGATTAGCATGTATAATGTGGGGGGGTACATAGAGGGCTGTGCAACACAGAGAAGACAAGTAGTGATCCTACAACATCTTACTATGCTGATGGACAGTGACTGTAATGGGGTTTGTGGATGGGACCTGGTGATGGGGGGTGTCTAGTAAACATAATGTTCCTCATGTAATTGTAGATCAATGATACCAAAATTTAAAAAAAAAATTTTTCCATACACATAAGAACTTTGCAACTTTTAAAACTGGAGTGTGGTTATGGAGTCTATGATACTTTGATACCCAAAACCCATGAAATAAACTATACTGTATAAAGTTATAACAATTCATCATTCACTTTCTAGAGTAAAGACAGCTCTGATTTTGTATTCTGGCTTTGACACTTAATAGTTATGAATTCAGGACAAAATTTTTAAACTCTTTTAGTGTGTTTCCACTTGACATGTAGGATTAGGTACACTTACTTCATAGGTAACACTCCACGTTGTAATTATGAGAATCATATGAGCTAAAGCATGCAATATATTAAAGTGTTTGGCACATAATACACACTAGCTGCAATGACAGCAACAGATATTGGTTAAAATGATTATAGTATGCTCCAATTTATGGAATAAACATCAGTAAATTTTCATTCATTACATGTAATAATACTTGTTCATAAAGCACTTTTATAACTTAGAAATGGCTTCACATTTGTTGTTCCATTTGATTCTTTAAAAATCTTGTGCTTAAACAGCAGAGGTATTTGTATCATATCACTTGCAGAGAAATTTATGCTCATAAGTTAAAGTAACTTGCCCAGGCTACAATCCTATTTAATGGCAATTGTGGGACTAGAAGTCTGGTCTTCCAGCTTTCATTTGGTGAACCTTCCTCCAGTCCACTTTATCAATCTCTTCATCTTTTGGGCAAGTAAACAGTTTAAGAAGTATATTTCTTTGCTGACCTTCCTTACAGGAACACACTAATATGTAAATATAGTCACAAAAACATTAATGAAAGGCGGTGTATGAGTATGACTGACTGACTTCATTTCCCTCCAGTTTTATGACTTCATATAACAAATTTTATGACTTAGTTTGTCAGAGTGGACACTGTTTTCAAATACTGTAGGCAAAGAGAAAGATTACTTCACATACTTCACTCTCATTCGAAGTCAGCTTCAATTGCTCCAGTTCCTCTCTATGTTTCTGTTCCATTTCTGCTTCTAACTTGGTAACATCTTCAATGAGTTGCTTCCTCCTCTTTTTGTCATTCTTGGGAACAGCATTCTTCATACCCTGAATTTTGGCTGAAAAGCCACCAAAATCATCAAGTCAAAAACCCAGGTACTAAGCGGAAATGAGAAATAGGAACAGTAAGAGGATGGTAAGAAGACAAGCGCATAGAAAAAGTAATTATGGAAGCAAGAAGAATAACTGCGTAACAATCATTTACAGAGAGTCCAGGTGTAGCTTAGACCCACCCACCCCAAAATATCATTAATATAACCCAAATTTGGTGCGCTAGGAGGAGGAAAAAGGAAAAAAAAAGTACTGAAGTTTCAAATCCTTCACGTATCCCTTCTGCGTCCTCAAAACTGGGGTAAGTTATTTCAAAACGTACCCATTGGAGTCAAGTGTCGGTAACTGGGGCAGGAATCGGAAAGGGGGACGGGGGAGGGAGGCGAACAGTCTGGGTCCGAGATCGTGGCTTGGGGGTGCCTCCAGTTACCAGCGCCGAGCGGCGCCGCGCCACAGCAGGACCGGCGGACTGACCGGAGGCAGCTGCGCACCGTTTGGGGGATTCAGGGAACGCAAGGGCCAGGGGGCGGCAGAGAAGAGACCACCAGAGACTTTGGGGCGATCCGGGAGGATGCAAATTCCCTCTTCCTCCAGACCGACCCGCCACGCGCCCTTCCCTGGGTCCCGGCGACTTTCAGGTTCCCACTCTCCCGTCACCTTGCAACTCCTTCTTCTCTTTGCGATGCCTTCTCACCAACTGCTCCTCCTCATCAAGCTCCTCTGCAACGACTGCCTCCATGACGACCAGGTAGCCCTGCACACGCGCAGGAAAGAAACCTGCACCACCGGCTGGCAGGCACCTTCCACCCCTCAACTCTCACCCGGGACACCATTGGCCGCGGCTGGGACCCAGCCCCGCCTTCAAGGCGGTACCGGATCGCCCAAGAATCACTGGAGCGGAGAAAAGAGACTGGGAGCCTGCGCGTGCGCATTCCCGTGTTCAGGTCTGATAGGGCGGGGCGCGAGGAAAGAGCGGGAGGGCGCGCTGGGGTGTGGCTTAGCCAGCCGAAGTTTGCAGTCTCGCGATTGACTAGCGTGCGAGAATTTAGGAGCGATAGAGCTGCGCACCAGGCTATTGGTCCTGATTGGGGCGCGCACAGGTGACGTAAGGGGAGCCATTTTGAACGGCCGTTTTATTTCGTTAGTTCCTTCGAAGACTCTCTTCTTCACTTTTGGTCCGGTTTCTCAGGAGCTCTTCTAAAGGTGAAAAGGAGAAGTAAAACATTTCAGTAAATGTAAATGATTATCAGTGGGCATCTTTGGGCTGAATCAATCGAACGGTAAGGAATTAAGTTGTTTTTATTGTTTTCAAGGTCCAAATACCGCATTTCTGAAAAAACAGCTAAGTAAACGAGAAAATGCCGCCTCTTGAAACGGAAATAGCGGAAGGAACAGATCGGAGACTAAGGATGGAGTATCATATGACAGAGATTAAAGAGCTGTGCTCAGCGATAAAGAGAATAGTATCAGACCATGTGAAAAATAGCAGGCATTTGAGAGAGAGAACGGAAATGTGCCAGCCTAATGGGGCACAAAATCGAGTTTCTGAAGTAAATGCAAAACAAGAGGAATCCTCACAGCAAGCGGAAGAAATGGAAAAGAAAGTAGAAGAGAGACGTAGAGAGCGGTCCAGTAGATAAAAATCTGTGCCTAATAAGAATATCTGAAACAGGCAAAACAAATGAAGCTGAAACGATAAATAACTAATAGAAGAAAATTGTCCAGAGTTGAAGAGCAAACCAGATCTGCAAGTAGAAAAGGCTCAAAGATACTTTTTTTTGAAGTTCAGCGAAAAGAAAGCAACAGCTTGACATTCCTGGTGATGTTTTTAAATTGGAAGAATGTAAAAAAATTATACAAGTATCCAGAGAAAGCAAGTTTATTTATAAAGGGGCAAAAGTTAGGCTGACTTCTCTCTGACATCAGATTTCTCTCCTGCAACTCTAAATGCCAGAAGATAGTGTAATAATGCTTTCAGTTTTAAGGGAAAATAATTTTGAACCAGTATTTATATATCTTGGCAAGTTATTTCTGTATGAAGGCAATTGGAAGACATTCACAGATACGCAGGGGTTAAAGTATATCACCCAATTATCATCCTTGAAAGCTTTACTGAGTATCACAGCCAAAGAATGAATTAAAGTAACTAAATAGTAGGGGAGTGAGTGTATGAAAAAATTAGTGGTAAACTTTTAACTAGTTAAACAGTATTAAGATTGTTATAGGTAGTTATAAAACCAAATGCAAAATAGATTTTTAAGTTGGGTCTGTGATTTGTTTGAAAAGACATGCTAAACGTTAAATAGAGGAATGAATACTGGATTTTTTTTGGCATGTAGTGTAGATATGCATGTTCTTAGCTAAACATAAATAAAAGGGCTTTGTCACTAGACAGGACACATTCCAAATGTTAATCTGACAAAATGGGAAACCAGTTGGTACAGTTGTATTACCCCTCTTTTTAATTGTAAAGGAGAAAAAAGTTACCAGTTCGTAATATACTAGTACTGTAAAAAGAACATTTCCAAATCACTGGTTGGGGAGACAGTGGATTAAAACCTTTATTTTGTGTATACATCTTGCCTGAGGAAAATCAATAGGTACTGCTGGTGTAATAGTTCATTATAAGTAAATTTGACATTGAGGTTTAAGATGAAAATAGAATATATATTCTAATTGTTTGGATTGTAGCTGAAGTGGTGAAAAAACAATAAAAATAGCAAGGAGGTATTAAAACTAGCATAGGATAAATTGACAGAGGTATAGATAAGGTACCACACTCATAAACAGGTTAAATATTCCTATTAAAAATAATTCAGATTGGATCAAAAATTGCTCTGTAACCATGGATACTCTCATTTGTATTGCACAAGTATACAAGTTTAAAGATAATGGAAACAAGTCATAGAAGTAGGCATAAACATTTTTTTATTAGAACTCAAGCTACAACGAATTATAAAACAGTACAGGATGTTTAAGAGGTTTTATGGTAAATAACATGGCATTCAGAATGTAAAACGTTTGATAATCTTGATGTGAGTGGTAGTTATACTGATGTATGCATATGTTTAAAAAGTTATAACTTAAAATTAGTCTGTTTTATGTACTTAAAATGAATAGAGTAATTCAATTAAAAACACTGCAAATACTATTGGACTGAAATATAGTCTTTAGTAAATCAAGTAAATAAAAAGTTGAAATAAAGATAACTAAATAGTTAATGAGACTTGTGTATATTTCATTTGCATTCTTTTCAAATTATGAAACATTTCTTAAATTATAGGATACGGAGAAAACTAACGCATTTCTAGAATGCACAAAGATCATGTTGCAAAACTTAAAAACTCAGTTTAAATGCTAAAAAAATCACATACTTGAAATTTTTGAAATGTTCCTAAATAACTTCTGGGTCAAACAGGAAGTTATAACAAATACTGTTAATTTAGGAAATGGAACAATATGGTGTTGTACAGTATATGTTATGGGGTAGATGTACAAAAATCAAGGAATAGAATGCAAACACTAATATGCAGGATGGAATATGCACCTACGAAAGACCTAATTACAAGTTTCTAAATTTTGCTACCTTCCAATCCTATATTTAATATAAGCTATTCTAAGTGCCATAATTAACTTCTGGTGACAGTTTTCTCCCAAAGAATTTTAACATAATGGATTCTAAGCTGCTGACAAACATTGATTCTCAAAGATGGAGAAGCCAGTCTCTTCTGCCACCCAACACACCCACTGTTTTTGCTCTGCCTTTCTCAGCCCTCTATTTAAGACTTGTTACTCTCTGATCTTTGTATTGAAAAGTATTGTATTCGGAAAAGCACCATCAGCCATTGCCTAAGAGCTTGTTAGAAATGTAGTGTCTCAGTTTAATAGCAGCATGGGATTGGATTATAAATATTTCATTAAGCATCTATAAACCTCACTTCACATTGTGCATTGTGCATTATGAATGCTTAATAAATGTTGAATAGTAGTATTACTAGAATCTAGAAACAGTTTTGCTTAAGCAGTGAATGTACAAGAAATTTTTGTACTTTAATTGTTTACTATTGCATAATCCCTATTTGACTCAAAGATTTGGTCAAATTTTCCAAGTATTTTAAGTGAGGACTGATGCTTCTGTTTTTCCCTGGTCTTAGAAATTTGTGAAGATGGTACAGAAGGGAAACTTAAGGTTGAACCATCCAAATTTAGAAATGTTGAAGGAGTACAATTTAAAATGGTTAAGTAAAGAATAAGCTTCTCTCTAGTGAATAAAATACCATGGGGTAGATTTAAATTCAAGTGACATCTGGGTATTTCAAGGTCTTTGGATAAAATCACAAAGCTGTATCTATAAAAGCTATAAAGAGCCTACATTATATAATCTGTGTCAGGTGGGTAAATAATAGTAGTAAATGGAATGGCAACTACTAAAGTTATAGACAGGACTTTTTGATTCTCCAATAATCTACTTCCCTGAAGGTGATAACACCCTTCTATTAGTAAGAGTGGGCTAGACTAGTGCAACTCAGATTTGAATATGCAAACCAGTTGCCTGAATATGACACTAACGTGCAGATACCATTGTACCATATTTGGGGTAAACCTGAGATTCTGCTTATGTGCTGAATCTGCCAGTCTGGATACCTATCACACTTCAGTTAGAACAATAATAAAACCTGCACTGTATCCACTAGCCATAAAATGAGGCTCAAAAGTAATTGGTGTAAGTCCACACAGTAGTTATCAAAACCAAATTTGATAGTTTTTGCCATTTACATAATCCAGCCTTTCATCCATAACACAGCACCTACCTAGAAGATTGTGAGGATAAACTTCTAATATATATGAAAAGAAAGCTAATGCTTCAGGTAATGCAGAAAATAGCTCATGGAGGAGAAAAATGAGTTCTATTTTAACTTGTTAAACATGATTTGTGCGGGACATTTGTTCAGACAGGTATTTGGAAATTTAGGTCCAGTGCCGAAAGATGTCGGGATTGCAAATGCAGGTTTGAGTTTTCTGGTTTGAAGATGGTGTTTAAGGCCATGAGAAATCACCAGGATGATAGAAAATAGAAAAAAAAGGAAAGGAGATTAAACTTTTTTTTTTGGTATCATTAATGTCCAATTACATGAGGAACATTATGCTTACTAGACTACCCCCATCACCAACTTTCCCCCACATACCCCATTGCAGTCACTGTCCATCAGCGTAGTAAGATGCTGTGGACACTACCTGTCTTCTCTGTGTTGTACAGCCCTCCCAGTGCCCCCCACCCCCCACACATTATACGTGCTAATCGTAATGTCCCCTTTCTTCCCCCAGCCCTGCCCCATTATCCCTCCCTTCCCACCCATCCTCCCCAGTCCCTTTCCCTGTGGTAATTGTTAGTCCATTCTTGGATTCTGTGATTCTGCTGCTGTTTGTTCCTTCAGTTTTTCTTTGTTCTTATACTCCACATATGAGTGAAATCATTTGATAATTGTCTTTCTCCACCTGGCTTATTTCACTGAGCATAATACCCTCTAGTTCCATCCATGGTGTTGCAAATGGTAGGATTTCTTTTCTTCTTATGGCTGAATAATATTGCATTGTGTATATGTACCACATCTTCTTTATCCATTCATCTACTGATGAACACTTAGGTTGCTTCCATTTCTTGGCTATTGTAAATAGTGCTGCAATAAACATAGGGGTGCATATGTCTTTTTCAAACTGGAGTGCTGCATTCTTAGGGTAAATTCCTAGGAGTGGAATTCCTGGGTCAAATGGTATTTCTATTTTTAGTTTTCAATGGTTGAATTAATTTACATTCCCACCAGCAGTGTAGGAGGGTTCCCCTTTCTCCACAACCTTGCCAACATTTGTTGTTTGTCTTTTGCATGGTGGTGATCCTTACTGGTGTGAGGTGGTATCTCATTGCGGTTTTAATTTGCATTTCTCTGATAACTAGCGATGTGGAGCATCTTTTCATGTGTCTGTTGGCCATCTGAATTTCTTCTTTGCAGAAGTGTCTGTTCACATCCTGTGCCCATTTTTTAACTGGCTTGTTTTTTTGTTTGTTGAGGTGCATGAGCTCTTTATATATTTTGGATGTCAACCCTTTATCGGATCTGTCATTTATGAATATATTCTCCCATACTGTAAAATGCTTATTGTTCTATTGATGGTGTCCTTTGCTGTACAGAAGCTTTTCAGCTTGATGTAGTCCCACTTACTCATTTTTGCTTTTGTTTCCCAGGAGATTAAACTTTAAGAGACACCTATATTTGATAGGTAGGTGTTAAAAGGAAAATAAAATATTTAGATTTTTAGTTCCAATTGAATTTAACATCAAAAACAGTGCACTACAGTCAACCCTACACTTTGAGAAGAATAATCAGGAGTATGTGGCTTTTATCTTTAGATTATTTTTTTAACTTCTAATTTGCAAATGTTTTTTTTTTTTTGCAAATGTTTTTAAAAACCTGTAATGGTACAACCATTATTCCACTATAGATTCTAATTTATGATTAATCACCACATATCTGTATATAGTTAATTTTTGTTACTAGTGGTAGTTATGTACTGTAAGTTCACTCACACACTGAATTAGTAAATAATATAGCATTGCCTTTAAGGAGAAATACAGGATTAGATTTCTGCAAGCTCTAGTCCTGTTATTTCAGTCAACTGATCAATACATAACTTTATTTTAAGAGAACTTAATATCTATTACTGATTCACTAACAGTGAACTCACAGTCAACAGCACTATAACTCAGGACCTGAACAAACTTTACAAACTTTATGTAATGTGTTTTTTTTCCATATGGCACATCACAGCCTTATTGCACTTAAGAATATACACAGCACTATGCTTAGGGACCATTTTAAACAGCAAAATTACCTTTTGGCCTATAGCTTGCTTAACTTCTCAACATTAGTCCTTCTGTCCACAATTCCACTTTCATGTCAGTGAAGCCTGCTCTTGTCCCTCCATAGTAAAAAAAAAGCAAGGTGCTCTCCCCATGCAGCTCTCTTCCCTATTTCCATGTTTAACTTGTTTGATTTTTCTTCATAACAAGTTTTTGCCATCTGATAATACACACACACACACACACACATGTTGTCTATCACCTCCCTTGGCTTCTGTGACACACCCTCTTTGCTTTTCTCCTTTGGTTCCGGTTGCTCTTTCTCTCACACTGAAATATTCTGGGTCCCTTTGGGCTCTGTCCCAGGCCCATACATCACTCTTTACACATTCTGCCACTTCAATCCACATGACTTAAATTACTACATCTATATGCCAACAGGACTTTTCTCCCAGTGCCAGGGTCATATACAGGGTCATACACAACCTCTTGGGTGGCTTCATTTGGATCGCTCCAAAGGTATTTCAGACAACATGCACAAACTGCTCTTCTCTAAATTTGTTCAGGGTTTTGGTTTTGGTTTTGTTCTTTTTTGAGTAACCTTTATGTACTTCCAGGATTTTTTTTTTTAATTTTGGTAAGTGGCACCACTATATAACCTAGAAGACCCTATATGTTTTTTATTTCCACATTGATCTTTGATCCCACCTACTCCCAATTGCAGAACTTCAACCACCTTGGTCTTTTTTTGTTTTTGGAAAAATTAAGATTCCTGCTTCAGAAGTTTCTCTCTCCATGCTTCCCTTTGAAAATAATTCTCAAAATATCACCCAGATTTCATAAATCTGGCTCTTTTATTGTCATTCGGGTCAAAATTCATTGTTTCATTTTATCAGAGATATTTCACATAACAACCTATGTGACACCCCACCAAGTGTGTATCAGCAATCTCAAGGCACTGTCATTCACTTTGCCTGCTGCATCATCGCCAGTGCCCTGGATTACTCTCTGATAGCATCTTCCTTTGCCTTTTTTTAAGTTTTATTTATTGAGGTATAACTGACATATGATAAACTACAACCAGTCAACAAATAAATGGCACCACTGTCCTCTTAGTTGCTCATAACATAAACCTGGGTACCATTCTTAAATACTTTATCCCTTACCCTTTACTTTTTACAATTCAAAGTTCTACCTTCTAACTATCACTCAAATCAGTTCACCTACCTCCAATAACCCTGGCACCACTCTAGGACCAAGCCTGAATCATTTTCACCTTTATTACAAAGCATACGTCTCTGATTTTTCTTTTTTCTTTATATCACAATAAGATTGATATTTATAAAAATCCAAACCAAATTTAAGAGTTTCAACTCAAGTATTTTTCAATAAAGTGTACACTTAGTACGCTTCTCAAGGCTATCTCCAGTCTCATCCCATGCCACATTCTGTAAAATCTGTTAAAGCCATTCTGGACTTTGGTGCCTTGAACTCCCACACTTTTTCCCAAGAGTACAGTACCTTTGGCAATAGTGTTTTCTCATCACTGGAAATATTTATCTTCCATTGACACCACCTGCCCTCAACCATTGCCCTATCTAAACTTACGATTCTTATCTATTCATTCTCTATTGGAAGTATCCTATTTATTCCCCTTTGTAATACTTTTACTTGTTTCCTATGCTTGAATATATGTCCATGAAGAATAGACCAACTAGATCTCTCTTTTCATTTGTGTCCTTATTACCTAATAACAGTGCTTAACACATAGAAGTTATTCAGTGAGCATTTTAATAAATGAAGCATGGACTGGATTATTATTTAGCAATAATAAAGGCAGATAAAAGAACATTTAAGGTTGCTTTCATCTTTATGTAGCTGTAGAAGTATTGTCCTGTTTCATCCTCAATATTTCTCAGACTCAAATCAACCCTCAGGGTCATTAAAGGCAAAAGTTATCCAAAGGCAACTAATAGAAAACAGCAAATGAAAGAAACATCTTATAGAACTTCCTCTTTTGGCCTTTCAGCTTTTTAGTTTGTTTCTTAATTTATATTTTATTTCACTTTTATCAAATATTTTCAATTAGAGCAGTTTTAAATCTTTTTTCTCACCTATTTCTAAAACCTTTTTGCTTAATTATTTTTCTTTCTTTGTAATTTTTTTTCTTCTTTTCCTTTCTCAATCACTAAAAAAAATGTGGCATTGGGAAAGAATCCTAACATGGAACCTAGTGCAGTGGATATGGAGATTGTCACTCACCCTCCATTATAACTTCTTAATAGATTTAAAAGAAGTTTCAAAGACTGAAAAGATAAATACTGTATTTCTTATATTCTCTTATAGGATTCTGAATACCAGTTAGTTTCCATTGACTAGATGCAGTTACCCAAGATTAAAGCCTCAGACCTCATTCCTAGGAATCTTTCTGGGCTCTGATCTAAGCTACAAGTGATATGTTCTTGAAGTCAATATGCATTGTGGCAGCCACTGTATTTTAGCCTCTTTGTGCCTCAATTTCCTATTTTAAATTGAGGGGAATGGAAAGATGAAAAGCCATCTCGAATTATTTTTTTACTACAAAAGTATTTTCAGTGAAATCTTATGTAGAAATCGAATATATGAAACAGATAAAAATGGAGCCAAATGAGGAGGGGAGCCAAGATGGTGCTGTGAGTAGTTCAGCAGAAATCTCCTCCTAAAAACATATATATTATTGAAAATACAACAAATACAACTATTTCTAAAAGAGACACCAGTGGACACAGTACAACAGCCAGGTTACATCTACATCTGTGAGAACTCAGCATCACACAAAGGGGGTAAGATACAAGCCGTGGCCCAGCAGGACCTGAACAACCCCCTAACCCAGACCCCAGCAGGAAGAAAGGAGTCAAAACAGGGAGGGAGTGAAAGCCCAGAACAGCTAAACAACCAGCCCCAGAAATCCACACTGGGAGCACAGACACACAGTGCACAGGGTGCTGGATATTAGAGAAATGCAAAAGCAAAACCTGCAAGCAGGTTGCTGCAACCGGCGCCCCTGAGACAAAAGAAACACGAGTACTTTTTGAAAGTCTTAAAGGGACAGGGACCCCACAGCTGGACAAAGTCATCCTGGCACATTGAGCCCAGCAGGCTGGGAATCCAAGGGAACTCTAGGCGACCTAACACCCTGGGTGGCAGCGCAGCTCTGAAGCCCAGCAAGGTGATAAGCAGCTTCCAGTCGGACCCCAACACACTGACCCAGTAGTGGGAGAGTGGCAACGCACACCGGGGGTGGGAGCAACGGGGGCCCGGGAGCTGCCCATGCAAGCCCATGGTGGCGGCACCACAGGGGACCAAGAGGGGCCCACGTGAGACTACAGCAGCGGGGATCAAGCAGCCCACGCACACAAGTGGCAGCGGTGCCAGAGGGGCCAGGGAGCAGCCCGCACGAGTTCACGGCAGTGGCCCGGGAGTGAGCCACACACACCTGCGGTGGCACCAGAGGGGTTGGAGTGTGGTTCATGTAGGCCACCGGTGGTGCCAGAGGGGCCCAGGAGTGGCCTGTGGGAGCCAGCAGCGGCAGTGCAGGAACAGCCCAGAAGCAACCACGTCCCCAGCAGCTGCCCTGAATCAGCCTGATGCACAGCCGACAGGGCCAGACCCAAAGGCCGCTGCTGGCATACAGCTGCCCGGTAAGGTCACCACTTTCGCAGGAGGGTGCACCCAGCATGCCTGCCACTCCCTGCAGGGCTATGCGCTACTCTGACAGAGACCACAGCAGCTTAGGGGATTAACCAGAACTCTGCTCCGTGAGTGCAGGTAACCGACACAGGTAGCAGAGAAGGGCAAGGTGACCAGCAAGCAGGAAAGGACTTTGTTGAACAAGTTGACACATGTGCTACCTGCCTAGAGCTACCTCTATCACCATGAAAAGGCAGAAGAATTTAGTCCAATCCAAAATAGTCCAGACAACCCCTGAGAGAGGGCTTGGGGAGATAGACCTAACCAATCTCCCCAAAAAAGAATTCAAAATAAAGGTCATAACCATGCTGATTGATCTGCAGAGAAATATGCAAGAGCTAAAGGAGCAAGTACAGAGGGAGAATACAGAAACAAACAACCTCTGGAAGGACTAAAGAGCAGACTGGATGGGGTGCAAGAGGCCATGAATGGAATAGAAATCAGAGAACAGGAACACAGAGAAGCTGATGCAGAGAGAGATTAAAGGATCTTCAGGAATGAAAGATTATTAAGAGAACTGTGTGACCAATACAAATGGAACAATATTCGCATTATAGGGGTACCAGAAGAAGAAGAGAGAAAAAGGAAAAGAAAGTGTCTTTGAAGAAATAATTGCTGAAAACTTCCCCAAACTGGGGTGGGGTGGAGGGGGGCAGAGCAGGGAATAGTCACTCAGACCACATCAGCACACAGAACTTCCAACAGAAGGGACCCAAGGAGGACAACACCAAGACACATAATAATTAAATGGCAAGATCAAGGACAAGGACAGAGTATTAAAGGTGGCCAGAGAGAGAGAAAAGGTAACCTACAAAGAAAAACCCATCAGGCTATCATCATACTTCTCAACAGAAACCTTACAGGCCAGAAGAGAATGGCATATATTTAATGCAATGAAACAGAAGAGCCTTGAACCAAAAATACTGTATCCAGCACGATTATCATTTAAATATGAAGTAGGGATTAAACAATTCCCAGACAAGCAAAAGTTGAGGGAATTTGCCTCCCATAAACCACCTCTACAGGGTATTCTAAAGGGACTATTCTAGACAGGAGCACTCCTAAGACTAAACAGATGTCACCAGAGAAAATCACAGCAAAGAAAGCAAACCAACCAAATACTAATTAAAGACAAAAAATAAAATCAACTACCCACAAAAGCAGTCAGAGGAAACACAAAAGAGCACAGAACCAAACACCCAACAAATGAAAAATGGAGGAGGAGGAAAAAGAAGGGAGAGAAATAATCATCAGTGTTTATAATAGCTCAATAAGCGAGTTACATTAGACAGTAAGATAGTAAAGAAGCTAACCTTGAACCTTTGGTAACCATAAACCTAAAGCCTGCAATGGCAATAAGTAAAAATCTTTCAATAATCACCCTAAATGTAAATGGACTGAATGCACCAATTAAAAGACTATTAGAATGGATAAAAATGCAAGACCCATCTATATGCTGCTTATAAGAGACTCACCTCAAACCCAAAGACATGCACAGACTAAAAGTCAAGGGATGGAAAAAGATATTTCATGCAAACAACAGGGAGAAAAAATCAGGTGTTGCAGTACTAGTATCAGACACAACAGACTTCAAAACAAAGAAAGTAATAAGAGATAAAGAAGGACATTACATAATGATAAGGGGGTCAGTCCAACAAGAGGATATAACCATTATAAACATATATGCACCCAACACAGGAGCACCAGCATCTGTGAAACAAATACTAACAGAATTAAAGGAGGAAATAGAATGCAGTGCATTCATTTTGGGAGACTTCAACACACCACTCACTCCAAAGGACAGATCCAACAGACAGAAAATAAGTAAGGACACAGAGGCACTGAACAACACACTAGAACAGATGGACCTAATAGACATCTATAGAACTCTACATCCAAAAGCAACAGGATACACATTCTTCTCAAGTGCACATGGAACATTCTCCAGAATAGACCACATACTAGGCCACAAAAAGAACCTCAGTAAATTCCAAAAGATTGAAATCGTACCAACCAACATTTCAGACCACAAATGTATAAAACTAGAAATAAATTGTACCAAGAAAGCAGAAAGCTCACAAACACATGGAGGCTTAACAACACACTTCTAAATAGTCAATGGATCATGACCAACTTAAAATGGAGATCCAGCAATGTATGGAAATAAATGACAACAACAACACAAAGCTCCAACTTCTGTGGGACGCAGCGAAAGCAGTCTTAAGAGGAAAGTATATAGCAATCCAGGCATATTTAAAGAAGGAAGAACAAACCCACTGAACAGTCTAACATCACAGTTATCAAAATTGGAAAAAGAAGAACAAATGATGCCTAAAGTCAGCAGAGGGAGGGACATAATAAACATAAGAGAAGAAATAAACAAAATTGAGAAGAATAAAACAATAGAAAAAAATTAATGAAACCAAGAGCTGGTTCTTTGAGAAAATAAACAAAATAGATAAGCCTCTAACCAGACTTATTAAGAGAAAAAGAGAATCAACACACATAAACAGAATCAGAAATGAGAAAGGAAAAATCATGAAAGATCCCACATAAATACAAAAAATTATTAGAGAATACTATGAAAACCTATATGCTAACAAGCTGGAAAATCTAGAAGAAATGGACAACTTCCTAGAAAAATACAACCTTCCAAAACTGACCAAGGAAGAAACACAAAATCTAAACAGGCCAATTACCCGCAAGGAAACTGAAGCGGTAATCAAAAAATTACCAAAGAACAAAACCCCGGGCCAGATGGATTTACCTCGAAATTTTATCAGACATACAGAGCAGACATAACACCAATTCTCCTTCAAGTTTTCCAAAAAATAGAAGAGGAGGGAATACTCCCAAACTCACTCTATGTAGCCAACATCACTCTAATACCAAAACCAGGCAAAGACCCCACCAAAAAAGAAAACTACAGATCAATATCCCTGATGAACGTAGATGCAAAAGTATTCAACAAAATATTAGCAAACCAAATTCAAAAATACATCAAAAGGATCACACACCATGACAAAGAGGGATTCATCCAAGTGGGGATGCAAGGGTGGTACAACATTTGAAAGTCCATCAACATTGTCTACCACATCAACAAAAAGGACAAAAACCACATGATCATCTCCATAGATGCTGAAAAATTTGATAAAACTCAACATCCATTCATGATAAAAACTCCCAACAAAATGGGTATAGAGGGCAAGTACCTCAACATAATAAAAGCCATATACGATAAACCCACAGCGAACATCATACTGAACAGCGAGAAGCTGAAAACTTTTCCTCTGAGATCGGGAACAAAACAGGGATGCCCACTCTCCCCACTGTTATTCAACATAGTACTGGAGGTCCTAGCCACGGCAATTAGACAAAACAAAGAAATACAGGGAGTCCAGATTGGTAAAGAAGTCAAACTGTCACTATTTACAGATGACATGATACTGTACATAAAAAACCCTAAAGACTCTACTCTAAAACTACTAGAACTAATGTCAGAATTCAGCAAAGTTGCAGGATATAAAATTAACACACAGAAATCTGTGGCTTTCCTATACACTAACAATGAACTAATAGAAAGAGAAATCAGGAAAACAATTCTATTCACAACTGCATCAAGAAGAATAAAATACCTAGGAATAAACCTAACTAAGGAAGTGAAAGACCTATACCCAGAAAACTATAAGACACTCTTAAGAGAAATTAAAGAGGGTACTAACAAATGGAAACTCATCCCATGCTCCTGGCTAGGAAGAATTAATATCATCAAAATGGCCATCCTGCCAAATGCAATATACAGATTCGATGCAATCCCTATCAAATTAACAACAGCATTCTTCCACGAAATGGAACAAATAGTTCAAAAATCCATATGGAAACACCAAAGACCCCGAATAGCCAAAGCAATCCTGAGAAGGAAGAATAAAGTTGGGGGGATCTTCAAGCTCTACTACAAAGCCACAGTAATCAAGGCAATTTGGTACTGACACAAGAAGTGAGCCACAGTCCAGTGGAACAGAATAGAGACTCCAAATATTAACCCAAACATATGGTCAATTAATATACAATAAAGGAGGCATGGACATACAAGGGGGGAAATGACAGTCTCTTCAACAGATGGTGCTGGCAAAACTAGACAACTACATGTAAGAGAATGAAACTCGAACACTGTCTAACCCCATACACAAAAGTAAATTTGAAATGGATCAAAGACCTGAATGTAAGTCATGAAACCATAAAACTCTTAGGAAAAAACATAGGCAAAAATCTCTTCGACATAAACATGAGTGACTTCTTCATGAACGTATCTCCCTGGGCAAGGGAAACAAAAGCAAAAATGAACAAATGGGACTATATCAAGCTTAAAAGCTTCTGTACAGCAAAGGACACCATCAATAGAACAAAAAGGTACCCTACAGTATGGTAGAATATATTCATAAATGACAGATCCAATAAAGGGTTGACATCCAAAATGTATAAAGAGCTCATGCACCTCAACAAACTAAAAGCAAATAAGGTAATTAAAAAATGGGTAGAGGAGCTGAACAGACAGTTATCCAAAGAAGAAATTCAGATGGTCAACAGACACATGAAAAGATCCTCCACATCTCTAATCATCAGAGAAATGCAAATTGAATCCACAATGAGATATCACCTCACACCAGTAAGGGTTGCCACCATCCAAAAAACAAACAACAACAAATGTTGGTGAGGTTGTGGAGAAAGGGGAACCCTCCTACACTGGTGGTGGGAATGTAAATTAGTTCAACCATTGTGCAAAGCAGTATGGTGGTTCCTCAAAATGCTCAAAATAGAAATACCATTTGACCCAGGAATTCCACATCTCGGAACTTACCCTAAGAATGCAGTAGCCCAGTTTGAAAAAGACATATGCACCCCTATGTTTATCACAGCACTGTTTACAATAGCCAAGAAATGGAAGCAAGCTAAGTGTCCATCAGTAGATGAATGGATAAAGAAGATGTGGTACATATACACCATGGAATATTATTCAGCCATAAGAAGGAAACAAATCCTACCATTTGCAACAACATGGATGGAGCTAGAGGGTATTATGCTCAGTGAAATAAGCCAGGTGGAGAAAGACAAGTACCAAATGATTTCAGTCATATGTGGAGTATAAGAACAAAGAAAAACTGAAGGAACAAAACAGCAGCAAACTCACAGAACCCAAGAATGAACTAACAGTTACCAAAGGGAAAGGGACTGGGTGGATGGGTGGGAAGGGAGGGATAAGGGCGGGGAAAAAGAAAGGGTGCATTATGATTAGCATGTATAGTGTGGGGAGCACTGAAGGCCGTACAACATAGAGAAGACTAGTGATTCTATAGCATCTTACTATGCTGATGGGCAGTGATAATGGGGTTTGTGGGGGGGACTTGCTGAAGGGGTGAGCCTAGTAAACATAATGTTCTTCATGTAATTGTAGATTATTGATACCAAAAAAATAGTATCTACATAAATAAGTAAATAAATAAATAAATAATAAAAAATAGAAAAATGGAGCCAATGAGACTGAAAGGACTGAGTGACATGGGGTCCTGCTACTCTTTCCTAAACTTAACTTACCTCTATGGAGTCTTTGGGGGCTTAGTTTGAATATCATTGAATAATCTAAAACAGAAATTCTCAGTCTGGCTCTGCTTTGGAATCATCTGAAGAGTTTTATTTAGTTTTGTTTCTAATACTGATGTCCTGTACTCTCTCCCAAAAAGTGCTATTGGAACCAGGAAAGTGATTTTTGTTCTTTTTTTTTTTAAAGTGCCCCAAAAGACTCTAATTTTTATCCATGGTAGACATAACTTCTCTGGATAGCTTTTGTACCTTATTCTGAGCACTCAGCTTTTCTTTAATTTTCATGAAGATTGAGTTTCCCATCTCTTTCTAGGTCCTTGTGTTTTTTTTCTCAACCTACAACTTCTCTATAAGTCCTTGGAATTCCCCAAATTCTTATATTCCATTATAACTGTCCTTTTATGTTACCTAACTGTCAAAACCAGTGTCATCTCCCAAAACAAAACACTATCTGTTTCTTAGGTCTTTATTGTGGGCTTGTTGTGCTTCAATACAAATTTAGAATAATAATTTAATGATTAAAAGATGTCCATTGAAGTCAGAATTATGTTATTTTATATCTCTTCCCCTTATTTATGGCTTACTAAATCTTTAGACAAATTAGGGGACGGGTGATCTTACTCTATAAAACTATTACTCTATAAAACTACATCAAACTAACATCAACAACATGACAAGGCACACTACTGCGGTCAAAGATAGAATCTTTGAGAATTAAAAGAGAAATATCCTTTCAGATGGAGGAAACAGACATATTGAGAGCCAAATATGGTCTAACATCATATTTGTTTCACCTATACAATGTTGGCACATATTTTTCTAATTAGCCCAAACATTTAAAAAATCAGATTAACTTACTATAAAATAATCTAGACTTCTACCTTCTTTAGAAAAATTGAGCTCTGACAAACATTGAAATTATAGAACAGCAGAAGTATAGCACAATTTATTTGGGGGCATCTTTTCTTCAGCTCCCCACATTCTACCATTCTCTGTTGTCTCCTGATCACTGAAATCACATGTCAGTTGCTGTTTACATAGCACTTACACAGTTGGTTTTCTTACAGGAGAGTTACAGGTGAACTGTGTTTTGTATCCATGTCTACCACAGGTAAGAAATAAAAAGTAGGTCAAGACACATGTTTCAGGAAAAATGGAAGAAAGCACAATTCTTTATGGAAGTAAAGAATATTCTTTGTATCTAAATATGCAAGAAAAAGTATGTTTGTGTAAAAAAAAAAACAACTTAAGAAGCAATTATTTTAAAAAATACTCCCAGTCAGTATTCAGTAATATATTTTCAGCTTTAAGAAGGAAGTAGGTTTTTCTTCTGTACCATTGATCACATACAAATATTTCTTAAAATACCACAAGTACTAAATAAATATTTGCAATATATAAACATGAAGGCTATTACAAACAAAATGGAGAGGACTCACTTTAATATTAGGAGTTAGTAAATATGTACACAAAATGTAACAAATACAATCATTGTGTTTCTTCCTCTACAATGTTTATATAATTTTGAGGCAGAAATACACACTGCTTCTCTCACCATCAAAGCCAAATCTCTGAAAGTCACAATAAGAATTACAGCATGAAAGAAAAGGAAGAAAATTACAGCCTAATATCCCTGATGAACATAGATGTAAAACTATCAGTAAACCAAATGAAGAATACATTTAAAAGATTCACTACAATCAAGTAAGATTTATCTCAGGGGTGCAAGGATGTTTCAATATCCATAATTCAATCAATGTTATATACCACATTTACAAAAGAAAGGATGAAAAACCTATGATCTTCTCAATAGATACTGAAAAAGCATTTGACAAAGTTCAATATCCATTCATGATAAAAACTCTCAACAAAGTGGGTATAGAGGGCATATATCTCAACATAATAAAAGCTATACATGACAAACCCATGGCTAACATCACACTCCATTGCAAAAAGCTGAAATCTTTTCCTCTAAGATCAGGAGCAAGAAGATGCCCACTCTCACCACTTTTATTCAACATAGCCCTAGAGGTCCTAGTCAGAGCTATCAGTTAAGAAAAAGAAAGGCACCCAAATTGGTAAGAAAAAAGTAAAATTGTCAGTTGCAGATAACATGATACTATATGTAGAGAACCCTAAAGGTTCCACCAAAAAGTTATTAGAACTAAAAATAAATTCACTAAAGTCACAGGATACAAAGTCAATTAACAGAAATTTTTTGCATTTCTATATACAAATAATGATCAGAAAGAGAAATTAAGAAAATAATCCCATTTACAATTGCATCAAAAGAATAAAATGCCTAGGAATAAATCCAACTAAGTTGGTGAAAGAACCATTTCTGAAAACTATAAGACATTGATGAAAGAAATTGAAGAGGGCACAAATAAATGGAAAAGCTATCTCATGCTTATAAATAGAAAGAAATAATATTCTTAAAATGGCCATCCTATGCAAAGCAACTTATAGATTGAATGAAATCTCTATCAAAATACAAATAGCATTTTTCACTGAACTAGAGCAAATAATACTAAAATTTGTATGAAACTACAAAAACACCAAATAGCCAAAGCAATTGAGAATGAACAAATCACACTCCCTGATTTCAAACTGTGCTATAGTAATCAGAGCTACAGTAATCAAAATAGTACGGTACTGGTATAAGACAGTTACATAGAGCAATGGAATAGGATAGAGAGCCCAGAAATAAACCCATGCTTGCATGGTCAATTAATACATGACAGGAGGCAAGAATATACAATGGAAAAGACTGTGTCTTAAATAAATGATGTTGGGAAAATTGGAGAGCAACATGCAAAAGAATGAAACTGGATCATCATCTTATACCATACACAAAAAATAAAGTCAATGGATTAAAGACCTAAATATAGGACATGAAACCATAAAACTATTAGAAGAAAATATAGGCAGCAAACTCTTGAACATCAACATTAGATACTTTTTTTGGATATGTATCCCCAGGCAAGGGAGACAGAAACAAAAATAAACAAGTAAGACTACATCAAACTAACATCAACAACATGACAAGGCACACTACTGTATGGGAAAATATATTTGCAAATGACATATCTGATAAAGGGCTAATATCCAAAACATAAAGAACTCATACAAATCAACACCAAAAAAACCCAAATAATCTGATTAAAAAATGGGCAGAGGACTTGGATAAACATTTTTCCAAAGAAGACAGAAGGCTGAAAGACACATGAAAAAATGCTCCAAATCACTAATCACCAGGGAAATGCAAATGAAACTACAATGAGTTATCATCACACCAATCAGAATGGCGGGTATCAACAAGACAATAAATAACAGGTATTGGCAAGGATGTGGAGAAAAGGGAAACCTCATACACAACTAGCGGGATTGCAAATTGGTGCAGCTACTATGGAAAGCAATATGGAGCCTTCTCAAAGAACTAAAAAATATAAATAATATATAACCCAGCAATTCCATTTCTGGGAATCTGAGGAAAACAATATCATTAACTCAAAAAGCTACTTGCACCCCTATGTTTACTGCAGCATTATTTACAATGCCCAAATATGGAAGCAACCAAAGTGTCCACTAGTAGATGAATGGATAAAAAAGATGTGGTAGATGTATACAGTAAAATTTTATTCAGCCATAGAAAAGAAAGAAACATATCATTTGCAACAACATGGGTGGACTAGAGGGTATTGTGCTAAGTGAAATAAGTCAGTCAGAGAAAGATGAATACCATATGGTTTCACTTATATATAGAATCTGAAAAACAAAACAAGTGAAAAAATAAAACAGAAATAGACTCATAAACACAAGAGAATGGACAGGGGGTTATTGTGGTTAGGGGTGGTCAGAGAGGTGAAATAGGTGAAGGGGACAAAGAGGTACAAATTTCAAATTATAGAATAATTTAATCACAAGGATGGAGGTATAGCATAGATAATAAGGCTCATAAAATTGTAATATATTTGTATGGTGACAGATGGTAACTACACTTATTATGGTGAGCATTTAGTAATGTATATAATTGATGAGTCACTAAGTTGTTCATCTGAAACCAAGATTGTATATAAACTACACTTTAAAAATGACAGGATCAAGTTTAGATTTTTTTTAAATTTAGATCTAGAAAATTTCTCTACCTCTTCTTTCACTGATATTTATTGAGTAACTGCAATGGGGCAGGTACTGTGAGAAATACTGTGATAATACTGGAGAGCTAAAAAGGCATATTCTTATAATGATTTATTATTTACTTGTAACAAACAAGTTAAATAGTTGTTTATTTGATATGCTATTAAGCAGATAAGTAGACAAGTATAAATTGTATCAAGTACTATGAAGGAAACTAAATGTTCTATAATAGAGAAAAATAAGGTATATGAGATGGGGGTGGGAATCTTTACAGATTTGGTCTAGATCTGAGAAGTTAACATGAAGAAAAAGATCTGAAAGGAATGAAACATAAAAAAAGTCCAACCTTTCAGGAAAAGTAGGTCCTGCATTTGCAAAAGAAACTGCATATTCCAGGCTGTTTACTATTGATATTATTTTGAACAAGGTTTAGCAATCTCCTACCTGTGCCACAGATGCTACCTGCCACCTCCATGGAACTTTGCCACAAGAGATTCAGTGTGATGCCTGATTTGAAGCAGGTGCAGGTAGGCTTCTGGTCCTGATTTCTTGTGGAAAGAAAAAAATCAGAGGCAAACAAAACCAGGCCATTAGCTCAGGTAGTCTTCTAAAGATTATAGTTTATTTTCAGTATATGAGTACCCACCTTAGACCACGAAAGAGGTGGAGTTCATTTTTCATGCCCTCACCTCCACCTCCCATTTTCTGACATTTTCCCACAAGCTGCAAGCAAACAAGGAATTGATACTCTTCTCTCTTTATCAAGAATTGTTCTCTTTCCTTATACTAAGCAGATCCCAGACCTCACAATTGTACACTTCCATCCTGCTACCCCACATACTCAAAGAAAAAAAAATTTTAAGGAAGGTAGAGAGAAGAGGATGTTCCTAAATTTTCAGTCCAGTGTTGAAAAAGGTCATCTGTTGAACATATTTGAGGCAAAATGAATGACCATACACAATATGTGTATCTTAAGTTTTTCTAGAACTTTAATATTCTAAAAGTGATTAACCTGAACGTATAGTAGTCCGAGGTTTCACTTTCCTTGATTTCAGTAACCCCACTTCTGGAAGCAGATGATTCTCCCTGTGACATATCATCAGAAGGTCAATAATAGCCGAACACTGTCCAATGCCTAATTGTCCAATACTTCTGTCATTCACTTCACTTCATTTCATCATGTAGGCATTTTATCATCTCATATCATCACAAGAGGAAGGTAAGCACAGTACAATAAGATACTTTGAGAGAGAAACCACATTCAGTATTTACAGTATGTAAATAGTAAAAAAAAAAAAAAAAAAGTAAAAAAAGGTATATGAGATGGGGGTGGGAATCTTTACAGATTTGGTCTAGATCTGAGAAGTTAACATGAAGAAAAAAAAAATTTACAGTAAAAAAAAAACAGAAATTACAGTATGTTGTTATAGTTGTATTTTTTATTAGTTATTGTTAATTTCTTACTGCACCTAATTTATAAATTAAATTTTGTCATGGCTATGTATGCATTGGAAAAAACATCTTATATATAGAGTTCAGTACCATCTCCAGTTTCAGGAATCCACTGGGGGGTCTAAGACGCTGAGGATAAGGGGAAACATACTGTATCTCAGTTTGGTAGAATTTGAAGAAATTATTTAAATGAAGAATTTCACAAAAGGTAAGGATAATGATACAGTGGGGGGAGGGCCTCTGACACCCCTTCTCTTCCCACATGCCATTTCAACTGTTACAGAACAGAGGTAAGAGTATTGACAGTGATGGCTCTTGAAAGTTTGGTGATCAGTGAAAATAGAAATAAACAAACCCTAATAACCTATTCTGGGTTACTTTGGGCCAAATGAAAATGGTACTTTGCTGGATCTCAAGATTTGCTTGTTCATTTATCTCCTTGAGAAAATAGATTGGACTTCACCTTTCCAAATGTGGGTTATCCCCTGTGGTTTCTCCCACTTTTTAAAATGTGCCCACTCAGTGCACCAGGAAATGTGATCAGAGACACTTCGTTGGATTGCTGCTATTAAAGCACTTAGTATCTTAATAGGGAATAAGCATGGAATAAAAGGTGAAAAGGATGTTAGATTTTAGAGGCACCTGAGAATTTAGAAATCCAGGTGAAGAGGCAGAATGCATCAGAACATAATACTAAACTTTTAACACACGGAGTAGCAAAGCATTCAAAAATGAAATAGGGAATTGCTGTTGAAAATAACTCCATTGTTTGTTGTGGTAATTACCCCCTCCCTAAAACCAGTTGCAATAAGCATATTACACACCATTCTACTCTCTGTTTCTAAGAGTTCAACTTTTTCTAGACCCCATGTACAAGTGATCATAAGGTATTTGTCTTTGGCCTATTTCACTTAGCATAACGTCCTCTAGGTTCATGTTGTCACAAATGGCAGGATTTCCCTTTTTCTCACATCTCCTTTATCCACTCAACTGCCAATGGACACTTAGGCTGTTTCCATGCCTTGGGTATTGTGAGTAATGCTGCAGTGAACTTGGGAGTGCAGATAACTTAGAGATCCTGGTTTCATTTCCTGCAGTTACACACTCAGAAGTGAGATTGTTGAATGGTATGGAAGTTCTTTTAAAAATTTTGGAAGAACCTCTATACTGTTTCCCATAGTGGCTGCACCAATTTACATTCCCACCAACATTGCATAAGGATTCCCTTATGCAATAAAAGAAAATCTAAAAAAAATAGGTTTTATTTGCTCTTCTGTTTCAAGATAATAAAATCTAAAAATTTTTAGATAATAAAAATAAAATCTAAAAAAGTATTTTATGTCCTTTTGTTTCTAGATTCTTAAAATGAAAGCTGAAGTTAATGGCTTAAGGCCTTTCTTTTCTAATATATGGAATTTCATGTTGTAATTTTTTTCTCAGATGATTTTTTTAGAGCATTCCACAAATTTCAATGTTTTCTTTTTTTCAATTCAAAGTACTTTCTAATTTTCCCTTTGAGTTCTTTGATTCATAAATAATTTAAAAGTGACTTCTTAAAAACTTTATATTTTGATATAATTTCAGACTCACTTAGAAGCTGCAAAATATAACAGAGAGTTCCTGTGTATCCTTCAGCCAGCTTCGTGGTATTTTATCAAAACCAGGAAAGTGCCATCGGTGCAATTACCATTAGCTATAGACCATATTTGGATTTTGCCAGTTTTACAAGCACTCTTTGTTTTGTGGTATAGTTCCATGAAATTTGCTTCATGGCTAGATCGTGTAACTACCACCAACGTCAGGGCCCAGAACTGTTCCATCACCTCGAAACACTCCCTTGTACTTCTCTACATATCATATTCTCACCCTCACTCCTTCCAAATTTCTTTTCATTTTTGAACATGTCTTTATCTATGGCAGTGGTTCTGGCACTTTTGAATGTTCTTTAATACAGTTTTGTTATTTTTTAAAGGTCTCAGGGTCTTAGGTACTGCTTTGTGAAACAAATTTTTGTATACTTTTTGCTTTGTTGATAATGTAAAAGTTGTTGTTAATATAAAATGTTTTTCTATTGTTTCTTATCTTCCTGTTGGTTCACACAAAATCAGTACTTGCTAACTCCTTTCCCTCCTTGTGGTTCCTCTTGGCTTCTTTCTCTTCAATTGGTAATGGAGAATTGAAGTAGATGGTCAAAGTGAGCAGCAGCCTGATTTTCAGGTTAAAAAGCAAATCATCCTAATACAATTGAAAAAGGAAGACTTTGGCAGTCTGTGGCTAAAAATAATTAGATTAAAAGATGGTAATAGCTATCTCCATCTGTAGATGGCTTCTTATTTCTCAACACATGCAGTTTCTATATATGGGAGGCAGTTACGTTTAAAAACAAAGGATTTGGAATAAGATGACTTGGGTTGAGAATGCAGCTAGTAATATGATGAGTGAGCAACCTGGTGACTTAGCGTTTCCGTGTCTAGTCTACCTCAATGAAATGTAGTTCCTGCTGCAAGGGTTGCTTTGAGGATAAACTAGGATAATTCATATAAAGTAATAAGCTCTCTTTACAAAATTTTAGCTACTGTCATTATCAAAGATAACCTACTTTATTGCAAGAAATTTTCTTACTTGAGGTAGAAATAAAGTATGCCAATTCCTGGCTTCCTCATTGGCTCAGTTTTATATCTCTGCCACCCCCAACCAGGGAAAGAAATAGATCAAAACCTCATATGCACCATGCTCTGGTTAGGATATCCTTTGGCCTTTGCTTGTTCACTTTGAGCTTACAAACCTGTCTCCTTCCATCTGCAGCCTTTCTCTCTATTTGCCAAGTGCTCATGAGTGGGTGCCTCCCTCAGTTTCTGATTTCTGCTGCTTACACTGCAGCCCTTCCTTGAATTTAAGGCCACACTTCCCTGATACCCAACAACCTGCAGAGCCTGTGCCTGCTCTTTCTCCACAGAAGCTGGACCTGTGCCACTGATTATTAGTTTCTATCTCTCTTCATCAGGTGATCACTGCTTCTCTAACACTGAGTTTCAGTGCTTCCTAGATTCCCTTGCTGCTCTACCTTAAGAGCTAAATCAGAAGCTCTTGGGCACTAATGTGATCTGGAACAAGCTTCAGTTTTTCCTGACCATTTGGACAGTGCTAACCTACCCTTGCAGCCTGCCCTACACTTTTGTCTATTCTATTTGTTCTTGCTTCTGATAACCCCCCTTTTCCCCTTCAAACTTAATAGTATTTCCTAGGGTAACTCAGAGCCAAGCTAGCGTGAGTTGTGGTATAGAAAGCACAGAGATACTTCATAATGTAGGAAATTGAGGGTTGGATATGATATGGCTTAATGATATTAACTGTCCTACTTATTTGTTGCACAGATTTGCTCTCTATACACACAGCATATTATAAACTATAAATTGTAACACTATAATGATAATGAACATAAGTGCCTCTTTTGTTTCTGGCTCTCCCTCCTCTGCTTTTGTGGTCATGTCTTTGTTTTTGGGACATGGCCACCCCATTGTATTTCTTCTCTCTCACTTTCTTACTCCTTTTTTCTCTTTCTTATCTTCTATTCCCTTAACCCACCATGTCCCTTAAATTTTTTTTTCATCCAGTAGACTTCTGTTTCTCTGTATTCATACAATGGAAATAACTGCAATACTAAAAAGAGTGAAACTGATCTCTATATGTTGTTATGGAAAGATCCTCAAAATAGATTATTGGGTAAAATCAAGGTACAGAAAACTATATATAGAGTTACTCAATTTATGTAAATAAAAAAGAAACACAAGTCTCACATATTACACTTGTTGTGGAGAAGGCTAAAGTAAACAAACTCTCACCTTTTTAGAGTCTTTTAAAAGAGTCCAGATATTTTGACTTAGCAATTCACTTTTATTAATAGAAATGTTACACTGAAGAAATAAATTTTGTAAAATAGTTGCAACATACTTATTCAACATTTTTAATAGTAAAAACTTGGAAATATGCCCAATCTAACTTCCCTAAAAAGTTAGGTAAAAAAATCATAGAACATCCACAAAAAGATATAGAATATATTTATTAAAGTTATATTTTTGAAATATATTTAATGACATGGGAAATATAACAAATTTTTAAACAAAAAAAAATACAAAATAAATTTTATAGTAAGATCTTAATTTTTCTTATGTGCAAAATTCATCTGCATAGACAAATAATGAAAAAATATATGAAAGTGTTTAGAGTGGACATCACTGGGTAATGAGATGAAGGCAATTTCTATTGTCTTTTCTGTCCTTCCTCCATTTTCCCAGTGTTAAAATATAAAAATACATACTTCCATAATAATAAATTGGAAATGTTATTAGAATGAAAAAAACATTTGCAAAAATTTGTGTGTTCAGTTGAGTTCTGTTCTTTAGAACAGAAAATCTTACCTTTTCTATTTTTTACTTCATTGCTGGTTTCTGTATCCTAAAGTAAATAGGACACTTTCTTAAATTAACTCCATGTATCTATCTAATTTACCTATCATCTATCTTTTTATCTATCATTTATCTTTATTCTCCTCAGCTAAGCTTTCCAAACAAGTTTGTTCTGTGTTTTCTGTTGTTTAGTCAATAGCTCTACAGTAGTGACAGACTGCTTCCAGGCGTGTTGAGTATGCTTGGTTTGTTCATCACAGAGACAGCACCTACATAGCCTTTCCAATAATAAGAGTACTACTATAAGTGTAATAATAAGTGTAATGTAGCATTACTACATATAATATTACTATATATAGAATTCATATAATTACTATAGTAACATAGTATTACTATAATTCTTTACCTCTACAAGTTTAAACTTCTTCATACTGTGTTTTGTTTAAATGTAGGACCACACTTAAATGCTCTTGAGTAATGATGCATTAAAAGGCTTATTTAGCCTATAAATTCATAGCAATTTATAAAAGACAAGCATGCAATTACCTGCACTAAGAAATTCTCTTCCCAATAAGCCATTCATATTTCTTCAAATTAAACATGGAGGTTAAATTCAGTCAGATAAATCCTTATAGTCATCCAGATTGGTGTTAGTAAAGACCGTTTGGAAAAGAAGACCGTTTCCTCAAAGAAGCAATCTTATCTTCCTCAATGGAGTAAGATTAGTAATCAAAATATTGGCATCAATAGCAATAATTTTATGAGAATCTGTGCTCATAAATCATTTTTTATCCCTAAATATTCCTCCATTCCATTACTTGCTATATAATACATTTAGATGCCTTCTATTTATTGTTCTTTCACCTTATCAGTAATAACATTTTTAGCTGAGCTAAGTACAGTATTTTCTAAGGTATGACTGCCAAAGAATTAGATGCCTTCTTAATGTTTCTGTGGTGTTTTCTTCATATATCCATTAGTGCAACAATATTTTAATTTGCTAAGTATATTTCACACTGGACTGTAAATGCTCAAATTAGAAGTAACTTTATTCGTTTTTATGTCCCTACACTGAGGATAGTGCTTGGTACAAAGTAAGCAATCAATAAGTAATTTTTATGATTGGAGAAAAGGGCAGATGATAAGAGTAGCTGCTAGGAGAAAACAAACAAGCAAGCAGTGATTATATTTGAAATTCTAATAGTGTAATGAAAGAATTTCAAATATTTTTAAGTTTACATTATTTTACTGACTGATCCTGCGAAGCATTTTGTATTG
Organism: Manis javanica; assembly: GCF_040802235.1. Lineage (NCBI taxonomy): Eukaryota > Metazoa > Chordata > Mammalia > Pholidota > Manidae > Manis > Manis javanica. The sequence goes on along the minus strand of NC_133157.1, from coordinate 176,451,122 downwards.
ATGTATGGTTCTGATCCTCTGGTTCATTAGAAATGGAAGAAAATAAAATGGTAGAAATATTTGTTTAGAGCTTATATGTTTTATTCTTATCAATGTTTCCTAAATGGAAATTCATATTATCTTCAAGAGATTTTCAATTTTAAGAAATAAAAAGTAATTTGCAGATAAGTGCAGATCTTTCTTGTATCAGACTATCTAAAAGTTACCTGTTTATCTCCAATTATTACTCTAAATTGGAATTAATGGTATTTCTATCAAGGGATTATTTCTTGTGCAATAAAGAATCTCACTTTTATATATTTTACTTTCATCTAGATTATTTTTTACTTTACGTTAACGAAAACATATTAAGAAAAAAAATAAGAATTGAGATTTTTTTTTTGTCTGAGAAAATTTCTGCACTGAGTGGTCCATGACTAAACACAATTTAAGTCAAGAAAAGAGCATGGAGAGGATTTCCTTTTGTGTTACTGTTGGGGGGAATCTTTCCCTGAGGCAGAACAACTATCCACCAAAACGTCTAACCACAGTAAATCCCAGAAGCTGTGAATGTTACTTTACATAACAAATGGGACTTTGCACATGTGATTAAATCTATGATATTGAAATGGAGAGATTTTCCTGGATAATCCATGTGAATAATCACTAGGGTTCTCTTCAGTGAAAGAGGAAGGTAGGAGGGTCTGTCAGAGATTTGAAGATGCTGCACTGCTGGTTTTGAAGATGGAGGAAGCGGAAATAAGAGAAGGAATGCTGGTGGTCTCTTGTTCTTGGAAAATGGGAAAAAAAAAAAGAATTCTCCCCTGAGGCCTCCACAAAGGAACACAGTGTTGCTGACAGCTTGATCTTAGCCTAGTTAGAAACATTTTGGACTTCTGATCTCCAGAACTACAAGGTAATAAATGTGACATTTTTACTTTAAAAATAATTTGTTATTCACCGTACATAAAAATAGAGCTTTGCATACTCAAAACAAATGACCAAAATCTTACACTACCCTATTTGCATTGTTTTAAGCCACTAAACTTGCAGTAATTTGTTACAGCAGCAAAGGAAACCAACTTCCTTATAGTATTCTACATACGTGGCATTATCGGTAAGGGCAAAAGCCCTCCTGTCATGCAAGCCAGTGTTAAAGACAGCTGCCTGCGATCAGTTCAGCTAGTCTGACTAGCTAGTGTTGATCAGTGTAGCTAGTGTGATCAGTGAGACCAGTGAGAATATGTGACATGTGAGGCTTGTGACAAACTAACCAGGCAGACAAGACAGGAATGAAGGACCTGATGCATTTCCTTAAGAGTCCAGTGACCAGAAGGGAGACCAGTCTTTAGTATGAATGATAGTACAACATGAGAAGGGCAATACAGGAGAAAATATTCTGCTTACTCGTGTATCATGTATTCTGGGCTTACCATGAAATGAGAAAGAATGAGGATAGGACTTCTATCAGCAAAAGAAGACAGTTTAATATTTCATGGGCTATATAAATTACAGAGAACATAAAGATCATGTACAGAGAAGGCATATAGTAGAAAATTAGACAGCAATTAAAAATATTTTCAACACAGACCAAATCATAAAACAATTAGGTAGGGAAAATATTTGCCTTGTTTATTACAGGTGTCTAAATTTCAAAAGTTGACTGAGACTCCAGTGGATGGGTGCTTTATTCAGGCTGTTGCAACAGAGACAATATCCAAAGCAAGTGCTTCCTGGAAAATGGGAAGTGAGGGGTTTATATGTCAAAGAACCAAAAGTGGCAGAGTGCCAATTACAAGTTTGGTGACCAATCAGGCAGCTGTTGCAGTCTTCCAAAAAAGGTTTGTGTGTGTGTGTGTGTGTGTGTGTGTGTGTGTGTGTGTGTGTGTGTGTGTGTGTGACAGAGAGAGAGAAGGAGAGATATTTGGCCTGTTTGAGTCCATTGTGTCCTGTCCTTGGAATTGCTAACTCAAAGCAGGAATGTAGAGGAATGGATTAGTCTCTCAGTACCAGGGAGCACAGGGGTCAGTTACATTCAGAGAAGAAAATTTTATATTTCTCCATACAGGTCAATGTATTTACTATATGAAGATAAAGAAATTCTTAATAACTCTATTTCTTTATTAGTTAGGGAAACTACCTCCTGCTGTAATAAATAAACTCTAAAGTCTCAGTGGCTTACTGTGATAAAGTACACTTCCTGCTCACAAAACACTTCAAAAGCAGTGTTCTTGGTAGGCAGCTCTCCTGTAATTAGTGATCTAGTGTCTCAAGATCCCTAATTATTTTGTCATTTTAAACATGTGACTCCCAGGGTCTCCTTGGAGGTTATCTCCTGCCATTTATCTTGGAGGAGAAAGAGCATGGAAGATTATGTGAGTGGGCCAAGTCTATTTTTATGGGCCAGGTAGGAAAGTAGTCTAAATTAACTTCTGTCAGCCTTCCATTGGCCAGAATCTGGACAAATAAATGACTTACCTAAGTGCAAGGATGTCTGGGAAATGTAGTTTATCTGGGTTCCTATGAGGAAAAGAATGGCTTTCATCAATCAATAAATAAAATTTTAAATTAAATTTATAAATAAAAATTTTAAGTGATAACAAAAAGATGAACCCACAGTGGACAAAATAGCCAATGCCAATAACTAATAGAAATAATAATCTCAGAATCACTAAGGATAAAGTTAAACAAGTTATTAATAAACCCCACATTTCCTACTAAACTGTCAATATTAATAATAATAATATTCTATGTTATTTTTCCAAAGTTGCTGAGAAACGGACAGTCTCACATACCACAAGGGAGGGTAATAAATGGTTCTCAAGTTCTAGAGGGCCATTGACCATATATACACAAAGTCTTTAAATGTGAATAGTCTTTGATCCAGGATTCCAATTTAAAAAATTATCAGGAATAAATAACCAGAAAAGTGTTCAAAGATTGAAGTTATCCTTGAGTTTATCTTTTATACACTACATGAAATCCATCAGGAAATGACAGTAGATTTACCTTTATAATGTGTCCAGAATCTGATCCTTTTTTTCCACCTCTATTCTTTCTGTCTTTCTTACCTATAATAGTCCATTTTTACAACAGCCATTGTGATCCTTTAAAAACCTATGTCATATCAAGTCACTCCTTCTCAAAAGCCTCCAAGAGCTCCAAAGTTTCCTCATTTCAGGTGAAACGCCAAACTGGTCCCGTATGACCAGCCCCACCTGGGTCCCTGCCAAACTTTTCTGATCTATTCCTCTGCTGCCTCACCACACCTGACCCTGGCTGGCTTTGCTCAGGCCACACAGGCTTCCTTGCTGTTCCTGCACATGCCAAGAATGTTTCCTCCTCAGGGCTCTTTACTGTCCACATTTCTGCTCAAATTTTAATGAAGCCTACCTGGTTCCTCCATGGAAAAAAATCAATGCACTCCCACTGCCTACTTTTCTTATTTCCCCTTACCTTACTTTATTTCTTTCCATAACATTTATCACTGTCTAATATATTATATATCCTTGGTAAACTGAAAGTTATCTATCATTGTCAGTTATAATGAGATTAGAGATTTTGAAACCCCTACAACAGTGCCTGGCATATAGAAAGCACTAAATAAATATATGTTGAATGAATAAATAGTAAAATACTGCAAAAATTCTGAAACACTAAAAAAGAAAGGACTGGTTAAATAAACTGGGATGATGCACTTAAGTGTCAGACAGATAAAATAGAACCAAAAACCTAGAAGTGCAGAAAATAAAACTAGAATGTGATTCTGTATCTCACAGAAGGAAATGCTGGGAATACCAATTTCTAAATGGGTAACAGTTACTTTTCTTACCCAACTGGTTTCTTACTCAAAAGGAAAAGGAAGTTTCTCATTATAAAATGTGTTTTTTCATGTATCAACTGCTTCTATGTTCTCAGAGAGGTTTCTCTGTGAAATGTGTATATGTGAGTCTCCAAGGGCTAAAAGATCTTCTAAAAAGCAACCTTACTCTTCACAGATTGTATTAGTCAGCTCAAGCTGAAATAACAAAATGCCACAGATTTTGTGGTTTAAACAACAGACATGCATTTCTTCCCAGTTCTGAAGGCTGGAAGTCTAAGATCAAGGTGTGAAAAGGCTCAGCCCTCTAGTGAGGACTATGCTCTGCCTTGCAGATGGCCACCTTCTTACTGTGTTCACATGGCCCTTCCTCAGTGCAGATTTGTGGAGAGAGAGGGAAGATCAAAGGGAGAGAAAGGAGGAGAGATGGACAAATTCTCCGGTATTTCTTTTTACACGAATTCTTTTTACATTAATCCTGCTGAATTAGGGCTCCACCATTATGGCCTCATTTAACCTTAATAATCTCAAAAATGCCCTATCTCATCTTTGTAGCCCCAGCATTTCATACCAAATTATTTATTTATTAGTCAAAAATCTCCGAATCAAGGAAACCTTGAATTTGGGCACAACAGTCATATGTATTCCCATATCTGTCTTTCCCATTTTCTCTTCTGCTTATTAATCAGAATCAGCAAGATAGAAATAAGAAATGGTTGTAGTTTTCTAATACTATACTTAACAGGGCCATTTTAAATCCCCCCTGTTCTTCTTTAATAGACATGTTATCACATCATCTTAGGTGAATTCTATAACTTCCTGTGATTTCAGTGATTAAAAATTCATTCAGTCTAAGACTCCAATTTCATATCCAGATCAAGGATTTCCTCTTTTCTGTCATTTTCTAGCAATGTGGCTTGAAGTACCTGAGATGAGAAGGGGACATGATCTTGCCTTTATGTTTTCTGTTTTCTACCTTAGGAGAAAGAATGTAGTTTACCTCTGGACTTTAGGTCCTTCCTCCCATTTCTAGTTTCTAGCTTCTTCAGGGAGTGGACACAGGGAAGAGTCGGAGGGGCTCAATGGTCATTACTATAGTCTCCTTTGTGTTGTTTAACACTAATTTTTAGGCCAATACTGACTGGCCAGCAGCAATGCCCTTCCATGGCAGGTACTCAAATAGTGGGTATCTAGAGAGCACAAATGTGAGGTGTTTAGGCACCTTCCCAATTCACAGTGTCCTGCCGAACTTCTTCCAACCCCAGCTCTTACACTCAGTGGTATACTCCATGGGCTCTTGTTGCTCGTGTTTTTGTGCCTAGAAGTTAGCTTTTTGTGTTGGTGTCAGCGTGCTAGCATAAGCCCAGCTACTTCTTGTGGAGCTCAGTTGGCCTCCCAGAAACTTAGGAGCTCATCAAAGCTGAAGCGATAGTTGAGCTATACCACAGGCCTTTCTGTTTTCCCTGCCATCACTTACTGCTTCTTTTTTCCTATTCACATAGAACTTTTGGTAAAATCAACTAGCCTGTGTCCTAATTTGAAGTATAACTAGAAAATAAGGTGCTTCTTTTTCTTTTTGCACAGATAAACCCAAGACTTTGCAACTGATTCCCTTAGAGCCCTTCTCACTTGGCTTTTTGGGAAAGGGCAGGGGAAATCCACAGCAGAACTTCCTTAGCCAATAATTCATGACTCCTTAAACTCCCATTTTTCTCCTTCTCCTTCTCCTGCCTATATGGATTGCAGTAATTGTGGTTATTGAGGCGCCAGCTCTCCTGGTTTGGTATGTGGGGATGCTTACTGCTTCTTCGTCCTCAGCTTTGGCCCCTGGCTATCAGATTTGGATCAACAGGGAAACAACTTCAGATCAGGTGTCCTCTTCTAGATCTTTGCATTTCACCCTTTTCTTTGGCAGGGAGGTGCTCATAGACCTTGTTTCTTATTTTACTCTTATTAGCATCCTGTGAGATAGAGGACAGCCATCCCCCATTTTGCTGGTGAGACTGAGACAGTAAAAGAAAATCTAAGACTAATTAGTTGAAAAAACCTCTTCTGTTACTGCAATCAACCCTTCAACCCTCCTCTGTTGTTTCTGCAAAATGTTGCACCTTTTTCAATTCCAGAACATGCCTTTATTCTCTCAGGTTCCTAACTGTCTGCTGGATAAAAAAAAAAATCCTTAGGAGCTTAGATACAGCTATTTACCCAAGGCTTTCTAGGTTGCCCATCCTTGTGGGTTCCCCTCATCTAAGAACCAGCTTCCTGGCTTTCCAGGGTGTGCATATAATGGAGCATTCATAGTTCATCTTTCATATAAAATCTAAATCCTTGTTTCCTTGGGTTTGACAGTGTTCCTCAAAGCCCCTTTAATAGGCATTTCCAAAAGATCTAGGAAACTTCATGCTTAAATACAAACCCCTCAAGCCTGCTGAGATACCCTAGAGTTCTTCAATTATGAATCAGACGGCACAGCAAATGCTCCCCTATAATAACTATAAGGTAAGGGTAAATGAATTAATGAGTTAAAAGTACAAACATACTCCAGCCCATTGTGCTTCTAGCTTAGTTCAGGAATGCCTACATCCCGCACATGTTATCCTAAATACCACATGAGGTAGATATTGTTATCTCTGTTTTTATGGACTAATTAGACAAGGTGTAGAGGTGAAGAGAGCTTAAACTAACTTAATTAAGATCACCATTTGGAGGTACTGAATTCAAACATAATCCTATCTGATTTCCAAGCCAGTGTTCCCCCCAGCTTAGAGGAGAAAGAGAAGACAGGGTGAGAGTGTGGAGGTAGCATCCTGGCATGCACAGAGGAAAGAAGTTATGACTCTTACAAGAACATATTCAATATGAACTTACTTTACATTGCATAGATACTCATAAAATGTACTTTTCACATGGACTTTGGAATTTCAAATTAAACTTCTTCCCCCAAACATGGTGTCCCTTGGAGATTTTCATTTCTCTTTCTCTATGCCTTTCTTACATGCAATATTGTTTGTGGCTGTGATGGATCATTATGTGATGACCTCCAATGACTCACACCTGCATGCATCCATGCCCCTCTGTATGTGACACTGTCACATCCTCCATCAAGAGACTGAATTTATCCCTCTGCCTGCTTGAATGTGGGCTGGTGTTGTGACTTGGTCTGACCAATAAAAATGGTAGAAGAACCTTGTACATGTACTAAAACCTCAGACTTATGAGGCCTTGGCAGCATCTGCCTCTGCCCTCTTGGAGAATGCTTCTGAGACTGCCATGCAATGAAAAAGCCCAGGTTGAAACTACATTTGGAGGGAATGGTTCAGCCAAACCTGCTTTCTCAGCTGAGCTCAGTCTGCAGCTGATTTACCAGCCGAATGCCTTTTCGAAAAATAATACATCATTATTTTAATACTCTAAGTTTTATGGTAGATCTTACAAAGCAATAGATTAATGCAACAAAGTGGTACTGGAAGTACAAAGTAATAGATAGATCCAACAGAAATTGGCAGTGAAAGGACAAGGCAGTAGATAAATGTAACAGAAATTAGTGAGAGCACTGGTAGAGGAAGCTAGAAAAGCAGGGAAGAAATTGCTACTGGAGACCAGAGAACAGAGGTGGATCAATGAACTGTTGTCTGGCGTAACTTGAAAGGTAGAAAATGTACCTAATGAACATGTTGATCTCACGAAAGTAATTTCCATGTAGAATACAGAAAGTAACAATTAGCTTCTTTAAACTGTGTTTAATGGGAGGTGGCATTTTCTACTACTGCCATAAAAAATTACCAAGAACAACATAAATTTATTATTTTATAGTTCTGTCAAAAATCCAGAAAGAGTAGAAATTAAAAGCAGATCAGTGAAATAGTATTTAGTAAGAGTTTATTGTGCACAAAAGAACAGCTTGCAAACTGGGAGTCTTAAATCCAACATTGAGATGAAGCTCAGAGGGATGGTGCCACAGGATGGCTTATAAAGTGAAAATGAGGAAGTTGTTTAATCTTCAAAATGATTGGTTATTACCATGGGGGTTTCTAGATGGCAGGGGATTGGTTTAAAATGATTACCATATACCATTTTAAGAACATAACAAGTGTCTTTTATGATTATCAGAGGCATTGACAAGAAAAACCCTAAGATAAATTTTGCTTGTGTTCATGAAATAAGCTAGATTTATTTTGCTTAAATTATTTTGTCTTATCGTGGGATTTTCAAGCCTGGTCTCCATTTATTTTAACACTTCTGTAGGTCAGAGGTCCAAAACAGCGCTCACAGGGCCAGAACCAAGGTGTCAGCTGGGCTGTGTTCCTGCCTACAGGCTCTAGAGGAAGATCTATTTCCTTGCTTACTGTCGTTCATAGAATCCAGTTCTTTGTGGTCATATGGCTGAAATCCCCACTGCCTGGCTGCTGTCACCTGAGCATCATCTTTAGCTCATACTCTTTGGTCCCCTTCCTCCATCTTCAAAGCTAGCAATGGTAGGTTGAGTCCATCTCACACTTTGAATTTCTCCTCCTTCTTCTGTGGCTATTGCTAGCTATAGCCAGGAAGGTTCTCACCTTTTAAAGGAGATAACCTCCCCATGCACTCTTTAATCACATCTCCTAAATCCCTTTTCCTATAAGGTAAAATATTCACAGGTTTCAGGGATTAGAGTTTGGACATGTTTTGGGGGACATTATTTTGCCTACCTCGGAGATGAACTAAAGAAGGAACTGTCCATTTACAACAGAATTTAGAGGACATACAGAAGACTGAGGACAATCTTTCAGCCAGTAAAAGATTTTCAATGTAGGAAGTAGTCTTAGGATGAAATTCAAATCAAGGGTATGGCTGTAAAACCCTTTGTTAAGACCTATGAAAGATTTAAGGCAGTGACTTGCAGACTTCCATGGATAAACAAAGGTGCTTCTAAGAATATGAAGGGCCTGAAATGTGGCCCAACATAGATAACTATCTCAAAATGAATTATGTCTATGGTTTTTGGAGACAGAGATAAGCCCCAATCAGATTTACAAAAAGGCCATGAAGTCTTTAAGGGAGTTGTATCAACTTTGATTAAAAGGAAACAGAGACAGTTCAAACATAAAAAAGGCCTCTGGGCCACCAGCTGTCTTTGGGCAGGAGGCAGACTGAGAAAGCTACTTAGCTGCAGACAGGAGCCATATCCTGTGGAAAAGAAAGGACTCAGTGGCAGGGCAAAGAGCTAAGGAGAGCAATAGAGGAGGAAACCCAGTAACACCAGGAGCAGAACTATGGATGGATAATAAAAATGTAAACATTGTTTGAATAGAGTGCAATAGGTAATGGGATAGGACATTATGATGATAGGATTTTGTTGATTCTTCTTAACAGTTTAACTCAGAAGCATTCAGGATGCATTTGTAAAAACACCACTGTTCATTTTGTAAACTGTTTACTTTTGCAGGGAGTGCTACACCTTGACCTCTCCCTTTCCAGGTTCCTGGAGACATATAAATACGCTTGGATTACATCATATGGGAATCCTTATATTGTATTATATCTTGATATTACTGGCCCAAAAAAGATGCTGTATAATAGAAAACATTATTCTTTGATTTTTCCCTTGGGATTCCCAGCTGTTGCCTAAATGGATTTTTTGGAAGAAAGAGTATCTTCAGAGAGCAAAATGAAGACCCTTCTTAATGTAATATGAGAGGTAGTTTCAAATGTCTTAAGTCTGTTTTCCTCATGCCCCTTTAAATCTCAGCTGGGACTACCAGCCTCGTTTTTGTTTGTTTTTAACTATGCCATCTCACGCAATTTTGAGGACCAAGCCCATGCTCTATTCTCTTTTTGGACCCAGTAAGCATGCAAAAAACGTTTGTGAGATGAGTCAAAGAACTATTGCAGAAAAATTATAGTTTGAGACCATGACTATTTTCCCATTGCCTTTTTATATGGGCATGTCCAAAACTTTGAGTTTTAGCCACTTTAGCAAACCACCACCAAAAAATAAAATAAACACAGAAAGCAAGATGAGAACTATGCCTAGATATTTTCTTAACTCCCTTTTACATTTCAAAGATTACTTTAAAACATTAGCTCAAGAAAATAGCTTTATAATTGTCTTACATTATTAATACATTACTTGTATGTGTCAGGGACAATATAGTATAAAAACAAAACTAAAATGGCAACGTATTTCGTAAAATGAAACTTGCAAAAGTCAACACACTATGCATCATTTCAATAAGGAACTGTTACTAGAGTGCCAAACAGGTATTAAAAAATCAGCAAAGGAAAGCAGGGAATAGCACCACTCGTGCAAAAATCTACTTCCTCTTAAACAACAGAAGTTGAAAAGTGATTTCCTAACAAAAGAAGCAGCCCTTAAGAAGGAATTGATCTAGTAATAAGCTTTCTTCATGCAATTGCTGCAAAGTTTGATAACAAAGAATCCCTCCTCCTCCCTCCAGGATCTACTAAACTTGAGTTCTGTGTTTGCTGGAGTTTTCCTTAATCAAGTCACAGGCTTTTTCTCTAACCCCCTGCTCTTTATCCTTCTCCTTTGCTAAGGAAATGTAAAGTACAAAGAGAAAAAGAGTTGTAACCCCTTCCTCCGGCTCATCACCTCCCGCATCTTGGTCACTTTGCATATTCCCTTCCCTTCCCAGTCGTTCCCAGTCAGCCCTACTATGCTCCCGGACTCTGCCCAGGCCCCGCCTCCCCCTCTCCCGGGCCCTTTCTCTCCCCTCCGCTCTCCCAGACACGCTTCCCGACGCGCTTTCCTGCCCCCGCCTCTGGGTCCCGCACCTTCCCCTCCCCCCGCCTCCTGCCTTGTGACACAGCCCGGGCCCTCCCAGGCGGCAGCCGCGGCTTCAGCACTAGCCACCAGCTCCACGGAGCGCGGCCCGCGGCTCAGCCCTCGCCAGCCCCGCCGCTGCTGCAGTCATGGCTGCTGATGGGGTGGACGAACGCTCGCCTCTGCTGTCAGCATCCCCCTCGGGAAGCGTCACCCCCACGGCCCCACCGTACTTACAAGAAAGCAGCCCTAGAGGTAAGGCCAGCAGAGACCTTTCTACTTTGTAAGGAAAAGCCTAGAATGCTATAGACCAGGTAGCTCTAGCTCCTGGGCGGAGGCGAGCCTCTCTCCTGGGCAGCGAGAGGGATGCCTGCCGTGCCCTCCGTAGACGAGCTGGCCTGCGGGAGAGCTCGCCGCAGGGCTTCTGGTGGGTGGATTGGGTGGGGGTGTTTCACCCCTTCTGCCCACTGGTGTGAGGTGTGTGTGTGTGTGTGTGTGTGTGTGTACTTCATCCCCTCTTACCCAGGGGTGCAGGATGTGACCTGAATTTCCCTGACTGGGCTTTGCTGTTTTAGACCCCAAGTGCGGCTGTGAAGTGGTGCAAATCTTTCAGTCATTCACAAATTCTCTCTGGTTGCTGAGAAACCAGGAATACTGCTCACCTTGGCATCTGCCCTTGAAAGGGCTTAACATGAAAGACAGGCATCTCTTACCGTTCACCCAGCACTGTTCTGTTAAATCAGGAAATTGCCTTACCAAAAAGAATAGAGTTAATCAATATTCCTAATGTGTCTGAAATTCCTGCCCTTTCTTATTAATCCTACTTGTAAGGAGTATGTGTTAGCTTTAGTGGTGAATGAGAAGGAAAAGAAAGGAAGATGGAATATTTTTGATGCATATCTGGGTGAAATTAAAATTAACTTCTAAAAGTAACCCAAGTTAATAGTGCATGTGTTTCTATTTATTTCTCTTCTTGATATGGAATCAAAAAAGATTTTATGGCAATGGGGTCTGAAGAAAGAAGTGAGGGGATCTATTTACCAAACTCTTCAATTCGTTCAAAGCTCTATCTTTGTTCTAAGCCTTTTAGTTGATTCCATAACTGAGATAAAGTGGAGTCAGGAGTTATAGCAAATGGAAGGCACAACTTTAAAAACCACTTAGAATAATGAAACTATTGGTCAAATACGGCACTTGCAAATGTAGCTTAAGTGCATCTCTCTCTTTTTTTTTTTTGGCTGCGTGTGAAAAATGTTTAAAAACCCAACAAGGCAAACATTAACGTCTTTCAAAATATGGGTGGATCATGTTTCTTGTAACACAACTTCTTCTAAGTTCTGGAATTTAAGTGTGGAATTGGAGCAGCAGTAGAGCAGGTTAAACTTGTCTAGTATGTAAAATTTCCATTTAACACATTGTAACTTGAAAAGCAACAATCCAGATCTAAATGCACACTTAGAAGCAGGACAAAGAAAAAAAGACGTTTAGTTGTGAATAATTCAGTGTGATTGATGAATTGTTAAATAAGGTGCAAAATGGAACAGAGACTAAACCCCCAGAAAACCTGTAAGTCATGTTTATTGGTCAGCATTACACTTGTGTAAGAGGCTACCAGGAGGAGGTATTTCTCTTAATGGCAACGTGATACTAATATTTTACTGTTAACTAACTTGTACAATCTAGACTAGGTTAAAAACTTATTACTGAATATTTCAACTACATCAAGTCAACCTTTTAAGACAAACTATTTGATAATTTATTAAGATACTAAGTTTGGATTTAAGCAACTGTCCCCAACAGATTTTCATGCCCTCTATTTTCCATGTTTATTTTCCTACTTTTAGTAAATAGTGGCTAATTATTCCACTGTGCACACTCATATTCAAAATAAGCATACTCATGGACCTGCTCATAGACTTCCTTGTCATTTGCTGTACATTTGTTTAGTCTGATAAGGCTCCTCAAACTATGCAACAAAGCACGCATTCCAGTTCAGCCACTGAGAAAATGAAATTTCATCCCAGAAAGCTTTTAATAACCAAAGAAATTCAAAGTGTTAAAAAAAAACAAAATTCAACTGAGTAAATTTTAAAGATCATATTGGCTTTATTCAACGATCCATGAACCTGGCAGCATCCTATCCAGCTGTTTACTAGAAAGGAGCTCCAAGGAGCTGTACAAAATGAAAGACTTTTCTAGGTAGAAGGGAGCAGGATGAAGAAGTTACACTAGCACAGTGTGGATTGGTGATGACAAGGTCACTTTACTTTAGGGGATAGCAGGGGCTTATCAGCATTACCTCACGAGTGCTGATCAGGTAGCTCCTGATGTACTGACTTAAGATTCCATTTCTGGGAGAGGCCCAAGTGAAATTAAGGTAAAGCTCCCTTTTGTGATGTGGGGCTTAGCATAAGTGACTCCATTTTGGGCCGATTGTCTTGTTTTTAACAATTGAGTTAGCAAAAAGCCCCTTCTGCTTTATGGTAGAATAATGTTTTTTTCTTAACTAGTAAATAAGACAGGTTAGGTAATTAGAAACACTGATTTCATATGGCATAATACCTAGGAAGCAAGAAGCATAAATCAGTAATAAAGGCATTTTAGAAGCATTTTTGACAGAATATCTTTTCTTAATAACATAACTATTTTTATGTAATTATATATTTGTCATTATATATCATATATAATTTCGTAATAAATAATAAATAAGCATTTTCACAAATATTTTGATTTGAGTAATGCACAAGATCTGATTCTAAAAGACCAGCACTGTTTTCTCATTTAGCAATGCACTGGGGGGGCACAATGTGCCAGAGACTGCTGTAGGTGAACCAGACTGACCAAACCCTTCCCTTCTGGGAGCAACACGTTGTAGTTGTAGGGAGAAAGAATGAGTAAACACATGGCTGAATTCAGATTGTAAGAACATTGTCACTGTACCAGATGTTTTCAGTAGTTGGCAACAGTTAGAATTGAAACTTGGGATTTAGAGGACCAGAAATAGAAAGTACTTTTTGATAATGAACTTTGGTTATAATGTCATTTATAATGGCACAGACTTTTTTTTTTTAAAGAATAGTTAAGGGCCATAAAAGTAGTTAAGTAGCAAATATTCTCTCCATTCCAACCATGGGCTATTTGTGTTACCTTCTAAGAATAGGAATGTTAGTTCCCCACCAAGATGAAATATCCCTTTTCAAGTTGAAAGTTGTTGGAGTGTTTATTTATAGACAGATTATTGATAATGTACCTGGGAGCAGTTAGTATTGTGCATCTGGTTTTAGCACAATGAGAATCATGTGCAGTCTGTGTAACAATCCACCTGGGTTTCTAAGTTTCTTACTATCACTACCAGGTTCGTGCATAGAGTAGGAAATCATCTCTCCTGTGATTGCAGTGCCTTATTTGGCACACTTGTCCATTTTTGTTAAAGCAGAGAAATTAAAATCAGACAGTTTTAGGCTTATTTAAAAGGAGATTGGAAGAAATCTCATAAAACTTACACAATTTGGCTACATTTAATTGATTTCTTTATACATCTGCTAATTTTATAAGTAGGATATGGCAAAAGAATATGACCTTTAAATTTATGAGAACTTACTCTGTGAAGAATGATTTATATTTAGGTTTTCTATTTAGTGAACATGAGACTACCTATTTCACTGTAATTCTAAGGGAAAAAAAGTACATTGTTAGTTTCATTTGCTTAGTTTATTTCTGTCATTCATTCAGCAAATAAATACTTGAGTACTAGTCAAGCTCTGTGGTAAGAGGGAAAAACCAGACATAGTTCCTCTTCCAGTCTAGTGGAATATTGAAACATAAATTGAATAATTACTCAAACAAGTGCAAAGTGCAGTGGGATGAAGACAATACTAGAAATGTATCTGATGCCATACAAGTATATAAAAAAAATTTAACTAGGTAGGGAAATCAGAGAAGGCTTTCCTGAGACTTGATTAAGGTCTGAAAGTTGACCAGGAGTTAATTGGCAAAGGGGGATTGGAAGAACATTCTAGGCAAAGAAAACAGTGCAGAAGCCTTTAAGCAAGATAGAGTATGGCTAAGTACAAGAAACTGAAAGAAGGCCAACATGGCTAAAGTGGAAACAGTAATAGGGAATGTGCTACAAAGTGGGATTGGAGAGGTGGGTGTGGTTGATATTCCCCAAAGAGCCTCTTCCCCCTTCTAAGAACTATGCTTTTTGATACTCAGGTCCTTGGGTAGTTCCTATCCTTGAATCTGGGCTGACCCTGTGATTCAGTTTGGCCTATAGAATAAGCAAGAAAACTGACTGGCTGGATGACTTTGGGGACTAGGTCGCAGCTTTTGCCTTGGTCTCTATAGTGTGCTTTGAGGAAAGTAACTTGTCATACAAAAATTTGAAAACCCTGAACTTTGAGGAACTCCAAACTTGCCATGTGGAGAGGTTAAATGGAGAGAGGGATGTCTGACCAGCCCTGGGACATGTGAGTGAAGAAGGCATATTGGATGCACAGCCCAGTTGACTGGGCTTCAGATGACTCCACTCCATGCCAAATTCTCACTGCACCAGGGTAATAGATTCTAGGTGATGACCATCCAGCTGAGGCTAAACTTCTCATAGAATCATGAAAGCTAATATTCAATCATTGTTTTAAGCTATTAAGTGTTTGGGTGATTTGTTCTGTAGCAACAGATGACCAGAACAGTAAGTATTAATCAGGCCATGCAGGGTACTGTGGGTCATGTTGAGGAATTTTGCCTTCAGCAAAGGGATGATCTGGTTAGATCTTTAGTATTGTTATAATGATTTAAATCACAATTTTAGGTTAGATACTAAATTAGAGGGGGTTTAGAGTGGATGAGGATAGATGACTTGAGTGGTTACTGTAATGACTCAGGCAAATCTGATAAATTGATGATAGCTTGGGCTCTGGTGGTGGTAGAGGTGGAGAGATGAGATAATGCTAAGGAAGTAAATTGAAGAGGGTTTGATGATGAATTGGATGTGGGAGGACAAGAGAGGTGTGGCAAGGGTATCTCCTAGAATTCTGGCTTCCACAACTTCGTAGTGTGATTACCTTCCCTGAGACGGAGAACACTGGAAGAGGGCCAAGTTTTGGGAACACAGACCATGAACTTATTTGCATATTGGCGATGGCAGAATACATGGGTGCTGATTCAGAGCTTCCCAAGGCCCACCAGTGTACCATGGGATGTGCTAACATAGAGTACACATGTGTTAAGATACTATCCTCAGTCCTTGGAGCACCAGGTGCTGCCAACCCAGTGGCCTCCAACACTGAGTAGCTATGCAATTGTTGTCAATTTCCCTTTGTACCAAAATGTGCAAAAGTTTGGGAAGCTTTACATGAGACTACTTAGAAAAAATAAAGTAAGAAAAGGAGAGAGAGCCTAGGACAAAACTCTGAAACACTCCCATATTCAGTCATGTGTTAGGAGAAAATGAGCCTAGAAAAACACTGATAAGTAGGTTCCAGTGAGGTAGGAGGAAAACTAGGGGACAGTAATATCACAGGATCAGAGGAAGAGAAAACTTTAAGAAGGGAGTGGTCAACCATGACAAAAGCTGCAAGAAAGAGCAACTAGATTAAGGACAGAAAAAGTCTTTGGGCTTAGTGCCGTGGAGTCATTAGTGACTTAGTGAGATTGTTATACATGTTTATGTTCAAATCCTTTTTAAAGCATTGAAGAATTATTCATTTCCATTTAATGTAATAGTCTAATATGCATTTATTTTAATTGTGAAATTTCCTCGAAGCAACTTAACTTGAATGAAGAGGCTAATATTTCTTTATTCTAAATCACAGTTAAATTTCCTATGAAATATAATTGTGCTTTAGAAGGCATTGTCATTTCCTTTTTACCTTTGTTTCACCTTTTAAAAAATGTGTAAATTTGAATTGCGTAAGGAAATGTTTTCAGTGACTAGAAAATAAATTGACTCCTGGTTTGAGAGATAAGTTGACATATAACTCTTGTATTTCTTATTCATAAATAAGATTTATGATTCCTCTGTCTAGAGAAATCTAAAGTTAGAAACGGTGCCTTAGTTTAAAGTGGGGCAAAATCTTATTTCATTTAGAACTATGTTTTACACTAGACTAGAGTTTTACTGAGTGTCTTACTGAGTTCAGGCTGCTGTAACAGAATACAATACACTGGGTGGCTTAGACAGCAAACATTTGTTTCTCACAGTTCTGGAGGCTAGGAGATCCTAGGTCAAGATGCCAGCAGATCAGTATCTGGTTAAAGCTCTTTTCTGGGTTGCAAACTGCCAACTTCTTGCATCCTGACATGGCAGAGAGAGGGCACAGAGCTCTCAGGTCCCTTTCTTAAGAGCACCAGTCTCACTCATAAGGGCTCTATCCTCGTGACCTATTACCTACCCAAAGCCCCACCTGCTAATACCATCACACAGGATTACAAGTTCAACATATGAGGGTGGAACATAAACATTCAATCCATTGCACTGTGTTAGAGTCCTTGAATTAAAAGTCCTTGGGAAGTCTTTTAAATTTCTGAACCTCCTTGCATCCTTACCAAATTTAAGGATTGGCTGGAAGAGATGATGCAGACCCAGAGACCCATACCACATGCAAAACCCACTGTAAGATTAGATTAAATTCTCATTTTATCTTCCAAGTGTTCTGAAACCCATTGGAAGTCAGGTTGTCACAAAGAGCAGAAATAGATGCAGCATATTTGAGAGCAGCTCCCTGAAGCTCTCTGAAGACCCCACGAGGGGTATGCACCAGCTGTGCACCCTGAGCAAGTAGGGTCTTGCTGAAGTTTGATTTTGTGCTATCCTAAAGCTAATGCTCCATTTAAAGTTTTTTTTTTCAAGTTGGTTCTTGAATCAAAATGTGCTTCACTGAGGCCATATTCTTATGAAAGCAAAATAAAGGCCAAACATTGGTGAAGTATATCTGCTTCCAGTTTTCCAGTATTGTGGCAAGCCCATTTCCTATTATAATTATTTTCCATTATTCGTCAGGCATTGGGCTCCATGCTTCTTTTATTCTATTTTATAATGCCCACATTTCTTCATGGCTTTGCCCAGCATCTTTAAAATGGTAATAAAGAGATGTTTCATTCAATCAGTGATCCTTTCAAATATTTGAGTGCCTATTATACTGTTTCAGACGCCTGGGAGCTTACATCCCAAAGAGAGGTACATACAATGAGCATTATAATTTCAGAGAGTGAGGAAAATAAAGCAGGGCATGAGGATAGAGAGTAACTGGCTGCGTGGGGTATGTTTCAAATAGCTTCATCTCAAAGATGACAATTGCTTAGAGGCCTGAAAAATGAGTCAGAATCGGCTGTTGGAAGACTTTGGAGAGGAATGAGCTGGGCAAGTGGAACAGCAGGTATAGAACATGATGTTTACCTTGAGGACAGCAGACTCCATCCTGGTGACTCAGGGGAAATGTGGTAGAGGCTAGAGGACTAGCCGCGGAGACCAGGGGAACTGTGTAGGTCACCATCAGGAGATGGGCTTGTATATCCAGGATAATGCAAAGTTGTGGACGGTTCAGAGGAAATGAGAGCATGAAATGTTTTACTTTTCATCCTGGTTGATGTGTGGGGAATGGGTTATTGGGGGGAAATGAGAAGAGGCTAAGAAGACATGAGACTGATCAGGAGGCTGTTAGAGTGGAATAAGCAAGAGGTGGTGGTCTGAACCAGCACAGAGGTGATAGCAGCAGTGAGATGTGGTTGGATTCAGAACATGGTTTAAGCAAAGAGCAGCAGGAGGACTTAATGATGGATTGAATCAGTGCAAAGAAAGGCAACACAAATCTCCAAAGATGACCTAAGCAACTAGGTAAAAAAAAATGTGCTTTTTTCTAAGATGGACAAACAGAAGGAATGAGGTGTATGTAGGGGAGGGGGAGAAGGGCAGAGGAAATCAATGTTCTGTTTCAAACAGTTGAGTTTGAAGTACCTTTAGTCATCACTCAATTAGAAATGTTGAGTAGGCAGTTGAATGTACAAGTCTGGAGTCTGAGGAGGCATCAGTGCTAGAGTAAATTTCATTCAACAACTACTCATTATAAGTAGGATAACACTTTGCTGTTGGGGGAGATGATGCTATCAACCTCCCATTTATTTCCAAAGACTCTGCAAACTCTTTTCAGGAATGTCAAACTTTTTGGGTAGAGCATTCTGTTAAAATCTTGAAAGATTTGCCAGATGGATACAGATGTTAGCCAGATAGTTATAGAAGTTAGAGGGGAGAGTTAGTGGGATGGATGTTCATTACTATCTTTGTGGGCAGTAAGCAACTATCTGGGAAATAATCCAAATGGAAACCCTAATCCTTCTATTTGGGGAAAAGCATACAACCCTGGATATACTTTTATGCTCAGCTGCTTTGTGTTTCATTTTTGTAAGGATGAAGAGATATTGCATAACTTGGGAATGACATCCCTTTAATAGCTCCTAAAGTTAGAAGTTTTCTGTCCTTTTCAGAAGACTTCTAGGTGCATCAGAGTTTGTGTTGCTTTGGCATTTTTCTAGATTTTTTTCCTTTCTCTAGTTGCTATTGTGAAGTGAATTTATTTCTCTCTAAGAATTTAACAAATATATGTGAAAAAGAAATGGAAAGCATGGTGCCTTCTCAAAGCCTTCAGGTAAGTTTCTCAAGCACTGTATAACTAGACCCCTTTATAATCTCAGCGATGATCTGCCATAGATATGGTTTGGCCTGGGGGACCTGCCACTTGAGTACTTTCTGCCTGTTGCTAGCTGTTGACCTTAGAATAGTTATTTAAATCTCCAGGCTTCAGTTTCCCATCTGAGAAAGAGTGGTATAGTATGTTCTCTTTTGCCTTTATAGTCTATTACACAGTTATTCTTGGTAAGGAATCTGGATACACCTAGGAGAATATACCCAGAACTTTCAAATACAGGTGATCATATGTATTCTTACCTCACTCTTTTGCTTCCAATGGCCCTCTTTCACTCACATTCCTGTTTCTTCCAGTACCCTTTTGAAAATGGAAAGATAATATATTAGACATAAAGGAGTGTTACATGGCTACTTTAAGCACCAGAAACCCAATTAGCATACAATATTTTTTTCTTCTATAGACTGTAATTGTATGTGCCACATGACTGGTTAGGGCATTCTGTTCAAAGCGTTTATTTTTAAAAACAATGGCAAAATATTTCTTCCTCCAATATTTTGTCAACCTGAGACATGTAAGTTTGGTAGATTCATAAAACAATGTACAAGAAGGCCCCTAATTGTTCAACATTTGAATATGTGATTTCTCCAGAATGAGAATCTGGGGGACGGTGTTACAAGATGTAATTTTATAGTTTCAGAGATTAAGTAAAGAGCTACACCATTCAGGGGAAGAGCACTATATAGAGATGATAGTAGATTTAAGGTAAGAAGACTTGCATGGACACCTGAGTTGTTATTAATCTTAGTCCAAAGGATGTTTCCCAAATAAGCATTGATTTCTACAGAGATGTATGGATTCCACCAATTAATACAAAGTTTTCTAAAAAAAACCATTTTCCAAATTCATGGAATTCAGGGACCCTGTTCTGGTTCTCTATATAGAATACTTTGCTATTGTCAACAAAAGTAGTATTTGTATTTGCTACCAGCCCCTATTAAGAATAAAGGTTATTATTGAAACTAGCAGACATGCTTGAATAAAGATGGTCTTTTATGACCTAGTCTCAAAAGTGAAATATGGTGTCACTTCTTCCATGCTCTATTGGTCAAAGCAGTTATAAACCACCTTGACTTAAGGTGAAGGAATATAGACTTCACCTTTCAGTGGAAGGAATGTCAAAGGATTTGCAGCTATGTTGTAAAACACCACAATAAGCCATAAAATATTCACATACTGGAACATTATGCAGCTGGAAAAGAAATGAGGAAACTCTATATACCATATGGAAAGATTGCCAGGATATCCAGTAGAGTGAAAAAGGCAAGGTGAAGAATAATGTATAAGGCATATTCCCTTTTTTGTAAGAAAAGATGGGAGAAAGAAAATATGTATATGTGTATATCACCTGTATGAGACTAAAGAAACACTGGAAGGAGTCACAAAATAATTAATGGAAATCTCTAAAGCAGGGCATGGGGGATGGGCACAGAAGTTGGAGTAACAATTCTGAGCTTACACTCCTTTACAGTAGCCTGAATTTTGAGACATGTAAATAAAAATTAAACATATCATTAAAAATACATTAGGACTTTGGCCACATTATATTATTGGTCTTTGTTGAGTTTATCCTTGACTAGTACCCTGAACACTTTAACAAATGCCATTTTTTAGATATGTCCCCACGTCTCTGTTTCAAGTCCTTGCAGTTGCACCTTATATTTCATTGTGTTTGATTTGGTCCATTACTTCAGCCTCTCAAGGTCTTAGTAGGAAGAATCCTGTTTTGAAATGGGAAATGTATCATTGTATGTGTATGCTTTTCCCTAAGACTGTACTCATTGCCTCATACTGGTATCATTTATTAGCCACTTCTAGCCTTTTCTTGATGAGGCATTACTTTTAATTTCCTATGAGGTAGATGAGTAGAAAAGAGATTTTGGGAACTGAAACATTCAAATCCTACCTATTCATCAAAACTCTTTTCTTTCATGCAGTCCTTTCTTTTTTCTTTTTCCTTTTTAAAAAATTTTTTATTAAGGTATTATTGATATACACTCTTTGAAGGTTTCACATGAAAAAACAATGTGGTTATTACATTTACCCATATTATCAAGTCCCCACCCATACCCCAATACAGTCACTGTCCATCAGTGTAGTAAGATGCCACAGAGTCACTGTTTGCCTTCTCTGTGCTAAACTGTTTTCCCATGACCTCCCACACCATGTGTACTAAGCATAATACCCATCCATCCCCTTCTCCCTCCCTCCCCACCTGCCCACACCCCTCCCCTTTGGTAACCACTAGTCCCTTCTTGGAGTCTGTGAGTCTGCTGCTGTTTGGTTCCTTCAGTTTTACTTTGTTGTTATACTCCACAAATGAGTGAAATCATTTGGCACTTCTCTTTCTATGCCTGGCCTATTTCACTGAGCATAATATCCTCCAGCTCCATCCATGTTGTTGCAAATGTTGTTCTTACGGCTGAATAGTGTTCCATTGTGTGTTTGTACCACGTCTTTATCCATTCATCATCTACTGATGGACACTTAGGTTGCTTCCATATCTTGGCTATTGTAAATAGTGCTGCGATAAACACAGGGGTGCATATGTCTTTTTGAGTCTGAGAAGTTGTATTCTTTGGGTAAATTCCAAGGAGTGGGATTCCCTGGTCAAATGGTATTTCTATTTTTAGCTTTTTGAGGAACCATATATTCCCACCAGCAGTGTAGGAGGTAGGAGGGTTCCCCTTTCTTCACATCCTTGCCAGCATTTGTTGTTCTTAGTCTTTTCGATTCATGCAGTCCTTTCTAACCTCTATTAACTGAAAGATATATGTTTTCAATATCTCTCAACAGGTCCACTATATATATGTTAATGCTTACTGGTGTGCATGACCCTTTGAAGGAGACCAGGAGGAGATAAGATTCCTGTATCTCTTATCTTTGAGTTCTACCATAGCCCCTTGTAAAAGGTCTTTTACATCTAGGACCTCAACAAATACTAGGAAATGAATGATAGACTGAGAAAACATGAAATGGCATGATGGTGATGGTGAAGTCACTTAGGGAGTGAAGGTTTTACAGGGGGCTGGAGGCATGTGAAAGCAAAAGGTAGAAGTGATCCAGCAGAGCATGTATGTAGTCACATCTTTCCTCACTAAGAAATGCCCACATAGCAAGGGAAGGTACTCTTTATCGATGCCCCCTGCTGGTTTTAATGAGAAACTGCCCTCTACATGCATTAACTTCTGATTTCTTTAGCAATCTGTATTGTTTTAATGAAATTTAGTTAACCCATGGGGTAAAAATATGTAAGCACTAGAATTTAGGGGATTTATTCATTAAATATCTTTCCACATTTGTTGCATATGTAAAAAATATTGGTTCTAGCACTAGTGGGGGTGAGAATTTAATAATGTGGGTAGCTGTTAAACCACTATGTTGTATAATTGAAACCAGTTTAAGATTGTATATCAATGATACTTCAATAAAAAAAATAATTGTTCTAAGTGGTTAATTTCACTCCATATATGTGTCTGATTTTGCTTAGTTTTATGGTGACTCTGTCCCAAATTCCAAAATTACTAAACTGTTGATTTATCATCTAGAAACTATTAATACCTAGGTTGTTTTTTTTAATGGGTGAAACATTTCAAGAGAGAAAAATACTGACTATCATATAATCATTCATGTATCTTAACCATCTAATTCTATTGGGCCTTAACATTGTGCTATGTTAGCAAATATATTTAAGCAAATAAGACCTTACAAGTAGAGTTTAACTTTTTCCCTTCCTCATATACTGAGGTCACTTTCCCTTTCATATTCTCTCTTATTTAAAATGCCTTGTAAAAATTGTGGGTTCAGTTATATCTAACTACATTTTATAACTGTGATTTATGAATACTTGTAACGTGTAAGTAATCATTTAGTTTATATACCTAGTTATGTGTTAAGTGGTGTCTTGCTTTCTCTTGGAACATGCACACAACCTGTAATACTTGATGACAAGTGATCTGTCTAGGAAAAGTGACAGTAGTAATTTTTCATCTCCTCAGGCTACAGAATCAGTCTCTTTATTTCTAGGCAGGTGCTTTTTTGCCTTGTAAACAATTTGTCTTCCTTTACTAAAAATGAGTATCACTCTATTTTTCTTGGAACATATGCTTACTTAGGAGCAATATTATAAATATAAAAGTAAGAACAGAGCCATGCATATAAATGATATGAGTTCACATAAATAGTGTCAGAAAAAATTGCACTTTTTGAAATAGAAATAAATGCAGTAGTTGATAAAGTGAGAGAATACATAACTCAATAGCTATCAATACTTGAAAGCACTAGTGCCACAGATGAAATGCATTAATAGAATGAGGTAGAAATATTGCCTTATGAGACATGGAGGAGCCCGAGCAGAGACTTTTATCATCCAGGAATTGGTCATTGGCAGGTAATTGGGCATTTCTTGCCAGCATGTCCAATTGTATGGCAGTGTTTTGATACAACCCAACTGCCTGAGAACACTAGGGGAGGGAAAAATGGGAGATAAGTAGCTCATAGTGGAATTCAGTTCTCATATCATCTGCTGTGTAAGATTGGTTGTTCTTTTGTTCTTTGGGGTTACTGTGGATCCACATAAGCTCCTACAAGCCATGCTGGAGGTACTAGAATGTATATTGATATGGGTCCCAAGCTGATATTACCCTATGCTTAATAAAGTATGGCTGTTTTTCTAGAGCTGCTGTTAGGAGAAAGCAGTTCATGGCAAAAAAACACAGAAAGGTTGCAGCACTTGAAGAATGCTAAATTGTGCTAGAGTGACCCTATGCCACCAGCCTCCTCTTTCCTCCCCCACACCTCACCCCTCACACATTCTCTGTCTTGGTCAGATTTAGATGCCTATTCTAAGCTTCCAAAGTCCCCTGTGTGCATGTCTTTATCAGAGCTCTTACACACCAAATTGCACTACTAGTCTTACTGCCTTTGTACATGTGAAAAATGTGAGCTCTTTGAGCCCTGGAGTGCCCTCATTCTCCATCATCTCCCTGACATATTCCTAGCCCAGTGCCTGGTACAGAATGGATGTTCAAGTGCTTGACTGACTGACTGCTAGCTAACTCCTGGGAATCCATCATGGAGTGCCTGCTGCTGCTTTTGCCTGATAATAGCTGAAGGCCTCTTGACTTTCTCTGGCAGAGCTCATAGAGGAATCTTTTTCACACCTCCTCAGTTACAGAAGTAGGATTGCCCTGGAGCAGCAGATTTAAAAACGAAGTGAGTTGCGGGAAGCTATGAAAGGCATCACCACTCCTACATCTTTCAAGTCTTTTGTAGTGGCACTGATCTCTGCCATCCTCCCAGGGCTCTGGTGGCACATTTGGTAGAAGTTCCAGGGGCCTCAACATTACCCTTCCAACCTTAATCTATGGGCCAGAGAACAAACGAGTATTTTTCTGGTTGCCAAGAATGTCTGTTCCAATTTATATATTCAGAAACAGGGAAAATAACTTCAGAGTGGGTCCCCAGATCTACTGGGACCACTGTGCGTTGGACCAGGGGTAAGTCTACATGTATGACCTGATGGCCATAAGCCTTCTTTTTTTTTTTTTGAAAATGTAGAAATATTTTAATTTACATCTCATATTACAATGAATCAATATGAAGTCAAAATCCACAATTACACTGTCATAAAATTTCCCTACATCATCCTCAGAATAGTCAGTTTCTGTACAAAGATTTACAGATGTCCATCCAATGTATGTACTTTTTCCTCAGTGTGCTACAGAGTTTAGAGGTTCTGCTCGAATATTCCCCAAATCAAGTGCAGAATTTGTCTCCTCATCAATTTCTCTAATGACTGCAACACTGTCACCTCTTACGGTGTATAACCCCAGTACCACTTGTTCTACTCTCTGTGAAGAGCTGAACACTCGTTCGTGGCTTTCATCTAAAATCAAATTAATGGTCTGGTCAAAACCTTCCAATGTTCCCACAATCATTCTCCCATCAGAAGTAATATAACAGCAACAGTTCAGTTGATGTAGTTCTCCAAGGCGGACATCATGATTCTTGGCCCGGCCGGCACGGGTAACACAGCAGCAGTGGCTGTAAGGGTAGCTAGAAACACCCGCCAGGCCATAAACCTTCTTTTATTATCATTATTATTTATTCAAGTATCATTGATATAGAGTCTTATGAAGGTTTCACATGAAAACATTGTGGTTTCAACATTCACCCATACTATCAACTCCTCACAGCACCCTCCCTGCCCTGACCATTTCAGTCTCTATCAGCGTAGTAAAATGCTATAGAGTCATTACTTGTCTTGTCCATGCTGTACTGCCTTCCCCGTGACCTGCCTGTATTGTAATTGCTAGTTATAGTGCCCCTTAATCCCCTTCTCCCTCCCTCCATACCCACCTTCCCCAAATCCTTCCCTTTGGTAACTGCTAGTCCCTTCTTGGTGTCTGCAAGTCTGCTGCTGTTTTGTTCCTTCAGTTTTGCTTCGTTGTTATACTCCACAGACAAGGGAAATTATTTGGTACCTGTCTTTCTCCACGAGGCTTATTTCACTGAGCATAATGTCCTCTAGCTCCATCCATTCATCTATTGGTACACACTTAGGTAGCCTCCATATATGGACTGTTGTAAATAGTGCTGCAATAACATAGGGGTGCATAAGTCTTTTTTAATCAGGGTTCTTGTTTTCTTTGGGTTAATTCCTAGGAATGTCATTACTGGGTCAAATGGCATTTCTATTTTTAGGTTTATGAGGAACCTCCATACTGCTTTCCACAATGGTTGAACTAATTTACATTCCCACCAACAGTGTAGCAGGGTTCCCCTTTCTCCACATCCTCACCAGCATTTATTTCTTGTCTGTTCGATGTTGGGCATCCTAACTGATGTGAGGTGATATCTCATTGTGGTTTTAATTTGCATTTCTCTGTTGGCTAGCGATGTGGAGCATCTTTTCATGTGCCTGTTGGCCATTTGAATTTTTTCTTTGGAGAAGTGTGTGTTCAGATCCTCTGCCCATTTTTTAATCTGGTTATTTATTTTTTGGATGTTGAGGTGAATGAGTTCTTTATATATTTTGGATGTTAACCCCTTATTGGATATGTCATATACAAACATATTCTCCCATATTATAGGATGCCTTTTTATTCTGCTGATGGTGTCCTTTGCTGTACAGAAGCTTTTTAGTTTGATGTAGTCCATTTGTTGATTTTTGCTTTTGTTTCCCTTGCCTAAGGAGATGTATTCAGGAAAAAGTTGCTTATGTTTTTGTTCAAGAGATTTTTCCCTATGTTTTCTTCTATGAGTTTAATGGTTTCATAATTTACATTCAGGTCTTTGATCCATTTCATGTTACTTTTGTGTATGGAGTTTGACAATAATCCAGTTTCATTCTCTTACCTGTAGCTGTCCAGTTTTGCCAACACGATTTGTTGAAGAAGCTGTCATTTCCCCATTGTATATCCATGGCTCCTTTATCATATATTAATTAGCCATATACGTGTGGGTTCATATCTGGGCTCTCTGCTCTGTTGCATTGATCTATCAGTCTGTTCTTGTGCCAGTACCAAATTGTTTTGATTACTGTGACTTTAGAGCTTGAAGTTTGGGAGCATAATCCCCCCAGCTTTGTTCTTCTCAGGATTGCTTTGGCTATTCAGGGTCTTTTGTGCTTCAGTATGAATTTTAAAACTATTTGTTGTAGTTTGTTGAATGCTGTTGGAATTTTGATAGGGATTGCATTAAATCTGTATATTGCTTTAGGCCATTTGACAATATTAATTCTTCCATAAATGAGCATGGGATAGATTTCCACTTATTTGTGTCTTCTTTAATTTCTTCAATGAGTGTCTTGTAGTTTTCAGAGTATAGGTCTTTCACTTCCTTGGTTAGATTTATTTCTAGGGTTTTTTTTCCTTTTTGATGCAATTGTAAATGGAATTGTTTTCCTGGTTTCTCTTTACGCACATTCATAGTTAGTGTATAGGAATGCTACATATTTCTGTGTATTACTTTTGTATCCTGCAACTTTGCTGAATTCAGTTATTAGTTCTAGTAGTTTTGGGGTGGATTCTTTAGGGTTTTGTATGTCCAATATCATGTCATCTGCAACAGGGACAGTTTAACCTCTTCCTTAAAAATCTTTGTTTTCTCATTGCTGTGGCTAGGACTTCCAGTACTATGTTGGATAAAAGTACCACTTGGTCATGATGGATGATCTTTTTGATATATTTTTTAATTCAGTTTGCTAACATTTTGTTGAGGATTTTTGCATCTATGTTCATCAGGGATATTGGTCTGTAATTTTCTTTCTTTGCAGTGTCTTTGTCTGGTTTTGGTATTAGAGTGATGCTGCCCTCATAGAATGAGTTTGGATGTGTTCCCTCTTCTAACTTTTTGGAAAACTTAAGGAGGATGCACATTAGCTCTTCTTAAAATGTTTGATAAAATTCAGCCGTGAATTCATTGGGACTGAGGTTTTGTTCTTAGGTAATTTTTTTGATTACCAATTCAATTTTATTGCTGGTAATTGGTCTGTTCCAATTTTCTATTTCTTTCTGGGTCATCTTAGAAGGTTGTATTTTTCTAGAAAGTTGTTCATTTCTTTTAGTACAATTTATTGGCATATATTTTTTCTTAGTATTCTCTAATAATTCTGTGATTTCTGTGGTGTCTGTTGTGATTTTTCCTTTTTCATTTCTGGTTCTGTTTATGTGTGTATACTCTCTTTTTTTCTTGATAAGTCTGGCTAGGGGTTTATCAATTTTGTTTATTTTTTCAAAGAACCAGTTCTTGGTTTTCTTGATTCTTTCTATTGTTTTATTCTTCTCAAATTTATTTATTTTGCTCTAATCTTACATTATGTTCCTCTGTCTACAGACTTTGGGCCTCGTGTTCTTTTTCTAGTTTCATTAATTGTCAGTTTAAACTGCTCATTTGGGATTGTTCTTTCTCGAGGTAGGCCTGTATTGATACATACTTTCCTCTTAGAACTGCTTTCACTGTATCCCACAGGTTTTGGTCTGTTGGTTGAGTTGTTGTTTTCATTTGTCTCCATATATTGCTTGATCTCTGTTTTACTTTGGTCATTGATCCATTCATTATTTAGGAGCATGTTGTTAAGCCTGCATGTGTTTGTGGGCTTTTTGGTTTTCTTTGCATAATTTATTTCTAGTTTCATACCTTTGTGGTCTGAGAAGTTGGTTGGCACAATTTCAGTCTTTTTAAATTTATTGGGCTCTTTTTGTGACATAGTATGTGATCTATCCTCAAAAACATTCCATGTGCACGTTCCATGTGCACTTGAGAAGAATGTGAATCCTGCTGCTTTTGAATGGTGTGTTCTGTAGATGTCTTTTATGTCCATCTGTTCTAATGTGTGCTCAGTGACTCTGTCCCCTTACTTACTTTTTGTCTGGTTGATCTATCTTTTGGTGTGAGTGGTGTGTTGAAGTCTCCTAAGATGAATGCCTCACATCCATGTCCCCTTTAATTCTGTTAGTATTTGTTTCACATATTTATGTGCACCTATATTGGGTGCATAGATATATATAGTGGTTATATCCTTTTGTGGGAACTGACCCTTTTTCATTATGTAATGTCTTTCTTTGTCTCTTGTTACTTTCTTTGTTTGGAAATCTATTTTGTCTAATGTAAGTACTGCTACTTTTGCTTTTTTCTCCCTTTTATTTGCATGGAATATCTTTTTCCATCCATTCACTTTTAGTCTGTATATGTCTCTGGGTTTGAAGTGAGTCTCTTGTTGGCAGCATACATATGGGTCTTGTTTTTTATCCATTGTGCCACTCTATGTCTTTTGATTGGTGCATTCAGTACATTTACATTTAAGGTAATGATCCATAGATATGTACTTATTGTCATTGTAGGCTTTAGATGTGTGGTTACCAAAAGTTCAAGGGTAGCTTCCTACTATCTTAAGAGTTTATCTTAAATTGCTTATTACTTTATTTCAAACAAAATCTAAAGATTCTTTTTTTCCTCCTCCTTCTTCTTCCTCCTCCAGTCTTTATATATTAGGTGTCATATTCTGTAATCTTTGTGTATCCCTTGATGAACTTTTATGATTTAATTTTGTATTTACTTAGTAATTAATTTTTTGCTGTGGGTTTATTTTCTCTGGTGACAGCTATTTAGCCTTAGAAGCCTTTCCATTTAGAGCAGTCCCTTTAAAATATCTTGTAGAGATGGTTTGGTTATGGTGAATTCCCTCAACTTTTGCTGATCTGGAAATTGTTTAATCCCTGCTTTAAATTTAAATGATAATCTTGTCAAGTAGAATATTTTTGGTTGGAACCCTTCTGTTTCATTATATTAAATATATCATGCTACTTCCCTCTGGCCTGCAAGATTTCTGCTGAGAAGCCTGCTAGTAGTCTGATGGGATTTCCTTTGTAAGTGATCCTTTTTCTCTCTGGCTGCGTTCAGTACTCTCTCTTTGTCCTTGATCTCTGCCATTTTAATTATTATGTCTTGGTGTTGTCTTTCTCAGGTTCCTTGTGTTTTGGAGGTCTCTGTACTTCTGTGACCTGAGAGACTATTTTCTTCCCCAGATTGGGGAGGTTTTCAGCAATTATTTCCTCAAAGAGACTTTCTTTCCCTTTTCTGCTTTTTTCCTTTTCTGAATATTGTTTTGTCTGGATTGGTCACACCACTCTCTTATTATTCTTTCATTCCTAGAGATCCTTTTTTCTCTCTGTGCTTCAGCTTGTTTTCCTGTTCTCTCATTTCTATTTCATTTACCATCTTCTCTACCTTGTCTAATCTACTTTTAAGTCCCTTCATTGTATGTTTCATTTCAGATACTGTATTTTTTAGTTTCTATCTCTTCGTTGAAGCCCTCCCTGAGATCTTGGATATTTTTTTGTAGTTCCATGAGCATGTTTTTGATGTTTACTTTGAATCTTTATCAAGAAATTAGTGATTTCCATTTCACTAAGCTCTCTTTCTGGCATTTTTTCTTGTAATTTTATTTTGACCATATATTTTTGCTGCTTCCTTTGGAATAATAACTTTGTGTAGGCAGCACCCTCTAGTGTCCAGAAGCTCTACTTTCTGGAGCTTCCTTGCGCCTACAGCAATGGTAGGGGTTACAGGTGGAGGAACTGGTGCCTGCCAGGAGGAAAGAGCTCAGCTGGGAGGGTTTCCTGCCTTTCCACTGTAATGTCTGCCTCCACTGCCAGGTCCAGTGGGCCGTGTGTGCAGGAAAGAGCCTCTGTGCTACAGCCCTGCAGCAGCCTTGGGTAGGGCCACCTTCCAGCTGGCCTGGCATGATGGCGGGGGTGGCAGGTGAGCAGATCCAGCTTCTGCAGGGAGGAAGGTTGCATACCACAGTGGGGTTCCTTGGGACTGTGTTGCCAGCCAGGGGGATGGAGCATCTGAAGCTCCTAAGAGTTCCCAACCTGCTGGGCTGAGAGTGCTGGGATGATTTTGTCTACCTGCCCTTTCTCCTGAGCAGTGAGGTCTGTGTAATCTTTGCCTCTTTAGTGACCTTTTGCTGCTGGGAGGTCCTTCAACTGCCTGCCTTTCTTTAGTCCAAGGGGGTTGGTTGTGCATATCTGTTCTCCACAAGCAGCTGGAATCTCAGCCTCTCTGAGTATTCTACCTGTCTTTGCTTTCCAGCCTCACTAATCTCCAGACCACCATGTAATGTGGGTTCATGCTCCTGACACAGATCTCTAGGGCCAGATATTCAGCAGTCCCGGGCTCCTACTCCCTCCCTGCTCTGTTTCTCTTCCTCCCTCTTGTGGGTTGGTGTGGTGGAAGGGCTTGGATCCTGCTGGATCATGGCTTTGCTGCTTTACCCTTTTTTTGTGAGGTCATCTCTTTTTCCCCAGATGTGGGCAGTCTGTTCTGCAGTCTTCAGGCAGCTTTTTTAGAATCAGTTATATTTGCTGTATTTTCATGTTTTATGTGATTTTGGGAGTAGGTTTCTGCCTTACTTCTCATGCTGCCATCTTTTTTCCAGTCCCTAAGACTTCTTTTTGAATCGTGGACCACAATGGAATTTTGAGTCTTCAGGAATTAGTTCCATTTAAGAGTCAGTTTCTAGTAATCCCTCAAAGATCTGGTCATTTTCTTATCCTCAGGGTAATCACTAGGAAATGGTGTCAGATGTCTTTGGGAATGCTTGGAGATTTACAATATATGCTTATGGCAGTGCTGGTAGCCATTCCTCAAGGGCATTAACCAACCCTTCAATGAAGGTGTCCTGGGTCTATGAACTTGTTCTTGTTGGAAACTGGTTGAAAAATTGTGAATGTACACTGTGGCTACTAAGTCAGGTTGCTAAGTACAGGACCCAGTTTTTTCTATTATATATAAACAGGTAACATTTTTCAGTTTACCTAACCATTTCGATTCCTAGTCTTATTTCAGTTAGTCACTATCAAAGGTCCTGTGGGTCAAAATGTTTTACTATTTACTATTCCCATTACAATAAATGCACCCACCTTGTTTTTGGCTTTTAAATGATTCATTTGGGCTATTTTACTGTAGGATCCCATAATCCTCACTGAAATCAGGCTGCACATCTCAGTGGAGTCTTCCTGCACTATAATGCTTTGCCTGCAGAGAAGAGCCATGACAGCAAGATGCATGTGATTCCCCTAAATGATGTAATATCGATGCCTTAGTGAAAGGCATATCCTCTGGATCCTTTCAAGGGATGTTGTGGGGCCTGGGTATGCAGTTATCATATGATAATTCACTCCAAAATTTCTAACTCCCTAAGCCTTTGATTGCTTCTTCTGTATCATGCTAGGGATGTTCTAACATCCCAGCCTCATTAACTGTAAGGCCAAGTCTCATCAATCAACAAATGAACTGATAGAGCTACTTCCACCTTTAAAGCAACCATGGAATCCAGAACATCTAACAAGTGCACCTATGTCATTAAATTTGGCTTAAGTCAGTGTTACATTTCATCTTCTGTGGCTTAACACCCTTAGGTCAACTGTCACAAATATTCTTCAGGTTTCTGACAGTATGTATTATCAAATCTTGTAATTCCTTGATGCATAAGCTCCTTCAGAATCACACTTTGTACTTGTCTTCCTGGAGCAGATTAAAATCTGATCCTTTATGGGTCTTGAGACAATAAGGGGTTGGAGGATGGGTCTTAAGGAAGATGGCCATCCTCATGTAAGACACCTGCCTTGGGTGAGAATATTACAGAGTTTTCCAGTAAGGGAAGGCTCATTTCTTCAGACACAAGATGTAAAGCTACTTTCTACTCATAAGGGAGGCTCAGAGTGACTCAGGGGTTTAAGATTCTCAGCTTTGTTTGGGTATAACCAAATGGCCACATTCCAAATTTTAGAGTTCCATTCCTTTGCGATCAACATCCTGACTTTAACATGAGAGTCTTGGTAAGCCTGTGGATATACCTGACGTAATTTTGCAATCCACAAGATTAACTTTTGAGGTTTTTTTTCTCCCAGTAGTATAAGCCCTGTGACAACTACAAATAAGTGATACTTTTAGGACTGTAAGAGAAATTCTTCAGTTCTTTGGCCATGATTGAGCTGAAGGTTTAAAGACCTGAGCTTCTCAATTTCTTTCTGTAAATGCATTCATGAGACTCCATCCCATATCACAACCCATATAGTAATTATTAGTGCCATAATAGCCAAGTAAAAGAGCCATAAACATTACTGTCACCTGCAGGGGATAATAGGATTCATCAGGATGCCCCTGCATGCCATCAATTACTGCCATATCTGTTCCACTGGTAAAGGAGCCCAGCACACATTTAAGACCAAGGCATGACCAAAGCACTCCTCCAATTCTATTTCTCAGGTTCTGTTTCCTGGGATTACTCCTGATAATAATTTTTGTGTCAGAACCTGAAGATAGAAACCACATCATAGAATGCAATAGAAAGATTGTCAGTTAGGTGTACAATTGTTAACTAGGTAACTGAAAGGTAAAAATATTATTCTAAGGTATTAAGTAGATTTCAAGTGCAGGAAGCAGCTACCACCTTTAGGGATGAGAAAACAAAGGAAAGGGATTGGGATTATTAAATTTAGTAATGTAGAGGAGGGGCCTCGCAGAACTGAATGAACCATGACTTCTGAGACACACTGGCCAGCAGATGCTGATGTCTCTGAGCTCTGGAGAAAGACTTTGTGTCTCTGGGGAAAGGGCTGTGAGTCCTTTCTCCTCCAACCTTGCAGGCTCCCTTTATCACCTCCTATTAACAGAATATACTTGCAGCCAGCTGGCAAAGCCATTACATGATTTGAAGCTCCAGCATGACAAAGCTGAGTAGGGTGGATTTGGAGCTGAGAGCTGCCAGTAACCTAATAACTAGCACATGTACCTTCTGATCTGACTCAGCCAGTTGGAGCCTTCCAAGAATGTCCTAATGTTAGAAGAACCCAAGAGTGTCCTGGAATAGTCTTTTTTCTTTGGTTTTAGAAAAGAAAGAAGAGAAGGTGGCCTTCCCTTTCCCTGTGTTGAAATGGACTGGAGAGGTTTTACACTAGAAGTAGATATTTCACAGCAGCCAAGCGCACTCTGCCACTAACCCATACTTTTCCACAAAGATCCTGAGGAGGAGAAAAAGCTAGGGCTTTCCTCCCAGGCTGGTCCCTTATGCTTTTCTTGCTTATCCTTTAATCATAGTGTCCCAAAATATCTCTCATTTTAATCTGAATTCATTTTTCAATTCTGATAACATCTTTGTCAAGGGCCTGAAAGGCTGAATACAAAAAGTGTATTAGTGAAATAAGTGAGTTAAACTGGAAAATATTGCCATTGAAGAGACTTATGAAGGAGTAACTAAGATAACAAAGGTTAGAGCCATCTACCAAAACAAGCTTTAATGTGCTGGAGGATATATCTGGTAAAAAAGGAAGTATGGATTAATACACAAGGATGAATTAGCAGGATGAAAGGGCTGTTTGACATAAAATCGGTAAATTAGGTCATTATTTGTGATGATGGGAAAGTGTTATTTGATCACTTATGGGTTTATATAGTAACAATGGTTCCTTTTGAGTGTTTTAGGATGATCATTATATATGCCTTGTGATCCATATTCTTTTTCATCTTGACTCTTTTATGAGCCTTGGTTTTTCTATGATGTTTTTATTATTGTGAACTGATTCTCGTTTCATACTCTGTCCTGTTTTTTATTTTTCCTGACTCTTCCTTCTCCTCCTCATAACCCTCTTTAGCTCACATCTGATTCTTGTCGAAGTGTTTCTCTAGAGCCCTCATTAGTCCTTCCATCTTTTCCTTATATAAAATCATTGTTATTGTGCAGAGACCTCTGGGAGAGGAGTCAGCTCTTGGCTTTGCTGATATAAAAGGCTATTCAAAAGTTAGAATCTCTGGGCTTCAGTTTTGTCTTACATAAAATGAAGAAATTAGACTATGTAATTTCTAAGATTATTTGAATTTCTAACAATGTACAATTCTAGAACTTGAGGGAATTTTTCAGGATTGAAGACAACTAGTCTAATGAACATTGCTCACATAGAAGAAAAAGATTTGTCAATTAGGCAAACTCCGTAGGGAAAATGGCCATTGTTTAAATAACAAGTAAGGCTCTTCTAAAATGAAGAATTTTTGTAACTCTAAATGTCTAATGATCCTGAGTGTTGAGATTGCAGTGAACTTTGTACTCAGGGCACAAATTTGAAATTTGTATATGTTAGTGGTGATCTATTGAGTCTTTTAAAGTGAAAAGAGAACAATCTAAGTTGCTAATTATTGGAGGTTTATAACCATGGAATACATTTCTGGAATTAAGAGTGTGTTACAAGAGGAGATGGGAGTGACAGGTGAAAATTTCCTTGGGGTAAAAGTACAAGAAATATGGTTAAGTCTGCTTGGGACTGAAGTAATGGACAGAAAATTGAAACAATAGGCCTGAAAGCACTTTTCAGTAGAGCAACTAAGCTGCAATATCTGTCATTCTATTGATCTCTTGGATTGCTTACATTTATCTGGTGGGCCAGGATCATGTCCCCTGACTACCTCACCACTCTCAGTGCATGATTTGGAGTGGATATTCTTCTATTTAGAAGAGAGCCTTTTTTTCAGCCAAGCTATAACCCCCCTGCTACAACCCTCACTCCTCTTCAAGGAGAGTAGCAGTAATATACATAGTGTTATTTTCCCAAGAGAAATAGATGTATCTGATAAATTTCAGTGATTCATCTGTCTATCCATCCATCCATCCACCTATCCATCTATTCCATAAATATTTAGTGAGCCTCTGTCATAGCCTAGGCACTGTGACAAGTGCTGATGAACCAGTCCTAGACACCCTAGACATGACCCTGGCCTCATTGAGTTTATGTCTCTCTCATCTTAGACTTCTAATCCTCACTCATTATTCTCCACCCCCCACCCCCCGACACACACACACACACACACACACACACACACACACACTTCTCAAGCCTCTGAAAGATTTTGGGCTTTTTTTGCAATTGAAAGCTTTTCTGTTTTGGACAGGTTACAACTTATGTAGTGCAAATCCTTAAGGAAAAATTCACAGCATTTTGTTGGCTCTGATATACTTCAAATGCTTAAGATCACCCAATGAAATTTTTAGAAGATTCCTTTGAGCAAAAAGCTTTTGCCTGTCAGAGTGGGTGTGTTTTACTGTCTCTTTGTGTAGCTGCAATGAATTGGCCCCTCCCCTCACTCTCATTGCACCTTTATTCTTTGTGAAATTGTCTTGTCTTTAAATTTCTTTTCTGTCATGCCATGTAAGATGAGACCTGGAATTATGGGAGAACTCTTTCATATTACTTTGGAGTTCAAGGAAAAGGCAAGAGAGGAAGTTTTTTTAGTAGCGCTATTGCTAATAATTATTAAAAACAATAGTATTACCACACAACCAGGCAGTGTCCCTTGAATTTCTAATGAGGTATGTATGCTTTTTCCCAAAACAGTACCTTCTTTACTAAGATTGGATAAAGTAATCTGCAAATTGCAAGGGCTCAAATATATTGTTGTTGACTGGTTGTTCCTTTAACCTGTTTTTCCTCTTGATTAACTCATTACAGGTCACTCTGGATCAAACTCAAATTCTTTCAAGGATTTAGAGCTATTTTTATAATTTAAGCCATCTAGCTTCTTTTCAAGTTCCATGTTTGGCAATGTTCTGGTATAAGCCTTCCAGAAATATGCACATATTGTCATTTTAAAGTGGCTTCCTTCAGAGCCCTTGCTGCTGCAGAAATTTGGCTTGTTAGGAATCATTTGAATGAATAACACTTGTTGCTAATCCTTTGCAAGTCTGAAAAATTCCACATGCTAAACCTTAAGGATGCTGGTGGTAGTATGTGGATTTTAAACATATTACACTGTGCTATATGCTCTAACTCATTTAAAAATATCACAGAGTTCAGAATCTAATCCAGTGGATAGATCTGTATTTCAAAAATAACTCTTTTCATGATTAGCTGTTATGATTGTATTTTATAGTCACAGAAGCTCCTTGAAATATCAGTTCTTTTTAGTGGGGCATCAGTCATGTGTTGAGGTGTAACCTTTCTAGATGTCCTAAGACAATACCTTACCTTGAACGGGCCTTCTATGCTTGTACTGAGATAGCTGCAGAATGGGGGTATAGACAATCCCTTTTAGAAATCCCATTCCAGAGTAGTGTATCTAGATTCTTTTTCTCAGACTTTTATATAACAAATACATACCTGTGATAAATGAGCATGGTTCTGAAACTTTCCCTTTACCCAATCAGTCATCCTTAGGACTCTTAAAGAACTGTGTATATGTGTATATTTTATTATGGCAATTTTCTAACACACCCAAAAGTAGTAGGAATAAAATGGCCTTCTATGTCATTATATTCCTCAATTATCAACATTTTGCTACTCTTGATTCATCTATTAACCCATTGTTTTTTCTTGTAATATTTAAACTAAATGCCAGACATTATATTTTTTATGATAAATAACTCTACATTTCCTGCATTTTGAAAGTGAAGTAAAAATTTGAGGCTAAAAATTGGTTAAATGTGTCTGAAATTAAGATGGTACCATTCTAATTCGCTTTGTTCCATGTTGATAAGTTTTCTTTTCTAGGTTTTTGTCTTTCCTTGACTGCCACCAAAACTCTTATTTTGTTCTTGTCAAATCCAGCAAATTATACTGGTCCTGGTATAAACAGAGTATGGCAACTACACAATTTATGTGTATGTGTAAGTGATTTAAAAACTGTTTTCATTGACTGTTTCTATTTCTTGGTAGTCAGATCATGAGTGTAAGATTTTTACTTTAGGCATAAAATCATTACTTTCTTATTAAGAACTATGAATTTACACATAGGAATGGGGTGGGTATTTTGAGTACAGGTTAGTAAAGGAAACAGGGTCATTGGGGGTAGACCTAGGCAAATGTGATTTGGATTCTATTAGAGTTAAGAATTTATTTCACAAGATAGTCCCGTGTATGTTTATGCTCTGAAACTAGGATAAGTTGGCTAGCTTTAAAAATAAAAGAACAGGAAACTTTTGATAGTTTCTACTTTACTTGTGTTACTTATATGCTCAGTCTAGCCATAGTATTTCTGAGACTCTTTGAGTCAGTGACTAATGTCTTTTCAGCGGAACTCCCACCTCCATATACAGCCATTGCCAGTCCAGATGCCAGTGGTATTCCAGTAATAAACTGCCGAGTGTGCCAATCTCTTATCAATTTGGATGGCAAGCTTCATCAGCACGTGGTTAAGTGCACAGTTTGCAATGAAGCTACGGTAAGTGGAGATTTCCATTAACAAAAGCATATTTGTTATCTGATATCCTCTCCCTAAAGGAAGTGCTCCAATAATGTTACTTAAAGGTAGATGCGGGCTGGATGCAGATATGGCCATACTTTTTCATCCTTTCTCTCCTCTCTTTCCTTTTTATTGTATACAGGGATGTCTTGGGGTGTTTAAAGCTAATTCCATTATGAAAATTTCATGGTGAATTTAAATATAATGTCATTTGGTTCTTTACTTTCTAAAATAAGATGGACTGTAGACAGTTATTTTTTTTTCTACACAGGAGTGTACACAGTTATTTATAATTCTCTTCATCACAACTAAATCCATTCTGATTTTCACTGAATGAAAACATACTATAGTTCACTTCAAACGTGGACTTCGTACTTATTATATGGAAAATTATTTAAACTTGTTTTATGTCTGGGGGATGTCTGTTTTTTTTTTGGCTTTTGTGATTATGCATTTATTA
Organism: Manis javanica; assembly: GCF_040802235.1. Lineage (NCBI taxonomy): Eukaryota > Metazoa > Chordata > Mammalia > Pholidota > Manidae > Manis > Manis javanica. The sequence continues at coordinate 176,412,666 of NC_133157.1, read as the reverse complement.
TTGCTATTTGTGCCAAACTGTTTATGAAGAGCTTGGTATTTTACTCCATTTACTTGATATTAATGTAGTGAAATGTTCAAAAATTTGAAGGGCACATTTTTTTTTAACTAAACTTTATGAAAAGCAGCTACATTTTAAGTAAAAATTTTAGTTTCACATAATAAACTGGTAATGTATGTACTGGTTAGATTAAGTATATTTCTATTTTCATGGTTAGGCTTTATTTTTAAAATTTCAGTCTCTCAAAATCTACCATTAAATATTAATTTAATTTTGGCATTGGTATTTTTTTCCATTTTATAAAAGTCTAAAAATAGTCAGCCAATCATTATTGTGTCTCTAAGAGCCATAAAACATGGATACTAGGCTTATTATATGTTTTATACAAATGTCATAAAATAAAACCTTAAGTCATGAAACAATGTATTTCATTGTAAATACTGTAAATATTTTTTTCTAGGAGGGACATCATATGGAGAAGAACTTTACAATATAAATAGGTGATGCCAACACCAGCTATTTCCTTTTTAAATTAAACACTCACTAGCAAATTTAATTAGCATTGATTTCCTTTAGTGTTCTTTTTAGAGTTGGTAAGAGTTAGACATAAATACAATTTTAAAAAGTACCACTGCCTAAACATGTCCTTGGATTTGATATTAGTGTTAAATTTTTCTCCTGTTCCTCCTCCCATACAAATTTTTGTTCTTTAATGAACAGAAAAAAAGGAGTTTCAGCTTTATATATATACTTGGAAGTAAGTGGAGCAAACTGTGTTGTTTATGCAGGAATCTCAAAGTCACTCTGGATTTAGCCAACAGCCTCAGTCTGGCTGCTTGCAAGTGATAAATTCATACCGGATCAATAGGATTGGGCTACAAATAAATTACTTTTGGACATAAAGAAAATCATGCTGAAGTTTTTGTATCATTACTATCCCTGTTAAGTAAAGAAATGCATAAAATTGTGCAAATTCTAGAGGAAATGAATAGTATCTAATCAAATTGCCTTGTGTGAAATCAGTAACCTTACAGAGGAGGAAAAAAGTGAGAAAAAAAGGTCTTTGAAGAGTGTTTTAATGTAACTTACCAATGTTTGTGGTGTAATTTGATCTTAAATTTATGAATGAAGAGGTGTTAGGCAACTAAGAGCTTCTCTGGAGAAAGTCCAGCTTCAAAAAATCAGATGCAGTGGACCAGGGCCCAGCATTACAGTTCCCTTATGTTAGTGTCACTATCATTGTCCCCTGCTCATTTCTACTGTGATTCATTCTCCTCATGTAAACCTAAAATAGGGTATCAATGTATCTGTTCTCCTGGGCAGCCACCTCTGATAGGAGCCTGATAGTCCTGTGGAGATTGAAAAAAAACCAAAACATATCAAACAAAAGAACAAGGCTAATACAAATCCTTTTTATTAGAGTAGACAGAATTGGGAAGGGAAGTAAGGAATGTATGGATGTATGTGTTTAATATGGACAAATTTTAGCAAGACTTATAGAATACAAAATTTAAGGTTAAAGGAGAAGTAATTTCTAGGATGAAGTTAATGGAAAATTTGAGAAGTCCTGGAGAAAGACTGGAGCTTGTTGGCTTCATAACCAATTATGAGTCTGAGATTTGGAGGCTGACAGAACAGGGTTTGAATCCCACAGCCACTTAGCAGCTATAGATTCTTGGGGACTTCCCTTTTCTAAATTGTGCTTTTCTTATGTAAAGTGTACATTGATAATAATACCTACCTCATAAGGCTGCTGTGGGATTACAGGGGTAAAGTGCCCAGCACATACAAGTATATTTTGCCAAGAATATCAGAATTTCTGCAAAGGATGATGTCATTTTCCACCCATTTCACTGCAGACCAGGCATGACATGGTGTGGAGCTGCTACTGAGGACCAGTTCTTAAAATCTTCTACTTCAATCACCTTGTTTTACAGATGAGGAAACTGAGGTCTAGAAGTGAGGTGGGAATAAAATACAGAATAAAAACAAATCTTGTTATTTGCTAAGCATACATTTACTTAATGCCAAATTTGGATATTTAAAAATTAATCCAAATTCTGGTTCTCTTGATACTTTAGATAGTATAGTAATATGGATGTTCATGAATTTTAGGTTTTCAGATTTTGTCTATAGTATAGTTTAATTGTAGGTGGTTTGTTGCTTACTTTTTTATATTGTATCAAGGTTATTACATTTTCAAAAATCCTTTAAAAATATGTTGCAGACTTACAGAAAAGTTGCAAAAATAATATTACATAGTAGAGACTTCCCATAGGCCCTTCACCCACATTCTGCAAATATTAACATTTTGTCACATTAACTTTCTCTCTCTAAATAAATAATCTTTTTTTTCAGAACCTTTTAAGGTAAAAAGAACATGTGTTCTACCCCTAAACATTTCAGTGTGAATTTCTGTAAAAAAAAAAAAGAGACATTCACTTACTCAATTATAGTACAATTATCAAATGAAGGAAATTAACACTGATACTATACTGTTATCTAATCTTTTGACCTAATTCATGTTTGCCCAATTGTTCCATTAAAAATAATTTTTGACTCAGTAGTGAATGCAGAATTACATGTTGCATTTGGGTGTCATATCTCTCTAATTTCTCTTACTCTGAAATTCAGTATTTGTCTTTTATTACCTTAACATTTTTTAAGAGTACAGGCAAGATATGCTGTAGAATATTCCTTAGTTTGGGTTTGTCTGATGTTCCATCATGATTAGATTCAGCTTATGCATTTTTGGCAGGCATGCCATAGGAGAGATGTTCGGCTCCACTCAGTACCTCACAGGTTCTTTACTTTGACAAGCTTGAGCCCTAGTCTTGAAAGTCTTGAAATACTTTCTTCGGTATTATTTATTCTTACTTTTAAATTTACTGTAAAGTCAAATAAAATGAAAGAATAGAAATGCTAGTGTTAAGAGCTAATCCAGGTTTTTTCAAATTTAAGTTAAAAGATGTAATAAAATTAATCTCTTTGTTGTATGAGTTAAGTTTAATAAAAGTTCACATGTGTCACATACCTCTCTGTCCTGCTTTCTTACTGAGCTTAAGCTTCCCAGACAGGTACAAGAACCCTCAGTGAATGTTTGTGTCTGGCCAGAGAGATGACCTTCTCTGTCTTAAAACTTTAAAGGAAAAACAACTGTCTTTGTGCACCAAGTATTCCTCCTATATTAAAGAGCTGGTACAAACTAATTCTGAAATATGCCCTTCATAATTAAATCTCAGCAGCCAACAGAAATTCATATAGTGCTTGCCAGTATTTTAGCTACTTAAAACCACTTACGATGCACTTTTCCCTAAATTGTATTTAGGTAGCACTATGGAGAGCCTTAGTTTTTAAAGACTCATTTCCTTTTTACACACAAACAGGCTTTAGCTATCTGTACTATGGTTAATTTGTTGTGTTTGCATTTTCTTCCCTTATCTAGCCAATCAAAAACCCCCCAACAGGGAAGAAATATGTTAGATGCCCTTGTAATTGTCTCCTCATTTGTAAGGACACATCTCGGCGAATAGGATGTCCGAGACCCAACTGGTAAGAGATAAAAGATTCATTCATTCATTCAATTGTTCATTCAACAAGTGCTTATGAAAGGCTCATTATGCGCCACACTTTGTTCTAGAGTCTGTCCTAGAAGTAATTATAGGACCTAGATTATTTTTTTGTTGTTGTTAAAGGAACGATATGCTTAGTTTGAAATTAATGGTCACAGATATTTGTAAGATAAAATATTCTTCAATAAGCAATGAAAATTTTCTTGATGTTATGTAAGTATTTAATGCAGTGTAATAAATCAGTGACTCACTAAAATTATTTAAAAATAATCACTTAGTTTACCTTTGACATAATTCATCTTAACCTGGAAATGTTTAAATCATCATTGTATACCTCAGTATATGCTATGCTAGTCTCTGCTGAACATAATCTATGCAATAAGTCCTGGAGTTATTTACCCATGCCAATTGCCAGTATGGATGTGCCCAGAGAGGAGTATATCAAGACCTAAACTGTATTCTTCCTGTGATTTCTGGCTTTTTAAACCTTTACATGAAACATTTTCAACCCCATCTGGTGGTAGACTGGGGAGTAGAAAGGAATAGAGCCCCACATTTTCATTTCTGTCCAATACTGACTAAATGATCATCAAAGAAAATCAGAGAAACTTGGTTGTGACTCAGCACTTCGTTACCTTCATGGCACACACATTATTTGTTGATGTAGAATATTTTAACTTATTTAGTCTTCTATCAAACTCAAGTTTTCTTCCTACATAGAGAATAATAGTAACTTTTTTCTGATTTGGACTTATAAGAACTCAGAAATGGCAGTTAAATAGATCTCAAGGTGATTGATTGGGACCAACATCGTAATATATGGGTTCTATCCCAAGTACAAAAAGACTCATTTTTCTGCTTTTAAAATATTATTATTGCTACTTTCTGTGACTTTTGGCTCCAAAACCTGACATTTAATTCCCTTAATTTATAAAACAAGTATAACCTATTTTCAATGCTGCATACCATGGTTTTGGCCATATATCGCCCTCAGTCCATTTTGGGGTAATGAAGTGTTTCCTTCATTTTCCCAAAAAATGGACATTTTGCCCTCAGTCCATCTTGGAAATACTGAAGTGTTTCCTTCTCTTTCCACAGTAGACGCATAATTAACCTTGGCCCAGTAATGCTTATTTCTGAAGAACAACCAGCTCAACCTGCATTGCCAGTCCAACCAGAAGGTACGAGGGTCGTGTGTGGGCACTGTGGAAACACATTTCTGGTAAGTAACCAGATACGTGTCATAGCGGCATCAATCTGTAAATGTAAGTCATGATCATATGCATTTGACCATTGCTTGTACTCTTATAGTTTTGTCCAAGAGAAAATTGATCAGAAGATTGAAATAAACTCTTTTTAAGAAAGACAGTTAATCAAAGGTGCAGCTAGGTTGCACTGCATCTTTTATGAATTAGACAGAAGTTACATCCTCTGATAGGTTCGTTTTCAAAAGGCATCCCTCCAGGGAGGCTAATGAGAAACAATGCCCTTTCTTCCAGGTGTGGCTTGGCTTGGTGAGTGGCTGAATCTTGCTGTCCCCTCACCTGCTCTCTAGAGCGTAAAGTGCATGACACGGTTGCATGAAAAATTCAAGTAAAGATTCAAGAAAAATTCTTACTACAATTCATCAATAATATTTTGATTTTTAGCCTAGTAAACATAATGTCCTTCATGTAATTGTAGATTAATGATACCAAAATAAAATTTAAAAAAAATAATAATAATATTTTGATTTTTAAAAATTAAAATTGGAGTAAAGGGAATTATCTCTAGCATCTATAATTAGGTAAACTACTAGATTGAAAAATAAGGTGTAAGTAGTTTGAAATGACTGTTACAGAAGTTCTTGTTTTGCTTTAATTTTGCTTTTAACTTTAATCCTATGTTTGTTTTTAAAAATTAATTTCATCATGATTTACCCTGTCAGGAAGGTAAGCACAGGTTTTCTTTTGTTATTTAGCCTTCATGAGAGCAAAACTTTTCCTTAGAATCTAAGAATTAAAGGATTTAAGAAAGTATAGATGAATTGCTTTTTTCCTTCTAATTTTTATTTTTGTTAGAGTAATGCATGTACATAATTTCAAATGTCAAATAAGACTATAAAGCTTATAGGGAAAATGGTGGTTATTTCTTTATCTAACACAAATACCATCCCCCAAATACTTTCAACTCTCTCATCTGCTCTGCTGGTATTTATTTCCATGTGTTTATTGTTTGCTTATCCTTTTTCTTTTTGATTAAGCAATTTCAGATATTAATTATTACCTTGTAAAATGCAAGTTAAGGATTTAGCACTTATACCACCTCACTGCCATCCATATCCCTTTCCTCAATTCTATACTCCTAGTAGAGTTATTTTATTCAATTAATACTTAGTGCTTACATTTTTATTAGATAAATTATGTTTACAGCTGATTCAAGTAACATCTGCATTTCTCTCCTGTATGGATTTTAGAATATTTTGTATTTGTTAATAATTGTCCATCCCCATTTTGAATTTGTTCAGTTTTCTATGTACACATCATTAGTTCTTCCTCTACTTTTTATGAATCTATAGAATTCCAGTCAGGAGAGTCAAGCACATCAAGAGAATCTGTTAAGTGAGTGCACAGCTACACAGCTGTCATTCTGGGGCCTCCCGTCCTCAACCCTAGGAATTCCTTTACCTTTGTCCTGTGCTGGAGGAAATGTCCTGGGTTTCCCATGCCATTTTCGTAGTTCTTGGTTTATTCCTTCATTTTGGTGGAGCATACCCTCTCCTATCTTTCTGAGAGAAGATGCAGGGAAATAAATTTTAGCCCTTCTTGAACAGTTTTTAATCTAATCTCACATTTGCTTTATAATTTGTCCAGATGTAGAATTATGGGTTGGCAATTGTTTCCTCTCAAAAATGTAAAGGCTTTGCTCCACTGTTGATGAGGAGTTGAACTGCTATTCTGACTCCTGGTCCTTTTTCTGGCTTTTCTTCCTCTGTATTTTCCCCTTAAATTCTCTCCAGTGCTCTGAAGTGGCTTAGCGTGTGCCTTAGGGAGGGAATGTTTGAACTCAGTGTTTGGGTCCTCAGTGGGTCCTCTTAGAGCCCATTTCCTTTGTTCCCTCTTCCTAGAAGTCTATATCAGATCACTTCAATTGTCTCTTTCCTTTTTTCCCCATTTTTTTTTTTCAGGTTAGGCTTTTTCTTACAGGGGAAGGGAACTTCCCCAACTATATTTTGTAAACTTGATTCAAAATTTTAATTTTAGATGATATAACATAATTTTTAATTTTCAAGAGTTTTCCTGTGTTCTCTGATTAATTCTTTTCCCTTTTTCTAATAAGCATTCCCTTCTTTATGGCATTTTTCTGAAGTTATTAATTATATTTTTTCTAATGTATTATTTTTCTTTATGCCTTGTCTCTGTTTTCTCCCCACATTCTCTATTTTTCTTTTGTGACAGAGGTTTTACTGAAAAGCTCCTTTATGTTTGAAAATAAGTCACTGACTAAAATCTCTTTTTCATGCATCAAGAATTAAAATTTTCTTTCTTTCTTTATTCTGTCTCTTCCCTCCTTCTTCTCCCTCTTCCTTTTCCTCCTCTTCCTTTTTCTTCTTCTTCCTTTTCTTTTGGAGAACTGTCAACTATTAGTATCAGTCATCCTTTTTTAGTAAGTTCCTCTGGAGAACAATTCTCTGATTTCTTATGAAGGATATGCCTGGACACAGCATTCTAGGAGCTAAGGAAGGTAACGGGCCCAGGTCTCATCCACTGTTCAAACTGTAGACTTTAACTTGTAATACCTTTGTTTTTAGAATGGTGCTTGATTATTTTCTTCTGCTTTGCCTGGTGTTCCTAAATTCACAAGCTCTCTAGTTCAGTTTCTTCTCAAAATAAATCACTCTTTTCTTGCATGTGTTGGAAAGGAAAGGAGTTTCAGGTTTTGTGGTGTGGAGGGAAGAGTTTACAACTGATACTGCTGTTTTTATCACTACCACCAGCTCCTACCTTTGAAAGCACCTGGTAGCCCCAATCCGTGAGCCATCCTGCAGGCCTTCAGTGTGAACCAGCCTGCTTTTCATTGGCTTCTCTCTCTGGAGGCAGCCAAATTTCAGCATGCCTTTCACTAAGTCAGATGCCAGGTCTCCTTTAGCTTTCCATCATCCAGAAACTGGAGGCCATTTCTTTCCTGATTCTCTTTGTCCTTATGGTGTCATACATTTTTTAATTCACTTATTAGCACTTTTAGTTAGGTTTGGAAAAGGAAATGGAAATGCAGGCATTTATCCAATTTATTGCATTTAACCAGATTTCTAGGATTTTTTAAAATTTAGTAGGACAAGATAAATCATTGCATTTATATCTTACTGATTAAATCAATGACTAAGTACATATGTTTAAGGATATACTTGGTGGGGATAGTTAAATTTCTTTTTAAAATATCGCTACATATTGATTTAATATAGGATAATAGGATAATACAGTCTTTAGGTATTGTTAGGTATCAAGTGATTTGACTAAGTCATATATTAAATATATTTATTATTGTTTTCTTTCTTATATGTGAACGAATTATATTTTGAGATACCATTAAAAAATTTTCAAAATAGTTTTCAACTTATGTCCATAAGCTCCCATCCATAATTGTGTTGCATTTGCATTTTACCCAGTTATGTTTTATATTTCAAATCTTTGCCATGGATAATCCTTATAGCCACATTATAAGTGAACTGATTTCACTTCTTAAAAAATATGTGTTCAGTGTGTACCAGGCACTCAGCCACATGCTGGGAAAACAGGAAGGTGTAGTCTCTGCCTTCATGGGGTTTTCTAATAGAGGGAGAAAGACAATTAATACAACAATTACATGAAATGTGTTTACAGAGGAGTAGGGAAATACAGAGTGTTCTTGGTAGGATACACAGAAGTGCTTAGCCTAGAGGAAATGACATTATCTTAGGAGTAATGGACAACTACAGTGGAACTTTATGATTAATCTGTGTATCTGGATGCTATGTACAGAATGGATTGCATAGAGCAAGAGTGAAGAGGCACAATACTAGACATTTGGCTTTTATTGTTCAGAAAGTGATGATAATCATGGTTGAGAATAGCATAAAGAATTTGAGAGAGAGAGAATTGACCATACTGATAATAAAGTAGATAAGAGGATGAGGGAAAAAGGATAAATCAATGACAGTTGTTACCAAAGTTTAAATTTAATGTTTTGAAATAATCTGGCAGTGAATTCTTGAGAATGATCCAAATTGAGAGGTAAGATAGATATGTATGTGATGTGATTTATTTTTTAAAATAATGTGTGCATTTAACAATATGGCTTCTCTCTCACTTACCAACTTTACATTTCCCTGTATGGCCCCGGAAGATGACTGGTTAGCCAGAGACGGGTAAGATTCCTCAAGGGAGGAACAACCTAAGACAGGCACAGTCGCAGGGGGGCCATCAGGTGAGAATTTGGGGATCAACAGAGGTGAGGCTCAGAACCTCACCCCCCCTGCTTTGAGAGAAATCTTCTGCATCCGTGGATGTCTTGCTGCCCTTGTCTAGCCTGGATTAATACTTAGTCCATAGGCACACACCTGATCATCTGATCATCTACATTTGCCTTCTTACAGCACTAAACTATGTTTTCTACCTTTATCTTGCATCTACCTACCACTTCAGCATTTTATTAAAAATAAAAATAATAATAATAATAGGAGAAATGTGGGATCAACATATAAATCAAGTACAAAAATCAAATGAATATTCATATTTGACCTGATGGTTTATAGGTCATATTGCATGATCAAAACCGAAAGTTTCTGTGATGAATGCCCTTGTACTGTTCACCATGTAAGAATTTATTCACTCTGTAAGAATTCGTTCACCATGTAAGAACTTGTTCGTTATGCTTCAGAAGATTGGAGACTGATGAGAATTAGGCTTGAGATGGATTAATGATTGTACATTGAGCATTGACCCCCCTATACTGAATTTTATTGTTGTTAACAACCATTTGATCAATAAATATGAGAGATGCCCTCTCAAAAAAAAAAAAAAAAAAAAAAAAAAAAATAATGTGTGCATTTAGATATTTTCCCCCAGAAGAAAATTACTAAAGCAAAATGCAAGCCACAGATAAACTTCTAAAACTGGCCCTTTCTCACTTAATAGTCAGTACAACAAGCAAATGAGTCATATTAACATATTAGCACAGTAATTATGATTAAAAACTTTAATTCTTTAGCAGGAAAGGGTATTTTGGATTAATATACAGAATTTGAAGATGATTTCAAAATTCCTAGAAAAGAAGGTTTTGGTGTTTAGGGGAACACAGTACATACTTACAGAGTGCCTGTTAGGTTTGAGAGTAGCGTTAGGAGAATAAACAGACTGCATAGCTCTTAATTCTGACTTGGGCACTTTGCCTTACCCTTATTATTATGCCAATGGTGAAAAGTCTTACATCCTTTGTAGTATATTCTTTGTCCTTCAAGCCTTTAACTATTAGGACAGTTCATTCACTAATTCTCTACCTTGTTTCAGTCTTGGCTTACCAGGCCCAAAAGCAATTGAGACACAAAAAATTCAATAGCACTGAAAATAAAATACAAAAAAATCATGGAGAATGAAAAGAAGGGCAGAAAAAATATGAAGGCATGCATAAGAATATAAGTATGCATAATATTTAATCCTGTGCAATTATTAAAATTAGACTGAATTTTAGCTGTAAGTCTTCTAGAGTCAATGAAAAGGGGAAAACATGATCTATTACAGGATATTCAACATGTTTTGAAAAATAGGTCACATAGGAGAACCTTTGTTGGAATACTAAGACTGGAGAGAATTATTCCCATGGATTAAGATAAAAGAACAATACAGTGGGCTGTGTTCTCAACAACATCCTGTGATTATAATAATAACATCCTGTAATATATCAGTGTTATAATGCTAAAGTTAAATTATCTAGAAATTCACACTATTCATTTCAGAGCTAATGAGAACCATACAGTGTTTAGAAATGTTAGATTTGTGGTTTCCAAAGTATATTCAATAAAACACCCATTTTATAGGTTAATAATAGGTGTTATATGAGTAAAGAATTTCATAGTCATGGGGAATTGCTAGGATAAGCGGAATTAAATAGAATTATTTTTTACAGGTGTATTTGTTAGCACTTTTAGCGTGCATTATTGTTAATATCCAGGAGGGAGCTTTAATATACTGTATACAAACATTTTGAGGGCATCATCTCAGGGTAGTGTTTTGAGAGACACTGCTTGGAAAATAATTTTTTAGAACACTAAAGCAAATACATAGCTTTCAGCTAGTTCTGCATAAATATAGAGAAGTTTCCTAAGACACCTGAACAATAGAGAGTTTAATTGCTCTTTTCTGTGAGTCGGGTGTTCTCTGTGACATGCAGTCCCAGATGATTTGTCAACCCATATCTGACTGCAGGGTTGGCATTCTTCAGTGAAAACTAACACAGCCTCCAATATATGCCTGCATCCTTGTCTCGCCAATGGGTTTCAGCCCCAGCAAGTTCACTATGGCTTTGATGTGACCAAAGAAATGACAGTAGAATGTTCTTGAGGTGAAAGGGTTATACCTAACTTTATTTCCATGGTGGCAGGTCAGTCACTAAAATCCTGTTCACTCAGAGCAAATCCGCATGCAGCCAGCCAGTCTCTGCCTCTGTGCCCTCTGCCTGCACAGCCGTTCCCTGGGCCTCTCTGCCCGCACAGCCGTCCCACACAGCCATCCTCTGGCTCTGTCCTCTGCGCTGCCACCACTCCAGCCTCTGCTTTGCTCTCCTGCAGCCTTGCAGCCATACCACCATGTTGCCCAGAGGAACGGGCGGAGCGCTTTACATAGAGTCAATAACAATGTACTGCCCACACGTGTGCAGTGAGCTAGCCAACCAGGGCCAGGTGAGGATCCTGGCCACAGGAACTCTCATTTTAGACACAATCATGATTGTTTAAACTCTGCCCAGAATTAGGCCAGTGTAGTACCTTCAAGAAAGATCATATTTTTCTTATTTGGACCCTGGGATATATGGTTTGGTGTCGTAGCAGAGAATGGAAATGGTTTTAACTTGAATATAGTTCAAAGTAATGACATCAGTTGCCTATTATATCCTTTAAAAATAAAATCTAGTGGGATACTATCAAATGACTAGTTTTTAGCCTTATAATTTTCTTATGAGCCTTTAAGACTGATAAAAAATATATATCTTGGGGAAACTGAATTTATCTCTTATATAGAATAGTTGAAAATAAGTCAGATAAATAAAGACCTCTATTGAAAAGATTGGGCTTTAGAGAAGTTGCCTTTCATCTTTCTGATGGAAAATAGGTAATTTTTTCCTATTGAGACTACAAGTTCTGGCAATAAAATTTTAAGAGGGCAGAGGCTGCATTTTGGATGAGGAACAGTAGTAAGTTAACTTTCTTTCAAAAACACAAGTATTTGCATTCATTTGAATAGATTATGACAAAATTATTTCTAATAATAGATGCTTCTATGTTCTTAGTTTGCTGCATGTTGAGTACTTGGAGATAACAAAACCAGGTGTGTTAGTTTGCTGGTTGTATAATTTACTAATTATACAATAAAGTCTTAGCTGTTTATAGTTACAATTGAGTTTACCATGAATAATCTATGCTAAAATGAAGACCACTATAAAATGGTAATATTGGGCTAGTCTCCTTCAACTGGTCATCTAAAATTCTAGAATACTATGCCAACATGTTAGCCTTCAGGCTTCAATTTTGATTTCCTCTTCATTCATTCAATTGTCTCCTCAACTACTTAGCTTTTTTTTACCTGTGAAAAACTTCCGTTTGTTATTTATAAGTAAAATATGTAATGATGTTACAAGTTCAGCAGCTATCCTAAAGCTAAATACAAAAACATGAAAAAAGTACTCAGTAAGATTTCTGTATTCTTTGCATCTTAATGTACTGAAAAAATTTCTGTAGAAACCTTTCCCACATTACTTCTGGCATTTTTACTATAAACAGTAGGTTTTGAAATAAATTGACTTGTCACAAAATAAGTAATGAAAGAAAAATTTACTGCTTCTTGAAAAAAAAGGAGCCTTAGTTTGACATTCTCAGATGTTGACAAATAATCATTTCAAAAAGAGAGTTAACATTCATGTTTCATTTCTAGTTTATTTATCTTTGGCCTCTGTTCCTGCTGTAATGGAGAGAGATCATTTCAAGGTTAACTAACTTTAATGAGGATTGAAAAAAATAGAAAGAAAGAGAAGCCCAGGGCAAACCCAAATTTATTGTTTTTTTTTAAAAGTTAGCCATTTAAAAACTATTTAAAGAGAAAAGAATCATGCATCATATACTTTCTGAAAATTATCTTCTATTGTGTGGAAAACATTTTAGTATGCACATAATTTATTGAAGCCTTATTATACCTAGAACTGGAAAGTTATGAAAAGAGAAGTGAGTGACCTGGCATCCTAAACAAAAATTAATTTTAATAAAAGAAAAACTGTTTTGATGATAAAACTCCTGAAGTAAAGGAATTCTCTTAAAACTATAAAGGAAATACATGCTTTACAAGAAGGTATATAGAAAAGTAAACAAGATGGAAGGTGTGAGAGGTATTTTTAAATGTACTTTTAGAGGTAAAGAGTTACTTTAAATTTATATCACTCATTCTTTCAAAGATTTTAACCTACTACTAGTAAACCATTTCAAGTATCTGAATAACAATCCTGTGAGAAGGTAGTGCATTCTAGTATTACATTTACAGGGAGAAATTGAAAGAGAAAGTTGCACCACAGGATTATGTTTTCACTCCGTAGAATAAGCAAGGATGGAATAGCACGGCAGCTTCCTGACTTGAGCTCTACTGTATCTGATATGTTTGTTTACTTTGTGGGTTTCCCACATTAATAGAATAAATATTCAGGTACCTAAAAGGCTATTCCTCAAGATGTAAAAGGAAAAAAATTTTGGAGGTATATGAAATATGTTTTTATTCCCTGGAGTGAATGGTGGAGACATAAGGCTGAAAGAAATGACACGATTTACAGCAGTCCATTCCTTTACATGGTAAAGCAAACCTAGACTGCGTCAGAAGCTTGAAAAAATCATGGGAACTATTTGAGAGGGGATTCCCAAACGTTATTTTAAGGGAGTGGGGAGAAATATTGGAGGGAAAAAGCTCATATAACCATGAGAAGGTGATTGCTTCTGCTGAGATCCCTGATGACATTTGAACTAAAAGAAACATCTTATCAGATTGGATAGTTTTCAGTTGTTTTTCTTTTCAATCCCTTTATTTATTTTACAGTGGATGGAACTGAGGTTCAACACTTTGGCAAAATGCCCACACTGCAAAAAAATGTAAGTTCTCTATCATTGGAAATGCTATTGAGAAGTACTTGAGTACAATTTAAAGAGTTCAGAATTCTTATTTAAGTAGATTTTCATTTTAAGACATGATATGGGATGACTGTGTGCTTAATGTATTTGTTTCGCAAGACTAAAAAAAAAGGCATCTTTAGATTGATTAATATTTTCCATTTTGAAATTGAAATGACTGGGCTTGATTTTCACTCTCTAAAGGGAAATAAGTTTCTAAGAGAGTTATGACTAACATTAATAGTAACCTGGTGAGGATTTTCAAATGTCCTAAGTGAGAGGTTACAATCTATTGCAAATAATCCAAATTTATATTTAAAAACTGAGTTGTAGTTGGCACATGAAAAAGTGCTCCTTATCACTAATCATCAGGGAAATGCAAATTAAAACCACAATGAGATATCACCTCACACTAGTTAGGACGGCCAACATCCAAAAGACAAGCAGCAACAAATGCTGGCAAGGATGTGAAAAAAGGGAAACCCTCCTACACTGCTGGTGGGAATATAAATTAGTTCAAACATTGTGGAAAGCAGTATGGAGGTTCCTCAAAAAACTCAAAATAGAAATACCATTTGATCCAGTAATTTCACTCCTAGGAATTTACCCGAAGAAAACAAGACTCCTGATTCAAAAAGTCATATGCACCCCTATGGTTATCACAGCGCTATTTACAATAGCCAAGAAATGGAAGCAACCTAAGTGTCCATCAGTAAATGAATTGGTAAAGAAGAGGTGTTACATATACACAATGGAATATTCAGCTATAAAAAAGAAAAGAAATCCTACTATTTGCAACAACATGGATGGAGCTAGAGGGTATTATGCTCAGTGAAATAAGCCAGGAGGGGAAGGAGAAGTATCAAATGATTTCACTCATATGTGGAGTATAACCACAAAACAAAACTGAAGGAACAAAATAGCAACAGACTCACAGACTCTGAGAAGGGACTAATGGTTACCAAAGGAGAGGGGTTGGGGAGGGTGGGTTGGGAGGAAGAGGAGAATAAGGGGCACTATAATTCACAGTTACAATATAGGCAGGTCACAGGGAAGGCAGTACAGCTCAGAGAAGACAAGTAATGGCTCTGTAGCATCTTACTATGCTGATGGACAGTGACTGCAATGGGGTGTTGGAGGGGACTTGATGATATGGGTGAATGTTGAAACCACAATGTTGTTCACGTGAAACCTTTGTAAGATTGTATATCAGTGATACTTTAATTAAAAAAATAGGTTGTAGTCTAGGAAAAAGACCAAATTGTTTGGGGTGTATAGTTATTTAATTTTGTCATCTCCTACCTAATAAGTTTGTTATCTGATGGTAAAGTTTATATATTTATTTATCTATCTTAACTATTCAGTCTGTTTCTCTCCATTCCTAAATGGTGTACCTAGGGAAAATAACAGGAGGCAATATAAAAATGGAAAAAATATATATTTTGATTAAAGTCATGTATGGCAGCTGTGTTGGGGGTCCCCAAGTTCATGATTTTCTATAACTAATAGGAATGAGTATATATTTGTACTTGCAGTTGTGATTTATTGGCATGAAAGTGTACAAAGCAAAATCAGCAAAAGAAATGGGGCAAAGTCTGGAGGAAACTAGGAGCAAGTTTCCAAGAGTCCTCTCTTAGTGGAATCACACAGGATGCACTTAATTCCTTCAGCAGTAAAATGTTACAGTACATGTGAAATCTACCAGAGAAGCTCATTAGAGACTCAGGGCCTAGCATTTTTATTGGAGCTGGTCCCATAGACACCTACTATATAACACATACCACTCTCAGAAGAAAATCAGGTGTTCAGAATAAAGGGTATTGTTTGCACAAACAATTTAGATATAGTAAAGAAAATGGTTAGGAAATGATGGGAACTTTCTAGAAATCTCAGTTCCCAGATGCTAGCTAAGAACTAACATTACAAGCAGACCTTTCAAAGGATAGCAGACACATGCCTGATATATGAACTCTTCTGCATAGCATCTATTTCTGATAATAACATTTTAATATAAAAGTTATTGTTCTCCACTTATATGCATAAATTATAACTTAAGCTAGGTAAATTAAACTGGAATGTTTTGACAATTAAAATAGAAAATATGAGTTCATAGTTTAATTTGTTTGATCCTTAATATGATATAAATACCTAAATCTGTTCTGAGAGTAGAGAAATCCTAAGAATGATTTCTAGGAGAAAAGAATTAACAAGTGAGAAGTAAAATACATGTAATAAAATACCTCTATCTCTGCTAGATTTGATCCTCTAGCTAACTATATCTGTATTTTCATGAAACTGAAAAAAATTAAATTGCAAATATCTTCACCAAGAACATGAAATTGGATTACAAAATTCTACTGAAAATAAAAAGCAGAGACTTATAATTTGCAGACTGTGCTGATAAGTAGCTCAGTGATATTTGCTTTATATATACATAGTAGCTGTAATATTTCCAACAATTCTGGGATGCAGAAATTACTACCCTCATTTTACACATAAATATCTGCTACAGAGGCTAAGAATTTTGCTCAAGTGTTTTGCTTGGTTAATTATTTTAGAATACTGGCAGTATTTTACTACTAATAAATAAGTATTGAGTACCTAGCTATTCCATGATTGGTTAAAATATCACAAGACAGTGTGTTAATGTAAAGAAGAATTGATATCAATTACTTAAGGAACAACTTGAATAGAAATTTACATGGGATAAATCAGCTTCAGTATCAGTCTCAGAAGAATGTTTATTGAATTGGAACCACATGTGTGACATTGGAGGACTCGGCATTTCTTACTTATTTGAGCAAAGATGCTTTTATCCCATGAAGGCTCATGGCTTGTATCTAGATTTCTCTTTGAATGTTTCTCTTCAGACAAAATGCTGAGTCATCTATTGAAGTAACATTCTGAGCTGGAATTTTATTTCTTTAAACACAAATATCAAATATCCTAAAATTATTTTTAAGTTATAGGAGTTATTGATCACTCCATTTTCCCATCATAAAATGTGGGGAAAGCTTCCCCCAGGGCTCCAGAGATGAAGAAGCATTTTTTCATATGACTGTATCTTACTCCTGTGGTCACTGGGGCTATTGTAGCTGAAGATGAGGTTGCTGTTTCAGTGGGCAGCTTGTGGCCACCTCTGAACAGGAGATGTAGTCCCAGCATTCTGAAATACAATCTGGACTATATTTCCATGCAAATGTTATGATGGACCTAAGACTAACTAACGGAGATGCCAATTTAATCGATGATAATGATCACTGAATATAATTACTCTACATTGCTGATGTACCCCCTTGTGGATCACCTCCTACCATTTTAAACAATAACAGACTTGTACTCTCTTTTATTTTGCTGTGTCGTGCTTTCTTTTATGATTCATGAACTCAACAAACAGTCTTATGCTAGGTAATAGTGCTTGAGATAAAAGATATAGCCTTGTCTTCAGGAAACTCAGTCTTGTAGGTATAGGGAAAAGAGTTGATAATTACACTGAAGTTTTAAGTGCTTTGAAAGAGGTATGCCTCACATGCTCTGCTCTGAAGAGTCCCTAATATAGATTGGAGAGAAAGGAACATGAGAGAAGCTTCTCAGGAGGGAGGGCCTAAGCTGTTCATGTTTAACATGAACTAAGTTGTTAAAGATGAGTGGGGATGTGTAAGAGAGGGTGGGATTTTTCTTTGTGGGAGGAGCTATCTGTACAAAAGTACACCGGAGTAAAAGGCTAAATGTGCTATTAAGGAAGCAGAATAGCTACGATTGAATGTGAAGGAATAAGAGAGAGATTGGGGTCAAGGATAACCCTACCTGAGAGGCTATGAAACTATTCACAGATAGAGAACAGAGGATCTAGAAGAACTGTGTCTGGCAGAGAGATAAGTTCATTTTGAATATATTAAAAATTGACACTGCTAAGTTTGCTAAATTGGCTAAGTCTTCAATCACTTGAAATTCAGATGCATCCACCTGCTTTTCAAACCACCAGTCTTGGATCAGTGTGACCATGGCTTCTTTCTTCCTTCGTCAAGATAACTAAAAGCTGAAAAAATTCTCCATTGATTAGCTCTTTACAAATGTGTAGCTTTGCACTTCAGCTGAACCCTTGCTTGATATTCCTTTAGGTGTCCTTGACTAACTCCCTCTCCCACTCTCCAAAGCAGTTATTTCCAGATATTTACTATTTTACCTATAGCTATGTTAACCTGAGTGTCCATAGGCATCTCAGATACAACATTCCAACTTCCTTACCCCACTATGCAAACTAATGGTTCGTGTGTATTAGTGAATATATTACATTAATGAATGTTACCCATCTGTCCAGCTAATCAAGACAGAAAGCTGAGTGTATCTTTATTCTCTATACACAAATGGAAACAAGTCCTATCAGTTTTCTCTCTTGAGATACCAATTCTGTTCTCTCATTCATGCATTCAGGATCTCTCACCAGGACTACTGCAGTGGCTTTCTACTGTACCTTTTGACCTTCAGCCTTGCAGTTCTCTATCCATTTACTAGACTCATTGTTCCCAAATGCAAATATGATTTTAAAGTCTCTGGCTTCCAATCTTTCAGTAGCTTCCAAATTTGTGGCAGTGGCATGCAGTTGTGCAGGCTAAGTATCCTGAGGAAGGACATTTTCTATTTAGTGATATAAGTGCACCATATAGATTATTAGAGGCTATTACCTAAAATCCAAAAGCAAACTCCAGTCTTCTTAACAATGTATATACAACCCTCCAGGTTTAGGTTTTTGCCTAACTTCTCTACTGGTATCTTGGTTATATTTTCATCCACCTCTACACACAACCTGTGTCCTAGCCTCAACAAAGTCTTCTACTTCCATAAATACATAATGCAGTTTCTTTCTTTTGTTCCTTAATCTCACTCTTCTAGGCCTGGGATGGCTTGGCTAGTCTCTTTCTCATTCCTGTGTACCTGCAAAACACTCACTTAACTTCACAAACTAGTTCCCACATCGCTTGCTGCTACTTCTCACCTACAGAGACTTTCTCTGAAAGAAAAGTAATTCTGCTCCTTGTTCCTTGAACAAAATTCTTATGTTTTTCATATCTGAACAGGGCCACTGCTATCAGCTAAGACAACTTTGTGCCCTATCTATTCACATCTTACCCTGTCCTTAAGTCCCACCTAATAAACCCTTTTCTGCTACCTCATCTGAAAATTGTACAGTAAATAGCATTGCTTGACACCATCTTCATTTTCCAGGCATCCTTCAGAAAGCTGGTGTGCCATACGAGAGTGCTGTAAAGGGGAAGGTTAGTCATTTGAAAAGTGAATACTTAGATGTTTGGGAAATATGACATGATCTTTTCCTCTTGGAGATTCACTGTCCCCATTTTTGTACATTAGAAGATCTTGACTTTTACATGTAGTAACATGAAAGACTAGTTAAAACAGCCTTCTAAATGCATAGTTCAGGTCAGCAAAAGTTGAGAAAATTCCCAAGGACCAGAAATGAAGAGGAAATGGCAATCAGTTTTCATTTCAGATATCCTGAGTGTATTTGTTGACACCAGGGATCCAGAGCCTTGGGTTTCAGTCAGTGTTCAGATGACGAGAAAGAAGGCTTTGGCTTTGCAGAAGATGGAGAGCTGGAAAACTATTTCCCCACCCCCATCCCCACCCCCACCAAATAAAGTCCTTAAAGGACTATTCTCTATGAAAGAGTAAAGCTGGTGTGCTGTAGGAGATTAAAAAATCCACCAGAAAAGGAATATTACAAAGTAGAGATTTTAAAGAACAGAGAGTTTGAAGTTTATATTCTACCTCATTTATATGGTCTAGGAAAACCCAGTCTTAGAAATCAATTTAAAGTGGTTTAGGTTTGGTATCATTTTAGGGAGCCTGGGAAAAACAAATGAAATTTTTCTGTGGATGAAGCCACCCCTAAATTATGCCCTCCAAGATTTATTATATTAAGATCTGCCAAAATAAATTCTCAATAAAAATTACCAATGCAGGAGGAGTCAGGATACCAAGCAGCATCAGCATCAGTAACAAACAGCATAATTAGACTCCCAGGGACTTCAGATATTACTAAATGTAGATTATATTATAACCATGTCCAAATATTTTTAAAACAGAAATTGAGAAAACAGTTAAGAGTCTATAAAAAAATAACCAAGCACACATAAAAACCTGTACATGAATGTTCATAGCAACTTTATTCTTAACAGCCACAAACTGGAAACAACCCCAGTGCTCTTCCACGGGTGAATGGTTAAACAAGCTGCAGTCTTTCTTTACAGTCAAGGGAATGAATTATTGACACATGGAACAACTTGGATGAGTCTTAAGGAATTCATGCTAGGTGAAAAAAAAAAAAAACTCCCACAAGGTTATCTACAACATATTCCGTTTATGTAACATTTTAAAATGAAAAAATTTTAGAAATGGAGAACAGATTAGTGATGATGTGGTGGATTGTGGGGTAGATAGGCAGGAGGGAGGTGAGGGTGGTTATAAAAGGGTCCTTGTAGAGAGGAATAATCTTGACTGGTAAATGGATATATGAACCTATACATGTGATAAGATTTTATAGAATTAAATACACATATACACTTGAGTGTACAAATGACTATAATTCAAATGGGAAATCTGAATATGAGTGGTTTGTATGAATGTCAATATCCTGGTTATAATACTGTACTATAGTTTACAAAATGTTACGATTGGGAAATTGGGTAGAGAACACATGAGATCTCTATTATTTCTTGCAACAGCTTATAAATCTACAAAATCTCTCAAAATAAAAATTTTAATTGACAAAAATTATAATAACCAGGAAAATTTTTAAAGAAACAATAAAACTTCTAGAAATTAAAAATTATAGAAATCAAAATGCATTGGACAGGGTAAATAGCAGATCAGATTAAGCTGAAAACTAGAGTTGTAGATTGGAAGATAGAAGCAAGTAAATACCAGAGAGACATAGTTGAAAGCAATATTAAGAGAAATACGAAAACATCTAATATATTTCTGACCTAGAAGGACAAAAGAGAAATGGGATGGGGGTGTATTTTGTAGAGATAATCCCTAAATATTTAGAGACCTATGAAAGATATGAACCTTTAGATTCACAAAGCACAATGAAATCCATGCAGAATAAACAAATGCATTATAGTGAAATTACAGAAAAACTAAGATGAAGAGAATATATTAACAGCAGAGAAAGACAGATTTTCACTATGAAAAAGATAACAGTTCTGTCACAGTATCTCAACAGCAACAATAAAAGCCAAAAAACATTTTTAAGAATACTTCAAAATACTAAGAGAAATTAACTGTCAAACTGGTATTATCGGCCCATCTAAAGCATAATAGAATAATAAAGGTATTTCAAATACAGAGCCAACCAACAAAAATAGTGTTAACCATCTTGATAAACTCACTAAAGAAACTGCTAAAAGATAAACTTAGGGAAAATGGAAAAATTTCCCAGGAGAAATTTCTGTCATGCAAGAAAAGGTAAACCAAGAAATTGTAAACATTAACCAGGAACATTGTATAAAAAACTAAAACAGTAATAACAATAATATTAATGCTAACAAATTTGGAAAAACAAAAATACAATAGAACTGAAATATTTGAAAACAAGAGCATGTAAGATGAGAGCAGAATATTTGGAGTTAAGCTTTCTAAGATTCTTGTATTTATTGGGAAGGTAGATTTACTAAATGACTTTAGTTTTTAAAAGGTATGTGTGTAAAATTTCAAGTGCCACTACTAACTGAGTAGAATAGATTGTAAAACTTTCTAAATAGGACAGGGAAAATGAAATTTAAAAAACACAGTCAATCCGATAAAGGGTTAACATCCCAAATATATAAAGAACTCACATGCCTGAACACCCAAAAAGCAAATAACCCGATTAAAAAATGGGTGGAGGATATGAACTGACACTTCCCCAGAAAAGAAATTCAGATGGCCAACAGGCACATGAAAAGATGCTCCACATTGCTAATTAACAGGGAAATGCAAATTAAAACCACAATGAGACATCACCTCACACCAGTTAGGATGGCCAACATCCAAACAACAAGGAACAACAAATGCTGACAAGGATGAGGAGAAAGGTGAACTCTCCTGTACCATTGGTGGGAATGTAAATTACTTCAACCATTGTGGAAAGCAGTATGGAGGTTCCTCAAAAAACTAAAAATTGAAATACCATTGACTCAGGAATTCCACTCGTAGGAATTTACCTGAAGAAAACAAGATCCCAGATTCAAAGACATATGCACCCCTATGTTTATTGCAGCACTATTTACAATAGTCAAGATATGGAAGCAACCTAAGTGTCCATCAGTAGATGAATGGATAAAGATGTGGTACATATGCACAATGGAATACTATTCAGACATAAAAAAGAAAGAAGCCTTGCCATTTGCAAGAACATGGATGGAGCTAGAGGGTAGTATGCTCAGTGAAATAAGCCAGGCAGAGAAAGACAAGTGCCAAATGATTTCCCTCATTTGTGAAATATAACAACAAAGCAAAACTGAAGGAACAAAACAGCAGCAGACTCACAGAGGCCAAGAAGGGACTAGTGGTTACCAAAGAGAAGGCATAAGGGAGGGTGAGTAGGGAGGGAGGGAGAAGGGCATTAAGGAGCATTATGATAAGCATACGTAATATAGGGGTGTCACAGGGAAGGCAGTATAACACGGAGAAGACTAGTAGTGACTCTATAGCATCTTCCTATGCTGATGGACAGTGACTGCAATGGGGTGTGTATGGGGCGACTTGATAATATGGGTGAATGTAATAAACAGTGTTGCTCATGTGAGACCTTTATAACATTGTATATTAATGACACCTTAATAAAGAAAAACACAATCAAACCAAAAGAAGTCTAGAAAAGAGGGTGGAAAGGCATAGAAAATACAAAAACTATAGAAAGCCAAAATCAGGTAGCAGAAATAATCCACATGTATCAGTTGTCAGAATATACATAATTAGACTAAACTTGTTGGTAAAACTTGCTAGCAGTGTATCAGATTAGATTGATGTTGACACACACTTTGAAGAAAAGACCCATGAAATATGAGAAAGAATCAAAGTAAAAGGACAGAAAAAGATAAAACCATGAAACACTAACTGAAGGAAAGACATACTAGGCAGGTGCTAAACAACATTAAAATAGTAGTTTTAATGTTAGTTAAAAGAGCAGATTTGTTGTTCTCTACTTCCTTTTAGTAGAAGAACTCTGAGTCTTACTGGCCACCCAGCTAACTGCATTTTCTAGTGTCTCATGCAGAAAGTTATGGCCATGAGTTTAAGTTAAGGCCAATGAAGTATGAGTAAAAGCGATGAATATGGCTTCCTGATACTCTCTTGAAAGACAAAAATACTGGTAATGATTTTCTCTCTCTTCCAATTGGCTGGAAAAAGCAACTGCATTAGGAGACTTGTTTCTTGTGTTGAGTCTGGCAATGGCAGTTAATCATGGAGCAGAGCTGTTTACCAACCCAGACTATACATTTACCTCTGAATTCCTATATGCAAGAGAAATAAACTTTTCAAGCTACTGTATTCTGGATGTCTCTATTACAGCATTTTAGCATGTACCTTAATTATCTCTTATACTTTAGGATAAAAAGAATTCCAAAGGTCACTTCATCAGAAACATAAATTCTGAACTTGTGTGCCTCAAATAATGACTTCAAAATATGTAAAATGCAAATGGATAATTATAAAGGTTATGCTCTTACAGGTCAAGAGAAATATAAAAAGCAAAATTCTAATACTTTTACAAGAAAAGATTTAAAAATAGTTTTATGACAGAGATAGGAAAGAATTTCCTAGAGAAGGATAAAAAAGCACAAAACTTAAAAGAATATACTGATAATTTTGAGAGTATTAGAATTACATTATATTGATTTCATTAATATTTTCAGTAATAAAAACTCATCATCACAAGCTGTTATTAAAAATGAATTTTGGAAAACACAGGCTCTAAGAGATATATGCAGTGTGTATAGCTGCCTGGAATAAGATGCAGATTATATAAATATCATCTGTGAATCAGTAAACTAAAGACAGCCCAAGGCAAAGGGACAGTAGACATGAACAAGCAGTTAATAGAAAAAGACAATCACTAGTCAACTAGCATTTGAAAAGATGTTCAACTTTGATAGAAATCAAGGATATAGGGATTAAAACCACAATGAAATACCATTCTCATTCATGAAATTGTCAAACATGAAAACAATGCCAAGTGTTGAAGTGATGAGGATGTGGATGGAGCAATGGAAGCTCTCATACAGTGTTAGTGGGGGAATAAATTTAGCATTTATTGTAGTTGACCATATGTCTGTGATAGAGCACAATAGTTCTGTTCCTAGATACATGTTTGAGAAATTCCTGCATATGTACATAAAGAAGCATATCAAAAAGTGTTCAATGCAGCATTGTTATGAAACCAAAAGATTAAGAAAAAGAAAACCTGACTGTCCGTCAACACAGGGAGAATGAGTAAAATGTGGTATTTTCATATAATGGAAGATAGTCATGAAAATGAATAAACCAGATCTCCATATATGAGTATTGAAGACTCTCATGTAGAATATTGAGCAAACATGCAAAAAAAAAAAAAAGGCAAGTCACAGAAGCATACGGTTTAACACATACACATATACAAATTTAACACATGCAAAAGAATACTATATATATTGCAAAGAGATACCACATAATGTATCAAATGTATGAGATTTCGTTACCTATGCACTAGGCACTCGGTTGTCATTGCTTATCCCTGTGATGAGATGGCACTGGGGCTGTAGAGTAACAGTAGATTTTTTTCTTTTCTGGGAAGACTTCCCAGAGGTAGTGACTATTCAAGTTGACTGATGAAGAATGAGCATGGGTGTTCTAAGCAGAATTCTTGCACTGAAATTAATGTATGAAAGTCTTTTGTTTGAATCCTACCATTTGCAACAACATGGATGGAGCTAGAGGGTATTATGCTCAGTGAAATAAGCCAGGCTGAGAAAGACAAGTACCAAATGATTTCACTCATGTGGAATATAAGAACAAAGGAAAAACTAAAGGAACAAAACAGCAGCAGAATCACAGAACCCAAGAAAGGATTAACAGTTACCAAAGGGAAAGGGACTGGGGAGGATGGGTGGGAAGGGAGGGAGAAGGGGGGGAAGAAGAAAGGGGGCCTTACGATTAGCATGTATAATGTGGGGGGGGTATAGGGAGGGCTGTACAACACAGAGAAGACAAGTGATTTTACAGCATCTTACTACGCTGATGAACAGTGAATAATGGGGTATGTGGGAGGGACTTGGTGAAGGGGGGAGTCTAGTAAACATGTTCTTCATGTAATAGTAGATTAATGATACCAAAAAGAAAAAAGTGTATTGTTTGGCTCACAGGAAAGCTGCTCTAATATTCACTTAGAACCTTTTGACTTATTCAATGCATAATTCTAATAAACTGAGTTGTCTTCTAATCCTTGGTAGATTAGATTGCGGGAGGAAATACACAGGTAAATGAGAAATGATGGCCAGCTGTGAGGTATAAGGCAGAATAAATCACCAAATGCACACATAGGAATTAACACCAAAACTAGTCTAAGGTTAAATATATCATAATGGCAATGACTTCTGTATACCCTAGTAACTCCAGATAGCACGCGGTATGCAACAGCTATTAATGGTGACCCCTGCTTCCCCCAGACACCCAGATGTTTATGTTTTAGCTCAAGTATTCAGAAATATTTATGATATATATTTGCAGCAATATTCATCAATTTTATAAAACGTTTGTGACTTGAAACCATTTTTCTATTATGCCAAATTAACTTCTTTGGAATAGCACATTTCTAAATATGCCTAGTAAGTGATGCATGTCTGTATTTATTCAGCAGACATTCCTTGAGCAATTAGTATGTGCTAGGTATGACAGTGACACTGGCCATACAAAGGCAAATCAAATACTTCATTGTATCATTCATTCACATGGTGCTTGACAGATGATATGTGTATTTAGGAAGAGAAGAAAGCATTGATTTGGCTGTGTGATCTCTGCTATACTTCTGTCATTTTGAAATTACAATAATTAAAAGTGGAGAGAAGTGAAAATTACTGGATTAGGAACTTCAGTTGAGAAGTGTGATAATAGTATATGCTTTTATGAATTTCCTATAGGCTTCTTGCAGTATGCATTAAAAGATTTCAAAAAGTTTAGCTTTGTTATCCTAATTCTGAAAGTATATAATGAAAACATTAAAGTGTCCAGTGGTGAGGAATTGGTTAAATTATATTATATTCATGCATTGGAAATCCAGTTTGAAAATACATAATGACATAGGAAAATGCTTGCATTATTTTGGTAAGTTACAAAACAATGGCTGGAGAAAAATATGCCAAATGGTGAGTGATTATGGTAGTGGGATTATAGGTAATTTTCCTTTTCCTTTTTATTCTTTACTCTATTTTCCAAATTTTCTACTCTAAACCTACTAACTACTCTAAAAATAACTAAATGTTGAAAACATCAAATACTATTTATAAGATAGCACTGATTTTCCATTTTGGAAATGGATTTTTATCTTGGAAGACTGTTGTTGACAATAGTGGATTTTTGTGGATATTGTTAATTTCCAAGGCTTGAACTTTGTTTAAAGCCACAATAGTATATGACAAAGTCATCATTCATGATTGTAGTCACTTATTAAAAATGAAATTTTTATGCATGTTCTTGTCTCACGTTGAAAAAATGGACTTACATATGTTACTAAACTCATAGATAAGTACTCACAAAGATGAAGCAGAGAATCTTCATGTAATTGTTCATGTTCTCCTTTGTCCTCATGAATTTGCAGTTCCTCGGTGGGTAGTGCTCTTCCGCGAAGACGTTGCTGTGCGTACATTACCATTGGAATGATATGTATTTTCATTGGAGTTGGATTAACTGTGAGTATTACTCCTCTCACTGGTAGGATTCTTTTCTCTCAACTTTACCACTAGTAAATGGTGAGGCCTCAGACAACCTTCAGTGATCCTTGAAGAGCCTGCCTCCCTGGTATACCAGGCCCAGAAGCTGGTGAAGGACTGTGGGTAATCTGAAGCCCAATCCCTGGACCTGTAAATGGAGCTTGCTCAATCAGATGAAAAGGGTCTTGAGACCCCCCAGGAGGTCCTTGGCACTGGGGATGTTACGATTCATTTAGCAAAAGCCACTTGTTTTTATTTAGTGCCAGAACCAATTTTGCCATGGCCAAAGCTGAAGCAGTTATTGTCAGTTTGCAAGTCTGGAAAACATTCTTATCTTTTTTCAAGTCAAGCAGAGATTTATTGCCAACATGGGGATGGCTTATTTTTAGAGGAGATTGAAGCTGTGATTGGCATAGGGATTATCTCAAGAAAAGAGAAAGGGACTGATCTCTTTTGCTGTCATTTATTTGCTTTCCATGCATCTTTGGTCTATCTGGTCCCATATTATTAGTAATATTCCTGTTGTGTCACACAATGCTAAGCAGTTACATAGATTAAATTCCTTACAGAGATAACATATTTTAGTGGGCTTTTTGTTTACTTCATAAAATTTATAGTTAACATAATTAGCACTGTTCTTATTAAATTTTACTCTGTCAGTGATAATTAACAAATATTCCAGTTCATATTTTATAAGGATTTTGTGGCCTCATGAATATATTTCATAAAAATCACATATAAGCCAACACAATTCTCTAAATAGATATTTCCTTAAAGTTTATAACCTATTGTTTTTGTACTGCTTTTTATTTTAGGTTGGCAGCCAAGATTTTGCAAGGCGATTTCATGCAACCTATGTTTCTTGGGCAGTTGCTTATCTCTTAGGTTTGATCTGCCTTATCCGAGCTTGTTATTGGGGAGCCATAAGAGTGAGCTATCCAGAACACAGTTTTGCATAAGCTTGCATATGATTTAGTGAGCAGGTAATAGTATCTAGCAGTTCTTGATAAGCTACTCTGGACATCCTTAAATCATTTATCCTAATGGATTCCACTCTTGTTTATGTATAAAGTTTCAAGACTTTGGGAGACTTTTATGAACAAATGCTCCTTGCACTACATTATATGCAAAGAGTGTGTTTTGATTGATGTTTGGTTTTCACGTTCTGAATAATGAAGCTGTATCTTCCTGTTCCATTACATCTTGTAAAGATGTTTTTGGATTTGTCACCAAACATTACACATAACATCATCTTTTCATTATTTTTAAATTAGTTATCCTATTACTTGCTGATCTGTGAGTGTTCTCAAGAAGTGTTTAAAAATGTTTCTACAATAGCTTCACATTTATACTTATATTTTAATTAAAAAGTATCAAAATTGCTTGCTTTAAAATCTAAGCAATATGCATTTTGCGTGAACTGCTTACTGCAACTTTAACCTAAGATCATAGTGACCTTATTCAGGAAAAAAATTGGGGTGTACCTTCAAAGACTTGACATTCTTGTCAGATAACAACCATTTCTAGATACTGTTTGCTTGTTTTTTTGTTGTCTGTAGGAAGATACAATATTTTGGTAGTAATTTAAAATTCAAGAATGAAAATATTTATTTGTCCACAGTCAGAGGTAATGTTGGATAAATGTTTTTTCTTAAAGGTCACAGAACTTTGTCTTCCATTTTTGTCTGGTTTTTTTTTTTGTTGTTGTTGTTTGCCAATTATAAAAGTCCTGGTCTAGATTTATGAAATTTAATGTGAATCAGCTGTATGTATTCCTTTACAGAGCCTAGAGAGGCATTTCACGTAACATGTTTTTATAACACAACCATTTAAACATAGATCTATTTACGTTGGTTTGTCCCCCTTTTCATTTAGATCACGGTAAACAGTTCTTATTGGGATAATTATGGACTACTTACATATGAAGGGAGCCTATAACATTTTTCACTAGCTAAAATGTTGAGATTAGAGGTAGTTACTTTTGCCATTCTTCTCAAATATCAGTGGTCTAATTATTATCCAGTTCATTGAATGGAACAGATCAAAAACAAAAAGCAACATAGTTTTCTAAGAATTTACTCGGGTTTAAGGAATCAGCTCTTGCACTGCCCATCTTTGCAGTTTTGAAAAAGAATTTGCTTAATTGAGAAATAATGTTCTATAGCCTTTAATGTAGTAGAATTAGGTAGTGAGATGATCTGAGTAAATTAGGTGGCTATTCCAGGGATAACAATATTTTAAGTTATTTTATGTTCCTGATTAGTATAAAAATGTACTCACCAGAGAGTTGGTAACAAAATACATGTAAACTTCAAAGAGTAAATGATAAATGTCTACATGAAGTAGCTCAGGATCATATGTACCTTTGAAAATATACTAATAAAGATTATTGTTCAAAAATTTCCTTCTTCTGTTCTGTTATTTAAAAATAAGATGTCATTTCTAAAACTGCATTGATATTACACTAAAGAAGTTTCCATGTTTTTAAGAATGTATGTGATGTTACTTTTTATTAAATTCATATGTTTTTTCCAAATATTTCCATGGTTTCATTTTTAAAATATAGACTTTAAATCCATTTATAATGCACTTGATGAGACATATATGAAAATATAAATCTAATTTACTTCTTAATGGTTGTAACACCATTGTGTATTGAATAATCTATTCTTTCCCCATTAATTTGATATTGCACATTAAATTATATGATCATGTTCCTTTTGGAATATAACTTCATGAGAACAGGAACCTTAGTGGTCTTGCTCAGCACTTTAACTCCAGCATTTAGAACAGTGCCTAGTATATATGTGTTCAATAGGTATTTGTTGCATGAATGAATAAATGATTGAATGAATTGTTATATTAAATTCCTATATGCCCTTGGGTCTGGACTTCATATTTTGTTATAGTATTGAATGAAAGAATGATTATATCCCTATAATGTTGAGGATATGAGAAAACATACACACAGATATATTTTTTTGACCAAAAAATTCTTTAGGAATTTATCCTAAAGGTGTTATGGATAAAAAAACAAATATGTATATACAATGATATGTATCACGTTTTGTTTGTAACAGCAATTAAAAAAAGGAAAAAGTCCAAAAATTCAATGATGTGGGATAGGGGTAATAAGTTGTAGTATACTCTTATTTTGAAATAATAGGCAATCATTAAAGATATAATGAAATTGCTCATCTGTTGAATTACAAAATATTGTGGCAAAATCAGATTACAAATCAATAGCATATGATTCACTCCCCACTTAAAAATTTTATGTGTATGTCTTAAGAAAAAAGGAAAATTAAACACTATGATGTTACAAGTGGTTATTCTGGGTGATGGAAGATAAATGACTTTTTAAGATTTCTGTACCAGATTAACAGTTGAAAAGTTTAAGTTTTGCTCTTGATAAATAAGAATGCCATGTGGTAACATCAATATTCATTACATCTTCATGTAAATTCTTAAAGTTTTTAAATGTATTTATTAAAATCAAAACCAATTGATATAGTTGATAAAACCTTAAGTTTTAAAGTTAAACTACATATTTAAACTTAGTCCTATATATCAAGTATATATTTTTAATTAATTAAATCCAAATTTATGATTTATAAGTTATATTAAAACTCTATACTCAGTTTTATTTAAGTAGAGCATGCTTTTCAGAGCCTAGTAGACATTTGGAACACAGAAAGTGCTGGAAAAATGTTATTTGAAGAATACCCCATAACTGCTAATCAGAAAAGGAAGGATTTGTTTGTCACCTGCTGTCCAAAATAGTAAAAAAT
Source organism: Manis javanica (assembly GCF_040802235.1). Classification (NCBI taxonomy): domain Eukaryota; kingdom Metazoa; phylum Chordata; class Mammalia; order Pholidota; family Manidae; genus Manis; species Manis javanica. Next base: position 176,381,963 of record NC_133157.1, on the reverse strand, counting down.
GGGTTAGTTCTTAGAAAAAGGGGGGAAAACAAACTATGAAAAGATATTCTTGAGCAAGTCATTTGCGAGTATACATATTTTCTTTTAAAAGAAAAGATCCTAAAAATAACATGTGTTATGTAGAGTGCTTATATATAACATGCTGTTTAATATTCATAGGAACCCTAGGAAGCAAGGTGTTACTCATAGGTATGAAAACGTAGATTTTGAGTAGGACAGGCACCTGCGTTCAAAAGTCCCCTTCCCCCACCCCCCAGGTGATTTTTATTGTGGGTTTTTCCTTGGTCATACTCGGAAACACTGCATGGTATCAGGCTGAAAAATATGCACACGTGTTCACATACACTTTCTCTGGCATTCATATTCCCTCATAGAGAAAAAAACTTCGATCGTATTTGAGTAAATATTGCCATTTCTTTTGTTTAGCTTTAGTTTTGTGATCTAGTGATACTAGTGTCTATATGCTGTCCTGAAACTGTAGAGCCATTTCCATGTACAGCGTCTGCACAAATTGCTATACAATCTAAATTTGCATTTACTTGTGTGTTTTGGTACCCACTGACATATATATGTAATAAGCACTGGAGAAAAATTCCTAGTGTTTATTGAGCTGCCTTATATATATTAATATTTAATCTCTGTGTCATGTTATCATGATTCTCTCATTGAAGAAGTTCAGAGAGGTTAAATAATTAAAGGTAACTTAGCTGATATTTGGTGGAGCCAGTTGGAATCTGTCTCCAAAAGTTACCTGCTTTCCTCCACAGTATGTGCTTTGCTTTGTGGAGAATAACTTTTGTTTTTTGTGCCCCCTGCTGTTCATTGTCTGTAATTATCTGTGGGAAAAAAATTGGAAAATACCCTAAGTATTGATCTCACAAAGAGTACTCTAGTTTTAAAAATATTTTTATGAATTTGATGTCATATCCTACTTTATTTTAGAGCACATCTTAACAAAATATTATTACATCTATTTTCTACTTTATAATTAACATAAAATAATGTCTGAATAGAAATATTACATGTTAAATATGAGGAAATTGACATAAAATGAATTTTAATTAATTTTTCTTGTAATAGCAATATTAAAATGATTGTTAAATAGCACAAAATGCTAAAAAGGATTTGTAAAGGCTTTTGATATTTTTAATCCATTTTACACAGTTACAAATTTAAATAAATATTAATATTCTTTGTTTTGATAAGTGTACATGTGTCTGACTTGAGGTGGAATGCTATGTGAAAAGCAGAAAAATTGTCTGTTTTCTTTTTGAACTTCCCATGAAGGTGTCAGATAAGGCTAAAAATCTAAGAAGGGAGTATAGTTTGCACTTTAACAGGTGAGATTTGTTGGGTAAAAGGAAGTGTTCAACCAGAATCCGCTCCTGGCCTAGATAGTGAGATGCTTATAAGGGCCTATTTTCACGTCAATGTGATGTTTACCACCGCAGAGCCACCAGTCCCTCACTGATTGCCACTCCAGGGTAAGGGGTGGAGAGTAGAAGCCATTCTCTCATCACCTCTGTTCCTGGTATGTAATTGGTCAGGCACCTGCCAGTCACCAGAGACCTGCCCAGGGAGATCCTCCCAGAAGGCGTCACAGGAAAGGAGAACATGAGGCAGCCAGAGAGGGGGGACTTGGGAGTGGGTGGGGAGAGAGGCCAAGCATCCACGTTCTGAGCAGGGAGTGCAGCCAGAGGGAATCGGGAGCTTGGGAGCTAGGGAGCTATGTGCCAGGGGGTCCCAAGAAGTGCTGGAGAGAATAACCAGTGTGCAAGCAGAGACTGAGCTGTGAGAATAAACCCTTTCCTTCCCAATTTCTCGCCCGTGTCTTCCTTAGATCTCACCAGATGAATAGGGATCTTGCTTCAGGCAGGGAACCCCCTTCCTCCTGGAGCCGCAGTCTGATCTACCACAGAGGTAGTCTTTCTAGTTTTGTCAGTATAACTAAACTCATTTAAGGTAACTTGCTAAATAGAAGTAATCACACACATTGCTCTCACCGAATTTCTTTAAATACCCCAAGTGGCTTATGCATATGTGTAGGTACTAATGGTTGGAATATAGAGTTACTGAAAGTCCCCACTGTTGAAATAAATATTTTGAAAAACTTTGTCACAGTGTCTGATATTTCTTTATCAAATATACCTTGGACTTCAGATACTGGGCATTTAAATAATTTTGGAGAAAATGCATTAAAGTTTTATTAGTTATTAAGCCTTTAGAAAGAGTAAGCTTCGGAGATTCGTAGAGAATTCCTTAGCTTACATAATGCTTTGTTCATTCCTGGCCGCTTCCTACACACCTTCTCTACTTTTTCCTCTAAAATTTCCTCTCTAGCTGCCATATCCACAGGTCTCCTTTTACTACCCCATAATCAGTGCAAACTTCATTACCTGGTTTTCATTTTTGTCATATGCCATTGATTTAAATGTTAATGTGAGTGACCTGTCTCTGGTCTCAACTCAGTTCTCTGAGTCCCTCACATCCAGTGACCTGTATCTCGATTCCACTTCTGCTGTTCACCTCTGTAGCTACATTCCAGGTGCTCATGCTTAGAACCATCATCCATCTCTGAACTCTTACACTTAGATACCCACTTTCTGAATGTATACCTCTACTCTCCTTACAGAATTCTCACTTCCTTTGCACCATTATTCCTGAGTATCACCTTCAACACTTCTAGTTTCTTGATTACTCCTCCAATCTATCATTTCATTCTATATTTACCAGTGAATCCCACAACCACATGGATTAATGCCACTAAAATTTTTATCTTCATCTTCAACTCCTTAACATGGATTACCTGTCATATCTTTGGACACGTCCTCCCACCTGCGAGGAACATCCCTAAGTTGGTAAACTCCTTTTTATCCTTGAAAATCCTGCTCAAGCATTACCTCCCCTGCTAACCGTTCCATGACCCTTCCTCTCCTTCTCACCCCCAGACCAAATTATTTCCTTGTACTATTTGTATTCCATGTAAATACTTCTAACTACTATATATACTACACTGTTTTACTTACTGATTTATAAGTAGCCTTAGACTATCATTCTCTTCTTGCTAATTGTGCCTCTGTGATACTAGTCTTGTTTCAGTTTGTATTCTCAGTGCCTGACGTAAAGGCATGAGCCTTCCAAAGCTTTATTTTTGCAGAGCTGAGCTCAATGGAATGAAATCTCAATTACAGCTCATAATGCATTGCTGTAATGATCAACTGTGTGTAAGTGTGTGTTTCCTCCATAAATTTTTTGTAAATGTTTATGGAATAAGTGAACAAGAGGCAGATTATTCACAGGAGATTGGTAAGATCACTGGTAAACACAAAATAATGCTACCCTTCAGCTTTTCCCAACTCCACAGGCCTTCAGAAGCACCACCCAGGCACACAGGCAAAATGTGAGTGTCTTTATCTTAACAACTAGCTTATTGAATTGGAATTTTCTTTATATATTCCCTCACTAGACTGTACATGCCATGAGAGCAGGTAATCAATTTGTGTGTGTTACTTATGTTCATACAGGGTTTTATTAAGTAAATGCAAGGTTAAGCAAGATATGAAACTATAATTGTAAATAAAACCTCTACTTACAAGTAAGGAAATATGTTCAACTATGATTTATCTTTCTAACTGGGATTCCTATTTCCACTCTTGCTTTTCCTCAATCCATTCTCCAAACTTTATTTTTGAAACCAAAGTAAATATTTACTTAGAATAAGAAAAGCAATACAATGTCAGGAAGCAGAGTTTATCTGGAGTGTAGAGTTATTGGGAACCCGGCTCCCCGAGTCAGGTTGGGACCACAACTGACACACCTTCCTTCCGATTGCCCATACCTTTCTTAGAAGATGACCATAATCCTTAAATACCAGAAGTGGCAGCATGACCAATTTGCAATTGCTAAAGTGAAATTGCCTGCATTGATGTGAAGTTGCAGGTACAGTTGCCATCAGTAACGCGAAGGCCTAGTCTGATGTAATTGTCAAGCCTCTGGGCTTGGTGCAGGTTGCAGCTCCTGTCCCACACCCCTGGCCCCCGACCTGGGAGTGAAGACCTATCAGTACTTCACTGGCTTCTCTACATACAGGGACTCGCCATAAACTTCCCCAGGGCACAACCGACCCCAGTCCACACTGCGCTTCACCTTTCTCAGGCACATGTCAGGCACCAAGCCTCTGCATATCCCAGATGTAAGAAGCATGTTTCCAAGTCCTCGAGGAAGCCTTTCCACATCATTAGGCTCCAGATGTGCAGGCAGCACCCTCCCTCACCCTTTTCACAAAGGGGATATGCCCAGCAACAGCCTCTCCAAATCCTTCCTCTCTCTCCAAACCCTGGTCATTATTTGTATCTTATTACTTGAAGGGCCCAAGAGTCTTGAAACTTGTTGTTAATCATTTTCTTTACCTATGTGGATTCGTCTCATACACACGAGGACCTGCTATCTACCACGCTTGTGCTCCAGCTGAAGCAGAGGCCAGAAGAGTACCGTTTTAATGTCTGATTACATAAATGAAAATGAAATTTCTTTGGAATGCTATTTATTGTCATGGTGCCAAGAATTCATCAAATCATCATTACAAAGGAAATACCAAAGGAAGCAATAATGGTCTGCCATTCATTGTAAAACATGACCTAGGTGTCTTCTTACTGTGTTTATGAAATGACAAGGTTCACATTGTAAAGTAACTTCCCACATAGCAACTGAAATCACAGACTAAGGCCACCACAGAACAAAGTCGGAATGGATTGACTGTTATGTGACCTGATTTACTCTAAAACAACTCTTTATAGTTCTGACATCATGCTAGAAATGCAGCTTTAACTTACTCTGAATCACAAATGCCTTTGACACCAAATGCAGAAATATTTTCTACAGAAGAATGTAGTAAAGTACAAAAGGAACCCTGGGTTGTTAGCCATAACATGTTTTTCACAGCACTTCATAAAATATCTGCCTTCAGGTTCTTTTCAGACTCAGTCTTTAATCTCTAAAAACTCAAAAGTTTAGCAAGTTAGTCAGCCAGTGTCATAGCAAAACTGTAAGAAAAGAGAGTTGTTCAGACAGTTTTGCTGAAAAGAGGAAGAGTCATTAAGGGTGCCAGCATGGAATATTGAGAAATGATGCAAAAATTATTTGCTTTTGAACTGGGTATAGCCCTTCTTTGACATTGGATTCTGATTGCTAGCAAATAGAATCACATCAAAATTCAGACATAACTGAAACATTTTAAGATGAAATGTTTGAATATGCATGTTTCCAATGAAAATAAATTATTGCAGTGATAAGGGACACTTTTAAGCAGAGAAACTTTATGTCTCTTAAAGAAAGCAATATGTAAAGCAGCACATTTTACCTGATACTTAGCTTAAAAAATATTTATGTCCATATAATTTCAACATATATTTCATATATAAAAGGTAGCCCCAAATACGGTGTCAGGTAAGAGTCTGAAAGGGGTAGGAGAGAGGGATGGAGGAGGAGGAAGAGGAGAGTGAGATTTGTGCTTTCTTTACCTCTTTGTTCTCCCTGGGCCTTCAGTGGCCTGGGTGGTCATAGCCCACAGTGGTGAGGGCCCGTCTTTACTCAGTTTACTGATTCAAATGCTAATGCCTTGTGGGAACACCCTCAAGAGACAAACCTAGGAATAACAGTTTACTAGCTATCTGGGAATCCCTTAGCTCTGTCAATTTGATGCCAAAATTAACCATCACAATAACCAACATATTAGTTATGCTAGAATATTCATGTGTGTGTCTGTGTGTATGCATTTTTCAATAGACTAAAATCTTTGTTCATTTCTAGCATGGATATCCAAATGGCCAATCAACTTTCTGTGAAATGTATTTAAGGGTTAAAGCACAATGACAGGATGGGGTCTGCCTTCCATGAAGCTAATATGCCTGGTGCTGAACACAGTGTCTGGACCTTATTAAATGCTCAGTAAGTGGTGGTTAAAAAAAAAAAAAGCAATACAATGTCAACTAGTTAAAAATTTTAAAAAGTTGACGATTACCACAAACATCAAAAAATATATAGAAATATTTTAATTAACTGCCTCAACTGTCCCTATATTTTCCCTGTATTTTTAGTTTTATATTTTTCAATTGTCTCTTGACAATTTTTTTTCGTGTGAGAATAAGTAACTTGGCAGTTTCTCCAGCATAGTCAAAATTTATGCTTTATTATTGAAAGTTTAGAAAATTCAATTTCAGTCACAATTTGTTTGGTAACAACATGCCAAGTATTGTTAAATTTGGTGAAAACTGTCGAGTTTCTTACATGAGGTCTAAGATTTCAGGACATTTCAAGTTTTCCAGAGCAATGTGATGAATCTTAATTCCTCTTTAAATTGCTTATTAGCCTGTTGTCAAGCTGTTGTAGAAGTATGAGTTCTAGATTATCCTTGTAAATGCCAGTATTTCTTGCCAAATAACAAGAAATTTTTTAAAATTTCAGTGTGTTTGGTTCATTCTTCTTTATCAATTATCAAAAAAATTTAGTTTATTAATTTACCTAAAATTTCTCTCTCAATAAGTTCCTGTTTTTGTTTTGATAGGAAATATTTTTTCTTCCTGAAAGGAAAGGAGCGACACATAGCAGCAATTCACCGGAGAGTTCCGCTTTATTAGGGAAAGGTGCTGGGTTATATAGGAGGGGGCATGAATTGATTGAGGTGTCACTTCTACGGGGCTGGTGGCTGTTGGCTAGGTGCTGGGATTGGGAGGGGGGCGAGAGGTGATTGGGCTTCAGGTGGCGCCGGCGGGAACTGAGGACCCCGAAGAGAAGCCGGAAGTTTGCCATCTTACTGGTGGGGACCCTTCATTCCCCCCTTTCTCCTCTATGGGGTTGTGGACGTTGCTTTCTCTCTGGCTGCTTCCTGCTGAACAGGGGCGGAGAAGGGAGTGAGGGCTTGAGGATTGGGAGGAAAGGGTTGATAGGACTCCCCGCAGTAAGGACGAGTAGATGTGGACTTCTTCAGGTTTGGAAATCAATGAAGGTTCCCTGTAACCATAGGTTGGCCAAGAGGATATGGGTGTCAGGAGCCAGGCGTCTGCGGCTATTGTTTCCAGGAACAGTTTCCAGTGGAGAGAGGGGTCCATCTCAGCGTGTGGTGAGGAGGTCACGTGAGGGTGAGGGATCTTCTGTGGCCAGAAGCTGGTAGTTCCTGAGTAAAAGCTGGTTGAAAGCTTAATTAGAGATTTTTCCTACTTGGGATTTGATGAACTTTATTATACAGGGTAAGAAGAGACAGGCGAGAAGAATGATTATTATGGGGCCTGCAATGGGCCAGAGCCAGGTGAGGAGGGGGTTTGTTAGTATTGACGAGAATGGGTTGGAATTGGAAGCAGAGTGGAGACTGGAGGCAAGGTCGGTGAGTTTGGTAATGTCAGTTTCTACAATGCCAGATTCGTTGATGTAATAGCAGCACTCTTCCCAGAGGAAAACGCAGGTGCCACCCTTCTCGGCTGTAAGCAGATCTAGGGCCCGCCTGTTTTGAAGGGTGACTTTAGCTAGCGAAGGGACCTGTCTTTGGAGAGAGGCTAGAGAATCAGCAGTGGATGTCAGGGCTCCCTCAAGTTTGGCGTTGAGATCTCTAACTGCCTATAGAGAGTGACCCAAGGCTTCTCCCAAAAACCCTGCCCCAATGGCTGAGGTGATCAAAGAGCTACTGACTATGATGGGAAGGAAAGCAGCTCTTTTTGTGCGCAAGGGCAAGGGAGGTTGGAGCTCAAGGAATTCTGCCATGCTGTAAAGTGTTAACTGTGGGATTAGGGTGACGAGAATGCAGGGTGTATCGGAGTTGAGAGGCAGTGAGTTGAAAAGACTGCTATTACACTAAAAGAAGTGTCCTGGTTGCGTAAAAGTCTTAGAGCCGGAGGTAGGGGTGTAGATAGAGAGGCAGTGAAGTGCGCTGGAGGGGGGTGGAGTTGGGCTTACACAGTGGTGGATGGTGAGATTATCTGCGTATTCTGGTTCCCATAGGGGTATGTCTGCCAGGGGGCAGAGGGGCTGTCCTTCTGCATGGAAGGAGTAGTTGGAAATATTAAGGGGCACGGCGGCCAGCAGTGGGCGCTGTAGTGATGCGCACAAGAAACAATTGGCTGTGTTAAGGGTGTGGTTGAGAAAGATGGTGGTGTCCTGAATGAGCTGTAATGAAGAGTAGGAGAAATGGGAAGAGGGGTGGGGATAAGAAGATGAAGAGGCGCTATCAAGAGTTTGGATAATGACTTTTTCGGAATGTCTGCCATCTGATGCAACTTGAGAGATCTGGGAATGAGAGGGAACATACTTTCGAGAGATATGAAGGGTACTGTGGAGGGTCGAGGACCCCCCGTAGTAAACTGAGGCTGTGACTCTGGCAGCCCATCGAGAGTCCCAGGGATCTGGGATTGATAAGGAGAATGAGCCGTTGGGATATTTCATGAAACGGTTGGAGGAGTAATACTGTGGGTACTGGAAGTTACCTATGTAGTGAATTGTGCAAGACTAGTAGGGACATCTCCTGTAGGTATCTGGCCATTGCCTGCAATAGGCTTGTTTTTGGTCATAGAGGAAGCAGAGGTAGGGAGAATAAGGGTAGCTGCTAGTGAACACTTCAGTGGAGGGAGGAAAGTGGAGGTATAAAGGCTCAGAGCAGCTTTTCAGAGGGCAGTCTGGTGTGGCAATGAGGGCAGTAACTTTTGTTTGATGCTGTGTGTAAGTCTGTCTGACTTTGAATCGCCATACAAAGGAGGCTGGGGTGGTGGGGAAGATAATAGGAATGAGGAAAAAAAGCGAGAGAGCAATAAAGGAGGAAAAAGTCATGATTCGGGTATGGATGGCAAAGGGGGTGAACGGGATTTTGGAGGAAAGAGGACAGTAAGGTCAGGAGTCTGGAGGGAGGGAGAGTCTGTAAACTTTTGTAGGTTAAGAGATCTTTTAGGTGATGTGGGGACAGAATGGTAAGGGGCGCCCTGAATGTCAGTTTATGAGCTTCCTTCTGCAAGAGCTGTCCAGCGGCTAATGCCCGTAGGCAGGGGGCCCATCCCTGAACTGTGGGGTCTAATTGCTTGGAGATATAAGCTACTGGGGCAAAGCATATTGGCCTAGGACTCCTAGAGATTGACTGGACCTCTCATGAATGTATAATGAGAAGGGCTTTGACAAATCAGGAAGATGGAGAGCGGGCGCTTCCACAAGGGCTTGACGGAGCTTAATGAAGGAGTGTCGGGGTGAGGAGGATAATGGTTTTTTAGGGGGGGGCTCTTGCTGAGGTTGTATAGGGGTCTTGCCAACAGGGTGCAGGGAGAAGTTAGGGATCTACGTTCTAAAATATCTAGCTAGACTTAGAAAGGGCCTAGAAAGGAAAGGATTTTTGTCTTGGTTTTGGGAATGGGCAGGTCAGAGAGGAGCCATTTTCTGTCTAAGGTAATGGACTTTCTTTGTTGAGCTAGAAGGAATCTGAGGTAAGTGATAGGAGGGAAGAGATTTGAGCTTTGACGGGGGATACTCGGTAACTTCTGGAAGCTAGAAGGTTAAGTAGGGAGGCAGTGTCAAGTTGAGACTGTTCCCATGAGAGACTGCAGAGTAGAAGATTGTCTATGTATTATAAGGTGGACTTGGAGTGATCATGATGAAACTGTTTGAGGTCCTGAGCTAGGACCTGTCTAAAAATATGGGGACTATCTCGGAAGCTTTGTGGCAAAACTGACCAAGTGAGTTGTTTAGAATGTCTTGTGTATGGGTCCGTCCAGGTGAAGATGAAAAAATCTTGGGAGCAGGGGTCTAGAAGGATAGAAAAATGGGTCTTTGAGATCTAGGACTGAGAAGTGGGATGCTGAGGCTGTATGGATTTGGAACTAAGGGATGGATAGAGACAATGGCTATGTTGATGAGGCGAAGGTCTTGGACAAGGCGGCAAGATCCGTTGGTTTTTTTAACAGCTAATATGGGGGTATGTCTTTGAGATCTAGGACTGAGAAGTGGGATGCTGAGGCTGTATGGATTTGGAACTAAGGGATGGATAGGGACAATGGCTATGTTGATGAGGCGAAGGTTTTGGACAAGGCGGCAAGATCCGTTGGTTTTTTTAACAGCTAATATGGGGGTATTAAATGGGGAGTGAGTGGGTCTGCTTGAATGATGGGTTGGAGGCTTATGAGGGCTGAAGTGGTTAGGGGGTATTGGGCCTGACAGATATACTGAGAGGGGTCACATAATTTGATAGAGGCAGGGGGACATAGGGCCACGGAGGGGCTTGTAATGTCCCAAACTTTGGGATTTACAGGGTGTATGAGGGCAGAACCAGAGCTTTCATTGGGTAGAGGGGGGTCGTCGGCTATGAGGGCCATCAGAAAGGGAGTACTGGGGGCTGTGGGAGTGGATATAGTTATGGAAATGTGGAGGAGGGAAAGGATGTCTCGTCTTAGTAAAGGGATGGGACACTGGGGCATAACCAGGAAGGAGTGGAAAAAAGGTATGGGATTGTCTTGGATTGTGCATAAAAGGGTGGGTGGGGGGTTTAATGGGAAAATCTGTTTACCTCCTACTCTGACTATAGGAGTAATGGCTGGTGTGGTAGGCCCCCGGTATTCTCACAAGACTGAGAAGGTGGCTCCTGTATCTAGGAGGAAGGAGATGGGGTGACAGTCTACTGTTAAAGTAACCCTGGGCTCCTGTTTGGTGATGGAAATGGTCGGGCGAGAAGCCCCCGGGCCCCATCAATCTTCTTCTGCCAGCCCCACTACGGCGGGCTTAGGATGGGGGTTGTTCGTCCAGCCTCCCCTTCGGGTGGTTGGGCAATCAGACCCCCAGTGGCCCTTTTTGTGGCATCTGGGGCATGGGGTGGTAGGAGATCTGGGGGAGGGGCACGCCCTTGACCAATGTCCCTCTTTTCTGCACTTGAAACAAGCTCTTGGGGGGGCTTGTTTGTAGAGGGGCGCCCAGGTTGTGGTTTTATCAGCTGGGCCAACATCTGGAAATTGGCCTGATCAGCCTTTTGTTTACGGCATTCTTTCTCCTCCTCCCACTTATGGAAGACTTTAAAGGCCACTGTTAGGATCTCAGTCTGTGGGGTAGCGGGGCCCTGTTCTAACTTTTGAGTTTAGCTTTAATGTCGGGGTAGCCTTGAGCTAGGAAGTATGTCATAAGGACATGTCTTCCTTCAGGTGTTTCTGGGTCCAGGCTGGTGTACTGTAATAGGGCTTGAGTGACTCTAAGAACTCAGAGGGGATTTCATCTCTCTTTTGAATTATGTCTTGGAGCTTTTGAAAATTGACTACTTTACAAGCTGCCCTTTTTCAGACCTGCTATTAAGCAGGAGGCAAAAATATCTCGAGAGCGGAGACTCATGGCGGTGTTATAATTTCAGTGTGGGTCTTGTTCGGGGACAGCAGTGGGGCCAGGGGGATAGGTGGGGTCAGTCCTGTGGGTTTCAGTAGCCTGCATTTGGGCGAAGTCCTAAACTCGTCTGCGCTCTTCAGGGAGGAGAGTATTGGCCAGGAGCATGAAAATGTCATGATGTGTGAGGCTGTAAGACTGGAGGGTCCATTGAAACTCCCTGATGTATGTCATGGGATCAGTGGAAAAGGAACTTAGGCATTTCTCTAGTTGGGCTAAATCTCTTAAGGAGAAAGGGACGTGAACGCGCACGCTGCCTTCGGATCCTGCTACCTCCCAGAGGGGGGCGATAATTTTGGGAGGCTCTCGGGACTGAGTCTGAGGGGGACTGAAGGGTTCTGGCTCAGTCTGTGGGGGAGTGACGCGGTCTAGCCGTGCCTAGTCGAGCAGGTCCTGAAGTGCAGAAGGGGGGCAAAGAAAATAAAGAAAGATAGAATCGGACCTACATGTCGCCAGCTAGCAGCCCAGCTGCTTGCCTCTGCTGCTTTAGTTGGGCTTGAACTCATGACTCTGAGGTTAAGAGTCCCATGCTCTACTGAGCTACAGCAGGGCTCCAGTTAATTGCTTATGGAATGCGTTGTTTTCTATTCCTGCCACATCGGCAAGTGGGGGAAGGGCATAGCTAGAAGCAGGGACGGTGTTTCTACACATCTTCAAGGTCTCCCTATTTTCAGAGTGAGGAGTCTTGGCAAGATATGTTTTTGTGGACAGATAACTTCTAAGGACTGCACCGGTTGTTCTCTAGCTTGTGCTTTCCCATGCTGCGTTCAGACATGGGGGGAGGTGCTTTCGCATTCTCTCTACAAACATGTGAGAAGACAAAGGCGGTCCCTAACAGGGGAGAAACAGGTGATGAGGGCAAAGACGGAGGAGGCCCCTGGGACCTAGTTAAAGGGGGGCTGAAAAGCTCAGGCTTAATCTGCAGGGAATGAAGGTGGAGGAGGTGAGATGGGGGAGGAGATGGTTGGGGAGGAAGGGAGAAGGGCTGTTGTAGGAGAAGAAGGGGAAGGGAGTGAATGGGAGGCTTCTGCGGGGGCGGCGGCTTGCAGGCTAGGAGAACTTGGGAGGGGGCGGGGAGAGGAGGAGGCGGAAAGCTTCCATATAGGGAATCTCCTTCCATTTTTTCAGGCGCTGGCAGTAGTTAAAAAGATCGCGAGTGATGTTAGGATCAAGAGTTCCCCCTGCAGGGCATTGGTTTTTATTGTCTAGGGGGTATGTCGGCCAATCTTGGGAGCAATATTTACGGAGAAGTTTTGGTTTTATATCAGGCATCAGGGAGAGGGTAGCTAGATGCTTAAGCAGGCATTCAAGAGGTGAACTTTCAGGGAGGGATGAGGAGGCTCCCATGGTAAAGGACAGAGAAGGAGACAGACAGGGGAAGACAAACGGAGATCCTCGGACTGGAAGCAGACCACAAGGAGACAAAGGGCGTCCCCGATGATCCTTGGTGGTCTGCGGAAACTCGTATACGAGTCGGAATTTCTTGGGAAGTGTGGGTCGTCACCCAGACTTCCCTAAGAAGGCAGAGTGCCGGAGTCACGAGGTACCTAGTGCTAGGCGTTTTTGGCGGACGGAGCAGAAGGAGGAGGGGGGGAAAGGGAGCGTTCTCATCCACAAAGGAGTCACCTCGTTTATGGCTGTTGGAGGGGGGTGCCTGAGAGTCGGCCGCAGCCGTGAAGGCCTGAGGCGGGGATTTATGGCTTTTGGAGGAGGGGCCTGAGGGTCCGCCGCAGCCGTGAAGGCCTGAGGCGGGGAGAGTTCCCTCCTCATCCCCGAGCGTCAGGGCCTTGCTGGACTATCACGGTCAATGGCACTGCGATAGCTCGGGGAAGAGTGGCCCACTCCAGGGGGAAAACTTACCTAAAGGCCAGAGAGATGTGGTGAGTGTGATGAGCCAGCGCCGGAAAAAGAGGACGAGGGCAAGCTGCTGCTGGTGTCGGGGGAAGACGGGGCCCAGTTGGGGTGTCCCGTCTCCCGGGTTTCGGCAGCAATGAAAGGAAAGGAGCGACACATAGCAGCAATTCACCGGAGAGTTCCGCTTTATTAGGGAAAGGTGCTGGGTTATATAGGAGGGGGCATGAATTGATTGAGGTGTCACTTCTACGGGGCTGGTGGCTGTTGGCTAGGTGCTGGGATTGGGAGGGGGGCGAGAGGTGATTGGGCTTCAGGTGGCACCGGCGGGAACTGAGGACCCCGAAGAGAAGCCGGAAGTTTGCCATCTTACTGGTGGGGACCCTTCACTTCCAGTTCACTTTTTTGTCATAATACTATTTATTTCATGTAGTACTATACACAAAATAACTTCATTGTATGAAGTATATATAATTGCATATGTTACATTAAAAGTATTCCTGAAGAAAAGACTTCTATTTTGACTAGATTGATGAGAACTGAATCCTACACTTAAAATTTTCTACATCTGGGGGTTGGCAGAATTTATTGACTCCATTGTCAATTAACTGACTTCTGGTGTCTCAGATCCTGCACTTCAGTGTCTGATGCCAGGTAAGTTGCCTCAGTGAGAGGGAGGAATGTTCCTGGAAGCCATTTCTACACCTAGTTAGCAATAACTTGGCTATGCACGGGAGTGCTTGTGAAACACCACACCTTTTAAAATGGTGAACCCTATCATACTACTGCCTCACTTAAATCCTTCAATGTTTCCCATTGCTCTTAAAATACAATTCAACCTCCTTACTGGAGCCTGCAAAAGACTATGATTTTGGCTTTTCTTATATCTACAAACTCATCCTCAGCATTCTGTTCTTGCCTTCAATAGCCCAGCCATACTAATTTTGCATCAGTTTCTGAAATAAGCCAAACTTTGTTTTTTCTCACCCCTGGGCATTATTAATACCTAAGTTCCCTTTACCAAAACACTTTTTTCCTGTTCTATAGCAGCCTTCAGGCCTAGCTTAGATGACCTCTTTTCAGAGAGGCATTCTTTCTTCAGTTACCCCGTTCTACACAAGCTTTCATTGCCTTTACATAGCCTCCTTTGGAGATCACATGCCTTTTGAGTTTTCTTTCTAAATACCTCTTTCTAGAAGGTGCTGTAAGTTTTCTCAATTAGCATCCGTTTCCTAATGTTACAATTTGTCTTTAATATGCCTATGATATATGTGTGTATGTATGTATTTGCAACACATAATTTGTATATTATTTTCTGTACTATTTATAAAACAGCTGTTTGAATACCTCAACTTAAATCTCCTATTTACAAGTCCCAATCTGATCTCATCATTTCTCTCTCCAAACCTGTTCTGCCTCTTACATTCCCTATCTTGTGTCACCACCACCGATTAACTTGTCCCAAGTCAGAAACCCAAGAACCACCCTAGATTCTCTTCTCATTCATCACCCCTTCCATCCAATCTGTAACTAAACTGTTGACTTCATTTCAGCAACATCTCTCAGGTCTTCATTACTTCTCTGCCATCATTATTTCTTAACAGCAGTTATTGCAAATGCCTCTAAGGCATCTTTCGTGGGGCCTGTTTAATATTGCTATACAGTCTATTAACATCCCCGCCCCGGAAATCTGCCCTCCAAACTGCCGACAACGATCTTTAAATAATCAAAAAGACAAACTCTAAAAGATTTAAAGTCTGATTCATTTTCACTTACTGTATTTCATTGCCCCACCGTTGTTTTGCCAATTCCAGCTACTTCATACTAGAGAAGTTACTTTTCCCTTCGCACGTCCTCTTCTCTCCGGCCTCCTTCCCCAAGCCAACTGCACGAAACCAAGGGTCACTGTTTTGAAAACTACCCTGACATTCTAGGCCTAAGGGTCGATTGAGGCTTGCCTTGTACTTCTCTCCTGACCTAAATCTGTTCCTCCGTCGGGGTACTTAGCACGGCCCACAGAATTGCCTATTGGCCCAGGTGCCCTCCGGATGGAGTGATGGCAGGAACTATCTTGTTCACCTGTGCGCCGTCCCCAGTGTAGTGCTGGCACCCACAAGGACAAAGATAACAGAATAAAAAAATAAAGATGAAGATTGAAAATGAAGGATGCAGAAACGGGATGGGGTCGCTTCAACTAGTTTTATTCCTTTCGGGATGGCAGTCTGGGTGAGAGAAAGTATTCCTGCCCGGTAAACCGTTTTTGAGCGCTAGAACCCCAGCGCGGGAGGAGGCGGCCTCGCCCACAGACGTCGCCTAGAGACCACCGCCCGGCCGGCGGCCCGCCTGCCTCGCGTCCCCCAGTCTCGGGCAAGCAGAGCCGCCAACTGGGGTGCCGAAGGCCGTCCAGGGCGAGCCTGTGAGCACCTCAAAAGGCCGCTCTCCGCCTGCTTCACCACACGCGCGGCTCCAGTTTAACGGTTCTGGCCCCGCGCCCCAGGCCCCGCCCCGGGCCCGCCTCGCGCTCCTCGGAGCCGCTGTTGACCCCGCCCCGCCGCCACCCCGCCGGCTCGAGCGGACACGCGGCGGGAGCCGTTCCCCGACGGTGAGCTGGGCGCTCGCCGCCGCCTTTGGACCGAGCGCCGCGGCGCTACTGCCCCGAAGCCCTCCGGATCTTGAGGTGGTAGGGGGCTGAGAAGACTAGCCGCGTGGAGGGTCTGAACTCGGGCCCCGGGATGTGAGGCGGCGGGGGCGCTCGGACTTGGGGTCGGACTCCGGGAAAATTGAGGAGAGGAAGAGTAGCACAGGGGTGCGTCGGCACAGATCGGTCAGGCTCCCGCAGGGCCGCACGGTGGGTCGTAGAGCGCGCAGGGAGCGAGCCCGTCGAAGGGTGGTGGCCGCGGTGGGGAAACCCGGTGAGGGGCGAGGGGCCGGGCGAGAGCTGCGTTGCTGAGGGGATGGTACAAAAACAAACACAAAAACACCACCCTAAATGTACGTACGGAGCATCCCAAGGTCTGGTGCTGGGTTATGGGATGGTTTTTGTTAGTTTCTCCACCTGGTGACCTGGCATCACCCCTACTAATACTAATAATTTCCTCATGAGCTGTGTTCTTGTTAATATTATCCTGAATGGTAAGCATAGAATTAGGTTACACAGTAAGAATACATTCAAAGCTTTTTTCATTTGGACATTATTATTGTTTTCATTAATAAAATACGTAATTATTAATTACATGAAATGATATTTAACAAGAAAACTTAGGAAAAAAAGAGAACCAAAAATATGTATGGTTAATTCACAGAAGAAAATAAAATGCTTAATATATTTGAAGATTTTCCACACGTGAGGATTGCCATTTAAAAAATTATTAACATATAATATTAGTGTCAGGTGTACCACAAAACGATTCGCTATTTGTATCAAAAATTTTTAATTGCTGGTATTTTAGGCAAAGCTACAGAAAAAGGACATTCCCATCGGTTCCGATAAACACAAGCACTCATTACCTGGACAATTTTATCCCATCTAAATGTTGAAGTTTGCTTGTATTGAAAGATTTTTCAGAGAGAGAAAAAATTTTTTTGCTCTGTTGTAAAGAGAAGGCCTGAAATTGAAAATATGATGGAATGCTCTCTTGGCTTATAACTTTATGCTATTTTAATTTTAATTTTTCCTGAATCTGACTTGTGGGATATAAAATGTCTTTCATCACCTAAGTCATAATTGGTTTATCTTTTACTTGTATTTCTTTTATATTACTTTTATCAGTATGTGTTGTTTACTTACAGGTAGCATTTATTTTCAAAGAACATTAACTTTGTAAAAACACATTTTATAAGCAATGCTCATGCAGAATAGAGTAAGATGTCTGTTACTTACCAAACATGTAAGTTCAAAGATAAGGGCATGAACTTTAGAGTCAAATTCTCATTTCTACCAAGTATTAACTATGTGAACTTTGGCATGTCTCTCATCTTTCTGAGCATCAGGTTTCCTATCTGTAAAGTGACAATGATTTTCTACAATAATTAATGTATGGCTCAAAATTAAATGAGATAACATATGTAAAGTGTTTAACATACAGTAGGACCTCAAAAGGAGTTTTAATTAGAAAAGAATGGTATATGCTGGTTAATATGATTGTGCTCCAGTTGGTAAGTATATGTGCTTATTATCCCATGTACTTTATTTTAGTTAAATTTATAATTTCAGAATTGGTGGGTCCTTAGGATTCATACTTAGTTCACCTAAGATATAGTTAATATTGCTAAATGCAGAATAGCAACTACACTTAGATTTCCTGACTTGCAAACTAATATTCCATTTACACCACTTGGCCTTTTAAGATGACTTACCAAATATGTGTAAACTTGAAAAAAAAAAGCTACTCAGTAGCCATTTCTCAAGTGTGTATTAATATAATGAATTTTTCGAGACAATGGATCAAAATGTTCCTTAAAAAAGATTTATACCACAAAACTGTGCACATTTTAAAAGACAACTTTATGATGGGCCCTCTACTTGTTACCCAGTGTGGTAAGTAAGATTCTGTTGCTTTTGGAAGTGTTGTCCTTTGAACAGTTATTTTCATAACTGACTATAGGTAGTACCTGTAACTTCAAAGGAAACTTTTGGAGCTCTACATTGGGTAAGTGAAGCAGGCATTAGAGTATATAAGATTGAAGTTATTTCATACTGACTTTGTAGTTCGGTTAAGTCTGTATTAATTTTTAACCTAAAGTGAGAATTAGACTTTGGTTTCTAGAGTCCTGTCCTTCAGAAATTATGATACTGTGAATCAGTTTTACAATAATACTTATTTTAAACATTTGCCTTTTCCCTTAATAGTATTGCTTTAGACACAATGCTGTTATATAGCATCCCAGACTTGCTCCCTGTAATGTCAGTGTCTGTATGAAGGCAAAGTTTTTTTTAACATAATAAATAGAGTACTATGTGGCATCATCTTTTCTAATTTTCTTAGCTGATGTGGATTTATATATATGGAGCTCTTCCTATAGTTTTCATACAAATTAAAAGGGTAGGTGGTACTAAAAAATCTTTTATTTTTTATTTACTTGTGTTGCAAAATCATACAGTTCTGTAACTCCCCAACTCTTGAAAATCCCCACGTTGAATACTGTGGATTTGCACTGCTCAGCAACTGGAAAAGACTTTACAGTCTATCAACTCTATTTCAGCTGAGCAATGAAAAACAAGAAAGTGTGTGCCAAAGTACTCTACTGTATTCTGATTCATTAGTTTCATATGGGAAACGGTGGAAAGTTACTGCATACTAGTATTAGGGAGTTAATTAAAATAGCTAGGACAAACATTAAATAACATAATACTAGATTGCTTTTTGGTCCTTATTTAAAATACTTTCTTCCACATAGAAATATTCAATTAATATTTGGTTTTTTTTTTTGCTAGGTATTCTTATAACTTGTTTTAGTTTCCTATTAGAGCAAAGTGATATTGCTAACAGGTACAGAGCATTAGTGTTGTTTAGAAGGTTAATAGCCATGCTGAAATACCAATTAACAGACATGTTAAAAAGCTAGATAGGTGTTAACTTGAAATACTGGCTTATCTCCAATTTTCAGGGAAAAGTAACTATTTTGCATAGTTATCCTTGCTAACTTTGAGAGGTTGTTAATAAATTTATGATTTTAACATTTGAATTATGTTCAAAGGAATTTTAAATAGATGAAAGTGTTTCTTTGGAGTTGAAAAGGCAATTATTAACCCTATATTATACTTAGGGAAACAGTCACTTAAACTAATAATCTGTTTAAGATCATATAGTTGCAATTGTTTCTGGATGAGCAAGGGCAGTGCCAGGTGGAATTTTATTTTTGACTTTGTGTACCTTAAAAATTGTTAGTTATTTTACCAGAAAAACAGGTTTATTCAGGAACAGTAAAGAATTACTGGGGACAAGCAAGCTATGGCAAAACCACAATCATGTCCAGAGAACAAAGGAAAGAAGAGCTCTTTTATAGAAGAAAGGGACAGAGTTAGGGGACTGTTCTAACCAGTAAGTCCATTGAAAGAAACTGGGAGTCCCATGTTGCTTGGCTGCTTATTGGCTGAGTGGTGGGTTGTTGTTGGGGGAGGCAGAAAGTCTACCCTCCTCCTACGGGGTGGCAAAGCAGCCAAAACACTATGAGTTGTAAGGTGTTTGTGCCTTCCTGTGGGGTCCTTAAGTGTCCAAGGGTGGTGGATGTGAGTGTTCCCCCTGCAGGCCTCCTGATGCAATGTCAGTGAGGCTTCTCATTTTCACAACTTGTCTTGATAGGCATCAAAATTTGAAAATTTGTGTCCTATTCAGACATCAGGAGATTTTAATTATATGTAGGAGTTATCTAAATTCTATATCTGTTGAGTAAAACTAATTGTGTTGAAGGTACTGAGTAAGGTCTAGTTTTTTTGGCTTCAACTAATTCAGTCTAATCAAATAGGCATATCATAGGTTTACTGTCATACATTTTAGAAAAATTAATAAAATACAGTAGAGGCCAGTGGGTGAGGGAAGATAAATTTTTATTTTCAATATATTATCATTTTACTGTCAACTATCTTAGGAACATGTCATGTAAACTATTTTATTTAATTTTACTGTTGAGAGACTAGGATATTTTCTAATGAAATAGCAAGATCTTGATCTTGAAGGATGAATAGCAGTTTTGGAGAAGAGCAGCTGGAAGAGTGAGGGACTTCAGACAGAAACCTGCATTTGTAGGTATATGATGAAACAATACCATTTATGAAGTTAACAATTCACTGAACATCCAGTGTGTTCTAGAAGCTGTGCTGATACTGGAGATATACCTGAATGATAGAGCTGTAATTTAATGGCCAGATAATAGGTAATTGCAAAAGCAGTAAGTACCACATTGGAAGAAGGTACAGGAGAGCTTTGTGAACACATATGAGTACTTAAACAGAACTTGGGCAGTTATGCCTGGGCTTGGGATGGAAAGAGGGGTTGGGGCTAGCTTGATTGTAGAGGATTGGCCAGAAGCATGGACATAGCCATAGCCATCACTTCCTGGACTCATGACCTTGGCAAATTACCTAATTTCTCCAAGACTCATTTGTGAAATTAGGATTAAAAATAATAAAGCTAACATTTATTGAATCCTTACTATGTACCGGGTATTGTGCTAATGCTTTATAGCATTATATTAATATACATATATATGTGATAAAGATTATCTTATTTAGTCCTCACATTAAACCTACAAGGTAGAGGCTGTTGTTTTACATAAACAACTAGGTGGTGCAACCAGGATAGGAACCCAGCTGACCTGAGCTGTATTAATAGTACCTAATTTGTAGAGTCCTGAATATTAATCACTTCACCTAGGTAAATGGTTTACTATGCCTGACACACAGAAATTGGCTCCTGTTTCTATTATTTACAATCTAGGAAGTGATAGGGAACTGAAGTTTTTAAAGCAAGTGTGTGGTGAAGAGATCATAGTTTGTAAAGAAAAGAGGCTGTATTCACCCACTTGTTCAGCAAATACTCTGTTGCTCTTTGTGTTTAGTCCAGTTACTTTGTGAGTTTCAGGAGACACAGTGAATGAAAATTTTGTACCTCACTTGAAGAAGAATCTGTTCCTCACTTTGGCCTAGTTTGGAAGACAAATGTAGCTATAGTATAGTAGTGTATGGTACAGTGTGCTCTAAGTGCCATGATGTGGGCATACTCACTGTGTCCCAGAAACATAGGAAGATGAAATACTTAAATCAGACTGGGTGATCAGGGAGATGAATTCAAAACTACTTTTAGTTTATGGATCTAAAAGAGTAGCTGTGAGAGTGACAAAAACAGATTTGAGAGAAATTTTGGAAATAGAATGGACAAGAATTACAGACTGATTATGGTGTGGGGACTCTATTTAGACTCAAATTGAAGGTGTCTTCTAGGGTGGTCTAAGAGAGTGATGTCTTTAAGGAATACAGGAGGAGGAACATCTTTGGAGTCAGGGTAATTTTGTTTTGGATATGTTGAGTTTGAAGTTTCTATGATAAGATATATAAATGGAAATGATCTTTAGGCAATTAGAAAAATAGAACTGACATTTAGAAGAGGTGGATGCTGGATGTATAAACCAGGGCATATTTATCCTATAGATAGATAGTTGCAATCATGAGAATAGATTAGGTTAGCTAAAAGGACCAAATCTGGAAGAATTCCTAAATTTAATTGGAGAAAAGAGGAATCTCAGTTAAGGAAGTTAGAAGAGACAAAGAAATAGGGAACAAAGCAAAAGAAAAGAGTCAGGGAAGTTAAGGGAGGAAAATATTTTAAAGCGGGAATGTTCAGCTATCAGATGCTCTAAAGGGGTCTAAGGTTGTTGCATATGATTTTTAAATACTTCTTTTGTATTTGTGTTTTCCATCTGACCTTAAATACTTATCTTCAAATGAATGTTATTATTTATATATATATTAAAACATGTTGATAACCTTGTACAGAAGATAAAACATGTATTTTTCCCCTCCTAAAATATAGAACGTCAAGGTCTTTGTGATAATGGAAACCAAAAAATTGATTGGTAAACCACTTCAACCAGCAAGACCTGTTCATCATCTGACTTCTAACCCTGGTGAGTAGTGCAGGGTACACATCTTTAAATATTAATTGGCTAATGGCTAATTCATATTTGAAAGGCTTAATAAACAGAGTAATTGTTTATGGTTAATTTTTAAGAATGATGAAAACTAATGATCTATTAGAAGAATTATTTAAAAGTATTACCAAAGAATTCTTAATAGTCCACTAACCAATATTCTACTGGACCAACACAAATAGGAAGAATAGCTCTTCGCCTGAGAACAGTCATGCTGGACAGAGCATTAGCTATTAAAAAATATATACCTAACTGCAAAAAAAAGAGGATTAGTACAAATCAACACTTACAGAATGGGCTGTGATTGAGGTGTGACATATCTTATTTTTCAGGAAATCTAAAAACAAAAACTTCTAAAATTAATTTTTTTGTCACTAAGACTAACCTTTAGACAAATTATTGAAATACTTGGTTTTTAGAATATTAAACTTTTTTATTCTTTTCACTGCCTGTTAGAAAGGGCTTCATTTTTCTAACTTAGGTGATATGTATAGACATAAACTATTTAAATACTCTTTAGTCCATGAGTTCAGTTGACTAACTGGCTATTTAAAAAAGGGGAAAAAATTGAGCTTTTATTGGGTGCAAAGATGGAGCAGCAAAGATAGAAGTGTCACCTCCATTCTTCATTTGTTTTCCATCTTTGATTCCTACAAGGAAAACTATCTCCACTTTGATCATGTTTCCTCTGAAGATGGCTGTGATTTAGGACAAATGAACTTAAAGGATCTTCTGGACCATAGCTTAAAAATGCCAGTGTCATATCCTTCTGGTGCGCTGAAGAAGCAGTCGTACAGGGTCAAGTATCAGATTTTATCCTAAAGGGAAGGATGCAAAGCCATTGGCAGCAGCTTCATTCTGTGACCAGCCTTTTTACAGCATACTCCCTCCCTCATCTGTACAGATTCAGTTTTTCACCAGTCCTTTCCTTCCAGGCTGTTACAGGGGTACATGGAGGTGAGATGGTAGCCTTTAACTCTTAATTATATCCTCTTAAGATCCAAATGAGAGTAGGGGTTTATAGGCAGGAAAGTTTAGTAAATCAGAAATTAATCTTGGCCTTTCTCAGTATACTTCTATGTTCCCTGGCCACTTACATCCCTAAAGAAATAACACTTTTTCAAGACCCAGATTGATTATTTCCTTTTTGGATGCCTCCCTTGATATTCTGAAGCCCACTCTGCTCTCCCCTAGTACCTTCTCTGTACTTTTCATATAACTTTATATTTTTATTATAGTCATTATTTATGCATTTAAAAAATAGACTATGAACTCACTTATCTCTTCACTCTTCACTCTTATATACCCATCTCCTAACACAGTGGCTGACATTTTATAGTATTGAATAAAATGACTATCAGAAAACATTTCAAAACAGTGCCTAGAATATCTTGGATACTTAAAGTTTTTAGGTGATGTTATATCATTTATTGAAGTAATGGGTATTTAAAATAGTTTCTTTTTTTCTTTCCTAGCAGGAGTAGTATTCCCTTTCAACTTTCAAAATGAATATCCATGCAACACCCAATGCTTACAAACTGGAGTTAGCAAAGTAAGTCTTAGAAATTATAAAATTAATCATTACAGATGGGAAAGTAGCATTCGTTAGATGGCCATTGTGTGCCAGGTACTATGCTAAAGTGCTTTGTATGCTCTTTATATAGTTATGACATATTCCAAGAATACATTAAAGAGGATAAAACACTCATTATACCTTTCCCCAGTATTTTCAAATCTAAACATTTTGCTATATTTGTTTTAGAAATTTTAAAGAAAAGACCTTATAGGTAAAAACCCCTGCATATCCCTCCACCCTCCCATTCCTTTCTACCCTTCTAGGTGATAACTAGCCTCAATTTGTTATTGTTTCCATGAATGTATTAGTACTTTTGCTATAACAAATAGGATTGTTTTGCTACAACAAAACAATTTTAGCTATTTTACAATTTTATATAAATAGTATTTTAAAGATTTTTTTCACTTAGGTTTATATTTTAAAATGTCTAATTTTTTGACTAAGTAAAATAGTCACAAAGTTTAAAATTCAAAACATATAAAATGTCATTTAGTGAAAAGTTTCCCTCCAATTTCTATCCCCCAGTCACCTATTTCCTCTGACCAGAAGTAACATTGTACTGTTTCTTACCTAGATACTTCCAGAAATAGATGATGCATGCACAAATGTAAGTATATTCATAAATGGAACACCGGGCAATTATTAAGATGAATAAAACAGTTCTATATGTACTGATACAGAAAATATCTTTGTATACATATAAATATATCACATTTCTTACTCCATTTCCTGTTGATGGACTTGGCACTTGTTTCTATTAATAAAATGCTACAGTAAATGTCCATCTATGTGTTATATTTTATACATATTGAGAGGTTCTCTGCAATATAAAAGTAAGAGTAGAATTGTTATTTGAAAAGGCAATCTTCAACATTATTAAATACTGCCAAATTACTCTCCAGGGAATTTGTGTAAGCAATGTATGAAGACTGGTTTTTCTACATCCTTATCTTGTTACTGTAAGACTTCAAAACATTTTTTCTTGTCTAATTGGGTGAGAAATCATATATTTGTGTTTTAATTCTTAATTCTCTGTTGTGAAGTGGAGCACCTTTTCATATGTTTGATTTGGCCATTGGGTTTTCTCTTTTGTGAATTACCTACCGATTCATTTGTTCATTTTTCTTGTTGTCTTTTTCTTATTTTATAAACTTTTGAAATATATTTTGGATTCTAATTATTGTTCTTACATTCAAGGCATTTTTTTTTCCTGGAAATACAATCTGTGAGAGAATTGTTTTTTTTATGATGACTTGTTCAGAAATTTTAAATCTTAAGGTAGTCATGTTATTACTGTTTTTCTTTATGACTTCATTTTTGTGTCATTGTTTATGAAGTCTTCCCATTCCTAAGATCAAAATATATTTTCCTACATATTCTTCCAAAAGCTTTAAAGTTTTGCTTTCTATTTAGGTGTATAGTTTACATGAAATTGGTTATTTGAATGATAGGAGGTAGAAATCTATTTTTTCCCATGTAGATGACTAATTCTCAAACAATTCATTGAATAATCTATTCTTTACATACCAGTCAATGCCATCTTTATTGTGTAATAAGTTTTCATATAAATAGGGTCTGTTTCTGGACTCTTTATTCTGTTTTATTGATCTGTTTATCTCTATTGCCATACCATGATAATTACTTTTGCTTTATATTAATTTTTTTATGTCGTTGTAATGTTCTGTTTTATTTGTTAGCTAACTAGCATTTCCCCAATTAAGACAATAGTAATTGTAACTTACTGTTACAATATTGTATGTGGTATTGTAACTCTCAAAGGTCTGTAAGCCCATTGACCTTCTAGAAACTTTATGTGTAAAAAAGGAGTATATTAATATTGCAAATATTATAGAGAAAAATCAAATTTATTTCCAAACTGAAAATTTTGTCAGCTGCTTCAATGATAATACAAAAGCTACCAGGACCTATATCAGAACTGCTACATAATATATAATGAAAGATACTTTTTACTAACTTTGTGTATTTTTAAAACCATCTTTATTGAGGTATAATTTACATACAGTAAATGAATCCATTCTGTGAATTTTGTCATATATGTATCCCATGTAATGTAACCAACACCATAATGAAAATACAGAACATTTTCATCTTCCTCAAAAGTGCTGTTATATCCCTTTGCAATCATTCACCTTCCCCACTTCCACTAATCCCTAATGCTCCCTCCTGCTGTAGGCATCCACTGATACCTTTAACTGTAAATTAGTTTTAATTGTTCTAGAATTTCATAGACATTTTTACAGTCCAGAGACATTTATTTTTTTATACCTATCAAGCCATGAATTCATAGAGAATGGGTTCCAGAAGCTCAGGCTGCTTTCCATTTGTTCTCACTAAGTGTGCTTCTCTAGGTGGAACAGGCTGGTGTTTCATTTGAACCCAAGTACCTTTCTCTTTGGCTTCTTTCTTTTTCTGATCATTTTCCTTCACATTCTTCAGGAAGCTTTCTCAGCTCTTAGAGTGCTTAATATGCTCAATAAGAACATTAATTCTCTTTGCAAGAATCTTGCCCTTGTTTGTTTACAACAATGCCTACAGCATGCTGGGTAACATTATAGACTCCTCCAGTGTTGCCATGGTAACATTTGTTACCATGTGGGGCATTCCTTTTTGAACAGTGTCTATTCCCTTGATGTCTAATATCACCTTTCTTATGTATTCACATGTATGTGGCCAAAGGAACAACTCCATGTTTTCTAAAAGGTCTAGAAACCATATAGCAGGTACATCATCTCTTTCCCTTTGTGTTGGTCATTTTGGCAATTTACTGGAAGATGGCAGTTCTGGCCAAAAGGTGCAGTTTAGTTTTGAGTTTGATTTTATGTCTTGTATTTATGTTAACTAGTATTACAAAGATAGTGAAGTATACCCCTGATGAAATTTTCAAGTTTAAGAAACTAATTTTTTAAAAGTACTATATAATTCATATTACAGTTTATTAAATCTAACAGGAAGAACTTTGGAAAACTTACATCTTTACCATTTCCCTATTTTTTTAACCTCTACTTAAAAATAAAAAAATCTGCTACAATTCGATTTTTTCCTCATGACTTATCCTGATGTCTCAGTAGTGTAGAATAACCTCATTATACTGTTCATTGTGTCATAGGATTAGATAATCCTTCCAGACAGAGTTACTTTGGTAAAATTTGCAAATATTCAAGGAATGGGATATAACTTGTTAATATTGTGATGGAGTAGAAATGTTCATTTTTCAGAAATGTTCATTCATTTCAGTTCAAAGAAACCTACCTTAGTAAATTACCATGGTCCAGTGTCTGGCTGACTGACTGCAGACTGATTGCAATGTAAGAGGTGATCATCTCATAGGGATGATACAGACAAAATG
The DNA here is from genome assembly GCF_040802235.1 of Manis javanica. Classification (NCBI taxonomy): domain Eukaryota; kingdom Metazoa; phylum Chordata; class Mammalia; order Pholidota; family Manidae; genus Manis; species Manis javanica. Next base: position 176,355,138 of record NC_133157.1, on the reverse strand, counting down.
TGTGAAACTGATTTATAAAATCAGTTATTTTATATTGAGAAATCTTGCTGTTTTATTCTCTGGGATTGCTTTATGTTTCTATTAGTGTATTATCTGCTCTAGGAAGATTTATGGGAAGTTAAATTATAATCAGAATATTTCTTGGCAGACATGGAATCTGAAGAAGAGGAATTAGTTAAAAAATAGTTCTTTAAAATGTCACCATGTTAGTTTAGCGACTCTCATAATAAAGACAGTCCTTCAGGTAGGACTGGAAACTGAGCTAAGGCCTCCCTCTCCTCAGGATATTCATCTCTGTTAGTGTTTTAGTTTTCTCTTTGCCTAATTGGATCAGGCAGTTTTTTCTTATTTCCCTTATTTCCAAAGTATTGGGTGAAATGGTCCATATGCTTATAAACTGACATCAGGATTTACTTCACATGAGATTAAAAAAATACTCTTGTATTATTGCAGGTTTTTATGAATAAATATCCATTAAAATCAGTTTTAATAACATTGGAGTTACATATCTTTAAGACCATATAATTAATTTTTTGTTTTATGTTTCCTTTTCAAAATTAGAATCATAACAAAAACACTAATAGATGTTTTGAAGGATGTTTTTATTGCTTACTTTAATGAGCATATGTGTAAGGTTGCTTATCCTTTAACCCAAAAATATGTCTTGACTAATCCTTTGTTGAAAAAAATATTTTTGAGTGGTAAAAAAGGAATTAAATAAAATTTTAAACATTAGTTAAAAAGTGTACTTTCTTTTTTAAACAGTGTAAGACAAATGGAATGCAAACCTTTTCTCAAGGTCCTAATGAACAACAGCAACATCAATCTGTAGTTAAAAAAGGTAAATTTTTACCATAATCCCAAATTTCATGAGTCTTAGCATTCATGTAAAGTTAGTATTTGCTTAGATGTAAATCTTACGTACATAAGAAATTTTGGTTGGTTTCTGTCTGTATTAGGCTATAGGTTTGACTTCTCTAAAGGAAAGACCATGATAATAACAATGGCTTAGACAAGGAAGAAGTTTATTTCTGAATCTTCTATATCATGTAAAATTTTGAGCTTGTGTATTCTTTCTGCTCCATGAGGTTGCTGCTGGTCCCAGTGTTACTACTTTGCCATCTTTAACACATGGCTTGTGTCTCACTGCCCAAGAAGAATGCCTTTGCTCCAGCTCTCATGTCTCCTTTTGCCTTTAAAGGAGGAGGGAGGAGGAAGGAAGTTCTTAAAAATATGACCCATAAGTTGCACGTATCACTTCCACTTACTATGTCATTGGCTAGAACTCAGTCATGCTGTATACAGCAGACTGGAAAATGTAATCTTGAGCTGTGCATCCAGTGAATTCTATTAGTAAAGCAGAAGGGAGAAATTGCTCTTGGAGAGAACCAAAATGATGATGATTATTATTATTGAAGCAAAACTCACCATTTAAACTTTTTTAAAATGTACAATTCAGTGACTTTTGGTACAATATTATGTAGCCATTACCAGTGTCTTAATTGTAGAACATTTTTTATCACCTTCAACAAAACTTCATACCTATGAAGCAGTAGTTACTCCTCATTCTGCCCAAACACTAGCAAACTCTAATCTGAAGTTTGTATTTATGGATTTACTTGTTCTGGACATCTCATTTAATGTAATTATACAATATGTGACGTTTCGTGTTTGGCTTTTTTTTTTTTTTTTACTTACCATAAGGTTTTCAAGGTTCATCCATGTGTAGCATGTATCTGTGCTTCATTCCTTTTTATGGCTGAACAATATTCCATTGTATGGCTATACCACATTTCGTTAATCTATTTCTTACTTGATGGACATTGTTTTGGCTGTAATGAACAGTGTTGCTATGAATATTTGTGTACAGATTTTTGTTTGAATACATTTTCATTTCTATTGGATACATACCTAGGAGTAGACTTGCTAGGTCATATGGTAATTCTATGTTTAACTTTTTGAAGAACTGTCAAACTGTTTTCTATAGTGACTATGCCAATTTACATTACCAGTAGCAATGTGTAGGGGTTCCAATTTCTTGACATATCCATGTTGGTATCTTTTTACTATAGCTGTTGTAGTGGTTGTGAAGGAGTTTCTCATTGTGATTTTGATTTGTATTTCTCTAGTGACTAATGATTTTGAGTGTCTTTTCGTGTGCTTCTTGACCATTTGTATTTCTTCTTTGGAGAAAGGTCTCTTCAAATCCTTTGACCATATTTTAAATGGGTTGTTTTCCTTTTGTTGTTTAGTTGTAGGTGTCATGGACACTAGACCCTCAACTATGCTCTCTCTCCCACTTTCTTTCACCTCCTTCTCTTCACACATATATTAGATGTTAGGTATATATATTTGATAACCATCCTTATATAAAACTCCTTTATCAGATCTGTAATTTGCATATACTTTTTCCTACACTGGAGTTTGTCTGAGCTCTTAATAGTGTAGTGTACTTATATGTACAATTCAAAAATTTTTTTGGTGAAGTCTAATTTTTCTTTTTTCTTTTGTTGTCTGCATTTGATGTCATACTAAGAAATCACTGCTAAATCTCAGGTCATGAAGATTTACTTACCCCTATGAGTTTTATAGTTCCACTTCTTAAATTGAGGTATTTGATCTGTTTTGAGTTAATTTTTATATATGGTGTAAGGTATAAAGCCAAATTTTTTGTGTTGGATATCCAGTTGTCTCATCACCATTTGTGACAGAGACTATTTTTTCTCTATTAAATGATTTTAGCACCTTTGTTGATCATTTGACCATAGGTTTATTCCTGAACTCTCAATTATATCCCCTTGATCTATATTTCTATCTTTATACCAGTACCACATCATTGAAAGTGTTGTTGGAATTTTGATAGGGATGACATTAAATTTATAGGTCATGTTGGGTGATTATTGCCATCTTAACAGTATCAAAATCTTCCAATTCATGAACATGGAATATATTTCCATTTATTTAGGTTTTTAAAATTTCTTTCAGCAGGGTCTTATAGTTTTCAGTGTTTAAGTCTTATACATCTTTGGTTGAATTTATTCCTAATTATCCTTCCTATGCTAATGGAATCATTTCCTCAGCTTCCTTTTGGATTATTCATTGGTAGTGTAAAGTTTGTGTGGGGGCATTACTATAAGCTTACAGAAAGTAAAAGGAATATAAGAAAATACTATGAACAATTAATTGCTTGCTAATAAATTAGATAATATAGATAAATAATAGAAAAATTACTAAAAACACAGAAATTGTCAAAACTTACTCAGTTAAGAAATAGAAAATCTAAATAAACCTATAACAAGGTAGGAGATTGAATTTGTAATAAAACATTTCAAAATTAAGAAAAGTTCATTCCTTAATGGCTTCAGTGGTGAATTCTACCAAACATTTAAGGAATTAACACAAATTCTTCCTTCTCAAGCTCTTCCAAAAAACTGAACAGGGACCATGTCTCAACTATTCTGTGAGGCCAATATTACTCTGATACCAAAGCCAGACAAAGATATCACACAAAAATAAACTACAGACCAATATCTCTTAGAATATAGATACAAAAGTCCTCAATAAAATACTAGCAAACACATCCAGCAGCACAGTAAAAAAATGTGGGCCGTGTGGTATTATTCCCAGAAATACAAGGGCAGTTGAACATATCAAAAGAAATCAGTATAATATACCATATTAACATAGTGTAGAGACAAAAAAATATACCATCATCTCAGCTGCTGAAGAAAAAGCAGTTGAAAAATCCAAAACCCTTTCTTGATAAAAACACTCCAAGCAAAGTACAGAAGGGAATTTCCTCAACATGATAAAGGTGTATGTGAAAAACTTACAGCTATTATATTCAGTGGTGAAAGACTGAAAACTTTCTTCCCTAAGGTCTAGAGCAAGTCAAGATTGCCCACTTTCACTTTTATTCAATATTATACTAAAAGCTGTAACCAGAGCAAATTGTCAAGAAAAAGAAATAAAAGACATTCAAATTGGAAAGGATGCAGTTATTTCTAACAGATGATGTAGACTTATACATAGAAGCTCTTTTTCAGAGACTGCATAAAAAACTATTAGGGCTAATAAATGAATTCAAAGTTGAAGGATACAAAATCATCGTCATTCATAATTTGAGTTTCTTTTTTTTTTTATTAGTCTTTGTCAGTTTTGATCTTCTCAAATAACTAACTTTTGGTCTTGTTGATTTTTGTTTTTCTATCTCTATTTCATTTTTCTCCTTATTGATCTTTATTATTTCCTTAATTCTACTAACTTTTGATTTATTCTTTTTCCAGTTCTTTAATGTTAGGTATTGATTTGAGCTATTTTTTAAAAAATTTTATAGCTTGACTTTTTTCTTATTGAGGTATCATTAATATACAATCTTATAAAGGTTTCACATGAACAACACTGTGGTTATTACATTCACCCATGTTATCAAGTCCCCCCTCCCACGCCATTGCAGTCATTGTTCATCAGCATAGTAAGATTCTATAGAGTCACCACTTGTCTTCTCTATGCTATACTGCCTCCCCTTGACTGCCCTGCATTGTGTATGCTAATCATAATGCCCCTTAATCCCTTTCTCCCTCCCTTCCACCCACTCTTCCCACCCTCTTCCCTTTTAGTAACCACTAGTTCCTTCTTGGAGTCTGTGAGTCTGCTGCTGTTTTGTTTCTTCAGTTTTGCTTTCTTGTTATACTCCACAAATGAGTGCAATCCTTTGGTACTTGTCTTTCTCCACCTGGCTATTTCACTGAACATAATATCCACTAATTCCATCCATGTTGTTGCAAATGGTAGTTACTGTTTCCTTCCTATGGCTGAATTAATACTCTATTGTATATTTGTACCACATCTTTATCCATTCATCTACTATTGGACACTTAGGTTGCTTCCATATCTTGGCTATTATAAATAGTCCTGTGATAACGACAGGGGTGCATTTGTCTTTTTGATTCTGGGATCTTGTTTTCTTCAGGTAAATTCTTAGGAGTGGAATTCCTATGTGAAATAATATTTCTGTTTTTAGTTTTTTGAGGAACCTCTATATTGCTTTCCATAGTGGCTGCACCAGTTTACATTCCCACCAACAGTGTAGGAAGGTTGCACTTTCTCTGTATCCCTGCTAGCATTTGTTGTTTCTTGTCTTTTGGATGTTGACCATCCTAACTGGTCATTGTGGTTTTAATTTCCATTTCCCTGATAATTAGTGATGTGGAACATCTTTTCATGTGCCTGTTGGCCATCTGAATTTCTTCTTTGGAGAAGTGTCTGTTCATATCCTCTGCTCATTTTTTAATGGGGTTATTTGCTTTTTGAGTATTCAGATGTGTTAGTTCTTTATATATTTTGTATGTTAATCCTCACTTTAGGCAGGATGGCCATTTTGACAATATTAATTTGTCATATCCATGAGGATGGGATGCATTTCTATTGGTGTCTTCTTTAATTTCTCTTATGAATGCCTGTAGTTTTCAGAGTATAGGTCTTTCACCTCTTTGGTTAGGTTTATTCCTAGGTATTTTATTTTTTTTGAAGCAATTGTAAATGGAGTTGTTTTCCTGATTTCTCTTTCTACTAGTTCATCATTAGTATATAGGAATGCCACAGATTTCTGTGTATTCATTTTGTATCCTGCAAGTTTGCTGAATTCAGTTAGCAACCATTTTGCTATTTGTCTTATATGTCATATCTTTTTTCTTCTATAATTTCTGCATTAATGACTTCTTTTTTATTAGATTTTTTTCCAGTGTACTGTTTTTATTTCCTTTTTCCTTCCCTTACTATAGGATTTTTAGTTATTTCCTAATGGTTGCACTGGCGAATTGTCTAGTGCTTGCACTAGATCATTTATAACAATCTAGTTTGAATTAATATGAGCTAGGTTTCAACATTATATAAAACTTTATTCCTATATAGCTCCACCCCGCCTTTATATAGTTATTGTCACAGATTCCATCTTTATACATTTTGTAATATATCAACCTAGATTTATAATAATGCATTTTTGTGTATTTGGCTTTTAAATCATACAGGAAAAAAAGAGTTACATTAAAAAATTCATTGGTATTAACTTTTATATTTACTTATGTAGTTAGGTTTACTGGTGTTCTTATGTCTGAATTACAATGACTGTGTACTCTTCTTCCATTTTAACCTGAAGGATTCTCTTTAGCATTTCTTGTATGACAGGTTTATAAGCAGTGAACTCTGTTTTTGTTTATTTAATGTCTCAATTTCTTTGTTGTTTTGAAGGTTGTTTTGCTGGATAGATATTTCTTTGTTGACAATTTTTTGCTTTCAGTACTTTGTCATCCCACTTCCTTCTGGCTTCCATGGTTCCTGGTGAGAGATGCTTTTATTTAGTTGAGGATCTGTTGTAAGTGACAAATTCTACTCTTGTCTTTCTGTGGTTTGCTTATAATGCATTTTAGTGTGAAGTTCCTTGGGTATGATCTATTTGTAATGCATTGAGTTTCTTGGATGTGTCAGTGCATGTATGTCATCAGATTTGGGAAATTTTGCCAGTATTTCTTCAAATAATCTTTCTTCCTTCCCTCTCTTTCCTCTCTCCCTGGGGCTCCCATTACCTGTTGGTTAGTATTTTTGTTGTAGTCCCACGAATATCTTAGGCTCTATTCATTTTTCTTCATTCTTTTTTATTTCTGTTTCTCAGACTGGTTAGCATCAATGGACTTATTTTCAGTTGTTGATTCTTTCTTCTGCCTGCTCATATCTGCTATTGAATACCTCTAGTGAATTTTTCTCTTAAGTTATATTTTTCTTCTCCAGAATTTAATTCCTTTTTATATTTCTTTTTTTATATTTTCTATTTTGTGAGACTCTGTTCTTATGGTTTCCTTTAGTCATTCGAGCATATTTAAAATAGTTTATTTAAAGTCTTTCTCTAGTTAAGTCCAACATCTCTGCTTCCTCAAGGAAGTTTCTATTAATTGCTTTCTTTCCTGTGTATCGGCCATACATTCTTCATTCTTGGCATGCCTTGTATTTTTGGTTGTTTTGAAAATTGGATTATTTTGAGTGTATAATGTTAGCTCTGGAAGTCAGATTTCTCCCTTCCTGGGGTTGTCGTTGCTACTTGTTATCATTACTATTGATTGTCTAGTGACTTTTCTGAATTAATATTGCAAAGTCTGTATATGTCATATGTGGCCACTCAGGGCTCTGTTGTGATATCTTCATGGTGAGCTAATGATTTGGCAGAGATTTCTTTCAAAGCCTAGAACCAAAAACCAAACCAAAACAAAACAAAAAACCTCTCCCAGTCTTTGCATATGGCCTGTGTGTACGTGGAGCAGGCCTCCTTCAGTACTCAGTTGGGTAGTTTCCAGCTCTGCCTTTGCCTTCACTTCTTGCTTGTGAGGAATCTGAAGGACAGCCAGAAGTGAGAGCTTAGGCCTTCCTTCTCAGGTCTTTCTGTGAGCATGAGCTAGCCATTACCATACGTGTGGTCTGCTAGAGTTGTAGGAACATCAGAGTCTTTCACTGCCTTTTATTCTCCAAAGTATCTCTTTCCCTAGCCTTTCTTCCCAAGCTTTTTAGTTTGCCTGTAGTTTGCTCCAGTTGTTATCCCTTGTCCCAGGTAGAGTTCCCTATAAAAGTTTTGGTATAAATTATAATTTAAATATATATTATAAATCCCTATTAATGGATTTGTATAGCAGCCTCAGCCCTGGGAGAGTTCTTAGTTGAAATATAGGCAAATACTTTGAAATGATTCTTCAGGAAACCCCCAGAGAGGTCAAAACAAACGCAATTCTTTGAAAATATAGTCTGTACTGCTCTTTCCAGTACTAGGAACATATATAATAGGTTAAATTGAATAAGAGCTGTTTTTAAGGCATCAACTGAGCTGTATTAGGATTGATACTCCCACGCACATTAAAATGCTATAGAACTCTTTCCCAAATTTAGCTGTTTTTCCTTCACTAAGCATTACCCTAGTTTTTGTAAGCTTTTGATTAGATTCCAAATTCAAAAAGAGTTGCTTCTAGAAATTTTTGAGAGTTTTTTTTTTTATTGGAGAGATTGATTTCAAGAATCCCTTGCTTAGCCATTTTCACTGACATCACTCCTTTCTGTTTCTTGATCCCTGTGTTTTCTTCTTTCTTGGTTTGTCTCCTCATTTTGCTCAAGTGCATTGTCCAGAAGCTTCATAAAAAAGGGTATTGAGTTGGTGAATTCTTTGAATTTGTGTATTTGAAAATGTACTACCTACACACTTGATTAATAGTTTGGTTAGATGGAAAATTCCAGGTTGATAATGAACCTCAAAAATGTTATGCTAAGCAAAGAAGCTAGGCACAAAAGATCTGATACTGTGTGATTTCATTTATATAAAAAATCTAGGCAAAGCAAATCTATAGAAACATGAAGTGAAGTAACTATTAAGATGGGATTGAGAATGGAAAGTGACTAAATGGAAATGAGGTATCTGATGGTTAGTTGATGTACATATTCTAAAAACAGATTGTAGTGACGCACAACTCTGTAAATACTCTAAAAAACATTCAGTTGTACACTCAAATGAGTGAATTTTCTGGAATGTAAATTATACCTCAGTAAAACCATGGTAGAGGAAGAAAAGGAGAATTAGCAGAACTCTGCTTGGTAGGGTCAAAATCTGCCAAATGAAACTTTCCTGAGACAAGGAGTGAATCGCACACCTCAGGAACCTGCGCTTTTGGAACTCATATTCATATAGAACTAAGTTGGCTTTCGAGTGTATTGATTAAATATATAATTTTATATTCAAAATAAATTCCAGGTTGAAAATGAAAATTACTTTCATTCTGAATTTTTAAGGCATTTTCATCCATTTTCTAACAGTTTGTATTAATTGGCTTTTAATTCTATGAAGTCCAGTGAGAATATTCTGATCAATTCTTTAGATGGCCTTATTTCCTTTTTTTGTTTTGCTTTTTTGCTGTTATTGTTGCTCTGGAAGTATTTTGGATTATTTATCTTTGGTTTTCTGAAATTTCCTAAAGTGCTTTTCTTTAGCCTTTTTTTTTCTTCCTCAGTAGTTTTTCTTTCCTGGCCCATCGGTGAACTTCTTCAATCTCAAGACTTGGTTTCTCCCAGTGTTGGAATTTTGTGGATATTTCTTTCATAATTTTTTTCATCTCCATTTCCTCTGTTCTCTTTCTTAAACTCCTATTATAGTCAGATATTAGTGATATTAGCACACTTGGATTGATTCTCTAATTTTCTTATATTTTCTGTCTTCTCATCTTTTGGTTTTACTTTCTAGTAGTTTTCCTCAATTTCTTCTTTTTGGTAGTACAGTACAGAGAACAACTTGGAATTGAGTATTATCCATTAATTATTTTAATATCTGCTAGTTATTCCCATCCTCCAGCACATTTCCCAAAGTTAATCAATCTCTTTTCAAACTACTGCTTCTGTGTTGGGTCTCAGAGGAATGGACACAGCACACCGGTCCTCCACCAGCCGAGACTTAGCCTCCTGCAGCCCTTCAGCTCTCTCTGGCACTTCAGCTCTGTTGATTTTTAAAGCCCCATGCAATGGGGACTCACCTTTCTGGAGCAGATCCCCAGGTCTGGTGTGCCGGGTTCCCAAGCATTTTTCTCCCCACTCTGTTTCTCACTCTCCTTCTGTGGGTTCATATGGAGTAAGGGCTTGGATCCAAATTGATTGTGGCTGTTTCTGAATGTGGTCTTCTTTCTCATTAGGCATAGGTCTGTTCTGCTGGTCTTCAGGGTTAGTTGTACTAGGTATAGTTGCTTCCTCAGTGTTTACATGGGAGGAGCTTTTCACAATGACCCTGATTCTGCAGTCCTCCCAGAATCCTATTCAACTTGTGAATTACTTTGAAGCATATTATTTAATATTTTTGAGTAGTGAATTATTTTGAAGTGTGTCAACTTCCAGGATATTAGAAGTTTGTCAGGATACCTTATCTAAATAAAGTCTGAAATAGTAAGAGTATTATTTGTCAACAACAAAACTAAATTAAGAAATCTAAAATATTGTGTTGTTGAGAGACAGTACAGTCTGTATGATTCCAAGCCTCTTAGATTTACTTTTATTAAAACGTTTTTAGCATTTTTAGAATTTTTAAATTTAAGTATAATTTTTATTTTAAATTTTTGAGTATAGTTAACATACAATATTATATGGTTTCAGGTGCAAAACAATGATTCAGTGTTTATGTACATTACAAAATGCTCATTACAATAAGTGTAGTTTCCATCTGTCATCATACAAAATTATTACCTTATTGATATATTACCTATGGCTATACTTTTTCATCCCAATAACTTATTTTATAACTGGAAATTTGTAACTCTTAATTCCCTTCAACTATCTTGCCCATCTCCTTACTTCCCTCTGCTCTGACAACCACCAGTTTATTTTCTGTATTTATGAGTCTGTCTTTTTTTTTTTAATTCCACACATAAGTAAAATGTGGTATTTGTCTTTCTGTCTGACTTACTACACCTAGCATAATGCCTTCTAATTCTATCCATATTGCAAATGACAACATTTCATTCTTATTTTTATGGCTAATTAATGTTCCATTTGTGTGTGTGTATGTATATACATACCACATTCCTTATCCATTCATCTGTTATGGACACTTAGGTTTCTTCCACATCTTAGCTATTGTAAATGATGCTACAATAAACATGGAGTGCACATATCTTTTCAAATTAGTGTTTTCATTTCTGTAGGTAAATACCCATAAGTAGAATCACAGAATTATATGGTAGTTCTATTTTTAATTTTTTGAGGAAATGCCATACTGTTTTACATAGTGGCTGTGTCAATTTACTGTTTTCCATAATACCATGCACCAACAGTACCTGAGGGTTCTCTTTTCTCCACATCCTCACCAACACTTGTTATTTCTTAACTTTTTGATACTGGCCAGACTGGTGTGAGGATATTGTGGCTTTGATTTGCATTCCCCTGATGATTAATGAAATATTTTCATGTGCTATTGCCATCTGTGTGCTCTCTTTGGAAAAATGTCTACTCATGTCCTCTACCCATCTTTAAATCAGATTATTTTTTGGTATTGCGTTGTATGAGTTCTTTATATATTTCAGATGTTAACCTTTTATTGGATATATCACTCAAAATATTTCCTCCAACTCAGGAGGTTTCTTTTGTTTTATTCATGGCTTCCTTCATTGTAATTTTTATCCTGTTTAATCCCCCTTTTCTTTCTTTCTTTCTTTTTTTTTTTTTTACTTCTGTACTCTCTATTCTATTCCACTGACATAAGTGTCTTTATGCCAATACCATACTGGTTTGACTGCTACACCTTTGTAGTATAGTTTGAAATCAGATTGTGATAACTCCAGCTTTGTTATTAGAATTGGCTATTTGGGTATTTTGTGTTTCCATACATATTTTAGGATTATATGTTCTTTCTCCACAGCCTCGCCAACATTTGTTGTTGTTTGTCTTTTGGATGGCAGCTATCCTTACTGGTGTGAGGTGATACCTCATTGTAGTTTTAATTTGCATTTCTCTGATAATTAGCGATGTGGAGCATCTTTTCATGTGTCTCTTGGCCATCTGTATTTCTTTTTTGGAGAACTGTCTGTTCAGTTCCTCTGCCCATTTTTTAATTGGGTTATTTGTTTTTTGTTTGTTGAGGCGTGTGAGCTCTTTATATATTCTGGACGTCAAGCCTTTATCAGATCTGTCATTTTCAAATATATTCTCCCATACTGTAGGGTTCCTTTTTGTTCTATTGATGGTGTCTTTCGCTGTACAGAAGCTTTTCAGCTTAATGTAGTCCCACTTGCTCATTTTTGCTGTTGTTTTCCTTGCCCGGGGAGATATGTTCAAGAAGAGATCACTCATGTTTATGTCTAAGAGGTTTTTGCCTATGTTTTTTTCCAAGAGTTTAATGGTTTCGTGACTTACATTCAGGTCTTTGATCCATTTTGAGTTTACCTTTGTATATGGGGTTAGACAATGGTCCAGTTTCATTCTCCTACATGTAGCTGTCCAGTTTTGCCAGCACCATCTGTTGAAGAGACTGTCATTTTGCCATTGTATGTCCATGGCTCCTTTATCAAATATTAATTGACCATATATGTTTGGGTTAATTTCTGGGGTCTCTAATCTGTTCCACTGGTCTGTGGCTCTGTTCTTGTGCCAGTACCAAATTGTCTTGATTACTATGGCTTTGTAGTAGAGCTTGAAGTTGGGGAGTGAGATCCCCCCTACTTTATTCTTCTTTTTCAGGATTGCTTTGGCTATTCGGGGTCTTTGGTGTTTCCATATGAATTTTTGAATTATTTGTTCCAATTCATTGAAGAATGTTGCTGGTAATTTGAGAGGGATTGCATCAAATTTGTATATTGCTTTCGGCAGGATGGCCATTTTGACGATATTAATTCTTCCTAGCCATGAGCATGGGATGAGTTTCCATTTATTAGTGTCCCCTTTAATTTCTCTTAAGAGTGACTTGTAGTTTTCAGAGTATAAGTCTTTGACTTCCTTGGTTAGGTTTATTCCTAGGTATTTTATTCTTTTTGATGCAATGGTGAATGGAATTGTTTTCCTGATTTCTCTTTCTATTGATTCGTTGTTAGTGTATAGGAAAGCTACAGATTTCTGTGTGTTGATTTTGTATCCTGCAACTTTGCTGTATTCCGATATCAGTTCTAGTAGTTTTGGAGTGGAGTCTTTAGGGTTTTTTATGTACAGTATCATATCATCTGCAAATAGTGACAGTTTAACTTCTTCTTTACCAATCTGGATTCCTTGTATTTCTTTGTTTTGGCTGATTGCCGTGGCTAGGACCTCCAGTACTATGTTAAATAACAGTGGGGAGAGTGGGCATCCCTGTCTGGTTCCCGATCTCAGTGGAAATGCTTTCAGCTTCTCGCTGTTCAGTATAATGCTGGCTGTGGGTTTATCATATATGGCCTTTATTATGTTGAGGTACTTGCCCTCTATTCCCATTTTGCTGAGAGTTTTTATCATGAATGGATGTTGAATTTTGTCAAATGCTTTTTCAGCATCTATGGAGATGATCATGTGGTTTTTGTCTTTCTTTTTGTGATGTGGTGGATGATGTTGATGGATTTTCGAATGTTGTACCATCCTTGCATCCCTGGGATGAACCCCACTTGGTCATGGTGTATGATCCTTTTGATATACTGTTGAATTCTGTTTGCTAATATTTTATTGAGTATTTTTGCATCTACGTTCATCAGGGATATTGGTCTGTAATTTTCTTTTTTGGTGGGGTCTTTGCCTGGTTTTGGTATTAGGGTGATGTTGGCTTCATAGAATTTTGGGAGTATTCCCTCTTCTTCTATTTTGTGGAACACTTTAAGGAGAATGGGTATTATGTCTTCTCTGTGTGTCTGATAAAATTCCGAGGTAAATCCGTCCGGCCCCGGGGTTTTGTTCTTGGGTAGTTTTTTGATTACTGTTTCAATTTCTTTGCTTGTATTTGTTTTGTTTAACTTTTGTGTTTCTTCCTTGGTCAGTCTTGGGAGGTTGTATTTTTCTAGGAAGTTGTCCATTTCTTCTAGGTTTTCCAGCTTGTTGGCATATAGGTTTTCATAGTAGTCTTTAATAATTCTTTGTATTTCTGTGGAGTCTGTCGTGATTTTTCCATTCTCATTTCTGATTATGTTGATTTGTGTTGACTCTCTTTTTCTCTTAATAAGTTGGGCTAGAGGCTTATCTATTTTGTTTATTTTCTCAAAGAACCAGCTCTTGGTTTCGTTGATTTTTGCTATTGTTTTATTCTTCTCAATTTTGTTTATTTCTTCTCTGATCTTTATTATGTCCCTCCTTCTGCTGACTTTAGGCCTCATTTGTTCTTCTTTTTCCAGTTTTAATAATTGTGATGTTAGACTATTCATTTGGGATTGTTCTTCCTTCTTCAAGTGTGCCTGGATATCCCACAGAAGTTGGGGCTTAGTGTTGTTGTTGTCATTTGTTTCTATATATTCCTTGATCTCTATTTTGATTTGTTCATTGATCCATTGATTATTTAGTAGCATGTTGTTAAGCCTCCATGTGTTTGTGAGCCTGTTTGGTTGGTAGAATTTCAATATTGTGGAATTTACTGAGGCTCTTTTTGTGAGCTAGTATGTGGTCTATTCTGGAGAATGTTCCATGTGCACTTGAGAAGAATGTATATCCTGTTGCTTTTGGATGTAAAGTTGTCTATTAGGTCCATCTGTTCTAGTGTGTTGTTCATGCCTGTGTGTCTTTACTTATTTTCAAAAGCTTTAGTTCTGTAAAAAATACTATTGTTATTTTTTTAGGCATTTCTTTGGGCAATGTGTGGATTTGCTTTGGGCAAATGGACCTTTTAACACTATTCTAATTCATGACCATGGTATATCTTTCATTTGTGTCTTCAATGAAATTCTTTCATCAATGTCTCAGAGTTTTCAGAATACAGGTCTTTCACTTTCTTGGTTAAATTTATTTCTAAGTATTTTATTTTTCTTAATTAATTGTAAATGGGATTGCTTTCTTAATTTCTTTCTACTAGTTCATTATTAGTATATAGAAGATTTCTATATATTGCTTTTGTATCCTCCAACTTTACTGAATTCATTTATTAATGCTAATAATTTTTTGGTGTAGTCTTTAGGGCTTGCTTTATATAGTATGTCATATGCAAATAGTCACAGTTTTACTTCTTTACGTATTTGGATTACTTGTATTCTTGTCTGATTAATGTGACTAGGACTTTCAGTACTATGTTTATTAAAATGGCAAGAGTGAACATCTTTGTTCTGATCTTAGAGGGAAAACTTTCACCTGTTTACCACTGAGTCTGGTGTTAGCTGCAAGCTTGTCATATATGGCCTTTATTATGTTGAGGTATATTCCCTCTTTACCCAATTTGTTGAGGTTATGAATGGGTGAATTTCGTCAAATGCTATTTCTGCATCTATTGTGCTGACCATATGATTTTTTATCCTTCATTTTGTTTATGTGGTATGTCACATTGATTTGCAGATAATGGACCATCCTTGCATCCCTGGAATAAATTCTACTCAAACAATTCAATGTATTGTTGAATTCAGGTTGCTGATATTTTGTTGAGGATTTTTGTGTCTTTGTTCCTGAGGGATATTGGCCTGTAATTTTCTTTTTTTTTGTAGTGTTTTTATGTGGTTTTGGCAATAGGATAGTGCTAGCCTGGTAGAATGAATTTGGAAACATTCTTTCATCTTCTGTTTTTTCCAATTAGTTGAGAAGGATATTAACTCTTTAAAATATTTGGTAGTACTTATTTGTGAAACTGTCTGGTCCTGGACTTTTGTTCATTGGGAATTTTTGATTATTGGATTCAGTTTCCTTTCTAGTAACTGGTCTGTTCAGATTATCTATTTCTTCCTGGTTCATTCTTGGAAGATTGTTTCTATGAATTTATCTATTTCCTCTAGATTGTTGGTATATATTTTTACAAAGTAGTCTCATACAATCCTTGTATTTCTGTGGTGTTGTTTTTAATTCTCCTCTTTGATTTGGAGTCTGCTCTTTTTCAAGCCTCTTAAGTTTATGGAGACTTGTTTTATGGCCTACCTTGTTCACTGTTCCATATCTACTTGAAAATAATTTGTATTTTGTGGTTGTTGATATAATTTCTGTAATTGTCAGTTAAATCAAGTTGGTTGATAGCATTGTTCAGATCTGTCTGAGTTTTTAAAAATCTAGTTCTATCAATTTCTGAAGGGGTTTTTACATTACCTGATATTTTTATGGGATTATCTATTTCCCTTTATTTCAGCCATTTTGCTTCAGATGCATTGTGAAACTGTTGTTAGGCACTTTAAAATAGCCACATTAGCCTTCTTATTCCTAGACTGTGCATGGTTTATCTTTTTATATCCATTTCTTTTAAACCTGTGTCTTTGTTTAATGTGTGTTTCCTGTAGGCAGTATATAATAGGGTTCTCTTTTTTTATCCATTGTTTCAATTTATTGTCTTTAATTGCAATGTTTAACCTAGGAGTCAGCAAACTATGGCCCTCAGGTCAAATGCCTGTTTTAGAAATTAAGCCTTAATAGAATATAGCCATATATGCTTTATTCATGTTTTATCTGTGGCTGCTTTTGTGCTATATGATAGCTGAGTAGTTGTGACAGAGACTCTGTTACCAAACTCTTAAAAGAACTTAGGAAAATACTTGCAAGGTCTGTCTCAAGTGCAGGAGCTTCTGTCCTTGTGAAGTTGGGTATGCCCACCTTCCTGGTACATGGGTATGTTCACCAACCCCAAAGATGATCTCCAAACCCTGTTAATTTTTAGACTTTTTATGGAGGCTTCATTACTTGAATTATGTATGGAATTATGGAGACATAATTGAGCATTAACTCAATCTCTAGTCCCTCTTCTCTTCCTAGGTGTGGGGCTGAAAGTTTCAAGCTTCTAATCATGAATTGGTCTTTTTGGTGACCAGCCTTCATCCAGGAGCCCACCAGGAGTCACCTCATTAGAACAACAGACACATTTTTATCAGCCAGAAAATTCCAAGGGATTTAGGAGCTTTGTGGCAGGAACTAGGGTCAAAGGCCCAGTGTTAAAAAAAAGATGCTCTTAGAGCTCTTATCACTTAGGAAATTACAAGGGTTTTAGAAGTTCTGTGCCAGGAACTGGGGACAGAGACCAGTGTATATTTTTTTCTATTATTTCACAATATGGAATTCTAGGTTGCGAGTTCTTTTGATCATTTTGGATGAGGAATGCATATATTTAATCATTATTCCCCTTGATGATAGGGACTTTATATATATATAGCATAGTCCTGATACACATGTGTAAAATGTTTCTTGAATTTATTTTGGTTGTATTAAGTGCCTAGTAAGTTAATATAAATACTAGATAACTTTATTAGGGTTCCATTTTGACAGGATCTGAATAGGCCTTACTGCTGTTGTATTTTATAATGCAAGATTGGTTTACTAGATATGAAAAACCTTATGAAAGAAGGCGTGCATTACCAATTTTCTGAAATGGTTCCCATCTATTTTTCTTGGTTATTTGTCATCCTTTCCATGTAAAAGTAAAATTGGAGGCAATAGATGTTTTTCAAAGCTTTTCTCCCCCCTTCTCTTTTCTATAGAAACTAGTCATCATTTTATAAAACACTGGGCAGTTAAGGAACATCCAGAAGGAAATGAGCCAGAAGGTGTTCTGGGAGAGTTCCATGTTTCATAACTTTACATTTGATTTTTAATATCTATAGAGAGAATTAAATACAGCAGAGATTTCCTGTTGAAGCTCTCAAGTGTTTCTGTCTGCAGAAAAAGACCAGACTTTCTGCCTGATCATCCAGTTGTACTTCAAAAACCAGTAAGTAGTTTTCTAATTTTGTATTACAAATACCTTTTTCATTTTCATTTCATTTTCCCAAGATTTTTAATCTTTCTCATTGTTAAATATACTTTAGAAATATATATAAATGTATAATACAACTTATTACTCTAATTACCACTCTGGACAAGAAATAAAATGGAATCACTGTATTTTAAGAAATGTTTTAGAAATATATTTTTTAATTGATACTCAGTCTTATTTTAGTTTCAAGTATACAACACAGTGGTTTCAATAGTTACCCATATTATTAAATCCTCACTCCTACCGCCCACCCACCAACTAGTACAGCTGCTGTCTATCAGAATCACTGGCTGTATTCTCCATGCTGTACTACTATTCCCATGACCAACCTACATCATGACTGAGAATTTTTGTGCCCCTTTATCCCCCTCACCAACCTTTCCCCCATGGTAACCACCCATCCCTTCTCAGTGTCTATGAGTCTATTGCTGTTTTGTTCATTCTGTTTTGCTTTGTTTTTAATATTCCACAAATAACTGAAACCATATGGTATTTGCCTTTCTCTGCCTGGCTTATTTCACTGAGCATAGTACCTGATCCATCCATGTTGTTGTAAATGGCAGGATTTCTTTTTATGGCTGAATAGTATTCCATTGTGTATATGTACCACATCATCTTTATCCATTCATCTATTGATGGACACTTAGGTTGCTTCCATATCTTGACTATTGTAAATAATACAGCAGTAAATATAGGGGTACATGTTATCTGTTTGGATCAGGGATTTTTTTTCTTTGGGTAACTTCCTAGAAGTGGAATTACTGGGTTGTATCGCTTTTCTATTTTTAGTTTTTTGAGGAACCTCCATACTGCTTTCCCTAGTGGCTGCACCAATTGACATTCCCACCAACAGTTTAGGAGGGTTCCCTTTTCTCCACATCCTTACTAACACTTGTTATTTCTTGTGTTTTGGATAGTGGCCATTCTGCCTGGTGTGAGTTGATATCTCATTGTGGTTTTGATTTGCATTTCCTTGATGATTAGAGATGTGGAGCATTGTTTCATGTGCCTGTTAGCCATCTGTATTTCTTCTTTGGAGAAATTTCTGTTCAGGTCCTCTGCCCATTTTTTCAATCGAGTTATTTGCCTTTTGGTGTTGAGGTATAAGCGCTTCATGTATTTTGTATGTTAACCCTTTGCTGGATAAATCATTTACGAATATATTCTCCCATACTGTAGGTTGCCTTTTTTTTCCTGCTGATGGTGTCCTTTGCTGTTTAGAAGCTTTTTTTTTTATTAGTTTGATACAGAAAGAATATTTTCTATTGAAGGGTCATGAAAAAACTTTTGGAAGACAGTACAGGATGTTCTTGTTTTTCAGTTAAGTTCTATAATCTACCTGGATTGATTTTACTGTATGCTATGAGGAAAGGGGACAGTTTTTTTTCTGCATGGCTCTCCAGTCATCATAGCAATATTTATTAAAGGATAGTTCTCTGCCACCTTTGAGGTTTCTTTCTGGGTTCTCTATTCTGTTCAATCCTGTTCAGTTAGTCATTCTTCTTCTTATAAAAGGCTAGAACAAATATATGTTGAAGAATATTTCTGTGTAAGTTCATCAAATTCCATCAAAATAAATATATGTTTACTTGATTGTAAAGGATGTGAGCTTTGGCATCAGGCTTAGTTCAGGTTGTAACTCCTCCACCTTGTGTACTGGTACAATATTAAAACCTAAACAAGTCATTGACCTTGAGCCTCAGTTTTGTAGTTGCAAATAAGGATGATAACCTCTTAAAATTAAATAATATAATGTACTGTGCACTCAGTAAATGCTGGATGTCCATCTTTTGTGGTCTTTCACTTTGGGATTTGACTTTCTTCAGAATTTTCAAAAAACACTTTCATATAGGTAAAGCAACTAGTATTCTACTGAGACACACTCATAAGATAGGTATGCTGAGAATAGCTCAAATGGGAAGTTTTCCATTTTGGGGATTTCTAACCCTTTTGGAATCCCTAGGCTTTTTCACTCTAGTTTTTTGAATAACTTATTCATAGTATGTATCAATGTCTCAAACTCCCTAACTTGCAGATCCTAGCCAATTTAAAAAAAAATTAAAGCAGAAATTTAAAAGGTTTTTTTTGTAATACCTTGCATGCAAGGATGTTTAATAAGGAAAAATATCCATGATGACATTTGAATTTTCTCACCTGTTCAGAAATCTTGGAGCATATGATCTTAGTCTGTAAAAATAAATGTAGTCACCTTTTCATTTGCAGACTTCCCATCTATAATATTTTATTTTGTAACTAAAAGTCTGACATACACATTTTGAACAAAACCTTATACATTAGAATGGAGTTTTTTGTTTCATGTATTAATATTTTTTTAAAACTAGGTACAACAAAAACAACAGGTTTGGAATATGATCTAATACATTTAAAATCCAATTACATGTTTCAGACAGAAGAACTGTTTCATTTGACAAATTCTGGTTAAATACTTTCTATGGTAACATGCATTTAGATCTTTAAACAGTATTTGGTTTGATGAACTAGTAAAAACTGTATCCATTCAATCTAATTGATAAGTTAACTTTTTCTTCTATATTACAGGAAAATGACCAAAGTTTTAAGTAGCATTTTAAGAACAGATGAAGATGAAGAATTATCCATTTTATATTTTGGATACCTGCAAATAAAGTGGATCTAGTAATTATAACTGTAATGGACTGTGACAATTCATTTTTAATTTTGATGGTCGTGTATTTGGTTTCTCCTAAAACGAGAAAAAAAATTTTTAATTATAAAGAATTTTCTAATCAGTTTCAGCTTTGCGGGTAGTTTCCTGCATAAATTGGGATGTAACACTGGAAAGTAGGAATTTGGTTACTGAAATGGACTTTCTAATTTGCATGCTACTTGAAAGTTTTTGTTTTTCATCACTGGTAATAATGGAATGGAAATGTAAGCTGTAAAGATTCTCAAATATAAATTACTTGCTATGATGTATATATGGTACATAATTTCTTGATGCTTTTGTTGTTTCTCATTGACTTCATTCCAGCCCTTGAAAGGCTCTTTAGTCTCCCAGGGGCTTAGAATGATTCAGGATGGTCAGGGCCTAGGTCTCAATGACAGGAGATGGATTACTTTAATAGACTTTCTTTTTCCATTCACATGATCAGCCTCTTGCTTTTTGATAAGAATTTAACATTATCTAATTACTAGCAGAGATTGTCAGTTTGGAAACAAACTGAAGGTGAAAAATAACTTGTGTGTCACTGATCAGACCATATGAAAAGAAGTTGAGCAATTGTAACATAAAACTATTTCCAAAAGAAGAAAAATTTAGGCATTTGCAAATAATTGAGGTGCATTAAGTTTCATTTCTGTAACTTCTTATAACAAGTACAGCTGAATATTTTTGGGGTTTAGACTTTTAGCTTCTAGAAATTTTGTACAATAAACTTCATGTAGTTTATCACTGTTGGATATTACTGTAAAAAAAATTTCTCCCAGCTCAGTGTCAAATAGAATTGTTGACATAAAGGTAAGTGTGAACTCTCCCTACTTCAGTTCTCTCAGATCCCCAGGTCTATTGGCCAGGCAGGCATACTGTATCATTTGGCAGAAAGTTTATCTTAAACTCAATCCTGCATTCTTAAAGGCAATACCTTTTTCTTCACTGATCTTTGGGCATGTTACCCAGATTCAAGCTTTCGTTCATTGTAACTTTCCCATCTTGGTCTTACAGTACACTACTTGTTCCCCAGGAAAAGACTGTTTTTTGAATAGGAAAAAGAAAATCTCCATTCACTATACATTTATTCTATTTATACCTAGGACCCAGTTTTTTCATTTTTTTGTCCTATTTTCCCTTTATATTATAGGTTCCAATATATATATGTATGTGTGAATACACACACTCTTACACACATATACAAAAATGTATGCATAATTTGTAAAGATCTGGGGTCAGAATTACCCTACAGTTAAACTGGTTTGATTCATTATTTGCCTGTCCTCAAAGTTTTTTACACTAGTTAAAAAAATGATAAAACTTATTCCAATTTGTAATCTGAAGAGCCTTTCCACTTAGCCTTATTACTGAGGGCCAAATCCTTTTAAAGACATGTTCTACTTTGGAAACTGCCTAGTACACAAAAACTTGATGTACTTTCTGAATCTAATAATGAAATGGACTGGCCAGAACAATGTATCATTGACTATAATTTGTATGTCAAAAGTCCCTTTGGTTTGAAAGTCTTTTGATCTTTTCTTACTGTATATAATCAGAGTGAGACTGCAAAGACTCTTTTATTATCTATTTGCCTTTGTACATATGCATCCTTGTTCGAATAATCATTGTGCATCTCCATTGATGTTGTTCTTTGCTTTGTATGTAAATTAAGAGTTAAGCCAGGTATTGTTTCATAGTGTTTATCATTTTAGAAATGACCAAAGACACATACACATATGTGTGTATAAATGTGTGTGTGTGTGTGTGTGTGTGTGTGTGTTACCTATGTCTAGTAGAAGCTATGAAAAAATTCTTTTATTTAGGTTGAATGAGAGTCCTAGGGGTATACCAACCAAGTTATTGATAAAAGTTAAAAGTCCATAAATTGACAAACTGTTATATGTCAGATTTTATATTTTTTAAAAAATTTAGTTCAGTCTTTTCTTCCTGAGTTTTCTAACAGGGGTAAAAAATACTTACCTTATGTTTTTTTTTCTGAAAGACCTAGGGTTTCAAAGGAATTTGGACTAGAGAACAACATGGTAAGAAATATCTTATATATCACATTTTCATTAGCAATGTTTATCACAGTAGATTTTATTATTAAAAACTATAAGCTTGTACAGCAGAGTATGTAGGTTATACAGTTGTTCTAGTGACACTGGGATTACAGTCATTCCAGTGTTAAAAACTGTGGAATAGATGTTTTCTGTCTGGTACCTTCCCAACTATTTTATTCCTTCCCAAATGTTTTGTGCTTGTTTTATATTTCTACTTTTTTCACTTAGAAGAAAACAATTTTAAAATATTTTGAAATGCTATTTAAATGCAAATGTCTATTTGTCATAAGGAAAGTTAGCCCTCTGGATCACATGCTAAAAAATTTGAACCAGATTTTCTCAAAGTGAAACTCTCCTCTTACTTTATTCAAGGAATTATGATGCTAATAAGTGATACAATGGTACTGTTACATTACTAAATGGTACCCTATCACAAAATTGTTCACTTAACAAAAAACCAGTTTTTAACCTGACAGATGGATAGATTTTATAGATTCCTGCCAAGGTTGTTTTATGCTCATGTATTTTTTTTCTTTTTAAGCTAAAATAACAAAAAGATATTTTCTCACAGTTCTAGAGACTAGAAGTCCAAGGTCAAGGTGCTAGCAGGATTGGTTGCTCTTAAGGCCTCTCTCCTGGGCTTGCTGTTGGCTGCCTCCTTAACTGTGTCCTCACATGACCTTTACTCTGTGCATATACATTCCTGCTGTCATTCTCTCTGCATAAGGACACCAGTCATATTGGGTCATGTATTACCTTTTAAAGTAATGTAAAGTGAATAGTCATAGGATCATGAGTTGGGAATGGACTAGGCATTATTTAAGAATAAACTTCACTCACAGAAAATCAGTTATTTAAAAATCACAAAAACACTGATTTAACTTTTATAGTTTCTGACAAATCTACAAAAGCTGTCCTATGAAGTGAAATTTCCACTTGAAAGGTTTTATCATTTTTATCACGATTTTTTAAAGTGTATACTTTGTGTGACTAAAAGATTTTAGGTTACAATGTGAGAAAACAGCAAATACTGAGAATCATGAACTCTGAAACATTCATGTGAAAGATACATAAGATGAGAGTACACATCTTAAATATGTTAAAAGTATAGAGTAAATTAATAACTACAGAGAATTTTCTAATTCACATTTAGATAAGAATGCATGTTTTGCACTTGGAACCATAAAGAAAATGTCTAGGAGCATCTAGTTGTTCAGTATCCACCATGAAGCTGAAAAGGAAAAACAATTTTTTAAGTAATGAAAATAACTGTTTAAAATGTACATTATTCTTAAAGAGATTATTTCCCCCCACCTATTGTCTACATGATTATCTTTCAAGTCATGATTTCCTGACTGTATGAAATAAGACTGACTTCGTCCTATGCAGTTGTTATTTGTGCCATATCTTTTTGGTGCTTGGTGGTTGTCTAAAAATTTTTTGTTATATGTGAATAGAGCTAAGACTTGGCAATGATATTAAAAATTCCCTGAAGATAAAATCATGATGTTTTAATATACACAGTAATGGCAGTAGCTTGAAAATATGACACGAGACTTTTACATACTGATTTCAGAAAGATTGGATATAAGCAAGTGGCTGTGTTTCTTGGTATGTCTGCATTGTAAAATTGGAAATGTTATCCCCAGTGAATATAAATATCTCAAAGACAAACCTATGCTAAAGAAATAAGATTGGTGGAATGCTGTGACATGCAGACAAATGGAAAGAATTAAAATTTGTTTTCAAAACTATTTAAATAAACACACTGGCTGGCAATAGGATCTTTCTTGTGTATCCTCTTTTCTTTTAAGCACAGGCCCTTCTCCTTTCCCAAGGCATATTCTGTCTCACAGGCTGAATTCTCACACTCTTTTTTGTCTGTGTTTGATGATGGCTAATGGGCCTAGGCTGCCATATTCTAGTGTGCCTCATTTGAATGATTTTTATATTTGAGAGTTCATAGGAATATATTTTGGTTTGTATTTTCATATTTGGTTGTAGTCTGGTTTAGTTAATTTTTTAAGATGTATCTTAGGTAAACCACTTAGAAATATTAATAAAAAAGCAATCTTATTAGAAATCATAATTTGTGAGTTAAATTAGAAATACAAATGTAGTCATCCTGTGTTTCTAACTGTAATAACCTTTTTCTTAAAGATTTTTTAGGTCTATGTGCAGCTAAAAAAGTTTTTAATTGTATATGTAACCTTTATAACCGTATAACAAGCAAAATGCACAAAACTAGTTATTAAAAATATTAGAAGTCATGTGGCCATTAAAACCATAAGTACTTATAAGCTAATTCCAGCTTTTTGTCCATGTAGTTGTATCCGCTGCTATTGCAGTTATAAAACTTTAACTTTGAAATAGAGTAGAATGCCCAATAGATGTTAAAAACTGTTAGAAGCCTTTTTGTTATTTCAAATTCCAGTGGTCACTGTTGAAATTATAGTGATATAAAAATTAATGAAAAATAAGGTGGCAATTAAAAGGCACTGTTTTGAATTCAGGCCCTGAGAACAAGAATTGATCTAGTATTATTTGTGTTTGGTTTTTCTTTCAAAATCAGGAAATGCTCTCAGAGAGAAAGAGTATTGTATGCACCAATGATACAAACAGTGCATAGAAAATTAATCCAAGATGATGAAGTAAAGTTGGACCAGAAAAAAATCTATCTTGTTACTCTAATTGTCTTATTCGGTTATGGTATTTCTTCCTGCTAACTCTTTCTACTGTAACTCTTTTTAAAGTGTTTTCTGTCCTGGAAAGACTCAGGTCTCCAATAAGAATAAGCTGCTGCTTTTGTACATTATGGAACCAATGGTTTCAAGTTTGGGAGAGTTGAAACTGATAAGATGGCAGATAAAATTACAAGTGTCAGGACTTCTTGGGAAATTTTTGTGACTAATATCAATGCATTTATGATGCCATCAAAGTGCTTGCTTATTCATTCCTTTATCGAGAATATACTTGTTTTTCTGTTCCATACATTGTGCTAATACTGCATTTGTCAGGTAGTACAATAATCTAGGCCAGGAAAAAAGGCTTCTGGGACTGGTGAGAAAAATGTATAGGTAAAATTAAATATGTAACAGAAGCTGGAGAACTGTCTATTTTAAACGTTGGGACAGAAAAGCCTCCTTTATCAAGGAGACTGAGGAAAGGAAGGAGAATCATAGTTGAAGGAAACCAAGGAAACCAAAAGAGGAGTAACCACCATGCATGGTGGCACAGGGCACCTCGGGGGCCTGTGTAGTAGAGTGTGACTGAAGAGAATGGATCTAACAAGAGGCAGCTATCCAAGAAAACAGTTTGAATTTAAAATTTAGGATAGATTTTGATTGGGGAATAAAATGGAAAGTGAACAGGCAAGTTACTTACCCTAGACCTTAAGGACAGATTGGGTTGGGATATGAATGTAAAGATGTGGATCTTGCTTTTCTGCATTCTGCAAACAAAGAATGCAGCAGCCATATTTACGGAAGTTATTTGTGTTCAAGTCTGGTTATAATAGTTAAGCTAAAACTTTTTTTGGATAAATTTAAGGCAACCACTGAAGTCTGTTCTTTAATAACCTGTGCTACCACACCTACCTGCAACTTTCCGGAAGTGTGGTATACTCTAATCGCCTGAATCAAACCGTGAGTCACAAGATTTTTCAACTGCATTCATGGCTTTCTTATTTGAAATAAAATATCTGAGATACACAGCAAGACAAATCCTACAAGACTGCCACCTCTAGGCCAGGCAAATCTGTCCTTAAGGTCTGGCGTAAGTAACTAAAGCTCAGGCTGAGGCTGAAGAGTCAGCCGACTTGGAGCACTCATACTTGATCACCTCCACCTACCTCCTCACCTAACTTCAATTCCAGAATTTGCTTTTTCACTTTCCATTTATTCCCGAATCAAAATCTACCCTAAATTTTAAATTCAGACTGTTTTCTTGGACAGTTGCCTCTTGTTAGATCCATTCTCTTCAGTCACGCTCTACTACACAGGCCCACGAGATGCCCTGTGCCACCGTGCATGGTGGTTACTCCTTTTTTGGTTTCCTTCAGCTACGACGATTCTCCTTCCTCTCCTCTCAGTCTCCTTGATAAATGAGGCTTTTCTGTCCCAACCTTTAAAACAGACAGTTCTCCAGGTTCTGTTAGTATTTTTTTACCTACACATTTTTCTCACCAATCCCAGGCTTTAACTGTCATCACTGTGTATCTGCAAGAGAACTTCTGGGTAGCTCCTTGTTCAGAAGTTTATTTCCTGGCCTAGATTATTGTACTGCCTGACCAGTCTCCTCTCCCTGACATCCATCTTTCTCCCTCTTGCCACAGAGGAGTGATTCTAGCGATTAGAGCATTCACTATCCCTCTCAAAAACCTTTAATGACTCCATATTGTAAGAAAATTCAAACTCACTGTGACATTTTCAACCTCATTTCCTACTCTCTCCCTTCTATTCACATGTACCATATAAATTCAAACTTTTCAAACTATTACAAGCCTTACATCTTGGTCAAACCCATGCCTCAATTAGCCAAGCATACTTAGCATTTCTTGGATTTGTTCATGCCTATGATTTACCTCTAATGAGGTACCCTTCTCCATCCTTATTTGTCCCGAGCTTATCTTTTAAGCCAACTCAAGGATCATCTCCTTAAAAACTGTTAAAAGAAACAATTACATCTCTAAATCCATGTATCACATTGTGACTCTCATGGTAACATTATGCTCTGAGCACTTTTTTTCCCTACAAACATGTCTTTCCCATTGGACAGAAAGTATTTTTATGGGTAGGGGCTACATTTTTACTTTTTACCCTCTCTAGCTTTCAACACAATGCTTGTTCAAAATTGGAGCTCAATCAGTGCTAGTAAAAACAGGCTAGCACCCCATTATCTCCAGTGCCTAATGCATATTAACACTTAGTAAATACATGTTTAATCAGTAATAAAATAGATGGGTAGTTGAACAGGTGAATTTTAGCTCTCAATTATCTTAACCTTTGGCTAGGCCAGACTTCCTAGAAAATTTCATTTCAAATTTCTCTTTCCATTCTCCTTTTCTCCAATTACATAGAATATTTTAACAGCTATTTTTAATAAAAATATTTCTAACATAATTCTAATCTCCAGTCTATGGGTCATGTGTTTCAAATTTATTTAATATACCAAATTATAACAGTGGTAAACCATTTACTACATTCAATTTAAATATTTTTTTGAAATGTCATAATTTGACTTTATTTCTAGTTTATTAAAATTTTGAACATAACCAGCAAATGACTAATACCTGGTTTAATATAGCCACAAATATAAATAGGGTCAACTAAGGACAAAAGGCAATAGGATGTACAGATCTCTTATTTCCTCTCCCCACTCTCAAATTTTAAGAAATATATAAATAAATGATACGTGGTGTACCATTAATAAAGTGTGGAAAGGAGTACAAAAGCACACAGAAGATAATTACCAGGAACTAGCATAGTGGATGTGAGTTCTGGAGTTTCCAAGAAATCCACGTTACTTCTTTGGAATGTCTTGCTATAATTCGTCTGAAGGTGGCTGTATAAATAATTACAGGTTAAGGTGGTACATTTTTATAACAATCTTACTGTTTTGCAGCAGAGTTCAAATTCAGTAGAGAAGGCAAGGTTTTGGATGGTTTGGATTAAGTGCCTTTTTTGTCATTTAGCCTTAAAGAATCAAAGTGATCATTGTCATCAGAAATTGTTTTTAAGAGATTTTTTTCTAACAGAATATTAATTCTCTACAGAAGATAAAACAATAGGCAGTAAACTTTAATTGCAGCAAGAAGTTTAAATAGAAGGAAGGATAATTTTGGCTGTCAGGATGTTTAAAAAATAGAATAGCTAAGAGGAGGGAATATAGATTTTCCATCCCTAGAGAATAGAAATAAAAATCATCTAAAAGTGTAACCTGAAGCACAGAGCTGAATTAAGTTGCCTTTAAAGCTCCCTTCTGTGCTTGAAATTCTATTGATATCATTATGCATTATAGCACAAAGTGCCTTAAAATAGCCACAAAAGTATAAACTTGTAGATTATATATCAACTAAGTTTCCAGGTATTTCCATGACATACCTAACACCCTAAGTAGC
Organism: Manis javanica; assembly: GCF_040802235.1. Taxonomy (NCBI): domain Eukaryota; kingdom Metazoa; phylum Chordata; class Mammalia; order Pholidota; family Manidae; genus Manis; species Manis javanica. The sequence goes on along the minus strand of NC_133157.1, from coordinate 176,326,894 downwards.
GACTTACTGGCGAGGGCTATATTCTGTGTGTCATTTAAAACCAACTCAAAGAACCTTTTAAATATATCACAGAATAGCAAACATTTCCTTCATCCCAATTTTCTAATTATATATTTGTTGCTTATTTGTAATTTTAATTTCAAAGAAGTTGGTTTTATTTTTAACTTTGAGAAATAACTGAAATATACCTAGTCAATATGTACAACATAATGATTTGATAAATATTGTAGAATGATTACCAAGCTGATTTATTTTTAAATCTGAAAGTCTTTAATTTCCCCTTTATTTGCAGTGTTTAAAGACATTTAGAAAAATTATTAAGCTGTGATTTTAACCATTATATATGTAGTTTTATTGTAAAATAAAGTAACCTCAGAGCTTATGAAAAGTTAGAAAGTAAAATTTGTTGTCCTTCCTTTTCTGTGTCCTTTGTTTACCACCTACCCTCACGTACACCCATGGTCCATATTTAAATCTAATTACCTGAAAGTATTAGTGAAATGGTAACACACTTAAAGTGGATCATTACCAAAAGTATTTGTGCCTCAAGAGGAATATGGTTTCTAATTCATGAAATAAATTCCAAAAGAGTGGGGCTTAAGAACATGAGCAAATGGGACAGGTTTTAAAGCAAGATAAAGGGAATGGAGCTTTTCCTACAAGTTCTAAAATTACATCATGTAAATTGCCACTTCCTTGAAAATAAACAAAAATAAGGCTTGCTGGAGCTCTGTCCTCTCGCTTTAACTCTAAAACCCTCTCACTTGCTCTCCTAAAAAAATAAAAAATAAACAAAAATTAGGCTTGCTCATAGCTTACCTATTCCATACACTACTATTCTCCCAGAACTCATAAATCATGTAGCGAGATTCATTTGAAAGCTTCTGTATAGAAATACTGAAATAGAAAAGGTATAATTAGGCATAGGAAATTAAAGAAAAGAAGCAAACTGATCAATCTTACCCATTCATACAGGAAACACCTATGGTGCCTGCATGAAAATAAAAGTGTCAAGCATTGATTACTTCGATATGTCTGTTTGACAGCAATTTTTTAGTTTTCTGGTTTGGCATCATGAAGACTATGCCAGTATATTATACACATCACAAATAAACCTCTGTAAAATTTCATTTATTCACTCAAAAAGATTTACTCAATATGTGTTGCGCCAGGGTTCAGTAAAAGTGTCCGCCACCACCCTTACCCTCCGATGTAGCTCTTTGGATCAGTCCTGTCAACCTCCATAGCTCTAGCCAAACTCTTGGCTTCAGCCCTAACCCTGGATTGGCATTTTTGTTTGGGATCAACCTCCATAGCTCTAGCCAAACTCTTGGCTTCAGCCCTAACCCTGGATTGGCATTTTTGTTTGGGATCCTGCTACAAACCTGTTGAGTCACAGTGCTACACCCTCAGCTTTCCCTCTGTCTACACACACACACACACACACACACACACACCCCTGTTGAGTCACAGTGCTACACCCTCAGCTTTCCCTCTGTCTACACACACACACACACACACACACACACACCCCTGTTGAGTCACAGTGCTACACCCTCAGCTTTCCCTCTGTCTACACACACACACACACACACACACACACCCAGCTTTCCCTCTGTCTGGGTCAAGTGTTTTTTAAATTTCTTTTCCAGTTTAGAGAACACAAATTGGTTCCTTGGTTCCTTCTGGCCCTCTGACCAGCCTGAGTGACCAAAAGCTGTTTTGGAGGAGTGAGGGGGAGGGATAGCTGAAAAGACCAATTGAGGTGAAGGGTAGACTTTAACTTGGAACAATGAGGAGCTACTGAAGGAGTTAAAGCAAGAAGGTGTCATGGTTAGAGCTGGGTTTAAAAAGCTGCTTCTGAGGAGTGAGGTATCTTATGGAGAACAGTCATACAGAGCAAGAATGAAGCTAGAAAGCTGCTGAAATTGCTGAGGTGAGTGACAGTAAAGGTCCAAATTATAGTAGAAAGAAAGGAGGAGGCAACATAAATTTAAGGGAGAATGTGATGACTATAAAAAGTAACTCCACAAAGAACGGGGAACCCTCCTACACTGCTGGTGGGAAAGTAAGCTAGTTCAACCATTGTGGAAAGCAGTATGGAGGTTCCTCAAAAAACTAAAAATAGAATTACCATTTGACCTAGGAATCCCACTCTTTGGAATTTACCCAAAGAATACAACTCAGATTCAAAAAGACATATGCACCCCTATGTTTATCACAGCACTATTTACAATAGCCAAGATATGGAAGCAACGTAAGTGTCCATCAGTAGATGAATGGATAAAGAAGGTGTAATACATATACACAATGGAATACTATTCAGCCATGAGAAAGAAACAGATCCTACCATTTGCAACAACATGGATGGAGCTGGAGGATATTAGGCTCAGTGAAATAAGTCAGGTGGAGAAAGACAAGTGCCAAATGATTTCCCTCATTTGTGAGTACAACAACAAAGCAAAACTGAAGGAACAAAACAGCAGCAGACTCACAGACTCCAAGAAGGGACTAGTGGTTACCAAAGGGGAGGGGTGGAGAAGGGAGGGAGAAGGGGATTGAGGGGTATTATGTTTAGTACACATGGTGTGAGGGGTCATGGGGAAAACAGTGTAGCACAGAGAAGGCAAATAGTGAATTCTTAACTATACTGATGGACAGTGACTGCATTGGGGTATGGGTGGGAACTTGATAATATGGGTAAATGTAGTAACCACATTGTTTTTTCATGTGAAACCTTCATAAGAGTGTATATCAATAATACCTTAATAAAAATTAAAAAAACAAATAAAATCATACCAAGTTTAGTTGCAGTGTGGAATTTAAAATACCAATGAACTGTTAACACTGTTACATTAAAATCCATTAAAATCTGAAAAAAAATTAACTCCACAAGTCTTGCTTGTTCAGCCTCATGTTTTACAGTATAATCAAATTAGAAACCAAGCTGAGAGGCTAGAAAAATAAGGATACTGATTATAACATACCAGTATAATAGTCAAACTAAATGTAGATTTAGGACTTACTTCAGTGTGACCAGCAGATGGTGGTAACTATACACAATTTTAATACTCCTGTGTAGCCCTTTGCCTGTAAGTAGTTCTAATGTTTTTCTAGCTTGCTTCATTCAGGTATTATGTGGCAAATATTGTTAGCTCAGTGTGGGAGCAGCAGTCCATCTCCATGTCTATAGGTGCTTACAAGGGGTTGGGGGAGAGGGGAGCATGCACTGGATTGGAGAGGTTTCTTTTGGTTTTTCTTCCCAGCCAGGAAGGGAAGAGACATGGGTGAGCAAAAGTAATCGACTTCTTGCAAGCAATAAATGGGTTTCTCCCACTTTATTTTTTCTCTTTGACTGATTTCTACTTCAAAGGTTTATTTGCCCTGGGCTAGGAACACATTTTCCTCCTGGAGTTACACTCAATTTCAGATTTTGTGGGGTAAAGGTTTATAAAAGAATAATAGCAACTGAATACAAGGGGAAATCATAGATTTTCTAATCCTAGGAGTTCATGGATGGGCTTTTGAGCTGGAGTGGGGTTGGGGTGGGATTCCTTGAAATCCCAGAAATGAGCTGCAATGTGCATTTCTGTTTTTTTCTGAGAGGAGAATCCACAGCTTCCGTCATAGTCGCAAAGGGTCTGTGAACTACAAACATAACCTGATAATGTAACGGGCAAATTTCAAACCATGACTACTTTTTTTTTAGGATAAAATAAAAAATACTCAGTCTAGCATTTTCATGAAGAACTGCCTGGTATAAACTAACTCATTTGTGTTACTTACTATATTAAAAACCCACTTATCCTGCTATCTGAACCTTCCATTTTTCCACAGTAGCCATAAAACTAAGAAATTTACAAAATTACAGCATAATTCTCAGCTTTTGAAGAACTAAAGATGAAAAACAGTGTGATAAGGTAGCAGTTTGAAGTATGGCCCAACAGGCTAACTTCACCCACCACTTAACTAGCTTTGTCACCTTGAGCCCCTTATTTAACCTCAGTGATCTCATCTGTAAGACAGCAATAATAGTATTATGAGGATTAAATAAAATGTTGCATATAGAATACTTAGCCCAGTACTTCAGGTGTTTGTGCGTGTGTGTATAGTGTCTGTGCACGTTCATGCTTAATTAGCTGTTAGCTCAATAGCTAAAAAGAAAGCACTTTCACTGTGTGAGTAGTGAAAAGTAAGCTTTAGTGGTATCAAAGTTGAGAAGCATGACAGAAGTAAAAAGGACAGGAGAGGGGGGGAAAAAACAAAAGACCATAAAAGAAAGTGAAGACACACATATCTGTGCAAATGGAAGCAGCAAGCCAATAACAATAATTTTTATACACTATTATAGCTATGAATAATAATGGTGATGATTGCTAATGTATACTGCTCTGCTCCAGGCCCTGGTCTAAGCATTTTACACAGATTAAGGCATTTTATCATCACAGTTATTCTGGCATGATATGGCAAACACTTGTCTGTTGCCTCGCCAGCTATACTCCCTCTAACAGAATCCTGCCACTGTTCAGTTTGCAATATAACCAGTGTACCATTCAGCGCTGGACTGACATTTTTATGACAACCTCACTCCTTTTTGCTGCACACTTGTTTCCTAACAGCCCCTGGAGTCAGGAATGACCATGTCACATGAGTTGGGCCACTGAGATGCCATGGGAAATATGCTGGGACGGAAGGCTTTGGGGAAATGTTTGCATTCTTAGGCTCAGACACGAGAGGAGGACTTGTGGATATTACTCCCTTCCCTTTGTTCCTGACTGTCGGCCATCTGGTGAAGAGCCAGATGGCGGGGCTGACAGAAAGCCCAGTGCAGATTTTGTCCCAAAGGGACAGGTGTGAAAATGCTAATCAGAACTGCTCTACAGACTTTCAGTTAAGTGTGAAACTGACCAATATATACCAATGACATTTAAGGATATTGCTATTTGAGACTATACAATACAGATGATGGTGATACATATGCAATGATGACACTGTGCCAGCAAGAAAAGGTTAATTATGAAGTGATTTTTAGAAATATTTATCTCAGTAATATTTCTGTTAAAAAAGACTTAGAGCTTTCATGATTAGCTGTCAATTATTTGCAAACTCAGAATTACATTATTCAATTATTTGCAAACAGAATTGCACAGCTCAGAGCTGGTGCTGTGTGACTAACTAAACACCTTCAGTCTTCCTCCTCAGTCGGTTCATACTTTCTGTGACACTTAACACCTGCTGAAGTGGGAGTTCTCTGGCTCAGCTGTCCCTGGATGCCCTTAGGAGCTTCAGCCCTGAGCTCTGAAAGACCTTGAATATTCCCAACAGCTGGAAAATGTCAGTGAAATGGCTTCTAGGGGAAAAGGAGGTGGCTCAGGAACAGCGGGGGTTAAAGATCTCACCTGAGGCGATGACAGGACTCCCCGGCTCTCAGCTGCCTTCTCTCTCCACGTGCCCTACCTTCCCTCAGAGCCTAACCACTGCAGAAAAGGCACAAGTCTTCACATTTCTCCACACCAAGTTCTGGCTACCAATTTCATCTATAGGAAAATGCTGATAAATGATGCATGGTTCAGTGTGCAACAGGTACTATTCTTAAGGACGATTCTTTGGCCATGGCACATCTCAGGGTTGACACTTAGAATACAAGTCCCCATGCATGTTTCTTAAGACCTTAACATGGAACTGAGAATACAAATTCTAGAATTTCATAGCTGAGAGTGACTTCAGAAATCATTTTATTCTACTTAACAGCTGTGAAATTTTAAGCCATGAATTGCTCATGAATGAGCATCCTAGTTTCCCAACTGGATTTTAAGATCCTTAAAAGGAGAAACTATTTTCACCTTTTCTGATGTCAAGTATCTGAGAATACAGTGTGTAAAACACATATATTCAGTCAGAACTCACTCCCCCATGCCAAACAGATCAATGAGCCTTCAGGATTACAAAATAAGCAACAAGAACATCAAACAATATGTGTGCACATGTGTATGTGTGTGGACATGTGCATGTGTGTGTGTTATACATGGGTCACATAATTGATCTGTTGGGTTTAAAACTCAACTGATGGCTCTGACAAGGGTTCTGTCAGCCCTCAAACCTCTGAGTCTCCTAGCCAAATACCTGGAGGGCAAAAACCTCTCTAATCCAGTGGCCTGAACTGAAGAAAGTATTACCTTGTGGTTGGAACTGAAGGGATCTTGTTCATTCTACCCCTGCTTAGCCACACAGAAAGTCCAGGAAATTCAAGAATGACCAAATATTCTCAAGAAGGATTAAACTTGGGTTTTGCAGCCTAACTTGGGCAAGTTGGTTAACACCCCCAAGCCTACTTCCTCCTAAACTGGATGTAAAACATACCTCAGATGATTGCTGGGAAGATAAAATGAATACAAAATGCCTAACTAGTAAATGCTTAAGTTCTATTTTGAGGTAGCCTTTCCTGTCTAAACATGGTGAGGCTGAGCCAAAAATCACGGGAAAAGAAGAAACTGCAAAACTCTGATCATTCACAGAGCTTTTCATCAGCCAAGCACTGGGCAGTCATGCTGTGCCCACTGGAGCAGGACTGATGGCATGAGTGACCTGTCTGATTGTTCCATTGGTACAGAGAGAAAATTGAATTGAACTGGTACACCAGCATGATGTGTTTTCCTCATACTTTCCATCCATGTGGAGTGATCGAATCTCTGAAGCTCATTCTATCTGATAGTCTTTTTTCATAATTCTAGTAAAAGAAAGAAATTAGCTGAAAAATCAGCAATAAGAAGTGAGTGAAGAGTCATTAAAAAGCAGACCAGTCTTGCAGAGGAAAAGGGCAGCTGAGAGTCTCACTTTCTCTTTCCAGAAAAGGATACTTTCCTTTCCCCTACTTCACAGTGGGAGCCAGGGGAGCACATTTTCATGGTTATTGGGGGAATGGAGATAGCGGTGGGCAGCACAAACACACCTACTCTCTTACTCTTCCGCAGCCTGTTTCTCTCACCCTGGCCTGTACTGGCAGCTTCAGGTAGTTTTCACAGCACACAAAACAATATTTCTGAACCTTAAAAAATAATCAAACTTTGTGCCTTTTTAATAAAGGTAAAAAAATCTAACCTGTCCCTGGAGATTGTCAGACACAAAGCCAGCCTTTCTCTTCTTTCTGTCCTCACCATCCAGGGAAGAGTCTACTGTGCTCTCCTTTCTGCAGTTTATTCTGTGGCTGGTATACATGTTGATATCAATATCTATGTTTTTTGCATTTTCCAGATATTCACTTTTTATTTCAAAATATTTTTGACATGTATTTTTATATTTTTATCTATTTTAAACTTGTTTTTATTTGACTAGGCTTTTTAAATCTACGTATATTCTTCCTTTGGCAAATTTCTCTAAACTCACAGAACTGAAAGGACTAAAATGGGGTTTTTAGTTTGTGCCCTTCTGAGCATGATGTGAGGAAGTTAACAAAAAATGGAAATACAGCATTTCCTTTGCTTCTGTTGCAAAGACAAAACTGGGAAGACGGTGAGTTGTTAGTCCTTAATGGCACCGAGCAAGTCCTCTCTCCTCGAGCGAGGCGGGAGGCCGGACAGGAGGGAGGGAGCAAGGGCAGCTCTCGTTTCCTGCCTGCCCGCATGGCGGCCGCTTGCCGAGCACTCAGGTAAATCCTCGCAACCATCTTATGAGGTTCTTGATGAGGAAACTGAGACTAGAGGCAGTAAGAACCTTTCCCAAAACCACAAAGCTAATACAATCCCATGTTTAGTTCCAGAGCTGGACTTCTTAGCTGGGGAAGTATTCTTCTGGAGGATGAATAAAATGGAATTAGTTACTGTGAAGAACACGAAGGCCCTCAGAAACATAGCGTATGGGTTTCCATGGGTGTGTATGCACACACATGTACATGTGTGTGCAGTTTAAATGAACTCCCGAGGTAGATTAGATTTGCCTTCAGCAGTTTTCCAGAGGCAGGGGAGCTGGGGGCTGGGCTTTGGACTTGAGGCAAAGCTTGGGCTTGGCAGAGATCTGCAGCTGGGAGCACATTTCTGGGAAGGAGGGTGGCCAGGGCCAAGGCACAGATTATACCAGGAGGCTACAGGCAGCCGGGCAGTGCTGAGGCACAGTGCTTGGCTGAGCGAGAACAAACAGCAGTGCTAGGGATGGGGAAGGACAGACGAAGGGTCAGGATGAACATTTGGTAAGATACTCGTCAGAGAACTCTAGCTTCCTGATTCAGGGGATTCTGCAGTGATTGCTGCTGGATAATTATTCTAGTAGCTGTTTAGACCCATTGGAGTGGAGAAACTGAAGATGAGGAATAGTTAGTATATTTTAGTAGCCTGAGATAACAGAAGCCTGACCTGAAGTAGCTGTGATTTTTTTCTTTTCTCTTTTTTTAAACGATCAAGGTCTGCAATCAAGACTTCAGAGATTGTGCAATTTCATAATGGCTGAAACGGTTATTAGGCCATAGGGCATGTTGCCAAGGGAGCAATCAGAGCTAGATGCCCTGGAGTCGGGGCCTCATCTACCAGAGACGATTTTAAATTAGAGTGTGGGCCTGCCGGGATACAAAATGGAGGATTTCAGTCTACTAGAAACTCCTTTTCTCACTCGAATTGTTCTCTCCATTCTACTTCCCTTGGTGCACCAAGTGACCAAATCCACAGAGTCCAAGGGACAAAGAAAAAATACCCAGTTAAAGTCTGCAAAATGCATTACCCAGAGGCTGCAATGATCCACACCAACAGGCGAAGCTCCTCAGCCTCCGGCTCCCAGACCCCACCCTCACCTATGGCGCATGTGCAGCAGCACCTACCGCAGACACCCGCTTTGGGAGGAGGCGCTCTCCACGTAGTGTTTCAGAGCAAGCTGGAATTCTTGCAGGCCCTCTTCCATCACGGACATCTGCCGCTGCACAAGCATGATGTGCTGCGGGGAAGGGCAAGCGTTAAACCACGCCGCTGCCATGGAGCCTCCCGGAAATTGACCCCTTGACCCCCTGCGGCCCATCCGTTCCTTCCCACAAAGCAAACAATCCTCATCTAAAAGGCAAGCCATGGCTGATTCAAGCAATAACATTGTACAATAGCTCTTATAGGCAGGATATTTTTCTTGTCTGTAGTAACAGAACCTAAAGCAAGTGGCCTTCACAATGACTTGTTTCCTTTTTAAGAGCAGTGCTTCTCAAGTAGAATTCTCAAGTAGGTTTTAAAATTACACTTACATGTATTTTGTGTATGTATATGCCAGAATCTCTGGCAGTGGGATCCAGGCACTGGTATTGATAAAAACCTCCCCAAGCAATGCTCATGTGCAGCCATGATTGGGGTCACTGGCCTCCTGTGCACAGCATGCAGCTCCAGCTTCTCCTTGGATATTTTGCAATATTAGACATATTGTGAACTTCCAAATTAAAAAAAATACATATTCACTGCTGCATTTCCAAAGAAAGGTACATTGATCTTCACGAGGTTCTCAAACATATTAACTACCTACCAGGGGCCCCACTCCACAACTCATGGCATTAGATGGAGCCTGTGCCCAATTGCTCACACTGGATTGGATGCCAACTGCTTCTTATTAACAAATCCTGGTCTCATTGTAGCACTGGTAGTTTGAAGACTTCACTAAAGACCTGCCATGATATTTTGATCTCAAGATTAGTCCTTCCCTCATCAAGGGTTGGGAGTGAATCATAAAAGTGAAAAAAATAGTAAGGATTGGGGGTGAATCATAAAAGTGCAGAACAATGTAACAATGTAAGGATGATTAAAATATGAGGAGAATAACCTGCACAATACTATCCAGCTGTGTTGCAGTAGAGCCAGAATTAAACGCCAGGTTTACTGTCTCTTATTCCAATGAGTTTCTCCCTTCATGTTAATAGCTACCCTTTGTTGAATATCAATTATATTGTAGGTATTACCTCAGCTGCTCTATATATTTAACAAATGTTCCTACTTTGTGTTCCAACAGGTAAGTAGTAGGTGCTAGAATCAGGCTATATAGTGATGGATCAAAATAAAATTCTTATCTTTATAGGGTTTAGTAAAGAAATAAACAAGGCTTGAAAATTATGTCTTAGGAATAATTTTAGGTATGGTTAGTAGCACATGAAACTGACTAAATGTAAACTGATCAGTAATCTACTAAATTTCTGACAGAAACCTGTTGCCAAATAAATCTTGATCACAGTCTTAAAATCCTTTGTTTGTTTAAACCTTAAAATAACTTTTGGGCCCCCAAATTCATATGAGCAGGAAGCAGGCTGTGAATACTACATAAACATTAATTCTCTAAGTGGGCTGTTTCCAATAAGCTCATAGAAGATCATGGACCAAAGAACAATGGAAACAGAATTCCTCCCAGAATGGAGATCAGTGTCTAATCACAGAACTTCCTTCACTGATACCTTCCCTTTATGAACTCATTGCAATGAACCAGGGGATGTAGTTTCCTAGTCATCCCTTTTCAGAATGGCGGTTTTTATGGCATTGATCCTGGTCCAGTTTTATCATTGGTATGTTGTGTGTGTGTGCGTGGCAGGGAGATAACTTACCTCTTTATTCCTAAGTGTGTCATACATCAGACCTCAAGGGACTACATCCTAACCTTGCAGAAGACTGAATATTATCCAGAATTCTGGATTTTGATCTAGAAGCAGAAACTGGAGATTTGGGGTATCTCTCTTGTGAAGGAGTGTGTTTTATATATCTGAGAAGAAGGATGCATATGAATATCTGATGGCCAGAAAGTAGGCTGTGGCAGAAACTCCAAGCTGTTCATCAAAATCCATTGCTATTTCTAGACACACAGTCCATCAACTTTGCAGTTAAGTGTAGCCAGCTGATGACTGCTCCACAATGGAAGGTGGGCAGCAGTGCCGTGTGCCACCTTGGGGCCAAGACTTTCAGGAAGGATGTTAGCCTCTTCCACGTTCTCTCTGCCTTCTCTTTTGGTATGACGAAGATCTGCCTTACGAATGGCAGAGCCCCAGGTGAGAGGAGCGTGTGTCCCTCAATCATTGTGTGGACTGTTTCCTGGGCATGGAACAATTCTCTCTTGTACTGGAATCATCCTACATTTGGGGTCCATTTGTTTCCATAGCCTAGCCACCTTACTGAGTTCATAAATTTTAATTGAGCTTTATTTCCCTTTAGGATCAGGGATCAAGAACCAGTAGATACAAGTCTATAACCATCTCCTAAGGTTGTATAATAATGAATAGTTGGCCTCCAGTATGATTCTCCCAGGACACAGTTTTAATAATAACTGTTATCTCTGCCAAAATATCCAAGAGAATCTGCAGGCACTTCTTGGATCACTGTGATAAACAATGACTCAGAAGATTCTCATGGGCTTTCCTAATGAGATATATAATGCATGTACCCATTCCACCATAATTTTCATAGTCTGAAGGCAATTCTTATGTGTTCCAATGTGGTAGATTGCAAATATGACCAGAATCACGCAGTACTCCCCAAACCCACACCCTTTAAAATGTGACTTTTCAGCTTCCTCCTTCAAGACAAGGATTCTGTTTCCCCTTCCCGTGGATCTGGACTGGTCTTCTAACTTGCTTTGGCGAGAGAATGTGGCAGAAGTGACAGTGTGCCAGTTTCAAGGTGAGGCCCCAGGAGGCTCTGTGAGTTTCTACACCTTCTCTTAAACTCCTAAGATTGCCATGTGAACAAGTCCTGCTTGAGCAGGGATCAGCGAACTGTTTATATAGAGCCAGATAGTAAATATTATGGTTCCTGTCCCAACTACTCAACTCTTTTGTTTTAATGTAAGAGAAGCCATGGACAATAAACAAACAAATGAGTGTGGCTGTGTTCTGATAAAATTTTATCTATAAAAACAGGCAGTGGTCTATAGTTTTGTCAGCTCTGGTGCTGGACGATTAAAGACCACATAGAACAGAGCTAAGTCAGTGGATTCATGCCAGCTGAGGCCCCAGACATATGAGAAAGGCCAACCAAGATCAGCAAAGCCGGAATGCAGCTGACTACAGATGCCTTAAGGAGGCTAGCTGAGACCATAAAAATGACACAGTTGGTCCCGCCCTATGTTGCCCACCTGCAGGACTGTGGCTTTTACCACTCCATTTTGGGTGGTTTGTTACACAGCAATGTCTATTTGACTCATTCACTTATATAAATGGATGTGAATATGATTTAGAAAAAATAAATTTACTTTGCAACCCAAACAAGGCATATCTCTCCTCTCCTTTTTTCAGACATTTGCACAAAGAACCAATTTGTGAGGTCCAGATTAATCTGCCTATGTTTTATGACTAGTGTGATAAGTAGAGCTTTTTGAATCTCAGATAATGTATGGTAGACTTTCTGAGATCCAAAGAAAAGTTTTAAATTTTCTGTGCTGGCCAGGCCAAGCTGTAGGGTGTGGAATGCGGGCCCTAATGTCTTCGTGATGTTTCTGTACGGGTCTTATGTCAAATATGGAGCCTGAACTCCTTGCTGAAATCTGAACTCCCGTGCTGTGAATAGCCATCCCAGAGCATTCTCTCACGGTAGAATAAAATAGTGTCACACTTCCATTTCTCGCTTTAGAAGGGCTAGTGCAGCCTTTACCATTTACTATATAGGGATTTTGTTACAGTGGAATTTTGGTGGAGTGATTGGAAATTCTTAGGCTGAAGAATGCTCAGTATGAAGTGTTAATCTTAGTTTGTAGAATAGTATTTGCCAGTGACATTAGGTTATAGTTGCATCTGCCTTTGATTCCTTGGATTTTTTTTATTTCAGGAAATGTCAGCTTTTTTGATCTATGGAGACAGAAATGTTTTTAAATGCAAGTAATTTATTTCATGTTATCTGGCTTTATTTATACATTTACACTTGGATTCCAAGTATGTTTTCAGAAATATGACAGCCGAACATTGTGTGCTCTTGTTGAATCTCTTAGTAACTACTGCAAAGCAAGACTATGTTTTGCTAGTCCCTGACATATTTCCCAATAGCCCCCAGTTCACATAAGATTGGATGACAGGATTAATTTGTTTCACAAAATATTATTCACAGGTTTGATAAGGGTAGAAAGGCAGAAAAAGGTACTATATTTGTAAACTCCTACTGTCTGATAAGTTATCCTAGGACATAAAAGTGACGTGCTCAGGAAATCTTAAAGAGTTTTTGAAAAGCACCAGAACGTGATCCAACTTTGTTTAAAATTATATAGGCTTTTTAAAAGCTCCTATAGAACGTAGAATATCTCTGGAAAATGATCATCTCTTTCCAATAGTTGTTTGTGTTTCCAATAGCCATGCACACAATACACATAATGGCACCAGGCAGAAAGGATTCGGTGGATTGATACACCCGGCCAGATCTGGGATGTGCAATCTGGTTGAACGATTCCCTTCAAAGACTACACTGGCCCTTCAATGATGTATACCCACTGCTTAGTACTTGACAGAAGGTTACTCCCCAATAATAAATTACTCCCAAATTTCCAGTGACTCATAAAGTCATGGTCTTGGACTTTAGATCTGAGTTTATATCGATGTACATTTATGTCCTATTTTAGTACAGCAAGAATAAAATCATGGACTCCTAAGGTGATGGTCTTTATGATATGCTTGTTGTAAATCATTTGGAAATTTTGATATTCCTACACAGTATCTTACTGTTCTTTTACTGCAGTGTTAGAACTATTCAATGTTGTAAGAGACATATATTATTTTTAAAAACTTCTATTCTTTTTTATTTCACCATAAACACTGTCATTGTGGAAGCATTCCCTGGTCCCCTAAATTAGGTTGTCTTCCCTTGCTGTGCAAACCCATACTTTCCTATAATAATCCTTATCACATTTTATTGCAGACCTGCATTTCCTTCTAGTCTGTCTTCTAGCCGGTAATATCCACCACTTTACCTCCAGACCCTCCCACAGGTCCTGGCACATAGTGATCAAGTTATTTGTGGAACAAACAAGTATAAGATGTTTTTGCTTTCAGCCACCGACTGTTCTTAAAATTCCTTTAATGAACTTCATTTATACACTATCCATTCCAGAAAAGGACTTGAGGTGGTCCTGAAAACTCTAGAGCACTGCAGAGTTGCTAGGTGCCCTTATCTGTCTCCACCATCTTGTCCTTTTCTCTTTCTTCTTTCTCCTTTAAGAGCAAGGGGTACAAATTTAAAGGAATTAGCTTCACTTTTACCACTATATGCCCTTGACCAAGTTGCTTAATTTTTCTCATCTTAAATCTTCTGATACATAACACTGGACTAGAGGTATCACAGAGTTTGGGGGCAGATATGGAATAGTGTATGTAAAGATCTTGCTCATGATAGATAAAAATGTTACTGCTCTTACTCCACACTGAGGGGGAAAAAATGGACTTAAAAAAAGAAATTATATCCTAGCTCATAATTATGTGATGGCTCATGTCCCAGAAAACAAGATATGATGGGTTCTTGAGCTCAGGACTTTTGCTGGGTGCTTAAATAAGCCTACCAGATAGTCTGCTCTGCTCTCATGGTAGGAAATCTCATGAAACAGAGTCATCTGTTTACTAACGAAGTACCCAGAAATTCACCAAACACCAGAGTTGCAATGCCATAGTGTGGTGACAAGTGTAGGTCTGGTGTAGAAATGCTGGGGTTTGACTATGGTATTTGAACCTTTCTACATCTTAATTTCTTCATCTGTAAAATGGGGCTACCAATAGTACCACCTCACAGGGCTTTTAGGAGGAGTAAGGGAATTATGTGTATGTGTGTTTGGCATAACGCTTGGCACATAGCAAAGGCTTGGTAAATATTAGCTTTTAGAAAACAAAGTATATGATACAAATTTATTCTTTGCTGTCTGATGTGGAATTTCATTTTCAAAGTTCTCAGGCATTCACTAATGGAAAGGAAAAATACCTCCAGTCAATGAATTCTAAAGCTGGTTCTCATCACCAGGATAAATCAGTGAACACACAGTAGCATAAAGTTATGAGTGCTAGCTGTGAAATAACAGTGAAAATTTGTCTTGGTCATTCTGAATATAAGAGGTTTTATAGGAATTGATAGTGACAAATGTACAACCACTAATGAAAAAATACAACTTTCAGTGACAAATATCTCATTGGTATTTCTGAAAAAACAGAGTAGTTCAAACCATTACTGTATGTGTACTCCCGAAGAACATAATAATTTCACCTCTATACACAGTTGAAAATAGTTAAGGAATATCCTTTCCTGCCTTTAAATGATAATGTCTACCATCTTGCCCAGTCCAACTTTTTTTTAAAGTACTTCTCTGCACTATTGAACAAGTAATTCTGTGTGGGTTGATATAGCTTTTAAAATCGACATTGGCCTCTCTCTTTTGTCAGGGACCAGAGAATAGAACAGTCTATCATCTTTCATGGACAATCCTTAGACGATTTTTCACCCTCATAGCTAGTGAGAGAACAGTCTCACATTAGGAAATTATTTGAGAATAGACAGTTATTTCTCCCAACATTAGAAATGTTATGTTCACTTTTCTCAGCTGGAGTGCAATTTTCCCTACATGCAAATTTAAGAGAAGATGCAGAGGCCAGATCACAAGGTTACAACCCTGTGGCTGTGGGAGCACAGTCCCATTGATCCTAATCTGTGCACGTGACACCCCTCTCCTCTCATCTTCCCACCACCAAAATCTACTCTTTCAAATTCTGGGTGCCTGATGAATTCACATAAGACCATGTCCCTGTCTTTGGACGAATGAGTCACTGGACACACAGTGAAAATATGTACAGATTGCATTTGGAGAAAGTGTCCATATCTACAGAATGCTAGTCAAAATAGCCACTCTCAAACTTTTCCGAGAACCTCCCCACCAGAGCTTCCTCTTAGCAGACTCCCTTCATGCTCTGAGCTTGAACAGACCGGGAGCTGACACAGGGATCTCCTCCCTTCTATCATGCAGACAGTGCCTTGGAATAAGTGCATAGATAAGTACAGAGATAAAATGCATTTCCTCTCTGTCTCATGTAATGTGACTCATCCTATAAGATCTATACAGCCTATAATACACTGAAGGCATTAAGAAAAAGTGATTTTCTGTGAATAACCAAGATTTTAAAATCCAAATTTTTACTAAATGTAAATGCCAACATCTGATTCTCCCAAACAGAATGTGCAATAAATATTTGCCTAAAAAATAAAGTAAAATAACAAAGCATGACTGTGACGCTTTTTAGTAAGTTAATTTATTCACTAATTTTTCGGATGCTTCTTAGTGTACCCTATTAGGACCACTTTGTCCATTTTCTTTTAATCTCCATGAATTACTGCCATTCTGGATAGACATCTTTTGCTTATGGGCATAAATGCTCCCTTTCCTCTAAATGCCACATTTTTTGAAAAATGCCTTTAAGCAGCTACAGTGTGTCTAGCCCTGGGTTAAATGCTGGAAATACAATAACAGGATCATGTTTCAACTGAGGTGTAGCACTTGGCCTAGCAGGGTTTATAAAATGTGTTTATAATACAATTTAAACACTGCACTTCTCTGCCAGTCATATTCATTCAATTATTCAATAACTCACTGATTTATACATGCATAAAATGTTCATTTTGCACATACCACATGCCAGGTGCTTTCACAGAAACCCTGTGAAGTGGGCATTAGGTTCCCATAAATCACAATGTAGAAAATACTACTTAGCCAGGCAAAATGAGATCTGCCCATTTATTATTTACTTTCTCAAATTTTAACTGAGAGTAAGTAATTTTGGAGAAATTAAATGTTTCAAATACATATTTCTAAAATTTTTACTGACAAAAAGTACTTACAGACTTAGTATTTCCTTCAATAACTTCTTCTTCCAGTGGTTCAAGTTTGAGATCCTGCAGTTAGAGGAAGAAATGGGGCAGGGTGGGGCAGGGCACCAGGAATTAGTTAATTAAAAGAAACACCATATATTTGAAGGGTAGCTGTGATATGGCTAATATTGTACCAAAAGAAGCACATTATCTGAATTCTGATTCATAGAGTTAAGATGTTCCAATAAAGACTCTTTTACCCATTTATTTATCAATTGTAAGGAGCCATTTCAGATGTGTTCAGTTTGTTATTACTTTTAAGTTTACTGATGGCATGAAAAGAGAGCAATGTGGAGAGAGGACTCATTAACCGGGGGGAAGGCCAGGACAGCAAAAAAGAAAAAGTGAGAATGACCAGGCCGAGGCCTTTTGCTGTGAGTCTCACCATGTTTCTTGAGAGATGATGACAGGCGTTAGTGCTACTGCTACGCTTGCACTGTAGTGACCATTTTGCTGTAAAGACTCTAGAGTTTTCAGCGATGATTGATGGAAAACGCTAATGTCCCTGGTAAAACCAACCATGTCATCTCTGAGGACGTCATTCCAAGAATGTCTCCTAGAACTTCTGCTAAGTGAGGATTATGCACAATAATTCCTTTAAATAAATAAGTAAATTGAAAGTCACAAAAATCCAGAATGTCTGAAGTAACACAAGCCTTTTAATAACAGAGCTATGCAGCTCTCTCTCACTCTGCTGTTCTCCTTGGCGGAACTTTAGGCAAGGTGTTTTTCTCTAGGATTCACTTTTATTGTTGCCCCTGCATGGAATTCTCTATCCCCAGCTCTTCCCCTAGCTGGCTCCCTGTCTTTCACACCTCGGCTCAAACACCACCTCCTTAGAGCAACCTTCCCAGATCAACCATGTAACTGTCCAACCCTGATTTCTATCACATTGCACTTCTTCTTCATAGCACTTTTCACCAGCAGGAAATTGTTTATTCAATTCATTTACTTGGATTTTTTCTGTCTCTTTGGGACCAAAGACCCCACCTATTTTAATCACTGCTGAAGTCCCACTGCCAGAATAGAACCTAGCATAAAGCAGACATTCGAACAGTAGTTGAGTAAATGAACGGCCCCACATGAATCACATCTTTTCTGTGAAGGCAAAGTGATGTAATGCATACAGATGTGAACTGAATCTTAAAATGTACCCTACAGATAGAAACTGTAACAGCAGTAAGCTCCTCGACTGCTCCTTCCATGACACCGACTCAGGCACACTTTTCACTTCTTCCTTCCCTGATCTAAGATAGGAAAAACTTCAACAACCTGTATGAGTGCAGTCTCCTTAGTTACACCCCTTCCGATGAGGATGTCCTATGTTCTGATGACGACTTCATGAAGATTGAACAGGTTTTGTTTTAACATTAAAGGTGTTTCCTTCAGAGTTCAAGCAAAATATGAAATCTAATCTCAAAATCTCCGTAAGTACTCAGTAGAGGCCAAAATGGAAAGAAGGAATGCCTAAAGAAACTTGCAGAAATTTCAGGTATTATTTTTCTCCCCAACATGAATGGTATCAGGCTTGGTTTAGAGTGCAGAAAAGCTTTATCATAAATAAGTGGTGGAGAAAAAGATAACATGTCCACCACAGGTGCACTTCCTCCTAATGGGGAGATCAAACCTACCACCAACAGCTACAGAGACAAGACAGTACTGAAATGACATGCACTTAGCTACTATTTGGCAATTGGGTAGTTTTTGCTCTAAAAACTTAATTCTCCACAATACAGAATCAGTTGTAGGAGAACCTGAACTTGCATTCTTCTCTATTAATTAAGACACATTGTGCTGAGTACCACACAGCTGGAGCCTCAGGCTGAAGACCATCTCTTCATACTTTCAGCAAACCTCTCAGACACTGTCCTCAAAACCAACTCCTTTCATTGGAAGAGAGGGAGGAAAATGTTTAGGAATGAAAGAGACATGACAGTACTTTGATTTAAAGTTTGAGAAAGAGATACAACCTAAGTTCAAGCTATTCCTTTACAAATCACTAAATAAATTTAAGATACTAAATAAAGGCATGTTTGCCAATAACAACTATTTTAGAAACAGGTATTTGTGTTCTTTAAGTGATTCCAAAATTATATAACAACTGAATCTTTATGCTTCAATGAGCTTTGGTTTCCAAATAGGGTTCATTAATTTCCAGGCCTTCCACCAGTGGAAAACTAATTTTCGTAACTGCTCTTTTTCCTATGAATCTTTTTAGTCTCAGCTCACATATCAATTAATGAAATTAGGAAGGAAGAGTAGATTTGCAGCAAGCTCTCAGTTTATTAGTCTCATAAGAGGTCAAGGTACATGTAACAAAGGATGACATGGTGACCTGCTTCCTCTGCACTGGGTTCTTTGTACCAAATCTCCTTCTCAGAGAGCCTTCTCATCCGAAGGCCTTGCGGTTTCATCTTTGTGGAGCTGGCTTTTAAGATCTTAATCTGTTAACCTGATTTTGCTCCTACTAACATCTGAACATTTCTGCCTAAGGGTCCTATCATATCTTGAAATTAACACATCTGATAAACCAGTTCACCTTCTCACTTCACTCATTATCTATTGCTTGTCCCTTCTTTTTCTGATAATGGTATAATTGTCTCAGACACTCAGGCTCAAATCCTCAGATTCCTAATGGAGAGTCCCCTGTCCTTTACCCGTCCATTGCTCATTCAGTGGTCCTGTTAATTTCACATCAAGTCTTTTAAATATGCCATTTTCTTTTCAGCCGCTTAGTATAGACCATCTCTTATAGCTGACCCCAGTGAGCTCAGATCTAAACCTGCTTTATAATGCCATTGTTTGAGCTGGCTGTAACTTTGAGTTTTCTTGTTTGAACCCATTTGCACTCTTGCTGTCCAATTTTATATCTAAAGGATCTTTTGGTAATGTCATTTACCTGATGAAAAATAATAACTACCTCCTATTGCCCACAAGACCAAGTTCAAATCCCTTAGTCTATTGTTGAAGGCCGTCCATAATATAGCCCCCATGCATCCATTCAATCTTACTGGTTGCCTAAATGAAAGAGTCTAACCAGGCTGGTTTGTTTACCTTTGCTCATGCCATCATCTTACCTGAATGCCCTTTCTAGCTGCTGTTTACTCAAATTTTACTTTTCCATAGGAAATATTTATTAGTTTGTTAGCTAACTAGCATTTATTTCAATTTTAATGACAGTAAATTTTCCTTTCAGTGTATTATCTCTTTAATATAGTGCTCTGGGACTGTTAATCAAGGTGTTTTCCCTATCCAAGAGGCAGCATGTGACCCTAATAAGACCATCCAGATTCTCCACCCTGGAAACTGGAATCTGGAGCAGAATGTCAACAGACTGGAAGTGGCTGGAACTCACTTATTTTAGTGGAGGGAACCTGAGAGACCCTACTTACTTAGATCTCTAGAGTTCTGTCTGCTGACTTTTCCTGAGTTCAGATCCCTAGACTGTTGATTCTGGGAACACTCCCACATCCTCCCAGAAAATTCTTTTTGATTAAAGAGGTGATTTCTGTTGCTTGCAATCGATTTCCTATTCCTAATTGTCATCGTTTTTAAGACCCAACTTAAGCCCTTCCTGCCACATGAGGTACTTCCTGAGAATCCTACATGCAGTGGTCATTCTGTCAGTAAGTATCTGTAGATTTCAGCAACTGCTTTACTCTTTGGAAATGTCTCAGTCAGCAAATATTTACTGAGCATTAACTAGGAACCTGATTCTGTACCACCACATACTTAAAAACAGATTAACTCATTTTTGGGGGGGAATGTAATTTTACAGGCAGACTCTTGTTTCTCCAGAGTCAGTAACTCTGTCTCACATAAGTTTCTTTTTTGATGTCTGGCATGCACAGAAAACACATATTCTTGCTGATTGATAAAGGCCCTCTTCCATCAAGATCTATAAGGGAATATCACTACAGTATCAGGACTGGTTGGTACTAATTGAATTAATCAATAAAAATACAGTAACTGGAAACATATAGTTGTGAAGAACTCTTCACAATGTCTTAACCTGCTTGCTAACTATAAAATCATCAGTTAATATGTTAATTTCTAGATGTTGAGTATGCAGTCTCATCTTTTAGTGTATCACACAACCATTTGCCTGAAACATTCCCAAGACATCAGTCAGGCCACCAGTAAGGGCTGTCATTTGTGTCATTCAAACACACTGCTACCTATGGCACTGATAACCAGAATCAGGCAGTGCAGTATTTAACTTTCAACACTCCATCCTATTTTAAGAATAACTAGGGGTAGGAGAAGTGAAAATTAATGTGAGCTTCTATATTTAACAAAAAACCGAAATAACTATCAAGCAGCCATTCACAGCATCACGGGGATCCTGGCTGGTATTCTATCTATGAGGCAGCCATGGGTGTTAAAGCAATGAGAAATAATGGGTCAGAATCTGTTGAAAAGTGAGAGGAAGAAGAAAGAAAAGGAAGCACCCACCTTCTTTTCCAGTCTGTCAATTAACTTCTGGAGTCTATTTATCTGGGTCATCCACTGATTATCTTCTTCTAATAAGCCTTGAGGGGAAAATCATGAAGGCAATATGTTAAACTCTAGACAGAGCTTTCTTTTTCCCTGAAGGAAGAACACAGTTTCATTGACCAGTCAACACATTAAAAAATATATATTTATATCAGAGCTTTCTAAAATTGATTTATTTCCATGGATCCGTGCATCCCAGGGGGCTCATTTTCACAGATCTGTTTTTTTATGTTGTTGCCTGTACAGGCCTTTGCTATTCGGAAGAACAGATCCTGCTGAGCCATTTTAATCACCCCATGAGGTGGTTGATTTTTCTTTCCAGAAAAAAAAGGAAAGTATCAATCAATAATTCTGAACTTACTTCAGGGGCAGCGGCAGGAGCAGGGGAGTCAGAGCCCTGCCCGTGACAAGGCCTGAGCTGCCACAGGCAAAGGGATGCATAAGGGCAAGGCTGCTGGTGTCTCCCTCCCTAAGGGCTAACCTGAGTATACGTGGGCATCCTGGCAGTGGAATAGCAGCTAGGACCACAGACTCTGGAACCTGCTCTTTTTGGTCAAATCACTTGACCTGTAAGGTCTCATTTTTGTTAGTTTTAATATGAGCATAATAGTATCACTAGACTCATAGTGGGTTAAATTAGAATTCATATGTGTGTACACATATGTATATGCACGTAGGTATATATGTGTGTACACACACACACACACACACATGCCTGTCTATATCTAGCACCAAGTTAAACATTATATAAGTTCTGCTGCTGTTATTAATATGATTATGCAACAATGCAATGAGTAGTGGTCTAAGCCCTGCAAAAATATCCTGGCATCCTTCCCAGGATATACTCACAGGCATTTGCTGACATAATATTATTTAATATTTCTTGATAGGAGGATGTGATTGAATTCAAGACTATAAAGCCTGTTTTAGTTTTGAATATTAGCAAGACTTAAATTGCAAAGACATAGTATTTTACATTAGAACTCACTCTCTACCTGCTTCTTGGGTGAAGCACCTCTAAAAACCCACCAGATAAATTATGATGCAAAAATAAGCAGTAGCATTGTCACCAAGAAGTGGCTACAAAAATTGAGTAAGAGTGCTTTGTAATAGAAAATACAAATGTATAAAGTTAATTTTTAATGCACAAATCAAGTACCACACTTCCATTTTGGGTTGTTCCTAAAAGAATTTAAGGTGGCTGTCACATAAAAGTTCCCTTAGAAGGTTATTTTGGGCTTAACCCTGTTTTCTAAATGGTTCAAGGGAAAGAATAATTTAAATTTTTACTCAGGAGCTAATATTGTCACTTTCTAGTCACATATGGTAGATTGTACTATTGCTCCCAATTCTTCACTCTCTTCCTTTGATACAATCATATGTGTATAGCCTCTGCTCTGCAACTTTGCAGAACCTCCTACCGCATGGGGTAGAGTCCACTTCCCTTCCCATTGCTACTGGGTTGGCGTGTGACTGACTCATTTGGCTGATGAAGAGTTAGCAGATAAATTGCACACAGTGGTTTTAAGTTAAGCAGTGTGATTTGGCCTGGCTGCCTGTGCTACTGACACCCACCAGGAAAAGAAGCTGTTTCAAGCAGACACTGATCCCAGGAGGCTATGTGAAGAGCAGAGCTCAACCCAGCCTATAGCCACATCTAGCTGAAAACCCAAATCACAATCAACCACAGACCAGTGACAGAAAAACAAATATTTGCAGTTGTAATAACTGAGATTTTTGAGGTGGTTTGTTTCATAGTAAAAACAGATAATCATATGATCTTGGACAAATTGCTTCACTTTCTGGGAAAATGCAGATACTATCACCTATCTTATAAGGTATTAGGATAAAATAACACTGTTCAAGAAAGCACTTTGTAATCTTTCAAGTACAGTCTGTGTAAATATGGGCTACAATTAGTACTTTGATTTTCTGTAATGTTAAAGATTCATTTGTATTAAAACACTCAAGTGATATGTGTATATATACTTATGTATATATCTGCATGCTTTATACAAATTACTCTGATATTTAGCAACATGAGTGTGCTTATTTCAAATTGATTTTAAAGTACTATTATAAATGACATGGTTAAAATGTAATAGCCTAACAATTTAGGTTTTAGTCCATGTGGGTAAAATTGTAATATTTCTAGAATCTCTTGCCTGGCTTTCGTGCATCTGCATATCAGTAGGTGTTTTCAACAGGTAGAGAGAAGTAGTCCATCTACATATCACTAGGTAATTACAAGGGCCAGCGAGGGTTTATCTGGACCAGAGAGGTTGTGTGGAGCTGTCTTCTGCTGCAGCCAGCTCAAGGGAGAGATGGGACGACTGCTTGTAAGAAATAAATGGGTTTCTTAAATTTTATTTCTCCCTTTGACTGATTTCTGTTTCAAAGATATTTTGCCCTGGGATTTCCCCCCAAGAGCCACAGTCCAATAAATCTTATATTATATTATATACTGCAAAAACAACAGCTTTTAATTCTGCCACAAAAGGAAACAAAGATCTCTTTCCTAAAATGAAGTTAGCATATGTATGTTTAGGCAGGCAGGGGGATCTGAAGCATAGGCTGCAAACTAAAGGGACCTCTTGTTTGAAGATGGGGATTTCTGCAGGTCTCATGTCTTTCATGAATTACTAGATGATTGAGCCCCTTTCTTCCCCTCTCCATCATCTCTCTGTGTGCACTCCGGCACAACTGCTAGGACCCTGCCAGAAATGATGGTGAGGGTCATCACCCCCATTTTTATTACCTTAGACAACTTGCCATTTTGGTTCCAGACACACTTATTTGGTATAAGGAAAGCATCCCACTACTACTGCTGTTCTGGCTGCCTTTTATATCAGTGTGAAAATACAAATTGAATCAATTCTGAAGACAAAAAATGACAAAGCTGCATTACCTGGCCCGCAGACATTAAACTGAGGGCTGTTCGGGGAGAAGCTGTTGTGCCTCTGGACTCGGCGACTTGATCGTTTTCCAGGCCATTGTATCAGCAGGACTTCTGGCTTGGTTGGCCCTTGCCTTGAACGACAGAGACAAACTTTCACATCAGTGTCAGAGCTTCAGCCTTTTGCCTTAAGGAACAGATTTTTCAGCATTAGTCACAAAGATTTTCTAGTGTAGTGAGAGGAAAACTTAGAATGACTGCTCACCAACATGCCCTGGAGGCCCAAGGGAATTGGGCATTATAATAAGTGAACCAAAAGCAGAGCATCTGGGCTGGCTTTATTCTTAAAATTAAAAAGTTTGAGTACAAATTGTACCTTATCTTTAAGAAAAACATCTTTCTTTTTTGCCCAAACATCAATGGAGAAAGCATTTATTTGTGTGCTATCGTATTTAGTTAGAGAACATATATGGAGTCTTTTATTCTTTCATCCAGTTTTTAATTTTTTAAGTAAAAGCTATACACCCAAATACTTTTTTTAAAGTCATATCTATAAATCCTATTTCAACAAACAGAAGCTCCCACTGTCCCATCCCCATACTATGCCCTCATTCCCCTTTCACAGATAACAGACAACACTTTCAACAAGTGTTTATTTGTGTGCTTATCTTCATATCTACATATAATATGCTTAAATTGCTCTCTCTTTATTGTTCAGTTTTAGGACTTATCTATTAACTTCCCAATATGAGAAACTCAGGCCAATGATCTTTGCTGGAAATGTTATAAGGATTTTCCAGAAAAGGTGTTTAAAATGATGAGTTTAGTATGGGAGGCAAGTTTTTGTCTCTACCTATTTGTCTTTCCTGGATGGAATGCAAACATGACAGCTGGAGTTCCAACAACCATCTTGGACCATGAGGTAAACCTGAGGATGTACTTGAGAAGTAAAAAGGACAGGAGGGCTGTGTTAAATCTGTACAGCTGCTATACTTGCCATAAGCTGCCTTCTGCCAGGCTCTTTAGTATGAGATAATAAGACCTTATGTGCTTCAGTCACTTCATGATACATACAGCCAAACCTAATACTAATTTACTCATCCAAAAATTTTCCTTCACTATCAGTTAAAGAAAATTCCTTTAGTCTCTCTCCTATGTTGGGTATCCTCCCCACCTTTCTTTTTAAAATAGATTTCATTTTTCTCTTAGTTTATTCGTTTGTTTTGGTGGAAAATAGCATCTAAATGCTTCACAAGAAATGGTACAACATGTGAGGCAAGTTTTTGAGACACTAAACATAAAATCATCTTTTTTTTATCTTCCTAGCTTATTGGTGGATTTACAGAGTAAAGAATTTTACCTACAAATCATTTTCTCTTTGAACTCTGAAAAAATTGCTCGAGTGAATCATTATTGAAAAATCCAATTTTCTCTTGATCCTTTGTATATGACCTGGTTTTTCTCTCTGGTGTTTTTCATTACTTCTCTGTCTCCAGTATTCTGAATCTCATAATGGCATGACTTGGCATTGTACTTCTTTATTCATTGTAATGAGTTCTTGGTATGTTCTAACAACCTGGAAGTTTATATCCCTGTTCTGAGAATTATTTCTTTGCTAATTTCTTCTTCTCTTTCTGGAATTACTGCTTTTCAAATATCAGACTTCTTGGATTATGAAATAGTTTCATTTTTTTCTCTCCTATTTTTCATCTCTTTATGGAAATGTCATTAATATTTTTATCTTCAAATTCTTCTCAGAGGTTTCACTTCTGCACTCATAATTTCCAAGAGCTCTTTTGTATATTTTAAATATTCTTTTTTTTTTAAAGCATCTTGTCCTTAATTCATAAATGCAGTATGCTTTCTGAGGGTATTGATGATCTCTTTTGGAAGTCTTCCGGTTCTCTAAATTACTTCTGTTTCTTCTGTTTGATTTGTTTTTTTGGTTGCCTCTGCTCTTTTCCTGCCTGTTTCAGAGGAAGGAACCACACGGATGAATGGATGGGTGTGTGTGTGTGTGTGTGTGTATGGTTGGGCTTGCCAACTCTCAGCCTGCATAGCACAGAGGCCTCCCTAGGCCCGTTCACTAGGGGACAACGACTCTTGAAACCTGTAAGTCTTTTCTCTTGCACTGATGAAATCCCTTAGAGAAGCATCCCCTCAACTAGGGGGCATGAGCCCAACTGTCAGTGCTGTGGAGCAGGGCATGCCAAAGGGGGTTCAATTCTCCCTGTCCAGTATGGGGACTTTGACTTAATACCTCGAGTTTTTAGTATCATGCCCTGACACCCAGTAGTGCCAGGTGTACATCTGTTCACCTTCTCTAAGAATTGGGAGTGGGGGCGGGCAGTCATTTTACAGCACTGTGTGGAGCTTTCAATCAAATGTCGGCCCCCTCTACCCCCACTATCTGTTGCACATGGTGAAGCCAGTTCTTGACCCTTTCTGAGGTTTTGTGATACCAACTGAAATGCATCTTGTCTTCTTAGATTGCCAGCTTATGTTTCAGCTCAGAGCTTCTAAATCAGTTACCATTAGATTCACTTTCTTTCTACATTCCACATTTCTATCCCTTTGGCTCTTCTTCTATCCTTATTTTTGCAGGCTTAGGACTCTTTCTATCCAGGCACTTTTAATTTCTCTTTGGGGAAGAGTTTAGGAAGGGAGCAAAAGAAATACGTTTAGTCTTCAATCTTTAACTAGACCACCCTATATATCCTCCTGTGGCATAAAAAATAATCAGCTTGCTAGCTGCTGTGGTGGTCACAGGAGGGGTGGTCACAGCTGCTATGGTGGTCACTGTGGTGGTCACAGATGAGTAGAGCAGTCCTTCTCTATGTTCAGACTAAGGGAGTATAAACTGTCTAAACTTTTATAACCACCTGTCTGTAGGAGAAATTAAAGCCTTTCCTTACTTCTATAATAGGCAACCATCAAAAGGCAAAAAATAACTTCCTAGCTCAGAGGGAATCAGTCATCTCTCTGGATAAAGGACAACTTTGGAAAACAGAGCAAACTTGCAGCTTCCATTTTGAAAAAGAAATTCACATATTAAACTGTGTTTCCAGACATCTAATTTGTAAGGAAGAGAGGTTTATGTAAGAGGATTCCTTCAGAGGGAAACTTCCATATGACATAGTGATCATTCTTGTCATTGGCTATTAGGTACTTTCAGAAGACATGGAATCAACTTGGTTCCCATTTAGCCAGGGTGCCAGGACAGATACAAAGAGTGTTGTCGAATGCCACCTGAAAATCTTATCTCTGTGGCATTCCAGCTGCATGTATCCCTTCTCTCTGAAACCACCATTCTCACATGAATAGACACAGACATTTTGCCCAACACTGAATGTCTAACTCATTACTGCAGGATGAATGATACTGTCTGATTCCTCCCTTGGGCTGACAGCTAAAATAGATGACTCCTCAAAATTTTCTATACTTTATTGAGGCTTCGTATCCCTCGGTTTTTTCACAAATATTAAAGCCTCAAAGTAATATTGATGCAGTAAGGGAAACAAATTATTACAACCCTGGGATTTTTAATGATATCTGTAGGCTATAAATCTTGACTGGGAAGGGCAGCATGGAATCTTCCTTTATGATATTAGAAAACAGAGAATTTTCAGATACACTGATTTGACCTCTCCTCTCTGAGCTTGTTCCCCTCTTTCCAAAATCTTTACTATATACTATTGTGAGACTAATTGTTCTTAATCCTCATTTTCATTATATTTCTCTTTTATTTATGACCAATGACAATTTTTGTTCATGTGACATCTAAATGCATCTGTCTAGCTTTTAAGACCTTTCTTAACCTTAGATGCCAGGTAGGCTGGTCTCACTGTCTCAGGTCCTCATTCACGGCTCCTCTGTATGGTTCCCTTAACCTGGGAGTCTCTTCCATTCATCCAGTTTCATATACTTAATATGAAGCTGTGCAAGGTAGAGGGAAGCAAGGCAGGGCCCTGCCATCTGGAAACACAAAGCCCAGCGGGAGTGGTAAGTGAGGCACTGAGGTTGCAGGGAGATACGAGTAGATGCTGCTGAGGGTCTACATAATGGTGGAGTGCGAGGTATACCGTCCTGTTTCCACAGCACTGAAGGCTTCCCAGAGAAAGTGCTGTCCAAACAAACTAGAAAGAGTGAGCTAGATGAGAGAAGATGGGTAATACTGGGCAAGTGAGGAGATCCATCCCTGAAGAGAGAATGTCCTTAATTCTACCCTAAAGATCTAGTTCATGTCTGTCTCCCCAGGAGGCTCCCTCACTGGTTTCTTGTTTGTTATCATAGGAGGACAACCATCTTCCTCTACTGGTGAGGGCCCTGGGATCTCCTCACTTCGGTTCTGGTGGCCAGTGGCAAGCTCCAATTTCTGAGTCTTGGGAGAGGAGACATCGTCTGCTTTAGGCATTAATTCACGTTCTTATCGGGGTCACCAGAGACTTCACCTTGGATATTATGGGCACAAACCACAGTGTATCTTGTTTTCTATTTGCTTGACTATTTTCCCCCCCCAAATCCTGAGAGGAATGTCATGGATTTGCAGTAGGATTTGGGTACCCCTGGGTGCCTTAGTCAAATACCATACAACAGCACTCCCCAAAATGACATCAGACCTGTAATACTTCCCATTCCTCCAAGCAGTTTTTGAGCTAGAAACCTAGAAATAAAAGATTCATTAGTCCTCTAGTATTGTCCACTTTCCATAAACTCTGCATCATCACGCTCCTTCCTTCTCAGTAAACACAGCTGCTCTGCTACTGTAGGTCCCGGTCACAAAAGTTCAAGGCTAGCCTGGGGCCTAACACAGTGAACAGTTGTTCATTATACATTCACTGAGTGTACAAGGCAAGTTTTCAGGAGATGAGCACAGAAAAAAGCCAAAGCACAGGTGAGGATGGGGAGCAGAGTACTCTGACTTGATCCTAAATAAGGAGAATCCATTTTAGGCCGAAAAAATATAAACAGAATAATTAACCAAATCTGCCTCATTTTCTCTTTAGGAATACAAACTCAATATCATTTGCTTCAAGATATTCCGTTATCGTCTGTTTAACCTGAGGAGCTGGGTTGTTGCTTTTCTAAAAAGCTATTTGTCACGCCT
Source organism: Manis javanica (assembly GCF_040802235.1). NCBI lineage: Eukaryota > Metazoa > Chordata > Mammalia > Pholidota > Manidae > Manis > Manis javanica. Next base: position 176,297,580 of record NC_133157.1, on the reverse strand, counting down.
GCCATTCAATATGGAATTGAAGTGAAAATAGGAAGTTTATAATGTGAAAATGCTGCACATATCTGATGAATGCATCCCTGTGTTCATCAGCTGCACAAGCTCATCAGATATGAGATTACAGGCTTTTTTGTTAGAAATTGATGGCACTTACTCATTTTGACATTGTAAACACATGGTTGAAAATTCCAGTTTTTCTGACATGTCCTAATAATTATGTATCCATTAATTTGTTTGGAAAATCAGCCCTACAGTTTATTATCAGCCTGTTCAAAAAACTTACTGTGTGCTTCTCCCTAATTTAAATGCAGACGTTGGATAAGTCACATCTATAGGCTTAAAGTAACAAAAGCAAAAACATGTTGCGTAAGCAAGAGTTTTGCCAAGCCCTCTCTAGCTTGCAAGGTATAAACAATAACTCAAAAAAGTTCCAACTGTTGGATGGAATTATTTTGATGCCTGCTTTACACATTTCTAATTCATGTTTCTCTGTAGCATTAGTACTTTTTATTTATACAAGTATTGTTACTGGCTGAGATGCTGTTTTTCCCAGGATCGTGTCTTGGAGGCCACAAAGAATGAAGCCAACACATGAGAGTATGGAGCAACCAGCAAAGCTTTTAATGATGAGTGAAGAAAAGGGCTCCTGCTAATCAGGAGGGACTCCAAGGGAGAAAGCCACTTGGACTGCCCCGTCCAGGGATTATAAACACTGGGAGGGAGCAAGTCCACCTGGTTGCCTAGGACTTGTTGCTAGGGCCAGGCTGGGGGGTTAGAAAACCCCTTTGTTTCTCAGGCTGGCTTTTTCAGGGATTGGTTTCTTATTTAGCCTTAAGATAAATCTCTCCTGTTACTATGCTAATTCTGGCATTTTGGAGGACAATTAATCATGATGCTTGCCCCTGGTCTCTGCCTTCTCTCACCTGCATTAGCTAGAGCAAGGCTCAAGGTCAGCCCAGATTCAGAGATTTAGCTCCCTGAGTTCTTGGTGGGCCCCACCCTCTTTTCATCCTGCTCATGTGTCTTTCTGCCTAACACTATTATAATATCACTACTGTTCTCAGTGATATTAATTGGTGGTATTGAATCTTGAAGTCTTTTCCCATCAATTTTTTTCTACTTCTTTAAATAATTAGGCTTATTGAATTCTCAAATCTCCTGGTATATCCAGGTTCACTTAGTCTATAAGCCTCTTTCCCATCATTTCTACATTTTCAAATAGTATCTATTTGCAAGATAAGCTAAAATGTCAGCAGAAAATTCTATAAAATTACCTTTCATCACTCTATCCATATTTAATCATTTACTCTTCTTAAATCCCTTCGCAACCTACTTCCCCTTCTAAATGCTATATATCACTTTGATACTGCATTACAGTTTTAGTGTTCATGTCTTATTTATGTAATATGCTTTAGCTTCCTTAAGGATTGGGACTATGTATAATGTATCTTTATATTATTATGGTGTCTTTTAAAGCGTTCTCCATCTACTAAATCCTCAATTAAGATTTGCTGGATAAATGGTGGACAGTAAAAGAAAAAGCAGAATGGTCTTTTTTAGAGGCAAATTTAAGGCAAGTACCCAGTGGAGATTCCTGTCATTCTGTTTACATCTTTCTCATTTTTAGTTTTCACTGATTTAAGTACAATGCCCCCACCGAATCACTAACGAGACATCACATGAAAACATTTAACTTGCCTTTCTTGACGGGTTTGCTCCTCAGTAGTTTCCATGGCACATTCCAGAGAATTCTGGAGAGACTGAAGCTGATTCAAGGTCTCCTTCAATAAAAATCGAGTTACAAATTGTTCCAAATTGGAAGCCTCTTGGTAGACCTAAGGATGACAAAACAAATGAAATTAGGCGTAGAGTAGGGAAAAACAACCAGGAACGTCTTTTCCCCGCACGTGTTCATCAACCTTAGATTAATCCTCAAGAAGGAGAAACACTGAGTAGACAAGACATGCAGAACACCTCAAGGGCTGGGGCAGAGCTCCATCCGCCCACCAGGAATTGAATAACAGAGCAGCAGAAATGACTGGAATATCTCTTCTCCCACTGCACCTGCCTCAACGTTAGGAAAAAAGACAAAATCCATTAGAATTATGGAATAGATAGCTAGAAAAGAAATCATAGGAAAAGAATATCTGGAAGAAAGGTTGGAATGTGACTAACTCAGGATTGGTTCTGTGTTTCATTTAAATGATGACTATGCCATTGTGTATTTTCTCTATTACCAACAATATGCAGTCCTGTTTCAGCAACTGGTTTAATTCCCTCTTGATGTGTTTATTATGTCTGATCTGTATAGTACTGAAGCCAAAAGAAATTATGTGTAGTTATCTCAAAATTCAGAAAATGTTTTGGAATATTTAAACAGTTTACTAAATCTGCTATGTTCCTCCCTCAGGATATTAACCTGATGGTCATTTCCATCTAACTTCTAGTACAACACAGCCACAACATTGACAACAGCACCATTCATGCAAACAGCTCAAGTCCAAGCAGAGATCATCGCAAACAAACAGCCACCCTAGCCAACTGAGTCTAGGTGGACAGGTAGGTAGTGCATGGTGCTACCTGCTGCTCTTGGCCTCTAAAGCCTCTGGAGGAACCAGAATGAAAAGAAAACCAGGTTGGCATGCTGTAAAACTGAGCCAAAACTGCTCTTCCAGGTCATGGGACCAGCTAGCTAAACCTGATTTCATATTGTGTGGGCACAGTAAATTCCAAGATTTATGTAGCTCTGTCCCTAAATAAAATGATTTTTTTTTCATGGTTGAAAATACAAAATTGAAAGGAATGATTAGAGACAAGATAAACCTATGAGTTGTGGTATGCTGGAGAACTTTAGGGCATGGCTGTAAACCCAAACAAACAAGATTTAATTAAATAATCTTCCAGGGTCTCAGCTTTACTCTCGTAAATCAGAAAGCAAGTAACTCTGGCATACATTCCAAACCAAAATACTCTGTGCTTCTATCAACTCTAAATTAGGAAATATTGGACAATGGCCTCCTCATATAAATTACTTCGGAATTTTTCTTCTGTTAGCAAAAGAATCTAATGTCATAGAAAATCTCAATTCTTTCCTAATTTGAAACCGTAAAAAGAGACTGATGACTGAAACCTTGTAAATCCATTCTTTGATGGTGAACACAGGAAATTTCCTTATCTCCCATATCTAATGGTTTTATTTAAAACTTAAAAATGTTAATGCCTTTAAACTCCACCAGACACTAGCCATAAAACAAAACAATACACACTTACAATAGCCTAAGGATTTTTGGTGATTTAATTCAAGCAAACAATTTACAAAATATTTCATTTGATCAAATAGCTTGCTATTTAGTGGCAATAAAAACTTCAGAAAATTACTTCAAAAGGGGTTTTTAAAGTTGAGGAAAACTTTCCTTGAGATGACAAGAAAATGTGATAGGAAAAAAAGGTGTGCTCGATTCTTTCCCCACAGTCCTTTCCATTTTTCTAAAGCATATTTCTGAAGTAAAATTAAAATGACAAGATGTAATTGTGTAGTCAGAGATTAGGCCAATTACCTTTGCATCTCAGTATACATTGTGACTAATTGAAAGCAAATGATAAAAAGTTTCACAACTATTTGTAGAAGCAGGAACAGGAGGATGCATACACTTACTGAGCCATGCAACATCATGTTGCCCTTACTCTTTTCCCAACTAAATGTTAAATATTTGTCATGTCAGAACTAGACAAAGGAAAACATTTTTTTTTGTTGTTCCCTAATTTAAATACTTTGATCATTGCAATTATATTTTAGCTTCTTAGACACAAAGCTTATGCCTTTTACTTTCAAATGCCTCATGGTGCCCAGGGAAGAGCCTCATTCAATACCTGATTGCTTGCAGATCAATTCCTAACTCTAGGGATTTATTGTGTTTGTTATTGTGGGTTCACGTGTAAAGAGTTTGATGATGTTAGTTAGATGTTTAAGGATGAGGAGCTACTCCATCATTGTTATATCACAGCAAATTAAGATACTGTGGTTATGCTGGGACGTCTCACTCTGACAAGCCTGCTGTCCTCAGTGACTTTCCAGATAACATGAAGAGATGGTACAACCACTTGGCACTTTTGACAGAAATGTTGATGCTTTGGCATTGACAGGGGTGGTGAGTGGGTTTCAGACTTGGGGTCATTAAATATTTCGAGTCAGTTATGATGATTTGCTGCCCCTTGATCATAAGGAAAGGGCTTTTGTTCTAATATTCCTGTTTAACCTTCTAGACCCAGCTCAGGGCACCATCTCTGTATAGCCTTCTCTCTGCTTGCACCACCATTGCTCTTCTCAGAATTAGGTACAATTCCTTTCCCTTCTGTGTGTCCCTGAAATACCTTTTCTCTACCCAGGATATAGAATTTATCATTTTATATTATTATCTACTGTTTACTTGTCTATCTTCCCCATCCTAGGCCAGCTCTTTAAAGGTAGGAAATACGTCTTAATCATTTTTGCCTCCAGAATGCCCAGAACACAGCCTGCTTCTTAACAGCTGCCCCATAGATGCTTTAAAAATAAGTAAGGAACAGGGGACTCCCTGGAACTTCAGGTGCCAGAGGGCATGTGTGAGCTCTGGAAGCTGATCAGCTCTCCCCACTCACCAGCTGCCTGCCCCTGCATCGAGCCCTTGCTGCTGGTAGACACTGCTGACCCTCTCGCCTGGTTTGAGGGCTCTGCAATAAAGGGAAATACAGCTTTGTTCTTAACAGACTGTTGGTCCTCATTTCATTTTCTGGACCACTTGTTAGTCTTCCTCCCTTCCCTTAATCTGGATCCCAAGGTTTGGGATTGCAGACCCAGGTGGCACAGATCCAGTCTTCCCTTCCTTCTTCCAGCTATGCAGCACATGTTCCTTTGGAAGGCAATGGTGAAAGAAGCAGATGGAAAATTAAATAGATAACAAGCTGGAAAATGTCAAAGCCTGGCCCTTTTTATGCTCAACAAATGTGTTGGCTGTGAAGATACAAGAAGGGATCTCTGCATGTTGAACCCCCAGAGGACTGATATGCTGGCTTTAGCACACGGTCCTTTGAGCAAAACCCAAAATGTGAGAAACTGGCAGAAAGAACTTCCACTGGTCTAATAAAACAATATGAAAATGTACAGTTGGTACCTGATATCCAGATTCTGCTTTTTTTTTCAGAGATTAGTCCTTCATGTCTATTACAAGGGATATGGGCAAATGAAGGCTAACAATATGCTTCTCAGATCCCAATAATATTCATTCAAGTCACTGATAATTATCAGTTAAATTAGTCATTAAGTGGAACTTGTTAATATTTCCATTTGTGCCTTTGGAAAGGCAGAATGTAAACATTTCCATCTGTGTATTTCTTCTGTGTGGAGCTGGTACACAGCTAGGATTCATTCAAGTAAAAAACCCTAGCATTAGAAGCATGGTGCTTTGAAGATGAGGTTTCTAAGGGCACTGCCTGTGCATCTTACCTGTCAGATCATTTCTCAGAAAGTAAGCTCTGCCCATATGGATGATGGAAGAGCGGAGATCTTAGCTATTAACCCACTATGAGTCATCTGAGTTAATTAGGAAAATCAGAGCATCCGTCTTCCCTGTTTGTATTTGCCTTACTTGAAAATTAATCAAGTCAGTGACATCTCAGTGTCTCCTTGTTTATGAGATCAGATACAATCACAGTTAGCAGGGTGTACTGCTTCTGACTGTCTTTTGATCTAAGCCCCTGCAGCTATCCCTCTTCTGTGAGATTTCTTTGCCAGATTCTGTAAGAGGAAAATACTCACTTTTACAATGATAAGGTTGTCTTTTCCTCTTTTTCTATTCTCCTCCAAACTGTTACCTTTTTAAATACTGACTTACTTTATTATTTATGTCCTATTTCTTTGAACAATCTTAGGTTTTCATTTTGAGTGACTTTTTTTTTAACTGGGAGAAAAGCATGTCAAATTAAAAAAAATAAAAGAACTGGTCTTAATTCAGAGTCTTAAAAAATTAACTGAGGTTAATTCCAGAATGGGTTTTTAGAAATATTAGATGGCAAAACAAGTCTAAAATATTTTCAAATTGCAGATTCTCAAAGATTAAGGGAATTACAGATTTGCAGATTAGTGAAAGATAAAACAAGGCTGTAATTTTGGAATAAAATGTTATGAAATAACCAATAAATTTAAATAGCTTCTAAGCCCTAACTTAATTAGATATTCTGTAGTTTGAAGAAAGAAAATACTGGAGAGAATTTTATTATTTAAGACTTTTACATTAGCAAACTCTACTGTAAAGGGTTTATGCTGGAATTATCAAAGATTTATTTCATTTAGGTTTCTTTCCTTCGGTTCTTCTATAGCTGTCCCACACCAGGAGACCCTACCAAGAATGTATGACCCCTTGATATCTTGGCCCAAACAGGCCTATTCTTCTAGGAAGTAATCTTCAAACAGGTTGGATTTCAGGAAAATATGGGTATGAAGATAGGGACATATACAGAGTCAGCCCAAATTTGGAGATTAATTGCTAATAGCTGAGGACTCAGATCACATTCATATACATCTAATAACATAGTGTGATTTAAGAATCTAGGTCTAAAGATAGTTATACTTAAGTTCTAACCAGTGCTTGTACCATGCAATAACAGTGTGAACTTGGGTAACTTTCAAACTTTCTAAGTCTTGTTTCCAGAACTGTTGATAAGAATAGTATCATAAACTTGTTGTGAGGATTAAGTGAAATACAGCATGTAAAGCACATGATATGGTACCTAGCTTAGAGTTTTTGGTAAGTGTTTATCAATGCTATTGGAGGAAGGATATTTACAAAGTGTAATGGGCAGACCACAGGCTCAAAATCACAAGACTTGAGTTTGAATGTTGTGATTTATGCTTCAGAATTATTGCTAAGATAAATATATATTGATGTTTGGTATGTAGCAGGCTCTCTACAAATGCTAATTTTTCTGAGTTCTTTCTATATTTTCTACTGCACATCTGTTACCTTGCATGTTCAGAAATGTATAACTTTACACATATACTTGTTACCATATTGAAGCTGTGACCCATGGAATTCAGTCTTTGATGAGTGTCAAGTTAAAAATGTAGAGTTCAACTGCAAAATAAATAAAAGCTATTTCTATTCTTGACTTGTTTCTTAGCAAGGATAGTACATGGGGCCCAAATTATAGATCCAAATAATGCTTCTTAGATTCTCCTTTATCTCCTCTGAATTCTTTCAGCCATATCCTCTTCCAGAGCATTTCATTTTGCAGAATCTCTTCAAAATTCATAGTCTATAATATGGTTTTACTTCCCTTCATCTTCCAGATCATTGTATGTATATTGGCTAAGATTTTTTCCCCTTCCTAAGCCTTATTCATTTGATTCTATTCTTCTTGGCCCAATTCCTTTATTCCACATCACAGAGGTATGGAACCAGAAGAACAATAGCAGAAGGATTTGGGGACGATGATCATATTGTTGGCACGTTTTTGGAACTACTGAAATCTTCACATAAAGTTGGAGCAAATAGATAAAAACATTAACAAAAAAAAACAAACCCATAGACAACAAATACAATAAAACTAGATTTCACAGTATTATTATGAACCTCAAAGTACAATTGGGTAGGACAAAAATCATTAGCAGCCACGAGATCTGCACTGTATGGTATCACTGGATGCATAGGAAGAAACAAAGGGAAGCAATGGGATATTTGACAGACCCGAGGAAAACAGAACACCAAAATAGCCAACAAATGTTTACTAGAAACCACAACTGGCTAACGAGAACATCAGCTACCACCGGGAGGACTTTTATCCAGAAGTGCTTGAGCATAAAAATCCTCATAAAGCCTAAAGGGATTGGAATTATGTGACCCCTGTGAACTCTTGAAATTAACTATAATATGCCCCACACTAAAAAGAAACTGCTGGGAGTCGACTCAAAACTAATAAGGACAGGGTCACAGAGATAAAAGAAGATTTAGAAAAATATGGGGGATAGGAACACAGCCAAAAAATCACAGAATGAAAGCTATATTTTTCAATATTACAAGACAAACCAACTAAGAGGAAGCTCTGTGAAGCTAGAAAGACTATTCTGAATATAGCCTTCTTTGTAAAATTCAGAAAATTTGTTATTTTTTTTAAAGTGAGCAATGGAAAATTATTAAGGCCATAATCTATGTAGTAATATACGAAAAAGGAAAGTAAAGAGCTGAACAACATCCCTGCAGACAATGAAAACATACCAAAAAGGCAAGCTCACAAAACAGATTAAAGCTATAACCAAGTAGAGGGGGCTAAGATGGAAGTGTAGTAACAGCCTGAACTCATCTCCTCCCACATACATACCAAATCTATATCTATATATAGAGCAATTCCTCCTGAAGAACTGAAAGTTGATTGAACAAATTATGCACAGTAAATGATAGATGGACCACATACATACAGAATAGGAGGAGAGACGGAGACATGGTAACAATGCAAACCTCACTCCCACACCCAGGAACTACAGCTGGGAGAGATATCACTAAGGGAGTTGCATTCACCCACCTGGGGCACAGGAAAAAAAGTTAAAGGGCAACTAGAATATAAGTGAAGGGAGCCCATTTACTAACATTAAAGTGTCTGTCAAACACTGGGGGAACTGCTGGAACTCTCTCTAGAATTGGGGATGTTGGGGCACCCCTTTGATTACATTTCTCTTTCAACTTGGGACCACATTCCAGGTGCATGACTTGACCTGTCACCTCAGTGAGTGCTGGGCTCTTAGTTCACACCACCTCCAGATATCACCCCAAGGCAGCACCCATACTTGTGCCTGAATGTGCTTTAGATACAGGAGTCCCATAAAGATGCACCAGTGCAGTGCACACCAGGACACCCCTGACCCACACCCACTTGGGCTCTAGTGGTTCTACCAGGGTGGCCTCAGTGTAGGGTGCCTAGGCACCCACAACCTGTACACATTTTTACAGCTCCAGACAGACAGCTGAAGCTGCCAAACAAATGCTGTCTACCCAGAGGATGTTCCTATGGAAGTCTACTTCTTCAAGAATCAAAGAGCTCTTTCACCTAATTCATAGAAACAAACATAGGAAGTCAAACAAAAAGGCGGACACAGAATCATACTTTCCAAATGAAAGATGATAAAACTTCAGAAAAAGAACTAAGTGGGGTTAAGCAATCTACCTGATAAAGAGTTCCAGTAATGGTTATAAAGTGCTATTAGAATGCATTCAAGCTTAAGTGACCATCAACTTAGTATAAATTGCTGTATACTTAGTATGTCGTTCATGAACTTTATGTTAACCACAAATAAAAAACTTTTAATAGAAACACAATAAAAATAGAAAGAAAACAAGCATAACACTAAAAGAAAGTCATCAAATCACAAGGGAAAAGAGTAAGGGAAGATAAAAGTAAAAGAGAATTACAAAAACAACTAGAAAAGAGTTAACAAATGGCAATAAGTACAGGCTGGAAGTGGAAGCGTGGAGAAAGATATTCCATATAAACGAAAGTGAAAAAAAGCTGGTATAGCAATACTTACACCAGATAGAATAGACTTTAAAACAAAAATTGTAACAAGAGGCAAAGAAGGGCATGGTATAGTGATACAGGGATCAACCCTTCAAGAGAATATAACTACAAAAACAACTAGAACACAGTTAACAACATAGCAATAAGTACATATCTATTGAAAACTACTCTAAATGTAAATGTTCTAAATGCTCCAATCAAAAGACACAGGGTGACTGAGTGGATAGAAAAAACAAGACCCACACATTTAATGCCTATAAGAGACTCAGTTCAAATATATTTGACTGGACAACTTAGAAGGAATAGACAAACTCCTAGAAATATTAATCTTCCAAGTCTAAAGCAGGAAGAAATAGAAAATACAAACAGACTAATTACTAGTAATGAAATTGCACCAATAAAAAAAAAACTCCCAATGAACAAAAAGTCCATGACCAGATATCCTCACAGGTGAATCCTGGCAAACATTTAAAGGAGGGTTAATACCTATCCTTCTCAAAATATTTCAAAAAACAGAAGATAAAGGAATGTTTCCAAATTAATCTTAGTAGGCCAGCATTACTCTGACAAGAAAACCAGACAGAGAGAGTACAAAAAAAGAAAGTTACAGAGCAATATCCCTCATAATCACAGATGAAAAAATCCTCAATGAAATATTAGGAAACAAATTCAACAATATATTAAAAGGATCAGTAAACATATTGCAGTAGAACTTATTCCATGGATACAAGGACAGTTGAATATCTGCAAATCAATGTTATACACCATATTAATAAAATGAAGGATAAAATCATATGATCACTTCAATAGATGCAGAAACAGCATCTGACAAAATTCAGTATCCATTCATGATAAAAACTTTCAGCAAATTGGGTATATAGGGAATATTCCTCAATACAATAAAGGTCAAAAATAGAAAACACAGCTAACATCATATTCAATGATAAAAAGCTCAGAATTTTTCTGCTTAGATCAAAACCAACATGAGGATGTCCACTCTTGCCATTTAAATCAACATAGTACTGGGAGTCCTAGCCACAAGAATCAGATAAGAAAAAGAAACAAAAGGCATTCAAATTGGTAATGAAGAAGTAAAATTGTCATTAACTGTAAATGACATGATATTATACACAGAAAATCCTGAAGACTCCATCAAAAATCTATTAGAACTAGCAAATTCAGTAAAATTGCATGATGCAAAATTACTATATAGAAATTAGTTGCATTTCTATAATAATGAACTAGCAGAAAGAGAAATTAAAAAAACAGTCCCATTTACAATTGCATTAAGAAGAATGGAGTGCCTAGCAAATTTAACCAAGGAGGTAAAAGACTTGTACTCTGAAAACTATAAGAAATTGATGAAAGAAACTGAAGATGACACAAATAAATGGAAAGATATACCATGGTCATGGGTTAGAATATTAGAAAAAATATCAAAATATTAGAAAAGAAGAGTATTAGAAGAACATGGAATGTCCATATTGCCCAAAGCAAATCTACAGATTCAATGCAATCCCTATATAAATAATGGCACAAAACTACAGCAAATAATCCTAAAATGTGTATGGAAACACAAAAACCCTCAATAGCCAAAGCAATCTTGAGAAAGAACAAAGCTGGAGGTATCACAATCCCAGATTTCAAGCTACACTATAAAAGTTTAGTAATCAAAACAGTATGGTATTGGCATTAAAAATGGACACATACATCAATGAGACAAAATAGAGAGCACAGAAGTAACCCCATGCTTATATAGCCAATTAATCTATGACAAAGGAGTCAAGAGGCAAGAATAAACAATGTAGGAAAGACAGTCTCTAATAAATGGTGCTGGGAAAACTGGACTGCTACATGCTGAAGAATGAAACTGGGTCACTATTTTACACCATATACAAAAGTTAACCCAAATGGATTAACGATTTGAATGTAAGATCTGAAACCATAAAACTAGAAGAAAATGTAAGCTGTAAACTCTTGGGTATTATTGGTATTAGCATTATTTTTTTCGGATCTGTGTCCTCATGCAAAGGCAACAAAAACAAAAGTAAACAATTGGGACATTAAACTAAAAAGCTTTTTACAGCAAAGGAAAGTATCAACAAAATGAAAAGGCAACCTACCAAGTGGAGAAAACATTTCCAAATGATATACCCAATAAGTAGTTAAGAGCTAATATATATATGTAAAACTCATACAATTCAACACCAAAAAAAATCTTATTAAAAAGTGGGCCAGGCCTGAGAAGACATTTTTTCAAAGAAGACATATAGATGGCCACTAGACACATGAAAAAGGCTCAACATCACTAATCACAGGCAAATGCAAATCAAAATCAGAGTGAGATATCACCCTAGTCAGAACAGCTACTATCCAAAAGATAAGAAATAGCAAGTGTTTGCAAGAATGTGAAGGGGAACTTTCATGCACTATGGTTTTGAATGTAAAATGGTCTAGCAACTATGGAAAACAATATGGAGGATTCTCAAAAAGTTAAATATAGGAATACCAGATGACCCAATAATTCCACTTCTAGGTATTTACCTGAGAAAAACAAAATCACTAATTCAAGAGGATATATGCACCCCTATATTTGTTGCTGCATTATTTACAATAGCCAAGATATCGAAGCAACCTAAATGTTCACATTGATAGGTGAGTGGATAAAGCAGATGTTGTATGTGTGTGTGTATATATATATATATATATATATATATACACACACACACAATGGAATATCACTCTGATAATAAAGAATGAAATCTTGCTATTCATGAAAATGTGGATGGACTTGGAGGGTATTAAGCTAAGCGAATTAAGTCAGACAGGGAAAGACAAATACATATACAAGTGCAATGTTACTCATATGTCAGATCTGAAAAAGAAAATGAATGAATGAACAGAAAGAAACAGACTCATAAATATGGAGCACAAACTGGTGGTTGTCATAGGGGAGGGGTTTAGGGTAATGAGTGAAATAGGTGAAGGGGATAGATGTATGAACTTCCAGTTATAAAATAAGTAAGTCATGAAAATGAAATGTACAACACAGAGAATATAGTCAACAATATTGTAACAACATTACATGGTGACAAATGATAACTATACCTTAACAGGGTGAGCATTCATAATGTATAAAATTGTCAAATTGCTATGTCAACTATACTTCAATAAAACACTCTAATAAAAGTAAAATTTGCTCAAGGAAAAAAGTATAACAAAGTCTTTTTTTTTTTGAGAGGGCATCTGTCATATTTATTGATTGAATGGTTGTTAACAACAATAAAATTCTGTATAGGGGACTCAATGCAGAATCATTAATCCACCCCAAGCCTAATTCTCATCAATCTCGGATCTTCTGAAGCACAATGAACAAGTTCTTACATGGTGTACAAATTCTTACATAGTGAATAAGTTCTTACATGGTGAACAGTACAAGGGCAGTCATCACAGAAACTTTCAGTTTTGATCACGCATTATGAACTATAAACAATCAGGTCAAATATGAATATTCGTTTGATTTTTATACTTGATTTGTATGTGAATCCCACATTTCTCCCTTTATTATTATTGTTATTATTATTATTTTTAATAAAATGCTGAAGTGGTAGGTAGATGCAAGATAAACGTAGAAAACATAGTTTAATGCTCTAAGAAAGCAAATGTAGATGATAAGGTGTGTGCCAATAGGCTAAGTATTAATCTAAGCTAGACAAGGGCAACAAAATATCCACGGATGCAGAAGATTTCTCTGAAAACAGGGGGGCTGAGGTTCTAAGCCTCACACAAAGTATTTTTAAAAGCTAAAACACATTAAGAAAAACATTGAATTAGAAAACATGAACAGAGTTACATTAACTAATGAACAAGGTGATAGAATTCAGAGAAGAATTAGAAATAGAAGAAAAAGCATTTCAGAAATGAAATCTAAGGTAGAGGAAACACAAGAATGAATATACAGACAAAACCTTAATAAATGAAAATATAAATGAAGTACTTCTCAAAAATCAAAAGGAAATAGAACAAAAAGAATTTGAGAGGAAATGACAAATATTGAAGATAGGGGAAGAGTCATTAATATAATTACAACAGACTTCCTAAAGAAGTGTAGAAACCAGCAAAGGAACAGAATACTAGATTCTATTATTTTTAAATGCTTTTCTGAAATAAAAAGATTTGAAATTAGATATTGAAACTGTGAAAGTTGAAATAAAATAGAAATCCCTTATGTCAGGGGTTTTAAAATGGAGCTGGGAGGACTTAAAAGAGGTGAGAATTTCACTCATCCTCACAGGACAGAACCATAACTTCTGAACTGTGCCAAACCACAAACACTCACATACACTTCAGGAATACCTAAGACTTCCTATGATAGCTGACTTTGTTTAACAACAGCCTTAGCAGCTGTGTGCAGCCAAGATGAATTTTCTACCACCAATACCAATCAAAATTATTTCTGAACAACTTATACAATTTTTTCCTTTTTGTCTTTAAAAATTGCTGAGGAGAGAGGATTAAAGATGGAAGCATGAGAGGTGAGACAGAAACCTCCCCCCAAAACCATATATAATATGAAAATATAGCCAATACATCAAATCCGAAAAGAGCAATAAGAAAGGAGGCTGTGGCAGACTGTCTACACCTGGGGAAACCAGCAGACCTCAAGGAAAAGGGTAAAGTACCAAAGCTGTGATCCAGTGGGACACAAGCCCTTTCCCCACCCCAGGTCACTGGTAGGAGGAAGAGAAATTGAGTGGGAGAGGGGTGGAGGCCTGGGCTGCTGAACATCCAGCCCTGGAGATCTGCTCTGGGAGCACAAACCTAGATTACATGGTTCTCTGGAGATTAGTGGGGTTGGAAAGCTAAGACAGGCGGAATACTTAGAGAGAATGAGATTCTAGCCACTGGTAGAAAACAGATTGACATCCAGCTGCTATGGGACAAAAGAAGGGCAGGCAGTCTGACAGACTTCCTAACAGCAAGAGGGCTGCTAAAGGGGCAAAGATTGCACACAGCTTGCTGTTCAGGAGAAAAGACAGGTGGACAAACTTGTCTGGGCACACTCTGCCTAGCAGGTTGGGACTTTCAGGAGCTTCAGGTGCTCCATCCCCTTGCTGAGGCCCCCCACCACTGCAATATATAGCTTGTTGCACCTTCCTCCCAGCCAGCACCAGCTCATGAACTGGCTGCCCCTGCCAATGGCAGCTACAAGTGAAAAGCATAGAGGCTTCTCCCAGTGTGCTCAGCCCACTTGCCCTGGCAGTGGAGACAGGCACTGCAGCCATGAAGCAGGAAACAGCTCTTTCCTGCTGACAGGCACGAGTGCTACTCACCTGTGACTCCTGCCATACTCCAGCGGCTGAGCAGCACCAGCAAATGGAGCTTCTGGGCATTAGAGGGCGCCACATACAAATATGAAATATCAAAGGAACCTGGTTCAAACCAAAATCTTACAAACATCAGAAATCGGGCCAAGTGAAACGGAACTCATCTATCTTCCTGAAAAGAGATTTCAAAATAAAAATCATAAACATGCTCATGGAACTATAGAAAAATATTCAAGAACTCCAGGAGGAATTCAGGAATGAGATACAAATGTTCAAGAATACAGTATCTGAAATGAAGCATGAAATGGAGGGATTTAAAAGCAGATCAGCTGAAGCAGAGGAGATAGTAAATGAAATAGAAATGAGACAACAGGAATACAAAGAAGCTGAGGCAGAGAGAAAAAAAATGATCTCTATGAATGAAAGAATATTGAGAGAGCTCTGTGACCGATCCAAATGGAACAATATTTGTATTATAGTGGTACCAGAAGAAGAGAGAGAAAAAGGATAGAAAGTGTCTTTGAGGAGGTAATTACTGAAAACTTCCCCAGTCTAGGGAAGGAAATAGTCTCTCAGGCCATGGAGGTGCACAGATCTCCCAACATGAGGGACCCAAGGAAGACAACACCAGGACATATAATAATTAAAAATGGCAAAGATCAAAGAAAAGCACAGACTATTAAAAGCAGCCAGAGAGAGAATATCACCTACAAAGGAAAACCCATCAAGCTATCATCACACTTCTCAGCAGAAACTTGGCAGGCCAGAAGGCAGTGGCATGGTATGTTTAATGCAATGAAGCAGAAAGGCTGAGAACCAAGAATAGTCTACCCGGCAAGATTATCATTTAAATTTGAAGGAGGGATTAAACAATTTCCAGATAAGCAATAGCTGAGAGAATTTACCTCCCATGACTGTCTCTACAGTATATTTTGGAGAGACTGCTATAGATGGATGTGTTCCTAAGGCTAAATAGCTATTTCCCAGAGGAAATAAAACCACAGTAAAGAAAGAACAATTAATTACTAAGCCACAGTAAAGAAAGAACAATTAATTACTAAGCAGAGGCAAAATCAAATCAACTACCCTACCCCCAAAGTCAGTCAAGAGAGAGACACAGAGTACAGAATGATACCTAATATATAAATAATGAAGGAAGAAGAAAAAGGTGGGAAAAAAAGAAACTTTAGATTGTGTTTATAATAACATACTAAGTGAATTAAATAAGACTGTTATATAGTAAGAAAGTTACCTTTGACCTTTGATAACCATGAATCTAAAGCATGCAATGGCAATTAGTACATACTTATTGATTATCACCCTAAATGTAAATGGTCTGAATGCACCAATCAAAAGACACAGAGTTAATGAATGGATAAAAAACAAGACCCATCTATATACTGTCTACAAGAGACTCATGTTAAACCCAAAGATATACACAGACTAAAAGTGAAGGGATGGAAAAAGATATCTCATGCAAATAATAGAAAAAAAGCAAGAGTTGCAGTACTTACTTGTATCAGATAAAATAGATATCAATACAAAGAAAGTAAAAAGAGACAAAGAAGACATTACATAATGACAAAGGGGTCAGTCCAATAAGAGAATATGACCATTATAAATATCTATGCACCCAACATTGGAGCACCTACATATATGAACCAAATACTAACGTAATTAAAGGGGGAAATAGAATGCAATGCGTTCATTTTAGGAGACTTCAACACACCACTCACTCCAAAGGATAGATCAAACAGACAGAAAATAATAAAGGAGACAGAGGCACTGAAAAACATATTAGAACAGATGGACTTAACAGATATCTACAGAACACTCCATCTAAAAGCAACAGGATACACATCCTTCTGATGTACACATGGAACATTTTCAAAAATATATTATACACTAGGCCACAAAAAGAGCCACAGTAAATTCAAAAAGATTGAAATTGTACCAACCAGCTTCTCAGACCACAAAGGTATGAAACTAGAAATAAATTATGCAAAGAAAGCAGAAAGCTCACAAACATGTGGAGGCTTAACAACATGCTCCTAAGTAATCAATGGATCAATGACCAAATAAAAACAGAGATCAATCAATAAATGGAGACAAATGACAAAAATAACTAAATACTGCAAAATCTGTGGGACACAGTGAAAGCTGTGCTGAGGAAAGTATACTGCAATAAAGGCTTACCACAGCAAAGAAGAACAATCCCATATGAACAGTCTAAACTCACAATTAATGAAATTAGAAAAAGGGAAAAAAAGGCAGCCCAAAGTTGGTAGAAGAAGGGACATAGTAAAGATTAGAGCAGAAATAAATAAAGAAGAGAAGAAAAAAATAATAGAAAGAATCAATGAAAGCAGGAGGTGATTCTTCAAGAAAATAAACAAAACAGATAAACCCCAAGCCAGACTTATCAAGAAAAAAAGACAGTCTACACACATAAACAGAATCAGAAATAAGAAAGGAAAAATCACTACAGACACCAGAGAAATAAAAAGAATTATGAGAGAACACTGTGAAAAATTATATGCTAACCAACTGGATAACCTAGAAGAAATGGACAACTTTCCAGAAAAAAGCAACCTTCCAAGACTGACCCAGGAAGAAATTGAACATCTGAACAGACCAATTACCAGCAATGAAATTGAATTGGTAATCAAAAAACTACCTCAGAACAAAACTCCTGAACCGGATGGCTTCACTGCTGAATTTTGCCAAACATTTAGTGAAGACATAATACCCAACCTCCTTAAAGTTTTCCAAAAAGTAGAACAGGAGGGAATACTCCCAAACTCATTCATAGAGACCAGCATCACTCTAATACCAAAACCAGGCAAAGACACCATAAAAAAAGAAAATTACAGACCAATATCCCTGATGAACATAGATGCAAAAATACTCAACAAAATATTAGCAAACCGAATTCAAAAATACATCAAAAAGGTCATTCATCATGATCAAGTAGGATTTATTCCAGGGATGCAAGGATGGTACAATATTAGAAAATCCATCAACATCATCCACCACATCAACAAAAAGAAGGACAAAAACCACACGATCATCTCCATAGATGCCAAAAAAGCATTCAACAAAATTCAACATCCATTCATGATAAAAACTCTCAACGAAGTGGATATAGAGGGCAAATACCTCGACATAATAAAGGCCATATATGATAAACCCACAGCCAACATCATACTTAACCACAAGAAGCTGAAAGCTTTTCCTTTAAGATCGGGAACAAGACAAGGATGCCCACTCTCACCATTTTTATTCAACATAGTACTGGAGGTCATAGCCATGGCCATCAGACAAAACAAAGAAATAAAAGGCATCCAGATTCGTAAGG
This sequence comes from Manis javanica, assembly GCF_040802235.1. Taxonomy (NCBI): domain Eukaryota; kingdom Metazoa; phylum Chordata; class Mammalia; order Pholidota; family Manidae; genus Manis; species Manis javanica. The sequence goes on along the minus strand of NC_133157.1, from coordinate 176,279,355 downwards.
AAGAAGTTAAACTGTCACTGTTTGCAGATGATATGATATAGTACATAAAAAACCCTAAAGAATCCACCCAAAACTACTGTAACTAATAACTGAATTCAATAAAGTTGCAGGATATGAGATCAATACACAGAAGTCTATATACTAATTATGAACTAGCAGAAAGAGGAATCAGGAAAATAATTCCATTCACAATTGCATCAAAAATAATAAAATACCTAGGAATCAACCTAATGAAGGAAGTGAAAGACCTATACTCTGAAAACTATAAGACAGTCATGAGAGAAATTAAAGACACCAATAAATGGAAATATGTCACATGCTCATGGATAGGAAGAATATTGTCAAAATGGCCATTCTGCCTAAAGCAATAGACAGGTCCAGTGCAATCCCTATCAAAATACCAATGGCAGTCTTCAACAAATTAGAGCACATAGTTCTAAAATTCATATGGAACCACAGAAGACTCCAAATAGCCAAAGCAATCCTGAGAAGGAAGAATAAAGCTGGAGGATTACCCTCCCCATCTTCAAGCTCTAGTACAAAGCCACAGTAATCAAAATAATTTGGTACTAGCAGAACAACAAACCTATAGATCAATGGAACAGAATAGAGCCCAGATATAAACCCAACCAAATATGGTCAATCAATATATGATAAAGGAGCCATGGATATACAATGGGGAAATGACAGCCTCTTCAACTACTGGTGTTGGCAAAACTGGACAGCTACATATAAGAGAATGAAGCTGGATTATTGTCTAACTTCATATACAAAAGTAAACTCAAAATGGAAAAAATACCTTAATCTAAGTCATGAAACCATAAAACTCTTAGAAGAAAACATAGGCAAAAACCTCGTGAATATAAACATGAGCAACTTTTTTCTGAATGCATCTCCTCAGGCAAGGGAAACAAAAGCAAAAATGAAGAAATGGGACTACATCAAGCTAAAAACCTTCTGTACAGCAAAGAACACCATCAGCAGAACAAAAAGGCATCCTACAGTATCTGAGACTATATTTGTAAATGACATATCTGACTAGGTTACATAATGATAAAGGGCTCAGTCCAACAAGAGGATATAACCATTCTAAATATATATGCACCCAACATAGGAGCACCAGCATTTGTGAAACAAATACTAACAGAACTAAAGAGGGAAATAGACTGCAATGCATTCATCTTAGGAGACTTCAACACACCACTCACCCCAAAGGATAGATCCACTGGGCAGAAAATAAGTAAGGACACAGAGGCACTGAACAACACACTAGAACAGATGGACCTAACAGACATCTATAGAACTCTACATCCAAAAACAACAGGATATACATTCTTCTCAAGTGCACATGGAACATTCTCCAGAATAGACCACATACTAGCTCACAAAAAGAGCCTCAGTAAATACCAAAATATTGAAATTCTACCAACCAATTTTTCAGACCACAAAGGTATAAAACTAGAAATAAATTCTACAAAGAAAACAAAAAGGCTCACAAACACATGGAGGCTTAACAACATGCTTCTAAATAATCAATGGATCAATGAACAAATCAAAATAGAGATCAAGGAATATATAGAAACAAATGACAACAACAACACAAAGCCCCAACTTCTGTGGGACGCAGTGAAAGCAGTCTTAAGAGGAAAGTATATAGCGATCCAGGCACACCTGAAGAAGGAAGAACAATCCCAAACGAATAGTCTAACATCACAACTATCAAAACTGGAAAAAGAAGAACAAATGAGGCCTAAAGTCAGCAGAAGGAGGGACATAATAAAGATCAGAGAAGAAATAAACAAAATTGAGAAGAATAAAACAATAGCAAAAATCAAACGAAACCAAGAGCTGGTTCTTTGAGAAAATAAACAAAATAGATAAGCCTCTAGCCAAACTTATTAAAAGAAAAAGAGAATCAACACAAATCAACAGAATCAGAAATGAGAATGGAAAAATCACGACAGACTCCACAGAAATACAAAGAATTATTAAAGACTACTATGAAAACCTATATGCCAACAAGCTGGAAAACCTAGAAGAAATGGACAACTTCCTAGAAAAATACAACCTCCCAAGACTGACCAAGGAAGAAACACAAAAGTTAGACAAACCAATTACGAGCAAAGAAATTGAAACGGTAATCAAAAAACTACCCAAGAACAAAACCCTGGGGCCGGACAGATTTACCTCGGAATTTTATCAGACACACAGAGAAGGCATAATACCCATTCTCCTTAAAGTGTTCCAAAAAATAGAAGAAGAGGGAATACTCCCAAACTCATTCTATGAAGCCAACATCACCCTAATACCAAAATCAGGCAAAGACCCCACCAAAAAAGAAAATTACAGACCAATATCCCTGATGAATGTAGATGCAAAAATACTCAATAAAATATTAGCAAACAGAATTCAACAGTATATCAAAAGGATCATACACCATGACCAAGTGGGATTCATCCCAGGGATGCAAGGATGGTACAACATTCGAAAATCCATCAACATCATCCACCACATCAACAAAAAGAAAGACAAAAACCACATGATCATCTCCATAGATGCTGAAAAAGCATTTGACAAAATTCAACATCCATTCATGATAAAAACTCTCAGCAAAATGGGAATAGAGGGCAAGTACCTCAACATAATAAAGGCCATATATGATAAACCCACAGCCAGCATTATACTGAACAGCGAGAAGCTGAAAGCATTTCCTCTGAGATCGGGAACCAGACAGGGATGCCCACTCTCCCCACTGTTATTTAACATAGTACTGGAGATCCTAGCCACGGCAATCAGACAAAACAAAGAAATACAAGGAATCCAGATTGGTAAGGAAGAAGTTAAACTGTCACTATTTGCAGATGATATGATACTGTACATAAAAAACCCTAAAGACTCCACTCCAAAACTACTAGAACTGATATCTGAATACAGTAAAGTTGCAGGATACAAAATTAACACAGAAATCTGTAGCTTTCCTATACACTAACAATGAACCAATAGAAAGAGAAATCAGGAAAACAATTACATTCACAATTGCATCAAAAAGACATATCTGACAAGGGGTTAACATCCAAAATACATACAGAACTCAGATGCCTCAAAACCCAAAAAGCAAATAACCCTATTAAAAAATGAGTGGAGGATATGAACAGACAATTCTCCAAAGAAGGAAATTCAGATGACCAACAGGCACATGAAAAGATGCTTCACATTGCTAATTATTAGGGAAATGCAAATTAAAACTAAAGTGAGATATCACCTCACACCAGTTAGGATGGCCAACATTGAAAACCAGGAACAACAAATGCTGGTGAGGATGCAGAGTAAGAGGAACCCTCCTATACTGCTGGTAAGAATGTAAAATACTTCAACCACTGTGGAAAGCAATATGGAGGTTCCTCAAAAAACTAAAAATTGAAATACCATTTGACCTGGGAATTCCGCTCCTAGGAATTTACCCAAAGAAAACATGTTCTCAGATTCAAAAAGACATATGCACCCTACATTTACTGCAGCACTATTTATAATAGCCAAGATATGGAAGCAACCTAAATGTCCATCAGTAGATGAATGGATAAAGATGTGGTATACATACAGAGTGGAAAATTATTCAGCCATAAGAAAGAAACAAATCCTACCATTTGCAACAACATGGATGGAACTAGAGGGGATTATGCTCAATGAAATAAATCAGGCAGAGAAAGACAAATACCGAATGATTTCCCTCATTTGTGGAGTATAGCAACAAAGCAAAACTGAAGAAACACAACAGCAGTGGATTGACAGACTCCAAGAAGGGACTAGCGGTTGCCAAAGGGGAGGGGTTTTGGAGGGTAGGTGGGGATGGAGGGAGAAGGGGATTGAGGGCATTATGATTAGTACACATGGTGTCTGGGGGTCATGGGGAAGACAGTGTAGCATAGAGAAGACAAGTAGTGACTCTGTGGCATCTTGCCACACTGATGGACAGTGACTTTAACAGGGTATAGGGGGCACTTGATAATATGGGTGAATGTAGTATCCACCATGTTTTTCATGTGAAAACTTCATAAGACTGTATATCAATGATACCTTAATAAAAAACAAAGACAATAAACTGTTGATTATTGTTCCCTAGTGGGACATATTTGGGTTGTTGCCCAAGTATATATACCCTAAACTGCAATTCTTTTATCGTACATAAATGCTTTTGCTTAATCACTGCCTTTTGACAATTTTAGGTTAACAAAAGTATACCATATGTCTAAGAATATCAGCTTGCAACAAACAAGTCAAGAAATATTTTAGTAAAATTACTGGGCTTTAAAAGATAAAGTAAAAATTCTTTGTGCTTAGACATAAAGAGCAAATGACTCATTGGGCAAAAAAAGAAACCCCCAAAGCTAGATTATAATGAGACTTTCCAAAATTAACACTTTTATGCCAGAAGAAAATGGGGAACATATTTAAGATAGTCAATTAAAAAATGGATCCAAGGGTTTTATATAAGGAAAAACTGACTTTTCTAAGTATGAAAGGCACTGAAAAACTGTTGACATACAAAAACACAGGAGATTTTGTTCCCATGAGCTCTTCCTGAGGAATGTATAGAGAATGAGCTGCAGACAGCTAAAATGACTAGAGACTTCAACATGAAGCTGATGGTACTGCAAGACTTTTTTTGTTAGAGGCTTACATAGTAAATATTTCAGCCTTCATGAACCAAGAGGCCACATATCCTGCCACTGTAACATTAAAGCAACTATAGACAATTCTTAAATGAATTAGTCTGGCTGTATTCAGAGACCATATAAAACATATGGTTGGCAGAATTTGGTCCTTGGATGGAGTTTTCTGATCCTTGCCCTAGGCATTAAGCATCAAAAGCTGCCAGCTAAAAAAAAAGACAGCGGGATGATATATACTTCCTGATGAAAGGACAAACTATCAGGTATAATCTTGCCAAACGAGACTCTGGGTTCAGCTGACAATTTACAGTATAAACAGAGTTCAGAATAGAATGTTGAATTGTTCCTTGAACAGGCAATCAGCAGAATCTAGACCATAAGCACCTATCTAAAGAACTGCAGGATAGACTGCAAATTAAGAGCTGCAAGACACATAAAAATGGACACAACTAAATGATAGTTTTAGGGATGAACACTAGTGTGATTAAACCATAATGAAATACAAGGAAATGATTCTTCAGTGATCAGTTTGGGAGAGGAGATTGTCAGGGGGAGAGGAGATTATAATTGGGCCAAGGTGCAAAGAAATTTGGGGTTGGCGGGTAGGTTTGTTTTCTTAATCTGGGTGGTGGTTTGAAGAGTGTTTGCTTATATCATTAAGTTCTACTTTTGTTTTGTGTGGTTTTCCTCTTTTTCATTTTATTTTACAATAAAATATGTATAGAATCAGCCTGGTAGAGATATACTATCCTCGTATTTTTGAGAGGTTGTGGGAAGAGATAGATATGGGCTGTAATAAACAGGACCATTTGGCAGGCAGCAGGACAAGAAAACCTGTAAACACTTCCAAGTTAGTACTTTTTATCACCTCGCATACAGTCTCCTCAGCCGCTAGCCTGTATTTTTCAGGAGTGTAACAGAACCAAATGCTAAATTTTTCAGTATGAAGAGCACAGAGCTATATTTACACATAAATTGGGCTCAATTTATGTTTGTTGATGTTGATAATAAAAGATCATCAAAATTTCTTCCCCATAAATATGCTATTTTCCCCACATTATTGCTCACACACTTTTCTTTGTATATCATTTTTAAGTATATGTAATACCTCAAGGGTGCCCTTCTCTTGCGATCTGACTCCTAAACAGTGTATGTGTCAGATGAGTAGTTCTATTTTAACCACAGTTTTATATATGTTAGTATGTCTAAGTTATTGAATTATTCATAGACAACATATCTTCAAAATGTAATATATGATCTTTTGGTTTTCAAATACAAGTTATCCTTGTCTTTGATCTAAACAAATTCTTTGACAGAGGAGTAATTGGGTATTAAAATATTATAAGCATTTCCAAGCAGCATAATATATGGGAAAAAGTAGATACTTTATATGAGCACTGACACATTTTTGGATTTAATTTGCCTTTGTGGCTCATTTATGCATGCCAAAATATTCCATTAGCTTTGTATTCAGTAAAAAATATCCCTAGAAATAGATAACTTCTTCAGAATAATAAATAGGCAAAGAATTTTTTCCAGTGGGATTTTAAAAACCAAAATAGTGTATTTCATCAGATATACAATGCCATTAATTAAAAAATACATCACTGTTTTGATATTTGATATTTTGATAAATGCTGCTAGGAAATAAAAGCATTTGTAATTCAATTTTATAATCAAGTGCAAGATGGATTCCAATTTCATAGATGTTAAAATGTGAAAAGACATGCAGCTTAGAAATTGATGAAATATAGTGTACTGTCACATTTCAATATGGTTACAACTGATAACTAGGGGTATAGATAATATCTTTGCACCTGTAGTTCATACTGTTGTGTCTCCCACATTTCAAAGTATGGAATGTTGTATTGCAAAATAGCACTCATCATTTCTCCCACATGTTCAAGAAAATGCCTGGTCAGTATAAGAAGAAACTGGCTATTGTCTGAAATCAGAGTCTTGGCTTGCTTTTCTTAAAACTGGGTTTGTGTCAAGGTCTCCTGGATTATTTTCAGGAGATCTAGATAAGCTTTTGAAATCATCATGAGCATCTGAAGAATAAGTCAAGTGTGCATGGTGGAAGTGTTTCTGTGGTATTTGCCAGCTAAAATAATGGAGCCTGATAACACATACACACACACCCATGGGTGGATTAAAAGAAGTAAAGACCCCCCAATTCCTAGGTAATTAAAAATATAAAAACTATGTGGGGAATATACATAAGGGAAACATGGATTATACAAAGCTACTTGTATTCTCTTTTCTAAAAAATTCTAGATGGTTTTATGGTTTACTTACAATTAATTATGACTATCTTATTTTCAAACTGATAAATTGGAAAGTAATATTTACATTACACAAATTTCCTGGAAGCTCCAATTTTGGCAATAGGACTAGTTGAATTTCCTAAAAAACTCCTCCTTCTAAAAAAATGGTAGATAAAGTATGAAAAATATTATTTTAAATGCACAGCAGAGCCTCTAAGAAAGCAAACCAACACTGTACAAAATAAACAGGAAACAGAAAACCAGACAACTAACCTAGCACTAAAATCCTTGCTATCTTGCAAGAATTTCCTTTCCTAGAAACTTTGAGTTTCAGATTGTAACAATCTGAAACTTTGGGAAGACAGGAGATGAGTCAAGGCTGGGATTTGGAGTTGGAACAACCAAAGAACCAGTCAGTATTCATGAACAAGGGAAGATGACAAATAAATTGTCCCTGTCTTAGCTCAAAACACTGAAAACTTATAACCAATATTAGTCTACATCAGAATCTGAAATTGAATTCCTCTACCTGCACGATACAGTTCTTTATTAGTACTGTTTTGGGGCACCTGTCATAAACAAAAACATGTTCTGTGTTTAGGAAATACATCATCAAACCATATTTCTCAAAATACCCAAAGATTTAATCATCCAAGTTAGAAAATAATCTATCCATGCATCCATATTGCAGAAAAAAAAAATATCATGAGTCAGTCAAAACATACTTCCATGTTCAAAAAAATAAAAAAAGTAACTGAGAACATGAGAAAAGAATGAGAGACTATAACCAAAGACCAGACAGATTTCTAAAGAAGCAGTAAGGACTTTTAAAAGAAAGGGAAGGGGGATTAAACACTCAATGGATAGGTTATATATTAGATTAGATACATATAAAGGGAGAATTAGGGAAGTAGAATATGAATTAGAAGTAATTATTTCAGATTGAAGCACAGAGATGGGTAATATGAAACAGAAGTTATATGACAGCTAGAAAATGAGAGGGTCTAACTTATATAAATAGATATCTAAGAGGTGAAGAAAGAGAACTTAAAAAGGCATGACACCTCAGACCTGGGAATCACAGCAATGCCAAGTAGCATAAGTAAAAAAGAAATCAGCACTTAGACACAACAGAGTAAGACTTCTTAAATAGAAATAGCAATATTTTATTCTTTCTCTTCCTTGAGGAATCCACAGCTGAAACAACATGAATTAATCTTTGTTCTAATACCCTCTGGACATGTGGCTGTTAACCCTACAGACTTGCTCTATGATCTGCCACCAGGCAGGGGAAGTGTAATTAATTATAGCCTCTTACCTTTAGAGTTTACCATAAATGGTGAATCAGCCCCACTGTCCCTTAAATTTTAGGGTATAAGTGATCATCATTCTGCATGGGTCTCTTAAAGACCTCCACTAACTTGACAAAATGAGTGGAAATCACAAATCTGCAACATTGCATTTTAGAACTTTCAGCAAAAAAAGAGAGGTTCAGTAATTTTTCACAGGCTATATTGGACTTCCCCTGCTTACTTTTGAAGTTCCTGGTCCTGCATTTTGGCATTTTTTTTTGTATTAGGTATTCAGATTTTTCCTTATTGATTTATGGACTCCTTTAAATGTTCTTGATACCAGTACTTTGATAGCTAAGTTTTACAAATATGTTTTCCTGGTTTGGGTTTATTTTTCAAATTGTAAGTGCTGTCTTTTGATGTACAGATGTTCCTGAATATAATGAAGTGAAAATGATCAGTTATACCATACTATAAAGGTATAGTTTGTATTTTGTATCTTGTTTGAGAAATCCTTCTGTACTCCAAAGTCATCAAACTATTATATAATAACACTCAAATATATTTCTATACATACATTTATTCTATACATTAATTCCCCAGATCTATCACAGGTTAAGTTTCTATACATGTTCTACTGTTGGTTTGTAGATATGTATTTTTTTAATATTGATTGTTCTTTCTGCTAAAATCTCTTACTAATTACTCCAGGAACCCTGATTGAGGTATGTTATAACTTCTCATTGAAGTCTCTTAACTTTCGTATTTTCTAGATCTTTGTTTTTTCTGAACCATATTCTGTGTGGTATCTTCACTTCTGTCTTCCAGTTCACTTACTCTCTTTTCACACACACAGACACATACACCCAAATACATATACTTTCTCATCAACTCTTTTTGGTTCTTAAATTTTCTTGGTCTTTTTTTTTTTTTTTGGTATACTCTTGCTCATGTCACACATTAATACCACCATGTATTTATATGTAAATATATTAATATATTTATTCTCTAGCTGGTAATTTTAATGTGATATTTTTTGATCATGTGTTGGTTTTTTTTTTATTATCAAGTTCATATTATTTGCAAGATTAATCCGGGGAAATTGTTTGACGTCTAGATTAAGAGAGCATCTGAATTTGCTTTTGTCCAGGGGGCACTGCCTTCTTGGAATAACTTTAAATTAACTTCTTGGCTTGGGGCTATTCCTACCACCTGGTAAGTATAAATTTGGTTTGAAAATTCACATGAGTACTGACCTGTAGTTACAGTTCTCAGGACAGAATTTTTTTACCCTGTTATTTACTTGGTGCTCAGAATCATTAGGGGTAATTTTCTTGCTGTGAAAAATAAGACCTTTGGGTTCTAATGTATGCAGTTGGCCTGTGACTGGACCTCCTACTCTAAAGAGGGTGTCCTGGTGACTAGGCTCTCTATCTTTACCCTGGTGTTCCCAAAGGCTTGAAAATTAAAATTTAAGGTCACTGGATTAAAGGCAGCTTCCCTGTGCTGCTAATTTCTTTGAGTTCCCTCTTCACTTAGATTTTGGTTCCTGAGAGGTCTTTACTATCTTGCCAGGTAATTGATACACTTAAGAATTAAAAAAATATATTGTGTTCATCATTTTTATCTTGTTCAAGTAAGAGGATTGTTCAAGGAATCTATTCCCCAAAAACGGCCATAAACAGGCATTACTAATTATTTTCTATGGAATACTTTATTTGGGAGTCACAAACTTGGCAAAACAGATTAAGTAACCATCCTAAAGTCATACACTAGCCAATAGGTAAGTTTTGACTTATTGTTCATGAATAAGTGATAATTGACAAAACAGCTCTAGTTTAAAAAGTTGCTGACTTTTATCATAACAAAAAACCTTTACTTATAAAGTGGCTGAGAAGATATGACATGTTTTTTGTAGATAGAGCTATATTAAAAGTTTAAAATAAAAAGATAACTTAATTTCAAAGTAAGAATTTGTTCATTATAAATCAAGAAATACAGATGAGCAATATAAAATATTAAATAAATAGTTATTCTAAAGCTGGTTAATTCTGGTGATTGTATAAATACATATTCACTAAAATTATTTAACTACATTTAATATATGGCAAGTTTTACAATATATAAATTATACCTTAATAAAGCTATTAAAAATAAACAGTGATTATTCTAAGAACTATGTGTTTATTTTTAATTAGCTATTTGCACTTAAATTTGCACTTATCAGCTATTTGCATCTTTCCATGTCTATAAATACTCATTTGCAATGTAATTTTTAATGGTTGAGTGATATTCATAATTTACTCATCCAGTCCCATGTTGTTGGGTATTCATTGTTTACATTCAGAAAGCTTAGAAACTATTAGGATGAACACTCTTTGCAAATATACTAAATTATTTCCTTAAGAAAATTTCAAAAAGTGGAATTACTTAGTGGAATGATATGTACAATTGAAAAGTGTTATTAAATCTGCCTTTCAACAGATAAAGTCACATTATATGTTTTAGAATCTTCATTTTCCTGTGTTTTTCAATAACGGACATTGTTATTTTAAACATTTTTAATTGATAAAAGTATACTATGTTTCAATTTATATTGATTTGACTAACTGATAAGCTTGAACATTCATAGAATATAAACTATATAATAAATATAATAAATACATGCATTGCACACACCTGAAGAAAGTGAAAACTCCTTTATACTTGTAAGCACATAATTTTTACATATATATCTTGACAGTAATATGTTTTGTATCAATTGTATCAAAACAACTTGGGAATTTTCAAGAAATGGCAACTGTGGCATTCTAGAAAGAGGATGCGCTTTGGAATCAAAGACTTCAGTTTCTAAATAGAAAAGACAGGACAGTGACATCAGCAAGATAATGCAGTAAGGAACCATGGGCCTTCATTTCACCTACAAAGACACTGATTTAGCGGCAACTCACAAAAAGATTTCCTGGGTAGAAATCCAAAAACTATTCAGGAGGTTCCTACACCTTGGACAAATGTGAAACCAGACTCATCAAAGCCAGCAGGAAGATTAAGGACACCTTTTTACACAGTCCCTAGCATAGCACCATATAATCAGGAAGAGATCCCTAACTTTCTGCTTCTCTCAGTGGAAGGAAGGGTTTGGTTTACTTACTAGTACCCCAACTTTTCAGAAGGGGCACCACAGATGACTGGATTAGGTTTTGCCAGTCTTGGAGCTCTGACAAGGTTGAGCCATGTGGTGAGAACTGAGATGGTGGCTTAGGCTGGTAGACGCCATAGATCCTATGCCCCTGCTCAGAACAGAGAGAGCAGATGAAAAAAATCACAGCTCTCAGCCTCCACCTGCAGAAGGAAAGAGTTGATTCATGCATGAATCCAGCACCCTAATTTCTCCAGGGCTGCCCAATCTTCAAGCTGGAATGAGGAGACACTAAGCAGCAACACAATACCATAAGAAAAAATTAAACTCCTTGGTAAACGTAAACATATACAAAAACGTAATTTTGTATCTTCATAATGGTGGTAGGTAAATCAATTTTAATTATAGTATAAAAGTTAAAAGACAAAGTATTAAAATGTAACTAGAATATGTTAGAAGATACATAATATGAATGCATGTAAACTGTGACAATAATAGAACATGTGGGGAGAAGATGTAAAAGTATAGTTTTTGTATGTGATTGAACTTGTTATGTTTAAAATAGACTGCTGTAACTATATTTTACATAAGCCCTAAAGTAACCATAAAAATAATACCTATAAAATTTACACAAGTAAAAAAGATAAAGGAAACAAAGCACATCAACACAAAAAGTCAACAAAACATAAAGGAGTACAGCAAGGGAGGAAAAGAAAGGAACTACAAGACTAAAAGAAAACAACAAAATGGCAATAGTAAATCCTTCCCTATCAAGGATTACTTAAATGTAAATGGATTAAACTCCCCAATAAGGACACATAGAATACCTGAATGGATTTTAATACAAATGAACAAACAAGACCCAACTATATGCTCTCTGCAAGAAACTCAATTCGGTTTTGAGGACACACATGGGCTGAAAGTGGATGAATAGATAGATTGCATACAAATGAAACCAAAATAGAGCAAGGGTGGCTATACTTATATCAGACAAAACAGACTTTAAATAAAAAATTTCTCAAGAGATAAGGGATATTATAGAGTAAGAAAAGAGTCAGTCTACCAGGAAGAAATAACAGTTATATATGTAAGCAACATCAAAATGTCCAAATATATAAAGCAAATGTTGACAGAGGTCAGGGAGAAATAAATAAAACAGTACAAGTGACTTCAATAACCCACTTTCTAAATGGATAGAACATCCAGACAGAAGACCAATAAGAAAACAGAAGACATGAACCACATTACAGATCAAGTGGACATAATGGACACACACAGAATGCTCTATCCAATAACAGAAGAACACACATGCTTCTCAAGCACATACAGATCAATCCCTAGGACAGATCATATGTTGGGCCACAAAACAAGTCTTAATTTTAAAAAGCTTGAAATCATATCAAGTATCTCTTCAGACCACAAGGATATGGAGACTAAAAATTAATAACTGGAAGAAAACTTGAAAGGTCACAAATATATGTAATGTAACAGAGTGAACAACCAAAGGGTCAAAGTAGAAATTTTAAAAAATCATAAGACTAATGAAAATGGAAACACAACACACCAAACTTATGGGATATAAAAAAGCAGTCTAATAAAAAAATTCATAGCTATAAACATCTACATTAAAAAGAAGATAGATTGCAAGCAACCTAACTTTATACTTCAAGAAGCTAGAAAGAAGAAACTATGCTCAAATTTAGCAGAAGGAAGGAAATAACAAAGGTTGGAGCAGAAATAAACAAAATAAAGGATAGAAAACAAAAGAAAAAAATAAACCTAAGAATTGGTTTTTCGAAAAGAAACAAAACTGACAAAGAAAAAAAAAAAGAGAAGACTCAAATAAATAAAATCAGAAAAGATGGGACATTACATTGGATGCCACAGAAATATAAAGGATTATGAGACTACTATATGAACAAGTACTTGCCAATCTAGAAGAAATGGATAAATTACTAGAAACATACAACTTACCATGACTAAATTATGGTGAAAAAGGAATTACAGGTTTATAGCTACTATGGAGAATGAATCAGCAAATCAAAAACCTCCCAATGAAGAAAGACTCATATCCAGATAGCTTCACTGATGAATTTTACTAAACATTTAAAGAAGAATGAACACCAATCCTTCTTAAAATCTTTAAAAACTCTGAAGAGAAGTGAACACTCCCAAATTTATGTTATAAGGACAGATTTAATGCCAAAGCCAGACAAAGACACCACAAGAAACTATAGGCCAAAATCACTGATGAAAGAAAATGCAAAAAATCACCAAAAAAATACTGGCAAACCAAATCCAACAGCACATTAAGAGGATCATATACCCTAACAATGATATTTATCTCTGGAATACAAGAATGGTTCAATATAAGAAAATAAACTAAAGTGATACAACATGTTAACCGAATAAAGGATTAAAATCATACACTCATCTCAACAGATGCAGGAAAATTCAATATTCTTTCATGATAACTCTCAATAAAGTGGGTATAGAAAGAAAGTACTTCAGCAAAATAAAGGCCATATAGAAAAAGGCAACAGCTGATATCAGACTTAATTGTGAATAACTGAAAACTTTTCCCTAAGATCAGGAACAAGACAGGAATGCCCCACTCTTGCCACTTCTCTTCATCATAGTACTAGAGTCCTAACCACAGCAATTAATCAAGGAAAAGAAATAAAAGACATCCAAATAATAAAGGAAAAAGTATTATTGCCCCATTTGAAGATGATAAGATTTTATATATGGCAAATTCTAAAACCTCCATTAAAAAAATGTCAGAATAAGCAAACTCAGTAAAATTGCAGGATACAATATTAACAAAAAAAAATCAGCTGCATTTCTATACACTAACAACAGATTATCTGAAAAGGAAATCAAGAAAACAATTCCATTTCAAATAACATCAAAGAGAACAAAATACTTAGAAATAAATTTAATGAAGAAGACTTGTAGGTTGAAAACTGCTAAGCACTGATAAAAGAAATTAAAGCAGATACAAATAAACGGAAAGCCCTGTTCATGGGTTAGGAGAATATTATTAAAATATCCATACTCCTAAAATGGTCTACAGATTCAATGCAATCCCTATTAAAAACTCAATGGCATTTTACAGAAAGAAAAAGCAGTTCTATAATTCATGTGGAACGACAAAAGACCCTGAACAGCCAAAATAATGTTGAGTAAGAAGAGCAAAGCTGTAGGGATTGCACTTCACGATTTCAAAATATGCTTAAAAACTGTAAAAATCAAAATAGTATGGTACTAGCATAAGACAGACATTCATACCAATGGCACAGGATAGAGAGCCCAGAAATAAATACACACATATATTCAACTGGTCTTTGACAAAAACTGAGAATAAACGATGGTAAAAAGATCCTCTTTTCAATAGTTGAGAAAACTGGATATCCACAATCAAAGAATGAATTTGGACCCTGATCCTACACCATATATAAACCAACTCAAATAGATTAAAGACCTAAATATAAGATCTGAAACTCTAAAATTTCCCCCAATCACCAAAAAAAAAAAAAACATAGGTGAAAATTTTCATGATATTGGTCTTGGCAATGATTTTTTTGAATATGACACTAAAGCACAGGCAACAAAAGCAAAACAGACAAGTTGGATCACATCAAACCAGAAAGCTTATGCATGGCAAATAATCAATGGAATTGGAGAAAATATTTGCAAACCACATATCTGATAAAGGGTTAATTTCCAGAATATATAAGGAACTCTTAGAAATTAATAGCAAAAAACTAACAACCTGATTAAAAAAAGGACTAAGAGCTTAAAAAGATATTTCTCCAAAGATGACACATAAATGGCTAACAGGAATATGAAAAAAATGCTCAATGTCACTAGTTGTCAGGGAATTACAAATCAAAACCACAATGAGACATCACCTCAGGTTGGCTATTATAACAAAAACAAACAAACCAAGACAACAAGCATTGGAGATGTGGAGAAACTGAAACTATGTACCTTGTTGGTAGAAATGTAAAATGATGCAGCCATTATGAAAGCTAGCATGACTTTCTCAAAAAATTAAAAATAGAACTACTATATGATCCAGTGATCCCACTTCTGAGTACTTTTCCAAAAGATTTAAAGTCACGATATCAAAAAGATATTTGTACCTCTATGTTCATGGCAGCAGTATTTGCAACAGCCAGCATGTGGCAAAGACCTAAATGTCCACAGAAGAAAGGATAAAGGAAATGTATATACATAGAATGGGATATTATCCAGCCTTTAAAAAAAAGAGGAAATTCTGCAATATGTGACAACATGAACAAACCCTGAGTATATTAAGTTAAATGTAAGCCAATCAAGGAAAGATAAAGACTACATGATTCCATTTACATGAGGTAGCTAAAATAGTCAAATTTAAAGAATCAAAGAAAAAGATGGCAGTTGACAAGCATAGAGGGTTGGAAATGGAGAATTAGTAATTAACAGGCTTAAAGTTTCAGCTAAGCAAAATGAACAACCTTTAGAGAACTGCTATATAACACTGTTACCTAGTCAGCAACATATTGTACACTTAAAAATTTAAGAGGATTGATGTAACTCGGGGGGTAAAATGTGTTCCCCGCCCACGTGTTCCCAAATAAACCTCTGAAGCCAAAATCAGTCAAAGGGAAAAACAAAGTGGGAGATACCAGCTCATTTCTTGCAGGAAGTTGCTACTCCCGCTAGCCCATGTCTCTCCCTGTCCTGGCTGGGAAGAAAACAAACTTCTCTGGTCCCTGGGCATGCTGGGCTCTTCCCTGGTCCCTTTTAAACACCTATTGATATGGAGATGGACTAAAGCCAGGCAAGACTTAGGAAATACTGCAGTTTTACCCACAATTGATATCATGTTTAGGGTTCTCCCCACAGTAAAATACATAAATAAGTAAAAATAATAATCAAGTTTCAGAAACACTAAAAGGAAACATTTCCAAACCTCTGTTTTGAAAAGACTCACTACACTTGTGTCTATTTTTAAAATAAAGCTTTACTTTCAGGATCACTGATTAATGTTTACTTTGAAAAAAGGAAGAATATGTATATTAGTACCTCTTATTTACTGAACATACCTTTGTAAATATAACCATGTAAAGTGCATTAAAGGAAAGAAAACTGCCTGCTTTTGAAGTTGTATAGATTAAAATGCATTCATTTAACACTCATCTTACATTAACATACACAAAACAAAGAGCAAATAAACTTTTAGCTAAATACTAAATACGAACAGTTTACTAATTACGGAAGTCTGGTTCTCCACTAAATGTATATAAGTACTAAAAATTCTCATTTGGCATGAGAGAGAGAATTAATGAATAATAACAAGGTATATACAGTCTATTGATATGGAAAACAAAATTCCATATCAGAAAGTCACTTAATTTAATACACAATTAGCTAATCAACAAAAGACAATGCATTACAGAGCTGAAAAGGACCAATGAATCCAAATTCCTCATTTCCAAAATGAGGTGCAAAAAGATTAAGGATATTGGTTCAGGATCACAGAACTCATTTAGACTAGCCTACAATACAGGTGACCTTTTCCTGCTGTCTACCATTAGAGTGTTTAAAATACAAAAAAAGCCTCTTGATCATACCTGGGTTGGTGATAAGCATCTCTGGAGACAAATAGCATGTCCTAGCCTCATGAGGAACAGAGGCTCTTGATTATAAAACTATGCCCTTAAGGGCGCCACTGGAAGAAAAGCATTCCAGGGCAGAAAAATGAGCAATTAAAAAGGAGGGGATACATCATCAGAACAGCAGCTGAATCTCTCTTCAAGCTAATAGTAACAAAAAGACAGCATAATGTTAAAAATCAGTTTTTCTTGAGCAGAGACACTTAAATCATATCACCCTCAGGAGGCTTTTTGCAAATGTTTGAGGCCTTCAGGGGAAGATTTATCATTAGAATTGGTATCTCCAGCCTGCCAGTTACCTCATTTACTTTTTTTCTACTCCTTTTTATATTTTGAGATAAGTTTTATGTTTCCATATTGAAAAAAAACACTCAAAAACATTAGTTTTGAAAGGTAAGATTTAGATTCTAGGAGAAACAGACATAGGTTATAACCTCGCTATCCATCAGCCTATTTTTCCTCACTGAAATCAAAACATTTAAATATTCAGAATGATGGAACTATATTTATGTTATTGAAAAAAATCATGAAACTGACAGAACAAAATTAATTCAGTTACTATGTAAACAATGAAAAGCAAATTTCAAGTAGGTACTTACAACCCCAGGACTGGGGCGCTATGGAAAATGAAAATACTATAAGACAGTGATGACACTCTGAAAGGAATCTTGATTATTTCTTACAAAAAGATTCATTTTAATCAGAGGCTTAGATTTTGCTCCTTTGCCATGGCAACAGATGTAGAATCCTGTACCTGGACATTACAGTGATAATCTTAACTACGTGCAGAAAAGGATCTGTGTTAACAGTTTGGTGATTGGCCTGAAAGTAACAAACCCGAGAATTTCTGCCCAATTCTGCATAAAATGTTTTGATCCTCCTGGAGGCTATGATTTTATACTGGGTGGCAGGCTTGGCTATTAACTCACAGTGTGACTAGGGAAGTCCATTAACTCCCCTGTGTTTTTTCCTCAAGTCTAGGAAATGGAACATTGGTCTCAGCTTCCACCCAAAATAGGCTGAGGCTGTGTTCACTGGTTCATCTGGCATTAGGGGCAGAAAAGAACCATTTTTCCCTCTTCTTTCCATATATGAGACAATTTTCTAATGCCCACTCTACCTTTCTTGCTTTATGGCCATAAAGAAGGTCAGTGGGGAGTTGGTGACTATAATTATGGTCATTCTGTAGCGTGTGTCCTGACATTTCAAGTGATCTTTGAATCTTCCCACTTCTGTAGATAAGGATTGAGCTCAGCTGCTTTCCTGTTGATCAATTATTTTTTTTAATGAAATGAAAACAATTCTGAAAATGTGGAAACACTAAGTAAACTCCCTGAGAAAAGTAGAGGGAAGCTTTTATTCCTTCTGATGAGAGAAGGTGCTTTTACAGCAACTGGTCTGTGAGGAAGTTGGGGTTCCTACGGCCAGGATCCTCACAGAACTTAAACCACCTGATGATGTAACTGGCCTGTTGCTGGACTGCCGCTTCCACACCTTTAGGCAATAAGCTATTATTGCGCTATATAGAGAGCTCGGCCCAGTACTCTGCGTGGAGGCAGAGATGCTAGTGCTCGACCTACCGCTGAGAGAACAAGCCGGGTAATAAACCCTTCACCCCAAAGAACGTTTTGCTGTCAATTTCTTTGATCACACTGAATCCATAGTGAACTTGCCTGGGGCTGAAACCCATTGGCAAGACATGGTCAAATACTGATCTTTAAAGGTGAATTTTCAAGGGTTTTTAAAGATTGTTGGATGTGTGCCCATGTTCCTAAAATCGCATTCTGGTATACAGTAGGTACTTGAGGCAGAGACAGAGGTACCACAAGAGAGAACCTGCCAGGAAAGAGTGTACTTAATTGACAGCCTCCAGTTCCTGCACTTAGGGATCCTCTTAAGTAGTCATGCTGAAGTCCAGGCTACTCCCAGCCAAAGGCTGAGCACAGTGAAGATTCTAGAGTCGGACCATTTCTGCCTGATGTTTCCTTTATGGGCAGGCTTGGCTCTAGGGCTCCCCAGTGGCCTGGCCAGGACTTCCTCAGAGGTTCTTCTTGCCCAACTTCCTTGTCTTTCTCCGGGTGTCAGATCCGCATCACAGGCTGCAGCTGCTCCCTCCTACTCCTGCCTCCTTTGCCCTCTTCCCTTCATGGGCTTTTTTCCCAAAAAAATCTCTTACCCCTAATTCCATCTGGGCATCTGCCTTCCAGAGGATGTGAGCAGACTAGGTACTACATAAATATTTGTTAGGCCAGATAGAGGAACTGCAGGATGAAACAACTGAATATTAGGGGAGGTGAAAAGAGAGGGGAAGAAATGATGATCAAGTACCAACTGTTTGTCATGTGCTTGACTGAGTCGATGCAGCTGGGTATAAAATCCGTTGCGCTAATGTGTGCTCAGTGGCTGATATGTATTAAATGCTCAATATATAGTAGCTACTCCTATTACCAAGAATCACATTCACATTGGATTCTGTGTGCAAAGGTCAGGTGGGTAGGAGATGCTGAGAGCCATGGAAGGATGCAAAGAACCAGGTAAGAAGAGGTCAGGAGTCCAAGCAGTAGTCTGGGCCCAGTCATCTAGGCACAGCTGATAACTCCTGCTTCTATTCAAGTTTTAGGCCTTCTAGGGATATTCAGCCCTCGGTGGCCCAAAATACTGAATTTGTTCATTTTTCAGGGCTCCGTGGCTCTACAGGTCTCCAAATGGTTAATATAATGTCTGTTATCAGTGCAGTAAAGGAATATTGATATCAATCCATAAGTGGTACTAGTCTAGGTCTAAAGACAAGGCTACATTTTTACTTTGCAATTGGGAGCCCAAGAGGCAGCAGGAGGAAGATGGGAAGTGAGAGCAGACAGGAACTTGGGGTGAGATCTTGACTCCTTCCTATCTGAACTTATTCTCAAAGAGAATGACCAAACTGGGTGGTTAGCTTTTCCACCAGCTTAAAATGAAACGCCATAGTTAGGTTTGTGATTATGGGCTTTTCTTAGCTGTAGTTTGATTAAAGAGATTTTCCATATATAAGACAATTTTGAGGCCACTTTTTTACCTCCTAATATATCTTATAACTAGGAAAACTCCTACAGAACACTACAGAGTAGAAAGAGAGCTTGTAACAAAACAGTAATCTCATTTTGTAGCAACAGTGAATATAAAAGGAATTATTCCTTAAACCAATTGTTATCCTCAAAGCCACCTAAATTATCTGTCAGCAGTGACTTGCATAAGGCAGCTCCTGATTCCTCTTAGTAAATTAAGCCTACAAGTGAAAGCATTCTTAATTCATTACATGCCAGTACACTTGCCACAAACATAATTAGTTCAGTCTCGTAAGAGTGTCATTTTTTCCCAGAGCAACAGGGGTCAATTTTCACTTGTCTATGCCTGATATGTTCTGGTGCTCTTTGAAATGCAATGAACTTCTTGAGGAATTGGTAGCGTTTTTTGCTTTGTGTTTTTGTTTTTTAACGTTAGATAGCTTTTGTATTTCTTCATTGCTGAAGCATACAATCTGAGGTCTGAAAGAATAATTAGGAGATCTATTACATAGCATATAAAATGATAGCCATCTTAACTCAAACTGTTATTGAAACTATTGGGGCCAGTTGTATTTCAAAATTCAGAATTTTTCAGAATATAAAAGGCAATACACAGCATATACCATATATTATATAACAACCCCAGCAGGGTCTGAGCAGAACCCTATAATAACCAAAATGATAGTTTTGCAGCACAATCCTGAATATTTAAATAGAGTTTTCTACCAAATGGATTTTGGTGTTAAGCTTACCAAAAATGACTACCACTACCATGAAAGCATTCAGTCTTCAGAACTTTCTGGATTTTGGAATTGCAGATAAGGAGAGGTGAACCTGTAGTGACTATGCACCCTAACTCCTCTGACAATCCTCACTAGGATTGTGGGAAAAAATCCTCATTAGGATTGTGGGAACAGAAGAGAAAGGGTTGCCAAGGATTTTACTTGAAATTGAAGTAGGGGACTTTTATTGTTGCTTTCTACCTGCTAATTCTTGAAGATTAATTTATAAAATGTCTCCTAGGCTGCATAAAATGTAGACTTTGTCTAAAATGAGTGATGTGGAAGAATTATCCTCTGACTATTAGCTCATTAGCTTTACCTGTGTGTACGATTTGCATGAGAAAACATGAAAGGCAGCTGAGAGCAAGAATTAAAGGAAGAAGTGGTCCCAGTCACTGCCCTTTTCCTATGCCATTCCTCACAGTAGTGCCTCCTTGCAAAGTGGCTGAAGATCTATTTTTCATTAAATCTTGTGGGATAAGGAGGGAGTTCACATAATTTTCTGTTTCTCTTTATCAACTCAACAGTTGCTTTTTCCATCAGCTGAAAAAGCCCTGCAACACAATGATCCAGACAATAGCCATTAATAGAAATGTTTTAGATCACTTAATTGGTGGGTAGGAGCAAATTTTTGTTTCATACTATATCCCTCTTGGTGCTTAACACCTGGCCAACACCTTGGGAGTGGTAGGTAAGCCTTGTGTGTTTGTCAAGTTGGATAGAGAAAGCACCCTTTCCTCCTCCACACCACACTTTTTCTTTGTTTGCCTGTTGCTTTTCAAAACAAATCTGTGTTTCTTCAGTGATGTTCTGCCTCCAGGACTCAGGCATTAGATTCTGCACCGGGAGCTATTTATGTCTCTGGGTAGGCAGGTTCTACATCTCTCCTTTGTGCTTCCAAGGGACTTGTAGGAGTAGATGTTCTGTCACTGCAGATGATCTGTTTTGATTATATTAATGAGGAGATGGCTGACTAGGAGCAGTGTTTCCTTTTCAGTTTCTCCCCTATATTGTTATGAATTAATTTTGGTTGGGTTTTGATAATTCTGTTATTGACAGATTACTTGCAGCTGCACACAACCAAATGTGTCTCTGCTTGTAAGTAGCGACTTGGCCAATCACTCAGGGATATACACGTGCCTCTGTGCATTCACCAGACAGAAGTTCTCCCACAAACAAGCCCAGCTGCTTCAACTCTTGATTTGGTTTTCATAGGTCAGCCTAAGTGTGTA
This sequence comes from Manis javanica, assembly GCF_040802235.1. Classification (NCBI taxonomy): domain Eukaryota; kingdom Metazoa; phylum Chordata; class Mammalia; order Pholidota; family Manidae; genus Manis; species Manis javanica. Next base: position 176,257,266 of record NC_133157.1, on the reverse strand, counting down.
TCCTTACAACAAAGATAAATTTTATGAAGCAGTCATATTTACTATCCAGTTAGAAAAACTGTTCAGGATGGAAAACTTCTGACTAAAAGTTAAATTTTTCTTTGAGAATCAACATTGCAGACTTTTACTTAGATTATTAGTTAGCCACTCTGTTTAATTCTCTACTTCGTAAAAGTCAAATGTTTTGGTTGTTGTTCTAAGAAACAATCTATCATATCTGCATAAAGCTACAAACCACATGCTTAGCAATTTTTTCCAATACCAAAGATTGAAACTTGGGAATGACCGCAAATGTAAAAAGAAAGCTAATCTTTCTTGACTCCTTATTATGGGTCACAGGCAGCACTAGCTACCCTAAACACATTATCTCATTTCATCCTGGTAACATCCTTGGGAAGGAAGCATAGTTAGTTACTTGTACCTCAAAAATGAAGAAATGTTGGCAGAGAGATTAACCTGGGGATACACTAGCATTCATATCACATTTTACCTGATTCTGACATTGTTCATTCCACAGACATCTCTGCAGGCATCCTAATTTACAGAGTTTGGGCAAGGACAGTTTTCTATGTTATTTATTATATAGGAGTGACCTATGCAGAACTCAAAGGCAGAACTGACAAGGAAATAGAAGTAGGTTTCTTTCTTTTCTAGCATTATGCATTTCCGTATATACCAAGAGAAAACCAGTCTCTAATGATCATTATTAAAAATATTTATATGGAGAAAAAAATGTTTGGAACTGCTGAAAACATAAAAACATTATCAATCCTCTTTATATGATATTTAAGCTACATGTCTTATTCCTCCCTGCTTTTTAGATTGTCAGCATGAAAATCAGGCTTCTATTTCTAAGAAACTCTAAAAATATTACTCACCTGCGCCTACCATGTTCTGCCACATTATTATCTTGGTTACAGCTCTCAAAATGTCAGAACAGAAGATCCTGAACTGAAGATGTGTCATACACAGAACCACTTTAAAGGTAAGTGCAACATAATGGACCAAGGAAGAAATTCAACTGTGAGAAAACTTAATGTTGACCTACAGTTCTTTTAAAAAAAAAAAGGCAGCATCCTTTACAAAAATAAAGAAGTATATGAGCACTATGTTTCCTTTTCCAGCCCTCCCCAGATGGCCCATTGCTTGGGGCCTGACTGCCTATGGTACCACTGGGACCCCAGAGGGCTGGAGTCAGGCAGTTCTCACTTTGCAAGTTGGTAAATTCAGAAAGAGTGTGTTGCCACCCTGTGTAAGTATTTTAGAAACAGTCTTTTATGTCAGTTCTGTCAATCTCCTCCCTCCTCACCTTCTCCCTAGTCCCTGGGGAACATGGCTCTCCAATCTGTCCAGACCTGGATTCCCATCGCTGAGCCCTTCTTCCCTCCCAGTTGATTCATGCTCAGCAGTGATTTGCAGCCTATCTCACCTGTCCTGTGAGCTAATACATTCAAACATTTTTACTGAGTGCCTTAACTAGCCCTAGCACTGTAAGACACCTCAGACAGCTGGGGTGACAGACAAGTAAAAAGTGACAGGAGCAATCATGGGTAATGCACAAGGTGCTTTGAGAGCATACAGCTCCCCTTGAAGGGTCAAGGAAGGCTTCCCAGGGGAAGTGACATTTAAGCTAAGTTCTGTAGCATCACCAGGACTATTACAGGACCAGCCAGATGAAAAGCAAGGGGGACCTGCAAAAGAACCTAGGGGGACAGACAAATTCATCCACTCCGAAGGACCTCTCTATATGGCAAGGTCCAGGTTGGACAGAGACCATGGGGAATCAAGGGAATTGTAAATGGCGGAGGTCAAAATCATGCAGGGCTGGCAAGAGGTGGCACTAATTTGAGAGGTAAACAGGGGACCCACATGTTGGTAAGGAGGGTCAGATTTTGCTGGGTCTTGTGTACCCTGGGCAAAGAGTCCAAACTTTCTCCTGAGGGTAATGGGGGGCCACTGCAGGGCTTGAGTCAGGTGAGGTCAAGTCTTGTTTCCTGCAGGGTGAAGTTTGATCCATGCACAACACTGGGAAGCAGAAGAGTGAAGCAGATGTCTGTGGCAAAGAATCCCAGTGACCATCACGGTGATTCTGCCTGCTGTGGCTCAGACAGTGGGCTGAGAGAGAAGGTGGATATGAGCAATACTGAAGAGATTAAATTGTTGGGAATATGAGACTGTTTCAACCATAGGGGATAAAAGAAAGAGCAAAAGGCAACAAAGATCTGAAAGGGACACAAACGTGGAAACAGCCCGTTTATTTGGGGCATGGTCATATGGATGATATACTTTTTAATTTAAAATGTTTGTTACACTATTTAAAATATTCTATATATTACAAATAAAATTTAATAGATATGATATTTAGTGATCTAATTTTTTTAAACATAGAAATCATGATGCTAACATGTTCACAACATGCTAACATGTCCATAAGAGTTATTATTGCTCATATACAATTGGATCATAAGGAAAGTCAAGATAACATTTCTCTCCCACAGTAGATAACCTGTGAGTTAACCCCTCACTTACCCCAATTTCATTTAATTGAAATACTGATTTTCAGAGTAATATAGAAAAATGACATAACCATGGGGGGCACAAAGAATAGCCTATGTATTTTGATATGCCTGATAAAAAAAATTCTTAAGCATTTTTTGAACATTTTGCATTACTGCATTTTTGTCTGTTGCTATAAGCCAAAAATTCTTGGCCTTAATCCACCACTTTTGGATCATGTAAAAATATACTCAAAAGGGAAAACACTTGGTGCTGCCAACTGTGGCTTTGTGTTTCTTATTTCACTTTAACAACCAAAAAATCAGATCAAGAATGACATTTTTAAAGCAGAAAAAAATCACAATTCCTTTTTTTTTAATGTGAATTGTTGTCAGGCAGTTCCATCTGGGGAGGTCTCTCCCTGTACACTAGGTGAAACCTCAACCTGGATGGGGGGCAGGTTCTTGACTCTGACTGAGAAAGAATTCTTGAACAGGTTGGACAAGCGTAGGTAAGGAAGAAATTCATTAAAGTGAGAGTAGCAGCGAACGGCAGCAGCCGTGTAGGCAGGAGAGGGCGAGGAATGACAGAGGGAGGGAAGGGACACTCACTGAACTGCTGGGCACAGGGCAGATCCTTCTCCAACTCTTGAAGTCAGGGTCACTTGACAGCCAGTGTCTGCTTGACTCTGCATAGCATGGGAACAAAGCCCCTACCACCCAGGATTTGGGGGAGCCACAGAGCCCTGGATGGAGTGAGATTATGTTCTGAGAACTTCCCAAAGGCAAAAAAGGACATCCTCAGGCAGGCTACTAAAAACCATGACTGTAGAGCTGCAGTCCTGTCCGGGTCACAGGAACTTGCAAGCTCAGATCAGAGCTCTCAGTAGCCCCTCCCTACTTGTCTGGAGTAGTGAAGATTTGTGCTTAAGTCTAGAAAATTGAATGAAATAGTGAAGTAACAAAGACACCACTGGAAGAGCACAGAGACAAAATGCAGTAAGTTCAAGAGTGAGAAGGCTAAATTTAAGGCAAAGTACACACTCGAAGAAAGGGGAGCATGAGCAACCTCAGAAATGAGGCACACTTAAGGGTTTAGGATTCTGTCTTTTAAGGCTTTCAAGAATGGGGCAAAGGGCCAGGAAAGGGGGAGTGCATAGGCTTGACTTGTGTCTCCTGATGTCTATCTCTGGTGAGAGACATTATGTCACTATCCATAGTCTGTCCTTTAGATATTCTGTCAGATAAACTTAACACAATTTCTTGATACTGTTCTTCTCCAAGATAGTGGTTACCCTCAAGCAGTGGGGATATACGATTTAGGACTACTTTCCCTGCCTTAAGATTGGGTCATTTATTGTCTGATCACCATAAAATATGTTATGAATCTTACCTCCTAACTCCCTGGTTTTTAAAATGGAATCTTAGCTTTAAGATGGAGTCACTCTTGTTCTTACCACATTGTTTATATCGTGGCATTTTTCTTCATAGGCAGGAAAAGTTAATCATGATGCCTTTCCCATGTCCCTGCCCTACCTCAGAATAAATAACGCTTACTGAAAATAGTGAAAAACTTTCTAGAATTCATAAAAATTACCTAGATTCACATATACACAAATACACACAAAATGGCATAATGTACACAATAACTTTTCTTTCAAAAAAATAAAGATCAATATTATGACTGGAGTAAACATTATCCTCATTTTAGAGATGACATTCCAGAAACCATGAGAGAAACAAGACCTCACTCAACCTCCACATGACTGACTCAGTTCCCTCGTCAAATTTTCAGTGTCCTTTCACTGCTTAATGATTACACACTAAATTTCCCAATTTGCCTTTCAGTCTGAACACCCACTAGCATCCAAAATAGCTTTATGCTTCAAACACGCTGTAGTTCCCCAATTTCCATGAAACTGTACTGTTTCTCATGTGTGCTTATGTTACTTCTTTTTCTGAAGTGACTTCCATTCCCATTATATCCCAGCAATCTGTCCACAGATCTTTCTGTTCTTTGAAATTCAGCTTAAATGCCATTTACCTCTTGATAACTTTTCCAGATTAATTGGACAAAGTGATGGTGCTTTCCTATTTTCTATTCTTACCGCACATAGTTTGAACCATTCCTGTCCAATCTATTCAAAGCCTTGCATTTGCAGATAGTCCCATGTTAGTCATTCTGTTCTACAGTGAGCCTCTTAAGGGCTTTGTGTTGCAAAACTTGTATTCCTTTCCATTTCCCTGCAGAGCTTTTCTGTTGAATCAGTAACTGAACTTAGCTGTTCCTAAAAGATGGATTTTCAGGTTTTAAAAAAACTGGAACCCTCTCTGAAATCTGGTTTAAAGGCTTGTTTTAGGAATATCTTTAATATTAACTCAAACACAGAAAAATGTACTTTCTATCTTGTTATATATGTTTGGCTCTACTGATACGCAGTTCATTATGCACACATTTAAATATGTGCCTTGAGGCATAGTTCTAAAGGTAAAACAATTCATGCTGTCTTTCAGCATTGGTAATACTCTAGTAAGACAAGAAATGGACAAGTTTGTCCATTTTTAAAATCAATTTGGTTTCTCTGAAAGGAAGCAGACATTAAGAGCAGATAAAACATAAGATTCCATCCTACCACTCCATCTCAACACACACATTCTCAGTTCAAAGTTGACTATTATCATGGTTTTAAAGGTATGCACACAAAATCTGATACTTTTCCCTTTAAGAAGTGGAGTTTAATTCCCTTACCTTTGAGTGTGGGTTGGATTTACTGACTTGCTTCTAATGAAGAAAATATAGTAGAAGTGATAGTATGTTACTGCCAAGATTATAATCTTAGTCTCTCCCTGCATGTCTCAGTCTCCCCCTCTTCAGCAGAACCCGCTCTGGAGAAAGCCAGCCGGCTGTCTTATAAGCAGCCCCATGGAGAGGGCCACATGCTGAGGAACTGAAGCTGCACGACCGGCTCTATTCCCTCTGAATGTGCCGACAGCTGCTCCTCAGCCGATAAGCAGTTCCTCAAGGCCTTCAAATGACTGCAGTCCCAACTCAAAACTTGACTGTATCCTTGTGATAATCGGAGTCAGAATTACCCAGCTAAACTACCCCTAGATCCCTGACTCTCAGAAACTGCATAAAATAGCTGCTAATTTGGTGGGGTGGGGGAGGGAGATTTTGTTACACTTTTATAAATAACACATCCTAAAAATTTTTTTTCTTGCCAACCAACCATAATTTTTGTTATTTCAAAACTGACTAGAAACCTAGCAATTTCAAGCCAAGGAAGGCTAGAAAGAAACTCGTAGGGTTTCAGTTTCAGATTGCTTGTCCATATCTTAGCTGTGTGACCTTCAGTGAATTGTCTAACTTTTTATTTGCCTCAGTTTCTTGATACACTTATAGGAACAAAGTAGAACCTGCCTAATAAAGTACTAAGTAAGACACTAAAATAAAAGTCTCACATAGTCTTTGAAGTGGTAATTGCTCAGCAAATGTCTGTTATTACATTATTATTATTATTATTATTATTTTGTTTCAAAGAAAAGCTAAGGGGTTGCCTGGGTAGGCATTCAGTCTCACAAAGTAACAACACACAGCCAGTATTTGGACATCTACATGTACAATTAATGAATACAATCTCCTTCCCATACTGCTGGAAGTCGAGCCACTTGCAGGGCAATTGGTAGACTTGAAAACTGAATATTATCCATAACAGAAATTCAAACTGAATTTTATCCAAGTACAAAGAAACTGAGGAGTGTGCCACTTTTGAACCACACCAAAGATCCCAGACCACATTTCAGCTTGTAGAGCAGCTGGTAGAGCTACAGGCCATGTGTTAACATGTGACAACTGTCACATCACTGAATAAATCACCCCACAGGGAATGCCACAAACCACCACGTGGCCGCCAGGTCTCTTATTCTGTAGTCACAGAGGAAGCACAGGTGTAATGCATCACACATTCCTTTTGTTTTGAATATGCTATTCAAGTAAAGACTGGCAAAACTAAATAATCCTAAAATAATATTTAGTATTGTTATGGCAAACAAAAAAGGGAAAGAACAATGACATAATAATAATTATGCCTGTCAAGTCTGAGAAATACAACACAGACCAACTTTTACTCTCTTCCTCTGCACTTTTCCACTCAAGCAAGAGAAATGAGTCATATCAAATTTGATTCTCATGACAACAGGAATCACATGCTATGCTGTGTATCTTCTGGAAATGTTTGCATTAACTTCTCTCTCCCTTATCTAAGTTTGAACATTTCCAAGATCAGCTTCAGAAATAGAGCTGTAACTTCGCGAATGCAACTATAGTTCAGAACTATATTCTTAGGCAAAATAAGCCAGCTTTTCTGGCTTAAAAAAGTGTCACTGTACCCATCACTTTATTAGGCAGAAAGTTAACTCCCAAGTGTTCAAGTGTTCTAGCCAGTGATTTAAGATAAAAAAGATTGCCATGAAGAAAATAAGCAACTATGCAAAACCGTTAAGTACACAACACAAAAATACAATAATTTCTTGCCATATCTTATTTCTAATTGGGGTGGAGGAAGGGGGATAGGGTTGGGAGGATTGGTAGCATTGTCTGGATATGCAAAGTGATCATGGAGAAAAAGCAATTATTTGTAATGGTCCGTATGGCTCTGGGAGTAGATCTTGGGGCTCTGTAACAACTCTAGGAATTTGGGGTTTTCTTGTTTGTTTTTTAAGGCCTCAAAACTCAAGATTATTTTCAACATCACTACTTGGTGTTTACCTACTCATTCAAGAGACAGTAAATAAGTTGACATGTGGCAAAGTCAGCATGACCTGACAAACCACAGCCTCTTCAGGACCCAAAAGAAGGCCTCTTGCAGAACCAGCCTCCAGGTGCCTACTAATAAGGTCAAGGAAAGGTTATCACCTACAGGTGCATCCATATTCTTTATTAAAATCCTGTATGTAATTTATTCACTGTCTTTTTTTTCTTCCAATAAAAATAAGTTTGTTAATGTTTTACAAGTTTGTATTTGTAGTATTTTGTGAAAACCTTCTTAAAGTTATATTTGGAATTGTGGAAAATTATCTTGTTCCTCTAAGGTTTAAGATTTTAAAGTGTGGAGTCACAATATATTATGGCCTTGGGGTATTGAAGGAGAATGTCGAATCTTATGTAACAATATGTATAAAGTTAGTTTCAAAGTTCCAATCAGAAAAAGGAGAAAGGGTAAGTTAGAAAGCTAAATACTTATTTAGAGATTGGTTAGATATTTCTGGAAGGCATATGAGATAGGTTAGTTCTTTCAGTAAGTGGCAATGGATCTCAATGTTTAATCCTATAGTATTGATAGGGAAAACTTACAAGGACAGCAGTCTAGTCCAGGTGGCTCCCTTCTGCTTCTCTTAGCAAAGACAACAGAAACACCCCCGCCCTCACTTCCTGCTCTGCCAGGCACTCACTCCCTAAACTTACTCCCCCTTGCTTGCTCATTTGCTGTGCACGTAGGAATGTTGCAGAGACGGAAGCAGAAAGATATATATTGCTCCCCTTGCCTTTGTTCTGGGCTCAGACCTTGGGAGATTACTCCCCTCTGAGGCCGCTGGTGTAAAAATAAAACCTCAACCCTCCAAGACCTCTGAGTGCTACTTGGTTCTTCCGTCAGCTATTCAGTCCAGGTTTTTCAGGTTTTTCCCGTAACAGTATCAGCAAAGGAAGATAAATGACATGTCACAGATAGAGCAGCTTTTCAAGATGGTAGCTAACCTAGTTACCAAATTTGTATGTATGTAAAAACAAAAACTCATTTTCTAATGTACCACCAATGTTAAGAATATGGAAAGGCAGATCATTTATAAAAGCAACAACAAAAAAAATCTGTGAGTTGACTTAAAAAGGTATGTTTTGAAACTATATGAAGTATCATAGAAAATTTAATGAGACATAAAAGGAAGCTTTGGTAAATGGAGTAATATATATGCACCTGTATAGAAAGGCATAATATTACCAAGATGACAATTCTCTCAAAATTACTTTATAAATTTAATGCAAATCCAATAAAAATTCTATGCAATTTTTTCCTTAGAATTGGAAAAACACTGAAAACTTATGTAAAAATGGCAAAACAGAAAAAAAAACCTCTTTGGAATAAAGAGCAGGTAGGTTTGCAGTTTTACTTTTTCAAATATCCCCAAATATTCAAGAATTAAGACAATGTTAATAATACTAGAAATATAGTTTTATTAGTGCAACAGGACACTGAGCTTGAATGCAAACCTAAGTATAAGTATTTAGTAAATGGTAAATGCATCTTACGAGCAGATAAATGAAGAACTAAGTTTGGAATAGTTAGTTACTCAGAAAGAAATCCACTAGACTCCTTCCTATTTGGATGCTTTCAGATCCTTTGTAAGTCGACTCAGAGCTCAGAAGGCCACCATATTTTTTTTTTGCTTATCGCTCTTGAATATATTATTCTTTTGGATATATTGCATTCTCCAAGTAAAAAGCGAAATGTCCTTTGTTGGATATGGCATGTAAATTCCCTTGTTTTCTAGTTAAATTTCCATATATGTCTCTGATGACAACAGACTCTGTATTGAAAAACTTTTGAACTTCCTAGCCTAGAATTTTGCTTATGTGCCATTCATTTTTTAATTTCAGCATTTAATTATTATTTCAGCAATTATCATCTGCTTCTATTTTTCAACACATATTACACTAAGCTCTGGGCACCTATTTGTTCATTTTCTAAAACAAATTGAAGATAACCTTACCAGAGAAGCTGGAAGTCTATAGCTTTTGCTGATCCACAACTAAACTCTGAAGAGCTTAGTGGTTTCAAAGACCAAATGTATTTAACACCAAAAATTGTTTTGCCATGACACAAGTTAGAACTGTGTATTTGCAATATTCCATATGGGGACACATATATATATATATATTTTTTTGATATCATTAATGTACAATTACCTGAACATTATGGTTACTAGACTCCCCCATTATCAAATCCCCCCCACATACCCCATTACAGTCACTGTCATCAGCATAGTAAGATGCTATAGAATCACTACTTGTCTTCTCTGTATATACTGCCTTTCCCGTGTCATCCCCCAGTTCTTCATTTATCTGCTTGTAATGTGTGCTAATCGTAATGCCCCATTTTCCCCCTTATCCTTCCCTTGTCACCCACCCTCCCCAGTCCCTTTCCCTTTGGTAACTGTTAGTCCATTCTTGGGTTCTGTGATTGTGCTACTGTTTTTTTCCTTCAGTTTTTGATTTGTTCTTACACTCAACAGATGAGTAAAATCATCTGATACTTGTCTTTCTCCGCTTGGCTTATTTCACTGATCATAACACCCTCTAGCTCCATCCATGTTGTTGCAAATGGTAGGATTTGTTTTCTTCTTATGGCTGAGTAATATTCCATTGTGTATATGTACCACCACTTCTTTATCCATTCATCTACTGATGGACACTTAGGTTGCTTCCATGTCTTGGCTATGTAAATAGTGCTGCAATAAACATAGGAACGCATATGTCTTTTTGCAACTGGGCTGCTGCATTCTTAGGGTAAATTCCTAGGAGTGGAATTCCTGGGTCAAATGGTATTTCTATTTTTAGTATTTTGAGGAACCTCCATACTGCTTTCCACAATGGTTGAACTAGTTTATATTCCCACCAGCAGTGTAGGCAGGCTCCCCTTTCTCCACAACCTTGCCAACATTTGTTGTTGTTTGTCTTTTGGATGTTGGCCATCCTAACTAGTGTGAGGTGATATCTCATTGTGGTTTTAATTTGCATTTCTCTGATGATTAGCAATGTGGAGCATCTTTTCATATGCCTGTTGGCCATCTGAATTTCTTCTTTGGAAAAGTGTCTGTTCAACTCCTGTGCCCATTTTTTAATTGGCTTATTTGCTTTTTGTTTGTTGAGGGGCATGAGCTGTTTATATCATTTGGATGTCAACCCCTTATCAGATACATCATTTATGAATATATTCTCCCATACTGTAGGATACCTATTTGTTCTACTGATGGTATCCTTTGCTGTACAGAAGCTTTTTAGTTTGATATAGTTCCACTTATTCATTCACATAAATCTTAAATAAATTTTCAAATGAGAACCACTTGGCGTAAGTCTCCCTACTTGGTAAATCAACTAACTACTTTGTGAACTCAGTTTCCATATTTTTGAAATGAGTATGTTTCCATTTGGCTAACATTCTTCACTATGATATTATGAAGAATAAATGCAATAACCCATATTAAAGCAAATTGAAAATGCTAAGGCACTATATAAATTTTAGTTGGCACTATTCTTCATTCCCTTTTTGTTCAGAGAGACTGAAGCCCAAAGCTGACAGGGAAGAAGAGTCCCTGGGCTTCATCTGGTAACTTGGCCCATGGAAGTCAGGTCAGCTGCCAGGAGTTGGGCAAGGCTGCAGCAGTGACTGGAAGGAACTAATGACATCGTTGCCATGTGGGTACCAATCCAAGTCCTGAGCCTGTACAGACATTACTGAGAGCTTCTGTCCCTTCCCCTCCTAGTCACTACGTGGAAAATATTGGTCTCTACTCATCACCCATAACATTGTCTCAACCCTACCAATAACCTCAAAGCTCTCTCTTCCCACTCTTAAATTACCCCAAAAGTTATGCTCACATGAACTGGATCATGTCTGTGATCTCAGTTCTGCCCCTTCCCCATCCAGACAGGGGTAGCAATTTCCTCTGCTCATGATACTCTAGGTCAAGTTGTACTGCAAACTCCTTCAGGAGAACATGGGTATCCTAAAGGACCATGCCCCCATGCCTTAATAGAGCAGCCTTTCCAAGCGCCTGGGGTTCCCGTTTACCAGCACTGGGCAGAAGTCTGGCTAAGGATGGAAGCAGGATGGAAGCAAGGCCTAGGCCTGACACAGGGCTTCTCTGCCACTGGCCCAAATTTTCAGTCTCAATATACATCTGTTTCCTATGCCCCTAGTCTCAACCTCCTCCCTTCCCTCCTCCTCTTTCACGCTCACATGAAAGACAGATCACTTCAAGGAACAAATGGGTCAAATAAGCTTTTTGGAAAACGTTTTCCTATGGTTGCTCTGAGGTTCATGTATTTTTTTTTCATTTTATTTTTAATGAATACTTAAAAGATTGCGATGAAACTACAGCGAATGTAATTGCCTTCCTTCTATCAGCCTCTAAAAGGGTGTTTCATTATCCCATACATGGTTTCATTTCAGCTCCTATATTTTGCCTATAACAAAGGAAAATTTTAATGATAAAATGCACATAAAATTATAGTACTTAATGATGTTTTCCCCAGACAGGAATTTCTGAGACCTATTGCTATTTCTTCTCCACAGAAATGTGTGTGTGTGTGTGTATATATATATATATATATATATATATATATATATATATATATATACATGCATATATACAGATTTGATATATATGCACACTCATCTTAAATTAAAAACTATGATTTTTCACTAGTCAAAGGAATATGGATCCCTGGGAGACCCAGATGATAAATATAAAGAGGGAAAGAGGAGAGATGAGAAGGTTGAATGAAGGGGCCTACAGATGCCAGGGATACAAACCACATGGATCCCAAAGATTTAAGAAAGGAAAGACAGAGGCCCAGCTGTACTAGCACTAAAGCCTATTTTTTTCTTAAAATCATTGAAGATGTATTGCACTGCATATTTGCTTGAAAAATAACTGTCTAGAGAAACACTATGAAATATATGTATGTTTTAATTTTGGACATTTTCCCAGCTTCACTCAGCAAGGTGACTACCCTTCCCTAAAGTAATTATTTTGAGAACATCATCCTCCACCTTAGTTTATGATAGCTTCTTTCTAAATCTTACCAGTGAGGCTTAAGGGAATCCCATTTATGTTTATGTAACATAGGACAAGACGAATTTTAGCTTGAACATCAGAATTCTACATTTGCTTTGAGATTACAAGTACATCACATACTTATGATGTAAATTAGCATCTCACCCTACTGAAGCAAGAAAAGCAATTTGACAAATCCATTGTTTGTTTGTTTTTTATGAAATTCCAAAGTCAGACGGGGAGGTCTGGTTTTAGCTCCCCTTCAGGGCTTTCAAATGACCCTTTGGAACTTGGCCTATGGTATTTGTTCTGAAAAACAAGCAAAGTAAAATAATCCGGGTAACCCTTGGGAATCCATCAAAAGGCTGGGGTTAAGGGAGGAGGAGGAGGAAGGGAGACTAGTGATGACAGGCTTGATCTGTCCCAAGCCCCCTCCTGGTTAAGTTAGGCATTTGGAACCCATTTTATCCATTCTCTGACACAGCAGACAGGTGTACTGTCAGTTAAGACAGACCAAAAATGGCTTGCATTTCATTTTTCATAAAAACCCTGAACAGTGAGCTCTTCCTACTGAGACAGAACTTTTCATCTGGGTAAAAATATAGAGAGATTCTAACAAAGAAATGGTAGATTTCTTACACAGAAGGGTTCATTGTGCTAGACAGTGTGGAGAAGATGTCAGTTCAACAGTGGCTTGAAAAATGTCAAAAATCCCACAGCTCATTCACCTTTGAGATAGCACACAAAGAACCTTTTCTAATTTTATTTTTGGCCACTTTTTTTTCTTTTTAAACCAAAGAGCTCACCCTTGATTAAATGGTATGATTATACATATGAAATAAATTTTTTAAGGGTCAGTGCTGAGAAAAAGATTTTGTACCATAAGAGACCAAATAACAGGTTGACTTCAATTTAGATCCCCAAAAGCCTCATGGTGTTAATACAAAGGAAAGAATGTGATTTTAGTGCAATTTGTGAGAAAATACAATTATATACTCACTTTTCCTTCTTATTAAAGGAAACCTGAACGTTTCTCAAATAGACTTAGTAGCAGTTTTTCTTTCAGGAGCAAAAGTATGTAGCTTTTGGAGTATGGAACTGTTTGAGTACGTATTTAGCCCATTTAATAAACTAGTACATTTTTATTGAGTGCATTCTGTCAGATGCTATGGTAGATCTGGGGTATTCAAAAAAGGCACTGCCCTTCTCCCTCCTTGCAACAAATAAACAAACAATACATAGTCACTCATTCTAATACTTGCCCACAAGGAACATGAGATACTCTAATATTAAAGACAACTTGCTTTAGGTAAGGTGGTCAGAGAAGATCTGTCTGAGAACATGGCATTTAAGATGAGACCTGAAGAATTAGGTCTTTTAAAATTACCATTTTAATTTTAAATTAAATTTAAAATTTAAATTTAAATTAATTTAAATTTAATCCATACCAAGCAGAGGCTTTTAAAATTACTATTTCTGGAAAGAAGGTCCCAAGGGATGAAATTTTATGTGGTTTCTAAGTACTACTGAAGAGGTCAAAAGAAAATGTATGCAGATTCCATTTTCTGTTTTCTTTTCCTGGAATTTATTTGGATATAGATAATGCTATGCTGATGCTCCTCTTTTTTATACTTTCTTTTTTTGCTTTACTCTTTGACTTTCTAAACTTTATTTTTCAGAATTCCGTAAAGTCTTTATTTCTTGCTCTTGTTGTAATTTCCAAGAGCTCTTTCTTGTTCTGTTTGTCACCCTGTCCTGGCTTCATGGATGCAGTACCTTCTCCTACCTCTCTGAGGAGGTTAAGGATCCTGTTTGAAAGCTTTCCTGTATAGTCCCTGTATTAGTTTTCTGGTTCCTCCCCACTGTCCCCTTTTTGGTTAGTTTTCATCTCTGCCTTTTCTGTAAGTTTGGTGACACCTGCCTATACATATTTAAGGATGGGCTAAGGACAAGCCATAATTATTTGAGGGGAGAAGAAGGAGTTCTGGCTCAGCTCTACCATTAGAGAATCTTTAGGTCTTTTCTGCTGTACTGATTAGATTTCTCGGATACAACCTCTTCCTGTCTGCCTGCAGGACATAAGCAGGTTGCCGACACTCTGGGAGTTCAGTTAGACAACACAGCTGGGGGGGTCTTTTCATTTACTACGCAAACTTTTAATTCAAATTTCAACTGTGGCCTGGAGCAGAGACCCTTTGTTTTACCCTTGTTGAGAACAAGTTTAGGTTTTCTACCGGGGTTGATAAAGAGGCAGTTGCTCAGCCAGGTAGACAAAAGTAGAGAATCTGGAGATCTAACTGCTTCTTACACAGATTTCCAGTAGGACACTCTGTTTTAGCTGTACCCTTCCTTTTTGTGACAACTAATGCCAAATTCCTGAGCTTATATGGAGACCAAGCTGGTAGCTGTCTGCTTTTCCCACTGTAAGACAAGCAGTCAAATGTCTCATCTCTGCTGTCAGAGACCACTTGTTCATTCACTTTTCAGTTCCCACTTTGGTTGCTATAAATTTTCCCACTAAAAGCAAGTTCAGAAGCAAGCAGAGTTCAATGGACGTATATATCTGCTATCTTTATCTAGAAATTCCATATTTGCTAAAAAATTTTTTTTCTTGTCATGTGCCTTATATACTAAAATGTTTATTTTTTATTTTTTATTCCTTGTTACATTTATTTCTATCATTATATGTTTAACAATTTCAGTCTCCCGTAATATATTGTAACTGAATAGAATCTGTGTATATGAAGACTCATGCACTGTATGTTAATGTTTTATTCTAATATATTCATTTATTGTTTTATGTTTCAATACAATTTTGAATTCTTTGGGCTCCTCAGATATATATTTATACCTTCTACAAGCAGATATGAATTTATCCCTTTATTTTCTATGGTTAATTGTCTTCACTAGCACAAAATGTTGTTTTTGATTTACTTTTTTGACAGTGGAAATTTTAATTCTCATCTCTCTTGACCTCTCTATAGAAGTCAACAGTATTGACCACTCCATACTCACGAAATACTCTTTCAGCTTCTGGACACCACCCTCTTCCAGCTTTCCTTCTATCCTTCTCAGCCCCTCTTGCTGGCTCCTTCTCCTTTCCCACCACTAAAAGCTGCAGTTCTTTAAAGTTCACTGGTAACGGTACTCTTTTCCCTAGGCATCACTACTTTATCTCTAATTGCTCAGGTGTAATCTCCTCCCATATGAGTTAGGTGTCAACATGTGTTTCTCTCTTGGGCTATATTGTGATTATTTACACACTTGTCTGCCCACCAGTCTAAGAGCTGCTTGAACACAAGCAGCTTTTCTTTTCTTTGTGTTTTCAAGCCTAAAGCATAGTGCCTGGCATCTAGTAGGCATTTGTAATTGTGTTATGAATGAATGCAATAGCTCATTTAGGAAGGAAAAATTAATGATCAGTGATAAAAATAAATGTATACTTTGATGATTCACCAGGAAATATGTCTGATTTTCAAGAAAAATTTTTTTCAAAGAAGAGATTTTATAGAAAATAAATATCAGTGTTTCCTTACTTTTTTTGTTTTGCCCATTGCCTTCAGGATGGAAAGATTTAGGTCTTCAAGTGCTGCTAGTACATTCTCGTATTCACCCAAGTGCTGAGAAAAATATTCTGAAAAGTGAAAATATTGAAATAAATCCACATTTACATTTAGATAATCATAAAACAACATCAAATGTTATTTACTCCATTAATGAGTAAAACAAAATGACAGCTATAAATGAAAACTGGAAGGTTTTCAAAGAGACTGAAGTGTCAGTACACTCATTCACTGAAAGAGAAAAAAATCTGGATGGTTACCATTCTTCTTGAAGAAGTGTTCTTTCCTTCAAAAACAGGATAAAATGAATGTGGATCTACAGAGAAGACTGTTTCAATGAAAATTTGTTCTCGATACCATATTATTATAGCTCTTATTGGGATAGTAATTTTAGAAAAAAATTAAACTGTTTTGTTGTTTCTTCTGGGAAACATTTAAGGAAGGTAAGCTCTCTTCAATGATAAGAAATAGTAATGCTACAAAACACAAAAGTATCTCTGGTAGCACCTTCCATGTAACTATTCCTGTTATGATTTAATTTTTTTCAACAATCTGGGTAGAGTAAAAGGGATGCTGATCACATTTTCAGTTGGTGGGAATAAATCATACATTTGGATGTTACAATTAAGAGCATAGAACTGTAGTTTATTATTGCCTCTCTTTAATGTGTCATAAGTATTTATCAAATTAAATTGAATGATAAGTATAATCAACATATAAGCCATTTGAGATCAGTGTGATAAATTTCAGCATGTTTGATGAAACCTTCCTCGATTTATGTAATATATCAGATGGAATTATTTGTTGGCATTGATATTAATAACAAATAGGAAGTACCACTGAATGATTTATTATTAAATGTGCAAGCTTCTTTCAAGAAGAAAGAACACAGATGAGCAATAAACCAATTCTAGGTTATGGCTGTCAAAATACAGTCTGTGTACATATGGGCTTAAGAATGATATGTTTTTGACAAAAAGCAAATGCATTCTTGATTATGCATTCCTTAAAAATGGCAAAATCTTATATAAAGGTCCTTTTTGGAAGGGATGTTTTAGAAGATAAGTAAGAAAGCAGGTACTCTTTAAACATGTACTTCAAAATAACACTCTAATTCTTGGTTATGATGTTGACTTTCTGATAGTTTTGATGGAGATGTCTGACCTTGTCCATGAAATTATTTGTAATAAATGAAGTCCCTGTGGACTTCATGAACCAGCAAGCAGTTAATGCCATAGAATACTCTTAAGTTGGAAAAAATAACAATTATCAGAATAGAATCCATAGTAAGTTGAAATAAGCAAAAAGTATAAAGAAAATGTAAAAGGTGAAGTCAGTACATTTTTATATTAATGTACACAAAGACTCAAGGGAGATTATATTGGGGAATTATAAATGCAAGCAGGTAGGAAAAAATACATATAGTGAAAATAAATAGAATTTGGTGTTACAAAGTAGGCTTATAAAAAAATTAAATAAGACATAGGCAATATATATGGCTTAACCAGTGAAGGTCCCAACAGAGAATATAAAATGTCTTTCTACTTTGAAATCATACCTATACAGGCACAGCTGATAAAAAACATGAAAAGACAATGACTAGAGGCTTCAAAGCTGACAACTATGTAGTCTTCCTTCCTTCCTGCATCAGTTCAACTCAACTATCAAAATAATTAGAAAAATAAAATAAAACAATTCCTCCCCAAGCAATATATTAAGATCAGAAAGAAAATAACTCGGAGAAGAGACAGAATTACAATACTCAAGTCCTGCATAAGAGTTTAAATATAAGGGTTATTTTGAGGTGGTGTAGTTCAGTGTCACTCACTCAAGTTGTTTTATAATTTACTCACTGAGGGACATGCAACAGGAGTTGAAAAGAGATAATTACTTCTCAACTTTATCATGGTGAGGGTTCATTGACTCATTCCACAACTTTACATACATTTATTTAGTGCCTTCTATGTAGCAGGTATTATACTACAAGCTTGGAATATAAATACGAATGCAGCACCTTTTTCTTTAAAGGAGCTTATAGTAAGGTAGGGGACATACACATTCGACAAATGCCATACACATGATCATTGTTCAAGACAATGGCTCAAGAGCCTAAGCACAAGATGCAATCAAAGTACAGGGCAGAGTGTGATTGCCTGGCTCTGGTGGACAGTGGGGCCTATGTTAGTGGGTCCCATAGGACTATAACAACAGAGACAGTTCTTAACTGGCTAACCTCAATCCCATGGTACAATGTAGAGACAAAAGAGACTGAAACACACCCCTAGTTTTTCTTTGAAAGAGGCCTACTAGCTTATTTTTATAGCTGTGGCATAAGGGACAGGTTTCTAATTCAATACACATCTAGAGGCTGGTGACAATCTCCTCCAGGAACCAGGGAGGTTGGCAGCATTATCTATGTGTTCTCTTTGCCCCACCTCAGGTCACTGGTGTCTCTGAGAAAGGAACCTGGATATATATCTGGTGCCCAGTCTTTTGGGGGTGCTGCCCAGAGGACACATTCCTTGATAGCCAGGCTCTGGTGGCCAGTGGGGCTTGTGTTCATGGGTTCAACAGGATGGTGGCAAAGAAAGAAACAGTTCTTAACTGAGCTTAAGAGCTTATTACCCAGAGCTCAGTGCAGAAGGAGCAGACATGCCTATCCCACAGTCTTCCCCCTGAAAGAGGTGTATTTGCATAGTTTAAAAGCTGCTGCCTGAAGGTTGGCTTCCACTTAGCTTAAATGTAGGTGCTCACTGAGATGCTGCACTTTGGGACAATGACAGTTCTTGGCATACCCTTAATTTCTGGATGTACTAGAATGAAGTGCTTGGATAATCACAAAGATCTTAAGACGAACGAGATGGGCAGGGTTGGCAGACAAGGCATATCTCCTACACGAGCCTACTCCTTCAAGACTGTGAGAGGTGGCTGTCTTATCTAATATATAGAAACCAACAGAGAGAGTCAAGGAAAATGATGAAACAGAGGAATATATCCCAAATATAAGAACAAGGTAATACCTCAGAAAAAGACTTAATGAAATGGAGATCAGTGATTTACCTGATAAAGAGTTCAAAATAATAGGTATAAAGGTACTTAACCGAGCTTGAAAGAAGAATGGATGAACAAAGTGAGAATTTCAAAAGACAGAAAATATAAGAAAGTACCGAACTGAAGTTATGGAACTGAAGAATACAGTAATTGAACTGAAAAACACAAAAGAGGGCTTCAAAAGAAGGCTAGAAGAATCAGAAGTAAGAATCAGTGAACTTCAAGTCAGGGGAGTGGAATTCATCCAGGCAGAGTAGGAAAAAGTAAAAGGAATGAAAAAGTGGAGAGAGCTAAGGAGAGTTATAGATCATCATCAAGTGTATGAACATTCACAGTATAGAGGTCCCAGAAGGAAAAGAATAAGAGAAACTTGAAGAAAAGCAGAAACTTGTTTGAAGAAATAATGGCTAAAAATTTCCCAAGCCTGGGGAGGGAAAAGGACATTCATATGCAGAAAGCCAGAGAGTTCGCTACAAGGTGAACTCAAAGGAAACCAGATCAAGACACATTACATTACATGGTCAAAAATTAAAGTAGAGAATCCTAAAAGCAGCAAGAGAAAAACAACTTGTTATATACAAGACTGTCATGATAAGATTATCACCAGATTTTCAGCAGAAATTTTGCAGGCCAGAAAGGCACAATGTATTCGGTATACTGAAAGAAAAACAGTGCCAAAGAAGCATAGCTACTCAGCAAGTTGTCCTTTAGAATGGAAGGAGAGAGAAAGAGTTTTACAGAAAAGCAAAAGCCAAAGGAATTCATCACAACACTGGCCTTACAAGAAATGTTGAAAATAACTTCACTATACTGAAATGAAAGGTGCTAATTATTAACACAGAAATACATGACAGTATAAATCTCACTGATGAAGAGCCTCACATTCTTGAGATGGAAGAACAAACTTAGGGGTGCCATGCCTCCCAATTTGAAACTAAAATTCAGAATAACCTAATGTTGTAAGGGTGGTAGGTTAAACACATAAAGCTAGTATGAAGGTTAAAAGGCAAAAGGAATAAATAATGAACTTCTTACAACATGGAGACTATAGCCATTGATTCTGTAACATCTTCCTGTGTTGACAGACAGCAGCTGCACTAGTAGGGGTGAGGATTTAATAATATGGGTAGCTATTGAACTACTATGTTGTATACTTGAAACCAACATAAGATTTTTCAAAATTGAAGTACAGTTGATACAAAAACTATAATAATTTATTAATGGATACATAAGATGAAAAGATGTAAATGGTGGCACAAGAAACAAAACGTTTTATAGGGGTGAGTAAAAAAAAGGAGAGCTTTAGAATGTGTTCAAACTGAAGTTGTTATCAGTTCAAAACAGACTAAGTTGTTTTATGTAAGCCTCATGGTACCCACGAAGCAAAATTCTATAGCAGATATACACACAAAAAAGAGAAAGGAATTCAGGCACACAACTACAGAAAAGCATCAAATCTCAAAGGAAGAGAGAAAGAGCAAGAGAAGACGGAAGGAGCAGAGGAACTGAACTACAAAACAGACAGAAACAATGAACAAAATGGCAGTAAGTCCATACCTATGTAAAGTAATTGGACTACATGTAAAGTAATTGGACTAAATTTTCCAGTTAAAAGACAGAGTGTCTGAAATGATTAAAAAGTCCATCTATATGCTGCCAAGAGACTCATTTCAGATATAAGGACACACACAGATTGAAAGTGAAGGATAGAAAGATATTGCATGCAAATGGAAATCAAAAGAAAACTGGGGCAGCTATAGTTATAGCAGGTCAAATAGATTTTAAAACAAAAACTATAATGATACAAAGAAGGTCATGTAATGATAAAGGGGTCAATCCATCAAGAGAATATAACATTTGTAAATATTTACACATCCAACATAGAAGCACCTAAATATATAAAGCAAATATTAACTGATCTAAAGGAAGAAATAGAGAGCAATACATTAGTAATAGTAAGGGATTTTAATACCCTACTGCCATCAATGGATAGGTCATTCATACAGAAAATCAATAAGGAAACACTGGCCTTAAATAACACATTAGACCAGACAGACTTAACAGATACATATAGAACATTCCAACCCAAAGCAATAGAATATACATTCTTCTCAGGAACATTATCCAGGATAGATATGTTAGGCCACAAAGCAAGTCTTAATAAATTTAGGGTTGAAATCATATCAAGAATCTTTTCCAACTACAATAGCATTAAACTAGAAATCAATTACAGGAAGAAAACTGGAGAATTAACAAATATGTGAAAATTAAACAACAAGCTACAAAACAACAATGGGTCAAAGCAGAAGATGAATTAAAAATAACATAAGAGAAATGAAAATGGAAATACCAAAACTTGTGGAATGTAGAAAAAGAGAAATGTTCATAATAAAATTGCCTACATCAAGAAACAAGAAATATATGAAACAACCTTACACCTCAAGGAGCTAAAAAAAAAAAAGCAGACCAAAGTTAGTAGAAGGAAGGAAACAAAGATAAGAACAAAAATAAACAGAGAACCAAAATGAAACAGAGACTAAAAAGATGATAGAAAAGAACAACGAAACTAAGAGCTGGCTCTCTGAAAAATAAACAAAATGATAAACCTTTAGTTAGATTCACCAAAAAGAGAGGTCTCTGGGAAATCAAAGAGGAGTTCAACTGATATGACAGAAACTGCAAAGGATAATAAGAGACTTCTGTGAACAATTATATGCCAACAAATTGGACAACCTAGAAGAAATGGACACATTCCTAGAAAAATACAACCTACCAAGACTGAATCACAAAGAAACAAAAAGTATGAATAGACCAATTAGTAGCAAGGAGATTGATTCAATAATCAAAAACCTTCCAACAAACAAAAGTCTGGGACCATGTGGCTTCACTAGTGAGTTCTACTGAACATTTGAAGGACACTTAATACCAATCCTTCTCAAACTTTCCGAAAAGTGAAAGAGGAAGGAACACTTCCAGTCTTATTTTATGAGTCCAGCATTACCCTGATACCAAAATCAGAAAAGGTCACTATAAGAAAATAAAATTGAAGGGCAATATCTTCCATGAACATAGATGCAAAAATTTTCCACAAAATATTAGCAAACCAAAGTCATAAATGCATTAAAAGGATTATACACTATAATCAAGTGGGATTTATCTGAGGGATACACAGATGGTTTGACATCTGAAAAATCAATGTGATATACCACACTGAAAATGAAGCATAAAAATCATATCATCATTACACTAGCTGTAAAAAAGGAGTTTGACAAAATTCAACACCCACTCATGATAAAAGCTCTCAAAGCAGCTATAGAGGTAACTACCTCAACATAATAAAGGCCATATATATGTGACAACCCACAGCTAATGTCATATTCAACTCAATGATGAAAAGATGAAAACTCTTCTTCTATGATTAGAAACAACACAAGGATACCCATTCTCACCAATTTTATTCAATATAAAATTGTATTGGAAATTTTAGCCACAGCAATTATGCAAGAAAAATAAATAAAGATCATCCAAATTAGAAAGGAAGAAGTAAAATTCACTATTTGCAGATGACATGATATTATTTATAGAAAATTCTGAAAACTCTACCAAAAAAAATGTTAGAATGAAAGCAATAAAGTTGCAGGATACAAAAGTCAATATACAAGAATCAGTTGCATTTCTGTACATTAATAATGAACTATCCAAAAAAAAGATTAACAATCCCACTTACAATTCCCTCTAAAAAAATACCTGGGAATAAGTTTCACCAGGGATGTGAAAGACATGAGCAGTGAAGGCTGTAAGACATTGATGTAAGAAACTGAAGACACAAGTAAAAGTTATTTTGCATCATGGATTAGAAGAATTAGTATTGTTAAGATTTCCATATTACTCAAAGTAGTCTACAGATTCAATGCAATCCATATCAAAACTCCAATGGAATTGATCAGAAATAGAGAAAAGAATCCTAAAATTTATATGGAGACACAGAAGACCCTGAATAGCCTCACAATCTTGACATGGAAGAACAAATGTAGGGGTATCATGTTTCCCAGTTTCAAATTGTATTATAAAGCTATAGCAATCAAAACAGTATGGTATCAACATAAAAGCAGATACACAGATCAATGGAACAGAGAGTCCAGAAATACACACACATTATGCAGTCAAGTAACTTATGACACAGGAGCCAAGAACATACAATATGGAAAGCACACTCTTTTCAATAAATGGTACTGGAAAAACTAGACAGCCACATGCAAAAGAATGAAACTGGACCATTACATTACACCATACACACACAAAAAAAACCAGCTCAAAATGGGTTAAAGACTTGAATGTAAGACCTGAAACCATATAGAAGAAAATATGTAAGCTCTTTGACATGGGTCTTGGAAATGATTTTTGGATTTGGCAACAAAAGCATAGTAAACAAGTGGGACTACATCAGCTTAAGAGGATTCTGCACAGCAAAGGAAACCATTAACAAAATGAAATGGCAACCTACTGAATGGGAGAAAATATTTGCAGATCATATGTTTGATAAGGGGTCTTATATCTGAAGTATGTAAAGAACTCATATAACTCAAAACCAAAAAACAAACAAAATGGGAAGAATACTTGAATAGACATTTTTCCAAAGAAGACATACACATGGCTAACAAGTGCTGGGAAAGGTACTCAACATCATTAATCATCAGAGAAATAAAAATAAAAATCACAATGAGATACCACCTCACACTTACTAGAATATCTATCAAGAAAATAAGCAATAACAAGTGTTGGTGAAGATGTGGAGGAAAGGGAACCCTTACGCACTACTGGTAATGTAAATTGGTATAGCCACTATGATAAACAGTATGGAGATTCCCCCAAAATTAAAAATGGAACATATGATCTAGTAATTCCACTTACTGGTATTTTTCCAAAGGAAACAAAAACAGTAACTCAAAAAAAATATGTGCATCCTAATGTTCACTGTAGCATTATTTTCAATAGCCCAAATATGGAAGCAACCTCCATGTCTGTCAATGGATAAATGGATAAAGAAA
Source organism: Manis javanica (assembly GCF_040802235.1). Taxonomy (NCBI): domain Eukaryota; kingdom Metazoa; phylum Chordata; class Mammalia; order Pholidota; family Manidae; genus Manis; species Manis javanica. Next base: position 176,233,275 of record NC_133157.1, on the reverse strand, counting down.
ATAAGAAAAAAATATATATTCAGCCATAAAAAAGAAATCTTGCCATATGCAACAATATGGATAGACCGCAAGGACATTTTGCTAAGCAAAATAAGCCAAAGAAAGACAAATATTGTATGATCTTGTTTGTGGAATTAAAAATAACCTAGGTATATAGAATGGACTCACCAGTGGATACATGAAATGGGTGAGGGTAGTCAAGAGGTACAAACTTGCAGTTATAAAATAAGTCATGGAGATGTAATGTGCAGCATGGTGACGATAGTTAATACTGTGTTGTATATTTGAAAGCTGATAAGACAGTAGATCTTAAAGATCTCATTACAAGAAAAAAAATTGTAACTCTGCATGGTGATGGATGTTAAACAGACTTACTGTAGTGATTTCACAATGTATACAAATAGCAAATTATGCCATATACCTGAAACTAGCAGCGTTTTTTTCAAATATATTTCAAGAAAGAAAAAAAGTCACACTGCTGTACCCAGCCATGAAATAAAGATGATTTCAGATGAACCCTCTGACCCTGAGGGGGGAAAAAAAAAGTGCAGGGCAAAGAATGCCCAAGTCTGCCTGTGGACAGTCAGAGAGAGCTTCACAGAGGATGACCAGGCAGAATTAACAGAAGAATGGGACTTGATCAGAGGAAGGGTAAACAAAGGCATGGAAGTCAGGCATATGTTGGCATGTTCGCAGGAGTATGGGTAGTTCAGCCTTGCTAGGACATAAAGGATAGGATCGGAAATGGCCATCCTGCCTAAAGCAATCTACAGATTCAATGCAATCTCTATCAAAATACGGACAACATTCTTCAACAAAATGGAACAAATAGTTCTAAAATTCATATGGAACCACAAAAGACCCCGAATAGCCAAAGCAGTCCTGAGAAAGAAGAATAAAGTAGGGGGGATCTCGCTTCCCAACTTCAAGCTCTACTACAAAGCCACAGTAATCAAGACAATATGGTACTGGCACAAGAACAGACCCACAAACCAGTGGAAAGAATAGAGAGTCCAGATATTAACCCAAACATATACGGTCAATTAATATATGATAAAGGAGCCATGGATATACAATGGGGAGATGCCAGCCTCTTCAACATCTGGTGTTGGCAAAACTGGACAGCTACATGTAAGATAATGAAACTGGATTACTGCCTAACTCCACACACAAAAGTAAACTCAAAATGGATCAAAGATCTGAATGTAAGTCATGAAACCATAAAACTCTTAGAAGAAAACAGGCAAAACTCTCTTGGACATAAACATGAGCAACTTCTTCATGAACATATCTCCCCAGGCAAGCAAAACAAAAGCAAAAATGAACAAGTGGGACTGTATCAAACTAAAAAGGCTCCTGTACAGCAAAGGACACCATCAGTAGAACAAAAAGGCATCTTGCAGTATGGGAGAATATATTCATACATGACATATCCAATAAGGGGTTGGCATCCAAAATATATAAAGAGCTCACACACCTCAACAAACAAAAAGCAAATAATCCAATTAAAAAATGGACAGAGGAGCTGAACAGACACTTTTCCAAAGAAGAAATTCAGATGGCCAACAGGCACATGAAAAGATTCTCCACGTCACTAATCATCAGAGAAATGCAAATTAAAACCACAATGAGATATCACCTCACACCAGTTAGAATCGCCAACATCCAAAAGACAGACAACAACAAATGTTGGTGAGGATGTGGAGAAAGGGGAACCCTCCTACACTGCTGGTGGGAATGTAAATTAGTTCAACCATTGTGGAAAGTAATGTGGAGGTTCCTCAAGAAACTCAAAATAGTAATGCCATCTGACCCAGGAATTCCACTCCTAGGAATTTACCCTAAGAATGCAGCAGCCCAGTTGCAAAAAGACATATGCACCACTATGTTTATCGCAGCACTATTTACAATAGCCAAGACGTGGAAGCAACCTAAGTGTCCATCAGTAGATGAATGGATAAAGAAGATGTCGTACATACACACAATGGAATATTATTCAGCCATAAGAAGAAAACAAATCCTACCATTTGCAACAACATAGATGGAGCTAGAGGTTATTATGCTCAGTGAAATAAGCCAGGTGGAGAAAGACAAGTATCAGATGATTTTACTCATCTGTCGAGTATAAGAACAAAGCAAAAACCGAAGGAACAAAACTGCAGCAGAATCACAGAACCCAAGAATGGACTAACAGTTACCAAAGGGAAAGGGACTGAGGAGGATGGGTGGGAAGGGAGGGATAAGGGGGAAAAAGGGTCATTACGATTAGCACACATAATGTAGGCAGGGGTTGGGGCACGGTGAAGACAGTATAGCACAGAGAAGACTAGTGATTCTATAGCATTTTACTACTCTGATGGACAATGACTGTAATGGGGTATGTGGTGGGGTCTTGATAATGGGGGGAGTCTAGTAACCACAAAGTTGCTCATGTAATTGTATATTAATGATACCAAAAAGAAAAGGATAGGATCAGGAATAATTGAGGACAAGAGGCAGCAAGGAAGTAGGATACCAAAAATCAGTGATGAGAGAAGTCCAATGTGTTAGAAGTATTCTTTGCTAGGTGTTCTAAATTTTACCCTCCAGTCCAGGTGTTTTCAAACATCTGCTTCAGAGTCCTCTGGAGAATTCCCTAGAGCCTCACTCCTCAAGCTGTGGTCCGAACCAGAAACATCAGCGTCGCCTGGGAACTTGTGAGAATGCATGGCAAACCCACTGGGTCACAATCTGAATTTTCATAAGCCCTTAGGTGATTTGTAGACACAAATATTTGAGAAGCACTACTCTAAACTACTTGTTAGAAATGAAGATTGGTAAATTACCAATCTTTGGGTTGGCACAGAATCTAAACCAGAATCTTTGGGTTGAAGCACAGGAATCACCATTTTTTAAAGGAATGGTAGGAAATGATGATCTGGGATAAATTTGAGAACCACAGTGGGCAATGGGAAGCCATGGAACAATTTGAAAAAGGAGTGTAACAAATTCCAGTATTCCTATTAGAAAGGTCATCCTGGATACACTGGAAGGTTTGGGAAATGTGGACACACCACCAGGAGACATGAGTAACATCAACAGCCAGAGTGATTTCATCATAGAACAAGGACCCTGGCTCATATCAAACTATGAAGTAGAAGCATGTAGAAACCAGAAACTTCAGCAATATATCTGTAGACCCCAAGATGTGGCATACAGGAGAGGGAAGGTCAGTGATGGCTTTGGAAGTGACTGAGCTTAGACTGTTTTATTCCACTTACTGTGACTCAACTTTCTCATTTGTATTACAATGGCATTGTGAGCTGGGCAAATGTGTTTTGTCCTCAAGTCATAGCATTAGAGAAAGAAAGATTCAGAATAAATATTGGTTCATTAAAACTCTTGTCCTTTGGTAACAAGAATAACTTCTTGAAGAAAAGACCTACTTTTACTAAAACCTGTGTGTGTGTTCTATGGGCAAGAGCAAAATATATTCGTATCACAGATATGGAAACACATGAGAACCAATGCTCATCAGTTTAAGTGAAGAATATTTAAGTAAGAGTCTGGACATTGCTTATAAATAAAGAATAGAGCATGACATACAAACAGATGTATTAGGCTAGTTATCTGTCAGAAAGCAAATAATCTCCTCATATATATTCAATGCAACATCTTCACTAATAAATTTACCGTAGTTTCTTCCATACCTACTGTACTGAACTGGTGGCCTCACACCACCAAATTCATTCTTCTCTTCTGTATGTCAGTCCTCCAAGTTATTGCATTTTCAGGTCTGGCCTAAGAATTCCTATTCAGAACAAGTGCATCCACAGTTACCACAGAGGCCACACTGGGAACTGATCTCACAAAGCATTCTCAGGAGTTTAGATGACTTCTACAATATGTACCTTGCTATAACTTTCCAAGCAGAACACTAAATAGGAATGAAAATAACAGATGAAAGAGAGGGAATGAGAGAAAAGGAGTTGGAGAACCACCCATGCCTTCAACAGGGGTGTCAGTTGTAAATCTAAGAATATGGGTTATTTTTAGGGGATGCAGATCAGTGCCACTCAAAGTGTTTTACACCTTTTTCATTGTCACAGCTCAAACAGTGTGGAAGAGAGATAGAGACTTCTGATTTTCTCACATCTAGATTCAGCCAGCACAGGTGTCGTAGTGAGGCCCAGGCTCTGGCAAAGCTGCTGTGTACGGTTCTCCGTCCCACTGGGCTGCTGGGGCACAGCTGCTAAAAGAAACCTTACGTATGAAAGTAATAAACTTTTTTCCTGGGAGTTTCCTTTAACCTCAGTTTTTATAGATCTTATTTATAAGCTTCAGCTTTTAAAATAGTTTAATGTTTACTTCGTGGGCAACAACAACTAGATGAGCAGTAAGAACACTGAGTATGTCCAGCCTTGCTCACAAAGCTCCCTTACAGATATGCTTTCACATCAAGCACTCTACCTACATGAAGTTTTAGGGCAATTATTCTTCACCTATCCATAAATATCTCAAAATACTTAGCTCTCAAGTTCAAGATTTATGAAAGAATTCAGTAAAAAATGAGTAAGGTAATAAAGACAGTAAAAACTGGGTAGGGCTAGGAAAGTAGTAATTTTGCTCCTGATAGCTTTTAGATCATAGCTGAAGATGGCATGAGTAGAAAACCAAAGACTCACTGTTAGAGTTCAAGCACAATTACCTAATTAAAGCTGAATTTAGTATTGACTGAGAGGAATAACATAAGCCTAAAGCTGTATATTTAGAAAGTCCTCCAAATTATGAGAAAAGTGAATGATCTCAGCATGCCTATACACTGCTGGTGGGCATGCATGTTGGAAGAACTTGTGACCAAGTAATTACACCCTCGGGAATCTGCCATACAGAACTACTCATACCAGAGTACAAAGATAATAAAGGTGAGCATATTTACTTCAATGCTGTTCCAGTGGAAAGTTGGAAGCAACCTGAAAATTTACTAAAAGGACTTGGTTGAAAAAATTAAGGTAAATGGAGCACCATGTAGCCTTTTTAATAGAATGAGGTAGGACACTGTGCAGTTGTACTTATCATACAGGATGATCTTATTGTTGGAAAATAAGTATATATACATATATCAATGCCCATATATGCATAAAATTGTCTGGAAGGATATGTTCCAAGCAATTAGCAGTGGAAATCAGTAACAGAAAAAAGAGGCGAGTGAGAAAAAGGCTTCGACATTTTTTCTTGTATACCTTCAAAATTCCATAGTTAAAAAAAAAGTATTACTTTTATAACTAAAATAAGAAGCAAACACTTTATTTGAATACATTTTGAATTCTTGGTTCATAATTCAGTAAACTGAAAAACTAATGAACAGAATGAAAGTTTTAGATACCTGGACCTTTTAATCAGCTTCTAGCAAAGAGCACATGAAACTCACTTTCCATTCCAATTAAACACTGCCCCTCCCATACCCGAGGGGGAATACATGTGTGTGCGGAGGGGAGGTACACTGACTTGCTAGCACTGAAGCATTGGTTTTGGCTAGAATCCAGCTTAAATATTTACTTTATATTCACAAAATAATGAGAAATTAAAGTACACGCTGGGAATTAAAATGTATATTCTTGAACAGAGAGGGGGAGGATTATAGCACACATTTGGCAGTACAATCACTGGGTTTACAAATACAGAACATTTTGTTGAATTAAAGCCCCATAAACTAGTTCCCTAACTATGGGGCCGGGGAGATCACAGTCAAAGCTTTTACAATAAGTATGAAGTAAGTTCCTAATCTAGTTAGTTCTATTATAGAAATCGAGTTAAATTTTTATTTGTTGAGGATAAAGCAGAGATATACTATGATACTGGGACAGAGGATGATGTAATAATGACAATAGATAGATAAACAATATAGCAAAGAAAGAAGATTCATTAAATGTTTTTATTTTAAGAGCCCATGCAACAAGCTAGCTTTCTCACAATCCATGCCTACCTAGGCAAAATCGAGTAATTATCTGGATGACTTGAGGAAATGATTACTTTGGGCTGACATGTCTAAACATTTGAAGCAAGTAGGCCTCCCAGCCTTAGAACATTAACATGATAGTTTCTTCGGTTCTCCACCTCATCTCTCCACTCCACTCACAGGTCTATCTGGGCACGGACGACAATGGCTCATGATCTGACCTTTATAGTACATGACTGCTATTCTTCAGAAAGCCCAGTGGCCGCGACCCCATGGGCTTTTTTGTCTTGGACTTGGAGCAGTTCAATAGCCATGTGTGGATGGCTCATGGTTTGATTATGTGTCAAAGTAGGTCAATCTTTTCTCTGATTTTCTCTGCTAGTGTTTCACAACAAAAGCATGACCTGTAGAGGTACTGAGTATTTGCTTCTGTATAAACATAGTGCTTATTTTGCTTTTTAGTTGGATTCATCTCACTGAACATGAGATAGATACTATGCGGGGATGGGAAGCATAGGATTTTTTTTTTTTAATGACAACTGAAAAATTTGAAAGTTTATGGTTATCATATTCATATTGTTCAGAGTTATTGTTCTGAAACACTGTATTCTGGTATTTTGTCCTGGCCTAAGGGCACTTGGTGTTGCATTTTGATGAAATGGAAGATCACCACTCTTAGATATTATAAAATGGCCTTCTGATGGTTAGGTAAACTTGAAATTTGTAAGAATTGTAAGATGTCCAGAAGTGCTTATGGCTTCAACTAGGAATTTCAAAGAAACTCATCTTTAAGCATTTTTAATAGCATAGACAATAAAAATAAAACCTGGATAAATGTGTTACCTTATGTATTTACCTTAAAACAGAAACCTTAAAACCTTCCAGTGTTCAAAGAAATATGGTTGTTTCAAATTGAATGAACAATGCTTCATGATTTCATAAAAAAAATTTCAGAAATATTTGTTCTTCCACATTTGGCTTTTGTTTCCAACCACAAAGATGAAGAAAATAAATGAAGAGGCTATTAAATCAGCATTTTGTAAAGAGTTAACCTCTCCCCATTGGAACGCCTGTTTTGCAAGTGACATTTAAAATTCCAGGATGGTTAGGCAGATATGGGATAAAGTTGTTTTTCTTAAGGGGTCAGCTTTGCAAAACAGTAACAAAGGCAATATATTTGAAGAAAATAATGATGTTGAATTAAACACCAATTTTAAAATATATTCAAACTGGTGGATAATTTGCTTTTGCGAAACTAATTGTACCAATTGCAAAGGCAACTGTTCCATGAAAACTGAATGGGGCCCAACTCTTTCCAGTGAAAAACATGTTTGAGCAAAACTCATGGAAAGAGATAATTCCCTTAATATCTCAATTACCTTTAATTTATTACAGAACTCTTACTCTATGAGGTATATAGAAATATATAAGACAGTGTTCTTTTTCATTCTAAAGCAAGTAATGAATTTGATTGGCCATAAAAAAACTTACCACATAGTTCTTCCGTATCAAGATTGCTGAAAAGATGAAAAAGAAAGTATTACTAATTTGGTAATATTTAAGTTTTTAAATAGTTAGATAAATTAGTACCCAATCTATGTTATTGTATTAATAGATGATCTATAGTTAAGGTTTTTCTCTTATAGATTCTGCATTGTTTAGGTAGTCAGTCATATTAACAATGATTATGTCAGATTTTGTCTTTGAACAAATAATGCTGGGCTTTGTGTTTCCCCCCTGCCATGCTGGGGAAATGCTGCATAATAGTAAAGAAGGTAGGCACTGGTGCCAGAATGCCGAGTGTAAATCCCATCTCCACCATTTACCATCTGTGTGACCCTGAGTACTTCCTGTCTCTGTATCCCAGTTCTTCAGGCCCAGGATGGGGATAATAATAACTTCTGTTTCATAAGAATGTCATAGGATTTAAGTGGGCTAATACATATAAAGCCATTAAAAGAGTAACTGGCACAAAGTAAGCACTTAATAAATGTTAGCTATCATGATTTTGACTGCTAGAACTTTCATGATAGATTCAACTTTTGAGGTAAGTTTAATTCAATGCTTATTTCAAGTGATTTCTAAAACATAAGGATTATATACCTTAATGTTTTCATATAAACTACAGACACCTCTTACTCTTATGAAAATAAATGCAAAACAGCCAGTTGAAATGCTAGCAGATATAATACATCACTATCATGAGAATAATGCCTTGACCTAGGAAGGCATGGTACAGGAGAGCAAGATTCGCCCAATACCAGGTAATAAATGTAACATCTTAAAGGAGAGAAACCATCATATTAATTAATACTAAATGTAAATTTAATAAAATTCAGCCATTCTTAATTTTTGAAAGTTCAAATGAAATCAAAATAGAAGAAAACCTCCTAAAGATAATGAAGACTACTAGGACCAACTGCAAGTATCAGTTAACTGAAAATCTTTCACTTTATATAGCTGCTATGTCAAAGCTCAACATAAATAAGCTCCATAATCCAATTCTCCCTTAAGTAGCAGTCGGGGATGCTGGAAAGGAGGGCTCTGGTATAAGCTTTCCCAACACTGGGTCTTTTTATCAATTCCATCAGTAGTTTTGTTATATAATTATGAACATAGGATTTTATCCTAGGACACTGAATATTTGATATTGTACAAATAATATCTCTGTGCATAAGTAAATCTTTTTGTAACACAGTATTTTCCATCAGGTAGAATATGTAAAGTCTTCTGCAGTAGCTTTAGTGTGCGTTCTGTTTATCCTTTCATTTATCCCCCAAACATCCATTGCTACATGCCAGGCATTGCTCTGCCTTCAGATATGAGGTTGCAATAGATACTGAGATGAGTATGTCACGTGACCAGATTCTGGCTGCTCAATTTAAAGATAGATTCACATGGTAAATAAATTATTAAAATGCAATAAGGTACTTCTATGGAGGATGTGGTTATCTGACAAAAGGTATGAGGGACTATATCATAAAGGGCAGAATTTTGGGCTAAATCTCAAAGGTTAAATATGAGTAGAAAAGGCAGACAAATAAAGCAATTTCAGTTGGAAGAAACCCTATTTGCAATACAAATTAAGAATTTGAGGAGTATGTCACCAAATTTCTAATTTATTAAACTACTCAGAAAACTTTGCAATTCCATTGGCTGGAACATAGGTCATTAATGAAGAAATGGGACTGACCCATGAAAAGCCTCATGTGATAAGCCAAGAAGTTTCTACTTTGTCTTTTTGTCTGCTTGGAATCACAAAGGAAATTTTAAAAGGTAACATAGTCATATATACTTTAAGGTCACTGACAGAATGGTTGAAATAGAAAGAGGGTGTAAAAGAGGCCAAAAGACCAATTTGAAAGTTATTACTATAGTCTGAGCCAGTTCTTCCCAGATGGAGCATAGAAACCAAGGGGTGTGCAAGGCCATTCCCTGGGGACAAGAAAAATACTTGAACTTCTATTTGCATCTGTATTTAAACTTATAATTCCATTTCTTTTTGTGTAATTTTATGACATATAAATATTAATACAATGGTGCACACCTATAATTTTTAAACAAATCTATACTTATATCAGGATTTCAAGCTAAAAAAGCATTAGCTAATATGGGAGCTTGATCAAGAAAAATTCAGACGTCTAGGAATGACAGGCAGGGATAGGAGAAGGGCAAAAAGAAGAGATTGATGTGAAGGATTTTGAGGTAAACCCAGCAAAATTTGGAAACTTAGTGGATTCAGAATTAGACAGCTTAGATATGTTCAGTGGTATCACTTCAAACATTTTGGTCATTAAAATACATGCCATTGCCTAACCTTAGCATTAACATAGAACTTCACACTTGTGAAGGACATTAAAAGTCACTTTGGTTTTATATTTGTTTTCCTCTAAATGCTTCACAGGTTCATAATGAGATTTTGAATTTCAAAGTAAGAAATAGCCTCAATCCATTATTGAAAATTAAATTACATGAAATATATCATAAAACAAAGTAGTATTTCAGAGAATTTGCACATTAGCTCTACTTTTCCTTAAGACAAGTCCATGTTAGTAAATACTATACTCTTTGTTGCTGCAAACATTCCTTTATTTTGTGTTTTCTGCACTACTTTGTTTGTAGTGGTTAGAAAGAGATGGTTCCTTTTACAGCAGGCTCACATGGGTGAATTCTAGCAGCACTGACTTCTCACTGAGATACATTTCCATCCTGTGCAAACACCGGATTTTAAAGAAACATTAAGCCATAGAAGCCTAGAGGATATCTGATAGCATGTAATATTTCCTGCTTCTCATATTTACAGCAAAAAAACCCCTATACTCTTTCAGCTATGCCACCATGCTAAAAAGTAAAGTAAAAAGAATGAATGCAGGTCACACTGTACAGGTACCGTTACTGAAACAGAACTAAAGGGGTATTACTATAAGAATGTGTTCTCAGCTAGATGCCAAAGTGGGTAAAAAGCAGACATTCACTGGTCGACAACTATAGGGGAAAAAATGGAAACAATGTGTATTATTATCCTATGTATCTAAAGAGTTGTCCATAAATTAGAAAATGCTTATGTTTAAAAATTATGTGAACATATCACACCAGATATAAATGGTTTATATAGAACAATCTGCATATACTTAAGGTTTGGGAGAAAAATGAACAACAATGCTAATAGTGGGCCACAGCATTTCTGGACCCTAGGACTCAGTGTGGGTTTGCTTTTCCCTGTTTTATAATTTTCGAAATCTTTGTTTTCCTTCATTATCAGGTTTCATTTATAATGGGAAAAATAAACTGTGATTAAAAATAGAAGAAACCAGAAAAAAGTTAAGAGATGTTAAGTATGAAAGGGAAGGCTCATAGTTATTCTGTTCATATTATTTAACTTATGAGTCTACTTGGTATAAGTTGCAGTGGATCTGTCAGTTTGGACCTGCCACTCAATTCTAAGCAAAAAGCAGCATTAGGACATTCCTGGTATAACAATGACATGACATACACCATTAAACACCATTCATTTATAACTCTTTGGCACAATTGAAGTTGGTTTGACTTTACTGTTCTGTGTTGGGGGCTCAAGTTCTAATGAACTAAACTGCTACCCTCAGAAGTACGTTTACTGTTCAGGAAGAGCAAATATTTGGGATTTTATAGACTGATTTCTGCTTATGAATTCAGAATCTTTCTAATACACATTTTTATATGTCAGCTTTCAGTTCTAGGGTACTGCCTCAAAACTCTTTCATATATTCAGGTTAACAATCTTAATTACCTCTTCTAAGTATTTTTCTACAGATTTAGTTGCCTTTACTATTTTCAACTTACTGTAGGTAAGAACAAAGGGTTGTGACTTTCTTACTGAAAAAAAAACACCATTCTAAACTTCTCCTTTGCTTCTCCTGATTATAGGAAATTTAAGATTTTAAAATATATTTTTTAAGCTTTCTTGGTTTCTCTTCTTCAAAATTAAAGTTTCCATGCACTGTGGATCTTAGTAGGACTCTAAATTCTGAATCTGAGCTCACATTTTACTGAGCTTCCTGTTCATCAATGACCAGTCTGAACATTACCAGAGCAAAAAGATTAGGCAAAACAGTTTGCTAAATACTGCTAAGCTCCTTAATAGCCTGAAGGAGTTAACTTTGGCTTACAAAAATATTTACTTTTAGACAGTACTTGAAGCAAGGAGAATATGGCTCAGTGAGTAGGCTTAGCTGCTCCCTGATGGAAGCACTGTAATGATGCCACATTGGTTTATTAGAAGACGAGCACGTTGGCTAAGTAACAAATATGGTTAGCTATCACTGTGTTCTTTACAAGTAATATTATGATCTCCAATTCAGTAAAGACAATCTGAGCAGAATATCTTTACAGGGCAAATGTGTTAAGCCAGTTCTGACACACCAACCAAAACAGCATTAATGAAAATCAACAGGAGCAATATTGGGAGATTAGAAGAGTGACCAAGTGTTGGATCTTGCAAATATATTGGAATAGTATTTAACTCCATGGATTGCATTTGTAATTGGTTATGTAAGAATCTAGTTCACTGCAGAGGGACGGGGCGGACTGTGAGAAAGGTTGAAACTAGGATTAGATGTGCCCCTGGGATAAGTCAGGTGCTGCAGATACAAACTAGGCTAAGGTGAACGTTTTCCGGCTGGGAGAATTTAAGTTAAAGGACTGCACTGACATAATGGTGGCCAAAAATATTTTAGCACCAGATTCTATCCAGACAGCCCAGGAGGCAGGGGCAAGTTATTTTTGTTGCCAGAGTCCTCAGCCCAGAGTCGAGCGCTGATTCCGAGCATGAATGCAGGTTCCTGCTTGTAGAAGAGCAGGAATACCCCACAGGTTACTGGGCAGGGGCTTGAACTGGGCAATAAGCCAAGACCAGAATCAGGATAGAAATAGAGATTGCTGTTTTTTTTTTTAATATTAAAAAACATTTTCTCCAGTGGCTGAGGCATGATTAATAAGAATTATATATATCTAAGTCATACAGAGTGATTTTTTAAAGATATAAAACATGATTTACTGTGTGTATACATTGTGAAATGATTGCACAATCAAGTTTACTAATACATCTATTGTGGTAGGAAGCCAAGGAGCAAAGTTTCCGTTGAGGCTTCAGGAATGTAGAGGAATCACAGGGTACTTGGGTGCTTGGGATTGAAACCATGTAACAATGTATTCCTCCCCGCACCTGGCCGCAGTGGTATGGAACAGCTTGTTGATCATAGTCATATGGAGGCCCATTAGTTTATAATATGGTATCCGGGTAACCTTTACAGAGATAGATTAAAATATAACTAGCATCCTGAATACACCGATAGTGACCTAATAGCTCCCTATTAGGTTCCTGAGTGCTGACTCCCCCCTAACCTTGTAGTGAAGGTATAAAAGGCATGGTCCTGCTGCATTCAGGGCTCTCTCTACCTTTGGATAGGAATCTGCTGAGCTAGTGCCGGCACTAATAAAGGCTGCTTCTCGCCAAATGTCTCCGTATCCCGACTCCTTGTTTGTAGTTCCCGCAGTTCCTGCAACACTATCACCTCACACAGTTTACTATTTTTTAGATTGGTTCTTATAAACGAGACAAATACATACTGTCTTGCTTCTGAAAACTTAGTAAAGGCAGGCTATCGGCATGGGATGACAGGATGTTGAGTCCCAGGACACTGAGTAAACCCTGATAAGAACTCTAAATCCCATTTGCTGGGGGCCGTAATAGTTGCTAGGACCGAGAGCAGGTCAGAGTCTACAATTACAGGTAAATAGTCCCAAGTATATGGACCTGAGGGCTATAGTCTTCATCAGCCAGCATTCGGCGAGCAGTCAGCTTGGAACATAATCCGTAGAGTGCACAGTGATCATCACAGACTCTGCGGCTGGTGTCCTCTTTAGGAGTTCATGGGAGGCCCCACAAGCAAATGTCTGAACCTCACTAATAATGGGGTCAATTAAGGTTATTTTCACACATGAACACAATGTCTCATGTGAGAAACAAAATGGAATTGGAAAAACATACCTTGTTTTTCTCAGCTAAAAGTTAATCATACTCATCCAAGACATATTAGACATTTTCTATGTGCACTATACTGGATTGACTTGCATGCCCGAAGAAAATTTGTTCAACTCTTAAACCTAACACCTGTGATCCAAATAACAAGATCTTACTTGGAAATAGGAACCTTGTAGATGTGATTAAGATGAGATAATGGGTTAGAGTTGGCCCTAATCCAGTGACTGGAATATTTACAAGGAAAGGGAGATTTGGATTCAGGGATACAGAGAGAGAAGGCAGCCCTGTGAAGACGGAGGCAGAATTTGGAGTTATGCCATCATAAATCAAGGAACACCACGGATTGCCAGCAGCCACCAAGTTGGAGGAAGCAAGGAAGGATCCTCTCCTGGAGCCTTTGGGAGGAACATGGCCCTGATAACACCTTGATGTTGGATTTCCTGCTTCCAGAAATGTAAGAATTACTGTTTCTTGAGGCTACCCAGTCTGTGGTACTTTGTCAGAGCAACACTAGGAATCTAATACATGCATGTTACTATAAGCTGTGTGAGATTCAAAACAGTCATACACACAAAACACCACTTTTTTACTTCTGTTTCATTTCTGTATTCCATGAGCATTAAGTGAACTGAAGAGCTGGGTTACTGGGAAAAAAGCTGGGTGTTACTATGTTGTATTAGATGAACTGAAGTTTGAGAATTACAAAATAAAAGCTATGATACCCTATAGAGCGAAATATGGGGAAAAATAAAAATTAAATACGAATTCATAGTTCAGAGCAGCAACATACACTGAGTACTCGGTATGATCCTGGTACAATGTGGAGAACTCTACCTGGTGTATCTCACTTCCTACAATTTTATTATTTACATATCATGATCCCCATTGTACAAGGAGGGAAACAGGCTTAAGGCAAGGTAAAGTAACTTGTCTGGAATCACACATCTCATGTGTAGGAGGGCCAGGAATCAAACCCAGATATGTCTGACTCAAGAGTGATCTTACCTACAAGATATAGGAGTCTTGGACTTTATAATTAATATTTGGAGTCATCAGCACATGGGGATACTCAAAGCCACAGGAACAGTCAAACTGCCCAGTGTATAAAGTATATAAAGTGAGGACTGCAGGAGTCATGAAAGAACCTTCATTTGGTCTCTTTGCACCAAAGCATCATGTCATCACACCTACCAGAGGGGAGGATGCTGTCTGTCCAATTTGCTCTTCCTCCATTGAATTCTAAGTTACAGAGGGCAGGTACTTTTACTTACTATGTAATAAATATTGAAGACAGTAACTGACAAAAGGCAGAGACTTCAAGGATGTTTTCCAAGTGAGTCCTAGAGACTGCCATCATTTATGAGCCCAGTAAGAGAACAATTCTATTCATAATGCATAAAAAAAAAACCTAAGGGTATATTTAACTTAGGGGGTGAAATATCTATACTGAAATCTGAAATATACAGACATTGATGAAAGAATGGCACAAGTAAATGGGAAGATATTCTGTGCTCATGGATTGGAAGAATTAATATTGTCAAAGTGCCTGTACTACCCAAAGCCACCTATAGATTCAATGCAATCCCTAACAAGATTTCAATGCTATTTTTCAGAAAAGAAAAAACAATTCTAAAATTTGTATGGCACCACAAAATACCCCAAATAGCCAAAGCAATGTGAAAAAAGAACAAAGCTGGAGGCATTTTTCATTTTATTTCAAATTGTATTTCAAAACTATAGTATTCAAAAACAGTATGGCATTGGCACAGAAACAGACACATAGATCAGCTGAACAGAATAGAGAGCCCAGGAGTAATCCTATGCATATATGGTCAATTTATGACAAAGGAGACAAGAGTACATGGTGGGGAAAGAATAGTCTTTTTAATAAGTGGTGCTATAAAAACTGGAAAGCTACATGCAAAAGAATGAAATTTGGCTCCTATATTATAACATAAACAAAAAACCAACTCAAACTGAATTAAAGACTTAAATTTAAGACCTGAAACTATAAAACTCCTTCTTAGAAGAAACTCAAGGGGGTAAGCTCCTAGACATTGGTCTTAACAATCTTTTGGATTTGACATCAAAAGCAAAGGCAATAAAGGCAAAAATTAAAAAGCAGCCCTATGTCAAACTAGAAAGCTTCTTCACAGCAGAAGAATCCGCTATCAAAATGAAAAGGCAGCCTATGGCATGGGATAAAATCATATAGTTGACAAGAGGTTAATACCAAAATATACAAAGAACGCACACAACTTAATTGCTAAAAAAACAAATAATCTAATTGAAAAATGGGCAGAGGACCTGAATAAACATTTTCAAAAGACATACAAATGGTACAAATGGCTGACAGGTGCATGAAAAAAATGCTCAACATCACTAATCATCAGGGAAATGCAAATCAACCCCACAGTGAGTTATCACCTCAAACCTGTTAGAATGGATATATTTTTAAATTTAAGTATCATTGATATACAATCTTATGATGGTTTCACCTAAACAGAACATTGGTTTCAACATTCACCCATATTATCAAGTCCCTCCCACACCTCCCCCATTGCAGTCACTGTCCATCAGCACAGTAAGATGCTACAGAGGCACTACTTGTCTTCTCTGTGCTGTACTGCCTTCCACGTGACCTACCTATATTGTGATTGTTAGTTATAATGCCCCTTAATCCCCTTCTCCCTCCCTCCCCACCCACCCTCCCCAACATCTCCCCTTTGGTAACTGCTAGTCCCTTTTTGGAATTTGTGAGTCTGCTGCTGTTTTGTTCCTTTAGTTTTGCTTTGTTGTTATACTCCACAAATGACTGAAATCATTTGGCACTTGTCTTTCTCTGCCTGGCTTATTTCACTGAGCAAAATACCCTCTAGCTCCATCCATGTTGCTGCAAATGGTAGGATTTATTTTCTTTTTATGGCTGAATAATATCCCATTGTGTATATGTACCACATCTTCTTTATCCATTCATATACTGATGGACACTTTAGAATGGATATTATCAACAACTACCAAAAAACAAAAAATAACAAGTATTGATGAGAACGTAGAGAAAAGGGAAACTTTATGCACTGTTGGAGGAAATGTAAATTGGTGCAGCCATTATGGAAAACAGTATAGAGCTTCCTCAAAAAAAACAAAACGAGAACTACCATGTGATCCAGCAATTCCACTTCTGGGTATTCATCAAAGAAAATGAAAATAGTAACTCAGAAAGATATAAGCACCCACATGCTCACTGCAGGATTACTTACAATAGCTAATGGTAACAACTTAAGCATTCATCTACACTTGAATGGATAAAGAAGTTGTGAGATAAATATATTAGTATTATTCAGTCTTAAAAAAAGAATGAGATCTTATCATTTACAACATCATGGATGGACTTGAGGGCACTATGCTCAGTGAAATAAGTCAGGGAAAGACAGATACTGTATGACCTCACTTATATGTGGAATCTAAAAAACTGAACACCTAGATACAGAGAACAGATTGGTGGTGGCCTGAGGCAGGAGGAAGCAGTGGGGGAAATGGATGAAGTGGTCAAAAGGTACAAACTTTCAGTTATTAGATAAATACATCCTGGGGATGGAATGTGTAGCACGGTGACTAGAGTTAACAATACTATATTGTATATTTGAAAGTTGCTAAGAATAGATCCTAAGAGTTGTCATCACAAGAAAAAAGTCCGTAACTATGTGCAGTAAGTGATGGTAAGTAAACTGACTGTGGTAATCATTTTGCAACAAACACATACATAAAATCATTCAGTTGTACTCCTTGGGCTAATACAATGTTATATGTCATTTTCATCTCAATAAAACAGGAAAAAAAATAAACAATGGTGTTTTAAAAAAAAAAAGCCCCCAGTGGAGGAAGAGGGACGGGGAGTGCGTCTAAACTGACAGGCAGAGTATAACCAGGTGAGGCCATGTCTCAGGAGCCAAAGGAGAAGAGCATCCCAAGGGTTCATGGAACAGAAGGCACAGTGAGGAATGAAGACGACCCACTGCAGCTCGCAGTTAGTGTCTTTGGCAACTTTGAAACAACAACAGTTTAAGGATGTGAGGAAGTTGGGGTTCCCATGGCCAGGATCCTCACTGAACTTAGACCACTTGATGATGAAACTGGCCTGTTGCTAAGCTACCGCTTCCACACCCTTAGTCAATAAGCTGTTATTGCACTGTGTAGAGAGCTCGGCCCAGTGCTCTGGGCAGAGGCAGAGACGCTAGTGCTGGACTGACTTCAGGGAGAACAAGTCGGGTAATAAACCCTTTCATCCCAAGAACGTTCTATTGTCATTTCTTTGGTCACAGTGAATCCATAACCAACTTGCCTGGGGCTGAAACCCACTGGCAAAACAAAGGACTTCCCTGAAACTGGAAGCCTAGGAAATGTAGGCAGAACATAGTCATGACTCTGGAGAAATGTGGCACAAAAGCAGGAAATAAAGCTGGACTAAGGAGACATAGGGAGACGAGTTTAAATGAAGAAAGATATATTTACATGCTGGAATCAAGAGGCTAAAAGGGAAGAAGTGGAAGCAGGTGGAGAAACACCAAGCAAAGACAGGAAGCAGAGGTACAGCCTTAAAAAGGAGAAAGCATTATTTCTTTGTCTAAGCCTAAAATTTAAATGAAAAAGAAAAAAAAAAGGCAGAAATCTAACTGGCTTTACCCATGTCTGTTTCAGTTGAGAGGTTTCTAAATGTGGCTGAAATTATGTTTTGAAAATTCAAGATGTGGCTCAGGAATCTCTTCTTTAAAAAGTTGCCAAGGTGACTTAAGTAAACAGCCTCTACCTCTTGACACTCTACATTTAACACTCAAAGAATTTCTTAGAAATGAAATATAATCTGCAAAGAATATCTGCTGTGCCATTATTATAATTATATACTGCACGTTAATAGCATAAGTTCGATAATTGTATACACATAATATCCTCTGTTACTTACTTCTCTGTCTCTTCAGAGGTCCGAGTTTCTGCTTAGACAACCTGCTTATTCAAAAGGTCAGTCTTCAATGAAAATAGCATATTTGACCTTGCTCTCTTGCATGCCACATACAGTGTCTAATTGAGAAGCCTGGCTTTAGTAAAAATTCTCCTGAGTCATGTTAGGTCCTTCTACATCTTTTCTCTCAAAGTTAACTAGCCGGATAGCTTAATATTCAGTGGCTGATACTAAAGCTTACTCCTCTTATCTCTAATCCTATCTCCTCCCTCAAATTTCAGTCTGGTTTCTACAACCACCTCTTGGGCTTTTCCCACTACCACTATTTATACCAGTGTCTCTCAGCCATTAGTGTACATAAGAATCATCTGGAGAACTTGTTAAACACAGATTCCTGAGCCCTGTGTGCAGAGATCCCCATTACGGGGTGGGTGGGGGGTGTGTAGCCCAGGAGTTTGTAGTGTCTCAAGCTCCCAGGTCTGCTTCTGCTCCAAGACCCCACTCTGGGCAGCACTCACTGGCACCCAAACAGGCCAGCTGAGAGCAGCTCCTTGTTCTTGGTCTACATTCAACGGGGGGTCTCTACAACCCCACAATCATGACCCACAAGCACCATCCAGCAGCCGGCACCGGCCCCGCCTCACCTCACTCGCACTAACAGGCTCGTGCCACCAGAGGAGAGTCTGCTCTCATTACTTCAGGGATGTGCTGACTGCTGAGGCTGCCATTGGAAGAGTCAACCAAAACGTCAAGTCATGGTTTTCTCCAACACTCCGATTTTGAACAAACTTGTAGGCACAAATAATGTTAAAAATTGCAATTTAAAGTCATACCAAGTGTAAAAGTTGTATCTGGGACCAGTATGATGGATCATCTACAGGGAGTCTTTTGCAATGGTATTTCATATTCAGGCAAAAAAACCCCTGACTGACCTTACAGTTGTATCAACATGGTAATACTGGACAGGGAGCCGGGAGGGAAATAATAAGAATTTGCCAATTGCTGTTTTCATCATACTGTGCTATATGAACTACCCAAGCATAAAATAACTGACAAGCAGTAGCTGTGGCTTCACAATACACTCTTAACCGTTGGAGGATTTTGAGCTCTGACAGATTGACATCCAGTATCTTCCAGAACTAAAATGCTGTCCCATGGCTGAGGTCCTCAGAGGACAATAAATTACAAAGGACTCCCCACCCCTCCTCTTCCCTTTCTGTTTTGCCTCATTGCTTCTTTTCTGATGCTCAAATTCCCCCCACTTTCAATCCCCACAATCAGACCTTCCAGGACCCTCTGGCAAGAGCTTCTTCCCTTTTTCTTGCTAACTGTCTTCAGTCTTATCTCCTCCGCCTCCTCCTACTTCTCACACCTCTTATTTTTCACATGAAAAGATGAGTATTTATAATGCTGGAGGCATCTCTTGCCTGTTTTGCTCATGTCCTTCCATTGCTCTGGCCATTGTCCTGCTGACTTTGGGTAACTTCCATCAACTATGTGTTTCTGGTGCGGCTATTGATCATAGTGCCCGTGTCCACCCTGCTTCAACCCACCCGGGAAGCCATAGGCCTGTGCGTGAACGTACTCTCCTGGAATGTGGGACTTTTCCTCTGCTCAGCTGTGTCATTGTTGAGTGGCTTTAAGCCCTTCCCTTTCTTCCTCTGAAAGTGGAAGTCTAGCGAGAGTGCTTTCTCATCAGCTCCTTCTCCACTGGGAACTTGTTCAGGAGCCTCACATTCTCCAGAGCAGGGCTTCTCAAACTCTCTGTGGAGGATGAGATTTTTTTCCAATTTCTGATAGAATGATAGTTTTGTAAAATGTAAAAATGAATTACTAGATAGGTGCATAATGTCATAGTAATGTCAGACTGCTACAAAAGTTTTATTTTTATTTTTATTATTTTTTAATTTTTGCTATCATTAATCTACAATTACATGAAGAACACTATGTTTACCAGGCTCCCCCCATCACAAAGCCCCCACCACCACCCCACTACAGTCACTGTCCATCAGCGTAGCAAGATGCTATATAATCACCACCTATCTTCTCTGTGTTGTACAGCCCTCCCTATACCCCCCATAACACTATACATGCTAATCGTAAGGCACCCTTTCTTTTTCCGCACCCTTATCCCTCCCTTCCCACCCATCATCCCAGTCCCTTTCCTTTTGGTAACTGTTAGTCCATTCTTGGGTTCTGTGATTCTGCTGCTGCTTTGTTCCTTCAGTTTTTCTTTGTTCTTACACTCCAAATATGAGTGAAATCATTTGGTACTTGTCTTTCTCTGTCTGGCTTATTTCACTGAGCATAATACCCTCTAGCTCCATCCATGTTGTTGCAAATGGTAGGATTTGTTTTCTTCTTATGGCTGAATAATATTCCATTGTGTATATGTACCACCTCTTCTTTATACATTCATCTACTGATGGACACTCATGTTGCTTCCATTTCTTGGCTATTGTAAATAGTGCTGTGATAAACATAGGGGTGCATCTGTTTTTTTCAAACTGGGCTGCTGCATTCTTAGGGTAAATTCCTAGAAGTGGAATTCCTGGGTCAAATGGTATTCCTATTTTGAGCATTTTGAGGAACCTCCATACTGCTTTCCACAATGGTTGAACTAATTTACATTCCCACCAGCAGTGTAGGAGGGTTTCCCTTTCTCCACAACTTTGCCCACATGTGTTATTGTTTGTCTTTTGGATGGTAGCCATCCTTACTGGTGTGAGGTGATATCTCATTGTGGTTTTAATTTGCATTTCTCTGATGACAAGTGATGTGGAGCATCTTTTCATGTGTCTGTTGCCCATCTGAATTTCTTCTTTATAGAACTGTCAGCTCCTCTGTCCATTTTTTAATTGGATTATTTGCTTTTTGTTTGTTGAGGTGTGTGAGCTCTTTATATATTTTGGATGTCAACCCTTTATCGAATCTGTCATTTATGAATATATTCTCTGATACTGTAGAGTTCTATTCATGGTGTCCTTTTTGTTCTATTCATGGTGTCCTTTGCTGTACAGAAGCTTTTCAGCTTGATATAGTCCCACTTGTTCATTTTTGCTTTTGTTTCCCTTGCCCGGGGAGATATGTTCAAGAAGAGGTCACTCATGTTTATGTCCAAGAGATTTTTGCCTATGTTTTTTTCTAAGAGTTTTATGGTTCCATGACTTACTTTCAAGTCTTTGATCCATTTCAAATTTACTTTTGTGGATGGGGTTAGACAGTGATCCAGTTTCATTCTCTTACATGTAGCTGTCCAGTTTTGCCAGCACCATCTGTTGAAGAGACTGTCATTTCCCCATTGTATGTCCATGGCTCCTTTATCAAATATTAATTGACCATATATGTTTGCGTTAATGTTTGGAGTCTCTATTCTGTTCCATTGGTCTGTGACACTGTTCTTGTGCCTGTACCAAATTGTCTTGATTACTGTGGCTTTGTAGTAGAGCTTGAGGTTGGGGAGTGAGATCCCCCCCACTTTATTCTTCCTTCTCAGGATTGTTTTAGCTATTCGGGGTCTTTGGTGTTTCCATATAAATTTTTGAACTATTTGTTCCAGTTCATTGAAGAATGCTGTTGGTAATTTGATAGGGATTGCATAGAATCTGTATATTGTTTTGGACAGGATGGCCATTTTGACAATATTAATTCTTCCTACCCAGGAGCATGGGATGAGTTTCCATTTGTTAGTGACCTCTTTAATTTCTCTTAAGAGTGTCTTATAGTTTTCAGGGTATATGCTACAAAAGTTTCTAAACACTGTATAGTGTTATCTCAATGTGGACAAGTAACAGTTTGTCGGCCAGCATCAGTCAGTGGCCCACGCTTTGAGGATCTCCAGTACAGATAGCTATTATTCTGCAGACTATTTTTAATGCTTCCATTTTAATTTTCAGAATTCATTTCTAAGAAATGTGTTCTGTCAGAAACATCTGCACAATACAGAATAAAAACTGGATCCCACTTCTGGCTCTCCCACACATAAGTTAGGTGTCTACTATCTAATCTAAAATAAACGGATTTAGAAAAGTCCAAATTTAACTTTAAAAAAGTCTATGATTCTGTCTTAAAGGCTTTGCAAATAATGTCAAGAAATTATTAAACATATTAGTACTTTCCCATCTCATTATGTATCATTATATAAAGTGGTCTCTTGGTATTGGATAAAATGGTTTCATTAAAAAGGGGGTTTCATAAGGTGTATAAATCTAATAGTTACATCATTTTTGTAAATATACAAAGAGCATCAGAAAACAGTCTTGACTGAAGAAAGTTTTATATGGCCAGGAATGTCTGAATCTTAAAAAAAAATGAAAAGAGCTAAGAGAAATAAAAAGGTTACTTCAAGATTAGGAAAAATGATAGGTTTGGAGCATGTTTATACCTTTCTTTTTATGTGATGAAAAACTGTTATGCATATTTCTGAATCTGGTGTGCCTCAAAATGCCAAACCTTTTTTTATACTATATTGCTAAAATTCAGTCTTGTAGGCTTATTTCAAACATCATTTTGCCTTTGAGAATTCAATCTTTGTCATCAGTCAGACAGTATAAGAAAGGCCAGTAGAAACATTCTAGGAAATCGTTCAATTCAGTGGAGTAAAAAATGAATTTTTTTCCCCCTAAAAACCATTTCATGAAAAATGGTTTTCATGAAAATCCATTCAAGTACTTGATGATGACATGAGGGGGAAATCAATTCTGGATTTACATATATTCATGTTATTGGAAAAGGCAGAAGTTACAAAAATTAAGCACTATATTAAATTAAAAAATATAAAACATTAATTAAAAAGTGAAAGAGTGGGGAAGTTATTGTGTGGAATCAAGACATGAAATCTAGTCTAACTTTCTTAAGTACTATTAGCAATTTTCTGATATTCTAAATTTTGTATGTGAGTTGGGGGTGAGGAAGTAAGGAAAGTATTTTGTAAAAACATTTTGGGCTTTGCATATATTTTATATCTCCAGTATCCAACAGAATCCCTTTCATCCCACTTATTAATTTCTCTGTTCAAAAATATGGCTGGATAGTGATCCTTTATTTTAAAAAGTCAGTCTCAAAGGAAAATCATACCTCAAAGAAAAATACAAAACTCTGCTTACATGTGCTCAGCAATATATTTTTTAAATGGCCTGCAGATCCACCTTCAGGACCAATACATAAACCTACCTCATTGGTTTACCTCATAAAATGCCTCATTTTACTAAGATTTCTAAGCTCTATTTTGCAAACTTTTTTCAAACATCACTGTTGCCACTAGGAACTTCCTCTTTGTCATCATACAGACAGTACACCTGTTTGTTGGAGCAGGTAATAATAATGTACACAGCATAACATTCAAATGGCAAGACAGCACCTCCAGTGAAATGTCTGTCTCACTCCCACCTCATCCCATAGCCATAAAGGGTAATTTCTAACAGGAATTTCTATTATTTCTAGTCTCTTGTGCATGTTTCCAATGAGATTCTTATATTTACTAACAAATTCATGCATGTGTACTTTTCTTTTTAATCCCAAAGTAGCATACTTTCTGTACAGGCTATTTTATATTTTTACTTGACAGTATTATCTCAGACATCTTCATTTATCCATGTCCATAGTGTTGTCCCATTCTTTCTAATAGCTATGTTCTTTTCTATCAAGCAAATGTACCATACTTCATTTATAAGACAGGCTACCTCCAGACAAATTGAGAGGTCATTTATTTAGAACGAAGTTTCACACCAGAGTACTCACCTCTCCATACTCCTGCTCCCGGATTATCCCTTTCCAATGCATTGCTATCAGATGATGTCCCATTCTCAGGGCACTAGGCTCATGCTTCAAACTTGGGTTTAAATCTGTACTGTAAGGCAGAAGTCTGTAGTGCCTGAGAATCAGGAGATCTGAGTTTGGACCTGGCTCTACCATTTACTAGATGTAGGACCTCAGGTTAAGTCACTTACATTGGTCAGCTTCAGAATTTCCTCAAGGACAAGTAGAGATAATAATAATTATACCTTTCTCAAATGATTATTTATGAAGATTGAATAACTTGATATGGAATGCCCTTAGCCCAGTGCCTGGCATAATTAGTATCCCCTAAAGTGGTAGCTCTCATTCCAAGGGATGCTTAGATAATTATGCTTCAGCAGACCAAAAGGGTGGGAGGTTCAGTTATTTGCCATGTGGCAGTATTTCCTTTATCCTTAACCATATGAAATTGGTTACCTTTTATTAGGGGAGGATGGTATAGCAAAGCCCAATTCAGTCTATTTCCAGGTGATTTGTATTTTGACACTGGAAAGAAAATAAATCTCATGAGATGCTCTTTAGTCTTTATGTCTTGACCTGTGTCAGAGAAATTCTGCATACTTGCTTTTTTGCCAGAAGCTTGGATAAGGAAGGGAAAGGTGCAATTGTATGTCATCACTGCCACTCACATTGGTGACCCTGAGGGAGAAAAGTTCCTGTTTACAGAGCTCGCCTTGACTGTCCTTCCTAGGATGAGAGAAGGGGACATCACGGGGTGTGTCTTCAATTCTCCCTGGGCATGGAAACAGCTTCACCCAAGACCTCATCATCCCAGATATCTGAGGAGAAGATGGGGACAGTATCTGATTGTCACTGAATGTTATCTTGAGTAGAAAATAAATGGATTTGTAAAAGCCCCTTTGGACTAACTGCCAGCATCCTTTTAAGAGTTTTGAACCTTTCATCTTATAAAAAGAATCTATTAATTAGTGTGAGACCTGGAAGGAAGGAAAAATCATGCCTGATGTTTAATAAAACAATTCTCCCAAAGAGCCCCAAGGCTTAACTTCTCTGGCACCATCCTTATACTAGAGAACAGATTCCTACCTCTAAAACTGCTCCTTCTCTTTGTGCCTAGACAGACCCCTTCCTCCTTTCCATTCCTGCTGACACATTGAGCCCCTTCAGTACCCCATGTAAGTTCCACCTTCTTCATGTTGCTGGTTCTGCCCCTCCAGCCCATCTTTAATTTCAACTCCTCTGAACCTTCAGCTGTGAGTTTTAGCCTTTTCTGCATCACTGACCCTATTGCAAATCTAACGCATGAATCATTTCTGTCCATTTACCTGCCTGGAAATTGCATATATATCCATACATAAAAACTAATTCGGTAGGTTGAGAAACTCCTAAACTTATCCTTGGCATCCTAGGTTGTAAGGCATTTCTCTCCAAATCAACCAACTTGGTATAGCCTAGTACTGATATTTAGCTATTAAACATAATACATATGTTGTCTCCTTCCTAGAGTAGTAAATTCTTGAGCATATGGGTAATTAGTTTCTCAATTTATTGGTATCATTCTCAGTGTTCTATAAATATCTCTTAATAGGGAGTTGGTGCACCAGGAGTTGGGGTGCACCAGAAATAGAAACGGGATATTGTGTAGTGATTCCCAACCCTGGCTGTCCGTTAGAATCATCTAGAAGGCTTAAAAAGTACTGATGTCAAGACCCTACCTCCAGAGCTCTTATTTAATTGGTCTTGGGTACAGTTTTAGCCTACTGATTTTTAAAAAGCTCCCAGGTAATTCTAATAAGCAGCCAAGTTGAGAAGCCACTGGTGGGTGGCTGACAATGAAATTTCCCAAGTTGGACTGATTGGATTTGAACTGAACTCTCATACTTTCAAGCTGCATAATCTTAGCCAGGTTATTCAGTTGTTATTAGACTCAGTTTCCTCAATTGTACAGTGAAGATAATGATAAATTTAGCCTTACAGGTTGTTCAGAGGATTAAAGGCGATAAGTCATAAAACATTTGACAGTGTCAGGCAAAGAGTAAGTATCCAATAAATATTAACTGCTACTGTTACTTTATATAACAAAAATACGTGTGCACAGATAATACGACATACCCATCACAACCTAGGCCTGAATGCCTTGCATTCTTAGAAACAACATAAGTGTTTCATTAATTCTCCCAGTTAATGATTAGTGACCTACTTTCTAGCCAGTGTTTTCAGGGAGTTTTCTTCATGTTTTTACACTATAACTCACATATGTCAGATGGTCTTCTTTCTGGGCATGGCCCCAGACATAGCAGAGAAAAACCCAGTGGGAATAATCCATGAATGAAGCTTGGGCAGGCATAATGTACATAGTCTCTGAGTCAGCAGCTTGAGGGCATTACTAAATGCCCTTGACTGGCTGTAATACAAAGCACATGCAGAATATGCTTGTCATTAGAAGAAATTGTGGGCTTTGTTTCAATTGGATAAATGCTAGTTTCCCAATGTCTTTCTATAAAAGATGAAATTGAAAATATAAAAGTTGGGTATGGATTTAAATTCTGCATCCCTTCTCCAAAATAGCTAAAAATATATATTCTAAGAACTATCAGTGATTTACTGACTTTTCATGGCCATGATAGGTGGTGTTAATTTAACAGGAGGCAACAACATAAAATGTTTAGAACTATACTTTGTACAAAGTAGGAATTTGTCAGATGGTAGTTTGTACTCTTCCTGACACATTCATGTAAGGTGAAAGCAGGTATGTCCCACAGTGAGCGAGCATGTAAGGCATCAAGGGGAGGCTTTTACGGATGCAGTTCTCCAAAAATGCTCCCTCCCCCTGCAATAAAATAAATTCAACAAAGTTTATTAATTCATTTTAACTCATTTCAGTGATGGTGACACTGGATACTGTGTGCTGGGGAAGTAAAGAAATAACACAGTTAAAAACCAAATGGAAATTTAGTGATGTCCATGGAAACAAAAAGAACCCCACTAATAAGATACAGAAAGAGCACCAAAACTCTGGATCCACTTCCTAAGCCAGTGCTTTTCATCTGAGCTGTCTGATAAGGCACACTCTGCGATTTTTATGGTGTTTTTGTATTACGTGTTCCACATTTATCAGCTCTCCACTATTTATGACAAGTGATCTTTATACGACCCACCTTCCCCTTCCTTCCAAGGTTCATGTCTGTTCCAGGCCACTTGTTCCCAGGCCTCTCAGAGATGACACTAGATCTCTTCAAGCCTAAACCTTCTTTCTATTCTCTGTTAATTTTACTGATTCTCCACACAGTATGCTTTGGAGATACATGCTGCTTTGTGAACAAGGCAATTTTTAAGTTATTGAAATGCATATCAAGGGAATTACTCTCAGAGAAGATATTTTTCCCCTTCCAGGGCAACTTCATCAATCACTAAGTTATTTTTACATTCAAGAAAACGGGACTTAAAAGTCAAACAAATAACTATCTTTTCCTACTCTACCTTATATACTTTTATCTCATTTCTCCTTTCTACCTCTCTATTTTGGATCTTCTTCTCTCTGTTCCCTTCTGACAACTAAAAGAGGAGATTTAAATGATACTAAATTAATAGGTGACTACGCTACTTGACAGGTTATATTGAATTATTCTTTCTTCTTACAATTTTTGGCATAAAAAATTAATTCGAGACCACAGACCATTCTAGTCTCTTCACTTTCTGCTTTGAAGAGTTCAAGTGCAAAAGCAAATAATTTTATTACAAAAATGTAAATTAGAAGTACACACAATGATCAAGTACTGCTACTATGTTAATAGTTTCATTAAAAATAAATAATACTGGAAATTTTCTGAATAAAATCTTCAATCTGTGATAAAAATAACAAATCTGAGAAATAACAACCTAAATTTAAAAGTCTATTATTTTAAACTGTAGGTCAATTCTAGTTAGATAGTTTGGCATATATTAAGCTTGATAAATAACTAGAATAAATGAATCAGTAGAAAATAGCATAAACTGAAAGAAATACTTGATTTTTTGATTGATGCAGTCTTCTTATTGAAGGGACTTGAAACTAAATTTTTCATCTTAAATCATTTGCCATTAAAGACCAAAGACCAATCGCAACTCTAAAATATTTTTTGAGGTAGGTTTTTGAGGCTTTTAGAACTTAATCACAGTTTCATCTAAATAGAGATCAAGCAAAGTTCACAAATTCAATCTATTATGACATAATTACTGCATTTCCATTTTGATGACAATAAAATGTCTGTTATTTTCTTTCTTTTTGAGATATCAAGAGCTAGTTTAAGAACACAGTGAAATAACTGTTCCTGCAATTTTCATGTTAAATTAAAAGCTAACTATTATTTTGTTATAATAACAAGCATAGGAAAGAAATCGTTAAACATCAGGTCAAAATGTGGTCAGCCATATTGATAACATGCATACCTGAAGGATACCTACTGACATGCAAGTTGGCAAAATTGGTGGAGTCATTCCAGTTCTGAAAGGTTATCTTACGTAAGTCACATTCAAATGAAGCCCCCATCTTAGCTATGTTCAGTGTCACATTAAAGCTGGCATGAAGGTAATTAGGTGTCATTTTGTGGTAATTAAGAATATGCCACTTTTTGTTCACTTAACCCAGCTTGATCTCTGCTTCACAGAATTTAGGATGTACCAGCCGGCACTTCAATCTAGAAAACCCTGCGGTCTCCCAGCAACTCAAAGGAAGATGTAAGTATTACTTTGCTGGCTTTCAAAAATCACTCTACGAAAATCTACTTTACAAATCAAGAACATAGATGACACTCAAAGAAGAAAAAACACCATGCTGTTTGGAACAAAAAACTCTCATTTTGGAAAATTTTGTCTATAACTTATACCAGACTAGTGTCCTTTGATTTTGCATAAAGACAAAAAAAAATCAAGTTAAGTGAAAGCAGTTATACTTAAAATGTTGTCTTAGTAACAAATATCACTTGAAAATCACAGTTTTCATTTAAATATAGAGCACCATGCCTTGAGGCCTAAAAACAAACTTTTTCTATTAATGGAATTTATTGTCCATTTGTACAAAACACTGTAAACAATGGGAGATGAAATACCGCCTGCTTTCAAGAAGCTTTCATTTTTTGCAAGACCATATGAACATGTGCAAAAATGAAAATGTACTCATTAATAGCATATTGAAAAGTTCTAATAAAGAAGTCAAAATAAATACGTAAGTACTATAATCATGCATGGTAGGTATTTTAAAAATATGAACCAAAGTCTCTCCATCTGCTTTTACCCTCACAACCTCTGCCATTATTTCTTTCTACTGACTAGACTACTGCTATCTGGGAGAGGCAATGACAAGACAGACCACAGACAAGAGCTTGTGATAGTAAATTTTGTGTGTCAGTTTGGCTGGGCCACAGTGCCCAGATACGTGGTCAAATGGTATTCTGGATATGTCTGTGAGGGCCTTTTCGATGAAGTTAACATTTAAATCAGCAATCTGGGAGTACAAGAGATTGCCCTCCATAATGTGCGTGGGCCTCATCCAGTCAGTCAAAGGCCAGAATGGAGAAAAGACTATCCCCAAGCAAGAAGGAATTCTCCAGCAAATGGCCTTTGGGCTTGAACTGCAGTATTGGCTTTTTTGGCTCTCTAGGTTGCCAGCTTCACCTGCAGATTTTGGACTCCTCAGGTTCCATAAGCATGAGCCGATTCTTTAAAATAAATCTCTTTCTATAGAAATACACATCCCATTGGTTCTGTTACCCTAAAGAACACTGACTAATACAAGAGGTCGGATTCTTGACTTTGAATTTCAAAAGTTAGATCTGGTTAAGAAAAAAGACTTGAAAGAATACAACTTAGTAACAGCTAAGCCTCCCCATACCCTAGCTAGATATAGAGTCCCTAGAGTAGGAGAGGAAAAGAGAGAAAGAGACAGTGAAGAGAGCCTAGATTCAGATGTCATCTTCCCTGAGAAGCCCAAGTCTTCCCTGCCTTTCCCTCAAGGCTAAGTCTGCAAGGTGAAGATGGTAGCAGAGGTGGATTTTGGTGGCAGAACCCTAGAGAAGGTTGAGACCTGATAATGGGCCAGTCCTGTGACCCACCTCATTAGAAAGACATGTTCTCCATCATCAGCATGATGGGAGTGGCAGGTAATCTGCTTGGTGTGCCTGGCAGAAGAGCCTGTGACAGCTTCACGGAATTACATGTGGAGAGACTGGTCTGGGAACACTACAGGCACCCTCAGGATCTGACAGCTGCAGAGACATGGCACAGGGAGCTGGCAGACATGAAAACTGCTGGGAGCTGAGGACAAGGTGGGGGGCACAAGCAACTGCCTGAACTAATGGCAACAGATCAGGTGGGAAGGAAGGAAGGAACCACTGCAGATGTAGGATGGAGAGTAGAGCATTTTTCTCATGATTTTGAACTACAGGAGGCCCCATACTAATACACAAGCCCCAGAAATGGAGGACAGTGATCCTGAATTGACTGAAATTAAATTTCCACCACCCAGCAGAATGGAGACTCAAAACAGAAAAAAAAGTGACATTTCCCATTTCCCACCAACCTGAGTTTCATAGTCTGCTATACCTGTATATATGGAGGTAGTGCAGAAAGGAAAGAGGGAAGCATATGTGTCCAGGAGACCTGGGTTCTAGCCTGGGCCAGTCAGTCATCACTTTGGGAAATAACTTATCTTCCTTGGACTCAGTTTCCTCAAATGTGAAGTGAAACGTTAGACTACAAGTTTCTGGCAGAGCACAGTTTTTCTTTCCCTTGACATACATTGTCAGTACCTAAATTATAAAAAGAAACATCCTGCTCAGAAGAAAGGGCTCATGCCCCAAAATCATTCTAGATTTTTCATATGCCTACTTTATAGCCTTTAGCCAGTGTTTGATAAATATCTGTTTGAGTGAAATGAAACAAATCCCCCAGTTCAGTGTTGAAATTGTCCTTGGGGTTTTGTCACCTACTTATATCTCACTGTTCTGATTGAGAGCATATAGTAGTTCTAACAATAGGCAACAGGGCCAGTGAAAAGTCATTTCTCTGATGTGTGCTAAAAAAATTAAAGATTTTCCACTCATGACCCTGTAAATCATAGCTGCTTTAGAAATTAAAGAAAAAGAACTGAAGGCAAAAACATAAGATTCTTCTCTCCTTCCTTTGCTAGGGGAAGTATTTCTCTATTACCCTCTTGGATATGAAGAGGAAAAGGAGATCAGTAATTACCCACCCATTCAACCAAGGAAAGATTCTTGCAAGGGGCACAAAACAGTGGAGTAAACTTCTTACGTCCTCATCTGCTGTGTTCTGAGGCAACTTTTCTAGCACTTACAATCACACACACTGCCCAGAAAGTCCTTAGCAACTTTACTAAAACTCTTAAAGCTCACACCTTAAAAACACTGTATCTCTGAGATCCGTTGAGAAAGACAACAAAGGAAAAAATCTCCAGGCCATCTAAATGGCAATATTGTCTTGGCACTCCGTGGCTTTATAGAAAATGTCCTACATTGCAAACGCCTCTGAGTGCAGTTAAAAGCTCTCTAATCCTGCACAGTGCAGGGCTAGCTAGCCCAGGACTCGTTTGAAGAGCAAAGAGCTCTAGCAGACAAGCTGTTCCAGCCCACATAAAACAAACTGCAACAGCAAGCAAGAAGCCCACCCACACAGCCAGGCCCTTGAGAGCCTGCTGACAATTTTCATCTGCAGACAGCTTCCACCATGTGAGATGCAGCTTAACCAATCCTCCCTCCTACCCAGCACTTGTCTTTAAGGGATGAGAAACAATGGAAAAATTTAAGAAGAAATAAAGTTCTATTTGTGAAGCATATAAATTTGTACTGGATACAACTGCAAGCCCAAGGACAAAAGTTGATCCTTGAGGTCAGAGATGGGTGGACTTTCTAGGAGTCTCCCTGTGGCCCAGCTTTGGAATTCCCCAGTCTAAGAATTTCTTGGGGTCTGGCCTATGAAGTGTCCCAAATACTTCTCAGGCCTGGGAAACTTCTGTATAAACTGTTCTCTGCTAAGTCCTGCCAGCACCCAGATTGCTTTCCTTTAGTTTTCAGAGCCACCCCATCATCCACCAGGAGGGTTCTTCTCTCTCCAGACTGAAATCCAGTATGCTCTTGCCTCGCTGGTCTAGCAAACAAATCACCAGACTATTTTCACTGTTGGGTAACTAAACACTAGGAAACAGATGGAGGTGGAGTCCCAAGCATACACGGCAGTTATCAATTTCCTTTCTTAGATGATACCCAGAGGTTTCAGGGCCTCAGTATTCTCCTCTTATTGCTGAAGTAAAGGTCTTTTTGACCCCCGTCTACCTCTATACTGTGTTAATATATTTTTTCAAAGAAAGTCCATTTTCTAAGTGGCTTTTTTCATCCTGAAGACAAGATTAGGAAACAAGTAGTTCCTCTTAACTAGAGTCCACATTTGTTAGGCTCTTCAGAAAGTAAAATATTACTCTCTAAGGGCTCTTAGATAGGTCGTTTCTATGAACATTTGCAATCACCTAATTCAACTACTTGGTCACTGAATTGATAGGTTCGTCACTACCATTTTGTTCATCCATGGTAACATCGCTTGAACTATTAGACTGCGATGGATTAAGGATACCAGTGCCCCTACCACACACATCAATATCCCTCAAAGAGTTAGGACAGTGTATAGAGAACTAAATGAATGGTATGGCTACACAGCCATCCTCATTTTCCCCCTATCCTGAACACCAGAGGCAGAAATAAGCCGTGCATTAGTGCTTCATGTGATTCTGCGCTTGCAAGTGCTATTAACCTTAGTTAAACAAACTTCATATATTTATGTAGCACCTTCTGTGGCTGGCAGACTAAACTGCTTCTTAACATGTGTTCCATGAGTTTTCACAATTTCCTGCCAGAAAATATTATTAGCTCCACTTAATATTCAAAGATAGTAAAGCACTGAAAGGTTTGCTTGGCCGGAGACTCGAGTAACAGAATGAACACTGCTGCTGTGCCAGACTCCAAGGCAGCACACAGACCGGTTCAAAGGAGGCTGTGCAGGGTGGCAGGTAAGAGCCAAGCCTGTCTGGCCTCCCCACTTCATGTATGACTTTGGGAAAACTTTCAGTCTCTCTGTGCCTCAGTTCCCTCATGTGAAAAAGGGGCTCAAATATGGGTTTGCTGAAAATCTTAAATAAGTTGATGCATGGAAAGTACTTAAAACAGGATCTGACACAACAAAGTTAATTACTCTGATAATGCAGAGCAGTAGTAATGGTTATCATCCAAAAATCTTCCCAGATCAGAAAGACTTAAGCCAACATAGAGAGACAAGAGTACAGATGTTCAAAATGATAGTTCAGATTAAACATTGTTTTTAGTACAGATGAAGCAGCCTCATACATGGTCTTTCTGTCTCCAGACTTGTTACCTCTCATCAGTTCTCTTCAATTGGGGAAGATCCATATTTCTGAAGCAAACTGGTCACTTCCATGTTCAAGACCCTTCAATGGCTGCACCCTGGTCTGGGTGGAATCTGAATGCCCCGTGGGTTATGTGCCTTTCACACCTGGCTCCACCTGCCTTTCTAGCCCCTCTCCCTATCACCCTCTTGAACTCAATGCTCTGGTCATGCAGCATGCCTTTCAGTTCCTCCAACATGCCACTCTCTCTCTCACCTAAAGACTTTGACGTATGCTATTCTCTTTGGCTGGAAACTTCTCTCATATCCATCTCTGATCTCCATGCACATCCACACAACTTCTTGATAATATCTAATGACTCAGCTTAATATTCACTTCTAAGGGGTCCTGAGTGACCCTTTAGACTAGCTTACCTCCCCTCCAACTCCAAAGCCACTGTATGTCCCTATCATTATTAATCAAGTTATTACATTTCTATACACTCCCTGCTAAACTGCAAATCCCTGTTCACCACTATATCCCCAGGATCTAGCACAGTATTTGGCACGCAGTAAACACCGAGCAACACTTTGGTGAAAAAATGGTAAGCTCAGTTTATTTGGGCAAGACAGAATCTTAGACATGGACTGACCTCAGTGTTTAACAGCCTCCTTCTCTACCTCATCTCCAGAATCCTCCTCCCCGAGACCACCAAGAACCTTCAAGGAGTTTTTGTTGTAACCTCTTATAATACTCTTTTATTGCTATATCTGGGTTGATATAAAATTATTGATAAAAGGCTGGTGACTGATTTAGAAGCTAAGATGGAAGATGAGTCATGTATAGTGGTTCTTCGCTGTTTGGGCACAGAACATTGAACATCTGAAATAGTTTACTAACCATCCCTCCTCCTTTCTCACCAAAATTAAAATACACAATATTTATAACATTTTATGTTAAATTTCCAGTGATTCATGTTAGCCCAGGTTAAAAAGCCTCATGCTGAAGACTTCAAATAGCAAATCAGGGACAGAAATTCCTGTGTAGTGTGTGACTGTGAAAGAAGGATTTCTGTCATGGGCTTTGAAATATAGATTATTTTCTTCACCCTAAAGAGTTCCAATTGATTACAATGAGGATAATAATTTTTCATACATTCAATAGTAAATAAAAAGCACATGTGTTTTTCATGGGAATTCCTGTCTCTGAATATACTCCATTTTAAAGACAAAATCCCTTTGAGTTTTCATGAACCAGCCAGGACACAGCCACAGTTAGCTCCAAGGACAATAAAGAGATTTTGAAATGTAAACTATAAAGGACAAAAATCCAAGATTGGAATTCAAAATACAAGCAGAAGTGCAAAGGGACAATTAGAATAAATAGCAAAACAAAAATTCAAAGACTGGAAATGACTTAATCATTCTAATTTAAGTGAAACAGGTATAGACATAATTTCTCAACATCAAGCTTAGAGACGGATCAGAGCAAGAGAGAGAGTGAGAGGAACCAGATGAAGACAGGAGGTCAGAGTCAATACACACGATTCTATTATTTCCACCTGTATCTTTGAAATAAAGGTCAGATGTCTCCCTATTTGACTCATGATGAGCCCTAGGATAGTCCTTGAACCATTATTTTTCAGTGGTATTTCATCGCCCTTGTCTGTATTATTTCCTTATCATTATCATATCTATTATTTGCTTATTATTTCGTATGGTTGACCTTTGACCAAAATGAGACAAGTGACCTCCATTAACACATAACCCAGGAGTCTCTAGGTTTTCTCAAAACTATTTTTAAAAAGTTAGTTTCCTACTAATAATTTTCAGACTATCTAATTTTTGTAAAAACAGTCATTCACTGTAAAATAAACATTTTAAATTGCATTTTGTCACCAAGAATTAATTGTAAGGATCCTGGGTTAAAGATAGTCACAGAAATGGAAATATTAATGGACAAGAGTGCCTTTCCATGTTTCCCAGTCATATGAATAGAAGCCCTTGACTTCACGTTTACAAAAATCAGCCTTCTATGAGCTATTTGGAAAACTATTTTTATCCATCAATATGTCAGCTTCCCATAAATATGAAGTAATATTTATTCATATATGCATAATACATGACACATGGTATTCATTGTCACTGATGAATAAATACTTGCTGAATAAATAAATGAATAAGGAGGGAATAAAAGGCTAATTTCTTGAAAGCTGCAAACTCAACTGGAGTAACAGTTGTCACGTTCAAAGCTGAATTTTCACTTGGAAGCTATTCACAGTTCAGAAGGAAGGGCAGGAAAGGAGGGAGGGAGGGGGGAGGAGCTCTGCGCAGTCTCAAGGCTGTATAAGAGATTACTTTCAACCTATGACAGTAAGGAAGATAAAGGGAAAATTATTCGTGTAGATGATTAAAACCTTAAGTCTCTCCACAGGTAGATTTCTAATTATTCCGAATCATTATTTTCAATCTACCATTCATTAAAAATAGATTCCTGAAAAAACTTAAAAATAAAATTAAAACATTAAATCCATTAATGAATGAGTCAAAAACAACAATGTCCAGCGGATACCCGTGCTCAGCTTCATTCCTACTATAGTCTGAGTTAACGACTAAAAGCTCTTGCTAGTTAGTCTATTTTTTTTCCTTGTCCTTTTAAGAACAGAAAAGACTATCATATTCTAGGTGGTAGGAGCTTCTTTTTAAGCACTGGAAACTTCCTTTGTACATATAAATGCAGATTCATTAAACACACTGGGACAAACAGAAATTCTTAATTTGAACATATTTTGAGTCTGTTAAATAAACTACATTTACATCTTAAAATTACATTTCAATGCTCTTAATTCGTGAGAGTAGATAATTATTTTAAAAGAGAAATAGCCTTTGAAACTGAGAGTCCAAAACCAGATTTATCACTTACTCTCTCCCTGACAAAGAGAGTCTCTTCTACTTTTTTATTTGACAGTATCTGTAAGAGGTAGCACTCTTTCTATGGTCAGTCAGATGTAAACTCTAAAAGCCACCATCAAAGTACCTTTGCATCCTTTCATACATCTGATCAATATATCCTAGTCCTATTGCAATCACTCAAATAACCAAGTACTTACTGAATGCATATCATGATTATTGAAACAGTGGAGAACAATGTTCTCACCTCAGAGGAGTTTATAGTTTAGATTTGGAGATGAGATTAACATGTTAATGAGACAATTAGGAAAAAAAACAGAAAATGTTACTTTATATAATTAAATGGTATCTTATGAAGGTATAAACTGTAATTATATGAATTTGGGGAAAGAAGGAAAGATTAGAGAATACATCTTAATAATAATTATGATTATTATTTTGTGGCAGGTGCTTACATATTATTACTAAACCTTGCAAATGGGTTTTTACATTGTTCCATTTTTCAACCAGTGAAATTAAGGTTCAGTAAAGAGCAGTGACCAACCACAGCCCTCATAGCTAGATAGGAGGTACTTAAGCCCAACCTTGGCCAGCTCCTCTGAGTTCTTTCCACATTGCAAACTGACTTGATGGAGTTGGGTGGGCCACAATGCCTGGAAAATTTTACTAGACAGAGTGGAGGGCCAGGGCTATTCAGGTGAAGTGCAAAGCATGAGATACGGGGAAGCGGGAATCTATTCCTTCTCACTCAGCTGGCAGTATGTGCTGGACACTGAGAGAAGTGCTGGAAATCCAAGGAAAGCAAAACAGTCATGCCCTTTGCCTTCATGTCGTTTAGACCAAGGAAGGTGAACATTAGTCAAATAAACACAGAACAAATATGAGATTGTAGCTGAGATAAGTGCTGCAGAGAAGAGATACATGCTACAAGGAGAACACAGAATGAGAAACATAACCTAATAAGGAAGGTCAGGGAAGCTTTCATGATTTGTATAAATGCATATATCACTATATAAGCATAGGAATAAAACGACACTCAGCTTAGGTGGTGAGGATTTGTTTTGGGGTGACATAGGAGTGGACAGTGGGATAGGAGGAGAAATCCAAAATATAACAGTTCTCTGTGATTAAAACTGAATGGACATATTAGAAGTATGGTGACCAAGTTATTAGTTGTTACCAGTAGTTACCTCAAGGAGGGAGAACTTTAGGTGTTTTATGTTCTTACTCATGATTTCTACATTATTTGAATTACTTTTATGATAAGCTAGTGTTATTTATATAATTTTCATAGTAGGGAAAAATATATTCCTAAAGAAATCACTCTTAAAAAAATTCATTTGAAAAGTAAGCCATGATTTTCCAGATTACTTATAATTTTTTTTTTTGAGAGGGCATCTCTCATATTTATTGATCAAATGGTTGTTAACAACAATAAAATTCAGTATAGGGGGGTCAATGCTCAATGTACAATCATTAATCCATCTCAAGCCTAATTCTCGTCAGTCTCCAATTTTCTGAAGCATAACGAACAAGTTCGTACATGGTGAACGAATTCTTACATAGTGAATAAATTCTTACATGGTGAAGGGATTACTTATAATTTACATTTATTTCAAGAATTCTGAAATCTTGAAGGTTCAAAGAGAAACAATCATAACTGCTCCACCAAACTGACCATTTTTGAGAATAACATAGTAAAAGAGAGAAAGCCTGTACTCAAGTAGGGGTGATGATGATAAAGAGAATTAGATGGATTCATAGGATAAATGAGCTGGGGGGAGAAAAGGACAGACTTGGTTGGTGCCTTGGACATGGGCTGGGGGTGAGGGAGAGGAAATTGTCCAAGAAGTGATCAAGTATTTTTAAAAGATTGGGGTTAACATTTTACTGATTTGATTTCATCCATTTGGTGGATATTGGCAAGGTAAGAAAGCACTCTGCACTTATGTGAATAACTAATTCAACTAGATTCCTCAGAAGACAATTTTTATTTTGAGCAGTAATTGATATTTGTTTCATCACTTGCAATTGTATCATGGCTGATGGGAAGAGAGAGTTCAATTAAGATTAAAAGAGAATTCAAATTCTTGGGAGGAAGAGATGATAACCAGAAAATAATCCTCTAGATAAGATTAAAAATATAAAAAAATTTGAAAAAGTTTGAAAGCAAAGGCCTTTAATACAAATGATGAAAGGAAACAGTAAGACTCAGTGAGTGCTCTGAAGAACAATGGAGAAAATGAGGCAAATGCAAAGTGATGCAATGGAGGGTGGAAAGGGGACTAAGGCTAAAAATAGGAGATGAATTTCAGATATAAAGGTAGGATGGGGCGTGGGGGGAGGGAAAATGTACAAAGAATGGAATTAATGTCCACAGAGGAAAAGAATAATATTTTTACACTGTAGCTACTCCCACACTGTAGAAATTCTACATAATGGATATTAACAGAGAAGAGATAAAGGCAGCAATTAAAGCAATTACCTCTATACTGTACATCCAAATATATTCTCCTGCTGGAGAGAATTAACCACATCAAGAATGAAATACTTGAACATGATTTTAAAAACTAGCTTTGGGATATTTTGATTTCTGATATACAAAATTAATAACTAAAAATCTGAAAATATACTGAGGTGGCATGACAATGGAAAGGGTTTGAGTTTTGTTTTCAGGTAGAGCTGAGATAATCCCAAACCCTTATACATATTACCTGTGTAACCTCAGGCAAGTTACTTAAATATCTGTATCAGATTCCTTAATTGTAGATTGCAAATAATGATAATGAAAGCTTTTTATTTGTTTTTTGTGAAATTTAGATAGGATGATGCAAGTAAGTGCCTGGCAAATTAAATAACTCAATAAATATATTCTCCTATTCAATTCAAAATGAAATTTCCTTTAGATATTAAACATTTTTTAAGAAAAGACATATGAACCTCCTTGACACAAAGCTTGGATTGTCTTCGTCTTTGTCACAGAAAAATTGAAACTAATATTTTTTCTGAAATAATAATTAAAGAGAAACCATTTTCTTGTCACTTGAGAAAAATCTCCTTAAAATTCTCTTCTTTGTAAATCCCTCAAACTATGCTAATCTCTCTAATTATAAAGTAGACTTTGCTGATTCCTCACTCTTTCTCCAGGAAGGAATCCTCAGCCCCAATAACACTGCAAATTGTGGGTGGCCTGACGTAGGAGGAAATGGTGGTGTTACCAACAAAATGACTTCACTGGAAAGAAAAGAATTTTACAAGTAACCCTGAGGAAATAACGTGATTTTTTCTCTCCATGTCTTTATGAACTAGAGACAATCAAATAAAATAGATGTGTTTCTGAGATTATTGAAGTAAAAGGCACATTTTAAAAAGTGTGAAAAATAAATAAATTTGATGGCCACAGGTTAGTCTAGTGGCCCGATGGAATCAATAACTGGAGATGTGGTTATAGATTACAGTAAATCCTAATAGGATTTAAAGATTTCCCTTTTCAGTCTCTAAAAATGTGGCAAGAAATGCATCTGTTTCGGATATAATCACACAGTATCACTTAGCTACGTACATAGCTCTTTCTAATTTTAAAATTATTAAGAAATAAAGATAACGTGATATGTGAGAACTGCCCAGAGTATCTTATACTAGGTGGATGGTTATGGAGAAAGACTAAGGGAATAAAGACTAGGTGTCACTGAGTCTTTCTGAATTGTGGAAATGCCTGAAGCTACAGAGAGCTGGCAGCGCCGCAAGGAGCGAGCAAGTGGCATCACGGGATGATTCTACTAATAAGAATATTAGGAAGAGACATGATCGGGTGGTCAGGAAGGCAACAGGCCTGGGGACTAGGACCCTGTACAGCTCTGAGGAGCCAGCATGCCTGTTAGAGATTTCTCTCAGGCTTCAGTGTTGTCCATTAAGTTAAAAAGAGCTTTAGATTTTCCTGATTGACCCTATATAAACTTAATAGATTCAAAGTTCAAACTCCAGCAAGCCCCTTATCCTTTTAGAAAGCAGATTATGTTCCTCTAAAATATGAGATGGTAAAGGGCAGTCTTTGAGGCTGAGCAGGCAGTAATGTGATCTGCAGGTTCTGCCTGCCCAGCATCCCTTCCCCTTTACTATGCAGCAATCGGGTTCCCTTTCATGGTGTTTTCCCAAAAGCAGTGACTTTTCAGGGATGTGCATGCGATCCAAGCCAGACTAACATAATTCAAGAGCGAAATTTTGCTGAGATTGCTGGAAAATAAAGGAAGTCTCTGGGAGTTTGCCAAGCCAGAGGCAATATGAATCTTGAGCTTCTTGTAACCATATTGACCTCTCAGCAGAAGGTTCTGCCCAGAACAGCCAACACAGAGAGAGAAGAGTTGAGAGATTGTGGCAGACAGATTCCTAGCACCACCATCTGAGTACCGTGCTCCAGCATACATGAAGCCTTTCTCTGGACTTTACAGATACATAAGCCAGATAACTATTTCTTTTAAGTCACCTTATTTATGCTTCTGTAAACATAAACTTCTGCCTATCACATTATCTTCTGCCCTGCTCTGACTTCTGCCAAGTAGGGACTAGAAGAAGTTGAGGAAAATCTTCCAAAAGAATGCTATTCTCTCCCTCCTTAGCATCGTGACCCCTCTGACTCCATGCCTCGTTTATCATATAAGCATTCTGAAATAAAATTATTGGCCATGTTTGCCAGCTCATTCATGCTTTTCTCTGGAAAAGTGTATATATCTGCTGGCCTTTGTGTGCTTATGCCAGAAAGGCTACTTAATGCCTGCACAGAGATCATCAGCCTACTGCCTAGTTCTTAGAGCTAAGTCTTGACCATGAAACTGAAAGAAATGCTTCATCTGAATACTTGTTCTCTGCCGGTTTGCTCAGGGCCATTTTGGATCTTGTCTGAATACTTGGAGCACTCTTCTGCAGGGCTCCTTTGCCCGACCTATACTGCCAAAACTCAATCCTGGCATTCCCAGCCTGTACACTCCATTTTAGCCTGTTACACTCTGGACTTTGTTTTTCATGTTGCTCTCTTGATGAACAGCTGCACCACTGTTTCCTCTTTTCTGATTTCTTGACTGTGCATCTCTCAATCATGTCAAACTTGGCCAGCCTAGCACCTGGAATTGTGGCTTGGTGTTGGTGCTGCTTTCTAAGTCTTCAGTTCTAGTTGAAGACAGCATAGAGATATCTCTTGCCCACTATTGGAATTGCAATGAACTTTCCAGTCACAATGCAGTTCAGGCTGTGCTGCACACTCTTCAGACCAACCTACTGCTTATTCCCTGGTTGTTTTTACTGCCTTTATTTTCTGCTGTTCACACAATGTGTCTCCTTAGGCAGTGTGATGACTAACTCCAGGGACAAAGTGACTTCATCAGCCAAGTCATCAAGCTTTAGATTTTAGCTGTCATGCACAAAAATAACCTGAAGAACTTAACTGCTTCAGAAGAAATAAAATTTTGCCATCTGGAACAAACTTTTTGATATCATTATTCTCCAAAGACTATGGGACTTTATCTCATCATTTGTGCAGAAAAACTGTTTTCAAGTATTATAAAGACTTGTCATACAATACTTGATTTCTTCATGGCCTTAAGGAACAGAACTAAGAAAAATAAGTGGAAGTTTAGAGAGAAAAAAATCTCAGTTTAGTTTAAGAAAGAGCTTTTTAAGCTTTCAGAGCTAGCTCAAGATGGACTATGCTCATTTAGTAGGTGGTGATATTTCTGTCACTTTGGCATGCCTCAGTGATTTAACAAGTCCTGGGTGAAATCCCAGTGCTCAGCAGTGAAAAATTTATTTTAGCCTGGAATAAAGAATACTTGATCTGAAGACATCAGTCATCCATCTCTCGTCCCAGCCCATCTCCTATTCCCCATCTAAGAAGGGTAGGAATCTTTCTATGTGTTCATTCCCTCACCTAAGAGCAAAACTCCCATCTGGTCTACCATTTGTTTTGTCTTGACAATCTGGGACTCCAAAATGCAGTATACGGGAAAATCAGTTTTGGTCTCCAGGGGATCCTTCCCTCTGCCTGTGCTATATGGTTAACACCACAAAGAATTATGTTAATTTATTCAAGTTTTTCTCTGACTCAAAAATGTAGACAAGCTGCTTTTCTGATGAGTAAGAGAACTTTTGATGCACCATGCAAGTTGCCTGTTGACTTAATGGTCTTCCTTCCATTCCTGCTAACTGATGTCATAATTTCATTTTTTAAGCTCTCAAAGCTATAGACTTAATTTTTGCTAATATTGTTCTTTTTTCCTGAACTTAAATTTTAAGGGCTTTATGTATTCTTTTATAAACAGTAACTTTTACAAAATTTGAGAAAAAGGTGTGTTTTAAAAACCTTTAATGGAGTTAGAAGAGATGGTTAAGGCTAATTAAAATGACTGAGAAATTAACCTTTTTTTTTTAAAGGAAAAAAAATATTGGGTATATTTGATCCAGAAACAGGTCAGTTATAATGTGCCTTGATAAAAATCTGTGAAATCATTAGTCTTAGAAAGATTGACATGACAGTCTTCAGAATGTTCTGGACTACCAGATTGTGTGCACTTCCCTTGAAGTTTGAGAAAGTTAAATTTTTCACTATTTTACCATTGACAAAAACATATATTTTGACCTTCTTTTCCTTTGCTGTGCCACATACCCCAAGTGTCATCCACAGAAACATGCATCTCCTCTGTTCTACACTCAACCAATTACACTATTTGAGAAAAAAACTCATGAAAATTTTCCAAATGTCCATAGTGGAAGAGACATATCAATTTAAATTTTTTTTTTTTTTAATGATGGGAAGTTAGACTTCTGATGCCTTCAAAATTTTCCAACTTTGGTTAAGGATCTTTTCATTTCTAAAATCTCTGTTCTGAGTGAAATCCTCAGGCCATATAAATTAGGAATGTAATTTCTGGCAAAAAATTCTCTTAAAATTCTAATCAAACAGTAAGGGAGATTCATGGAATTCTCATTACAATGAGATTAAATCAGGTTTTGAGCTTAAGTTTAGACCTGTGCAAGCTAGAAGGGTAGTCACAGCTCCCCAGGCACATTTTTTTTTAACACAGAGGGACATGTGGTTGATGGTTTAGTTTTGAAATACACTAAAGATATTCTCTATGATTCTGACCTGAAATGCTTCCAACCTTGGTAATATTCATGTATGGAAATCTTCACACAGTCTCAAATGTGTAAATTCTTATGAGGCTATGAGTTCTTATGTGTTTGGTTTGGTTTTGGTGTTTGGGGTTTGTTTTTCTGTTTGTTACAGTTCACATGTATCCATGAGAGAAAATTTGACTGAAGAAATCCAAATGGCTCCAGGATATACTAAAAACTGCAGAGAAATCTTAACATAATTTCTCAAATGACCAATTTGAATTTTTTAATGAAAGAAAAAGGAAATGAATGAATGAAATGAAAGAAAAACAAACCTGGAGAGTTGGATTTGGTAATTAAAGAACTGTTACCTAAATGTGTGTGGTGAGAGCATCATGTATTTTTTATTTGTCTAAACTGTGTGTTTTAAAATCATTGCACAGCTCTATGTTTATAGTTTGTACATTTAAAAGCTATCAATAAAAACATGATCTCTGAAAATCTGTGGATTTACCTGATGGTTTTCTATGTAATTTTATAAGGAAGGAATAATTTACTTAATTTTGATGATTTAAAATACCTTAATTATGTTGTACTGTAAGCACAGCTATAATTCTGTTTGTATACAGTATCTGCTTTTCTTGATCAAGTGTAATATTTTAAGAATATTCTTCATGAGACAAAGGAGGAAAATCTAACTAGCAAGATAATGTTCTCAGTATTTTCATTCTTTCCAAATGCTTTCAAAGTGGATATGTCACTTTTCAAACATGGCAAATAAAATATTTATAGCAGAGAATTGGGTTTCCATAGATAACAGGAATGAACTGAGGAAATAATTGTCTTAGATTATCCCTTTACAAGGAACAGAATTGTACTCAAATAAACTCAAGAAAATGTAGTGTTTTAAGTGGATAAGGATTTCATGACCTCTAAGATAAAACTAAACCACCAGACATCAAGAGGAGCAGGGACCGGGGGTCCTGGGGGCCGCAGC
This sequence comes from Manis javanica, assembly GCF_040802235.1. Taxonomy (NCBI): domain Eukaryota; kingdom Metazoa; phylum Chordata; class Mammalia; order Pholidota; family Manidae; genus Manis; species Manis javanica. The sequence goes on along the minus strand of NC_133157.1, from coordinate 176,188,709 downwards.
AGCCTACATTCATGTTCTGACTCTCATGATCCACCATAAACATGGGACAATGAGTCTGACTGACTTGGTCTAGTCTATGTATTGGCTCCTTCTTGCCAGGCAGTATCCTTGATCAAATCAGAGTGGTTGGGGAATGTAGAACGTATGAGAGCATATTTTCTTAGAAGGTATGTAGAAGGGGAAAAACAGACCATATACAGGACAATCACTGAAATAATTAAAACTTGGTTCATGCAATATAGCTCTTAAACTTCTGTGTCAGTGTTTGAATTAGTCTCCTTAAAAGATCAAAGCGTGATGCCGACATCCTTGTCTTTGAAAGGAATTTCATGGATATAATTCAGAAGTCTCTATCTAATATACTTTAGCTCCAAATATAAATAAAATTGCAAAATCAGGCCAACAAAGTCTACTGAAAACCTTAGTTTTCATTAATATGAGTAATTGTGTATTGAAAAATCTCTGGGACACCTAGTTTTACAACTATGACTCCCAGTAATTGTTTTAAGTCTGGATATTATGAAAAGTTTAATAATAACTGTAATGAGGAAGAAATAATCAGCACATATGATGGGGTATTAGCATCTCAACTTCCAACATCTGAGCCACAAAGGGAGCCTCTGCTCTTTTTTTTTTTACTCAGACATCATTTCTCAGAATGGTACAACATGGTTTCCTTTCTTTCCAGCACAAACATTAGTCCCTGGCAGTAATTTAGGAATTCAGATCATCTGAAGCCTTCCTCCGCCTTCACCCCGTTAAGGCTGTCCTTCAGCAGAGCCGGAATGACCGACAAAGATGTTGCTCCCTGTCTTAAGTGCTTTAATAGTGTTCCCTGGCTTACAGGTTAAAGTTCAAGCCCTTCTGCAATCTCAGAGTGCAAATTCCTTCTTGCCAAGTGCATTCTTTCCTCTCCTGGGTCTTCTCCTCCTACTCTCAACCTTATAATTGACACTTGGTTAATAAGAAAATACTTGTCACTCTCATTTACCTTACAATTCCAGGTCTTTTCAATGCTTTTCCCTCTGGTTGGAATGTTCCCCAATGCCTTTCTTTACCTAACCAATTTCTACTCTCCTGTAGAGACTGAGATCCTGGCTACCTAATTCTAGGAATATTCCTTGAAACTATCAAACTAGAGTGAAATACTCCACTGTTTTCCAAAAGTATCCTTTGCATGCCTCAATCACAATATTTATGATATTATATTGAAATAATCAGTTGGGTCTATTACTCCATAAACTCCATAAACTCCATAAAATTAGTTCAATGTTGTACTACCAGTACATACTGGGGACTTGATATATTTAGATTTGTTGAACAGAATGGAACTTGTGACACAGTTAATATGCTCATACTGCTTCTGGCAACAGAAAACTAAAGCCATTCCATAGGGAATGTGAAACCCCAATAGAAGTCAAGAAACTAACAAACTCACTGTTTTTAAAATATTCAGCTTTCTGAGTAAAGTGAGTTTAATCTTTATATTTTTCTTAATAGTTTGCTGCAGAAAAGTGTCTGTGCTTAGGTATAGCCCAAAAGTATTTCCTTGGCTTCTGGCTTACAGCCTGGAAGATTTTCAACACTTTGCTTAACACACAAGTGATTGTTCAAGCAGTAGACACCCTGATGAGTCTTGCGGTCTGGCTGAAATCATACATTTTGACATTAGAATTCCATAATCATGACTATCACAAATGATGTGATTTGGTTCAACTACCCAAATCAAGAAGAATATTTCTGTTGTTCTATATCCTAAATTCTTCATTACTTTATATTTTTAAGTATACTGAGAATACAAATAAGAGCTTCATAAGTGCTCTAAAGGAGAGCTCTATGTACATAAAATAAATAAAATAGATAGATCACTATCTATTGATTGTTCAGAGAAAATTCTGTGTCCTGTATTACCTGCATCTCTCAGGTAACCAGGATTTGGAGTTCAGCATATCTGAACTGTCCAGATAATTGCTGCTGTTCCCCATTTCACTAAACTAATATAAGAATGGCCTAAGCACAATTTTTAAATGAAGCAAAATGAAATGAAACTGAAGAAACAAGGTAAAATTCTACTTTCTTATTAATGATAGAATTGAATTATTTATAAATGAATGCTTTTGTTTTATATTCTGCACATTCTAAAACTATGTCAGGAGGACTCCCTAGAGAAGATCACTGTTTTTCTATTTAATATTAATTTTTTTCAGAGCATTTGAATTACCAAAGAGAGACTACCTTAGAACTAATCACAGGTGAGCACTACAAAACATGCTTCTACAACTTTCCTCCCTTTCTTCTTCATCCCTTCATCAGTATGTACTTGTTTATACCTTCTCTCCCTCGTTTACAGAATCCAGTGGTAAAAAAGTTCCTTACTTGGTATTATGTGTGTCAATGGTATGGAAGAGCTCATGTAATTCTTCTGCACTCAGAACACCATCTGCAAAATATGCTTTGAATTCTTCAAAAGACAATTTCCCATCATCTGAAATGGTAAGAACAGAAAAGAAGCAAATCATTGCAACTTTGTATATTATCTCTTAATTTATAAAACTGTTCAAATGCTTAAAGTAGTTTATATGTGCATGCACACACATGTATTCAAAAATAAAGAATAACTCAGTGTTAAAAGAAAAATAACTTACTGTATTTTTAAAGTATGCAGACTGCAGGTATATATATGATAAAATAAGTCTACAGATTTTAGGTATTTTTTGGTTCATTTATTCATACGGCAAACATTTAACATGCAATTTAACTGGACATACCAGTTATGTCCAGTTAAAAAAAAAGACATCCACACAACCAAATAAAAGCCCACGCCAGAGTCAATTATTTAGATATTTTTGTCTTCATTTATAGGACCTAGAACATTACAGAATAAATGGATGTTTAATAAGTGTATATTGGTTGAACAGACACTAACATATTGGCTATCAGAATTGTTATTACAATGCAACAAACTGTGTTCATTCCTTTGCTCTTTAAATAAATGAACACCTTTTAAGTCAAACATTTTATTTACTGTGGGATACAAAAGTGAAAGACAATTAGGGGATCTAATATAAGAGATAACATGCAGACATTAAGTATGTTACATAATAAAACACAAGTGTAATAAAAGATACACTTAGGAATGTATGGGAGTTTGGGTAATAAACAATCCTTTCATCCAGGGACATGAAGAATTTTGGTAATTTCTGCATCTGACTTTGAACAACAGGTAAATCTTGATAAACAGACATGGAAGAAACTTTAATAACAGCTGAAAGTGAAAGACTTGTACAGGACATAGTAGCAGAGAACTTAATGAATGAATGGACATGAAGGGAGAGGAAATCATCCCTCTCTCTCTATGCAAGGAGCTGGTCTGTCAGTTATCTCAGGGAAGCTGCCAAATGACTAAGTGATAGAACGATCCTCTCCGTTCACAAAGAGGCAACTGGAGCCTAAGTAGGAAGGAACTGTACCAGGGTCACAGTGTGGTACTACCAACACCACACTGGACAAAGCAGAATTTGTCTTTGAGTAGAAGACAGTATGATTTAATAGGCTTGGATGATCAAGGCTCATTTAAAGCATATTTTTCCTTCAAAAAATGGCCCACAGACCACCCAGAGTTCTGTTAAAATGCAGATTCCTGGGCCCTACCAGAGAATCAGGATTTCACAGAGGGCACAGAATCTCACTTCTGGGCAGGTAAGAGCTTGGGAGTTTTAGCAACCTGTGTGATTACTCCTTACACTAACTTAAAGGACAAAATAGATCTAACCACCAAATCAATTTTTTCAGATAGGGAATTAAAGTGAGTTTTTAAATTGATTTAATTTTGCTTTTTAACTTAATAGGTATATTAAACTAACCTTCCAGGTAATTCATGCCAACAGTTAACTGGGAAGACATAGCCTTAGGAGTCATAAAAATCCAATTCTGGATTAAGCAAAGAATGAGTTCCTGACCCCCCAGTAGTCCTCTGGAGCAGCCTAGCTCAGCCTGGCTCTGTGATTCAAACACCATAGCAACCCACTAGAAAAGAAAATTTAATCCACCAAGCTCATCAGTTGTCTAATTTTGTGTTTCTGGTTTTGGATAGGCTACTTTAGTGTCATGTGTCAAGTGACTATTTTAAACTTTAGCTCCATGTAACCTGGTATATATCCCAGAGTAGACTTAGTATGGTATCTCTACTGTGCAACTCCTTACTTTGACAAAAATTATATTGCCAAGTTGGAGAAATGGACACAAACGAGATCTATGCATATGTCAAGAGAGAAAGGGAAAGGCTTTTTCATTTACTACTTAAAAAGGAAGAAAGAAAACCAGAAATCAACCTACTATGGTGCTCTGTAACAAATGTCATACAGTCATTTTCATAGTGAACTGTTTTCCTGTGAATATTTAATAGTCCTCAGGTGAGCTAACTCAAGCTATTGCAGAACTTTAGCCTATGCATCTTACAGCCAGGGTGGGTCTCTGTAATATATTCTGTAATTACCATAATGAGTTCAAGTCATCACGGACATACTATCAAGTAGAAGCATTGGATACCAACTGCTGTGATGATTCTGTGGGGCCTAAAAGCCTTTCCACCCCCCAATTCTTACAGAAAATAAAAAGAAAAAGGAGGCACTGAATTAGAGTCCTGACTTGAAGTATAGAAAGTGCACTTTAAAACTCTTATTTTTACCACACACAGGATTCCTGAAAATCTTCAATACAGGGTGTCACACTTTTAAACAACTTCAAAGAGTTACTTTGGAATATTTCTAGACTAATGCCTTAATATTAAACAGAAGTATTACATTCTTTAAAGGAAAGGGAGAAAAAAAATATCTCTTTCTAGTGTGATTCTGCATTAATAAAGCAATTATAAAATCTTAATTGAAATATTTTATTTCAATTTTCCTGCTGATCTTTTCTTGTGAAATGTAACAATATAGTTCAACCTTGTTTTATCCTGCCCTGGCTCACAGAATAGCCAAATCTTGTTAAGTCTGACATCTTATCATAATAAATCTCAACCTTTACCACCAAAGGATACAAAGGACAGGTTTTTCAGCTTTTTCTATTAGAATTGTATGCTTTCCAGAATTTGTACTTAGCATAGCTGATACTTCTATGCTTTATTTTAAAGTCATTCTGGTCTTATACTCTACACTCCATTAATTTTTGAAATGGAGGTAGCAGATTGCAGTTGCTTAGAGCAGTCTTAGAACAAAGAAACTCTTGAGTTTTAACATGTATTTCCCATTTACTTGTATAGCGCTGTCATCTAATCATTCATCAAATATTTATCAGGAGCCTACTATGTGCCAACACTGTTTTGTGCTAGGAATATACATAGATAAGTCTTTAAGGATCTTGTAACTATGATGGAAGACACAGCAAATGAATACCCAAATACAATATGAAAAGGGCAATTCTTGGGGACATAGGATGTAGGAGCATATAGGGAAAAAACTACTCCAGATGTAAGGGTATAGAGAAAGCCAGAATAAATGACATTTCAGCTGAGCTACAAATGAAAAATAGGGGTCAGTGGGGGAAGACCTGCAAAGAGGAACAGTATTCCAGGCAGGGGGCATGTCTGCTACAAAGCTAGGAGGCAAGAAAGAATACAGTTGGAGATTGAAAAGAAAAAAATCAGTATACTCAGTCAAAGAGTATGTACTGGAGTAGAATAGTAGTTACCAGGGGCTGGGGGTAGGGGAAATGGAAGATGTTGGTCAAGGGGTGCAAAGTTTCAGTTACGGGAGATGAATAAGTTTGGAGATCTAACATACAACAGTGTGACTACAGTTAACAATATTATATTGTATACTTGAAATTTGCTAAAAGGGTAAATATTAAGTGTTCTCCCACACATAAGAAAAGAAAAGAAAATAGTAATATGTGAGGTGATGAGTATGTTCAGTAGTTTTATTATGGTGAATATTCCACATGCATACATATATCAAATCATCAAGTTATGCACCTTAAAGATACACAATTTAAAATTGTCAACTATACCTCAATAAAGCTGGGGAAAAAATGCACACTGGGAGGGAAGGAGAAGCAGCCAGTTAGATACAGAGAGTCATTTTCATAAAAAACTGTAAAAATCATGGTAAAGACTTCTGGGTTTACCCCAGGAGGAACCGATGTCATAATGGAAAGCTTACTTTGGCTGCAGAGAGAATGGAGTGGAGAGGTATGCCATTAGAAGAAAGACCCATTAAAATGACACGGCCAAAATTCAGGCAAGAATCAATGGTGATATAAGCTTTGATGATGACAATGAAGACACAGATAATTGGCCAGATTTGTAATACATTCTGGAAATAGAGTCAAAAGAAACTGTTGATGAGTTATAGGTGATGGGCAAGAGTGACAATAAATCAAGGATGACACCAAAAGTATGGTGTTAAGAAATTGGATGGTATTTCTGTCCACTGCAAGAGAGAACACAGAGCCAAAACCATGGGGTGAAGTACCGAGTGTTCCTTTTGATATACTGAAATTAGATGTAACATAGGTAGAGGCATCCAGTGGACAGGAGCATCATATGGATCTAAAAAAGGGGGTGGGGGAGGGAGGAATGGAAAAAGAGAACTGAGGCAGAAACATACTCCCAAAATCACATAAAACATGAAAATACAGCAGATACAACTAATCCTGAAAAAGCAACCCAAGGACTGCAGAACAGACTGCCTATATCTGGGGAAAACAGATCTCACAGAAAAGGGTAAAATAGCAAAGCCATGATACAGTGTGACCCAAGCCCTCTCCCACTACCAGCCCACAGGCAAGAGAAATGGAGTGGGAAGGGAGTAGAAGCCAGGACTTCTGAACACCCAGGTCTGGAGATCTGTTCTGGGAGCATGAACCCACATTGCATGCTGCTCTGGAGATTAGTGGGGTTGGAAAGCAAATATGGGCAGAATACTGGGAGAGACTGAGATTCTAGCCACTTGTGATGAACAGTGTGCATAACCGGCACCCCTGGGACAAAAGAAAGGTGGGCAGTTTGAAAGTTTTCCCAGCAGTGAGAGGGGCACTAAAGGGGCAAATATTACAGAACTCGCTACTCAGGAGAAAGGGCAGGTGGACAAAACCTTCCCAGCACACTTAGCCCAGCAGATTAGGAACTCTCAGGAGATTCAGATGCTCCATATCCTTGGCTGGCAATGCACCCTTGAGGGCCCCTACTGTGATACAAAGCCCACCACTCATTCCTCCTGGCAGGTACTAGTCCCCAGATACCGCTGCCCTGCCATCACAACAGGTCAGCCGAGGGCAGCCCTGCCTGTGACAGTTACAGGGGCACAGAACAGAAGCTCCTCCATGCACACTTGGCCCACTGGACTGGGCAATGGAGGCAGGCACTGCCTCCAGGGAGAAGGAAAGAGATCCTTCCTCCTGGTGGGCACCAGTGCCACATGCCTGCAACCCCTGCCATAGCTCCTGGTGCTCAGAAGTTCCAAAGAGTAGAGCTTCTGGGCACTAGAGGGTGCCTCCTATACAAATCTATTATCCCATAAGGAACACTAAAAAAAATGAAGAGACAAAGAAATTTGGTCAAAAAAAATTTCAAGAAAAAAACAACAGAAAACGGGCTTAGTGAAACTGAAATCACCAATCTTCCTGACAAAGATTTCAAAATAAAAGTAATAAAAATGCTAACAGAGCTACAGAAAAATATTCAAGAACTCAGGGATTACTTCCACACAGACACAGAAACATTGAAAAATACAGTATCTGAAATGAAACACAAAATGGAGGGATTAAAAGTAGATAAGACAAGGTAGAGGAGATGGTAAATGAAATGCAAATTAGAGAACAGGAAACAAAGAAGCTGAGTTATAGAGAGAAAAAAGGATCTCCAGGGAGAGAAAAAAGGGATAGAAAGTCTCTTTGAGGAAAGAATTGCTGAAAACTTCCCCAGTCTGGGGAAGGAAACAGTCTCTCAGGCCATGGAAGTGCCAAGATCTCCCAATGCAAGGGACCCTAGGAAAACAACATCAGGACATATAATAATTAAAATGGCAAAGATCAATGACAAAGACAGAATATTAAAAGCAGCCAGAGAGAGAAAATAGATCACATATAAAGGAAAACCCATCAGGTTATCACCAGACTTCTCAGTAGAAAACTTATAGGGCAGAAAGGAGTGGCATGATATATTTAATGAAATGAAACAGAAGGGCCTTGAACCAAGATTATTCTACCTGGCAAGATTATCATTTAAATTTGAAGCAGGGATTAAACAATTTGCAGATAAGCAAAAGTTGAGGGAATTACCTTCCACAAACCATCTCTATGCTGTATTTTAAAGGGACTTCTACAGACAGAAGTGCTCCTAAGGCTAAATAGCTGTCACTAGAGAAAATAAAACCACAGTAAAGGAAGTATACCAATTAATTACTAAGAAAATGCAAAATTAAATCAACTACCCACAAAGTAAGTCAAGGGATAGAAGGGATATACAAAGAGTACAGCATATGACACCTAATATATAAAGAGTACAGAAAAAGAAGGGAGAAAAAAACCTTTTAGATTGTGTTTGAAATATCATAATAAGCAAGTTAGACTATTAGACAGTAAAGAGGCTGCCCTTGAACCTTTGGTAACCACAAATCTAAAGTCTGCAATGGCAAAAAGTATATATCTATTGATAAACACCCTGAATGTAAATGGAATGAATGCACCAATCAAAAGAAAGAGTTAAAATATGGGTAAAAAGACAAGGCACAACTATATGCTGCCTACAAGAGACTCACTTCAAACCCAAAGACATACACATATGAAAAGTGAAGGGCTAGAAAAAGATATTTCATGCAAATAATAGGGAGAAAAAGCAAGAGTAGCAGTACTCATATCAGACAAAATAGGTTTCAAAACAGAGAGTAAGAAGAGACAAAGAAAGACATTACATAATGATAAAGGGGTCAGTTCAACAAGAGGATATAACCATTATAAATATCTATGTACCCAACTTAGGAGCACCTAAAAAATGTAAAATAAATACTAACAGAAATAAAGGGGGAAACAGAAGACAATGCACTCATTTTAGGAGACTTCAACGCTCCTCTCAGTCCAAAGAACAGATCAACTAGACAGAAAATAAGGAGACAGAGGCACTGAACAGTGCATTAGAACAGATGGACCTAACAGACATCTACAACACACTCCAACCAAAAGCAGCAAAATACACATTATTCTCAAATGTAAATGGAACATTTTTCAGAATAGATCACATACTAGGCCACAAAAAGAGCCTCATTAAATTCAGAAGGATTGAAATTGTTCCAAACAGCTTCTCAGACCACAAAGGTATGAAACTAGAAATAAATTATGCAAAGAAGACAAAAATGCCCACAAACACATGGAGGCTTAATAACATGCTCCTAAATAATCAATGGATCAATGACCAAATTAAAGGAGATCAATATATGGAGAAAAATGAAAACAATAACTCAATACCCCCAAACATGTGGGATGACCACAGTTCTAAGAGAAGAGTATACTGCAATACAGGCTTACATCAAGAAAGAAGAGCAATCCCAAATGAAAAGTCTAAACTCACAATTAATGAAACTGGAAAAAGAAGAACAAATGAGACCCAAAGTTGGTAGAAGGAGGAACATACTAGAGATCAGAGCAAAAATAAATAAAATGGAGAAGAATAACAGAATAGAAAGAGTCCATGAAACCAGGAGCTGGTTCTTTAAGAAAATAAACAAACCAAATAAATTCCTAGACAGACTTATCAAGAAAAAAAGAGAGTCTACACACGTAAACAGAATCAGAAATGAGAAAGGAAAAATCACTACAGACACCATGGAAATACAAAGAATTATTGGAGAATACTATGAAAAAATATATGCTAACATATTGAATAACGTGAAAGAAATGGACAACTTTCTAGAAAAATACAACTAATACAGCCAAGACTGACCCAGGAAGAAACAGAAAATATAAATAGACCAAATACCAGCAATGAAATTGAACTGGTAATCAAAAAACTACCTAAGAACAAAATACCTGGTCCAGATGGCTTCACTGCTGAAGTTTATCAAACATTTAGAGAAGACCTAATACCCATACTCCTTAAAGTTTTCCAAAAAGTAGAAGAGGAGGGAATACTTCCAAACTCATTCTATGAGGCCAGCATCACTCTATTACCAAAACCAGGCAAAGACACCACAAAAAAAGAAAATTACAGACCAATATCCTTGATGAACATAGATGCAAAAATACTCAACAAAATATTAGCAAACCAAATTCAAAAATACATTAAAAAGTTACTCATTATCAGGGAAGTGCAAATTAAAACCACAATGAGATATCACCTCACACTAGTTAGGATGGCTAACATCAAAAAGGCTAGGAACAACAAATGCTGGTGAAGATGCAGAGAAGGGGGAACCCTTCTACACTGCTAGTGGGAATATAAACTAGTTCAACCATTGTGGAAAGCAATATGGAAGTTCCTCAAAAAACTAAAAATAGAAGTACCATTTGACCCAGTAATTCCACTCCTAGGGATTTACCCAAAGGAAACAAGATACAAGATTCAAAAACACATATGTACCCCATGTTTATCATAGCACTATTTACAATAGCCAAGATATGGAAGCAACCTAACTGTCCATTAGTAGATGAATAAAGAAGAGGTGGTAAATATACACAATGGAATATTATTCAGCCATAAGAAGAAAACAAATCCTACCATTTGCAACAACATGGATGGAGCTAGAAGGTATTATGCTCAGTGAAATAAATTAGGTGGAGAAAACAAGTACCAAATGTTTTTACTCATTTGTGGAGTATAACAACAAAGCAAAACAGAAGGATCAAAATAGCGGCAGACTCAAGACTCCAAGAAGGGTTAGTGGTCACCAAAGGAAAGGGAGTAGGAAGGGGTATGGGGAGGGCAGGAGAAGGGGATTAAGGGGCATTAGGATTAGCACTCATAATGTAGGGGGGTCACAGGGAAGGCAGTATAGCACAGAGAAAACAAATAGTGATTCTATAGCATCTTACTACACTGATGGACAGTGACTGCAATGGGGTGTGAGGCGGGACTTGATAAAATGGGTGAATGTAGTAACCACAATGCTGCTCATGTGAAACCTTTATAAGATTGTATATGAATGATACCTTAATAAATAATAAATAAATAAATAAATAAAATTCAAAAAAATGAAAAAAATCAATGTAGTCCACAATAGCAACAGGCTAAAGAAGAAAAAATTTTATGATCATATCAACTGATAAAAGAAAAGCATTTGATGAAACTGAGGACTCATTATTAACAAAAACTCTCAGCAAACTAGGAATAGGAGGAAATTTTCTCAATCTAATACAGAGTGGTTACCAAATCCCTATATCATACTAAATGTTGAGAAAGAATTTGCTCATCTCTTAAGATCAAGAAGAGACCTCAGGAGATGTTCTTCCTCACCATTCCTAATTAACAATATTCTGGAAAGTCCTAGCTATTGCAATATGACAAGAAGCAGGAATAAAAGATATACATATGGGGAAGGTAGAAATTACAGAAAGCTGTATTTCTTTAGAGATGGCATAACTGACTACATAGAAAGCCCCAAATAATCAGTAAATCAAACAAACAAAATCTCTGAAACTAAAAAGCAAAAATGGCAAAGTCACAGGGTACAAGGTTAATATATAAAAGTTTACTGCTTTATTATATACAAATAAATATTATATTTATTATATGTAAATATATATATATATAGTTCCAGAAGCAAGCAATTGGAACTTAAAATTAAAAACAATACCATTTTCAAAAGTACCAATAGAATGAAATATTTAGGTATCAATCCAACAAAATACACAAAAGACCTAAATGCAGAAAACTACAAAACTCTGATGAAAGAAACTAAATGAGATCTAAATAAATAAATGAAGAGATATTGCAGGATCACAGTTGGAAGGCTCAATATTGTTACAGTGTCAATTCTTCCCATCTTTGTCTTTTGATCAATACAATCTCAATTAAGATCCCACAAAGCTATTTAGCAGTATTGACAAACTGATTCTAAATTTTTTATAGAAAGACAAAAAACCTAGCATAACAAACACAATACTAAAGAGGAAATACAAAGTTTGAGGGCTTACACTACAAATTTTCAAGTCTTACTAAAAGCTACAGCAATCAAGCCAGCATTGTATTGACAAAGAATAGATGCATAAATCAATGGAACAGAATCAAGAACTTAGAAATATATCCTCGCTAATGCAGTCTCCTGATCTTTGACAAAGGAGCAGGGAATTAAATAGAGAAAGCATAAACTTAAAAAAAATGGTGCAGGAAGAGTTGTACGTCCACATGCAAAAACAATAAATCTAGGCACAGATCCTGTATCTTTCAGGTATTTAAAGTTACCTACAAATGGATTATAAGCCTAAATAAAATTTAAAATAAAGGAAAATCTGTTACCTTGGGTTGGATGATGAGTTTTTGGATACAACAACAAAAGTATGATTCACAAAAGAAAAAAAATTGATAAGTTGGTATTTATTAATATTAAAAAACTGTGCTCTGTGAAAAAACACTCTTAAGGAATGAAAGACAAGCCACAGGCTGGGAGAAAATACCTGCAAAACATGTCTGAATAAGGACTTGCATCCATAATATACAACAACTCTTAAAACTCAATGAGAAAGCAAAAAGCCAACTACAAAGTAGGGAAAAGTCTGAATAGACACTTTACCAAAGAAGATATACAGCCTTGATAACACTAATTCTGGCTAGGGCTGGGGAATTAGGAACATTCGTTCATTGTTAGTGGGAAAGCAAAATGGTGCAGCCACTTTGGAAGACACTTTGATATCTTTTATGTAACAAGCATGCTCCTCAGTATTTATTCAACTAGTCAAAAACTTCAACCGCACAAAAACCTGCATGTGAATGTTTAGAACAGTTTTATTCATAATCACCAAAACACAGAAGTAACCAAAATGTCCTCCAACAGAGGTGGCTAAAACAATTTTGGTACATCCACACAGTGGAATATCATTCAGTGAGTTTAAAAAAAAGAGCTATCAAGCCATGGAAAGCCATGGATGAATCTTAAGACATCTCTGAATCTGCAGAGAGAAGCCAGTCAAGGCTACATAGTGTCTGATCCCAATTTTATGACATTTTGAAAAAGAAAAATATGAAAAGACAGTAAAAAGATCAGTAGTTGCCAGGAATTCAGGGCAAGGAGTTTGAGAAGGACAAGAACAGGGGATTTCTTAGTATAGGGAAACCATTTTGTATGACATGATATGATGGATATATGACATTACACAATTGTCAAAACCCAGAGAATTTTCCAGCACAAAGAAGGAATATTAATGTATGCAAGTTCTTAAAAATCATTTAGGAGTTTAGGAGATCCCAAGATGAAATGCAGAATGTATGAGACAATCTCACTAAAGTGAGTGAAGGAAAATAGTGCTGGCCTGAGTAACTTTGGAAATGAGTGGACTCTATAAGCTAAAGGGAAAAGAAGCTACACATAAGCTCTGTACTATAGTTGGTAAAGTTGTTTCCCATGGGGATATAGGTTAAACATTCTGAGTACTATACATGTATACTAGAACTGAACAGTTATGTAAATGAATGAGTAACTGGGGGAGCCAGGCTTCTCACTACTGGAGAGAAGATACTGATAAGAAAGGGGGAAGGCCAGAATAATCTCTATGGTAATGGTTTAGAATCTGAAATATCAGTATGAACTCATGTTGAGCTTATTATAGAAACATATGGGTACATACATATTTATAGAAATGTGTATATGCATATGGTTTAGTATAAATATATATGTATTTTCTACTCCATCAGCTGAGAGAGCTGAGGCAATAATGATACCCCAATAACAATGAGCACATTTATCACCTATATTTTGGTTTCTAAAGCCATTCTTTATTAAAAAAAGATCAGGGATCCTTGGAGAAGTGACTGATTCTAGGACTGAGGCAGGAATTATAACAGATGAGCCTGAAGCATCTGAAGTACCAGAAAATAAAGAAGTGCTAAAAGACTCTCATAATTATAAAGGTATGTCAAAGGCACACAGGAATCAGGTGAAAGAGTTTCCAGTGGCCAAAGTGGGAACAATTTGAACAACAAAATAAATTGAGTAGTACTGAATTATAATCCAAACTGCATAATAACTATCCCTATGTCCATAGTGTTATAAACATTAAATAAATGAAAAACTAGACAAATCTTCCATGCATAAGAACTCTAAATAACCATGCAGATACTCAGTCTTCAAGGAGGTGGGGCAGAACTTCCCACACTATAGGTGTGGGCTGTCCTCCGTGTCTTCCTTGCAAAGAGTCAAGTTATGGAAAGGGGAGGAAAGATTAACCTGACAAATGCCACCTCAACGAGGTGATCAAGGCCAACATTAACAGTCAGAAACCATGTTGATAGCATATACCTTTGACAAGATGTGATGGCAATTCACCTCTGTGATCTGCCTCCCCCAAACACATAATCCCAGTCTAATCATGAGAAAAACATCAGACAAATCCCAATTGGGGACTTTCTATAAAAATACCAGACCAGGCCTCCTTAAAACTGTCAAGATCATCAAAAACAGGGAGTCTAAGGAACTATCTCAATCAAGAGGAGCCTAAGGAGATACTAAATGCTACATGGAATCCTGGATGTAATCCTGGAATAGAAAAAGGACATTAGGTAAAAACTTAGGAAATCTAATAAAGTATGGGTTTTAGTTAATAATCTATCAATACTGGCTCCTTAACTGTAACAAATGTACCATATTAATGTAAGATGATAACAATAAGAGAAACTGGATGTCACATATATGGGAATTCTCTATACCAACTCACAGTTTTTCCATAAATATAAAACTGTTCTAAAATTCAAAATTTTATTTAAAAATGTAGGTAATAGGTATAAAAATTATATAAAATTAAATACTTTAATATATTAAAAACTGACCATGTTATCAACATGGTAAAATCAGTTTTGTTTGTTTATATTAGATCTTGAAATATATTTAACTCAACAATCAACTCAATGGATTCATTTTTCTTAACCCCAGTCTACCCCAGTCTAACCATAAAAATATGTTTAATGTCACTTCCATAGAGAATTAACAGTAACATTTTAGGCGAGGATGAGATAGGCAACAAAAACACACCCCCATTTACTCAGTCTTTTGTTGAATGACAGATGAAACATTTGTTAGAGGAACATTTAGTCATTTGCAGAGAATGTGGATTCAAAATGAGCAACATAAAGAATACTCCATTTGTAGGCAAATTTTACTGAAAAATGAAAAATGTTTTAATACAGATGTTACATAAAGAAATAGGAATATAATACATAATTGAATTGCTTTCTTTTCCCCTCCTCCATACCCTCATTTTCAATGGAGAGTTACTGCTTTCCCAGCTAGTTTACCTTCCAAAAGAGGAATATCTGTTCTTTTTGCTTAGTCAAAATCTAAACTCCTTTATTTTGATAAGTACTTTGATTTTTCACTTGAGAGATCACCTGCCCTCTCTTCCACTCCAAGTATTATCAGGTGGGACTTTATGCACCTCACACAGCCCTGGAGGTGTATGTGCAATCCAGGCATGGAAAATCCGTTCTTTCCATCTCTCAGTTATTGTTTCAAGGATAAGCATGTGACTGTAGTTGATCAGAGAAAATCTTGAGATTTTTGCTAAAATTGTAAAAGAGACATCTTCTTATTCTGACTTGTTGAACTGGTAGGATGCATTCCAGTTTATCTCCTGGTAAGAAAGCCCACCTGGAAGTAAAACCACCGAGAGGAAAACCAAAGTGGAGAGAGAAGAAGGGAGGCAGAGAAAGGCAAAGTGAGTTCCACACACCCATATACAACTGTGCCGCAATCCATACCATTTCCTGCGTATTTCCATTGCAAGAGCCAACAAATTCCCAATTGTACTTAAACATATCTGAATTCGGTTTTGGCACTTTAAAGTGAATAGTCCTGATTGATAACCATCTTTCCTTTTTCTAACTATCTCAATTTTTACTCACCTTTAGTGATTCAGTTGAAGACAATTACTACACAAAGTTACCTTGGCCACCGCCACCCAGAGACCTCCTCCTCTTCTGAACTCTGATTCATTTGGCTTAGTGATACCTCTTGCATTGTTGATGATGTTATTATTCATTTTTTCTCTGTATTTATGACTCATTTATCAGTAAGATGCTAAGCTCCCAGGGGAAGTTTCCAATATCCCTTCCCACCTCAGGTCCCAGATGATTTAGAGTTGATTGACTAAGTTTTCTCCAGATCTATGTGCAAAAATTTAAGGGGAGTTACTTTCATTACACAAATAGATAATCTGTCCTAGTAACAAAACATCTTGCAAAGGTTCACAGGGTTCATAGTCTGCCTTTCATAATTAACTCACAAGTGAAGAAATCCTACCTTTAGGAACTATATGAAATTAATGAAAGCAGGAGGGAACTGACATGTTTTAAATATGCACAATACACTAAACAAATTGCTTGGGACTTTAAATATATTTACCTTGCTTGTTCCTTACAATAGCCCTGCTAATTAACTCTTATTATTCCTACCTTAAAAATGGGGAAACAAGCTCAGAGAGGTTAATTGCCCAAGACCATATCCTAGTAAATGTATACTAAAGCTTATGTATTCTTTAATCTTTGTACTCCTACTACCTAGCACTGTATACAGAATATAGAGGGCGCTCATAAAATAGTGGGCCAGTGAATGAAAGAACAAATGGTAGAACTTAGATTAAAAGTAGTCCTTTTTCATTCCAAATCTCTGTTATACTATACCACCTTCAAACAGAATAATTGCCAAAACAGTGCCACATATTTTTGTTTTTGTTTTTGTTTTTTTAACTTATATTCAATTACTCAGCATTATTCATGGGGAAAAATGGATATTTCCAGGTTTCAACAGTATAGCCATACTACAGGGATGAGCTGAGTAAATGAAGCATTCCTAGGTTAAGTATTAGGATTTTGAGTTAGAGAGAAATCTGGATATAGATCATATTTACTCAGTGGGTACCCTTGAGCAAGTTATCTATGTCTCAGATTACTTATTAATAAAATTGATATAATGATATTATCTTCCCTGTAAGATTATTATGGAGATTAATGAAATTATGCCCAGAACACCATTGGCATACATTAATCCTTTGCTAAGTTATTTACTGTTATTACTGTAATAGAATTTTCTTTCTAAGTGTAAACCAATTTTCTCATAGCCATAAGTCTTAGTACTGTACAAACTATATATTTAAACTATTTACATGTGATTTAGAATATTAAGGAAAAAGAAATATCACTTATTAATTAATATTAATTAATAATTAATTAATAGAGGAATAGATATTCATAAATTAGGTCTCATAAATAAAAGTGTCTCCAGTATTATAAAAACACTAAACTTTTTAACATGTAAGACACTCTCAACATAAAGAATTTAACCATTTCATTATCCACCCAGTTACCCAAGCCAGAAAATAGAAATCTGATCCCACCTTCATGCATAAGTATGTACCATTAAATACCTTCATGTCTCTCATTAAACATTTCCAATTAATTACCAACTCTGCTAATTATACATCCAAAAATATCAAATTCAGTTTCTTGTCTCTTTGCCATGGATTTATTGAAGTCTTCAATAGCCTCAATCCAGGGGGTTTTGTAGTGGGGTAGGTGCAAGATTATGGAGACTTTAACTAGGTTAGAGATTTGGTAATAGTGAGAAGTGATTTGATTCTTAAGATATTTTAATAGTGGAGTCAGTAGGCTCTGCTATTGTATTACATGGAGAATTATCAGAAAAAGAGAAGAACCATGGACCCTTCTGAAACTTTTGGTTGAAACAACTGCTGAATGGTGGTGCCATTTCCTGAGCTGGGGGCTGCTGCAGAAGAGCAGGTCAGGGAGCTGGGAGAGAGTGTGGTTTCAGGTATGAGCACAGTAGGAATTCAATATATATTTTTACAAACTGAGAAATTATGCTTCATAATTCTTATGCATTTCTTCAAGTTGCATGCCTTTGTGCTTGCTTTTCCCTTTTCCAGGAACGACCTGCCCTCCACCTAACCCACACTTACCTGGATGAATTACAACTCAAGAGGAGGCTTCCCCAACACCCCCAGCAAAATTAGATTTATCTTCTATGGTCACTCAGAAATTCATTAATGTTTATTAAACATTTACCATGAATCAAGCATTATACTAATCACTAGATATACAAAGATGTATGGTTCCTGCCCTCAAAGAGCTTGCAGTCTAGCAGGGGGTTTGGGAACATACCCACAAACTGTTTAGTACAATGTGATAAGTGGTATCATATAAAAATTGCTATGAAACTATAGACCAGAGAACGGTGGGTAGTCAGGCAAACAGAGTATTTATTGAGCATATTGTCAAGTGAAAGGTACTTTAATTGTGTTATTTCACTTAATCATCACGACAGCCCCATAAGCCAAGTAAAAAGGCTTAAACACCTATCTTAAGTTACACGGCTTGAATGGACAGAACTAGTTTACAAATCAAGCCCTGGCTCCCAAGACATTTCTCTGCCAAACCGAAGTCACAGGAGGCTTCAGAGGAGGAATAAACTTGGGCTGAAACCGGAAGGATGAAGGCCACTCAGCAGAGGAAGCTGTGCATGCAGACACTGAGGGCCAGGGCAATTGGAGATGTGTCCTTCTGAGAAGAGGGGGCAGAGGAGGCTGTGCAGGTAACACCCTGCTCAGGAGTCTGGATTTTACCCTGGAGGCAATGGGCAACAAATTAAGGATTCTGAACTGAGAAGTGATGGGATTGGTTTTACACTACAGAAAGAGTATTCCGATACGGAATATAGTGTAGATTTATAGTATAGCACTTACTACAGTGTATGTTTTTGAATTCATGTATATCTCCTGCTTAAGAATTTGGACTTTAACTGAATTCCATTCATTCCCTGTATTGTGCGCGCGCGCGTGTGTGTGTGTGTGTGTGTGTGTGTGTGTGTGTGTGTGTGTGTATGTGTGTGTGTGTAGTACTGACTTTAATTTAGCCTTATTTATTTTAGTATCATTACTGCCTAACAGAGGCTCTGGAAAATAGCATTGCCTTGTAGTAGTTGAATAAATAGAAGAAAAGTGGAGGAAGAGAGGAACGTGTAACTTAAGATAGGTGTTTAAGCCTTTTTGCTTGGCTTATGGGGCTGTCGTGATGATTAAGTGAAATAACACAGTTAAAGTACCTTCCACTTGACAATATGCTCAAGAATTTAAGATCTAACTACAAACCTTACACTATGTATAGACCTCATCAGTCTTAATAAAATGACCAGTTGAACTATTTTTGTGGAAAATAAAATCCAAATGTTACTAGTTCTAAAAGAATATGCTAATCTACTGGTTATTTTGACACCATGAAGACATAGTTGACATAATTCAGCATTGCAACATTTTTTATATCCAGGAGAGCTTTTGATACTAAATGTATCATACATATTTCATTTTTCCCATTTCTTTAATTAGTTTATTTAAAAATCATAACTAAAGTTGAATTCAGTTTCTTTAGTTTTTCACTGTGGAGTATAGAACTCAAAGAGTGTCTTAGGCATATAGGGTCAACTCCAAGCACACGTGAGAAATTATGCTCAGATTACTGCTCTGCAAACAATAGGAAAAGCTAAATCACCAAGGCAACGCAAGACAGGCAGCAGGGTAGCTCAGAGGCCTTAGTGAGGTCGTCATGGACAGGCCATCTGGCACTGCCAACTGCCAGGTAGGATTCAGCACTAGGGGGAGGGTGGGTGAGACATTGAGATGGATAGTCTCACCACACAAAAATAAGCATTAGGAAAAAAAATGAAAATGTAAAACACTTATTAAGAATGTCTCAAGGGCTAGGGACCTTTCTAAGAAATTTGTATCATCTCATTTAATTTGCCAACAAACCTGTGAGAAAAGTACTGTCTTCATCTCTACTTTACAGTTGTAAATAACTTCCCAGATCACAGAGAAGTAGAATAGGGATTTGAACCCAGGAAATCTGACTGCAAAGCCATAGCTTAGCCATAGTGCTATATAGGTCCCAGATAGGGATGGTGGAAAGGAAATGATTATACTGTAAAACAGAAAGGGAAAGGAATGTTGAGCTGCTAACCCACAGATCTGGATTAAAGCAGTGCTTAGGGAGCTACCACTTTTTAGGGTAGACCCTGCTCTACATGCAGCAGGACCTGGAATCAGACCTGAGTCTGTCTTCTGAGCCTCTGGCTGCCTGTGGCAGTCCTATCATGGGCTCAGTAATTGGAACCTAAATTTTTTGTTTGTTTCTTCTGTGACAGCTGATTAGCTCAGCTATGTAAAAATAAGAATTTTCACAGTTTTCTGCTTTTGCCAGAAAAGCAACACATTTGTGAGCGTGAAACTGCTTTACATTTTAGGAAAAAAAACCCACTATGGAAATAGAAAATTTGTTTTTAGTTATTTTGTTTAAAAATTAGTATAGTCAAAACTTGCCCTCATGCACACCCACATATTTATTGCTCTGCTCAGTGATCCACTTCCCCCAATAGGTTCATTTTTAGGACATGAGATTGTTTTTTTTTTAATGAATCACTCATACTAGATTGCTTTGACTTTCAGTGTATTGTTGAAGAGTCTGCAAGTTTGCATGAGCCTGACAGTAAACCTGAGTTTAGTGCTCTCTCTGATCCCTACTGCTCTCTCAGTTACCTGATTCTCAGTTTCACTGATTTTCCCAAATGGTTTGAAAAAAAAAGTGAGAAATTATGAGACAAAAATCAGCCTTCTGCTAATAGTCCTGTTTTCCTGGGCCCAGCCCTTAATTTTTTCATTCTTACTTAGAGCTAGGATCCCTGGTTAGAAGATCAGAGGGGCTGTGGAGCTCAGTCGGGGGCTGGTGGTGACAAGACAAAGTAGCTCACATCCTCTTATCAGGACTCAGGAGACAGAATCACGGACCTCTGGACAGTACTCTGAAAGGTTCTCTGTCTTCAGGAAAAATACTTACCAAACCTGCATTTTATACCAGTACCTCTGGTCATATTTTTACATATTAATTGAATAAATCAAATTAAGGCAAAAAAATTAAAGGCTGTCATCAATTCTCACTTTATTTGTTAATACTGGTTATATAATGACCCAGAGAAGTCTTTAAAATACTTCCAAATATGCAAATACAATATCAACTGTTTTAATACTGGGGTTTTTAATGCCAAAATTATTGTCTTGAAACAGATTCGTCATTCAAAGTCAAAATTCCTTCAGATTACTAAGGAAGTATTTAGTGCATTAAATCAATAAAACTACTGTGGATTAGTGGAACAGAACATAATATTCAAGATCTTTGCAAACTCAGGATATAACTAATTATACTTATGAATGTACAGATGGAAGTATATACATATGTACATATACAGCAGGATTTGAGAGGACTGACTTCAATTTTGAAAGAAGTTTTACTGTGTGTAAAATGCATTACATGCTACACAGAAATCATTCATGAAAGGAAGAACCAAATGAGGCAGCAAACTTTGCTGTCATCTTATTTTTAAGAAACTATCCTGTAAGTCATGTATTTGAAGAATTAATATTATTAAAATGTCTGTATTACCCAAATCTATCTACAGATTCAATGCAATCACTATCAAAATTCCTATGGTATTTTTCAGAAATGGAAAAAAGATCCTAATATTTGTATCAAACTATGAAAGACCACAAATGGCCAGAGCAATCTTGAGTAAGAAGAACAAAGGGGGAAGCATCATGCTCCCTGGTTTTAAACTATATAACAAAGCTGTAATTATAATAGCAGAGTATTGGTATGAAAACAGACATACAGATGAACAGAACAGAATAGAGTGTCTGGAAATAAACCCATGCATATACTGTTCATTAATTCACAACAGAGGAGTCCAGAATACTCAGTGGGGAAAGGATAGTCTCTTCAATAAATGGGGTTGACAGAAGCAGACAGGCAGATACAAAAGAATGAAACTTGACCCTTACCTTATAGCATACACAAAAATTAACCCAAATGGATTAAGGATTTGAATTTAAGACCTGAAACAATAAAACTCCCAGAAGAAAACATAGGTCTGAGTTACTTGGTATCAGTCTTGGCGATGAGTTTTGGACGTGACTCCAAAGGCAAGGGTAACGAAAGGAAAAATAAACAAATGGGACAATATCAAGTAAAGAGTTTCCTCAGAGCAAAAGGAACCATCAACAAAATGAAAAGGCTTCCTACTGAGGGGAAAGATACTCGTAAACCAGGCACCTGATGATAAGGGGTTAGTATCTGTAAAGAACTCATACAAGTCAACACCACAAAACAATTTGATTTAAAAATGGGTCTTCATTTTTCCAAAGAAGGCATGTAGCTGGCCAACAGGCACACGAAAAGGTGCTCAACAGTGCTAATCATCAGGGAAATGCAAATCAAAACCACAATGAGGTATCACCTCACACCAGTCAGAATGGCTGTTAACATGAAATAACAAATGTTGGTGAGGATGCAGAGAAATGGGAACCCTCGGGCCTTGCGGGTGGGAATGGAAAACAGTTGAAGATTCCTCAAAAAATTAAAACTACCATATGACACAGCAATTTATTCAGGTATTTATCCAAAGAAAACAAACAATTTGAACAGATATATGCACCCCATGTTCATTGCAACATTATATATAATAGCTTAGATATGGAAACAACTTAAGTGCCTACTATAGCTAAATTGATAAAGAGGATATAGTATCCATATTCGATAGAATACTATTTAGTCATAAATAAGAATTAAATCTTGTCATTTATGACAACATGGTTGGACCTTGAGGGTATTATACTAAGTGAAATAAATCAGAGAAAGACAAATACAGGTCTACTCTGGAGATACTGCAGGTTTGGCTCTAGCCACAGCAACAAAGTGAACCAAATGAATTTTTCAGTTTCCCAGTGAACATAAAAGTTATGTTTACACTATACTTTAGACTGTTGAGTATGCAATAGCATTATGGCTAAAAAACAATGTACATACCTTAACTAAAAAATATTTATTGCTAAAAAATGCCAACCATTATCTGAGCTTTCAGTGACTATTTTTCTTGGTAGAAGGTCTTGTATTGATGTTGATGGCCACTGACTGATCAGGGTGGTGACTGCTGAAGGCTAAAGTGGCTGTGGTAGTTTCTTTTTTTTCTTTTCAATAAGAAAATGTTTATTGAAGTCTGTATTTTGTTGATTATAAAATACACATTTTTTCACATTTTAGCATCTCTTAAATTGGGATGAATTTTACTACTGCAGATATCATAGTTTAATCCTCAGAGTTCTTTTTTCTTAGTGGTACATAAAATAATGGTGCCCTTGACAACTGAAGGTGGCTTAGATATGATGGAA
This sequence comes from Manis javanica, assembly GCF_040802235.1. NCBI lineage: Eukaryota > Metazoa > Chordata > Mammalia > Pholidota > Manidae > Manis > Manis javanica. Next base: position 176,165,285 of record NC_133157.1, on the reverse strand, counting down.
TACAGTATGCATCAGGTGCCAAAGTCTGGCGTACAGTGTGATTAAGGCAGACAGAAAGGACAGTGGATAAATACATAGCAGGCACTCATTAAATCAGTGTTTCTTCCTTCTTTCAAAAACTGGCAACTAGGCCCCTAAAGCCTATGCAGTACTTTGTACATAGCTGTTCTCTCTGCCACTGGCAGCCCAGCAGGTGCTACAGGCATCTACAATGTTGGATGCCAAAAGAATAAGATGGTCCTCACCTTCTGCTGAAAAGGAACAATATCTTGTGTTTGGTTATCATTTTACAACTTACACAGCATTTCTACAGGCAAAATTTAACAAACATTTACTAAATGAGTGGCTTTTTAAAAAATTGAACTATCATTGATATACAAGTTTATATTGGTTTCAAATGTACAACACAGTGGTTCAACAATTACCCATATTATTAAAACCTCACCCCCTCTAGTGTGGTTACTATCAATGTAGAAAAATGTACAGAATCATTGACTATATTCTCCATGCTGTCCTATTGTCCCATGATCAACTTATATTGTATTGTGAATTATTGTGCCCCCTTATACCCCTTCCACCCTTCTCCACCACCAGCCCCAACCCCTCCCTGTTGGTAACCATTGGTCCCTTCTCGGTGTCTATGAGTCTCCTGCTATTTTGTTCTTTCTGTTTTGCTTTGTTTTTATATTCTACAAATAAGTGAAATCATATGGTATTTGTCCTTCTCTGGCTTATTTCACTGAGCATGACACCCTCTAGATCCATCCATGTAGTTGCAAATGGGAGGATTTCTTTTCTTTTTATGGCTGAATAATATTCCATTGTGTATACATACCATCTCATTTTTTTTATTTTTATTAAGGTATCATTGATATACAATCTTATGAAGGTTTCCCATGAGCAACATTGTGGTTACTACATTCACCCATATTATCAAGTCTTCCTCCCCCACAACCCATTGTAGTCACTGTCCATCAGTGTAGTAAGATGCTGTAGACTCACTACTTGTCTTCTCTGTGCTACACTGTCTTCCCCGTGACCCCCTTACATCATGGGTGCTAATCATAATGCCCCAAATCCCCTTCTCCTCCCCCCTTACCCACCCTCCCCATTCCCTTCCCTTTGGTAACAGCTAGTCCTTTCTTGCAGTGTGCACACCACATCTTCTTTATCCATTCATCTATTGATGGAGACATAGGTTGCTTCCATATCTTGGCTATTGCAAACAGTGTGGTGATAAACATAGGGGTTCATATATCTTTTCAAATCAGGGATTTTGTTTTCTTTGGGTAAATTCATAGAAGTGGAATTACTAGATCAAATGATATTTCTATGTTTAGTTTTTGAGGAACCTCCATACTGCTTTCCACAGCAGTTGTGCCAATTTACAATTCAGGCTGCTAGAATGGATTAAAGGCTATGGAGAACTATAATGATCTTTCACAGAGATTAGTCATTACATTGGGATCAAAAATACTACCCATGTAGCCTACTTATTTGCTGATTGAGAATGGCAGCAGATCTTAGCAAGTGTACATCAGCAGATACTAAAAGTCTTTTCATTTGCCTAAGGTTAAAAAACATCTTTTTGCAAATTTTACAAATACCCATGTATCATTTCCATTTTCATTCAGCCTGCCTATAAGTAAGATTTCTCAAGAGTTTTGAATTTCTGGGTTTAATTTTGGCTCTTTAGATCAAACCACTCACATCTCTCCTAAGCAATTCTATTTGAGGTTCACCTTTATGTCTAAGATTCTAGTCTATGATTTGAAAACAATGAAAACCAAAAATATCTCTCCAAGAGACCATTTTTTTAGCTAGTCACTAATCATGTATTTTTCCCCATTTCTCTAGTTGCTTCTCTTTCATGTCAGATAGATTCTAAAAGTTAAATCTGTATGCTGGCAGACTAACTATCATACTGCTTACCACCTCTTATTCCTTTTTTGTTATTCCATCACAAATTATGCAGCCCATAAGGGATTCTATCATATGAGGATCTGTTATCCAGAGATCAAGTGCATGTAGCAGCTGTTTATTTGCAAATACAAAATGTGATGAACACATGGTACAGAAAGATTCTTTTCATGCTGGTATTTTCTCATTTACAGTAGATTACTATTATCATTTTTGTGTACAGTATGGCAAATAGCCTTTTTTTCCACTAGCCTCTACTGAAAAAGAAATGACTAGAATGTCACCAGGTGTCTTTGATAGCCAAGGAACCACAACACAAAAACTGTTCAAGGTTTCAGTAGTAATACTAATAATATTAATCATAATAATAGCAGTAAAATGAGCAGGTATAAATTCTTACTACATGCCATGTACTGCCCTGGGGACTTCACATATGTTATCTCATTTATTATTTATAATAACCCTATGACACAGGTAGATGTTATCTCTATTTTATAGATGAGAAAGATGAGGGTGCAGGGTTTATTACTTAAACCCACAAAGCTACTAGGTGGCACAGCTGAGATTTAAATGCAGATCCCCCTCACTTTACACTGAGAATGTGCAAAGCAGGATGAAAAGCAGAGGAAAGAGTGGACAGATGGAAGGAAGATGGATAATGGAGCAGAATACCTTAATCATTATGAACTCATTAAATGAACATCTACTGAGTACCTAATATTGAATGAACATACTGTCTATTCATGAGACAAGTTCCTTGCCCTAGAGAGGCATATGTGGCTTAGAGAAATAGAATGGCCAGCAAACAACTCCAGTCCTCACCAAAAGGCAGTAATCAATACATGCCAAAGTATAGAGAACACAGAGAGGATAGGGCCCTGCCAAGGGAGCAGGGGAAGGATTTCCAGATAAGGAGGCTTTAAGCAGGAACGTAAGTAATGCATGTGAGTTACCATGCTAGCAAAGAATGGAAAAGTTAGACCAGGTAGAGGTAAAAGCAGGGACACCACCACAGAAGTGTGATGGATGGAGTGATGCTTCAGAGGGCTGCAGAGAAGGATGTGTGGTAAAGACTGTGGGAATAAGAGCAGAAGGCACGTAATTCTGACAGCACATTCAGATCCGGATTAGGACAAACATCAAGGAGGTGAGAAGAATCATATGGAGGGAGGAGGCAGGTGAGAAAACATGGGCTGAACAGGACCACATGGGGCTGCCATGCAAATGGCCATTCCATATAGCATAACATGTGTGGTTATCATAAGATACATTACATCATGTGAGTTGGTTTTTCAGGTGCTTTTTATTATGGCTATGGATTTTGATAGTGGACCACCAAAGAGGCAAGTTTTGATGGAAAGAAGAGTGATGGAGACAAAGGTAATAGAGACCCTTGATCAAAGCCTTGGAGTCCAGGGAAAGGGAAGTGCAGCCTGAGAGAACTAGAAGCTTGGGAAGAGAAGAAAATCAGGCATTTCTCAACAGGAAATGGCTGCTGACGTACGGGGCAAGTAGCACAGAGACACAGGCACTATTTGATTGTATTTTAGGCATCACTGGGACTGGATGTCAGGCATAAAGCTGATGAGTGGAATAAGAAGACAAGATGACAGCATCCTTACATCTGTTTTAAAAATTAATCAAGTGGTTCAAGTGGGAAAAAAAGCCCCTATGAATGCTATGAATTGATAATATATCAATCATTGCACATAGTTCAAAAAATATTTTGGACATGCACAGTTAGTATTATCAAGATTTGGGACACTATTTTATTGCTCTTTGGATTAATATGTTTTATGTTGTTTAGATTGTGCCAGTCAAGCTTTTCTTGATTGGGCTGCCTAAAGGCTATCTAGACTACAACATATGTCTTTAATCTGTCAAATCTGGATTCTGCCTGTAATCCCTCCCCATAGATAAGAAATTGGATTTTGAGAAAATGAAAGGATGCTTTGTATCCTATATTTGTCAAGAAACTCCTGCCAGGAATATAGCTCTGTTATGTACATATACTATAGCAGCAGCAAAAACTCAATAAGCTCTGATTTGGTTTTCCATGAAGAAAATTTGTAGTGGCATAAAGAAGTCAAAAGATACTGCTTATGACAGTTTACAATTGGACTTTGTGGAGGCATCATTTAAACCGTAGTTCCTCTGACAGAGCAGTTTTTCCTTCTAGCTTCTCCTACTTCTCTGTCTCTACAGACTATCACTTACAGTGCAAAAACTTCAAATGGGGGAGCTGTGGCCCAGAGCTGTGGAGTAGAGATGAGTGTCTGGCAATGCATGCTTTCAGGTAAACACCTTAGAGTGCAGTGGCTGACCCCAAGGCTAGTTTTAGGTTCATTGTGGAAAACCCAGACTTTGGTGCCACACAGACTTGGGTCCAAGTCCCAGATCAGTAGCTTATTAACTCTAAGACGTAATGCACAAAAAATACTTGGCCAAATGCCTAGAACATAGTAGACACTCAAGGACTAAAAGCCATTATTATTTTAGAATAATTTAAAGCATAAAAAATCCAGAGCTATGATAGCTCCTCACTTTGAAGGCATAAATTCCATCTTTTTGTCAAATATAAATAACTCAAATTCTCATGAATATCTGGATCCATGAACTTGCCTATGACTCTTTCTAGTACAAGTAGCTGACATTTTACATATTAATTTCTTGGGTTCTCCTCTGTCTTCCACATTGTTCTTCATGAGGTGATCTAAAAAGTAAGAGATTAATAAACAGAAATTGTAGACTTTTCATCTTACCATTTTTGTCTGCTCTTCTCAGTATCTGGAAAAGACAAAGGAAAAAATGTATCACCATTTTTTTCTAAGTATTGTAGTGAACATTATACTCACACATAATTCACCCCTTATTAATATATAATAAAAGAAATTCCAATTTTATATAAAGCTTTCCCAATTGAGATTTCTTTATAATAGTCCAGAACAGAAAACACCCCAAATGTCCATAAACAAGTGAATGGACAAACAAGTAGAGGTATATCTGTAAAATGAATACTACTGTGCAAAAAAAAAGGAATGGACTCTTGATACATACAGTAACTTGAATAGACCACAAAGCAATTATGCTGAGTAAAAAACCTGGACACAAAAGAATACCTACTTATGATTCCATCTATATAAAATTCTAGAAAACACAAACAAATCTACAGTAACAGAAAGCAGATTAAGGGACACATAAGAATGAACAGGGCAGGGAGGGCTGGATTATAAAAGGACCTGAGAAAACTTTCAGGAGCAGTAAATGTACTTATTATTTCGACTGTAGTAATGGTTTCATAGGGGTGTACTTATGTAAAAAATCAGCTTTCCACTTTAAATATGTGCAACTTAATGTAAGTCAAACACATCTCAATAAAACTGGGAAAAAGCAAAAAATAACAAATTATGGATAAGTAGAGCTAATGTGTCTATACTATACTTTATTTTACTTCCATGTAATTCTATTATCCTGGACCCATTTTAAATTGTCTTGGAGGGATGTGAACTGCTTAGCCATGGGGTATCTTTGATAATGGTTTCCAAATTTTCTTCTGGGAAACCAATCTTTCCTCCACCCTCAGCCCATGTGCTTCAGGGCTGGGCAGAGCACTCAGGCCTGACAAAGTGGTGTCTCATTGCTCTGGCCACAGTGGCCACTTGGGCATGAGCACAGGAAGGCTAGTGAATAGTAGACCTTGGTTTTGCTTGAATTGTCAAGAGAGACACACTTTCTCTTCTGCTGACTTTGAACCTGGGGAGATACAGGTAAGCAGCTGCTGTCAGCCTTTCTGTTATCAAATGCATCATGTGCTAAACATGTTGCCACCAAACAAATGCTAAAGTTTTAACCCCCCCCCCCCCCAGTAACCGTGGAGGTGACCTTGTTTGGAAACAGTCTCTGATGAGTTAATTAAATTGAGATAAGGTCTTACTCGATTGGGACGGACCCTAAATTCAATGACTGGTGACTTTATAAGAAGAGAGAGATTAAGAGATGCAGAGACACACAGAGGATGTATGACGATGGAGTGATGCGGCTTCAAGCTGTGGCAGGCAAAGGGCTGTAGGCCAGCACCAGATGCTTGAAGAGAGGCTGTAGATTCTCCCCTAGAGCCTCTGGAAGGCGTGCGGTCCTGCCCACACCTTGATTTCACCCCTCGAGCCTCCAGAACTGAGAGAAAACATTTTGTTGTTTAAGTCACCCTGTATGTAGGACATTATTATGGCACCCCTAGGAAATTGACACACTATGTAACCTGGAAATAGCCAGTACTCAAGAAAGCAGTGTCCTGAAACTGTGACTAACTGGAACCCGATGACACTCCCTGAGTTTCTGATGAAGCTGTCCTGACAAGATGATCTCTGCTTTTCATTACAGGAGCCAGCAATTATTATTTCTTTAAATCTTAAGATAGTTCTGGTTAGTTTTTCTGTCAGCAACAATCAAATCAATCTTGATACTATATGCTGATAGAAAAAAAGTCTTATTAATAGACAGCTGTGTTACATACAGTACCAAAGAAAATGTCCCTTTATCCTATTGAAAAAAGATATTCACAACCTTGAATCATGGAAAAGGGGCACCTGAGGAGCATTTTTTTGAGCAATTTGTAGCTGTGGTTAAGTAACCCGAGATACTCTTATATTTAAGTCATCACTTCTTGGTGGCCAGCTTGAAACATGAGCAATAGTTTTTATTACCAAAATTCTCTGTTTTCTACAGCAGTATTACCCTCTTTTCCTTCTGTTGACTTTGTAGAGATGAAGTATGGATAAATCTAATCACTAATAAATTTTTATTAGAAAATACTACTAGTACTACTAAAAATGTCATCTATAAAAATTTCCAACAAGCATGTATCATGTCGACTTGTGTACATAAGAAGTTGGTTCCCCTTTTTAAGCTAAATTCATTTAATTATTATGAAATGACTGCTTTCAATAGTAAGAGCTTCTATGCTTACAGCAAAATGAGACACAAATTCTTTTTACACCACAGAGGTAATTTCTAGTGCAGATTTTGGAGGTTCTTCTCCCCGTCATGGTCAGTTTCTCCTCTGAAACTTTGAAGCCTCAGCTGAGGGAGAGACATGAAATGCAGCCTATTTCTTACCTCTGATATACTCTAAGATTCTATTTCAAGCTCTGTTGTGTCCTTATGAGTTTGAAGTGACTAGAATAGGAATAACCACACACCAGAGACTTGGACCCAGTATTTCTCTGTCATTTCATTTCATAAGGGACTATCTTAAATGGCATTCAGCCTCCGAGAGATGAAATTAAGACAGTGGCTTTTGTTATTCAGATAGTTCTTTGTAATTAAATATAAACAGAACTATCTCTACTGCATATTTTGCCTCTGAGCCCACAGACTAATAAAAAATGTAATGCAGATGAGAACTGAGTTTGCTACATTATGCTACCATAGTAATGTGGATTGGCTAATCTCACTGGTTTCTATCATAAGATAGATAGTAAATAAATCTCAGTATTATGGTTACACTTAAATGTGGGTGGTGCTACATCTTTCCAACAATTTAAGAATTATGAAATAGCATCCTTTACCCTAAAAGGTATTCTTTAATGGCCTTGATTGAAAGTCCTCATTTTTCACTTGAAGTTATGGAAGGCAGATGTTACAATGCAAACGTTATCTTGGAGGCCTAAAAAAGGGACAAATACCATTTACTGAAGATTTGCTAAGTATCTCCTACCATGTACCAGGTTAAACTAGTAAGTCACTTAATGGATTACTGAGAAAGTGGGGTGCAGAGTGGGAAGTTGAGACTCATCCACAATATGGAGTATCATCTAGAAGGGAAAACCTAGTGGGTGAGTCATAGTGTGTAGGCCTTGAAAAGCAGCAAGTTGTTTTGCTACCAGTCCCCCAGTCACCATGAGAAAGGATGCTGGGAAGTAGGCATGGAAAGTTGGAGGGAGAAAAGGTACTTAGAATATATCTAATGACCCAGTGAGAAGTCATCTTCTTAATTTTGCCTAGGGTAGGCCTTGTGAGGAAAAACAATTTTTAACATATGATAACAGTGAAATTCAGTTTTCCCTATTTCTTCTGGTTTTTGAAAGTAATAGAGTGACATTTGCCTTGCCAATTAGGGTAGGTGAGGATGGGGTTAATTACCATTTTCCCAACTGGGCAGTCTCACTCAAATTATCAATTGTGCACTAGGCAAGATAGGGGGTATATTGTCTGTAACAGAATTCAGTCACAGAACCATTTTACCCGGAAAGTTGTTTCTGCTCTGATGTCCTCTGCCTGTCTCATCTCATCTCTGATACAGATGAGTGTGTGTGTGTGTGTGTGTGTGTGTGTGTGTGTGTGTGTGTGTGTCGCATTGGAATTAAGTATCTTTGCAAAGGGAAACTTATTCATTTCCCCAAGTCCCTGGCCATCTGGGCACTGTGCCTTTTATTCAGGGTATACACAGATGTGCATGCATGGTTGGGGTAAAGAAGGGAAGATAAATAGTCAAATTATCTTTCTCCTTCACGACCTTTCAGCCCCACATCTGCCCAACCAGTGAAGTGAGGAAAGATCACTTCCTTTCCATTAAAAGTCAAAGGAAAACTGGGCTTGGACAGTGGCATCGAGTGGATGATGGTGCAAATAACCTCATTTGAGGTTTATCTTGTTTTGGGGGATGCTTTGAAGGTTCTTCTCTCTTTGCACAGCAGCAGAGATGATTAATGTAATGATTCAAAAGAGGGCCTACATGTTAGCAAGGCTAGTATTCTGAATGAGAGTTTATTGTCTGTTACCTGGAATGAAATAAGCTGGGACAAGATACAGCGCTGGTGTAGGAAGGGAAACGGCTGTCATTGTCCCACTCTTTCTGTGCTGCTGCGTGGACGTGTGCCAGCTCAGCCCATCCTGTGGGGGTAGGTGGGCCCAAGGCAAATGCACTGTGCCTGCCTCAGGGCTCCTGCCTCAGAACAGCACAGAGGCTGCTAAGCCCCCCAACGTGTATTCAGGAATATTTATGATGACCTGATACTGAATTCTGTCATTTTTTAGAAAGAAAGTCATGTAAATCAGATTTATAAGGAAATAGCCTCTCTGTTAGTTTGTGGACTTGGCCACTGTTTTTTTAGGCATTTAGCTTACAACACTGATGTAACAGTAACAGTTCAAATTTATATAGAACATTTCCTTTTTTGCCCCCAGTTTTCTATGCTATGAATTCTCATTTAATACAGCAACCTTTAGAATTAATTATCATACTGATCATTATTGTTAGTTCAGAGAAAAGGAAAAGAAAGCAAAACACAACAGGTGCAATAAATCTCTCTCTGATTTTGTGGTCTATGGCTATTTACCACCAGCTGGACATATCTAGTCATGGAATTAACAATACCTTCAGAAGCAGTGTAAATCCTTTCTTAGAGGATTGACTATTCCAGTAGCACTGGAATATAAACACGGGAAATCAGAGTTTTCCTCAGAGTTGGAAATTCATCTGTGTGATGCAGAAGCCTCTAATTGGCTTCATTTCTGTTTCTCTTTGGATGAGGGAATATCTATCACCTACTTATTATAATCTAAATAGAATTTAAAAAACAATTTTTCTTAGCAATGCTACTAGAATGTTAAAATTAATCAAATAAATTATGCATTTATATTTCACATTTTGTTTTTGCTAAAAGCAACATGATTCAGGAATGAATAATTCAAAAATCCCCAAGTAACAAATCCTTTTTCAGATCACATATTTCACCAGAGTGCTGGATTTTTCACAAAATATCTCAAAGAAAAGTGTAAACAAAATCTTTTCTATTTGAGATAAAATCCAATGGCAGGGTTTTGTTGTTGTTGTTTTTTTTTTAACAGATTCTGGCATTTTCCTGGCAAACAAGGATGTCAACACCTCTCATGTGAAATCAGCTTTATATTTTTATTGTTACATTCTAGAAATAGAAGGTAAGGGTGTTCTATTCAGAGAGGACACATTCCTTCATGACAGGGACCTGATGTTGTTTATTTGCAGAACTTGGGAACAATCGTGCATATATTATAATGAATAATTTTTGAATTACCCTTTTTTCTTTTTTTTTAAAATAACAGTTTGAACTCTTAGACCAAGACTGGTGTATGTATCAGTGAGGATGACTTCCATTTATATAGCTCAACCCATTTATGTCCACAGTATACAAGGATTTATTTACTGCTTTTAAAAAGTCACAGGGCAACACTTGATATCCTTGGTGGATAAAGTGAAGATCAGGTCAGAATGAATGGAAACTCCCCGCTTGCCCTCCTTCTTTGACTAAGCTTCATAGCAGCTTAGCCATTCACCTCGAAACAGACCCGGTTTTCCGGGGCCCTGACTACCCCTGAGGGTTTCCTTCCCAGGTGTGCTGTGTGCCTCCTCCTTCTCTCAGCTCAGCTCCTCAAGGGCTTATGGCCCTGAATGACAGGACTTACAAGGAAAAACATCTAACAGCTACACCATTAGCCCCAATAACATTATCTGACCCAAAGCCAAGCAGAGATGCGCTCTCATGAAGAAATATCCTATTGAGTGAAGGAATGGGTATCAGACACTCATGTTTTGCTGGGAAGAAGGCCAGCCCCGAATGCCTGCATCCCCAGGTGTAGACACAGTTGAACCTTATCTATACCATTTGCCTTAGACCAGGTTTAGTTAGCAATAGGAGTTTCTCTCCCAGTTAAAAGATTCCAGCTAATCCACTCAAAATAAACCTGGGAGGGCTCCTCACTGACACGCCCCTCCCCCGCTTATCTTCATTATCTCTTCCTCACCACTGTGATACGAACAATTTTATTTCCTCCTATTTTCATTGCTCCACAATACATGTATTTGACCCCTGTCCCCCTTCACTTCTATTTTAATCAGAAGTGATAACTGAGAGAAGGGTAGAGACAGCACATGGTCCTCCTCAATGCCCTCTGTCCATTTTCTGCCATGCCTAAGCAAGCAGCTGCCATAACTGTCTCTGCTGAGCCAGAATCTACCTCGAGGGACAGCATGAGTGTCACAGCGGAGGGTCTGGGAGAGCTGGGAGCTTGACAAGGCGACTGAGGGGGGCAGGAAAACCACCAACCCTACAGGCAGAGGAAAGAGCTGGCAACAGAGTGAAAACAAAAAACAAACAAACAAAAAAAACCCAAAAAAAAACAAACAGCAAGAAGGGAGATAAAGCAAAATTGAGAAATAAATAAATAAAATGCTATCAAGGCAGTAACCACAGCATGAGGGCAGAAAAATAACAGAGAAAGTCAAAGAAGGAATGAAAAGAATGATCATCATATCAGAGAAATGGAGGAAGAGATCAATACCGAAGTGAGGGGGAGGACCGACAGGAGGACAGTCCAAAGCCAGAACCGATGATGACAATAATAGTAATGACCACGGGGAGAGGCACAAGGAGGCGAGTAACAGGGAAGAAAAACGGAATAATAGGAGGTGGCAGTGAAAAAAAGAATCATCATCAAAGGAATCTCGGCTACCTCTGTAAAAAGACAAACAAATGTGTTTTCAAAGCAGTTGTTTTCCTGGGGGACGGGGGAGGATGGCGCCGCATGGCCATCTCCACTGCTTGCCCGACAGCCCTAGGGCATTAGCGAGTTCAGGGTTGCAAATGGGCAGATTAGACAGGAATTGGGTCAGTGTTCGCCCTCCCCCTGAGGCCCCTTTAACATCGCCTTATTCCGAGACTGTTTTATTACCAACCAGCCCCTATCAAAACGCAGGCTGTTAGGAAAATTTAACTTTGGAATTCGTTAAGGGTTGCTAAGCCCCGAGCTGCAGGTGTGCAGCCCTGGGTACAAGTTGAGTGCCGGTCATTTTTTCGGCATTTGCTTTGGTGGACTGACAGCGGGAGAGGAGTTCTCTCCGGTCTTCTGGGGGCCAAACCCACTGATCAGCACCAGGGCCACCCCCTCCTGCCGGGGACTGGAACAGACGCCGGGGGTCCACAGATCGAACTTCTTCCCTCGCTACTTACGTCGAGGAAGATCGACATGCCCTTGGACAGCTGCAGGGAAGAGCTCAGCTCCTCCGAGGAATTGTTGGAGGACGGCGACGTCTCCCGGGAATCCTCCATCCTCGGGAGCCCTGGCAGCCGCGGGCGGGAGCGGGGCTGGGCGGCCCGCGAGCTGGGCCAGGGGCGCGGCCGCGCTGCTGCCTCGCCTCAGCGCACGGCGCCCACGGCCGGGCTGGATCCGCGGTGCCGGCTCCGCGCGCCTCCCTCCGTCTCCGGGCTCGCTCTCCCCTCCCCGTCTCCGGCCTCCGCGCTCCCACGCGCTCTAACTCGCGCCGCCCTCCTCCTCCGGCTGACAGCGCCTGGAAGGTCTCCTCCCTGCGCGTGGCCACGCGCCGAGCCCCTCCCCGGAGAGCGGACTCTGACCCCCACCCCGCACTGCCACTGGCCACCGCGGAGCCCCTGTTCGCCCCCGTGCTGCGAGGGAGGAGTAAGCCCAGTCAGGCGGGGCAAATGGAAGCGGGCTGTCCAGCGTAGCCAAAACTCGTAGACAAGACGCCCCCCGAGCTCATCCCGTGGTGGAAACTATGAGTCCAGAGGGATTTGCCAACTTACTTTTCATGCAGGCATACCTGACTGCACCCCACTCCTCAAAGGCAGGTGGGCTACAGGACAGAACGCATCAGTTCAGGGGTTAATCATTCAGTTTTGGAAACCAGGCTTGGGTTGGAAACCGGCCTTAGTTACTTCTATCTTGCAATCTAGCAAAATGCCAAATATTTAAGCCTCAGTTTTCTTCATCAATAAAATGGTCCCAATGATAGTGCTTACCTCAAAGGATTCTGAGGCTTAAATGTGATAGTGCCATCCACTAAGGCAGTGTGATTCACTCTGTATAGAGTAAGCATCAAAAGAACATTTGCTATGGAGAAGTTCTTCAAAGTTGAAGTCACAATGAAGGATGCAGTCCCTATATTTGCTTAAGAATTTAAACTAGTGTAGTAATTCAATAATTGAGGGCTCTGAGAAGGCTGCAAAAATGGTAATCTCACCTTTCATCAGGGGAGATATCTGCTGTTTATGGGGCATCTAAAATGTGCAAGGTGCAGGCCAGTTGCTGTGTGGGTTACAAAGTTAACTATTTGGGAGCAAGAATGAATCAAACAGAATATAGTACCTTGTCTTAACAAGACCCTCACTGTAAGAATTAATAGGAATGGATCCAGATGTTCATTTTTTGTCCTCCTAAGAGAATATATTCTTTTTAAAAGCTCACAGACAACCACATTACAGGACAAAATGTGAGTGTCTTATGGCATATGAAACATGCTGTGGGCTTCTTAGGTTTATAATCTGGCTGTCAGAACTAAGAAAGGCTTGATAAAAGGGGATGTATTTGAAATGGACCTTAAAATTAATAGATATCACATAGCGGACAGAAGTAGAAGGAAGATACTACAGGCAGAGGGAACAGCATGAGCGAAGGCATGGCACCAGGAGAGCACATGGAATCTGAAAGCAGTTCCCTGGGATTCTTTGTGAACACACAGACTCCCAGTCCTCACCTGGGCTTACTGAATCAGAATATCAAAGCAAGAGACTCAGGGATCTAAGTCCCCCTCCACCCATGATTCATATACAAGCATTCTAGCAGTGCCAGGATTAGGATTAGGCCAGGAAGCCTTCTTGGGCACAAAAGCTAAGGAAGTGCTCCCTGGCACTTGTAGGACCACAAGTGACTGCCTCCTTAACTTGTGCAGCTGAGGTGTCTCAACTTCATTCAAGTCCCAGCCCTGCTCTGTAGATCAGTGTTACAAGAAATGGATCCAGCTGTTCCCAACTCTGGCTGTACGCTGGAATTAGCAGGGGAGTATAGCCACATACAAGTCCTTATAGAGAGGCGGGACCCTTCCCCCTGAATCTGAAGGACTACGACTACTGCTTCCACAAAGAAAACAGCGGAAGTGATGCTATGTGCCTTTTGAGGCTCAGTGGGATATTTGTTCCTGGAGCCCTGGGCTTCTTACAGGAAATCTGACTTCCTTGAGCCACCATGCTCCAAGGAAGCACAAGCTACAATGAGAAGCATGTGTAGACACTCTGGCTGACAGTACAAGCTGAGCACAGCCGGTGAGTCATCTCAGCCTAAGTGGCAGTAAAGTGAGTAAAGAAACCTCCAGATGATTCCAGCACTTAGCTGTTTGAGACAGGCTAGCCATTTGTGTTGTCTCAGCCAAGACCCCAAACACTGCAGAGCAGAGACACACCATCAATGCTGTGTACCTTCTTGACCCACAGAATTTGGGACATAATAAAATGGTTGCTTTTTTATACAGATTAGTCTTGGGGTGGTTGGTTTTTATAACAATAAATAACCAAAATAAGGAGCTTTTCAAAAAACCCCCAAAACAGAAAAACAAATTAATGCTTCATCCCCAGATTCATATTCAATTAGCATACAGTGCACTCTCGGTATCAGTGTTTCTTCAAGTTTCCCAGATAATTTTGATGTGCAGCCAGGATTAAGAACCACTGTCTCTACTGTCCATACAGGGAAACAGTAGAATAAATAAATCAGAAGACAGACAGAGGCAATGGAGTGAAGGCACTTGAAGTCCAGGGATAGAATTCTGGACTTAATTAGTTGGGCATCAGAGGCATTAGACTTAAGGCAGATATTGACTGAAGCTGTGCCTTAGAAGTAATCTGGCATCTTCATGTGCTTTTACTACGTTAACTGCAAATCTCATGATCTGAACTGCTGGAAGAACCCCTTCTCTTGGACAACTGCTCATCAAAAGAAAATACAAATCATTAAAAAATAGACTGGCCAATTTACCAAATGGATACTGGTCATTCAAATCACTGGAGAAATAAAAACAGAAAGAGGAGGAGGAGGAGGGGTACTAACCACTATCATCAAGTTACCAAGTTTAGAAAAAAACATTGTTTGTTCCTGTGGCTGCATGGAGGGTTGAAGAGATCTTTCTGCAAGCAGTGCAGTTTAAATCTGGCCCTTCCAACCCAAGCTGAGGGTCTCTCAGCCCTTAAATTCAGCCCTGCTAGTGGTAATATTTATATGCCAATCCCACAGTAACACAAGCAGGTGATGAAGAAGACATTCTCTGATTATAAGTGAAGAATAGGAGGCTAATGAGTAGTCATCATTCAAAACCTGGGAGTTATTTGTAACACTTCAGTCAAAATGTTCCTTTTACTTTTGTTAACACAAATGATATTTTCTGTGCCTGGGGCTTAGTTTATTTCTTCTAATGGTCTTTAAAAAAAACGTATAAATTATTAAACAACCAACTAGTCGTTAATTTTTTTACGATTTCAGCATGAACACCACGAGCTATAGCTGACTTCTCTTTTTAATGAAAATGTAATGTTCATAGAAGGCTCCAGTAGAAATGGATGGCAATTAGATTTCCATTCACAGTCCAATTCAATAGGCTGTACAAAGTGGTAACCAAACATATTTTTAGTTTTTTTTTTAATTAGCATGCATTTTTGAAAACTGTTTCTACACACATTATTTTCCTGAAACACAGATGCTCAAACAGGACACAGCTGACCTAAGGGAGGAAATGCATCTTTTTACCAACTTCTTTGTAGCAGGGGGAAAGAAAAGGAAATGTAATTCTAGATTTCAGCTCTCAGGCTTCTGATGACAAGACTCTGACACCAAAGGTATTTCTAGCAGTTTAGGAGATGATAGCTGTGCAGGAATATATTGTATTTCAATCCATCTCACCTTCATGGGAAAAAATGTTATCTAAATCATTTCATACACAGTAATCTACCTTATTTATATTTTTAAAATTCTGCAGAAGGTTGTCCTTGGACACAATGATTCAGAATCCTTTCAGTCAGCTGAGTGGACCTTTTTGTTGCTTTGGTGGTGTAAGATCCAAATCTTCCTCCTCATCTAGGGAGCTGTCCCCAGGGGAGGGTCCTCATCAGGGCAGGATGCACCGCTTCTGAAGAGGGAAGATGGCCCCTCTCCCTGTCCCCGGGTGGCTGGAGCAGAGACTGAGATCTAGGCTCAGCTGACAGGATGTTTTCCTTTGAACATTAAATCTGGATCAGGGGACAGAAAGGGAAGTTATTAAGGGCCGAGGGTAAAAGCAGAGTAGTTTCGAGTTGGCCTCCATGCCAGTAGAGCCTCTAAAGCAACTTAACCGTAATGGTAAGGGAGCTCTGGCTGTGATTTTGGCAGCCTTGTCCTCTAAGCCTGATCTCCAGCCTTCCTATTCACTTCCTATGGGACCTGGGAGTCTTACAAAATATTATTTGGTGTGTGTGTGTGTGTGTACATTTAAGTTCTGCAATACAATGTTATCGACTGTAGTCACCTTGTTTTACATTAGACCCTCACTTATTCAACTTATAGCTGGAAGTTTATACCTTTTTATCAACTTCTTACTATTTCCCCCACTTTCCAGCCTCTGGAAACCACTTTTCTACTGTTTCTATGTGTTTGGCTTTTTTTTTTTTAAAAAGATTCCATATGTAAGTGGTACCAGGCATGCCTTCAAGGTCCAGCCATGTTGACAAATGGCAGGATTCATCCTTTCTCCTGGCAAATGATGTTCCATCGTGTACCTGTACCACATTTCTTCATCCATCCATCCATCCATTCATCCATCCATCCATCCATCCATCCATCCATCTGCAGATTCTCAGGTTGTTTCCCTGTCCAGGGCAGTGTGTCTAATGCTGCAGTGAACATGAAAGTGCAGAAGCCTCTTAGAGATCCTGTGTTCATTTCTTTTGGATAAATACCCAGAAATGGGGTTGCTTGATCTTATGGTAGTTCCTTTTATTTTCTGAGGAAAAAAAGTGGCTGCACTATAGAAAATTAAGTTAGAAAACTTTTAAGTCACTAACACTTAGTTTTTGATGCTTGAACTCTGACTGATCAATTCAATCTAAATTTCTCCTGTTAGAGCCATTTGTTAAGTCATTGGGAAGAAAAATTGGTTAGAAAAAATAATTCTATTCAGACATTTGTTGAGTGCCTGCTTCATGCCAGGCAACTGATGGGCACAGCTGGGGAAATAGTGAAAAGACTAGTTCTTGACCTTGCAGAACAAATGTGACTTAAGGAGACACTATTTTAATAGATAACTTCAATGCCATGAGACAGAGTAAGAGGTTTGCAGTGGGCATCAAGAGGATTGAGGGGGGCACAGCTCCCCATTAGTACCTGTTCTGTGGAACCATTTATATAATTGCTAATGGTACAATTGGGACCGGGAGTAGTAAGTGCTATAGGCCAAAATGATTAGCCAGTAATGGCTATTTCCCTATGAGCTATTTTACCCTGAGGATAAGTTTTTTCTCTTATGCCACTGTGTGAGTAAAATAAAACTCCTAAGTTGGTTTAATCGACTTAGACTTCTTCTATCCCGAAAAAGCAAACAAGCCCACTGAACCCACTGTCCTCCCTCCGCCCCAGGCAGTGCTACAGTCAGTGGGCTCTTTGCTCCTCTTTCTCTGGGGCCAGCTTTCTCATCTGTGAAAATCAGGCTGAGGCACTTTGTGCAAAGGGCTTAGCATATATGCAGGCAGAGAGAGAGTGTTCGTCAAAGTCATTGCTGTTCCCTCCAGCACCACTGTTTGCGACTGTGAAATAAGGACAAGAGAGACTTCCATGAAATGCACAAGAGCATACTATCTGGCACATAAGGATCTGGTAGGCAGGTGGTCACTATTACTACAAGATTGTTATCGACAGCCCCAGACTCCAATGATGGCTCCATACTTGAAACACTTCTCCTGTCTTTCTGAGCATGTTCCTCCTCCTCTGTTTAGTCTTCACCATGGGATCTTCTAATTCTTCTAGTCTTCTAAGTGGTAATATTTTCTAAATAGTGTACCTGGTTCACCTTTTCCTCCCTTTTTGCTCCTGTTCTTTCTATCTCTTTCTCCCCTGCTCGTTGACATTATCCAGTCCCGTGGTTTCCACGGGTCCACAGGCTGATGACTTTGTAACCAGCAGACCTTTCCCTTCACCTGAAGATGCTTATTTCAGTCTGGTTGGTGTATATCTCCTTATGGTTATTTCTTAGGCATTTGGAATTGAACATGTCTGAAATGAATTCATCATTTTCTCATCATTATCCTGTCTTCTATATGTTATGGAGCAAAGTCATCCTTCATCTGTTCATCCAAAAAACAAACTCAGGAATAACCTTAGACTCCTTCTCACATTGCCTCTATCCTATCCTCACCCCCATCCAGTCAGTTGCAAGGGTTACTGTGGAGCCCACCCTCTGCCCTCCATCCTCATTGCCCTGAAAGGAGAACCAGAAAACTGTCACCCCTCACCTGGAGCAGTGCTGCAGCCACCTGTCTGGTTTCCTTGCCTCCAGGCTGTCCTCTCTCGAACCCATCCTTCACATTTTCCAGTTTTAGAGTGAACCTAAAATGCACATCTAAGCAGAGCATACACTTGCATAAAATCCTTCAGAGGCTCCTCCAGATGAAATCACCTCTGTTCTATCCTCTCTGGCCATTCTTCCCTTGCCTTCTCCCCAGCCTCAACATCCTGGCCATGCAGAATTACTGGAGTGGAGTAGAATAGTTAAGCAGATAAATTCTGGTATCTAAAAGACCTGGGCTCAAATCCCAGCCTAGCTTCTTATTATCTTTGAATAATACCAAGGCATATGCCTTGGCCTCTCTTTTTCTCTACTCTTAAATAAAGTAAGAATGCTACCTTCTGCACATAGTTTAGCTGAGAAGTCAGCTAAATAATGCATGTAAAACACTTAGCATGGTACCTTGCACAGAAATAATGGCACAAAATTGTGGTTATTTATCATTACTTGCAGATCCTTGAATATGTATGGCTCTCCCAGCTCCTGTACTGTTGCCCATGGCATTCTCTGCCTAGAATACATGGTCTTCTTTAATTGGCCTGCCCATCATTTGGGTGGGTTTTAAAAAGCAGCTCAGACATCTTTTCCTCTCTTGAAGAGCCTCCCTTTCTCAGCAATTCCCAGGGCTGGGATGGTTTTCCCTCCTCCTCATTTCCATAGCACTCTCTGCCTAAGCCTTCCATGTCCCTTATCACATTTTTTAAAAAGCAATTTTTTAGTATCCTGCCTGCCTGTCTGAGATGCTAGATGAGTTGCTCGAGATGCTAGACAGTAAGAACTACATTTGTCATACAAATTTTGTGTCGGGTGAATTGCTAGACACATGATGGGCACTCAATAAATGCGGAATGAAGGAGTAAAAGAAGGAAAGATTAAATAAATCTTATCCTCAATATAGGCTTTGGAGTAAGAGAATTCATTGCTCCCTGTCATAATACCCAATTACATGAATTGATGATAAGAAGATCAGATACAAAGCAGAGAGACCTCAAGATCTGGGGGGAGTCATAAACATCAGCTGCTGAGCTGAGCACAGGTGCCCAGGTCACCAAGCAGCAAAGGATGTGATTAGGGAGACACAGTGGGGCTCCCCACGCCACAAAGAGAGAGAGAGGTTAAACACTGATGAACTTAGCTACCACTTCACCATCAGAGAATACTGGAAATAGCTATTATAATTTTAATAAGCATCTACATTATTCAAACCTTCACAGGTTTCTAGGTAGGTGGGATCGGGGACCTGAAAACTCTGAGCAGATGCCCAAGGGTTTTATCCAGGTCCTAGAAACAGGCTCCTTCCTTTCTGACTTGGGCTCTTCAGATAAATGTGAACATTCAAGGATCTTGCAATGAACTCCTGGGTATTTCACCAAATACCTGGGTAGCTGGTATGAGGGAGTGCAGGAGGGGTGGAATTGGGGGAGGGTGCCAAACCCAGCTCTCTGTCAGCAAGCCACTTTACCTGTCTCAGCCTTAACAGCCACTTTGTAAGATTTTTGTGGGGTTGAGAATTTCATGGCTGCAAGCACTCTCTGGGAAGACTGAATGTTTTGTTCCTCACTGTGTCCCCAGCACTTAGCACTGCCCTCACTCAGAGGAAGCTTTCAGTGGCACTGGTCTCATAAGCCAGTAACCAGTGCACAGTAGGGTCATCGTGACATGTGCAGCACTCTGAACTTACCAACCTCACAGACGTTTAAGGAGATCACCAACACTGCAAATGTGCCCATTCCTCACCTGGCTATCTCTGCCCTTGCGACAACTTTCTTTACATGCTCGCAATTACAGAGAGGGGTGAAAAGGGCCCAGTTTCACCTTATGCTTATCCGCTCTGGGTTGCTCTTTGATATTTGAACAGGAGCTTCCAAATGCATTTGACATTTTCCTTTAAAAGTGCAAATTAGCCTCTAATTAGGGAAATATGTAAGAACAGATTGACAACAATTTCTCCAAAACAGAACCTCATCTGTGAGTGAGCCAAGGCTGTTTGAAATAGTTTTTCAAAAGTGATTTTTTACTAGACTTATTAAGCTACACTTTGCACTGCAGGAGAGTTGGAAGCCATAATCTGATCATATAGCTGTTCTTCTAGTTGACATTTCACAACCCACCATGTTCACCTCTTATTTTTTATGAAGAAAACTAATTCCTTTTGGACTGTAGTATCTCCTTGAGTTAAGTGGATTCAATCCTATTAAGTACCATATAAAATACACCATTTTATTTACATCTTAGGGAACATTTTCAACAGAGACTAATTTACTAAAGCAATTTACTGACTGAATTACACTTAGGAAAATTCTCAGAGCTTAACAACAGCAGTGACTTCCTCCTTCTAATTTCCTTCCCAGCTTCTAATTTGTTAGAAAAAAAAAATGGAATAAGGAGGTTTTGGGTTAAAGGGATAACACTTTTAAAATTGTCAATGTCAAATATATTTCAAAAAGGAAAAACCCAAAGCTAAGTAATTGTGAAGCACTGCCCTATTAGCTTTAGCTGACACCTAATTTCTCAGAAATTGGGTTTTCAAAAATCTTTTGAATGAACTGTCTTCAATGAGCAAAACTGCTTTCAGTTTAAAAGAATTTCCTAACTTCACTGGGTTCTCTTTCATTTCTGCTAATAGACATCATGATAATAATGTGAGACACTGAGAGAGAGGTGGGTCATGCATAGGCTCTTCCACTTTTGACAGTATGGGCTTAGGCGAGTTATTTACTGTCGCCACACTTCGGCTTCTGCAGTTCATACTAGGAATGGTACCATTTCTCTCATGAGGATTAAATGGACTATACAATGCCTGGCTCAAAATAGTTGCTCAATTAAAGTTAATTATCATTAATTTATGTAATAAACAGTTACATAAATCTCTTCATAGCTCTTTTTGAATAGGAGCAAAAGAATAGGACGTGCTTTGATGAAAAATTTTAATCTTTTCTTTAAAGAGTAGAAAACACCCTTGACTCCCTTCACCCCTCCCTCACAAAGCCAGCCATTCACCAGGTCTATGCATTCCCACATATACATAGCCCTGGAAACCAGAGTCCTCCAGTTGTCTGCATTTCTGCCCTAACTCACGCCTGCAGCACCTCACCTCTGAAGTTAGAGCCTCGTCCTGGAAAACTTGCTACTCTTATAATGCTACAGCCCACACTCAGAACAGTGATCCTAGAAATAAATCCTCTTTTCCCCTACTCAAAAATAGTCAGTGGCTACCACTGACCTTGGGATTTAGTCCAAATGCGTCCTTTGTATTGTTCTCAAGACCCTGTAGAATCCAGTTTCATCTCTTCCCATGAGCCCACCTTCCAGATACACACTCATAAATTCATGTGTATACACACACACACACACACACACACACACACACACACACACACACACACACACACACTTCCTCCAGTTCCTGACTTCAGTGCTTTTGCCTCTCCAGCAACCATTCATTCTTTAGGTTTCAATTTTCAATTTGGAGCTCACTTACCCTGGGAAGCCTTAAGACAGCCTTTCTACGTCTCCAAGACAAAAGAACTGTGCAAACTCTCTGTTGTCATGTCTATGGACTTTAAGCCCCCAAATGGCAGAGGCCAGTGTAACTGGCTTGTTTTTCTACTGTGTATTAAGCACCTAATGCACTCTAGTGATTTGGTAAGCAATGATGAATAGAAATCTGTGACATGATAAATTGCCATGTTCATTCTGTTCTTTTAAAATTAAAAATTAAGCAATCAGCAACTCATATAAAAAAGGAACATTTAAATAAGTTTTATTTAACTGTTTAGAAACTAATAGTTACATATTAGTTTCTTTCATGGGAACAACCCATGAGGACAACTGGCAAATAACAACAAAAATGTTACAGTATACCACTTGAGCACTTCTCCTTCCTACTGAACGGCAGTGTGTCATTGAACTTCTCTTTCAGAAAAAGCACCAATTTAATGTTAATTTCAGCAAAAGCCAAAAAAAGATTAAAGGTGAGCAAAAAGAATTCATTTTAAAGTCCATGGATTTCTGCCTCAAAAAGAAATTAGCATTCAGTTGATGGGAGTGGGGGTAAACTAATTCAATCTCTGTTGAAGGTAGGTAGGAAACTTGTATTAAAGCTACAATGTTTATGCCCTTCAGCCTACTAGTTTTACCTCCAGGACTTTTTCCTAAGGGGACCCAGACTGCCTCGGCAAGATTCTGAGGCAGAGGTCACACGGTCCAGCTTCAGTGGGAGCTACGAGCCCAGGGCAGCAAAAATGATGGAAAAGGGAAACTAGGCAAAAGTGAGGTGGCCACAGTTTCAAAAGAAAATACAGCCAGTCCCTGGCTCATGCTACATTTCTCTGGCCTGGCTGTGCAGCCCCACGGCATCTGGGAACTCCCCTGGGGTGGAGGGAGGAGGAGGGAAACTCATCCGTCATCTCTTCTCCACCTTCTGACTTTCCCTGGTGAGTCTCCCTCCTCTGCTACTCACCCTCCGCTGTCTGACTATTAAGCACTCCCTTACTTCCAGGCTGTGCTCCTGGGTTCCTCCAGACAGCCTAGGGAAGTCAGGTCCCATGCCTCTTATGTAGCACCCCAAGGCTCTGTTCTGAGATGGAAAGTGGTGAGAAGACTCAGCACCTCTGAGGGGCCCTTTGAATCTGGCTGGGGCAGCAGCAGCCATGGCAAAGCTCCCTTTACCCTACATGACTCTCCTCTTTGGAGGAGTCTGAGACAGCCCACCGTGCTAGGAGATGGGGCTAGTACAAGGCTGCCCTGCTCTCCACTGAGCTCCACTGAGGGAGCAGCTGAGGGCCTGGCAGGCCAGTAGGGCCAGGACATTTGGAGAAGATATATACTGGATCAATACAGATGTACACTGTACATTCATTGTAACATGCAACATGTTTTATGAACCCCTTATTTTTATACAACTTACATCAAATCAGTTTAAAACAATATATAGTATTGTATATATAATTATGTAAAGAGAATGTGATTTTATGTGCATGTGTGTGTAAGCCTAGAGATATTGGAAAGATAGGTTACTAAAATATATATTACTAGTGGCCATTTCATCTGGGTGGAAATATTTCAAGTGACTTAAGTTTTTTTTTCTTAGTATTTTTTTGTATTTAAAATTTAAAATTTTTGCAATGATTATATATTATTTTACAATCAAATATTTCAAACTTAGAGTCTTTAAATATTTCACATCAAGAGAGATGTTTAAATGATGATATGATGGCACTTGTTATAAACAGGAATGGAAGAATTTCCATTCTGGGTCTGGTAGGTCCAATGTGACTCTAACTGCAAAAGTTTGGTATGTTTATCAATAACCCATAACATATCCTATGGTATTACCATATATGAATTCATTTAATATTTAACTCTGGAGAAACAAGGCTGAAGCAAAGATACATCGAAAACCCATCATTCAAGGACTTCTGGAGATGTGTCTCTATACTATCTTCATAGCCATTGATTTTGAGTACTTTTTCAAACTAGACCATAGGTATTCCTCACACTAACCCTATCCCCACCCCTTTGCTCATTCCATCTCCATATTTGCTCTAGCCTGTCCAACTGTCTGTTCTCCATAATCACACATCTCAGTGGGGTTGTGGCAGGGAGACCTGGAGTCAGCCTTCAAGCCTAGTTCATGTGCTTCCTCTTTTTGGTTACCTCCTCAGATCAATGAACCTATTTTGCAAGATTTAGTGTGAATCTTAGAATTCTTCTTCTACATCTCAATAGAATTCATAATATTAAATATTGTCAATAATCTCAAAGAAATAATTTGATTTTCTTACATAAGCATGAGTAATTAGATTTGCAGTTCCCAATGTACAAATTTATCATTTCATGTGACAGGAACAAATCCTGCTTGAAAATGATACTCAGTTGTAAAAGGAGACAGTGATGCAATAAAAATATATTCTAAAGCACTGATGTTGAATAAATGAAATGACAAGTGTTTTTGAAGCTTTTATAATCTCCGGCTGGCTCTGGCTTCATAACACTGTTAGTTCCCAAGCACAGAGAGCACAGTACACTCCCCTGCACCGCCCCAGAGGCCGGTCCACTTCTGCCCAGGCAGGAGTAGAAGTGAGAGGTGGATGAGATGGCTGGAGGTTAGAACTAGACCTGCATGCTTGAGTGGAGACCATCAGGCAGATCCTAGTGTCCAGGAAGCAGGACAAGCAGCCCATGTCAGAGAGGATTAATATGAAACAGAGTTGGGGAGGAGAACATTGATTTTCAACATGCAGACTGAGTACAGCAGTGGGAAATCCAGGAGGAGGCACTCTTCAGAGGCCGAAGCACTCAGCATACACCAAAGAACTCTTTCAAAGAACTTGGTAATAATAATAATAATTTATATTGCCAGGGAGGTCCAGGCCTTATCTAGCACAAATGTCATCTTATAACTCATTTCATTCATTCACACACTGTGAAGCAGGTATTTTTATTATCCCCAGTTTATTAACCCAGAAACTGAGCCTCAGAAAGTTCAATCATCCCAAAGCACTACAGCTTGCAGGATGCTTGATCCCAGACAGCTGACTCAGGACCACAGTGGCTCCGCCCTCCCTGCTAGTTTTAGCTCTGCTGTGCCCAAGCTCCTATATCATCTCAGCAGCTCAAAGGCCCCTTAACAGGACTAAGGCCCTGAAAATGGCAGAGACCCTGTGTTGACAAATCCAATCGCATCCAGTCTTGCATTCCCCACTCCCAGCTCGGGCAGCACCCTCTGGATTCCTCCCAGGCACAGTCCCATTGTTCCTGCTGGTTCTTGTGCTGCCTCCCTAGGCAGGCACTGCTGAGATTAGGCCTCTATACTGCCTCAGTGGCCAGTCCTTGTTCGTGTGCCCATTTGTTGGGTGAGGTGGTAAAGCAACTCCCGTGAGCCAGGGCCAGTCCTCTAGGGAAGGAGGCAGAATTGTCCTTAGCCAGGGAACCAGTGCACCAGCTCAGTGAAGGGCACCTGGGCAGGGCATCTCCAGAACATGCCAGAGGCCTTTTCCTGTACTAGTACTACACCTGGAGGTCCATACTGAGGCCTAGATGCAGTACCCAGTCGAAAGAAATTGGGATACTGCCTCTCTCCTTCCATATATCAGAGGCCTGCTGCACTGACACCCAGTGTGTAACCTGAAGCCCTCTTCCTTAGGGAGGTAATGTGAAGTGCTACTTAAGAATGCTCTGATGTAGTGCAGGCAGGCAGGGATCAAAATGTTCAAAGACATGGACATGCTAAGGTGGCTTTAATGTAAGAGACTGGAAGATCCAGCAGCTCACTTCCTTGGGAAGGCCCAAAGGACACTGCATTTATCAAGGCAACAGAAACACTCTGGTGCAGGAGAGACCATCACCACTGACAAGCTCCCTGGTGGCTGTCCGCTGTAGGTTGATAGAAGGAGATACTGTTACAGAACTAAGCTCCTAAGTAGCAATGAAAGGGATGGATCTCAGAATAGTAAAAGTCAGGCGACAGCATGAGAGACAAGATGGGTGTAAGTACTGTTTTGGCAGCAAGTTCAGAATGGTGGCCGGGGTGTCTACAACACCTATGGAGACGGCTCATAAAAACTGTGTTCTTAGAGGCAACACATATGGATAATCAATACCTCTCCCCCCCACACACACACTGCACAATGGAAAGGCATAATCTCTTGCCCAGTTTTCAGACTTTAGCTAGTTCTCAGAACCCGTCAACTAAAAAAGTGGCTGCTGAGTACCCTTGAATAAAGGCCCCTGCAATACTATAGCAAGCTGTAATTCCCCAGTCCTTCGCCAAGGGGACCCATAGATATTACGGGGTAACTGTACCCTGGGCATGCCCATATCTTTTGACAGTTGATGGATACAGAGTGTGAGCTGGCACTTACGCTTGAAGACTCTAAGTGCCATCATGAGCAACCCCTTCCCCATTACAGCAGCAGGGAATGGAAGATAGTAATTAGGTAACTGTCTTATTATATTATACAGTTGGTCCACTAGGTCCACAGACTGACCCAGGGGTCATTTCCCCAATTCTCAAATGTAAAATTAGAATGAACATATTTAGTCATTGGCAGAATTTTTACATTCATTCCTTGACCTGTAGAAGAAGAGCTACTGGAATAAGAGAGGCTACATGAAATCTGCTGACATTTCCCTTTTCAAGCCAAAATAATAAACCCAAACCAATACCACACCTTGAGTGGAATGGCAGGAATTAGGAACACTTTCAGAGATGTAAAGGATACAGGAGTGGTGGACTCTGTCATATCCCCTTTTAATTCATCAGGCTGGACCCTTAAAGAACTAATAGACTCTGAGGATAACAGTGGACACTGCAAATGTAGCCCAACAGCCTTCAGAGCTAAATGTTGTCATTAATAAAAGAGATAAATATAGTTTCTAATATGTGGCTATTGATTTGATAAATGTATCTTCCGGCTATCAAGACAGAGCAGAAACTGTCCACACTCACATACAGTGTGAGTAGCACAGACGTGGGTATATATTCATGGTTTTGCTCCAGCTCTAGTTAATTTTTCTGATATCTGTTACAATATTGTTCAAGGGAGCCTGGATCATTAAGATAGTATGTAACACTGGTCCAATACATTGCTAATATCACTTCATTCAAACCTAGTGAGGAAGAAGTGGCAAGTAATCCAGATGCTCCGGAAGATGGGGTAGCAGGTGTCGGTAGTACTCTGCCTGGATTCTCTCTACCAGACCAGTGTCCCTGTCCCCAGGTACTGTAGATGTTGACTGCTGACAAACTCTTTTGCAAGGCTGATGGTCACCTCACCTAGAGAATCCCACCTCTGGAGGCAGCTCATACCCAATAACCGCCTTATATGGGCATACACTAGCCTAGCCCCCTTACCTCTGGAATGAGAATTGCACTCTTTGGTCAGACACTCAGGCTGAGACCAGACTTCTGAAACCACAGCTCCAACCCATGTGCTTTCCTGATTTTCTTACTTCCTGACTGCTTTTTTCTGAGAACATTCCCTCTATAAATCATGTACACAAGTGTCCCTGCTCAGATTCTGTTTCTAGGGAACATCACCCAAGACAAAACACAAGCCTAGTTTTTTGAATCATGGACCTCAGATTTCTGCTGAATTCTTTTCAGGCTGCAGTTGAGAGTGATGCTGGAGCTAGAACAGAACTGAGAATGAAGGGGGAGATGTGGCAGTGGGAAATGTCATAGTACAGGAATTCAGACACTGGGGAGCTGTGCCACAAGTTCAAAGCAATCCATGTTCTGTGGCCAAGCCAGAAATAAACTCTGCAGATTGGAAAATGTGACAGAAGGAAGAACAAGCCTCTGCACTTGGGTGCACTGCCCTCGTGAGACCAGTTCTCCATCTGAGGCAACCAGGTCAAGAGGGATTCGATATCTTTTCTGAAGAGAACAGTCTACCCCCATAATTTCCACTGCACTCAGCCAGGCAGACAATGTCTTACCTCCTGGGAATGTTAGTCCCACAGTTATGGATTTCTAGTAATGACACTAAATAAACATTTGCTTAATGAATGAATCCTAATATCCTCAGTGTCAGCTTGTGTGCATCTGAAGTGCATGGAGCCTCCTTATTACTGTATATACTATTCACAAAGCATTTTACATCCCATGACAGAGGCTCTTTGCAGACAGAGTACAGTTATCTCTCTCTAAAGGACATGGTGAAGATTAATTAGTTAATTTCATAAAATGCTCCAGGGATGAAAACTGCTTTATAAGAACTAATTATGAATATCACACTGTGTGCATGCCATAAATTCATACCTCTGAAGTTGAATGGAACTTGTTTTTTTATTGCTATGAGGAAGATTTATTAGAGTTGATATACCATTTTGTTCTTGTACTATGTAAGATTATTTTGCAATTCAAAATATAGGGTTTGTATGTCATACCACAGAGACAGCTGAGTCTGGTTGTACGGCCAGGGAATTAGCACTAATTACTTTTTGTCTGGGTATCATTCAAGACTGTAGACAAACCCTATTATCATTTAAAATACAAAAAAGTGCAGCATAGTTCATATTCTTCCTCTACTGCATACCAGCCAGGAGACTTCAGTAAAATCAGCAAAACTCTCTTTGCTGGGGTTTTCTTATCTGTCAAATAATAGGACAATTCAGGTAAAGACTTAGCAATGCAGGTATGGACGTAATTAGTACTCAGTAATTGTTGGTGTAAATACTAAGCTGAACAGTCATGACTATTAAGTGCGTAACCAAAATACTTAATTTGTGTTTCCCATTGTCCACTTGAAGTAAATTTATTTCAGTAGAAGCATTGTTTTTACTGTGCCACTGCATAAAAACTCCTGGCAGACCTCATAATTTTTCTGGATCACTATGTTACAACATAGTCTCAATCTGGTAACTAGAATGGCCATTTCTGGAATAATAAATCTGAAGGCAAATCCTCTTTCCCAGCTAGAACACAGTTATGGCTGTTTTTGGCTCATGGACGTTGGCCTTTCAGCATGAGACCAGACTATCCAAGCTTTGGACTTGGGCTTCAGGCCTGGAATAGGTCCTCCAGTCATGGGAATCTGGCCCTGCAGGTATAGAATGAAGCCTTCCCTCCCCTTCACTCCTAGGTATGAAACCTGACCCTGTGCATTGAATGTGATTCTTCAATGTGGAAATGAACCCTCTAGGCATGGAAAGTTGCAGGCAATCATGGAATATGCCCTCCACATATGGACTCAGTACCTCAGGGCATGAAATCTGTCCTTCCACTTACGAAATCTTGTCTTTCAGACATGGACAGAGGTCCTGCAGCCATGTAACTGGCCTTTGTACCATGGAGCTACATTACATGCATGGAACCTCACACAATAGGCACAGAGCCCAGACTTCCAGGTACATAACAGTCTTCCCAGCATGAAATATGGTTATCCAGTGGAAACCTTGCCATCAGGCATGGAACCTCATACTTACACATGGGACATAAAATTTGACCCTACAAATAAGGAACTTTGAACTCTCTGTGTAGAACATGTGCATAGAAGAGTAGACTCTGATCAACCAATTATGGAATCTGATCTCTCAAACACCGATGTAAGACTTTCAGGTGTTAATTTTGCCTTTCCAGGCATAAAGTTTAGTTTGTAACATGAGACACAGCCTTCTAAGTATGTACTTAAATATCCAGGTTACCAGTCTGCTTGGTATAAAACCTGGCCCTCCAGGTATAGAAAGTGGTCCCTTCAATCATGGAACTTAGACCTCTAACCCCTTGACTTTCCAGGCATAGAAACTACTTAAAAATGCTAATCTGCTTCTCTGGGCATAGAATTTGGTCCTTTAGGTGTGGACCTGGACATCTAGGTATGGAATAGATACTAGGTATGGAATAATGCAAGGAGCTTTGTCACCTGTCATGGAACTTCATACTACACACATGTAATCTCAATTTCCCAACATGGAACTTAGCCTTACAAGCATGAAAACTGACACTCTATGTATGGAATCTCGATCTCAGAGTATGATACCTGGTTCTACAGCATGTACCTGCCAATCCATATAAAGAAATGCAATAGCCAATCACGGTACCAGGCTCTACAAATGTGCAATTTGGCATTCCATGTATGGAATCCAAGTCTCCTGGGCTTTCTGTGGTGAATGTGGTACCCCAGACTTTGAATCTAGTATCTGAGTCATAGAAGCTGTCTTTAGAAGACATTATCTCATGTCTCCCAGGTGTGGAACCTCACTCCCCACCCATGCGTGTTCAGTACACAGACATGAAGACTGACCCAATAAGCATAGAAGCTAGTCTGCCAAGTGTAGACTTTCAAATTCCACACATAAAAACTAGGTATACAAGCTCAGAACTGAGCTCTTCATATATGGAATGTTGATTTCAAAGCATGGAACTTGGCTCCTTAAATGTAGAATATGACACTACAGATGTATAACTTTGTATTTCAATCATACACATGGGCTCACCACACCTTGGAAACTAGTCTCCTAGGCAGGGATCCTCGAACTCCATATGTGTTATCTCAGTGTGCAAGCTGGGGTTCCAGCCTTACAAGCATGGAGCATGGCATCACATACATGGATTCTTAATCTCCAGACATGGGTCACTGAGTGTGGATTTTGGTACCTGAGTTACGGAAACCTGTATTTCTTTCATAGATTTTGGCTTTCCACATATGGAATTTGGTCTTCCCGGCAAGGAACCTGGAACTCCATGTATGGAATCTCAACATCCAAGGGTGGCATATGACCCCTACAAGTACAAAAACTGACATTTAATGTGTGGAATCTCAATTTTCAAGAATGGAGCCTGATCTACAAGAATGGTGCTGGCACTTGAAATGTGGATTACAAGCATGAAATACAGCTGGACGTGGTTGAAACCCCACATCACAAACAAAGACATTGGCATTTTAGTCATAGGCATTGCATCTCCAAAACATGGAAACTGCACTTCAAACCATCACACCTGCCACATCATGTATTACAGCATCCCTCACAAATCACATGTTGAAGTCCTAGCCCCCTATGTGACTACATTTGGAGATAGGGCCTTCAAGGGGAAATTTAGGTTAAATGAACTCATAAGGGTGAGGCCCTAATCCTATAGGACTAATGTGCTTGTAAGGAAAAGAGACAACAGAGCTTATTCTCTGTGGGCCCACAGAGGAAATGCCATGGGGACTACAGCAAGAAGGCAGCTATCTGCAAACTATGGAGAGAGTCAGAGATTCACTTTCTGGGGAGAGTTCTCTCCCTGGCCTGCAGGGAGCTGCCATCGTGCTGTACCCCCTTATGAAACAATCTTCCAGGCATAGAGTCTGGGAACTCCATATATGGAATATCAATTTCCAGGCATGGAACTTGACACACCAAATGTGGAATTTCTATGCTCTCGGTATTGAACATAACCCTTCATACAGAGAACCTGGATTTTAATGTTTGCACTCTCAAACTACAAAATAGAACATGACTTGATATGTGTGTAACCTGAAACTCCATTCATGGAAACTAGTGTTTCAAGCATAGATCTTGGCTCTGCTAAAGATGGAATACATTTCCAGGCATCATACCTGGCACATCACAAATGGAATCTCAATTACTAAGCATGGAATCTGACATTCCATTTGTGGAATTTCAATCTCTGTACATGGAACCTGACTTTGAAAGCATGTAACTTGAAACACCACATTTGAAATATCCATCTTTAAGCAAAAAACCTGGACCTACAAGCATGGAAATAACATTGTGTGTCATCTTAATCTTTATGCATGGAACCTGGAACTACAAGCAGAGAACACTGATCCTATATGTGTGGAGTCTCAGTATCCAAAAGTGGAAACTGAATGACAGTCACAGGCACTGTCTCTTCTTGTAAGAAGACACAAAATCCATCATGGAACATGGTGCTTCATGTTAGGATTTCAGTCTACTAATAAGGAACTTGGCCTGACATGTGAGGAGCCTTACACTCCCAGATATGGAAACTTGAACTTCAATAATAGACTTAAACTTGCCTAGTCATGAGTCTAATTTCCTAGGCTACCCATCATACCATGTATAGAATCTCGATCTTCAGGCATGGAACCCAACCCAACAAGCATGGAAACTGACATTCCATGTGCAGAATTTCAAGCCCTGAGCATGGAAATTAGCCTTGTAAGCTAGGGACATGACATCCCATGGGTGAAAACTATCTCTAACCATGAAACCTTACACTATAAGCATGGAATATGACACTGCATATATGGAATCCCATCTCTAAGAATGGAACTCAGCCTTACAGGTATCTATTCTGATATTCCATGTCTGAAATCCCAATCCTCAAACGTGGAACACTGCCTTAATGTCAAAAACCTGGCACTCCAGACAGAACCTGCAATGGAGATTGGCTCCTCAATATATGGAACCTGTTTTCTAGGCAACAGTCTTTTAAATCTTAGTCTCCAAGCATTAAGCCTGGCCATACTGGAATGGAACTTAGTGCTCCATGTATAGCATCTCATTCTCCAAGAATGAAACATGGTCATACAAGTGTGGAACATGGGAATCCAGGCTTTTTAACCTACAATTGAGTCATAGAAGTTGACACGACAAGAACCTAAGTCTTGGCACTCCTAGTGTGAAATCTAAAATTTCAGGCATTGATTTAACTCTAGGTGTGAATTCTGCCTTTCCAGGTATAAAAGTGAGTCTCCACAAGACTCAGCCCTACTGTCTTAGAATCTAAACTTTCTTGGCCCTCTAAGTGTTGAATGTAGCTATTCAACTATGGAACCTGACCCTCCAAAAATGGAATCTGATTTTACAGGCATGGAAAGTCCATCCACATGTGATTCCTACCTTTCCAGACATACACTCATTCCCTCTAGGTGTGGAATCTGGGCTTTGAGATGTGGACCAGGACCCTCTAGTCATGAAATTAGGCCTTTCAGGAAAAACCATGACTTCCTACCTTTTTGATATCTCTTTCTTTAAGCTTGGAATGTAGCCTTTTTGGAGTCAAACCTGAACATAAAAGTAAGGTACCTAGCCCATCAACTATGGGATCTGCATTTTCTTATCATAAAACATGGCCTTTCAGTCTTGATAGTTAACTTTAGACATGCAATTTGATTCTCCATGTTTGGAACTAGCCGTTTACGGGTAAAATCTGGATTTCTAAGTATGGAAAGATACCTCCGTAGGCATTGAACTTGGCCTTCCCTTTAAAGAATTGTGCCTCTAGGTATGGAGTTTAGCATGACACATGTGGGATCTCAATCTCCAAGAAGGACTTTCAGTATAGAGTTCCAAATTCCATCTACACAACTCTGCATACATAGAACATGGCATGCTCTGTGTAGAAGCTTAATCGATCTTTAAGCATGTAGTATGATCTTGCAAGTATGGAACCTGGCACTCCATATATATAGGCAGTTCAGTCTTAGGATCTACAAGGTCCTGTAGATCCTGGCATTACAATCAAGCAACTGGCACTCTTTGTCAGAATCTCATCAAACATGGAATGTGGTCTCACAACTGTGGAGACTGGCAATCCAGACATAATACCTGGATTTCAGTTATGGATATTGCGTTATGTAAATAAGCAAAAGATCACCTCTGTATATTGGCCCCTAAGTTATTTAGTTCTTCACTGCAGGTTGAGAACTGTTAACTCAAAAGCTCATTGGCACCATACTTAAATTTTTACATATAAAATTATTTTTAAAATAGCCCAAACAGAATTTTAGCTATTTAGAGCCTGCCTTCCATACCTCCCGAATCTACACTTGGTATCTGCTTGTCATTGAAAAGATGGAGCCTTGTGGTTATAAGACTGCAAGCTCCTGCTGCCCTTCGGAGCTCTCTGACCCAGACACTCCCTGGTTAACATCGCTTAGACACATAAGCTCCTGCTTTTGTTCTCCCGCTCCCCTAGAGTCCCCTTGCCTTCCTCACCTTCTGGATAGTGACCCATTCAGCAAAAGCCTCTGGATGGAACCATGCTATAAGGGACATCCACTCTCATGCAACTCTAAGTACTGAACAATACATTTATGTATTACTCTCTCTTGTGAACTCCAAATACTGAACAATACATTTATGTATTACTCCCTCTTGTGGTCCTATCTTTGCTCTTGATCAGCCCCAAATTCTTTAAATGAACCCCTTACATGCTGTCCTCTAAAACATGGAGCCTGGTCTCCCAGTCTTGGAACCTAGTACTCCATGTATGGAATTTCAGTCTCCAAGCATGGAATCTGGCCCTACGACTTTGGAATCTGTCTTCGATATATGGAATATCATTCATCAAGAATGGAATCTGGTTTCTTTGACAGGGAAGTG
The DNA here is from genome assembly GCF_040802235.1 of Manis javanica. Taxonomy (NCBI): domain Eukaryota; kingdom Metazoa; phylum Chordata; class Mammalia; order Pholidota; family Manidae; genus Manis; species Manis javanica. Next base: position 176,131,210 of record NC_133157.1, on the reverse strand, counting down.
AGAACTCCATACATGGAATGTCAATCTTCAAACATGGAACCTAGCAATACACGCAGGGAACTGGCACTCAGTGTATGACGTCTGTACTTTCAGGATTTATTTGGGTCTTCTGGATGTGAATTTTGCCTTTTCAGGCATAAAATGTGGTCCTCCATAAGAGATCTGATCCTAAAGGCATAGAACTTGGGCCCCCAGGCATAAAACCTAGTGCTCTAAGCATGCATATTGGCCCTCCAGGTGTTTAGCTTATGATGATAGTTGTTTATGGACTGTGAGATTTCAGTGGTTTAATTTATTATGTATTATGTATGTTTATATTACATGTTTTTCTGCAGTCATGTAATTTAAAAAGAAGGATAAATTTTCACAGGGTAAAGAATGCTTCCTTTTATCAGAAAAAAGAATTATATAATATATATACTGGTTTATAAGGAAATCCATGTTATATTGTGTGTGATTTTCCATTACTATAGCTCTTATGCCATCTTCTGGTCTAAATAAAATTCAGCTATTTGGGAATGTCTAGCATCAGTTAGGTTAGTACCTTAATGTTATTTCAGAAGCTTTACTCAACCTGTTCACTCATCTAGTAAATATCTATTTGAAATCAAGTATAAAAATTTAAGTCAGCAACTTAAAAATTTATGATCAGATAAATCAAGTTTAATGTAGCAGTTAGAGAACACTGGGAAAACTTGTCAAAATGTAATTTCAGAGATAAACTGAAGTAAATACATTCTTGAATAAATCTGAATAAACCTAAAATACAGTATTAATATTTGAATACCATCTCTGCCAATAATTTATACATATAATGTTTGTAAACTCACTTAACTTCTCATTTACCTTATTTATTTCATGTCCATTAAATAACGACAATAATATCTGCCTTTCTCAACTGCCTCTAACCCTTCTGCCTGTTTATTTTGAACTTCTAAATTACTATAAATTAGTGTATATGGCTGTCTGCACACTAAGGGCGTAATAAAAAAATTTTAGTTCAGGAAAAGGTAAACCAGTAACTTTCCAGGATAGAGACAAAGAGCTGCTCAGAGTTGTTTGTTGTTTTAGAGATTATATTTTAGAACTTAAAAAAATATGCCGAGCATGTGTTGAGATACATGGGATGTGAGTTAGTAAAATAACATCCTCATATCTGGCACATGAGGGATTTTCACAGACCCAGAGAGAATAAACCTGGTAATGCGAAAGCTAACTGAAAGAGCTTAGGCTCACTCATCACAATAAAAGACCACTCTCATGCCCTGACGATGGTTTTCAAAGCCAGACCCTTTAGGTACAAAAGCTGACAGCTCCCAGCAGTTCTGTGTCTAGTCCAAAAAAGGAAACCTAGATGACTGGCTCGGTAATTCTTACCTCCTGCTCTAACTAGACTCCACTCTCTCCTATGGACTGGTGTGGATCACCCCTTGCTTCCAGAATTCCTTGTTCCTCAGATGGGATACACTTATTCTGGAGTGCGTGTGATCACTGAGGAACACGTGTCCACTAGTGCAAATGCCATCACCACCGGCCAGCGTCAGAAGGACAGGAACCCATGTTTTGGTTGCCCAGGAAAATCCCAGAACCTAGGACACTGAACACAGTTAGATGCTCAGCAAATACTTTCTTGAGTCAAAGACTGAATAAATGCAAAGAATAAAGGAAAATGAGGTAAAAGAAAAAACAGGGAAGAGGTGTTTCCATGTTTGATTCATACTGTTTTCCTGGTGGCCATAATACTGCAAATGTCTTATTTCATTCTGCTTTTATGGACGAAATAAGGAATTTTTCTTTTTTAAAAGAGTTACTTTTTTCCCTAGGGGAAACTTAAAGGAATAAAAGTTACAAAAAATAATATAATTATCACTTTTAGAATTATTTTGCTTAATACCTTGGCATATTTGCTCCCAGGATTTTCTGTGTGCATGCTTTAAAAATAAGTATTTTATGAGCATACTATTCTTTTGTTCTCAAATATCATAGAAATACATAATTATTAAAGTAATATATGTTCATTAGCTAAATTTAAGAAGACAATGACTTGACATTTGTGGTATTCCTTGGTAAGTTACAGACCTATATTCTACAATATTGGCTTCTGTATGTAAATTTACAGCCATGGCATTCCAATAGATAACAGCATAATGGCAATACTCAGTAACCAATAAATGTTTGGTCTGGGATCTATATTCTGTTTCCTAAGGCAGAAAAGTGTATAAAAATTTTATGTGGGACAGTCAATAGAAATATTTGTTAGCCTTCAGTTTATCTAAAAACTGTTTTAGAACAATTCACTTCCTTACTATAGTGCTATCAATTACTGAAGTTTTGCCCTGTAAATTTTTATAGAGAGAGCAAAGAAGTGACTTATTCAACATTGCACCCAAGAGTCAACATCAGCTTTACTAATTGGTTGTTTAAAATATTTAATTCACATTAATTATGATATTTCCCTGAACTGATCAGTGTACGGCTAATTGCCAACAATTTCAAAACTGTAACTCTAGTGGAGGTGGGAAGGTCCTTTGCCATTTTTCCTTTAGTCTTAACAAGCAAGTCCATTGCTTTGTGGTACACTGCTGATTGGTGTGGGTGGGGTGGAGGCTCTGGTCCCCTGACGGGTTGACACAGTCGGCAGCTGGCTTCATAAATGGAGTGAGCCAAGTGCACTTTAGCTGCACTTGGATAAGTTTCTGATCAGTTCTGGTAAACTCTGTTTTTTAAGAAGTTTCAAAAATCTGGTGCTATAATACAAATATTCAATATAATTTTTACCTGTGACTAGTTCTATAATCTCTTTCTAATGCTTTGCATTATATATTAGTGAAAATGCATGTGTATATTATATATAAATTATTCTTAGAGTCATTGTAATGAAAATAATCTACACAATTTCAGATTTGACTTACAATTGTTTTATATATATCTATGCCTTCATGGAAACTTTTTTAAAAAGATTTTTGAAAACACAGTGGCTGACACTCTTATGTACATTTTATAATGCACATGTACATCCTATTTTTCAGTAGCAAGTGCCTTTTTATATTATTATTATTCTCTTTAAAAAGCATTCTATTATATAAATAAATTTGAGATATTCCCCTCCAACAATTGCCAAATCTCTTTTCTATCAGAACACTACAATTGTACAAAATATTCTTCTTTGAGTCAAATATGAGGGAAATTGGCTTAAGATTACATTATTTTGATTTGCCTATGTAAAGTGATATATAAAATTATCTTTTAACAAATTTTTCTGTTGATACTGATGCAGTCTAACTCCTTTCATTCAGAAAAATAAAGAGCATCAGTGTCTCTATTTTAAAAATCCTGTCACAAAATTGTAAAGATTTAAAATAAGACCATAAAATAAGGGACATTGAGTGGAGAGCGGAATCAGTCCTGAGAGCCTTAGACATAAAGATAAGAGAAGGTGAGGGAAGCTACTTGACGTATCAGTATTACCTTTCTTTTAGGTCAGCTGGTTCAAAATTCCCAAATTTCCAGTCTCTTCGCCATACCTGTCTTCTAACCAATCATGATACCCATGCTGATTTATTTCTCTGCTCTGCCATTTTCCATATCAGAGGAACTGAAAACAGTCCCCTGTGTGTGATGAAGGCTTACAATAGCAGTTCTTTGATGAGGAAACACTATCGGTGTATATTTGAATTACAGTTAGGACCAAATAAGCTAGACCAAGCAGCCTCCTCCGTTAAAACTAAGTGTACTGGCCTGAACCTAAAGAAGCCAACTGAGATCCACATTTCCTTTGACTGGACCCTACCCCAAATTCTGCAGCACTGGTCCAGGCAGCTGGGTCCAAGGACAGAGCCCTCACTGGTCTCAGAGCAATGGAGGTTCTCAGGCAGGGTCAGCAGCTGTGAAGTAGGTCCTTTTGCATTTGGGAAAACAAAAAAACAGAAGTGTCATCATTGTTTGTGTTTCCACAAATCCCTAAGGGTGATATCAACTCACAATATCCAGAAGAGGAGGTAAAATCATAAATCATACAGTAACTACAGCTGGAATTCATAGTTTCCCCAGCACAGAATTCAGGCCGGGCTGGGTGAGCAGGTTCGGGCACAGTGAAGGATCCTGAATGCCTCCCCTGCCACCATCTACCCTTTCTCTCAGGGGCTGGATTCTGTTCTTCAGTTCAGCTAGCTGCTGGCTGAGATATGTTCTGACCTCAGGACTCTCCTGAGACATCCTTCCCTGATGTCTGTGTGCAGTGCTGTGGCTCACAGGTCCTGCTGTCATGTCCCAACGACTAAGTCAGTTTTCTTGGATATGTGACAACAGCACTGGGCAAGGCTGGACTGGGACTGTTTCTCCTCCCCTCTCCCAGCCGGGACAGTGCAATTGCATTTCTGCTGGTTATGCTCGAATTCTGTTTCTCAACTCCCAACCTCCTCCACGCAGAGGCTTGGCCAAAAAGGTCTGTCCTTGTAAGCGTCAGTAAGCTGGTCCATCCTAGCTCCGGCCTTGTCATTCTCAGCTTCTCTCCCACAGGCCCTGCACTTGGACTTTTTCCTACCACTTAACAACCTAAAGAGGTGGCAAGACTCTCGAAGAACTGGCTGAACTGCCAACAAAGCATGGCTTGTTGAACTCAAGTGTTTACTATACCTCCCTCTGAAAACAGCCCTCAAATGGAATGGAAGGATCTCCAAAGGAGATGGGGAGATACATCCACTAGTGAAAAGGTAACTCACTGAGGAAACAAAAGCAGAAAAAAAATGAGAAGAATGCAGATAAACAGTGATGACTGACTTAGCAGTCCAAAGAAAGTTGAAACAAGCTCGCATTGGGGGAAGCCAGGATGCAAGCTGATTTAAGGACAAAACTGCAGGAAGTCTTGAGAAGTTAAGCCTTGGTGAATCTGAAAAGCAGAAGCTACAGATACAGCTGAGACTGGAGAAACATTTGAGAACATGAAGAAGAAATAATTGGATTCCCACATCTCCTCCCCTTATCCAATGCAGTGGGGTGCCTGTGGGTAACGGCACCACCCTCCTCCAGCTCAGCAGAAGCTGATAGCTTTGTTTCCTGTGAAGAGGTTGAACCAGGGAGGTTCTGGATGCACGGCCACAAAACATAGATGTAGGTGGTACAGTATTATAAATTGGAAGATTAAGTGAGAATCTCTATTCTGAGTTATAAAACTCCTCTCTCCTTTTCCCCATTTGGATCCTAGAATGCTAACCTCAGACTTACATCTCCCAAGTAGGAAACTGGAGGATAGATGATAAAGAAGGAGCTCTCTTGAAACAGCCCAGGCAGTCACCCTTTGGACACGCCAACTAAACAAGCACCCGCACAAATATCCCATCAGCTCTGCAAAGCCTTACTCCCAAACATGAACAGTAGCCAAGGGTTAGCACATATTGAGGAAAACCTTGGGCATGAAATGCCAAAGTACATAGGAAAAAAAGGAAAAAGAAACTCTCAGAAAGTGGTAATAACTTAGGAAATAGACAAAAAAAACTAACAAAACAAAACAAAACCCTATAACTATCTATATCCTAAAGAGGTAAGATACCGAATCATGAAACAGCATGCAATAAAAAAGGAATATTATAAACATTAAAGAGATCCTAGATACTAAAAATGTGATATGGAAAAGAAATGTTTGATAAAAGAATGGATGATAAGGTAGGTAAAGGTCCTGGAAACTAATAATAAAATAAATGAATTATAGAAGAAAAAAGTAAAGATAGAAAGTTAGTTCAAGAGATCCAACAACCAAACAATAAGAATTCCAGAGAAACAGAATAGGATGACTAGAAGAAAAACAAGTTTCAAGAAAATTGCTCAGCAATGAAGGCCATCAAGTATCCAGATTTGGAAGAGAGTATTGATTCCCAGCATAGATAGTGAAGGCAGGTCCAGACCAATGCCTGGCATGGTGAACTATGAGAGTAAAGAGAACACTGGGGTGAAGAGAAGACTCTCAAAGCTTAGAGAGTTTAAACTTTTTTTTAAAAGTTAGGAATCAAAATGGCATCAGACTTCTCAAGAACAATGGAAGCCAAAGGGCAACATGACACTATCTTGAAAATTCTGAAAGAAAATAATTTGCAGCCCACAATTGTATACTTAGTTATGAACCAGAGTGGAAATAGAAAAAAAAATTAGGTATGTGTGATGGTTAATTTTATGTCAACTTGGCCCTGGTGCCCAGATATAAGGTGAAATATTATTTTGAATGCTTTTGTGAGGGTGTTTCTGGATGATATTAACCTTTAAATCAGTGTACGATGAGTAAAGGAGCTTGCCTTGCATAATGTGGGTGGGCCTCATCTAATCATTTGAAGGTCTGAATAGAACAAAATAGAAATCCTTGTGCAAAAAGAAGTTCTACAGCAGGCAGCTGGCCTTTAGACTTGACATGGGGCATTGGCTGCTTGCTGTGTCTCCAGCTTGACAGACTTTGGACTTAAACTGCATCATCAGCTCTCCTCTGGGTCTCCAGTCTACAAGCTCACCTTACCAAATTTGGGCTTGCCAGCCTCCATAATTAGGTGAGCCAGTTTCTTAAAATAAATCACTTTTTATACACACACACACACACACACACACACACACACACAGGCACACTTCTGTTTCTCTGGATAATCCTGACAAATATAATAAGCAAGGTTTCAAAAATTTTACCTTCTATGTACCTTTCTTGGAAAGCCACTGAAGAATGGGTGACACCAAATAATGAGAGTAAACAAAGAAAAAGACATGTCATCCAGGACATACAGGGTTCGACAGACATATGGGAATTCCCAGGCTGAGGGGGACATAAGTGCCCATGATAAGACAAAAAGGCAGAGAACCACCTGCTCATCAGAGCTTAGGTGAAGGCTCCAGAGAGGATGTCTGAGACAGAGAGAGACCACGTAAGAGACAAGGGAGAAGGATGGAGAAACCAATAAACTAATAATAAAAATTTGACTTCTTTGAGAGATAGCAAATTTGGAGAAAAACTAGTGATAAATAAATGGAAAGTAAGGAATTTTAAAAAAGGCACAATAATATGAGAAAATAAAAAGCAATCTAAGAAAGGATTTGTAATCATAGTATACTACATAGTTCAGTGGTGATGCAGTCAGTACCATATTCCAACCTTATCAACAATTATGATTGGGAAACTGGTGAAAAAGGGGCGAAGGATGATGATCTTTCAAAACAGGAAGTCAATCTAAAATTTAGCAATTATTTATTAACTGCTTACAATGTACTGTTTTAAGTTCTTTTACTTGTTTTTTACTTAATCCTCCCAATAAACCTGTTAGGTAGTTACTGTTATCATCCCCACGTCACACATGAGGAATCTCAGACCCTAGGAGGATGGATGAGGATTTTTCTCAATGTCAGAGAGCTAGTAAATGCTGATGCTAGGATTAGGACTTGGGCAATCTTTCTTGTGAACATACATTGATAATTAACCTCTATGCTCTACTCCTTTCCATATAGAACAGAAAGTGTACTAGTCTAAAACAGCAGTTAATTGGATAGCAGTTTAGAAGCTTGAAAATATAAGTAAGAGGTAGGTACTAGTTTTAATCTTTAATGGTTCAGCATACTTTTAATGGCTTCTATGTGCTTACATATCTCCTTTCCAGCTTTGATTTTAGAAGACACTGTAAACATTTTTAACTGCTCAGAGCATCTGTCTTTGGCAAGGCCTTGCTGTTCCCATTCAGTAACCACATAAGTGTTAAAATATTGCTGTCATTCTGCAAAACAGTTACTTATTTTTAAAAATCCTATTACAATAATATTGTGGTTTTCATCAAGAAAAATATGCTATCTACTTAAAAGGTTCAGAAAATTGTCATTTCAGTAGTTTAAAAAATCATCACCCTGTACAGATAAATATTGCTTTGCCTCTTTATTCTTTGATGTCTTTTAAATAGAAAGTAAACTGTGACATGAACAGAATAAAAATTAAAAATGGAGACCTCAGCTTTGCTATAAGGGACAAATAAAAAAATTAGGTGAAGATAAAACTCTTTAGCTTCATTTTTTTAAGTTGAGGTACATACAACAAAATGCACAAATCTTAGTGTATAGCTTGATGAATTTTGACATGTGTATACACTAATGTAACCATAGCCCTGATCAAGACATCAAACATTTGCATATTTTTTCTCTTCACCTGTCTCACCCATCCCCCACTCCCATCTCCACTATGGTAACCACCAGTTTGTTCTCTGTGTTTATGCTTCTATTTCAGTTTCATTTTTGTTTTTTAGGTTTGACATATAAGTGAAATCATGCTATTTGTCTTTCCCTGATCTATTTCACTTGGTGTTAATATCCTCTAAGCCCATCCATGTTCCTGCAATGGCAATATTTCATTTTTTATGGCTGTGTATATAAATCATATCTTTACCCATTTATCTCTCAATGGACATTAAGGTTTTTTCCATATTTTGGCTATTGTAAGTAATGCTGCAATAAACATAGGAATATATTTATCTTTTTGGATTAGTGATTTTGTTTTCTTTGGGTAAATTCCCAGGAGTGGAATTGCTGTGTCATATGGTATTTCTATTTTTAGTTCTTTGAGAAACCTCTATACCGCTTTCCTTAGTACCTGCACCAATTTACATTACAACCTATAGTGCATGAGGGCTCCAGTGTCTCCACATCCTTACTAACACTTGCTATTCCTTATCCTGTTGATGTTAGCCTTTCAGACTGGCATGAGGCGATATCTCCCTGTGGTTATGATTTGCATTTCTCTAATGATTAGTGATGCTGAACATCTTTTCATGTGTCTTTTGGCCATCTGTATGTCTTCTTTGGAAAAATGTCTATGGCAGTCCTCTGCCCATTTTTTATTCAGATTGTTTCTCTGGTATTGAGTTGTATGAGTTCTTTATGTATTTTGGATAGTAGCACCTTTTTGGATATATTACTTTCAAATATCTTCTTCCATTCAGTAGGCTGCCTTTTTGTTTTGTTGATCGTTTCCTTTGCTGTGCAGAAGTTTTTTAATCTAATGTAGTCTCACTTGTTTATTTTGGTTTTGTGTCCCTTGCCTGGAGAGACATAGAAAAAAATTGCTGATGCTGATGTTTAAGAGTTTACTGCCAATGTTTTCCTCTAGGAGCTTTATGGTTTTAGGTCTTATATTTAGGTCTTTAATCTGTTTTGAGTTTATTTTTGTGTATGGTGAAAGATGACAATCCATTCTTTTGCATATGCCTGTACAGTTTTCCAAACACCATTTATTAAGAGACTTTTGCCCATTGTATATTCTTGACTCCCTTGTCATGTATTAGTTGACCATATAAGACAAACCTACAACTAACATCATACTTAATGCTGAAAAGCTGAAAGCTTTTCCTCCAAGATCAGGAACAAGACAAGTATTCCCACTTGCATCACTTTTATTCCACATAGGCCTGGAGGTCCCAGCCAAAGCAATTGGGAAATAAATGAAGGGTATCCAAATTGGTAAGGAGGAAGTAAAATTGTCACTATTCACAGATGACATGATACTATATATAGAAAACCACCGAAGACTCCACCAAAAAGTTATTAGAATAAATGAATCCACTAAAGCTGCAGGAAACAAAATCAATATGCAAAAAGGTTGTGTTTTTATACACATAACAAACAAGAGGAAAGAGAATTAAGAAATAATCCCATTTATAGTTGCATCAAGAAGAATAAAATACCTGAGAATAAACCCGACCAAGCTGTGGGAGATGGACCAGTGCAAGGGCGGGTGACTCTGGGTCCATGGCAAAGTCAGACACTCACTTCACTCTCCTCTTTTGGGGACAGTGTCTCTGTGCAGGCCATATGAGCTTGGGGGAGGAGTGGTACGGGTAGTGAGTCTTTTCTATTCTCCTCAATGCATCTTTTCCTATTTCTGTGCTTTAGTCAAATGCTGGAATCCCTCATCTGGAATCCTTGGCTCTTGTGAAGGTATTTTTATATGTGGTTAGCTGTGCAAACTGATATCTGGGGGACAGGGGACAAATACTAGAAATTCCTATGTGGCCATTTTGCTGTCATCACTCCCTAGCTTTTTACTTTTATTGCATGCCTATATAAAGAACTGTTATGGAATATTCTAAATGTACAAAATTGTTGTACCATAAGAGAAAATGGAGTGGAGAAATCTAACTCTAAAAAGAACCATCACTTCATGCCAAAGGAGAATTTTATTTCTCTGAAACTTAAATATCTCCTTTGGTTTGGACACCACAGATGTGAACTTCTGATATATGAACTTTTAGTAAATGTGTTTCTCTAGCTATAAGATATCTGTCCTGCCAATATTTGGAGACTAGGAGAGTAAAATGTGAAATAAATAAAAATAGGATAGATTTTTATATTATTTACCCCATTCTTATCTAGCTAATTAAATCTCGTTACTGCCTATTTTACATCTTTCCCTCTACTAGATGTTTACTTCCCATTCTCTGCCTATTTTTAAATTTAAATATACTGTTTTCTTCCACTTAGAATGTCTCCTAGATGCTCAGTATATTTCACCTTCTGTAATATTCAGGCCACTCACATTCTTCTAAATCCATTCAGATCAATGAAAAGTTCTTCTCGGTTTACAAAAATTTGCATAATTTATACTAGTTGTCCAATATGAACCCTATTAACATTGGAAAATATCATAGGCCCCGTGTGATAATAGCCATAGTTCTAGTTTTCTTTCATTGGGGAAATAATGATGCTCATGATAAGTAAATTGGTGGGACCACATCAAATACCTCTGTAGCCCTTCAGGGTCCTAGATCCACAGGTTGGAAGATGCTTTGAACAAATACATCACACATTTGTTTTCTAGTGTTTTCCTGTGAAGAGATAATTTCTCAATTTGATTTTATCTCCATTAAAATAATAACTGAAGTTTGGACTATTTTATTACCAATCAGTATGGTACAGATGCTTATTAATTCTTTGCCAAACAAGGTAACAAATCACAATTCAGTTGACTTTCTTGTATTGCTATATAGATAGTAATACATTAAACTATTAATGTTATATGGGTCGAAACAAATTATAGAGTTTAAGGTAAGGAAGTCTTTAACAAGGTACCAGAATAATAAACCCTTGTCAGTTCTTTTCAGATTTTAAGAGGCAAACAAATCTCTTGGAGATCTTGTTGAAATTAAGATTCTGATTCAGTCCATTTGGAAAGAGATAGGAAAGTGTTCAGGACATGATAATATCTCTAGTCTGTGGACCACACTTTGAGTAGAAAGGTTCTCTCTACCTGAATTCAGGTAAATTTTATTTCCACAGTACCTAAATAGAATACAGAGACATCAGGGGTAAAAAAATCAAGAATCAAATGTCAGACTGCACAGCTATATAGATCTAGTTAACAATGTTTTACTAAATAGAAGATATCTGAATAAAGTCTCCCAGTGATTGAACAACTTTAGTTATTTTCCCATTCCTCCTCCTCATTCTCTTTTGCATTGTTCACTTCTGTTCAGAGGTTCTGTACCTTCTTTGGAGTTTTATGTGGTTCTCTGGCTATAAGGACCTGCAAACTGTGGGCTCATTATTCAATGACTAACTATTGTAGACATATTCTTTCTACACTTCTCTGTGAACTATTCATAACTATTGCTATGAACTAATTTATATTTCAAATTCTCATTTTATTGGCATATTCTGAATAGCAACTTGTTGTTAGCAGCTGTTTATAGCAGATGTTAGCAGGTATCATCATTTTCTACCTAAACAAGAGATGATTCCCCTCTCTGTGTGTGTGTGTGTGTGTGTGAGAAAGAAGGATAATATATTTGCTCTATGATTTTGAATAGGAAAGTCTAGCTCCTGAGATACCTTTGGAAAAAGATTATCCCTCAAAACTCACATATACCCTTTTCACATTGAAACCTCACTTCTACTTTAAAATCCCCCAGTGAAATCAAACTGCCTCTTAGAGCAGTTCTTTGTGGGGAACTGGCAGAAGAGGGCATTCATCTCATGTTGGTCCTCTAGAAGAGGTATGAATTCTCCTCTGGTTTAAGTCTCTATTGATTAGCTATTTCTTTACATTTTCTTGTTTATATTCATAATTAGTCTATCATATTATGACAACAGCTGGAAACTTTACAAGGAGAAGAGGATCTTTCCTCTGCATTCAAACAACACATTGTGATTTGCATTGTGAACTTCTTACTGTTTTGTGTTGAAGCTTTTCTGCTAATTATCAATTAAGTATACTATGCCAAGCCATATCATGCCATACCATGCCATGCCAAGCCATACCACGGGCAGAATAATTTTTCATTTACCTTTGGATGTGTAGTCTATGAGCACTGCATAAATTCTGGTGAATGAAGGATATGATCTGCCACTGTCTTGGTCATCTATACATTTTGTAAAACAGAGAAGTAATCAGGAATATCAAGAACATTCTTTAATCTTGTGGAATATTTTTCAATCAGGAAAAGAATTCATAGTTAAAATGAGACAAAACCTGCTAAGAATTCACCTTGTATTCTGACCACTCATCCCTGGCCTTTCAGAGTTCTGTTTCTACCACTAGCCAAGTCTTTAAAAAATATTGATGAACTCAGTACTCCATCCTTAAACTCATTTTCTTCTCTCGCTCTCCTTTTTCCCTTCTCAAGTTCCTCGGTTGTGACTAAAACTCTCCAGTCATGAGTCCTTGTTCCCTGGTTCAGATCTCCTCTCTGAGGCTTGCACCTGTGTATCTCATTGCCTACTAGACTGCTCCACCTGAATGTACTATTCATGTCATAAATAAAACAGATTCAAAAATTTATGAAGCAAGCCCTCTTATAGCCTTCAAGGTAACTAATGAAATCAAACCCTTCCTGACTGTATCCTGGGAGATATTCTAAATCCTTTCATCTTCATTACTTCTAATAGCCAATCAATCATAAAGTCTTGTTGATTAGACTTATAAATATTTTCAAATTTATCACTTTTCTTTATATCCACTACAACTATTTTAATCCAGACACTCATAATTTCTTTCTTGGGCTTTTGCAATATCCTCTCTACTATTACACCTTTAGGGGCAGCACTCAGCACTCTATTCTCCTTCCACACTGCTTCAAAGATCATCTTCTCAAGTGCAAGTCTGATTTTGTTCTTATCTAACCTTAAAGAGTTGGGGCTTACTAACTACAGAGTGCATTCAGATGGCTTGGTCTTCTTTAGCTTTATCCCATTTCTTTCCAATTTGTATTTCTTCTTCTAACTCTACTTATAGATCTTCATTGCCTCCTTTCCTATTATACACTATTCTGTCTATTTTCAATCTTCCACTAGCCAGTTGAAAAATACTACTCATACATCAAGACTGCTTAATTATCATTCCTCTGTGAGAAATAACAGTCTCCTCCTGATCTCATCACCCATTTGTACCTACTTCTATGATAATCTCACACTGCTCTAAGCTTACTTGTCTGCTTCCCACACAAGACCATGAGTATTTGGCTTCACGTGCTGTCTGGAACAGAACATCTGCTCAATAAATATCTCAAAATTATTCATGTGACTGTTTGCCCAGTCCATTTTAGCAGCTTATTTTCTGTACTACTTTAATGTGTCTTGTTACTCTTGGTCAAAAATAAATCAGTCTCATTCTACTTTATACATTCAAAGGAGCTCCTGAATAAGGACCCACAGCAGAATTTTTCTCAGATATAAGTACCAAGAACAGCTGTGCATCTCCTAAACAATGGGTTTATTTGGAATGTACAATTGTTCAGAATACTGTGAATCCTGAAACTGATTTTATTTCCCTCTGCATTGGTATAAAAGGAATTCAAAGTCAAATATGTGGCTCACCTCTAAATATGGTACAGAAACTTATAAAAGGAGTTTTTGCATACTAATCTTAGCTCTTGTTTCATTTTCTACCATTATTTTCTCTTTTACCAGATGTCCTCATCATTTTATCTTTTCTATGTTTATGTGCTTTTTTAAGAGACAGTGATTTTTAGAATAAATGAAATAAATGATATTGAGTTATTTCTCCCAAATTTAAGTGTCTTTTTTTTGATATTCAAACTCTTTATCTTAATTCTGGTGGAAAAAGCCTTATGAACAATATAATCAATTTCCCACCTCTTTGAATTATGTATGACGTATGTTCTCTAAACTTTGATCAATGAACTAGCTTCAGAATATTCTTATTGTCCTAGCTAAGAAAAATTTATACTACACTTAATAATAAATTTGAGATAAATGTATCATATCTATGTAAGTATTATTTCTAAACTTTAGTTTCTATCTGCACATCATTGTAATTAGATTGCCATATTCTGCTGGATTATAAAAGCAGTACTGTGAAATATCAATAAACTTTCAGATAATTTTGCTTAAACTTAAAAGTCATGCTTTAGTGGTAGTTAGATTGAATATTCACTATAATTAGTAAAGGTGATACTTATATGAGGTTTTCTAAATGTACTATATTTCACAATTTAAAAAGTTTTTCAGAACTAGTATTACTGATGCCTAGGAAGGTATGAAAGTAATTATAGGTATACTCCTAGGGAAGTATGTAAACAAAGGTTGGACAAAATATTGTTTTTGGAAGTATGAGAGCACTGGAGAGCTACAAAGGCAGAGATGAATCCCTGGACTAAAAGCCAGGAGAAGAAAAATCCAGAATGGCAAGCCTGGTATTTGGACCACTTTGCTCCAGGGACATTAGTAAATTCTACAGGAGATAGTTCAGAAGGTGAGAAGTAACATGGGCTTCCAGCAGCCTTGTGAATTTAGGAGGAGGAAACTTGGAATGTATGGCCCGCCAAGGAGAGGGTTTCCTGGAAATTCCCCAGGTTTTAGGTCGGGAACCCCAAGGGCTGCACCTAAGGAATAAGGGTAAACTGAAATGCCCCAGCCCTCGGGCGACTGAAGCTCAGCTTGAACCCTCGCAGTCCCCGCTGGGATTAAGGTGATCTGCTATTGCTTTTGTCCCAAGCTATCTGCCAGAAACTAATGTGAATCTTACTTGGGATGAAGATAACTGTCTTAGGCATCAAATTACCTCTATAACTTTTCAAATACAGTAATTGGCACTGAATTTATAAGATCAGGCACACAGAGACAAAACTATGTGACTGAAACAAGGAAAACAATGAACAATGTAACAGATGCAGAGATCACCCAGAAAGTGGAATTTGACACACAGACACAGACTGTTAAAAATACAATAATAATGTATTGTGGGTTTTTTATTATATATAAAAGTAAAATAAATGACAATAATAGCAAAAAAGGACAGAAAGGGTATAAATCAAAGTATTATTTAGGAGCTTCTTACATTTTTGGAAATACTCTAATATTAATTTAAAACAGAATGTTGTAACAAGAATACATACTGTAATTATTAAAAATAAAAGAGCTATAGATAAAAATTCAAAGGAAAAGAGTGGAATATCAAAACTCCTTAGTCAAAAAGAAGATAAAAGAGGAATATTAGAGTTTCAAAACAGGACAAATAGGAAATAATAAGATGATTTTCTTAAACTCAACCATATTGATAATCACATTAAAGGCAAATATACTGGACATTCCAACAAAAAAGCAGACATCAATTAGGATGGGGAAAAAAGGCATCCAGGAAATACCTCAGGAATGACAGGATTCTAGTTTTTATGAAGTAAATTACATACTGTGGAGGGCAAAGGTTCAAGCATTCTCATTGAAAAACTGATTATTATGCCATTTTAATATTTTTAAGATACAAACAGAATATATTACATTTTATAGATACAGCTTTAGTTTTCAGTCTTAAAAATGTGCACTCTCAGTATGAATAGTGTTTGTTTTGAAGTATTATTTGAAATTGTTAGTGTATATAAAGAAGGGAAGTTATAGAATTTGTCACTGTTACAGTTTACAACTCTGTTTACTATCTCATTTTAATTGGGTGGCAGAAAGTTGGTTATATATAGAAAGCCCTACTTGCAGAAGCAGGTTCTGGGGAAGACTAAGCCCCAGGGTGCCAAGGAACGGGCTACATCCTAAGGATTAAAGCAGTGCCATTGTCAGGCACCCTGGACCCCTGACATGTACCTGTTCTGTCTGTTGCAGACCTGAGTCCCCTAGGCTTATGCTCTTTGCAGACAGGGGAGCCATAAAACAAGGGTAAGGACTTGAAGCAAAAAGTAATGGAAATTTGGCCTGCCCAATGGATCAGGAACTTTGCTATTATCTTAAGGAGGATAATAGATAATAGATGTGAATATCAATTTATTTGTGATGACATGTGGTCAGTGTCACTCTGAATTTCAAAAAGGATTCCACTGATAATTGCTCTGCTAGGCTGAGTTTCAGTGTAATGTGAAAACTAAGAATTTGATTTTTGGTATTAGGTATCTAAGCTCAGCTACTGATTAAATATGTATGCCTGATTGCATTTCCCAAAGATAGCTATAATAGTTATTTACCATCCTATGTTTTCTTTCTTGTGGGAACTTGTCATACTCCTACAAAAGGCAGAGTCTGCTTCTCCAGCTCCTGAATCTCAGCAGGTCCTGTAACACCTTTGGCCAATAAAATGTGATGCCAGCTGGTTTCAGGCATTTCTCTTAAATGGCCTGACATCCTGCTTTCCGCCTTTCGGAAGCTGGCTGCCATTTAAGGAGTATAAGTGAGAAGCCCAAGCCATATGGACAGGCTGTCAAGGACAAGAGGGCAAGTGGAGAACGGGAGAGGTCAATGGGAAATAAGCTGCCAGACATGGATGAAGAAACCATCTTGAAAATGGTTCCTCCAGTCCCAGGTGCCCTGATAGCACATGAATCAGAGGCAAAACATCCAGCCAGGCTCTTCCTGAATTCCTGACCCCAAAAAGTGTGAGCAAAATGAAACCACTGCTTCGAGTCACAACATTTAGGTTAATTTATTATGCAGCAATACATCATCAAAACAACATCTGACCTCGGGTAATCTGTTTAACTCTTCCGAGCCTCAATACTGTAGCCACATCAACACACTTCTAACTTTACAATCACCACTACCATTATCATTATCTTAACTCTTAAAGGAAGGAAAATACGTCATTAGAGTACTATCTGTAAATGTACTTTTGCAGTTATAGGTTGCAGGGATTTAGAATTTTGTGTTTAGATCTTATTCTGTCACTTTCCAATGGTGTGACACTGGGCAAATCACATAATTTTCCTAATACTCAATATATTTGTCTTCATAATAGGGAGAATGTAGTGTCTATTTACTGGTTTGTGATGAGGATTTTTTTTCTTTAGTTTTTTATTTTTGTGGCAAGAACTCAACAAGAAATCGACTCTCAACAAATTTGTAAGTGTATAAATACGTTATTGCTGACTATATGTACAATAGCAGATCTTTGGAGCTTATTAGAATCGGGGAGTTAGTCAATAGGTATAAAATTGCAACTAAGCACAATGATGGTTTAATGAGATAATACTTTTTTATTATATTATGCTTTGACATCTTAAAAAAAATTTCTGGTTGAGGAGAAGACTGCCCCCACCTGGGCTTGCCAGTTCTTAGAGATAGTGAAGGACTTAGCTGGGAACATACCTCTGGTATGCAAATTTATCATTACAGAGACATATCTCCTCTATCTGCCTGCACACTCCAAGAGGCAATATTCTTCTGCCTTAATTATCCCAGGTACCAGACTAGAGACCACCCCTAGAGCTTAGAGTCTGCTAAAATCACTCAAACCAGACATTCCTAATCTGTTTACCCTGCCCTACCCATAAAAAACTCAAGAAAGGCTCTGACCCACACCCACTGCTTGCTCCGGCTTCTGCTTCCTGATTAAAACCTGGTGTTCCTCCTGTAGCCCTGAGTGTTGAGTCGTGCCTCCTGTGTCTAGAGGAACCATGAATGACATGAAATTTCTCTTTCAGAGGCATTGATCTGAGTCATCAGTCACCTTGATAAATTAAGCCCCGGCACTACACAGTGCAAGGCAGGGAAACATCAGGAACCAAAATCAAGCTGAGACTTGGTGCAGGGGCTAGAGTGATGTTTATGAGCAAACCCTTCTTCACAGCAACCCTGCCACAGTCCAATATTCCCATCAGGTAATTCATGACTGAGGGTGAAGAGTACCTACATTCCTCTTTATTTTCAACAATCTGGCTCTGATTAGAACCTAGCTACATTTGAATAAATTTAAAAATATGAGTGATGGATAGAGTTTTATTTTGGGATGTCTATAATAACTGTTTAAAAAAAAGAACCTTGAAAGAACTAATTGGAGGCTGGGTGTTATGAAACATTAACAGAAGGAAAAAGTTTATAGACTGCCTGCAATGTTAGGTACAGTGAATTAAGAGCAATATTGAGGGCTTTTTAGAAGTAGAGAAACAAACAACCCTCTAGTAGAGAAATTAGATATCAAGTTTTATAAGAAAATTTATGATAAATTTTAAATGTATGTGGATTTAGGTAATAAATTTACACATAGGAATTTAAATTAAGGAAACTTTTATAAAGATGGATACTAATGGCAACATTTTTATAATGATAAAAGTAATTAAATAATCTAAATATTCAGAAATAGGTGTTTGTTACATATAACATGCAAATAACTAAATATAATGCAGCAAAAATAATTTTATTTTAAAAATTATACTTGACTGAGATGGCCATCGTTTAGAGTGACAAAAGGGTCATAATATTATACCACATGTATGTATAAATATAGCTAGAAAAATGTCTCAAAGAATCCACACCAAAATGTAATCAGTGGTTACCTCTGATTCATAGATCTATGGATAGATTTTTCTTTTTTAAAATATGTATTTTCTAATCCTTTTACAGCAGACACACTAAGTACTTATGTAGTAAAAAAATGATCAATGTGTTAGAAAAAACACTGTGCTTAGACTGTGCTTATGCTGGACTCAAGATGAGATACACTTTTTGTTTTCAAGACTCAAAGCAAAACAATATTAAAAATGATGTAAAAACACAAACTAATTTGGCTTAAATATTTGGTGACTCAACTAGCAGGACAATGTTAGGACCTGAATTAGAAATGAAATTTTATGTAATGAATATGACTTTTATTCTCTATCCATACATTTTTTGATATTACAAAAGGATTATTATCAGAAAAAATATACAGTATGGAGGGAAGTAATGTAAAAAGAAATATAGAATACTTGAATACTGATAGGGAAACAAAAAATGTATTTCTGTTCCAGGTTCAGAAATGCTCTTAGTCAAATTATAGAAAGGGACTGGAAATGACATTTTCTCTGGTGCACTGTGAGCTCAAAATTTTATCAACATCGTTTTTTTTTTAATTCTGATAACAGCTTTATGAGGTGGATATTTTTCTTTCTACTTTACAGAGGAGAAAAATGAAGGTCAGAAGGATCAGTCAACCTGAGAAAGGTCACACATATGGTAAATAGCAAAGCATATGTGGACCTGTATCTCTCTGCTTCAAGCCTTCTGATCATTTTGCAGTACCTCCACATGTAACTAATTTTTTCCTTGGAACACTTTGATAATTGCATTTTACAATCCTGAACAAGAGATGTCATTTTCATATAAATAGCCTAAAACATCACTATTTAACCATAAATTAGATATCAGTGAATTATATCATATAAAGCTCTCTTGTTCATATAGAACCCATAGTTAATTTGAATATAATTTTATTTGAATCACATATGACTCCAGGTGACATCTTTTCTTAATATAGTCAAATTTATAATATCCCATTTTACAAAGCATTTATTTTTACTCTGCTCAAAGGCTACACTACCAAAGATGAAATATTAGAAATTAGGAACATGAGAAAGGCAGATTTTAGGTTTTATTTCTATGCTTCTCACTAAATTACTTTTAACATAAACTAAAACCTCAGGCAAGAAAAAACCATGACTTGAGCAAACATTTTTTTTTTCCTCCTGCGGTACTTGCATTTCTTCTGAAACAACAAAAATGTCTGGTTTGGTTACAACATTAATTTGGAAAAATATATCCTATTTATATTCAGAAACCAAAATGACATAGGTATGTGTTACTTGTTTATACATATAATTAAAAACGTATCTCCTACATTAAATGTGAGGCCTCTGGTCAGTGGGAGATAATAAAACCCAGTAAATACACTAGGGGCATATGAACATGGTTGTGGCATTTGCAGAACCTGAATTTCAGCTTTGACGGGTAGGATTTTGTCCTGGAGTTACAGCAGCACCACAGGAAGGACAATCTACCATACCCACGACTCACTCAAAAGGAAATCAGGGCCCCCATGTTTGTCACCACGTGATTGGATGGCCGGCTTACTACAGTCACAGACACCCTTGGTTAGAGGCACAGTAGGGAGCCAGGCCTCAGAACTAACAGAGTCATTGAAGCCCAGAAGTCTGCAATTTTTAAAAGCTAAAAGCTACCCAGAGTATCTTTAGGTTTCTAATGTTAAAGAACACTGCTTTGATCCTCTGAGAATAGCATTTTTTCTGAGTAAGCCAAAGAGAATGTTCTGTCAACGACAATCACAAACTTTTAGTGATCAAGACTCCGAAGAAACTTATATTTCAATATTTTGGACTTTGGGGAATACGATATCAAATTTTTAAATTCATTTCTTATTTAGCAAACAAAAAACCCTTCCTTGGAATATAAAATATTTCTTCTCCCAAGAAAGTAACCAAAGAAGGCCAAGGAACAGCAAACCACACCCTGTTCTAGTGTTCCCTTCCTAAATCAACTCATAATTACTCTGCTGAGAGTAGGAGCCAATATCTGACAAACCAAATGCAGAATGAGGGCACACATCTCAGATACAGGGCAGAATAATAAATTCCCATTGGCACTTGCTTCTCAACTTCTGTACCTTCTATGTTCTTAGAACTTGTATTCACAGTTACCACTATAAGTGGCCTGGGATGGTGTTTCTAGGTTCCCTAACTCTGTGGTAAGTCCGCAGATCACTCATGGCCAGGCATATTCATGTTTCATTGTATTTGATGGTAAAGTGTTTGTCATTAAACCTTCCCAATATTTCCCTAGGATAATTCCCTTCATAGTTTTGATGCTTCCTGAGTAAGCAAGGTCATTTCAAGGTTCTCTGCATGAGAACTTCCTTTAACTGACACTCAATTTCTGAGTGTGATGTCAGTGGAACTAAGTCACCTTTTTCTTTTCCACTAGATCGAGAGTCAGCAACTATGGTATACAGCTCAAATCTGGCCAGTCACCTGTTTCTGTAAAAGCAGGTTTCACTGGAACACAGTGAACGCATATTTATATCTGCTTTCCTGGTACAATGATAGAGTTAGTAGTTGCCACAGAGGTGGTATGACTTGCAAAATTTAATTTATTATCTGGCCCTTTACATATATTCCTTGATGTATGTCAAAGTCCTACTAGTTCCTCAAATCTGAGGTCTCACTTTCACAAGAATGGGCAATCCCCAGCCAATACTGAGAAGACTGCCAAATATCTGAAGCTTGCCAAAAATATCAACATTCTCCTTTAAAATTATCTACCTCCCCTAAAAAGGGCTCATGCAATTCAAATATTTTCTCATAGCAGCTTTCATGATTGTGTACCATCAATGGCCAAACACATTCTCCAAGCTCCAAGTGTTCATCTCTGGAAGCCAAGGGCAGAGTGGGCCAACCTAGAGCTCAAATGCCAGGTCACCCACCCACCCCACCCTTGAACGGGGCTTCCCACCCCAGGAGCCAGCCCCACCACCAGGCCATCAGTCACCCAGCCTGTGGGTGTGAGAATGCTGGCGTAGGAATTTGTGTTTCACCATTTTTTTTCTTACTTAAAATTTTCCCACTACAAATGTGGCTATTCAAGTTACCACTCTGTATCAGTCAGAGTGTATTAGGTTATAATGCAGTAAAAAACAACTCCCAAATTTTGCTTACAACAAAGATTTATTTCTTGCTTATGTTACAAGTCAGTCAGGAATTGTCTCAGCATTTGCTCCAGATGCCTTCTTTATTCAGGTATCCAGGATCGAAGGAGCAGCACTTCTTCGGTACAGGCCATTCTAGGTACAGAGGGACAATACGGCTCTTAAGACTTTGGCACCACAGACATCCCGTATGTTTCTTCCATCCATATCCCACTGATTCTTCCAGTCACATTCCACTGACCCAAACCAGTCACTTGCTCATGCCTGATAGAAATGCAATAGGGAGGTATACTCTTCCTATAAAGAATACCTGCTTCAAATTTCATGGCAATGCACAGGATTATAATCTTCTTACAGGGAGGACAGAGAAAAATGGGAATATAATTTATGATATATTCTTTATGTGTTTAAAAGTGGAATGTCTTTCTGGTTTCTTAAGTTATCATCTTCTCAGGACTAGGAACTTAATTTGGGCTCTGACACCTTTAAATGCATGACTCTGATCTGGAAATATGCCATATTTGCTATCCTGAGGGGTTAAAGAGCCTTAGAGGCCTGTCTTGCCTGGTAGCCAAACTGATCCTGAAACCACAACTACAAAGGTTTCTGTGTGTCAATTTCAGGTCCTACTGATCTCTATTTAAAATTATAATCCTAAGTAGAACATTGTGTTTTGCTTTTATTATTTTCAAAGGTTTTCATGGACTAGAAAAATGGTACAAGTTATGATAAAGTTAAAATCTTGTTCCCATGCCCATATCCACCTACCCTTGGGACAACAGATAAGTTAAATAGAACTTTTTGTATCATTGATGACTTTCAAGCTAATGGCTCTTGCTCAAACCACTCTGGGAACTTGTTTCAGGGCAGATTTAAAGCCCAGTTTATCAGACGTAGGTGAAAAACCAATTTCACCATTGTATACAATGGTGAAGTATGAGACACAAAGTTATTTAACTACTCTTTTTTTCTTTCTTTCCTTTTTGCTCTTTTTTGGCTTACTCATTCAAAAAGTATATATGAGACAACTATATGCCCATCACTGGGTAATTTCTTCTTTGTTCTTCCAGGTTTCTTAAGCCTTAATGTGCTGGCCTGGCCTGAGAGGCACCAGAGAGAGGACCTTGAGGGCTGGCCTGGGTTGGGCTGCTGGGGGAAAGTTTCAGTGAACAGGCTGACCAAGGTGAGTTCCTGTAAGTGTTGCTTGCTTCCTAGCTGCATGCTGATGGTGAAACCCCCTGAAGTCGTTATTCTGCAGTGAGGCCCTTTGGGCACCCCAAGTGTGAACCTGTGAATGCAGACTGTATCAACTGGGAGACAAGAGATGCATTAAAGGGTTGTTATTTGCTTTAGGAGGATTCATTGTGAGGGTTTTACAAATTTAAAAATCCATTTACCTTTAAAATTGGTAATATAAGCACATGACCCAAAAATCATAAGACATAGGAAGGTTTACAGTGAAGATGGAGTCTTCCATCCTTGTTCTCCAGCTACCCAGCACCCCCATACAGAAAGCAGCCACTTATCATTTGTATATCTTTCCAGAGATATTCTGTGCACGTGCATGCATGTTTTCTATTTGATTTCCATTTTTCCTTCCATTCAGACATGGTACCTATTCTGCACTTCCTAATATGTCTCAGAGAGCTTTCCTTTCCTCTACAAATAGAGCTGCTTTATTCATTTTGACTGTTGAAAAACTAGTATTAAGTGTGGAGACTAAGGACCGAACCACTTGGGTTCAAATCCCAATTCCATCACTTCCCATCTCTGAAACATTGGACAAGTCACTCAGCCTTTCCATTCTTCAGGTCCCGCACAGGGGTGTTATAATAATTCATCAATTTAGAGTATAAACAAAGCATTCAGAGTCATTTCTAGCACCCAGTAAGTTCTCAAAAGATTATTGTCTTTATTTCTGTGTATAGATATACCATACTTTAATCGGCTCCCTTGATAGATATTTAGGTTATTTCTCATCTTTAAATACTATATGTAGTGCTCAGTGAAGATATATGTTTACAAGACTTCAGATAGATACCTTGGGACATTTGAATTACATGGGCAGACAGGGATGGGGAATGAGAAACAAGATTTTAATAATTTATGTTTGTATAGCACTTTACATCTTAAAATAATGTCTACTCGCATTATATCATTTAAGCTTAGAACTGCACAGCGATCTCCTCCTCTCTATCTTCAACACCATCATCCCCCTTCCAAAGTACTCTCAGTATGCCCCCTGCACGTAAATCTGACTACAGCACATTATAGGTATAAAAGAAAGTGTATTCAATGACTGAAAAAAAAAATGAATGAAAATGAGATAATATATACAAGTAAGGAAGTAGAAATCAAAGTTGTAAACTTCAGTTATGAAGGTCTTAGGGTTGGGAAGTGCTGAAGTCAGGTCTCAAACATGCACCTTCTACTGCCATCTGGAGCTCTGCCAGCAATACTTCGGAGCCTATTTAAAACGCTACTGTGTGGAGCTACTAATAGCTGAAGATCAACAGAAGAGAAGGTAATCCTTTCCTCTCAACCATTTATTACGGAAACCAGTGGGACAGTAACAATCTCTTTACACAATTTCCTTTAAAAGAAACTTATCCATGACTAAGTCTATATTTGTATGTGTATTACAAGGACAACTTTTATTCAGAAAACCGCTTCAAATGCAAACAACTTGATTATGTTTGCATAATCAAGTGCCTTTGGAAGGGAAACTCTAACATGATGATATACTGAGGGAAGAACAGTTAATGGAAAGAAACTTCTATCATTAAACTATGAAATATGGTTGTTAAGGTAATTTCTGAACAGATTTGCAGAGTGTGTTATTCATATTTTTAAAAAGGCTTATAGAACTCAAGGACGAACAAGTTGTCTCCTTAAAGTGACTTTAGGATATTAAGTCCTAAAAGGACTTAAAGATATTATCTAGGGAGCCCATGGAATTTCCAAAACACAAACAATTGCATAGCCTGAATAATTATGGTAGGAGCACAATATTGCTGATTACTTACCTCCTTACTTTCGGGTTTAAATTTTACTTCCTAGTCTCCAGGTCCAAATAGGATTACCTACGTCTGCTCACCACCTGGCTGTCCTGCACCAATGTAAACATGGGGGGGCAGGGTGCAATGGAAATTCTCCCTGGTTAAGACATTTCAGGGAAATCTATTCAGTGTTTCCCAAAAAGATTTCCTAGATGTCAGCTTACTCTCTATTCTAGCATTTCTCATAGACCACCTGTATCAGAATCACCTGGAATAGTTCTGTAAAAGGCACAGTCCTGGTCCCTACAGCAGACCTACTGCAATCAAAATCTCAGAAGGCAGAACCTGGGAATTTGGGTTTTATATTTAGTAGCCTGAGTGGTTGCTATCCACGCATAATTTTAAGTACCACAACTCAGTGATTTAGGCAAATTACTCAAGTGTTATCCACTTTTCCAGGAAAAGCTCTGAACTTCTGCATCAATTCTGGAACGTGATCTCCAAATTTCAGAAAATTACAGGAAGTTGTTTTTGCCTAGAATTCTGTGTTCTTCATTAAAGTAATTTGTGATCTAATTTTGGTCCTCAAAAGACCAGAATGTAAATAGCCAGAATCAGCCTTAAAAAGGAAATTAATTGGTTGCATTTTTATCTTTCTCAACAGAAGGCAAAGTGCTTACTAAGTCAAATTTAGAATACTAATCGCCATACAAAAGAACAGTAACAAAGCTAATGTTTACACTAGATATAAGAATCATGTTGACAGATATTTAAAAAATACATTAGGCAAACTGTAAGTTTATTTGCAAGGTAGTAAAGGGAACAAAATGTAATGGGTCACAAAAGATACACCCCCATGAACTTCCTGCATGCTGCTCTGCGATCACCTGCTCTCCTTGTTTTTCTCTCCAGAGCCTTTATTATCAACTGTATGGTGAACTAAGAGTAACACGTATTATAAATTAAACAACACAAATATCCACAATGGTTTAGAAGAAAGATATAAATGTACCAGGGGGAACTCATTCCTGGACTGCTGAGAGATCACAGGTGGAGATGACAGTTACACTTCCGTGCACAAAGCTATGACTTCAACTTTGTCTACTTCAAGCCCACAATACTCAGCCAAAGTTTTCACATATCAAAGATGAGATTTCCCCTGTCCTTTTATGCATCCTAGAGTTCAGTTGGCTACTCCCGCACACAGGGATATAGTCTTCCCAGCTGCAACTATTCCACACCCTGGCACTGAAGCCTTGAGCTTGTAGAGAGAGGTTTGGGGGCTCAGCTTGCTGAGGCCAAGGGAGCTGCTGAGTACCACGCCAGGGAAGTAAGTGTGTCTCCTGAAAGTCACATACGATATCATCAGAGCCACACCGCTCTCCAGGACTTGTGGGAAACCATCCGGTATTCCTGAGACCCACTTCAGCCAGAGCATCTCCCCTTGCTGGGTTCCTACTTGATTTTGTCCACAGATGCCTTGTGGATTCCTGCTGCTAAAAAAAAAAATCACTGTCCCACTGAGTCTGATGGGGGCCCAAGCAGTATGGGAGAATAGGGAGCTGAAATTTTTCTATCAACTGCTTTCTCCAACTCCTATGCTTTTTTCAACCACCCTTTACATGTGGTAACTCCTCAGAACTCAGTCCTTTGTCCTCTGCTTCCCATTCTAACCACCCCCCATGGAAGAAGTACTCCAGTCCGACAGCTTCACAGTCATTTTTCTCTGCAGACAATCATTGCATCCACCTCCCATTCACAAGAAGGTATCAAAACTGAGGATCAAAGAAATAAGGTAATCTTCTCAAGGTCATGTAACATTAAGTGGCAAACTGGATGTATCATCACTCCCCCAAAGCCCATGCTTTAACATCTGCTCAGAGCCATCTCTTGCCTGAGCCAAATTACATGAGTCTATCTACTTTTAAAGATAGAAATCTTGACATCATGTCAAATTTGAAATGCCTACAAATGAATTGATTGTTCCCCTCCAGAAGGGAAAAATCCTTCCCCTATTTACTATGTCTATCAGTGGCATAACTTTTAATAATCACCCAAATTCAAACTTAATAGAATGGAATGTTCAAAACAAATGCTATCAACTCTTACGTTGAAAGAGATTACTCCCATCCATTTTAAAAATCACTACCCGCACTTTTATTTAGCACCTATTGCTTCATGTCTACTCTGTGTGGGATCCTCTTCATGTCTACCTGTGTCTCCACACCCAGAGCTCCTAACCCTGGGAAGCTTGCTTGAAATGCAGATTCCTGGGTCCCATCCACAGAGGTGTAGATTTAGTCATTCTGAAAAAGTGTCCCAAAAGCACTGACACACTGCCCTAGACTCTCCTGAAAAGACTGGACCTATGTGGAACTGCCAAAACTCTTCATGGTCGCTGACAGTCAGGCATAGGACCAGATCCCGCAGATACCCACTATGAACAAAATAAACAACGACAGAGATGAACAGAACACAACTGGTACTGTATAAAAATACCCTATGTACAAAATACATTAATGGGATAGAATAAATTATTCACTAAATGTAATGGATAAATGGTTGTTTGTAAAATAGCTAACTAAATACATCCTCATATCATATTCCAAAAGTATCCCAGATGGGGTAAGGAGTTAAAATTAGAACATGAAAGAAGAAGTCACATGAAACTTAGGAAAAGATTAGGCAGCTTCTTTCCTGAATGATGACAGAATTATCTCCAAATAAAAATTATGAAAGAAACTACAAAGAAAAAATCAAATTTCACCTACATTGTATTTTAAAAATTCAAAATACCAAAATATAACAAGAAAGTTATGAGGCAAGATAATAAACGGAAAAACATTTACCATGAAAATGGTATTCTTTATCTCTAAAGGCTACATGACCGTACTGGGTCTATCCTTGTCAAGGAGTAAGTTTTCAAATTTTTTCATTAGCAGCATTCATCTTTCAAATAAAAATGTAGCGCCATTCCAATCCAGTAAACACACAGAGGAGGGGCCACAGTGATTGAGGGAGGGCTCTGAGCCTCCCTGAGTATCCCACTGCTCACCTGCTGCCGTCCCCAGTTCTGAGAACATGCTCATGTAAATCACAGCTGTGCAGCGCTCACAGAAGCACAGGACTTGGAGTTACATGGGTGGCTTATGCACAAGCCCACGTCCTGCCAGCACCAGCATTTGGCCCCTGTTTCTTGGTGCAACAAGAGACACTTCTGTGGCCAAGATAGGGACTTGACTTTAACTTGGATGTATTGCACTTCAAGTTATTCATAGAAAATTATCCTCAGTTATACATTCAAGGAATGAGACCGGAAGATAACCAAAATATTAACAGAGATAGAACTTTTTAAAATGGAAAACAAAATAATTATTTTCAATCATTCACTGTCTCAAACATTTTGGGCTGCCATTAGATAAGCTTCAAAACTTCTTAGCTGGGCATTTGAGCTATGCACCCCTAGTGTCCAACTGCTGTATCTGCAAACACTTCTTTAAACGAGCACTGTTCAGAGCCTGCTCCCACCACATTAGTCTCCTCACTGTTTTCTAAACACAGGCTGTGTTCCTGCTTCTCACCTTGGTTCATACCCTTCCCCTCATTTTCTCCATCCCAATTCTACTTATGTTTCAACATTCAATCCAAGCTTCCTTCCCCCATGAAGAATTCTGTGAGTCTTCAGGATGTAGTAAATCCTTCCCCTTTGAAACTACAGCACTAATTTTCTGTACCGATTACCAGGCAAACTGGCCTTGCAGGATCTACAGTGTCGTTGTTTGCCTGCAACTGTCTCGTTAAGAGCCAAGTTTATAAATTACCTCCAATCCACTTGTCCTAAAACTTAGTTCTATGTTCATAATGTGTGTATAGAATGTGTTTCTCCAAAGATATGGAGTAAAAAGGTCAGGCCTTGACATCAGATGGATATGGGTGGGGTTTAGCCCTAACTCTGTAATTCAGTTTTCTCATTTGTAAAATAGTGGTGATTATACACACTCCATAGGAGCAAATGAAATGTGAACTATTATGTGTAAATTTATAGTGCAGTCCCTGCCACAAGGAAGGAATTCAAATATTTATTATGGAGTCTGTTGCATCCCAGACACTGAAGACACTGCAGTAAACATGGCAAATTGGTTCTTGTCCTCATCATGCTTATAGTCTAGTGGGAATTTGGTTTCATCACAGGAACTAAATCTTAAACCATCAGGGCAAGAAAGCATCTAAAATAATTTAAGCACATTATATAGCTTCGTCAATTATTTGCCTACATAGAAACAGAAACCTTCCTATCTTAATGTATCCATGTATTTTACATATCCAGTAAAACAGGTGAATCCTTTATTTTACTTCTGATGAGATTTGGTTATATTTTTATTATATTTCTGAGATGCATCACCTAAGGCTGCAACAGCAGAAAGGAAGATGGCTCCTTTCCTTACACATGCACACATACACACAATCTACTTCTGGGTTTATGGACTGTGTACAATATTGTAACGGTGCCTGTGTTATCAGATGAACTGGCCCCACCAGGAAACTAGGTGGCCTTCTTTCTTCTCACTTCCAAAAGCTGTACTCAACACTGCTTTGTCCAAAGCAGGTTCTCTGACACTTTTAACAGCTGTTGCTGAAGTATCTTATTACCATCAGCTGAGTAAATATTTAAAATAATAATAACCATTTTAAAGGCTGGTATGTGTACACATCATCTTAGTTAAACTAGGTCTTAGAACACTGACCTATAAATTAAGGGTCTCATTTTTTCACAGCATCTGTTAAAAATGCTTCTTCTGTAAACGACTCAGCTGGTGGCTTAATACTTTCCATCTAAAAAAATGTTGCAGATGGACTGGTATGTGACCTTCTGCATATCTATGAAGGGTAATCATGACAGTAAAATGAGTATCACTAGGAAAGAAATATCAGTTATATTATAGGAATAAGATAAAGTGAGGAATTCTTTATTTTGCCTCTTATAAAGAAAAAGAAGCCTACTTTCGGTTAGTTTATTATTTATGTATTTTATGATGTGACAAACTGAGTTTCCTTAATGACATGTTTAGAGGGAAAAATAGATGGCTGTGGATTTGGCTAGGTGTTGTTTTGTTTTGTTTCTGTCTAGCTAATTGTGGTATGTGAGCACATTTGGAACTTTGTACGGGAAAGAATGAGAAGAGAGTGGCAGGCATTTGACTGCAGAGCTGAAAGGACTTTTCTGGAACAGAGTAAACAGGTATGTGATAGCTTTCATGAAGAGTAGAATCGTAGAGAAAGGAAAAGACATTAAAAGAGAATTTTAAAGAAGCTTTGCCATGTGCTATGTGAGTGAACTCTCCCTTCTGTTGGTGTTCCCCACTGACAATTTCAGTTGTGTTTGTGTGTCTGAGAGAAGCAGGCTACGAGAAGAGAAAGAGCCTTAAAAGCAGTTTGACAATGACATTGCACAAAAAGGTGATCATGTCATGCCTCCATTTAATTTTTCAATATAATTTTTCTCTAGTGTAAAGAACACCTGAGTCCTTAATAAAGAATTGTAGAGTGTCTTATTGATGTTCAAATCAACTCCCTAAATAGTTATCCAACATTTACATAGCTCAGATAAGCCACCATAATATAAAGACATCATCAACCAAATGCTTAGTATTTGTGACTTTTTAAAAATTTTTTTCTAAATAATGCATGTCCACTGTCAAAATTTCAAAAGTTAGAGTTGATGTGTACAGTTCTGTCGCCCAAGAGTAACTGGTAACCTATGTTAGAAATTTAGTATTAGGTCATCTAGATTTTTCTATGTATTTACCATTAATCTCTTTAGTCATTGTTAACTCTGTACTTGCTACCATGACTTTACAATTATCACCTAGTATTACACAATTTTAACCTTTGTTTTTTTATCGTTTGTGCTTAATTTAGTTTCTGGAGTCGAAGTTATCCAGTAGAATTTGTATTTGGAAAGTAATCATTTATGAAATAGGGCTCCTAAATGTTTTTTAAAATTATTTTATGTTTATACTGTTGTTGGGCACTTAATTCTTAGATTTGTTTTTCAGGGGGAGTTTTAAATCTCCATTTGCTTTTCCCCTGAAAAGTCCAATATTTCTGAAACTCCTCCTCAGACTATTTTTTGATTGCTTATTTTGTGTTTTGTAAGAATGTAAATCTACTTCACTATTAATCTTGGCAAAATGAAATTAGGAAGTTCCAAAAATTCCAAAACATTGAATGCAATTTTAAACTTAAAAAAAAGCATGGTTTTGGACTTTGTGTGATTGTTCCTTTTATTTAGAGGATGCAATTATTTGAATTACGTAAATAGTTGAGACCTAATAATATTCACATTTAAAATCTCTTAGGCCTCATACTGGGAAAAATAAATATTGAGTTCACTTATAATGCAAGGAAGAAAAGGAAAATGAAAAGGATAATCTTAGAAGTTAAGAAGAGAAACAAATTATGCTATTATTATTTTCACATTCAAAATGACTTCTAATTGGGAGAATATCTTCTTTTCCTAGAATAGCACCTCTAATGCTTTCTTCTGTACTGTGTCTATGGTTAATCATTTATTCAGCCTTCTGATGAAGCCTCATCTGCTCCCCACTTCCTGCCATTAGTTTCTGTCTACATTCTGATTAGCACAAAAGGCTGTAGCCAAGTAAGAACAGCACTCAAGAATGACTGTTATCCCTGCTCACGAGTTTAGATGATTCCTTATTGCTTTTTGCACGTATTCCAATAACCTACCCAGACAACAGATCTTCAGTACCTTTCCATTCCCACATGACACTTTCAATTCAATCAAAAGAATGTTTAGCTTTGTTGTGCTTTTTCTATTTCCCTCACTATGACTTTCTCATGTTGTCCTTTACATACAGAATCATCCTCTTTTGTATGTTTTAAGTCAGACTTCCTATTCCTATTCAAAACTCAAAACTGCACAAAAATACACTGGTATTTCTTCAGGAATTCTATCCTGAATATCTTAGATATGCTAAAGATAAGGATAAACTAAATAATAGTTCCTAAACTTGAACCATACAAGACATGTTTCACTCAAGGATTCATCATTTGGGAAATGTTTCATTTATTTGTCACTCATTCACTCACTCATTTAAGAAATATTTATTGACTTTACTCCAATAACTAGGGAAAAAAATTTTAGCAATATAGTTAAAACCATAGGCTTGGGTTTGAATCCTAACTCTGCCATTCACTAAATACATGACTGATTCTGGCAAGTTATTTAGCCTTCTATGTCGCAGTTTCCTCATCTGTAAAATAGGCATAATAGTAGTCCCAAAAGGGGGGTATTAAGATTAGCATGCATGGGGGGGGAGGGGAGAAAGGGGAGGGCTGTACAACACAGAGAAGACAAGTAGTGATTCTATAACATTTTGCTACGCTGATGGACAGTGACTGTAAAGGGGTATATAGGGGGGGACCTGGTATAGGGGAGAGCCTAGTAAACAAAATATTCGTCATATAAGTGTAGATAAATGATAAAAAAAAAAAAAGCAGTTCCTGTGTGGTGACCTCCAATGAGTTCTTCACAATGATATAAAGAGCATATAAAAGTGTAGGCAAAGGGTCTGTTTGTATTTATACAGAGGATCAAAGCCTAATTTGGCTACCCCGAAAATGAACTAAGATACGATATGAAAAAGAACTTCCAACATCAGCACTCTCGGGAAGACTCATGCCAGAAGATGACCATCAAAAAACCCCAACAAAGATCCATGCACTGCTACAGGTGTAGATGCACTCATCCCACCAGTTCCTGGACTTGCAATGGGAATGAAGAAGGAGATATACAGCAAAACAACAAATTTGACTGGATCTAAACTGTTGGAACTCAACCAAGAATTAGGAGAAGTGCAAATTGTAGCGCTCCAAAATCTTACAACTACAGACTATCTACTGTTAAAAGGACATATGGGATGTGAACAGTCCCCAGGAGTGGGTTGTTTTCATTTGTCTGATTTCTCTCAGACTGTTCAAGTTCAGTTGGACAATATTCACAAATGCCTAAGGTGCCTAACTGGTTTTCTTGGTTTCACTGGAGATGGCTGGTAATTACAGGTATGCTTTGGTTACATAACTGTACTCCTATTATGTTAATGTGTGTGTGCAATTTAATTAGTAGTTTAAAATCTATACATGCTGAAGTTACTCTACAAGAAGGATGTCAAAGAAATAATCTTCCCAGGTTTTTTTCCACCTGCTACTTCTATAGCTTTTCTTCTTCCTTCCTAATTATAACCCTTAAGTAGAATTCGTGCCTTATATCGAATTTACCGAGTATCATAATTCTTCCAAGTGGTAAAGACACCTCAAGACAAATGCTGGGCATAGAAGCCACAGGGCATAAAATATGCAAAGAAGTAAAAAGCTAACCTTTTCAAACAATAAGGCTTCTCTCTCACTTACCAACTTAACATTTTCCTGTATGGCCCCGGAAGATGACTGGTTAGCCAGAGACGGGTAAGATTCCTCAAGGGAGGAACAACCTAAGACAGGCACAGTCACAGGGGGGCCATCAGGTGAGAAAATGGGGATCAACAGAGGTGAGGCTTACAACCTCCCCCCTGCTGGTTCTGAGAGAAATCTTCTGCATCCGTGGATGTTTTATTGCCCTTGTCTAGCTTGGATTAACACATAGTCTACAGGCACACACCTGATCATCTACATTTGCTCTCTTACAACACTAAACTATGTTTTCTACCTTTATCTTGTATCTACCTACCACTTCAGCATTTTATTAAAAATAATAATAATAAAGAGAGAAATGTGGTATCCACATATAAATCAAGTATAAAAATCAAATGAATATTCATATTTGAACTGACTGTTTATAGTTCATAATGCATGATCAAAACCAAAAGCCTCTGTGATGACTGCCCTTGTACTGTTCACCATGTAACTTATTCACTATGTAAGAATTTGTTCTCCATGTAAGAACTTGTTCGTTATGCTTCAGAAGATTGGAGACTGATGAAAATTAGACTTGGGGTGGATTAATGATTGTGCATTGAGCATTGACCCCCCTATACAGAATTTTATTGTGGTTAACAACCATTTGATCAATAAATATGAGAGATGCCCTCACAAAAAAAAAAAAAAAGTACACACTTCCAATTGTAAAATAAATAAGTAACTGGGATGTAATGTATAGCATAAGGAATATAGTCAAAATATTGTAACAACTTGGTATGGTGATAGCTGGTACCTAGAATTTCATGTATATAAATGTTTAATCACTGTGTTGTACACCTGAAACTAATGTAATACTGTGTGTCAATAGTAGTCCCCAAGGCTTGTTGGGAGGATTAAATGAGGTAATCTGTTGAAATGCTTTAGCCCAGTGACGGGCCCTTGTCAGCTATTTTTAATGATCAAGAAATAACATTAAATTGGTCTGCATGAAATGAACATAATATTGTTTTAATTTTTATGCTCAGGATTAAATATAACTTTGAGAGTAAGGGAAACCAACTGGGCCCCACAAACTTATCTAAGTCTCAGGCATAACTAAATGGGAAATGTGCCCATACTTCTGGTGTAACAGAAACACGTCTTTCTAAGAAGCAGGCCCTGTTCTGATAGGCAGACTCCCATGCCTAGGAACTGCAGTCACGATGGGTAAGAGAGATCTACAATACTTAAGAGGGTCCCCCCATCTCCAGAAGGCTCTCGTGTATGCGGAGCTTGCTTTCAACAGTGATGTGTTAAGATCCAACTCATCACCTCAGGTATGCACTGGAAATTCAAGGGGCCTACTAGGATCTAAAGCTTTTGTTATTCTGGCTATCATTTCTCCTCACAGTATCCCAGTAGAAAATGCTCATCTGTTGCAATGTCCTGCTTGGGACAGTGAAAAAAGAGTGAGAGTGAAGAACCGGAGAGACCTTTACTCTTTTTTTTTATCCACAAGACCTCTGCCTAGATACATCTGTGTGCTGATTTGGATTTTTGATAAGCTCTTTTCCCCCTACAAGTTCTAGGCTAATTCAGAGTATCCATTTGTACCAGTATGAACTGATTTTTAAAAATCAATTTTTCATACAATTAAAATCTTCTGTACAAAGCAAGCTGTAACAATGATCAAATACACTAAAAAAAGGAAATATCAGTAAAGCATGGACTTTAGTTAATTCATTGCTGTTCATTAGTTGTGACTGCCACACTAACGTAAGATGTTAACAATAAGGGAAACTGGATAGGGAATTCTCTGTACTATTTTTACACCTTTTCAATAAACCTAAAAGTATTCTAAAATTAAAATTCGTTTAAAGAAACAGCAAAAACACATTGGTGTAGCCCTAGTCTCAAATTTTGTTCTTTTTGTGTAATAGTTGCCTAAAGAAAATCTGTTTTGCAAATTGAGAATCAAAGTTTTGCCTTCATTTTTACAAATCTACTGTTTTGTCAGAGTCAACTGAATGTTGAGAATGGAAGTGAGCCAACCATCTGCAACCCCAGTCAGTTCAAGTTCAAAGAAAAATAAACTTAAAGGCAATAATTAAATAGATGCAAAAGTACATACTAGTTCTTCACTGGATTCTGCCCCACCTCTTCCTCCCTTCCCCTGGCGAAAAAGAAAAACTGTATGAATGTGTGTCATTAGTAATGTTTCTGACAAATTATTATACATAAACAGAATAGAATATCATGTGCCCTTCTGAAATAAAAGGATGACTGTAGGAATATCAAGAATTGTTAATTATGTAGTGATTGATGGAAATAGCAAAATATAGGAGAGTTAATATTTAATAAAAGTAAAAATGTAAGGAAAAGTGTGAGCACATTGTGTATAGTATGTATCTGGGAAGAGTAAGATATGTTGCTTTTATGTTCATTGAACTATCAAAATTGTCTTTAATAAAAACAAATGATGTTACTGTGAAACAGTATTTTTTGCATTAAAACTCTTAGCAAATTTGTTCAGTTAAAAAAGAGACAAATGTCAAGTCTTTTCCATACTTTCTAAATCCCAATGTGTTGACCTAACATCCCTGACTCTTGGGCTGGCAGCCTGTTATCTCCTTTTCAAGGCTCCTGTTCATCCAGCAGAGAGGACCTGGGAGAGGGTCTGGGGGAGACAGCGAGGAGGTGGTCTGCGCCTCCAGGTGCATCTCCAGTGTCATTCAATTCCAGACTCACTTTTGCTTTCCACTCCATTTACTTTGCTCTTTATTAGTTTTGGAAACACTGTCTTCTACTATATTAAGTGGCCTCAAGTGGAGGGAGAGGCCTCCCACACTACTCCATGCTATTCTTTCCTTTATAATTCTGTGCAAGTCAAAATTTAGTCACTGGCATTATTGTGCAGAAACTTTTTTTTCTTTTTGGTCTTTTTTCCTCTTGCTTTATTGCAAGACTGCATAGTGCTGTTAGAAAAACCACAGAAGAGTGCAGATGATGCCCCTGTATTTCTGGGTCCTATCACCTCACCTGGGATTCTTCTCAGAGATTCTTCCACATGTCTCAGTAACTTTCTCCCTAATTCTTTGCAAGAGCTTTTCCAACCACCTATTACTCCTTTAGCATTCCTGACGTCTCTCTACCACCCTCCTTCCCATCAGAGAACTTTGCATCCAGTCACACACATACACACGTTGGAACCACCAAACTGAAATTCCTAGTTAGAGGAGGTGTACAGAGTTTGTCACTTGAGGAAATGTCTACCTCAACACAAATATAAGACAGTTTTCCTTAGACTGAGGTTATCTGGGTTGTGTCAGTGGTGGCAGTCACTGTTTCAGAATCACAGGGCGAGGGTCTCTGGTTTACTCCCTGCCCTTAGAACACCCACCTGTAGGAAGGGCTCCTGTATCTTAGACTAGGTCCCCTGCACCAGATGCAAATATTAGATGGGGAGAACTAGCCCTGTAAGGAAAAAAAAACAATTTATTGAATTTAGGATGTCCTTTTAGGTCATATTCATTAGCTCCAATTCCCTAGTACCCCATCTCTGTGCCAATCAAAAGGCACCCATCTCTTGCCAATTTTGTTATTTTCTTTCTTCCAGCACACTGGATCAGCTAATATGGAAAGCTCTTCCATCTGTGAGCTCCCAACAGTTTTACCATTAGATGTGTCTCTAGGGCCAGGCAGCTGTAGAAGTCTCCTTAACAGCTCACAATATTGACTGGACTTGGCAGCAACTTACTGTGGAAGTACTAAACCAAAAGTGCGAGTTGGTGTTTAAACTGAAAATCTAGACATGCACTTTGCTGACCCTCTTCCCAGGAGAAAGCAGCTATGGTCGAGGGCCCCAGTGCAGGGCTGCAGAGCTGAGCCCAGACATTCACCCCCCGACAGCGAAGCAATGCTGGCAGTGGCTCGGGAGTGAGGGAATGTTCTGGCCAACGAGTACCAGACAAACAAAAGTCTGGTATTTGTTGAGTTCTTTGGGGTTAACTAATACATTTATTCTTTTGCTGCTGAAAAAAGGGGGCTTATTGTGCTCAAAATCCCAGAATTGTCCAAAAGATCTGAAGCACTGTCCCGTGGTTACTCGCCTGGGCTTCTGTGGTATCTCCTGCCCAGTGTTCCTGCTTCTTCCCTTGCACCCACTCTACCCAGTGGTATTTTAAAGAGGCAGATCTATTCATACCATTCAGCTGCTCAAAAATTTTAATGGCTCCCATCATGCTTAAAATAAAATCCCCGTTCTTAATCCTGGTTTATAAGGAGCTACAAATCTGTCCCAGCTCATTTCCTATGACTCCTCCTCACCCACTGTGTGCCAGGTACCCTGTTCTTCCCTCCCTGAGCATGCTGGATTAATTCCTGGCTTACAACCTTTACATTTGCTGTTCTCTCTGCCTGGAATGCAGGGAAGAATTTTTCTCAATTTAACTTTCTTAATGTAATTACACTAATTGGTACAAGTAAACAGAATTAGAGCAAGTATATGCTTATTTAGCTATTTTTCTGGCAGATACCAGCACAAATAGAACTTTCAGTCTCCTCACCATTCTAGGAACATATTGATTATATAACCCATGGTTGTCATTTTCTTTCATATTAGAAATTATGCCATTCATTTCTCTAAGGAACAATAGCACCCATATTCTAGAAATCTAATTCCTAGCTAAAGATTTTAGTAGGTCAAATTCCATCTACTTCTTTGCATCTCATAATATTATTTAAGGCCCAAACAACATGCTCCTGGCTTTTAAGAGAAAGGCTAAGCTGCTATAAGAACCCCAAATACACAATGGCTTAAGTGAGATAAATGTTTATTTCTCTGTCATGTAATAGTTCAGGGTAGCCTGGTGGGCCAAGTCTGCTCTATGAGGACATTCAGCAACTCGTATTCCTTCCAAACTGAAGCTATGCTTATCCCTGGGGCTCATTCCTCCTATGCATAGTCAGGCTATCACATACCCATATCTAAGGTCTAGGACCTTAGCCATATTCAAGCTTCTAGCCATAAGTAAGGTCACAGAGAGGAGACAGAGGGCAAGTAACTTCCTTTTAAGCAAGTGAGGCACAAGTTACACTCATCACTTCCGGTCATTTTCCATGGTGGTAGTAAGTCCTATGGCCATACCTAGCTGCAAGGGGGCTGGGAAATATGGTCTTTAGCTGATCACCTAAGTCCAAGCAAGAATGGAAGAGGAGTCACTAGCCATCTGCCATATTCACGTAATAAGTGCTACACTTGATGAGTAAATAAACAATGAATTGGCATACAGGATAACAATCCTCTCTCCCATCCAACACTGATATAACAGAGAGATGCAAAAAAGGAAAAACACAGACAAAAATGTCATCTCTACTACTTTAAGAGGCCAGGTTGAAGGTTATGGCTTTATGTTTGTTAACCACAGGAGCCTTTATACTGCTGAA
The DNA here is from genome assembly GCF_040802235.1 of Manis javanica. NCBI lineage: Eukaryota > Metazoa > Chordata > Mammalia > Pholidota > Manidae > Manis > Manis javanica. The sequence continues at coordinate 176,092,477 of NC_133157.1, read as the reverse complement.
TCTCAGAATGAGGCAGACATAATCAAATTCAAGGCTGCATGAGACCAAGGCAAGTCTTCCTTTGTGACAGGAAAGAAAGTGTCCTGGAGGAGCAGGAGAACATACGCTCTCTGCAGGCATATTGCTCCCAAAAGGAGGGACAGCTGGAGTTCACCCAAGGATTCTAATGCTCAATAATTCTAATCAAATTTACTAAATATATCACTACCTCCTCCTCTCAGAGGTGGTCTGAGTGAAGGAGCAGACACAGCCTGGCACACACTCCTTCCTAAGAGTTAGAATGAGGAGATCACACATCTGGGTATCGATGCATTTCTAAAATCCCGGATGCTCCACCACCCATCTTCAACCCCCTTCACTTTAAAGCTAATCCCTCCACAATTCCTCCATGTTGAATCTCTGCTCATGCTAATTACTATGGCATCAATTTTGCCCTCTTGCTTACCATTAACATTTTTTTTCCTCCACTGATTTCTGCTCCACAAGTAAATGTAACCATTATCTTTCCCATCCTAAAGAAAAACTTTCTTTGGCCCTGACCACTCTTGTAGCTATAGTATAATCTCTGCTCTTACTTTCATAAGCAAGCCTCTTGAAAGAAGAATCTGAGTTTACTTCTTCATTTACTATTCATTCCTCAACCCAATGAAATCCAGTTGCTGCCACCACCACTAACTGATATTGCTCTTACTAATTTCCAATAAAATGGATGTCAGTCTTTATCTCATTTGATCCCTCACAATGATTAATACTTGTGACCACTCTATACTTTTTGGAAGTCTTTCCTCTCTGAGGTTCCATAAAAATCCTGTTTCTTTTTATTTCCTTCAAAAGTGTTTTCATTCATTCTACTCTACAAATATTGGTATTCCCCTGAAATTCATCCTCGATTCTCTTTCCTCAATATACATGCTCTCCTTGGCTAAACATCTTAATCAAAATCACCAATATACTTAATTACCAATACACAATGATTTCCAAATTACAACTCTAACCTAGATCTTTTTCCTGGGCATCATACCTGTGAATCCCACTACCTACTAAACATCTCCTGCTGCGTGCCTGTCAAAGCCAGCATGTCTAAACTGAAATTTATCAACTCCCCCCACAAACCTTGATGTTAACATCCCCAGTCACCCTGGTCAAGAACCTGGGAATCATCTCCCGTGTTTTCCATTTCTTCAAAGGTCTCATTCAATTCTATATAAAAATTACACTCAAATAAATCCCTTCTTCATCTCTGCCATCAATACCTTATGGGTCCAGATGCATATATATTTACCTGGGCTACTGCTTTGGCCTCTAATATTTCTACTCTGACAAGGATGAGGATCTTTCATACGACTGTCAGAGGGACTGCTCTAAATTATGATGTAAATCCTAAATATTAATAGAAAATTATGGAGCAGCTTCTCTTTGTTTCTGGTAACACTAGCGGCATCTCTGTAGCAAAATCCCAATGTTTTGAGAATTTTCCCTCTGCTCCTGTGTTGCTGGGCCCTCCTGGAGAAAAACCATGCAATGCATGGATTGACTTCCTTACAAGAAAGTCTAAACTCCTTTACATGACATAGAAGGTTCTTTGCGATTTTGCTCCTGCCTCTGTCTCTGGCTATACCTGGGTATTCCTACCTTTAACCTAATGTTAGGCAGAAAGACAGAAATGAGTGGGATGGAAAGGAGACAGGGCCCCCCAAAGATGACTCAGTGAGTTGATCAAATAGAACCAGAAAGCCAGAAATGGCTCAGAGAGTTAATCAGATGAAGCCACAGGGTCCAAAGAGTGACTCAGGAAATGTCCAGGGTACCCCCAAATAAGAAACATCAGAGGCACAGGCACAGCACAGCCCCTGTCCCCATTTCACCAATCAGAACAAACCTAGAGAGCTGATAGCTGTCAATCAAGGACCTCTCTGCTCTGCCAAAAACCACATAAAAGAAGCCTCAGAATGAGCATCCATGCCTGCCTGTCTTATGTTAGGCAGACCCGCTCTGCTGCTCTATACAGTGTATTAAAACTTACTTTGCTTTCTTGACTTTGGTCTCTCGTCTCACTGTATCTCACTTCCCTGCAACACCTAGCCGAGTCCTTTCCTTCCCAACACTGCTACACTGTATCCTCCACAAGAAGTTACCTGGAGTGGCCCTTGCATACTCTCCTTGATCAGTCAAATTGAGATAAAGGAGCAACACCTTTGAATCATCCAGAACAGTACTTAAATTTAGATCTATCACATAAACAAGAGCATCAAAATGGTGTTCAGTGCTACAGACAGTTCCTTCCAGCAACAGTGCCTGCCGTTCATGGAAACATACACCCAACACCCCGGACTCAGGATATAGGGGATAACTTCAAAGGAGTTACTAATTAACTATACTGGAGCTATAACTATATTCTAAAGCAAGATATTAAATGCTAAATTCTTTGTTTCTCAGTTTCCTTCTGCATTTACTCTGAGAGGTCAACTATGAAGCAGGCTGGTCCTGTGTTAGCTCTGAGAGAAGAAAAATGTTTTATACTGAATTGAAACAGAATTTGACTGAAACGGTATTAATTACATTATTTGGGGAGATTTAAAAATAATTCTAAGTATTCTATAGAATGCATTTTAAGTACAACGAACATCAAGTCTTAAAAAATGGCACTGAAATGCTGTTTTAGGATCTGACATAAAAACCTGAGAAGGATTTCTGGACCATTTCCCTAGCATATTTTTGCCACACACACACACAAAAGAAGATAGCATTTCCAGTACTACAGTACATATTAACCTATATTTGCATCCCTCTTTACTCACCTGTCTCCTCTAATTGGCTGCACATCCTTTGAAGATAAAAGAGTCATCTCTGTATCTATAGAGTAAGACAGTCGCAGTCCTGTTAATGAATAATGAATGAGAACTCAAGAACTCCCAGAGTCAAGGTAAAGAGTACTTAATCATGTAATTAGTACTTCAAAAGCATGGGACACTGTCATGTAACTAGCAGGGTGTGACAAGAGTATTTTACTCATATCTCAGTTATTCACCCTCTGCTTCCGTGTGTGAAATTTACTATTTTTGGCTTACAGTTTCCTTTTTTCCTCTCTTCTGTTTGTCATTCCGCCTCCTTACAGCTGTTCCGATTATGGAAATAAATTATGTTTAAATGTTTATTGAATAAAGTTGAGTTTTCCAGGATTAAATATTAATTATGTGTTTATATCAACTTTTTCTCAGAACAAAAATCTTCTGGATTGCTTTGACCTCTGAGGGCTTTATTAAATGGACAATGCTAAAAGATATTTATTGTGAAATATGGTAATTTTTTTTAAGGTACACAATTTATAAATAAGATTTTACCACTGTCTTCTGTTCTCTCCGTTTTACATCTTAAGGACATAGAAAAACTTGTGTGAGGCAGCAACTGGCTTTACTATTGACTTTTCAAGTCTACTTATCTTTTTTATTAAACATAAGATAAAATCTGCTGGAAATTCAATAATTCAACAACTTAATAGTCACTTTTGATACCTATGCTTAAACATTAAAAAGTGCTTTATATAAGGTACCTTAAGTAAGTGAAACTGAAGATTATCTAAAATAGAAATACCATTTTGAACTAGAGGTTACTTGTGGCTATATGTAAATACAAAAATGGTTTCTACCTATTAAAAAATTTAGTTCTATATAAATGCATATACAAATTTTTATGCAATAAGAACTATTATACTGTTAGATTTATACAGAGCTGTGCTTATACAGACCACTTCCTAGCGTCAAGAATTAGAAGTATGTGTTTTAGAGCTACCTTTCAGATGTCTTCTCAAGTTTACTTCATCTATGGTAATACAACTTTTCCTTTGTCTTTCTAATGAAATGTAAGAACTGCTGAAGCATGAGCCTAAAACTGCCTTGAGCAGGAATGGCTGCAGCAAGGCCAATAGGTGGCGCATACATTAGTCTAATGGTCTTTGAAAACATGGAGGTGATCGAATGAGCAAAATGACTTCACACTTAACGACCAGTGTCTGCAAAAGAGATTACTGACGGTTCCTTCATTCATTCAGTAAATGCTTGCTAAACAGCTGATACACGGTAGGCTAGGTGACCGCTGCTAGGAAACCAGCAGAGCGCAGACCACAGACTCCTGTACTCCCCCAGTTTACTGTCTAGCTGAAATGCAGACTTTTATGAAGAAATTATAAGTGAGTGTAGGAAATGACAATGTCCATGTGGCTGTGGACACATAACCTAGTCTGAGAGGTTACCAATTAAAAAAACATGTATGACACTTAATTTTCCTATCACCAGTTACTGAAATGATAATACTTTTAGATTTAACGTTGGCTAAACACTTCCAACATGTTCACACACACATCCCAACGCTGAATGGCCTAGGACTTGGGAACCCATGTAAGATCAGCTCTAAGCATAAAGGAGACAGAATCTTACCCTCAGTGCTATTGTTCTTAAAACTTAGCTTTCCTCCTTTCTTACTATTAAAGTAGCAAGACTCTGAAAGCAAAAATTTGGGTGTGGGCCTAGGGCAGAAGAGTCAAAGAGGCCTCTTTGCTTTCTTTTCATCTAGGCTTTCGGCCAACAGCACAAAAGGAGTTCTTGTGGAACTCCAGGACTCAGCCTTGCCTGCTGGGCCTCTGGGTTAGTGCCAGAGATATAGTGTAAAGAGTGTGTGTGTGCACTTAGGCTTTTCCGCTGGTCCCCAAGGAATCTGAAGATGGCTGATTTATTTTGCAGGCATTTAGGGGTCCCCCAAAAGCCTCTTCATATCAAAGGTCTACCTAATAGAAAATAAAACAGTATGTTCCTTTCTTTAGAAAATGTATTTAAATATTTGAAATATTTTTGTTTCTCCTTAGGTGTAGAACTCCATTCCCCTTTTACACTCTTCATACCACTTTGATTGTCCTGGTAAGATCATAGGGTATTGATTAAGCTGCTTTTATCTAAGGTCACAGGTTTCCAAGGGTATCCAGGTCACCACAAGCCTCTCTCCTGTCTCTTGCTTCCAATCAGCTTGCTGGGAGGACAGGGCAAGATGGTGTGGGCGACAAAGAGGAGCTGTCTTCTCCCTTTTCTCTCTCACCCCAAATTTGGAGCACAAGTTCACTTAAGCAATGCACAGGAGAGCTAGCAGGGTATTTTTGTTTTTCTCTCCATTTCCATTGGTGCTGACTGGAGTCTCAGGACTGCTTTTGGAACATTAACAGAGAGAGAAAAATCCTAGGCTTTAGCCTGAGGCTTTTTAGGCCTAACAAGCTCAAGAAAAGAAGCCTTTCATGTGTTCAGCCCAGTTTACTGGAGCTTTGTACTGTGGCTTGAAGCCAAATTCCCAAGTAATAAAATGTTTTACTGTTGTGGCTTGGTTATTTTTGCCCTTGGATTTTGCTTTATGAGACTATACCTTTCAAAGGTATCAGGAAGGAGATAATTAGCTGTGGCAAGTTCAGGGATATCCTTGGTACTCTTTAGCAAAACATGATTAAATGGTCTCCCAATCTCACTCAAATTTCTAAACCATGTGAGCATGAAAATTTATTTAAAAGTGAAAATGCTGCTTTTGTTTGGAAAATACATTTTACTGATATTGGTGTCAGTAATGGCCCTAACAGCTATACCATATACAGAGAACAAGATATTTACAAACCAGGCCATGTAGTTCAACAAAATCTTGACAGTGAACCCAAGACTGCCCACATGGAACTAATGATACCCATGCTACTGCGCACAACTGAGCTACTCCATCTGCCTTGCTAGGTCTGGAAATGAAGAACTAGTATATATTGAGAGATACCAATGATTTGGATACTGATAATGAACATATCTACCATGAGTCACACTGCAGCCATGTGGTTAAAGTTGTACAATGAATAGAACTACTAATTGTTGTAGAATACCGCGCAGGAGCTTCCAAAAGCCAAATGCTAAGTATTTCCCATTGCACACATGTTCAGAAACTGGTATTATCTGTTTCTAGCAGGAGCATCCTGTCAGTTCTGACTTTGTTTACAGAATCTCAAAGGTCTCCACCTGTAAGTAAGGTTTCATTTGGTGCCTCCAGCAACCTGTGAAGTGAGTGGAAAGCCATGGCTCCTCCCTTAGGTAAGTTACTAGGCTCACCTGGCTGCTTTTCTCATTCATCAGGAGGTTTCCATGTATAATCGGCAAAAAGAAAAGGAAGCAAAATTCTAGTTTTATAGTGAACACCACAAAAACTAAAGCTTGAATAATGTGGATATTGAGGTTATATTCTCAATGAGGATGATAGAAGACATTTTATTTTAAAAAGGCATGGATTTCAGACAGCTGATAAACAGTGCTCTATTCCGTTTTCCTAGATGATCCTATCCACTGCATGGCTTTACTAACCATTAAAATACTCATGCTTTCTAAATTTTGCATCTCTAGGCTGGATTTCTCTTCCATCTTCTAACTGGTATATTCATTCGCTTGCTGAACAACTCTTCGGGAAAAAAAAATGTTAGCTCGATTCATATTTTCTTAAGGCATGCACCAGACTGGTTTTTAGGCTGAGGCTTACTGGCGGTATCTACAGATAAAGTAGGCTAAAGAAGGAAATTTACACAGTCAGCAAAAGCAGATGGCCTCCATCAAATCTGATGTGCTAAAATTGCTTTAGTTTATTCTTTATAACACATTTTCTCTATTTGTGACAAGTAACATGGATTGTTTTTAATTCCAAATTATTTTTATCTTTAACATTCCCCAAAAGTCACTTAAACAAGCTAGGCTAGAAACAAAGACTTCGAATAAACACAATTTACTAGTGGGCTCATTCATGACAGACAGTAGCTGTCCCACAGATGAAATATCCCTAAAGACATTACCAAAACATGATATGAGGTTCTACCTGGTGTTATGCTAACATACAAATGCTCAAATAAAAAATGCAAAGCACGTTTACAAATTAACTGGTAGTTTACAACAGAAATAATGATCAGCCCCAGCCCCCATTTTTAAGCAACTGGAGTTTCAAAAAATTGATCGGAAAAGCTGAACATGGGAACAGGAACTCCTGATCGAAATAACCAAGACAAGAAATACTGACCTTTCTATGAGGCCTTAGCAATCATTAAAAAACCTTATTCCAGCCAGAACTGTGTGAATGCATGACTCTTGCTGACTTCAGTAGATAACATCTTTGTGTAAACTCAGCTAAAATATTTATGCTCAGAGAGGTATGTTTTTCCAAGATTGTTGCTGAAAATATTTGTAGGATTAAGATTTTCTTTAATATCTGTCTATGCTTACACTTATTTCTCATTTGATTTAACTATATAGCCTATAATAGCAAACATTATTTTATCAGGAGGTATACGTTTTTATTGGTCTGAGAATAAGAGTGTTTTTATACATGAATGTTTTAAATATTAAGAACAGGGCAACTTTATTCTTTGTCCCATGTGATTTTTTTCCTTTTTTGTATTTCAGGCTGAGACTGAACACCTGGAAAGCCATATTACTGCTTTTATATTTCTCCACTTACATATTTTATTTGAAAACATCCATATGAAAGCCTGGCTGAAAAAAATATGAAAAAAGATTCCCTCCGAGAAGCAAAATGGCTTTCAACTCAAGAAAAATCTTATTCAGAGTGGAATAAAAAGCTACAAATCTGATTTTTCTTGTTTTCAATTACCCCAATAGTATCATCCATTTGATTTTTTTTTTCCCACTGAGACTGTAGTTTCTCAGTATCATAAATAACTATTTCTTACTTAAAAGAAATTTGGATTGAGTGAGATGTTTAGAAGTTGGTTTCCTTTTACCTGCATGCCTGTGGATCAGTAAGAAGAAGAGCTCTTCGGCACTACTTCTGCCTTGTAGGCACATCCAGGTAGGGATTCCTCAGATGGGGTACACTCCAGCTTGCATCTGGCCTGGCCTAGGTGTCCTCACTTGTGCTGAGCACTTGCACTGCAATCTCCTCCCACCTGTTTGCATGTGTCGACTAAAGCTGATAGCCTTCAACTGCAAATAAACATCAAAATCAATTAAATTTTTATTACAGAAAACTGGAAAGAAAAGTGTCTTGCCAATGGGTTTTAGCCATGAGCAAGTTCACTATGGATTCAATGTGACCAAAGAAATGACAGTAGAATGTTCTTGGGGTGAAAGAGTTTATACCCAACTTTATTCCCATGGTGGCAGGACCATCACTAGAATCCCATCAACTCAGAGCGAGTCTGCATGCAGCGAGACAGTCTCTGCCTGTGGGCCCCTCTGCCCGCACAGCTGTCCTCTGAGCCTCTGTCATCGGCATTGCCACCACTTCAACCTCTGCTCTGCTCCCCTGCAGCCTTGCAGCAGTGCCACCATGTTGCCCAGAGCACTGGGCGAAACTCTTTATATAGAGTCAATAGCAATGTATTGTCCACACATGTGTAGTGAGTTAGCCAACCAGGGCTAGGTGAGAATCCTGGCCACAGGAACCTTCATTTTATCCACAGAGAGAAAGCACTAAGGAGATTTTTAAAAATCACTCATCTAAAAATCCTAACATCCAAAGAGAGCATTTTGGTGTATTTCTTTCCAGTATTTTTATGCATACTTATTTCCAGTATATATTTCTTACACACTAAGCCCTCATTTTGTGTGTCAAGATCAGATTGCCTAGTATAAAAGGGAGTATTATACAAGTTCATCATTGAGTGAACACTTAGAAGTGAGCCAAAACAAAAATTAATATGAAACAGACTGTGGATAAAGTGAAGGTTCCTGTGGCCAGGATTCTCACCTGGCCCTGGTTGGCTAGCTCACTACACACGTGTGGGCAATACGTTGCTATTGATTCTATATAAAGGAGCCCTGCCCAGTGCTCTAGGCAACACGGTGGCATGGCTGCAAGGCTGAAGGAGGGCAGAGGCTGGAGTGATGGCAGTGCCAAGGACAGAGGCCCAGAGGATGGCTGTGCAGACAGAGGGACCCAGAGGTAGAGACTGGCTTGCTGCATGCAGGCTCGCTCTGAGTGGATGGGATTTTAGTGATTGATCTGCCACTGTGGAAATAAAGTTGGGTATAACCCTTTCACCCCAAGAATGTTCTACCATCATTTCTTTGATCACATTGAATCCACAGTGAACTTGCCAGGAGCTGAAACCCACTGGCAAGACACCCAGTTAATCTAGGATGATCTCATCTCAAAATCCTTTACTTAATTATTTTTTCAAAGATCCTTTTTTTTCCCCAAATAACCTCAAGTTCACAGATTATGGGTAGACATATCTTTTGGGGGCCTCTCTTTAACACACTACAATACCTAATTGTACAGATTCCTTCCTATTGAATATTTAACAGATAGGTATAAACATTTACAAAGGTAGTATAAGTGTCAAATTGACATTAAAGAGACCCAAAAAGCACTGTGGCCTAAGTAAGATAGACATTTATTTCTCTCTCACCTCACAGTCTGGCCAGTAGGTAGGCTCTGCTCAATTAGTTTATTAAGTATCCCTGGTGCCAATGTTCTCTTCCATGGCAGGATCTTAGCCCACAAACGGGAAAGAAAGCAGACAGCAAGTCATTTCAGTTTAAGCAAACAAGGCTGGAGTGGCACACATCACTTCCTCTCTACCATTCCACTGGTGCAGTCTTAGGCACATGGCCACCCCTAGCTTCAAGTCAGACTGGACAGTTTTTTTTCGCTGGGTGGCCATACACCCAGCTTTAAATTCACTACCATGGAAGGTGGAGGGATGGAGTGGGCAGTAATTAATAGCATATGACAAATCTTACAAACTTTAACTCTCTTAAGTATGTATTTTTAAATTAAATCATTGGTGGAATCAACAAAGTTATATAGGTAATTAAAGCATTCATCATCATTCACATAATAAAGGAAAATATTAACTTCCCTGATTTTTAGAAACTCCTAGCTCTGTTTGGCATTATCTCAAATGAAGAAATTATTTTTCTACAGTTCAAAAGTCATTGTTAGAGACTGTTACAGTTAGTCACTGTTATTTTAAGTATTTTTAAAATTCCATTATAAAACATATATTTTGAGCAATTCATCCTCTGGTTTCCATGAAGTAGAGTTTATCTTGATTTCTTGCCCTCCACCCTTTTCCTCCTCTACATGGAGGTGGAATGAATCACCTGGGAAATGGGTGACAGCCAGTGGCTTAGGTTAATGTATCTGCCCTACAGATTCACACTTTTCCTCTCGTGGGCTGTTCAAAGGACTAGACTGGCAGCAGGCTGTTACTACTTGGCTCTCACTCTAAGACACATTCTCCATTAACTCTATTCATAATAAAGTTTTGATTTTCATTTTCCTGACTTGTGTGTCTCTCTCCATTCGATCTGAATTAAGGTGGTGAGAGGTGTTTTAGTAATCCCCTCTGACTCCAATAGTGACTGATGTGTTATGAAGCTTTTGTTTCCCACATGATTTGTGAGCACAAAATAGTGAATCAGAAAATTTCCTGAAAGGCTATAAAGACTATGTTTGATGTGTTAAAGGGTAACATTTTTGTCCAGTGAAGGGATTTGTTCAGTTTAGACCCAATCTAAAAGTTACTCTTCTAATCAAAAGAAGCAAAATATAACACCTACCTTACCCCACCCTGCTCCATGCTTTCCTCCAACCCCTCCCCTATCCTGACACTACCCAGGGGCAGGACCTAGAGGCTGTATGTAGTTCAATGCAAGAGACAGGGAGTGTTAATGGACTGCAAAAACAAAGAGAAGCTAGTGGGTTATAAAAATTTAGCAATGAGCACTGAAGAAAGCAACGTCCTTAGAAATGCCATTGGCAGAGATTATATTGGTGGAAAAATTCAAAAGCTGCAAAAAGATGAAAAGGGGTTTGTACAAGGAGCTGACCATTTTAACAGCCCTGAAAGAGGAAAGGACAGCACGAAATACAAGAGGGTCAACAAAAGCTCGACACCGTACTAACAACACGCAGAGAGAGAACAGAACAGAGATTGCTCCTTAGGCATGCGTGGCTAAGGACTCAGTTGGGAGGAGGAGAAACTGCAAGTTAAAGTAAAAACTCCACTGTGTGTTATTATAGGTTTAATATAATTAGGATCAAGTTACTCATACATACTTCCCTCTCCATTTTGTGGTTTCAGCCAGCCTCATTTTATCCTTTACATTGCATGTACAAAGTCCTATGTATTGGAGGCAATCCTAAAGATATTCAAGAATATATTGAGACTGGAAGGACCACAGCTGTTACCTGCAGCCAGAGTTCTGATGCTCAGAGTGGGCACAGTAGGCAAACAGCCCTCTTACAGGGTGCCTCCTTAGGAAGGCTTGATCCTACCTGAGTGGGCTGCACGTCACTACTGAGGTGCGACTGCTGAACGACCATGGCCAAACCATCTCTTCCTTTAGCTGTAAAGGCATAACCCACGATACTGACAAGAAAGTGATCTGAAACTATATTATAGATTTGTTGGACCCCATTTTAAAGATTTTGGTAGTAGAAGATTCTCTAAATACATAAACATAAATATCATAGTATTTCATTTACATTATAGAGCATACTTTTAACAATCTAAGATTCCTTCCCTTTTCCCTCATTCCCCACATTCAATCATTCCAGGTAATCTAGATTATGCCTCTAGGTATTCTCAAGTCTATTTCATCTTTTCACAGATGGGTCGAGGTCCATTTTCTTTGTCTCTTGGACATGTAAAATAATCTATAAAGTTGTTTCTTTTTCTGATTCTCCACATAGCTCCCCGTAAACTTCCTAAATACAAATCTGATTTTTTTATCTCCCAAACTATAAAAATTCCAGATATTCCCAACTGACTTTAAGATAAAATCCAAACTCTAGAGAAGTGGTTCTGAAGGGGTGGTCCCAAGACTAGCTGCTTCAACATCAATAAGGAATTTGTAAAAAATGCAAATTCTTGCCTCCCCTACCCCAAATCTACAGAAAAAGAATCTTGGGATGGGGCCCAGTGATCTGTGTTTTTTAAATCCCTCTAGGGGAATCCTGTGCCTGCTTATGTTTGAAAACCACTGCTGGGGCATGGTACAATGGTTATGCTATTTTTCTGGCTTCTCCCCAGCTCACAGGGGTAACCCTATGCATCCACCCTCAGACCTTCTCACCACGTCCCAAGCATACTGTGCCCTTTGACACTTCTGTGCTCTGGCACTGCCTGTCTCTGAAATGCCATTCTGTTCCTCTGCTGTCTGGTCAACTGTGACAGGGCACCTTAAATCCTTTTGCAATGAGCAGGATATAAATCAGTGTATATATATCTTTCAATATCCTGCTCAAATATCACCTTTGCTGAAAAGTTTTTCTGACTCTCAGATTTAGTCATCCTTTCCTCTGTGCTGTCATTGTACATAACGCTCCAGGCTACCGTTGTTTATGCCTCTCACACTGGAAGATGGATACTTCTGGGCAGACTTACCCTCAATATGTCCTTTCAAATGCTAGGATCATAGTAGATGTTGCCGACAGGTAATTACTGAGGAAGATCTCATCTGGTGGTTTAGCAGGCAAGTCTGTCTACTCCTCCTGTGCTTTCTTTTTTTTTTTTTTACTCCTTTCTTGCAACTGAATTTGAATCCTCCTTTTCCTGGAGATGTCCCCCTCTTCTTCTCCAAATGGGAATACAGACCTGAGAGGGAATGACATGAAGCAATGAGGTAAAAAAAACATAGGCCACATGGGTCACTTTATTACTGAAGATTAGCAGAGTATGCCTTTCCTTTGCTCCTTAACTCATATCTAATAAATGAAACAATCATGATAGAAATCCAAATTCAAACTAAAAAAATATTCTCTAATCGTATGTTTTCTTTCAGTCTTGATTCATGAGAAGAGCTGAAAAGCCATAAGTACTTAATGAATGTTTGAAACATATAATTCTGTGCATTTATGCCTAAAAACTGATAGATTTGTTCTGCAAAATAATCAATATCAACCTCTCATCATATTTTCTATATTGGGAAACGAGGCACACTGGTAGAAGAATATTCTTAATTTTCCTTTTACTTCATTTCTAAACAAAAATTTAAAGGGATATTTTATACAGATATTCCTTGACTTAGGATGGGGTTACATCCTAACTTACCCATCATAAGTTGAAAATACTGTGAGCTGAAAATGCATTTAATATACCTAACCTATTGAACAGCATAGCTCAGCCTGGCCTAACTTAAAACATGCTCACAACACTTACATTTGCCTACAGCTGGGTAAAATAATCTAACACAAAGCCTATTTTATAATAAAGTGTTGAATAGCTCTTATAATTTATTGACTACCGTACTGAGTAAAAATGTATTGCTTGTTCAAAAAGGCAACCTACAATAGGAGAGCATCTGTTTGTAAATGACTTATCCAATAAGGGTTTAACATCCAAAATATACAAAGAACTCACATGCCTCAACACCCTAAAAACAAATATCCCAATTAAAAATGGGTGGAGAATCTGAACCCTCGCCAAAGAGGATATTCAAATGGCCAAAGGCACATGTAAAGATGCTCCACATTCCTAATCATCAGGGAAATGCAAATTGAAACCACAATGAGATATCACCTCACACCAGTTAGGATGGCCGACATCCAAAAGACAAGGAATAACAAATGCTGGCAAGGATGCAGAGAAAGGGGAACCCTCCTACACTATTGATGGGGATGTAAACTAGTTCAGCCATTGTGGAATGCAATATGGAGGTTCCTCAAAAAACTAAAAATAGAAATACTATTTGACCCAGTAATTTCACTCCTAGGAATTTGCCCAAAGAAAACAAGATGCCTGATTCAAAAAAGACATATGCTCCCCTATGTTTATCACAGCACTATTTACAATAGCCAAGATATGGAAGCAAAATAAGTGTCTATCAAAAGATGAATGGATAAAGAAGATTTGGTACATATACACAATAGAATATTATCAGTCATAAAAAGAAAATAAATCCTACCGTTTGCAACAACATGGATGGTGCTAGAGGGTATTATGCTCAGTGAAATAAGCCCAGTGGAGAAAGACAAGTACCAAATGATTTCACTCATTTGTGGAATATAACAACAAAGCAAAACTGAAGAAACAAAACAACAGCAGATTCACAGACTGAAGAAGGGACTAGCAGTTGCCAAAGGGATGGGGTTGGAGAGGGTGGGTGGATAGGGAGGAAGAAGGGGATTAAGAGGTATTATAATTAGCAATCACAATATAGGTAGGGCACAGGGAAGGCAGTAGAACACGGAGAAGACAAGTAATGACTCTATAGCATCTTACTACACTGATAGACAGTGACTGCAATGAGGGGAGTGAGGACTTGATAATATTAGTGAATCTTGAAACCAAAATGTTGCTCATGTGAAACCTTCATAAGACTGTAAATCAATAACACTTTAATTAAGAAAAAATGTATCAGCTATTTACATTCTTGGTTGTGTGGCTGGCTGGGAACTGCAGCTCACTGAGGCTGCCTGTCCAGCGTCACAAGTTGAAAAATCATTAAGTTGAACCATCGGTAAGCTGGGGACCATCTGTACTTGTTTTTCTCCCTAATATCCTTTATGGTGTTAATTAAAGTAGACTGAGCAGCACTTTGTGTGTCCATCAACTTGTCTGGTAACAAGAGTTAAAATAACTGCAAGGATTGGCATTCTCATCTACTATAGTGAATGAACAACAGCTCTGAATTGAATCCCAAGATACTGTTATCCATAAAACTGAAAATACCTGAAATTGGAAATCCCGAGTCTTCTGACACTTCTGAACTGGAAGTTATTTATCTCTGTAGAATTAGCCTGTAATTTTCCATTTTCTTACTGAGTGATAATTAGCTAAACAATCTTTTAGCTGTTATGAGTAGGTGTTTCGCCTTTCCCCACTAATCCTCACCTGCCACCTCAGTCAATATCCACTTCTCCGTCAAATATGTAGGGAAGAGCAGAATCAGAGAGGGAGGCTGGAGATACTCCTCAGGAAGATGTGTGCTGGTAAAGATGGATAAGCTGTAAGCATGATGATGGCAGATCAAGGCTGGATAAGACTACAGCATTTCCCACCACAGTGTTATGCTGGACAGAGGGAGTTACAGGAACCACTGGTGGTATTCACAATTAGCTCAGGGAAGTAATTACTTAGAAGCCTTTTGTTTTAAATGCCTAGTTAAATATGACCCAGGAACAGAACTGAAAGCCCTCTTTGGCAACGGCCACCGCATCAGGAATCATTCCTCTTGCCCCTGCCATCCCAGAGCTCTTGGGCACCAATCTTAGGCACCTGTCGCACAAACTTTGTGATGGAGTTATTCTTCTCTTCTTCACAATTAGACTCCTTCCTGAAGGTGGGAAATGCTTTAATTCATCTCCATATTCTCAAGAGAGTCTAGCAAGGTGTACATCTTCAATATGCTTTTGTTGAACAAACAAATACACATCACTGAGAAAGAATTAGTTGAAAACGGTGAAATAGCAACTACTTACAGGGTCTGATATGCTCACTTAAATTACGTCTCTTAAGCAAATCTGAAAAGAGAAGGCACTAGTCTTAGGTAGAGCACCCCAAAAGGACATTCAAAGTATGTACCTTGCTAGCTGGGTGCCTGCTGAAGAAAAGCACTCTTCCTCGGGGGCTCCCATTTGCTGCAGTCCTTACACTTTCATTTCTTTGGGCTCCACGAGTAGTCATTGACGGATGCCTGGCCTATTTAATTGGGACAGAGTTTCCTGAAGAATTCAAGGCTGCTGGAACCCTATTATAAAAAAAGTCAGATTGTAATTTTGATCCTAAAACCTGCCAAAAATACAAATGGAAGGCAGCAAAAGCCAAAGACACTGCAGGTGGCCAAACCCAGGAGAGACTCCTCATTGTGCAGGAGAAACAATTTCCATGAATAACAATAAATCACAGCAAACTAATTTTTAACTGTTAGCTTTAATATCCACATATCAAAATGTATTTATCATAGTGGATGGGCTTAACTGTTAACTGAAGGTAATATTGTGCAGTACAAGGAAATCCAGAATTATAGAATAGGCAATTCAGAGTTTGCAGAGTAATTTGCCATTAATTTTTTTTTTTTAAATAGCATTTTACCATTTGCCTTTAAATTCAATTAATTAATAATGTTTGACTGGATTTCCTCTTCTACCCTATTCCCAATCCTCACAGATGTAACAAAGCAAGGCATCCAAACGACAAGGACTGTGGAAAGTCTGTAACAAGGAGGCTGGAAAACTGTACCCACTGTGTGACTGACACCTGGAGAGCTGAGAAGATAAATCAGTTCTTATTTATGATCAGGGAAATTCATGGAGATCATGCCCCAAGCTATCAAAAGGGAAAGATAAACTACCTGCATCTCCCCAAATACATTCAGATCAATCCTCAAATGCCGGACTCCACTACAATTAAAAATAAGCACTGGGAAATTTTCATTCATTTCTACATTTTCCCTTTGAACCTCAGTGGAAGCTTGTCTTCTCTGCAGCTACTCCTTTCCCCTGGTGTTAATCCCCTCTCCTACTTCAGAAACTGGCTTCACCACTAATTTTCTCCCTTTTGGTCCTTAGCCTTTTCTTCTCCTTAGGCTTCTTTATCCCAACTCAATAACACATCAGAACATCTCACTCACCACGTGCCCGCCTTCTTCACCCTGTCTTACTTCTAGCTATCACTCCTTCCCATCTTTTCTGTTCAGGATCATCAAGAGCTATTTAATCTCACTCTTCTACACCCACCTTCCATTCACTCTCAAACCTCTGCAGTGTGTGTTTCCCTAAGGCCCCAGAGGCTACTCTTAAAATAGATACCTTTTGGGACACTCACTGGTCCTTTTCTCACTTTGAACCCTTTGATACATTGGGCTCTGTTGAGCCTTCCTTGCTTCTTAACGTTCTCTCTTCCTTGGACTTCTAGTATAACAGTTTCTCCTGATCCCCTCGTAATCCCTGAATTTACTCTGAATTTGAAACCTGGTTCCATCACTTTCTCTCTGTTGCCTTGGGTAAGTTACATGAACTCAATGTTAGTTGTACTGAACTCATCAATCTCTGACCTATTCAGCTGTGTCAGCCAGGGTGCCAGCAGGCAACACAAGAGAGTCTAAACAAGGGAGTATTACAAGGGAAGGCGAAGCATCAGGAAACCATTCCCAGGGGTGAGAAAGAGCTGGAAACTTGGGAAAGGGCCCACACAACAGGAATTTTGGTCATGGAAGAATTCAAGCACTGCCAAAAACACAGCAAAGCTGGTCTGGGAAGGGCTAAATACCCTGACCACCTCTCCCTCCTATTATCTTCCAGTCTTCTTCTGGTCAAACCTAACTGGAAACCCAGAGCACAATGCAGGCTGAGTGATGCAAACTAGAGTTCAATTTCCTGAGATGCACGCCAAGGCAGGGAAGAGTAGAGAACAAATCCAGATGGAAAACTAGCAGAGAACAGTTAGCACATGAGCACACTACCTACCATCTCCTTCATTCACCAGAAAACATTTAGCATGACAGGAACTAATCTGGGAATACAAGGGATCACAAGATGGAAAAGATGCCATCTTCATGGTACTTTTATTCTCCTTGTGGAAGACACTAGTAAAGCAGTAACTATACAAGACAATTTCAGATGATGGTAGGTACAATGAAGAAAAGGAGTACCATGAGCCTAATACAGAGAGGGCAGTCCTTTAGATGATGGTAATCAAGGCAGTCCTCTCTGAGATGATAGTAGAGGTCACAAGGAATACTGAGAGGAAAGGAACAATAAGAAAGCTTTCTAACACCTAGAGGAAGAGTATTCAAATAGCAGAGGTCAACAAGGGCAGAGTGTAAACAAACTGAGTTGACACCAGTTGGGCTGATCTAAGGGAGAGACAGGAGGCCAGTGTGACTGGAGGAAGGGTGGCAGAAGATGAAGTAGGAATGGCAGGCAGAGGCTAGATCATAAAGGGCTTTGTAGGCTGCACAGGAAGTTCAGTGTATTTGCTAATGCAATATAAAGGTATTAGGCTGGGGTTGGGTTTAGACATTTGCAAGTTTAGACATTTCTAATTTCTGTTGGTAAAATATCACTTTCACAATTTTATGAAAAATAAATTACAATGGGACAAGAATGGAAATATCCCATTAGAGTTTGCATTGCTTTGACCAGAGCTCCCATGTTCAAGAGAGCTGGATGGTGTTTTGCATAGAGGCACAAAATGGCCCAACCACAGGCTGGATGGCAGCCCATGATGTGGCTTAGAGCTAAGGGCTCTTGCAACTGGATTGTGCTCCTCTGAAATGTGAAGAACAGGATTCATTAGAAGTGGGTACTGTGAGAACACATTAAAGAGGCAGAGAAGAAGAGATATACAATTAGAAAGACATAAGAAATAAGAAAATAGCTTCTCTTTAGAGGTACCTTGTTTCCTAATAACTGCTCATATATCCATATAAATACTTCTGCTTCCACCCCTTTAATTAATTAAGGGGGTCTTTCTTGCATGCAAAATAGTCTAATGAGCACAATGGTGTCCCCAAGGTTTCATTCTTCTTCTCATTCACATCAGTCAGAAGTGACAAAGATCTAGTCTAGTAACAAATAAAACCCTCAAATCTCAACTGCTGGAAACACCTAAGGTTTGGAGTGACACGATAAATTAAATGCAATAAAACAGAAGGGCCTCCAACCAAGAATATTACACCCAGCAAGATTATCATTAAATTTGAAGTAGGGATAAAACAATTCCCAGATAAGCAAAAGTTGAGGGAATTTATCTCCCACAAACTGTCTCTATAGTGTATTTTAAAGAGACTGCTTCAGACAGAAATTCTTCTAAGGCTAAATAGCGGTCATCAGAGAAAAATAAAACCACAGAAAAGGAAGTAGACCAATTAATTACTAAGCAAATGCAAAATTACATCAATTACTCATAAAGTCAGTCAAGGGATACACAAAGAGTACAGAATATGACAACTAACATATAAAAAGTAGAGAAGGAGGAAGAAAAAGAAGGGAGAAAAGAAAAAGAACCTTTAGATTATGTTTTAAATATCATAAGAGAGTTAAGTTAGATGGTTAGGTAGTAAGGAAGCCGCCCTTGAGTTTGGTAACCACAAATCCAAAGCCTACAGTGGCAATAACTACATATCTATCAATACTT
Organism: Manis javanica; assembly: GCF_040802235.1. Lineage (NCBI taxonomy): Eukaryota > Metazoa > Chordata > Mammalia > Pholidota > Manidae > Manis > Manis javanica. Next base: position 176,073,378 of record NC_133157.1, on the reverse strand, counting down.
ACCCTGAATGTAAACGGACTGAACGCATCAGTCAAAAGACACAGAGTCATTGAATGGATAAAAAAACAAGACGCATCTATATGCTGCCCACAAGAGACTCACTTCAAACCCAAAGACATACACAGACTAAAAGTAAAGGGATTGGAAAATATATTTCATGCAAATAATAGGGATAAAAAAGCAAGCGTAGCAGTACTCATATTAGAAAAAATAGGTTTTAAAACAAAGAAAGTAACCAGGGACAAAGAAGGACATTACATAATGGTAAAGGGGTCAGTTCAACAAGAGGATACAACCATTATAAATATCTCTATACCCAATATAGGAGTATCTAAATATGTGCAACAAACACTAATAGAATTAAAGGGGGAAATAGAATGTAATGCATTCATTTTAGGAGACTTCAACACACCACTCACTCCAAAAGACAGATCAATCAGACAGAAAATAAGCAAGGAGACAGAGGCACTGAACAACACACTAGAACAGATGGACCTAACAGACATCATAGAACACTCCACCCAAACACAGCATGATAAACATTCTTTTCAGGTGCACATGGAATGTTTTCCAGAATAGGTCACATAGTAGGCCACAAAATGAGCCTCAGTAAATTTAAAAAGACTGAAATTGTGCCAATCAACTTCTCAGACCACAAAGGTATGAAACTAGAAATAAATTACACAAAGAAAACAAAAAAGCCCACAAACACATGGAAGCTTAACAACATGCTCCTAAATAATCAATGCATCAAGACCAAATAAAAAGAGAAATCAAGCAATACATGAAACAAATGGAACAAGCAAAAAATGAAAACAACTCAACATCCCAAAACCTGTGGGATGCAGTGAAGGCAGTTCTAAGTAGAAAGAATATTGAAATATAGGCTTACCTCAAGAAAGAAGAACAATCCCAAATGAATGGTCTCAACTCATAATTAATGAAACTAGAAAAAGAAGAACAAATGAGGCCCAAACTTAGTAGAAGGATGGACATAATAACGTAAGAGCAAAAATAAATAAAATGGAGAAGAATGAAACAATAGAAAGAATCCATGAAACTAGGAGCTGGTTCTGGGAGAAAATAAACAAAAGATAAACTCCTACCAGACTTATCAAGAAAAAAACATAGTGTACACACATAAACAGCATCAGAAATAAGAAAGGAAAAATCACTACAGACACCACAGAAATACAAAGAATTATTAGAGAACACTATGAAAAATTATCTGCCAATAAATTGGATAACCTAGAAGAAATGGACAACTTTCCAGAAAAATACAACCTTTTAAGAAAGACCCAGGAAGAAACACAAAATCAGAACAGACCAATTACCAGCAATGATATTGAACTGGTAATCAAAAAACTACCTAAGAACAAAATTCCCAGACAAGACAGCTTCACCGCTGAATTTCATCAAATATTTAGAGAAGACATAATACCCATCCTCCTTAAAGTTTTCTGAAAAGTAGAAGAGGAGGGAATACTCCAAACTCATTCCATGAGGCCAGCATCACCCTAATACCAAAACCAGGCAAAGACACTGCAAAAGAAGAAAATTACAGATAAATCCCTGATAAAAATAGATGTAAAAATCCTCAACAAAATATTAGCAAACTGAGTTCAAAAATATATCAAAAAGATCATCCATCATGATCAAGTAGGATTTAGTCCAGGGATGTGAGGATGGTACAATATTCATAAATCAATCAACATCATACACACACATCAATAAAAAGGACAGAAATCACATGAACATCTCAATAGATGCTGAAATAACATTTGACAAAATTCAACATCCATTCATGACAAAAACCCTCAACAAAATGGGTAGACAGCAAGTACCTCAACATAATAAAGGCCATATACAACAAACACACAGCCAGCATCATACTTAATAGTGAAAACCGGAAAGTTTTTCATTTAAGATAAAAAACAAGTCAAGGAAGCGCACTCTCCCCACTTTTATTCAACATAGTACTGGAGGTCGCAGCCATGGCAATCAGACAACACAAAGAAATAAAAGGCATCAAGATTGGCAAGGAAGGGGTTGAACTGTCATTGCTTGCAGATGAAATGATAATGTACATAAAAATCCCTAAAGAATCAATTCCAAAACTACTAGATCTAATATCTGAATTCAGCAAAGTTGCAGGATACAATATTATATGCAGAAATCTGTTGCTTTCCTATACATTAATGATCGACTAGAAAAAAGAGAAATCAGGAAAACAATTCCATTCACAATTGCATCAAAAAGAATAAAATATCTAGGAACAAACCTAATTAAGAAAGTGAAAGACCTATACCCTGAAAACTACAAGACACTCTTAAGAGAAATTAAAGAGGACACTAACAAATGCAAACTCATCCCATGTTCTTTGGTAGGAAGGATTAATATTGTCAAAATGGCCATCCTGCCTAAAGCAATCTACAGATTCAATGCAATCCCTATCAAAATACCAAGAACATTCTTCAACAAACTGGAACAAATAGTTCTAAAATTCATACAGAACCACAAAAGACCCCAAATAGCCAAGGCAATCCTGAGAAGGAAGAATAAAGCAGGGGGTATCTCAGTCGCTTCCTAACTTCAAGCTCTACTACAAAGCCACAGTAATCAAGACAATTTTGTACTGGCACAAGAACAGAGCCACAGACGAGTGGAACAGAATAGAGAGTCCAGATATTAACCCAAACATATATGGTCAATTAATATATGATAAAGGAGCCATGGACGTACAATGGGGAAATGCCAGCATCTTCAACAGCTGATGTTGGCAAAACTGGACAGCTACATGTAAGAGAATGAAACTGGATCATTGTCTAACCCCATACACAAAAGTAAATTCTAAATGGATCAAAGACCTGAAGCCATGAAACCATAAAACTCTCAGAAAAAGACATAGGCAAAAATCTCTTGGACATAAACATGAGCAACTTCTTCACGAACATATCTTCCCAGGCAAGGGAAACAAAAGCAAAAATGAACAAGTGGGCCTATATCAAGCTGAAAAGCTTCTGTAGAGCAAAGGGCACCACCAATAGAACAAAAAGGCATCCTACAATATGGGAGAATATATTCATAAATGACAGATCTGATAAAGGGTTGACATCCAAAATATATAAAGAGCTCACACATTTCAACAAACAAAAAGCAAATAATCCAATTAGAAAATGGGCAGAGGATCTGAACAGACACTTATCCAAAGAAGAAATTCAGATGGTCACCAGGCACATGAAAAGATGCCCCACATCACTAATCATCAGAGAAATGCAAATTAAAACTACAACGAGATATCACCTTACACCAGTAAGGATGGCCACCATCCAAAAGACAAACAACAACAAATGTTGGTGTCAGGATGGAGAAAGGGGAACCCGCCTGCACTCCTGGTGGGAATGTAAATTAGTTCAATGATTGTGGAAAGCAGTAGGGAGATTCCTCAAAAAACTCAAAATAGAAATACCATTTGATCCAGGAATTTCACTCGTAGGAATTCACCCTAAGAATGCAGCACCCCAGTTTGAAAAAGACATATGAACCCCTATGTTTATCACAGCACTGTTTACAATAACCAAGAAATGGAAGCAACCTAAGTGTCCATCAGTAGATGAAAGGATTAAGAAGTTGTGGTACATATACACATGGAATATTATTCAGGCATAAGAAGAAAACAAATCCTACCATTTGCAACAACATGGATGGAGCTAGAGGGTATTATGCTCAGTCAAATAAGCCAGGCAGAAAAAGACAAGTATCACATGATTTCACTCATAAGTGGAGTATAAAAACAAAGAAAAAACTGAAGGAACAAAACAGCAGCAGACTCACAGAACCCAAGAATGGACTGACAGTTACCAAAGGGGAAGGGATTGGGGAGGATGGATGGGAATGGAGGGATAAGGTGGAAAAAGGGGCATTACGATTAGCAGACAATGTGTGTGGGGGGGCATGGGGAAGGCTGTACAACACAGAGAAGACAAGTAGTAACTCTATAGCATCTTACTACACTGATGGACAGTGAGTGTAATGGGGTATGTCATGGGGACTTGATAATGGGGAAGTCTAGTAACCATAATGTTACTCATGTAATTTTAGATTAATGATACCCCCCCCAAAAAATGTGCAGAAGATACGAACAGACACTTCTCCAAAGAAGAAATTCAGATGGCCAAGAGGCACATGCAAAGATGCTCCACATTCCTAATCATCACGGAAATGCAGATCAAAACCACAATGAGATATCACCTCACACCAATTAGGCTGGCCAACATCCAAAACACAAGGAACAACACATGCTGGCGGGATGCAGAGAAAGAGGAACCCTCCTACGGTGTTGTTGGGGATGTAAACTAGTTCAACCATTACGGAGGTTCCTCAAAAAACTAAAAATAGAAATACCATTTGACCCAGGAATTCCACTCCTAGGCATTTACTCTAAGAAAACAACATCCCTGATTCAAAAAGACATATGCACCCCTATGGTTATCACAGCACTATTTACAATAGCCAAAATATGGAAGCAACATAAGTGTCTATCAATAGATGAATGGATAAAGATCCGGTACAGACATTCAATTGAATATTATTCAGCCATAAGAAGAAAACAAATCCTACTATTTGCAACAATGTGGATGGAGCTAGAGTGTAGTATGCTCAGCGAAATAAGCCAGGTGGAGACAGACAAGTACAAAATGATTTCACTCATTTGTGGAGTACACCAACAATGTAAAACTGAAGAACAAAATAGCATCCAACTCACAGACTCCAAAAAGGGACTAGCAGTTACCAAAGGAAAAGGGTTCGGAAGGGAGTGGAAGGGGATTAAGTGGCATTACAATTAGCAGTCACAATATAGGTAGGTGACAGGGAAGGCAGTATAGCACAGAGAAGATAAGTAGTGACTCTGTGGCATCTTACTACACTGATAACAGGGACTGCAAATGGGGTATGGGGGGGACTTGATAATATGAGTGAATATTGAAACCACAATTGCCCATGTGAAACCTTCATAAAACTGTGTATCAATAATACCTTAATTATAATTATATATATATATATATATATATATATATGTACTGTTTACTTCTCTCCAACTTTAAATATCCATCATGAGGTGGATGAGACAATTCTGTATCATTCTCCCTTCAAGATCAAAACTGATTAGTGTCTCTGGAACATTGTTGATTGCCCTGGCAAAGAGAAAGAGAGTTCTGAAAGGTCTTACGTCAGCAATTAAATGCTATGCTCTCAATTCATTGGCAGAATGTTTCATGTAGCTTATTCCAACCACAGAGGCAAAGAATTGCAATCCTACCATGTACCTGAAAGAGAACAGGAAAAATATGGCTCACCCACCACCACTCACTTAATCATAAGTATGGGTTTAACTGCTGCCTACACCAAAGTCAAAATTTCTAGGCGAGAATCCCCGTTTTCACTCCTTATCCATATACTGAACATTACTGGAATGCCACAGAGGAATATGTCATAGACACTTCACATTTACATACCAAGACAGAACCCTTCATCTTTCCCACAAGCTTCCTGTACTCTCTCTTCATCTGTAGTCCCATTATCTATCCACTACTTCAAATAAGAAATCCATGTTATATTGACTCCTTCTCCCTCTTCCAACACCACCTAGCCAGTAGCCAAACTTAAAGATGCTTCTAACTTAGCCCAACCTACTATCTCAGTGACAATTACCTACTTCAGCCCCAAACGGATTCTTGCCCAGAGATTGTGTTAGCCTCCTGACTGGTTTTCCTGTCTTCCTATCTTCCCTCACAAACGGCGATCATTTATTCATTCAACACACATTTAAAGAGTGCTTAGTACTTCTTAGATTAAATAATGGGCCCACTCTGAGGAAATCCTGTCTAAAAGGAAAGACAGTGAGTGATGTTAACAAAAATTTTTTTTCTTAAGGATTTGCACTATCAGATGGCTTCTTCTCAGATTCTTTTGCTGGTTTCTTTTCTTCTTTTCGTCCTTTGCCTTCTTCCTTTTCGTAAAAAAGAAGATATGAAAGAAACTCAGGGGAACACTGGCTCAAAAGGGACAAAAAGAAGAAAAGAAACCAGCAAAAAAGAGTTTGAGAAGAAGCCATCTGATAGTGTGAACACTTAAGAAATACTCTTCGTGAATCTTTCGGAGAAGTCTCTAGTCCAAGTATCTGGCACTCATTAAAGGACCTCTGGGGTCGAAAGGGACATGGTCTAAATGTGCTAAATTTCTTCAGTTCTTTAAGGACCAAGCGACGACTTGAAATCCGCAGGGAGACTTCACTACCTGGGGAGGTAAACAATTAGCAAAACCTCTCTAAAGAGGACTAAGAACTCTTTTTCGTCTAGCGTCGGCAAAGAAAGTGTGGATGCGAGCGCCCCGAAAACAGCCCGCTCGGACCAGAGGTTCCTGCAGAAAGGACCAGTAGATACGCGGCCAGGACCGTAGGAGCTTGAGGACTGGGAGAGGGTCTGAGCGAAAGAGCGCGCCCCCTGACACGCGGCACGCGCGCGCCCGCCTCGGGAGGCCGGGAGCGCGCCGGGCCCCGCCCCTTCACCTCCCTGCAGCCCTCTCCCTCTCCCGCGCCGCATCCCCTCGGCGCTTTCCCTCCTTCCAGCTACGGCCCCAGCAGTCCGCAGGCGCGACTCGCAACCCAGCGGCCTCCTCCCCTCCATCCCCGCAACCCAGAAGAGCTTTGCGTCACGGGGGCGGGACCAGAATGCAGCCAGCTCCAGGCCTCGCCCCAACGTACCCGAGGCCACGCCCCTTCTGGTGGAAAAGGGGCGGGTTCGGCCGGTGCGCGGTCCGGAGTTTACTCACTTTCTGCGGGACCGTTCCTCGTCCCCGTGTCCTCGTCTCCTTCCCCGGCCGTCTCCAGGCCGCCAGAGCGGACGCAGGGAGTCGAAGCCGGGCGTGCGGGGCGCCATGAAGGGTCGTTGGCCGCGCGGCGTGGCGGAGGGCCTGGCCGGCTGAGGGCCCGCGTCTGCCGAGGCATGTGGAGCCCTGGCGGGAGCCTGCTCCAGACGCCCCCCAAGCTCCTGCAGCACGCCGCGCCCCCCGGCCGCGCGGAGCTACTCGCCGGCTGGGCCCTGCCGCGGACGGCGGGCGGGGACGACCCGGTGGACCGCCTCCCCCGCGGGGGCGGGGCGAGCGCGGCGGCGGCGGCGGCGGCGGCGGCGGCCTCGGGCGCCCTGCTCGGCGCCTATCTGGAGCGCCACGGTCCGCCTGCGGCCTCGGAGCTGCCGGCGCCGGGCGGGGCATTGGCGGGCGGCCCCGGGAGCTGCAGCGGCGGCAACGTGGTGGTCGGCGTGGCGGAGGTGAGAAACTGGCGCAGCTGCTGCCTCGGCAGCACCTGTTGGTGCCGGAGCCTAGTGCTGGTCTGCGTGCTGGCCGCGCTGTGCTTCGCTTCCCTGGCCCTGGTCCGCCGCTACCTGCAGCACCTCCTGCTCTGGGTGGAGAGCCTCGACTCGCTGCTGGGGGTCCTGCTCTTCGTCGTGGGCTTCATCGTGGTTTCGTTCCCCTGCGGCTGGGGTTACATCGTGCTCAACGTGGCCGCCGGTTACCTGTACGGTTTCGTGCTGGGCATGGGACTGATGGTGGTGGGAGTCCTCATCGGCACCTTTATCGCTCATGTGGTCTGCAAGCGATTACTCACCGCCTGGGTGGCCACCAGAATCCAGAGAAGCGAGAAGCTGAGCGCCGTTATTCGCGTGGTGGAGGGAGGAAGCGGCCTGAAAGTGGTAGCTTTGGCCAGACTGACCCCCATACCTTTTGGGCTTCAGAATGCAGTGTTCTCGGTAAGTGTCCCGCTGTCCCATCCTTCTCCAAGTCTGTTTTTGAGAGATCTTGTGACGGCCTTGGAGGGCGCTCTATCAGATACATGCCAGCAGAGAAATGACATTGACAACAGGAGTTAAAAATACTTAACGTCGCACCCTGAGAAATCTCATAAGCAAATCTAAGTCAATATGAGATCTGGTAGAGAAAGAACACTTCCTTTTGGCATGAGTTTGATTAAAACTGATGAGTCCTTTTAACTACGAGGGGGTATGAATGGAAATGTCCATTTTAAAGATTTTTCATCTTAGTTCTTTAGCAGCTTTGGCAACAGGGTTAATAAGGGCTTCACCTTCCTAGCTTTCTCGCCTACGTGCATAAATGCATTCAGGCTTTTGCCTCAAGTTTTTAACGACCTGGGGCTACAGGAAGTGTTTGGGTAAACAATGGAGCGGATAGATAGCTACGGACTCCACATTTTTGGAGTTTCCCAAAATCTGTAATAGGCCTAGTGGCCTAGTCTTCGTCAAGTAATTTGCTTTAATACAATGTAAAGGGGATAATCCTCCTGTTTATCCTATTTTGGAGGAACTTCATTTTGAAATCACTAGGTACTGGCTAGAACAAAATAGAACAGGTAACATATGCCCAATGAGCATATAAGTTTTCTTCTCAGGAATGGCTGATAAGGTACATCATACTAGAAAATTCGTACTGATAACCATAAGCAGGGTGGGTTTTGGAGCCACTGGATATAGTCAATGACATCTTGTTCATTTCTGTTAATCTACACTCTTTTTTGCCTTGTATTCATATGTTCTGCTTATCTAGTTTAGGTTTCTCTACTAGTGTACATCTCAGCACAACTGACTGAAGAATAGAAACACTGCTAGTGAGACCATCTGATTGAATCTGATCTTTACAAACTCAGTAACTTTGGAACAAATTATTAACCCTATTTGCCCTTGCTTCTTTCCTAAGGTGATGGGGTTAAACTAGATCACTGAGCTCCCTGAATTCAATGATACTAAACTACGAGGTCATATAGAGATTCCCAGGCTTCAGCTAACCTTAAAACTATGTATGGAAGTAAAGAGATATAGCTCAAAGCCATAGAAATTAATGTATTTTATGTTAGTGATTCTAACATACTGTTGTGTTTCAAAAATAAATTATGGTTAATGTCTAGACACTTGTCATTCTGCTTTGTATTAAAAATAATTCTAACCAGGCTACGTCTTTGTGATTAAAATTTTTTTCTTCACTTTTTTCATGCTTTTCGCAAATCTCATGTTGATTCTAACCAACAGCTGCAGTGACTGTAGAATGAGGCATGTGAAGGCATGAAAATAAGGTGTTTTCTGTAGAGATAAAGGTTGGTTTTACCATAGTTTGTATGTTTCCTGTCTTAAATTTGTACCTTTTTACAACATCCTGTGGTATGAAGTATAAACATGAACTTTGATCCAACCTTGGGTAATACTAGATTAAGGGTCCTACGACTTTGAAAGAGGGTTGGGACTAAGTAACTGGCAGAGTTTCATTCTGTTTGCTTTGTTCTCCAATACAGCTTGTACATTTGTGCCTTTTCTTGTCCTTCTACTGCATACCTACTTTCCTAGAGTAAGCCCTTTCCACAGATTTTTATTCCTTAAATCAGCCCTGCAGAAGGTGAGTATGCATATACTGTGGTCTGGAACACATGGCTGGTGCCTGGGAGTCCTGCTGTCCACGTCTGTTGACCTTGGTCAAGTTGCTTATCATCTTAATGGTTTAGTTCTTATTTGCAAAATGGGGAAAGTATAGTGACACCTAATTCGTAGGATTATTAGGATAATCCTATGAAGATAAATGCATGCAATAGAGCCTGGCTTAATATACACTCACATGTTGGCTTTTCTTGACCATCACTGCTATTATTACCCAAGGACACCTAGGTCTACTAAACAAATGGTAGAGTAAACCATTTCACAATGACAGTAGGGTCTCAATCCTGGCTTTATTTCATCATTGTGTATTTGTGCCTAGTATAATCTTGACTATTTAAGGACTCATTATATACTTTAAAATTAAGATAGATTTTTCTTTTGATAGTGTCTTGTTAACATATTAAATGTGTGAATAATTCGTCCTTGGAAATAATTTAAAGTAATTATATATATAGTTGAAACTGAGCTTGACGAGAAGCAACTCTCAATTTGGCATTGTGAGGTCAAGAAAAATGGCCTCTTGAAATAGGTATCATTGGCATAGTTTTACTGAGTAATAAATGGAGGCTCAGCCATCTAGAAACCCGTTAAGAGTCACCCATCTTCCTGAGGTTTGAACTCAGGAATGGCGGATAAGGTACATCATACTAGAAAATTCATACTGATAACCATAAGCAGGGTGGGTTTTGGAGCCACTAGATATAGCCTATGACATCTTGTTCATTTCTGTTATTCTTAACTCTATGCTTAGTTGCTGTTTCAACCAAAATAGTTTACTGAATTAACCTAGGGTAAACTTAGCTCAGGCTGATTTTTGTTTTAGTCCAACATTCCCTTCTGTTTTCTAGAACTTCATTCCATCTCCACCCTCTGTGCTCCCATGCCCCTCTGACTTCCCACAGCTGCCCTCTTTCCAGGCATATTTCTCTTTTCTTCTTCTGTTCTTGACTTTTAAATTATCCCCATATCTTCCCCACCCACTATTCCAGTTAAAATTCATTTTTTTTCCAATACCCATGATTATCAGGGCTTACCTCAAAGAGGAAGTGAGATATAGTAGCCATGAGAGGCACAGGCTTTGGAAATAGATAATCCTTTATTAGTCCAGTCTGAATTACAAGAGTTAAATAAGCTTATGTAGTGAAGGCATTAAGTATTTGCCTGACACATAGTCAATTCTCAGTAATTGTTAGCAATTATTGCTAGTGATGGAGGTAGTGGTATTTACATTTTACAGGCAGGATCTGATTGTGAAAGGTGAATATATGGAAGAATGGGATTCTCTCTTGCTTCTTATCTACTCTTTATCTTCTTTCTTCCTCCATGTGTTCTAAAATGGGATAAGCAAGCAGACACCACTTTTGAAACTCTTGAAATAGACAAGTACCTAACACCTTATATAGTATCAATTCTGAGATCATAAGTAATATAATTGCCCAAGTACATATTTAAATTTTTTCTTCTTTTAAAAATGCACCCATTGTTTCTTCTGGGAAATATATTCCCCTTCCCCCCAACCCAGTGTTTTTCATGTAATCCTGGTATCTGTAGGTATTACTGCCCATTAAGATGGATTTCTAGCCCGTACTCTGTGTGCACATTTCTAGGTACTGTTCTTAACTTGGACATGTATCTGGAATGATCATGTCTTACTGCTTCCATCAGGATAGGCTAAATTATGCTGCAGTAACAACCCCCAAATCTCAGTGGATTAAAAAACAAAGGTTTCTGTTTACTTGTTGACAAAGATCCAGGTTCAACTTGGTTTGGGGCAGAGGCACAGAGTCTCTGTTTACGCTGGATCCAGGCTGACAGAATCACCATCTTTACTTGGTTACTGTTACATGTTCAATTGCACACTGGTTTCTAAAGCACACCTGGAAGTAACCACACTTTTTATTCTCACCTGAACAAGTTTCATGGCCACAGCTAACTTCAAAAGGGGGATATGTGTACAACCAAGGAGGGAGTACCGGAGTCTTAGGGATCCATCTTCATGAGTCACACCTGACTTCCTCTTCCTTCTCATCCCTCACATCTATCTAATCACTGGCTAAATCCCATGAATTCTGCCTCCTGAAGAGTTCAGCCCACTGCCACTACCCTTGTTCAGCAGCACAGCCTCCCACCTGGTCTCCTTGCCTCTGGGCCAAGGAGTTCCCATTTTTTCTCTGTCCAGAAAGATCTTTCTGAAATGCAAATCTAATCATGATACTCCAATGCCAGACCATCAAGTGGATTTTCTTTTCCCCTTGGGATAAATTCAAAACCCTCACAGCATATCCTCTTTGTTTCCATTCCACAATTACCTTTGATGTGTTAATTTATTTAATCCTAACATTCTAAGAGGTAGACATGGTATATCTGGTTCAAACAGCAAATCTTGTCTGCAGCCTTGAAACTTCATGTTTTCCTTTTCATTAATTGCTGGAAAAAGAAACTGGTTCTGTAAGAAAGGATTATTGTTGCAGGTGTAGAAGGAAGTGGACTCCTAAGAGAGTAAAGCCATCTAGAAGAAACTTGTTGATAAAGTTGAAAACTGAACACATTCCCAAGAATAGCATCCCATTGTCTATTTAGTAAGCATTGAAGTATTCTTGTAAGATCTGCTCTAAGATGCCTCCCTGGAGATACCTGGACTTTCTACAGTTGACGTTACTGTGAAATGTCAACTTTAATCCAAAAAATATTACATAATTGGTTGTTGTGGGTAACAGTATTAACATTGGTGCTTGCTGCTTCCAGAGGGGTTTGACTTTGTTGTTATGCAGGTGATCCAAAAAGGCATTCTCTGTCACTCTTCACTTTGGTCACTGCAGAAGTTAAAAAAGTCAAACCTTTTTCAAAGGGTCCTTCTCTGAAAGGAAGACCCTGAGAATTTTATACATGAGAAATTTTATATCCATCATCATCAAATCTTTCTACCTAGGATAGAAACATAAAGTATAGGAATGAAAGATCCTCTTATTCATATATTGCATACCACTTTACAGTGTGCAGAGCAATTTTATATAGCTGGTATCTCCCAATCACAGCAGTCCTTCGAGGAGGTATCAATGAATTATACAGGGACAAATACCACACTTGAAATCAGACTTGGTTCTAACATTTACTGTGACATCTTAAGCTAGTTGTAGTTACCCTTAAAGAGCCATTCTTTCTGTTGTAATATGTGTTTAATAATTCCTGCTGCATAGCCATGATAAAATACAGCGTCTGTTCATTATTTACTGTTTCCTTCTCTCCACCGTGTGCATTCCAAAATGAGGACATTGCCACTCAGAGATTTCTCTTTAGTTTAACAAGTATTTCTGTTAAACTCACCAAGTACCCAGGCACTGTTCCGACATTCACACATCACGTACTTGATGCTCAGATCAACCTTAATCCTTATTTTACAGCTCAGGCAGCTGAGGCACTGAGCAGTAATGTAACTAGCCTAAGGGCACATGCTAGTTGGGGGAGTCAGTAACTGAGCCAAAGTTCAATTGTGCTTCGAGAAGAGCTGGGTTTCTCAAGAGGTCTGGTTCCATTTGCGGAGTACATGCTCAGTGGCGACGTAAAACATTATGGAGGACCGTACATGAATCGGGCACTGAGCAAGATTCTGACAGTTGAATTAGACATCATCCCAAAACTTTGGAACAGATATGGATGGTTGGGAGTAATAATTATCACTGTACCGTGTAGCTCATGATTATTTTCTTCTTACTGTTAAACTATTCTGATGCGCTGCCATTGTTGATCAGATGGAATAGAGACAGAGACACAGTGTTTTGAAGGAGCTTGGAGTCTAACTCCAAAGGGTCATATATCACAGTGAAGCTGGCAGATGTGATGGCACCTCAGCCCCATCCTTAGACCTCACAGCACTTCTGAGCAGAGCAAACTGGTCTGTGGGCAAGGCCCACTGTTTACTTTGTACAGCACATAAGCTAAAAATAGTTTTTCCATTTTTAAATGATTGAAAAAAATACCACAAGATGAGTACTATGTTGTGCATGTGGGATTTATATGAAATTCTAATTTCAGTGTCTGTAAATAGTGTTATTGAAATACAGCCCTGCTCATTCATGTATGTAGTGTTTGTGGCTCCTTTTATGCTAAAATGGCAGAGTTGAGTAGCTGTGACAGAGACCTGAAAGCCTAAAAGACTTCCTACCTGGCACTTTGCGGAAGAAATTTGCACTACAGCTACAGCAGTCACTGGAAAAAACAGCCCCCAAGCCTGAGTCCCTGCAGCTGTATGGGGAGGCCCTTAAGCTCTCACATACGTTGTATTTGCCTTTGTATTTTTTCTTTTATAAAAGCAATATATGGATACTGTGAGTAAAATGCAACTGCATTTAAAACTGCAAGGCCTGGCCCATTACCTGGCTCACTCTCAGTTGGCTATTTTTATGAGCTCACAATAGGTTAGAAGCAGAAACAAAAAGATAGTTGAAGCAAATACAACTAATGAATTTTCCTCAAGTTTGCACTGAGTAATCAAGAAAGCGATAAGTTTTACTTTTGGTAATTTAGTTCACAAACAAATTTATTACAGTTAAGTGAAAGTTTTAGACTATATAGTGATGGTAAGACTGCAAGTACAGCAAAGTCTTAGTCTCATGGACATTTTTAGGGACCTGAAGTTCTGTTTCAACTCCTGTGTGATTCAGTGAAGTCACTTAATGATCTGGCCACCAGTCATAGTTATAAAACGAGAAAGGTTACATATACAAGGCTTCAGAGTTTGCTCTTAAAAAGGCAAATGTTCTGAGCAACAATTTAACTATCTTTCATTCTAATAGGTTGGAAATAGTATGTTCTGTAAAAATGTTTTTCATCTTCAATTCCTATTCTGTGTTACAGATATAACAGATTCAGATATGGATGGTTGGGAGTAATAATTATCACTGTACCGTGTAGCTCATGATTATTTTCTTATTACTGTTAAACTATTCTGATGCGCTGCCATTGTTGATCAGATGGAATAGAGACAGAGACACAGTGTTTTGAAGGAGCTTGGAGTCTAACTCCAAAGGGTCATATATCACAGTGAAGCTGGCAGATGTGATGGCACCTCAGCCCCATCCTTAGACCTCACAGCACTTCTGAGCAGAGCCAGCCATTACTTCCTTGAGACTGTTTTCCCCTCTTTGTGCCTCTTGCCTTATCTCATCAGCTTCTGTGGCTTTTATGTGCCATATTTGGGCTAACAATTCACTGATGTGTATCTCTAGCCTATTGTATCATAGTAACATATACAGTATGTTTTATTACCTCTTCTTAGATTAAAAAAATTTTTTCTTTACTAAAAGTTGTTTTAACAGTATTTGTTTTTTTCTGTCTACAAAATGTTTATTGTAAAAACTTTGAAAAGTATAAGTACAAAGAAGAAAATAATTAACATTTTAATGTTTATTTTTCTTGTCTTTACATTTATTTACATATGTGGTTTCCTTATAGAACATTGTAAATAAATGTTATAAATGATTTTTGTGAACTTTTAATGAATGTAGTGAACCCTTTGGTCATCAAGTTTCATACCAAATGATTTAAAATGACCCCACAGTGAGCTATGGTTTTCTTAGTATCTTTATCTGTACTTACAGCTGAGCCTTATGTATAGAAGGTATTTGGTAAGTTTTTGTTGAATGAGAAAACATAATAAACCTAAAGTTCATCTAAAAAGTAACTCTATAAAGAAGTTCTTTTTAACTTATGTTCCCGAAATTATATGCAGTAGTGTTGACTTTTTTTCTGGGGAGAAGTTTCAATGTGTGTGTATCAATCAGATTCTCAGATGGATCCGTGACCCCCCAAATATTTAGGAACCATTAAAAGCTGTTCCTAATTTAGGGACATTGTGCCAAAGTGCCTAATTAGGGACTCAATATTGAAAAAGTCTGTATGTATAAAGATAACTTCTGCACTGTAGACTAACCTAACCATCTCTGTCAGTAGAAACCTTCCCCCTGAGCCCATCCCAAATCCCTCAAGGTGCTTGAGTCTAGCAGAGAAATACTATTCTATGTATATCATGGCATAAATTCACTGACAATTAATTTCCATGTATGGGGGGGAAAGGGGAGGTGTTCTCAATTTCTGAACAGCCAATTACAAATGACTGCATCCTAGCCTGTTTACAAACTGGCAATTATTATAAGTCTCAGCATTTATAAATAAAACAGTCTTGATGTTGATCTATAGTCGACATCCATAAACATGTTTAGTGCCTAATATGTAGTAGGCATCATGCTGAAGACTGGAGACACAATAAAGAACAGGACAGATAGGCCCCATTCTTCATGGAATTTATAGTCTGGGGAAGAGGGCAAGGGGCAGACAGTGAAACCTTCAATTACTCTCTAGTCTGAAGGGGACAGCAGGGCATAGTGTTCTGTCAGAGATCTTGAAAGCAGTTCTTAATGCAGGCTTGGGAACACGGGAGCTTTGGGGGAGGTTTCCTAGAGAAATTGATGACTGGACAGTGAAAGACAGTTTTGGACTTTTGCCCACATAAAAGAAGTGGGAGGAAGGGTGTGCATGTCCTTGCCAGAGGGATCAATGTACAAAGGCCTAGAAGGAAAAGACGGCAAGTAGTGTTCTAAGAAGAGGCTGGGACACAGTGTGATTAGACAGTCAGAGGCCATGTGTAGCTCCTGCCTGTAGAAGAACCTGAACCTTATTCTGATGACAGTACAAAAGAGTTTAAGCACGACTGGATGTGCATTTTTAAAAGATTTCTGCTGGATTTAGCACAGGTGGGAGTCTGGGTATCAAGACCAGGAAGGGAGAAGCTGAATAGGAACAAGAACAGATGGTGGGGAGATTTCTTAGTTATTTAGGAAGTGGCATTGCCAAGACATGGTGGATGACTGGATGTGGTAATGAGGGAGGAATGAGCTATGTGACTGATTTCTGAGGTGTCTAGCTAGAGCAACTGAGACTGGGACATATAAAGTATTTTGGGGAGAGAAGGAAAGGGAATGGGCAGAGTTTTTCCTTAACCAGTTTTAAAATTTTCATATTGCTGGGAGTGAAAACTTGTTGCCGTTTGTTAACTTTTTCCCTTCTCTCCAGCTGTTTCTGAAATGTTGGTAGTATTTGGAAGATATATATACACAATAAAACATAATTTGTCAACAAGTAGGAATAGATGGAAAGATCAAACTGTAGTCATCATAATTTCTTTTGACCATTCTTAAAAATTTTTGTAGGTATTCATGATTTTTTTCTATATAATATTATTAAATACATTTTTAATTGGAATTTACCTTAATAGTAACTTTGTCAATAAACAATGTCCCTATTATATAAACCAAGAAATAGAACTACGCAGGAAGGTGTAATTAGCCAAAACTAATATTAGATTCATAGAGCTATGGATGTAATTTGAGTTCTTCTCAACACAGATCACCTTTATATTCTTCATTAGATCTATGTTGAGATATTCTGTGTAAAGACAATAGAGTTTTACAACAAATTTGACTGGATCTATACTGTCGGAACTCAACCAAGAATTAGGAGAAGTGCAAGTTGCAGCGCTCCAAAATCTTGCAACTACAGACTATCTACTGTTAAAAGAACATATGGGATGTGAACAGTTCCCAGGAACGTGTTGTTTTAATTTGTCTGATTTTTCTCAGAATATTCAAATTCAGTTAGACAATATCCATCATATCATTGATAAGTTTTCACAAATGCCTAGGGTGCCTAACTGGTTTTCTTGGTTTCACTGGAGATGGCTGGTAATTGTAGGTCTGCTTTGGTTATGTAGCTGTATTCCTGTTACGTTAATGTGTGCACGCAATTTAATTAGTAATTTAAAACCTATACACGCTTATGTTACACTACAAGAAGATATGTCAAAGAAATAATCTTCCCATGTTTTCTTCCATCTGCTACTTCTATAGCTTCTCTTCTTCCTTCATAATCACAACCCCTAAGTAGAATTCGTGCCTCATATCGAAATTACCGAGTATCATAATTCTTCCAAGTGGTAAAGATACCTCAAGACAAATGCTGGGCATAGAAGCCACAGGGCATAAATCTGCAAAGAAGTAAAAAGCTAACCTTTTCAAACAATATTGCCTCTCTCTCACTTACCAACTTCACATCACCGGAAGATGACTGGTTAGCCAGAGACAGGTAAGATTCCTCAAGGGAGGAACAACCTAAGACAGGCACAGTCGCAGGGGGGCCTTCAGGTGAGAAACTGGGGATCAACAGAGGTGAGGCTTAGAACCTCACCCCCCCTGTTTTGAGAGAAATCTTCTGCATCCGTGGATGTTTTGTTGCCCTTGTCTAGCTTGGATTAATACTTAGTCTATAGGCACACACCTGATCATCTACATTTGCCCTCTTACAGCACTAAACTATGTTTTCTACCTTTATCTTGCATCTACCTACCACTTCAGCATTTTATTAAAAATAATAATAATAATAATAATGGAGAAATGTGGGATTCACATATAAATCAAGGATAAAAATCAAATGAATAATCATAATTGACCTGATTGTTTATAGTTCATGATGCGTGATCAAAACCGAAAGTTTCTGTGATGACTGCCCTTGTACTGTTCACCATGTAAGAACTTATTCACTATGTAAGAACTTGTTCACCATTTAAGAACTTGTTCGTTATGCTTCAGAAGATTGGAGACTGTTGAGAATTAGGCTTGGGATTGGATAATGATTGTGCATTGAGTCCCCTATACAGAATTTTATTGTTGTTAACAACCATTTGATCAATAAATATGAGAGATGCCCTCTCAAAAAAAATAAACAAACAAATAAATAAATAATTAAAAATAAAAAAAGATAAAAAAATAAAAATAAAAAACAATAGAGTTTTTTAGTAGGTTGAATTAACTGAAAAAGTGGAGGAGCTGGGGGCAGGGTTGCCCAGGGAGCTGTACTTTCTGCTATGCCTGAGAGGACAGCAGGCCCTGGGTTCAGTAAGCATCTGAAGATGGAGCTTCTCTTAATGCCAGCTCCAAAGAAAAACAGCTCTTGCTCTTCAGAATTAAGGTTTTTTTCTTTAATTTCTTTTTTTTTCAGGTAGGCTTTTCTTTGTTTTCAGGATCTATTTGGTATATGGTAAAGTAATATTCTACATTAACCCCTACTGGCCTACACAAGTGAATTACATCTCCCACTAAATCGGACTATCTCTGGAAATAAGAATGTATATACTTTTATAGTGCTATTAAAGTTTTAAAAGCATGGGAGGATGGCAGTCAGCGCTCACCATCCCCAAAACTCACGGGAGTATTTGATCACAGAAACTAATCAGTACGACCACACTGACATCCTAGGCTGAGATTTCTGGTTCTTCAGAGTGAGAGAAAAGTCCCAGCCAAGTTCCCAGGGTATTACAGGCAGGAATTCCGGTGGGAATATTCTAGGCCCACACTTAATGTCTGTGGAAAGTAGGACATGGAGACGTTTTTAAAAAGTTGGTGTATAAGGTCCTATTGGGGAGAGAAGTCCAGATAAGTCTGGGAATAAGTATTCTAAATTAATTATGCTTGTTAGAGACTGGAGCCAGATGCAGATTCTGAGTAGGACCTTGGCCTATAGAAAGTACTGTATTAGAATAATATGCAACCTATATATATTTAATAAAATTAGCAATAGTTGAAAAACTATTTGTGTTGCTCCTTTGGTTAAATCATTTGACACTCCAGCAAAACTGTTTATAATGATTAGTTGAAATTAATCTTTTGCTTTCTTTAGATACACATATTTTTGGAAGGAAGTACATGTAAATAATAATACCTGCTTTTTCCCTAGGATGAGGTTTGGTCATGAAATGCTTGATAAACTTTCTTTGGACAAAGGTCTTGTTGAGTGGCAGAGTTGTTTCAGGTTTATGACATCTGTTCATAGAACAGCCATTTGGATATGACTGATGTCATCCGTGAATGTTAATTTTGTGTTCTACTTAAAGTTTGTTACATTTAAAGAATATAGACTGAAGCTTTGCATTCTGATGTTTCAGAACTTAAATACTTATTTTAAAGATAACTTCCAAAACACAGAATGTTTAATTATTAACTGCAGTATAATGACTTTATAAGGTTTATTTTTGTTGTATTTACTCATTTTATACATTTGCATGTTATTCTAAAGAAAGTTTTCCATTCCTTAAGTGTGCAGACTAACAAGGAAACCTTTTTTAGCCCCATTTGCATCATTCATTGACGATAGACTCCCTGTGCTTTTCTCCTGAGTACAGGCCCATTCCCCTACCACCCCAGACCCCTAACAAGTATCATCCCAAATTCTTGGCCTTTGTTTTACAGGATTCTCTTTCATGTGCCCTATAAATAATCCAAACCCCACTGCCAACTTTGCTAACACATCCTGTACTTTCCCTGTTATGTTGTCTGTGTTCATTCTCTTCCTGGAACACCTCACCTTCCTCATCTCACCTGTCTCTGCCTGCCAAACCCGTATTTAGCTTTGAATCCATTGCATATGCCTCTTTTTTCACAAGGTTGCCCTTTGGCCCCATTCCTAATCCCTGTTTGCTCTGTAATGCTCTGCACACAGTCTTTCACAGGGTTCTTTCTGCCTGTTTATGAGGCAGCTGGTGGTGTGTACTTGTCAGTGTATAAATCCTTCGGGGCAGGAGCCATGACTTAGTTTCTATCTCTTGCAGGCACCTACTGCAGCATCTTGCATATGGTAGTGATTGAGTCAGTAATTGTTTAGGTGGATTGTTAACCAGTCACTGCAGCATTCTTTCCAAACTAATTTATCATCCATGAGTAGAAATGAATTCAGCTTTACTGAAAGTATGATTTACATTATTTGTTTAGATTGTAGTTAAAGAGTAACTATAGGTTACTCTATTAAAATAACAGATTTTAATATCAGTTAAAAAAAAAGGTTAGTGAAGTGGCCAGTAGCTTTTTTACATACCAGTAATACCTAGATGGGGATATAGAAAAGTTATTTTCAAAATTAATAGCAGTAGCAAAACAACAATAACAAAATGCCTGGAAATAAATAAGAATTGCATGATATATATGAATAAAATTACCAAACTTTAGTAAGAGATGTAAAAGGTTCTGAGTGATTATAGAAACATTTTTGGATAAGAATACTGAATGTTGTGGAGATTTCAGCTCTATCCAGATTAATCTGTAAATTTACCTTAATTCTAATATAAAATTTACTATTATTTTTTGAATGACAGTGATTCTAAAATTTATCTGTAAAAATGAGTAGGTAAGGATAGTAATGGAAATTTAAAAAGACTAATGAAGGTGTTTAAAGATGGAAAATTATCAGATATTACCTGATAGTCTTCATAATAATTTGGTTTCAATACAAGATTTAAGATATCAGTGGACATTATTTGATAGCCCCAGATAGACCTTTTAAATATAATTACTTCATTTATAATAAACATCACAATTCATAGGAAAAGTTATTGACTATTCAGTAAGTAATGCTAGGAAAATTGCCTACTGGGGAAGGGAAGGAATAAGACTATATTCTCCCTTTTAATTCTAATAGAGTCCAGAAGAAATAAATGGTAAATGTGAAAAAGAAATATATAATCAGAAGAAACATAGGTAAAAACTAATAATGGATCTAAAAGGACTTTCTAAAGCTAAAAGAAATAGAAAATCAGGAAAAGATTGATATTTGATTATATGAAGATTTATAAACACTTGTATGTCAAAACATACAATTAAAAGATAAAGGACTTTAGAAGAAAATACTTGCTAAATATAAAAGACAGAAGGTTGCCCTTACTATATAAAGAGCTCTTATGAATAAATAAGAGAAATACTTAACATTCCAATTAAAAAATAGGCAAATGTAGAAAAATAAAGCCACCAGAACTACAAGTAGAAAAATGTATATTTAAAACTAATATCATTATAAATTAAACAATGATGAAACATAATTTTTACCCCATCAAACTGAGATTAAAATGTAAGAGTATGATGAAATGGACATACTTATGCATTCCTTATTGATACATATGTAAATCAGTGTGAACTTTTTGAGAAAACAGTTCTTACTGCTTAATCCAGTAATTCCACTCCTAGTGACCTATCCTAAAAATGAAGATACATACTGTTTTAGTATTTTCTTGCTATGTAACAAATCCCTCCAAAACTAAGTAACTTAAACAATAAACATTTATCATCTTATAGTTTCTGTGGCTCTGGAATTCCTGTGCAGCATGGCTGGGTCCCTGTGACTCAGGTATTCTCACAACCCTGCAGTCGAGGTGTTGGCCATGGCTGCAGTCATCTTTAGGCTTGCCTGTGCAGAATCCACTTCCCAGCTTGCTCATGGGGGTCTTTGCTCAGTGTAGGCCGAAGACCTCAGTTCCTTGCCACATGACCCTATCCATAGAGCTACTTACAACATGGCAGCTTGCCCACTTGAGGGAGAAAGGGAGTGCTATGCTTTTGCAAGTCACATCTCACTGCTGCTGTAGTTGGCTAGAAGTAAACACTAGGTCCAGCCCACAATCTAAGGGAAAGGAGCATACAAGGGCATGAATACCAGGAGATGTGAGGGTTTTGGGGGATATTTTAGACATTGTCTCTCACACAGGTTAATATTCAAGGGTTTTTCAACTTTTTAAAAAATTTATAATAGCAAAAAATAAAAGCATAATCACATATATACAAAGAAACAAGGATGCAATGTAAATGTTCCACAGTAGAAGATGGGTTGAATTATGCTACATCCATACAGTGGTAGTATAATTACAGAATAATGATTATTTCTACCTTTTTTGAGGTAGATGCTGCTACCTCATGTACTAGGCATTTGCTAGATGCTGTACAAATATCTGATCCTAACAACAACTATGTAAGGTGGTGGTTATTCTCTTCATTTTACAGATGAAAAAACCCTGGTGCTCAGAGACAAAGCAGCTCATTGAATTCTTAGCACTGGAATGTCTAGTCATCTGGCTTCGAAGCCCAAGGATGACACTGCCACTTAAGTACACTTATGAAGAATGTGAATGACACAAGGAAGATTTACAAAACTGTTTTTCCAAAGTGATCCATATGTGTGCACATTTACATCTAAGAACAAAAAAGTCACAAGTGTTAACTTTCAATGGCAGAATAATAGAATATTAAAATTTTTCTTTAAACTTTTATTTCATTCTAAATCTTCTGCATTCAGCATGTATTCCCTTTATAATCATCTGTAAAAACCAGAATGCTTTGCAAAGTATTCATTCCCTTCTCATCCCGGGGAAAAAACCTCCAGCAAGACTTGTACACACAGTTTTACGTGAAACTGAAGTTTTACTTGGTAATGAATCATTCCCTTTAATCTGCTCTTCTAGATTACTGAGCTCTCCTTACCCAACTATCTGATGGCATCTTCAGTTGGACTGCTTCCTACCCAGCTTCTGAATTCTTACTTGGGTACCACCCTGCGGACAATGGAAGATGTCATTGCAGAACAGAGTGTTACTGGATATTTTGTTTTTTGTTTACAGGTGAGTTTAAGGCCAAGGATTTTGTTTGTTTTTAATTTTCTTTTTGTATGATATTGCTGATTTAAACCTAAAAGATTTAATTCAAAATAACTTAAGAGGATTTTTTTCCTTTTTATATCTTTTCTTGTTCTTTCAATTATGCTTCATATTTTGAAGACATTTACACTTTGAATTGTGTGGATATATGCAGATGTCTAGAACTGAATTGACACTGACTGGAAATTCTCTTAAAGAAAAAAAGGAATGATAAAATAGGGCTCTTTTTACAGGAATTATTTTCAAAGTCATCAGTAAGTCAAATACTCTTGTTAGTGAGAAGTGTTGATAATATGTTCCAAAGGTAACTTTGGTGAAATTTGGTGGGGTTGGATTTTTAGCTTAGTTACTTTACCTTCAAATTATTGATCTCTTCTATTGGCATTTTTCAGGAGAATTATACTGGCAATGTAAATTTTTTTCTAGTACAATTTGATGTAGAAAAAACATTTTTAGAAAGCATTACTTTATAAAAAGTGTCTGAAGTATTCCTTACAAATCCAAATAAGATTTGTTTGATTTTTTAAGAAATTTTAAGTAAGAATTTTAGTAAGATTGATTATTATTACCAGGCAAACTGTAACACAGCTTGGGGTATATACAATTCCAAAGAAGAGGTTGATAATAAAGGAAATTTCTGCTATGTAGGCAAATTTATTCAGTGCCTTTAAATTGTATACAGAAAGAGTTAAAAATTCATTTCTTTAGTTGTGATACATTTAATTCCTGAGATTTACCAAAATATAAAATCACTATGCTTTTAATGATTTAGTAAGATGATGGTGATAGTGATGATAGCTAACCTTTATTGAGTGCCTTATATGTCATATAATGAGTTAAGCTCATTTAATCCCTACCAAAACCTTAGAAGTATATACTTTTATTATCTCGAGCCAACTGTGTACATCTCTTCCCAACTCTGCTTTACAATGAGGTCAGCTTTGTTAGCTTGAAATTGATCATGGTGGGAATAGTTACTCCATGGAAAATGGCAGGGGCTTCAAATCAAGACTCCTGCATCTGATCCCCGAGAGCTAGTTTACTAGCATACCAGTGGATAATAATTTTTCTAAAGTCACAGCTGCAAGGGGTAGAACCAAGAACTGAACTGAGGCATTTGGCTCTAGAGACCATGCTCATAACCAATAGACTGTAGCTTATTAAGCAGATAATACTGAAATAGCCTAGCTTTGTGTGTTTACTGGTAACCTGTTAGTTTTACTGGTAACTTATTAGTTTTAATTTATACCATTATTAAATATGTATTATATTACAGATTTACTGTTCATGGCATTATTTCTCAAGTTTTTTAGGTGTACTATATTGTATTAAAAAAATAGTGTGACAGATAAAGCCAAAGTTAGTTAATTTTCTTTGTGCTTATGGAATACAGATTTAGTAAACAGAGTAAGCCCAAGAATATTTGCATTGAGCTATAAATAAAGCTTGTCAGTAAAAGGGCTTGCTTTAAGAAAAATATGACATATTTTTGATATTTGAGGAGTCTGTTTTTATTTTTGTTTACTTTTTTCCTTCAGATATATAATATATACACATATATAATATATATATATACACACACATATATGTAAAACCTGAATCTTGGTTCAGTTTTAATTGTATTGGTATGCTAATCACCTATTAAACTTCCTATGCATTGTATCTGTATAATAATTTATGTTTATAATTATCCTGAGCTACTATAAGATTATGACATACATAGCATACTGATTATTTTAGTGTAAATTAAAGCATATCTTGCTGTTTTTTCTAGTAAAAATGAGCAAGCCATTTGAAACATCTTTTTCTTCTTACATTTGAGTAATTAGAATTTGTCATTATTAGTGGTTTTTTACTGTTTGCTACTTTATATTTCAATGCATCTTAGTAAATCACTCAACTATAATCAGTGGGTTATATAATAGAACAAAATAGTTTGTACATTTGTTGGTGGTGCTTCTAGACATATAGGGCCCTCTTTTTTTTCAGTGATTTATTCCCTCTTTGAGCTGACAAATTTAAGCTTAGGATACAAGACAGAAGAAAAAAGGCAAATGTGTCAGCTCAAGCATTTATGAAAACAACTACCACCACAACAAAAAGAAGTGAAGGCATATCTGTGCCTGTTTGATTTAACTAACGTTACTTATAGCTTAGGTTACTGCAGAAAAGATCTTATTCAGCTTGCAGAAGATGCACAGGAGAATAAAAAGAGAGGGAAATTTTGAAGGGGAAAATTGGCATAGGGAAAAAAGGTGAAGCTTAGGTTAAAGTTAGTAACTTGATGAGGTTCCTTTCCTTGTATTTGCTAAAAGTGTGCTGCAAATTTCCCTCTGAGCTTTATGGTCACCTTAAGAGAAGCCACAGTGTCTGTGAAATTAAGGCAATACAAACACATGATTTCTTGCATGGAAATCCAACTTACATTCCATGACCTGTTGATTCACTTACCCTTTCCCATGACTTAACATTTTTCTGTGTTACCCACCAGCCAAAACCCCAATCCTGGGTAAACCCAGATTTTTGATCTGCTTTTTACATGTCCCTTTGGGGATGTCACAACAACAAGCCGATTGGCAGTGTTTAATTCGTGGTTTGCAAACCTTTGGCTGGTTCACAGTGCTGCCCCAGACTCCAGCTGCCCCCTGTGTCTTCTCCACCCCATCAGTTGTCTCAGTGACGAGTGCAATTGTTATCATCTCACAATTTGAACTCCTTCACCTACTTCCCTCTTCATTCTCAACAGTTTCTCTCTCTTAACAGAAGAATAAGAGGCCTTCAAATAGGAAACCCCTAAATATACATAAGAAATCTGCTAACCTGCTTGTATTCTGCTCATACTCATCTTGCCTCCAGTTAACAGTGGAAGAGATGACTTTCTGTATGTATAAGGCTGATCTTGCACTTGGGTTTGATTCTTTCATTTTAATAGAGAAACTTTTAAAGAAGTTTTTTTTTTTTTAACACTTCATTGGGCTTTGGAAGATGGCATGTTGGCAAGAGTCAGTACAGATTGCTAGGCCTGGGTTCTGAAGCACATCTGGACAAATCCCATGTAAAATGTAGCAAGTTTACCCTTGCTGGAAACCCAAAAAGTTTTTCACTGGGTCTAAGCTTACTTTCTGTGGCCTAGCCGCATCCTTCCCTCAAGCTGTCATCACTAAACTTGTCCAAACAGATGCAATTTCCAGTCATCTAACTTGACCCCTCCTAGCAATATAAGACTGTTGACCAGACTTTTTTTAATTGAAGTATTGTTGATATACAATCTTTTGTTGGTTTCAAATGTATAACACAGTGTTTCAACAGTTACCCCTCTTATTAAATCCCAACCTTTCTAGTACAGTTACTATCTATCAACATAGAAAGATATTACAGAATCACTGACTATATTCTCCATGCTGTACTACCTACCCATCCCCTTGACCAGTTTATACTATGATTGAATTATTGTGCCCCTTTACCCCCCCTCCCCGACTTGGTAACCACTAGTCATTTCTCAGTGTCTTTGAGTCTACTTTGTTTTTTCCTTCTGTTTTGCTTTGTTTTTATACTACACAAATAAGTGAAATCAGATGGTATTTGTTTTTCTCCCCTGGCTTATTTCACTGAGCATAATACCCTCTAGATCCATCCATGTTGTTGCAAATAGCAAGATTTTTCTTTTTATGGCTGATTAACATTCTTTTGCATATATGAACCACATCTTTATCCATTCATCTATTGATGGACACTTAGGTTGCTTCCATATCTTGACTATTGCAGATAATGCAGCAGTAAACACAGGGGTGCATATGTCCTTTTGAATGAGGGATTTTGTTCTCTTTGGGTAAATTCCTAGAAGTGGAATTAATGGGTTGTATGGTATTTCCATTTTTAGTGTTTTGAGAAACCTCCCTACTGCTTTCCACAGCAGTTGCACCAATTTACATTCCCATCAACAGTGTGGGAGGGTTTCCCTTTCTCTGCGTCCTCACCAGCATTTGTTGTTTCTTGTCTTTTGGATGGTGGCCATTCTAACTGGTGTGAGGCAATATACCTCATTGTGGTTTTAATTTGCATTTGCCTGATGATTAGCAATGTGGAATATCTTTTCATGTGCCTGTTGGCCATTTGTATTTCTTAATTAGAGAAGTGTCCATTCAGGTCCTCCACCCATTTTTTAATTGGGTTGTTTTTTGGGTGTTGAGGTGTATGAGTTCTAACAAGGCCTTTTTAAAACACTTTGTTCCCTTACCTCCTTTGATACCACTATGTTGATTTTTCCCCCTCTTCTCTGGTTCATTTATCAACACCTCCTTCTCTCTTCACCTCTAAATGAATGTTCCTCAAGATTATAGCCTAAGCTTCTAGTCTTATTCTGAAAACTTTTCTTCTTGCCAAATCCAGTTACTCCGGTGGGTGCTATTATGCTTATTTGTGTAAGCGCCCCCTAATATACACCTTTAGCTCAGCCGTCTTTCCGTGGTTTAGACCCATTTCACTGAGCAGTTTGGTGTCTAACAGGCATCTCAAACTCTGCATGTCTAAACAGAACTTAGCATCTCATCCACACCTTCCCTCAATAGTTCTCTAACATTGTTTCCATCCCTTTACATGGTGTCACCATCTACTGATAAGTATCAAAATTAGGGTTTTTAGTAAGTATATATCTTTTCTTAAGAGGGCTAACATGTTAGAGAGCAAACACAAGATTTAAAGGCCCACCTTTAAAATATCTGATGTGCTTAGAATTGTATTGATTAATGGGTACTTACTTAATGGTGCCCCTTGTACAAGTTAAGAGTTCTCCCCCACTGCCCCACCTACCTGACCCCCAGTATGCTTTGCCTCTACTTTTACTCCATCACTCTCAACACCTACGTTTAGAATACTTTTCCCATAGAACTGTTAAAATTCTAGGTAGGCTTAATTGAAACAGTGTCATATCTTAGGGTCACTATAGTTAAAGCAACCTTGGGAAACTTGCTGGGGCATTAAATAACACCTGCTCTAACCCTGTTTCACTGAGAGTATTTGCTCCAAACTCTTAAGAACCAATATACAAATGAATTTAGGAATAAATTCCATTTAAAAGATGTGGACTGCTTAGACATTCTCATGCATTGTATGTAAGATGTTAAAACACAGAAGGACCACAACTTTCTGTTGGATAGTGGGAGGAACTCATGTGGTTTAAGGGACTTACCGGAAATTGCGTAACTAGTGAACAGCTAGATCAAGACTAGAACCTGACTTTCAGTTTGATGCTTTATCTAGTATCCTTTTGAGTGGCAGTTTTTTCTCTCAACATCATATTTTCCTTTATTTTTATTTTTTCCTATGTCATGCTCAGGATCTCTTATTAATTTCTTTTGAAGTTTATTGGTATTTCATTTTTTTAGAAGTGTTTCTTAATATTTTTAATTTTGGCTACACCAGGTAGTTTATTTGCAAATGGTAGTGCTTCTCTCAATGTGGGCTTAGAAAGAACTGTGGACATTTATAGTTATGCAAAGATATAATGCTACATTAATTATGTTAGTAAAGTTCAGCTAGCTATTACATTTACTGTAGACATTTTTTTATCCCTTGAAGGAAGCTTTTTGGTACAAAGAGATAAGTTTGACTTGTATCAAGGAAACATCCTTTATATGGACTAAAAGGTATATATGCTTGCCTTATGTGAACCTGATAGCATATAATTACGCTATCATAGTTACTTCTAAATGTTGGCCCTCTATTCCTAGGGGAAGTAGCCAAGGAAAGAATAGCTGTGTGGAAACTATTTAAAAATCTTATCTGACTATTTGAGGAGCATCCTGTTTGAAACATTTTTAAGTCAAATATTTACTAGATTTATTTCTCCCTTTTTTGTGTCAAGTGTTAACTGTATTATTTTATTTTTATTCACAGATTATTATAAGTATAGGCCTCATGTTTTACGTAGTTCATCGAGCTCAAGTGGAATTGAATGCAGCTATTGTAGCCTGTGAAATGGAACTGAAAACCTCTCTGGTTAAAGGCAGTCAGCCAAATACCAGTGGCTCTTCATTCTGCAGCAAGAGGACCCTAACATTTTCTGGAGGTGGAATCAATATTGTATGATTCTAACAAAATGTATGATTGCCAGGAGCCTAGTGTGCTGTCCAAGGTCTAGTGGTCACCTCACTAGTGGGCAGAGACAAGTTCTAACTGTATATGGCACAAACCTGACTAGTTTTTAAATTGCACAATTTTTTAAAACAAGAATCATTTTCTGGATATGTAAGTATAAATGTAGATGCAATTTTGGCTGCACCTCTTTATCATTTATTATGCCTGTATTGGCCTATAGGTCTGCACTTTAGTGTTTTTTTAATTGTGTTCTTTCTGGGTACTTGTGAACAAAGAAATAACCCAAATATTTTTCTGCTTAGTGTCTTTATTTATAAAGCCCATAGTTATATGTATCTTTCATACTTATAAAGATGAGTAAAAGTATGCAATTTTAAATGCATAATATTATTGGATGTTTTTTGCTTTGGTAGTCTTTCCAGAAAGAATAAACTGCTTTTCTGTTTGGTTTTACTGTTTTAAGGGGGACCACTCTGCTTCCCTTTTCCTTACTAGTCAGAAAGTAGACATTAACTTTTGGTTGAATGTATTTTTTGCAACCATCACATTTTGCAGGGCCATTTACACCTGCTCATACAAGCTTAAATCCTACATTGTGGGACTGAAGTGCTCTTAAGATACCTTTTTATTTTCACTGTGTAATATGCAAAGCAAAAGGGAAATTATGTAATGGGTGATAGCTCGAATTAGACCTTGTGTTCTAATTCCATTACATTAATTTTACCCTTGTTACATCTTTCATCAAAGGGCTGTCCCATAGCAATTTTACTAAAACATTTTATTAAACTTCTTTTTCTTTTTATAATCGTAATCAGGCTTTGAAATAGAAATGTTTTTCCTTTATAATGGTGGGGATGCCATCATTGAAGCTGTCACTCAGGTGGCCTTGTTTGATCAAAATGCCTTTTTAAATAAAAAACAAAGCTTTAAAATCATGTTTGTAATTCCATTCAAGTGCATATACATTTGTCCCCATAGTCTTCAGCTTTAAAAGTATAAATACAACTTTAATTTAATACCCAAATTTGTATTATTTGCCCTACTATAGAGTAGGTTTATTTTGTTTATTTTTCAGTACTCGTTTTTCTCTGATAAGACTCAGGAATTCTGAAATGTGAAATTAAGTCTTTCAATTCTTTCTCTTGTAGCATGAATTGAGTGTATTTATTAATAGCACTTATGAGTATAGCATACAATAATTTGGCATATCATTCATATGACATGTATTATTCATTTACCACCTTATATTTTTTAAATAGTTTAATTGTGTACTTAATTTTTTTGCAACCAGTACTATAGACATGAATACAAATTTTCTGATGGGTATCTCTTTTTCTGGCGATGAAAATTCCACCTTATCAGAGACCTCCCATTGCCTTTTCATTAGGATAGAACTTATGCCCTGATTTACTAAAGTACAAAACAATTCTTTGTAGGTAGATTATTCTGGTCTTATATTACACATGCATTTGATCCTTTTTTGCCCTACTGCAGGTATAACAGTTTTCCTTCCCTTCATATTACATAAGTTTTCTCATCTTTGAGTAACAGTGAACTTTATATGTCCATACTAAGAAGACCTCGTCCACTTAATGGGCCTCTGAATCCTTCCTTCTTTTACTAGTAGAAAAAATACATATAGTATTGAAATACTACTTTTCTTTCAATCCTAATTGTTTAGTTGTTTTGGGGTTTTTTTTAAAAAATGATTTTTAGTTTCATAATCCCAATGAACAATACATTTGATTTAGTCTTTCTGTTTAACTTGACAATATTTTTCTTGTGATTTTTGTTTGGTGGTTAGTTTTTGTTAAAGGA
This sequence comes from Manis javanica, assembly GCF_040802235.1. Lineage (NCBI taxonomy): Eukaryota > Metazoa > Chordata > Mammalia > Pholidota > Manidae > Manis > Manis javanica. Next base: position 176,042,448 of record NC_133157.1, on the reverse strand, counting down.
ATCAATAAGATCACTACTTGCATACCTGTTATATTTCATGTATTTTTAAGCGCATTTATTTACTTAGCATTTTGTAATTTGAATAATTTCACCAAATGATTACCTTTAATAGTTTATAATGAATTCTTGCAATTGTGGCATTTTGCTTGGTACTGAAAATAAATGTAAAGATAAAAGAGAAACAATTTTTCTGTATTCTGCCAATCATAACTTTATAAAATAAAATCGTCCATTTTTACTTAAAATAGTATGGATTTACTATTTCTAAAACACTAATCTGAAGCTATAGTTTTCCTTTTCTTCATCATTTCCAGCCTCCAAGTAAACAGTCCATTACAGTTACACTATTTGATAACTAAATTTGGTTGCTGGGATTTTAGATGTGTGCTCTCCCTGAATTTTATAAAGCATTGTCATGCCTTATTCATTCCATCTTTAACCCTGCCTCCCAGATTTATGGCAGCAGACAATTTCTACAGGACCCTTTTATGTTGCCCAAATATTGGCTCCAGTCATAGAGCATATATTTATAAAATAAAATGGGATTTCTCAAACTGCTTAAGTGCAGTATAAAGTTGCTTTATGCACATTTTAAAAAGCATATATCTAATTTTCCAAATCTGATGAAAGGTATGTTCTATTTTTAATTCTCTGGCCTTTTCCTTGGTTTTCTACATTTTGTTTTATTGTTTATGATTTTGTCTCTTCTTTGTCAAATTTTTTTATGTAGATTATTTTTAAATAACACCTTGTTTAAAAAACATGTACATAATAATTTACTGAGTGCTTTCATGTCCATTTCCATTTGATCATCTGATTTGTAAAATAACTTGAAATCTGTACTCTTTGGTTTGTGAAAATAATAGAACCAGATCTCTATCACTATAATGTGTATTGAGTTTATGTTCAAAAGTGACTGTGTGGGTTTGTTAAGAGCCAGCGATACCCTCGTTTTATGCACTTTGTATCCATCTGCAGCCTTTCTGAGATGACTTCCTCCTGATAGGGTCAAGTATGTGACTATGAACATTCCCCTCCTTTGGGAAGCTAGTAAGTTCAGTAGTTACTCATAATTACCCTTGCTATATCTGAGCTAAGTGGTGTAGCTACAAGCATATTCCAGCATTTCTGTGTTTGTTAACGTGCAATGTTGATTTGGGCTGTTCTTGGGAAAGGTACTGGCACTACTTACGTCAGTATTTGTGGCGCTACCCTTAAAATACTTGAGAAAGTCACTACATATGTGCCAGATTGATGCAGGTAAATCCTTAGATGCATGGTAGATCCATGCTGTTCAAAATCAAGTGGTATTTGCATAGAAAAAGAAAGGTTTATGAGGTCCTTGGGAACAATGATTCTCACCAATGTTGGTGATCTTGGTGATGGAATTTTGTTCAGATAAGAGGCCACTCACTGTGTCAGAATAATGGTCAGAATAACACTGTCTGATTTTTAGATTGGACATTGCTGATTTCTGTTATAATCTGTTTAGGAAATTATTTTTTTAAAGGTCTTTTCTCTAAGATAAAAAGCCTTTAAAGATGGAGAAGGGGAATCAGCAATTCCATGGCATATTTAAAACTCAGGAGTTCCAATAACCTCACATATTGAACATTAACTGTTAACTTATTCCACAGCTAAATTATGACTTGGTACTTATGAATTGCAAAGTGATTGCTGCAAACTATTTTCTAAGGTAGCTAAAGATTTAAAACAGATAATTCTAAAGGTGAATCAGCAAAATCTCTTGATAATTGGTATCCAGATCACTGTGTGCATGAGAAAAATAAATGTTTTATTTTCCTCTCTCTTCTCTTTCTTTCCCCTGTCTAATGGCTTAGTGGATAGGGACACATGTGCCATGGGAGTGAGCAATTCATGAGGAAGGGAGACATGCTCTGATAAATGAGAATGCTGGTAATTAGCCTTAGGTGGGAATGGTTAGGCCCTATAAGAGGCCCTATGGAGAAATGATTCTCATTTCTCATATTGGCACACATCCTTCAGTTTGCTTTTTTTCTAATACCTTGAAGCCATGGAATGCTACCTGCCAGTCAAATAATTGTTAGTCATTTGTCCTAGGCTGCAGCAATTTTTATGATGCCTTTAATAATGTCAGAAGACTATTATAAATCTAATTTCCTGTTGATTTCTACTCATTTTCTTTGACTCTTTTCTTAAGGGCACATTCCAGCTGCCAAAAAACTTCCATCTCAGCACCAAGAATAACACTTATCCTTGTTCATTGTATCAGATCCTATCCTGTCACTTGTGAACCTTTTGTAGCCATTTTAGGTCAAAATGGCTGGCTAGAATACAAAATAGGCCACACGTTGTGGACTGCCTCCCAGCAGAGAGGTGCAGCAGAGTGCTCACTGGGTGAGCATGTTGGCGGTGCCTGTGCTCCCTACCCAAGACTGTCCTGTCGGTCTTGCCCTCCTTTTAGTTGTGGGTGCCTGTCAGCACTCAGAGTGTGGGGAAAACATATATTAGTGGCACGCTGTATTTTGAGTTAAATATTGAACATTTTAGGGATAAAATTATGTGCATGCATGGTGGTGTCAGAACGGTGTATGTTTGCATGGTAACCATTATACTTAATCATTCTGCCATATTTCAACAAAGTTGATTATTCAAATCAGTAATTACTAACTGATGTTACTGTCTTAAAAGTGTCTAATATTCTGTAGAGTAACCTGCTAGATGAAAGGCTTAAAAATCACAAAAGACAGAGAAGCTGAAAAGAAAACAATCATTAGAATATGCATTGAACCAAAAAAGAATAACTTAAAAATTAAAAAATTCTTAGAGAAGATATACAATTAGAGTGGTGTTTTTTTATGTAAGTATGTTTATCCTAGAATGCATAGAACTCATGGCCACCATAAAAGACTAGAAGCGAAGAGGAAGTTCTTTGATTCTTTGTTAAGTATAAAGCCATTTTCAGTAGATAATATTTTGAAGGATGGCCTGTGTCCTATTCATTATCTCTTACAGTTCTGCACTAAGTTGACCTCAGTAGGGAGGGCAGGGGACTCAGTAGTTTTCCACTAAATTTTTCCAGTTCATTATTTTGATTTTAATTTAATTAACTGGTTTTGTGTCATCACATTCTACTTTATACCAGAAAGAATAGTTTTGCTTGGAATCAGCATTCTAGGTAGGTTTTAAAGCAGTGTTAAATTGCTAGATAGACTTGGGCACACTGAACCTGAGAGTGTCTCTCCTGCCCTCCTCTTAGCTGCTAGGATCTACCAACTTCTGGGTGTGTATGAGGCCTTGCTTGCTGGTGGGGGTCCTGGTTGAGAAAACTAGAGCAGGAGTTTCATTTACATGGGCTGGACGTCCTGCAGTTTGATACCGGCTTCACCAAAATATGTCAATTCTCACTGACTTCCATGAGGCTGGAAAGGGGCTGGATGGCCTCATGTTCCCCTGCTGCCTGAGGAGAGAATTCAGGAAGACCACATATGAGAAACTTACTGCCAACTTCATCCAAGGAATTTACTGCCTGCCTGCTTTGCATTCCACCAGTGGCATTTCTGGTGTCTCATATTAATTGCAGCATTGTTCTTAGTGTCAAACAACTGGAAACAAAAAGTGAAAACAGTTAATAAGGGAATGGCTGAATAAGTTATGGTCCATCCACACCATGGGGCATTGAGCAGCCATTTCCATAGAAAGGAAGAACTAGAGGTATACCAGTAAATTAGAGGGCTTCCTAGAAAGTATTATTTTGTGAAAGAAATGAATACAAAAAACAAGTAAAAATACTGCATTTGTGATAGAATTTCTTATCTCCCTTTTCTGTGCATGAATTTCTACATGTGAATATGTGCATCTCTGTATAGGAATAAATGACTTGGGGGAAGAATATGGAAGAAAACCGACTAGTTTAAGAGGGATTACTTTCGTGGAGGTGGTGGAGAGCTGGGGTGGGGAACAAACAGGGATAGAATGAAGAGGAGAAGGAATGGAAGGGATTACGCCAAAAAGGAAAGGAAAAAGGTTAAAAGGACCTATTATTGTAATTCCTTTTACTGTAATTGTAGAAGTCATCCTGTTATTAAACCATCCCAACTGATAGTCATACTGCTCAAGGACTTGTGGTAATATGGTGCAGCATTAAAGAGCGTCCTCTCCTATAGCTGGCTGCCAGTGTTCAAAGGCCAGCACTGCAGATTCTTGAATTCATGGTCTTGAGAAGCTAAAAGTTACTTACTTTTTCTCCCCATTTCAGTTTCCTCACCTGCACAGGCACCTACTTCATGGGGTAGTTGTGAGAATTAAAGTGGTTAAAACTGGGTAAGTGCTGAGAGTCATACCCAGTAGGTAATAAGTACACAATAAGCTTTAGCGATTATGAAACCTTTTAGGAGTTAAGAAGCACTTTTAGTATCTGGGTGTGTATTTGGCAGATTATGTTGAGTTGGTCACTTATGGGCCAGAGCAGGGATAGTATTAAAATTCTTACTGGCCCTTATCTACAGAGCACCAGAGAAGTTGAAGAGAGAGCACATGCACAAAATGATAACTACCCAACGTGAACATGGTAAAATATCAATGCAAAAAGTATAGCACAACTGACTAATTGATGGAAGGAGTACTGAGATCACTGAATTTGAGGGGAGGTGGAGGAAGTTTTCTAAAGAAGATACACTTTTTAGTTTGTTTTTGCAGGTAGGGGCTATATAAAGTGCATGGTACTCAAAGGGGTCACTGATCAAAAAAGACTTGGACACATTGAGGTAAAAGGTGAAAGTTGTGCAGATAGGAATTCTATGTACATAGTTTGAATTGGGGCATTGGTATGTTTGTGTCTCTACTTCTGTACATCTTATATACTCTGTTCATGTCTGTGAACTCAGCTTTCAAAATGCCAGGAAAACAGATTTTGCCATGGAAAGCTGTAATTTATCTTATTTTATACTATTTGAGGATTGTTTTTTGTTTTTTGAAAAATGAATTTTCAGTCTAGTTTTTCCCCAGTTGACTACTTCTTCCCCCAGCAGCTTCAAAAAAATTTTAAGTGAACATATAACTCAGATTTGTTATTTGAATTCATAGTTTATGAATTCCAAGTTATTTCCTTCACAAACAGCTGATTTTAAGTTTTTTGTATTATTGTGGTTTATGATTCCAAAAGTTCCCTCTTATCAGTATAGCTCATTCTCATATTATTAGTGAAAAATCAAGAGTTGAATTTTCTGAATTTCCAGTCAGCCATTTTTTCAGTAAGTATGTAGAGAAAACTAGCTACACATCAGACACTGCTGGGTTCTGGAGTTTTAGAGACAGGAATAATACTAGAGGAGCTTTCATCTGGGAAAGGTAGAAGAGTAACTGAACAATTGCAATAAAATGTGATCAGGCCTGTGATAAAGCTTTGTACTCTAGTGGCAGAAGAGTTAAGTCAGAAACTGGAGTTGTGGCAGGGACAGTGGGGGCTGGCAAGCGGGAGGGGATGCACCAGGGTGGGAAAGTGTTACACAGTCAGTGAGAACTGCATTGAGTTTGGAAGGATAAATGTAAATAGCTCAGTGCAGCTAAAACTTAGAGGGCAAGTGGGGAATAGTGAATTAAAGCTGGAGAATTAATGTAGGTGTGTGTGTGTTACATACTAACATATGGTATGATAGATTTATATAGAATATGAAGAAGTTAGGATTTTATATTGATGGATGAGGAAATATTGAAGTGGCAATTGAGTCTGCATTTTAAATCACACTTATAGACATCTGGAGGAATTAAAGAGTCAAGACTACTAGTCTGAAGACTGATCAGGAAAGAAATGGTGAAGGCCACAAATAAAACCTAACAATAAAAATGGGAAAGGGTTATATTTGAGAGGCGTAGAAAATAAATTTGGTACATGTGAGATGAGGGTGTCAAAAAGCAGGAAGAAACTGATGGCTCCTCAGGCTCTGGTGTGGTTGATGACAAAAGTATGAGCAGTTTGGAGGTGGGAGAGATGACAGCTTGAAGTATATATGAGGCATGGACATCAAGAGATGCTGTGTAAGCGGAAATCTGGATCTGACAGGAAGAGATGTGGGCTGGGAATAGAAGCTTGGAAATTGTCCGCACACATAGTTGATATTTGAAGCTTCTGGTGTGGATTTGGTACCAAGTGAGTAGAAATGGTGATTGAGAATAGGACCAGGCTTGAGAAGGAGACTGATAAAGTGCAGCCGAGAAGAGCAACTGGGGATGGAGAATTGTAAGCAGTGGAAGAGAAAGTTTCGAGAAATAGGATGCTGTTAGATACTTCAAAGAGGCCAAAAAATTTAGAAACTTAGAAGTCCTCATTGGATTTGACAATTAGGTAGTCATTGGTAGCTTGGTGGCAGGAATTACAAGCAAGCAGGGGGCATGCAAGCCATGTGGGAGTGTACTGAGATATGAGTGAAATAGGGACTGCAGAACACAGGCTGCTCTCAGTAAACTTGGCAGGGGGATCATGAATGATTGCAATTAACCCTGAAGTTATAAAGGGACCTGCTTTTCAAACAGATTTGCATCTTTATCTTTTACTCTAAATTTTGCATCTCTGTTATATTTTTTTACATTAATTATTTGTCATCTTAAATTTTTAAAAGTTAGGGTATGAATAAAAGAGGAGAAAGTAGTAGAGAGACAGGGGCGAAAAGATGAGGGAGAAGGTAGGCTGTGGTTCTCTATGTTAAAGTCTCCTGGGCAACTTTCAAAAAATGCCTATGCCTGGCCCTTACCACCTATTAATCATAATCTCTGTGGGGAGGGCCTGGGCACTGATGCTTTTTTAAGAGGTTCAGTTAATTCTGATGCCCAGTAAAGGTTGAACACTACTGAGGAAAGATTTTTAAGATGAAGTGACTGGGTCTGTTTAAATACGGAGGGAAGTGAACCTTCTATAATTTATACTAGTATGTTATAACTTACTGATATGAGGTACCCTTAGCTTATATCAAAAGGTACTGATATTATAGAATTAAATAGGTCATTGGCCTGGGGTTCGGAGGAATAATGTATTTTATTTCTGACTGTTGCTGATTCTCTATCTAATTTTCTGCAAGTCAAAAAATTTCCACATGTATACAACACTGAGGCTGTGATCCTTTACCTAAGGACCATTTGAATCTCTATTTTGCTTTAGTTTTCATCTTATTTCTTGAGCAGAATCATGGCTGTCAAGAATAAATATCTAATTTGTGTCTGTAGTTAAATATAATTCCAACTCTTATTAATCTTAGGTTGATTCCTTAACTTTATTTCCTTCTATCTCTGGAATAAGAATATCAAAAGGTTTACAAGATGAAGCGCATCCTAAGAGGACTGCAGGACTTAAGGAAATTCATACATCTGTGCGCTCAACAGTTACTCTCCAAGGAAATTTATTTTAAAATTAGTTTGTTCAGTTTTGGAAAGACATGTTTTAAAGTTGAAAGGAATGAAGACCCATCTAGTTCAGCCTTCTCGTGTTCGAAGAGGAGGATGTTTCCTTAGGATCGGAGAAAGCTGGCAAGAGAGCATCTTGTTCCCATCCCATGCCTTTTATTCCAGTCAACTCTGACAGAGGGGAAGCCTGCATGAGGAGAGACACAAGAACACCCAGCCTGGCTTGGATGACTTGGGAGACCCTAAAGCACAAGGGCAGTAAGTACCATGGTCATCATTACATACTTTCAGGAATAAATGTGTACACTAAACACTCAGGAGCAGATATTATTAATTCAACTTTTCCGAATTAGCTTACAGACCTTTTTGTACTTACTGATTTGATAGACAAAGTTCAAACTAAAAACTGGATTTATTCAAACTGAGCAAAAGGAACAATGTTAGTTGCAACACAACAGAAAAAAAGAAACGTTTGTAGAAACTACTTAAGGGAGGAAAGGAGAACTTCACTAGCTTCTGATTCAACTTTTGTGCTGTATCTTCCCAAGAAATTATATTAAATGATGACAGCAGATGCAAAACACCTAACCCATAACAGACACTTAAGAAATGTGAATTCCTGTCCCCACTGCTGCCTTGCTTTCAGTGACAGACGTAATTACCATTCCTCCAGGGCACACTGTATGGAAGCTCCAGTGGCAAAGGGAGCCCCACTGTCCTTCCGGAGGCATACGAGACCAAAGATGATAAAATTATATCTGTGTCAAAGTTACTCTCGGCTCATATGCTAAGAATTAGCCTGTTCAGGTGTACCCATCACCATTTAGTGCCACATGGCACACTGACTTTCTTGGCTTGATATTCCTGACACGTGAGCTGAAAACTGTTCATGTTGATTTTACTCAAAGTCAAAGTTGGAGCTCAAGATTGATAAAACATTTTTAAACGTCATAATCAAATTAGAAACACCTTTCTCATTATGGCTTACTCTGTTTCATATTTCATTCAAAATAAAAGGAAAAAATGTTTTACTGTTTTTCATATAATTACTGTAAAAATTTAAACTTTTAGCTGTTCTTTTAACTGGAAATGAGTGAGCAGGACTGTACCCTTCTTGTAAGGTGAAAGCAGGAATTCACCCCATTGTTAAATCATACACTGAATCATCTTAAATTATCCTATCGAGTCAGTCTTCTTACAGTAATTATTCCAAAGCATTGTTCTTGTCTTTTAACTTAACAAAATGATGCAAAGATAATCTGCAATAATGTGTGAAAATGTTCAGGAAAGTGTTGAAGAGAAAAAGTAATCAAGGAGGATTTTCTGTACCAAAACTTAATATGTAAATTTTGAAATCAGAAGATAGATTAATGGAACAGAAGAGAAAGTACAGAATCAGCCCCATGTGTACACGAGAATATATTACATAAAGATGATGTCAATAAATAGCATTGGGAAGATAAACTATCTTCTGAAAAATTTATAAAAGTGAGTTAAAAGTTCAAAATGGAAAAAAAAACTGAATTACAAGGTGCTACCTCTAGAATGAGAGGGAAAGGATAAATTAAAAATTCTTAACTTGAAAAATTACTCGTTTTAATCCTACCTTTCTAAAATACTTAATTTTCTTCTCAACTGTTATTCTATAGATATTGCTTAATGCAGAAATATGTCCTCATTGTGTTTTATATTCCATTTTATTTACTATTGTTATGATCTCTCTTAGACCTATTTAGTACTTTCAGTTATCACTGTAATGGCTCTTTTAACACTCATTTTTTTTTGCAGGTATATACAAATCACAGCTAACAGTTTAGTGTAAGCCTTTTGGAGTTTTTTTCTTTATATACAAATACATATTTGAATACATTTGTGTGCATTTATCTCACTGACAGAAATGGACACATACTATATGTACTTATTATCCTTAATTTTTTTCTCTACAGAATAGATTTTAGAAACAAGATGACCTTTAGAATCATACTGTCTTGGTATGGAGTTCAAAACAAAATGGACTCCTATGGTTTCATTTAGTCATATTGGAAAGAAGTCACTTTTTTCTAAATTCTAGACTGCATTTAAAAACCTTTCTACTGTAACTATTATAAGTATCTATGCACCCAACACAGGAACACCTACATATGTGAAGCAAATACTAACAGAATTAAAGGGGGAAATAGAATGCAATGCATTCATTCTAGGAGACTTCAACAGTCTACTCACTCTGAAGGACAGATCAACCAGACAGAAAATAAGTAAGGAAACAGAGGCACTGAACAATGTATTAGAACAGATGGACCTAACGGACATCTACAGAACACTCTGTCCAAAAGCAACAGGATACACATTATTCTTAAGTGCACATGGAACATTTTCAAGAATAAATCATACACTAGGACACAAAAAGAGCCTCAGTAAATTCAAAAAGATTGAAATTGTACCAACCAGCTTCTCAGATCACAAGGGTATGAAACTAGAAATAAATTACACAAAGAAAATGAAAAAACCCACAAACACATGGAGGCTTAATAACATGCTCCTAAATAACCAATGGATCAATGGCCAAATAAAAACAGAGATCAAGCAATATATGGAGACAAGTGACAACAATAATTCAACACCACAAAATATGTGGGAGGCAGCCAAGGCCATGCCAACAGGAAAGTATATTGCAATACAGGCCTACCTCAGGAAAGAACAATTCCAAATGAACAGTCTAAACTCACAATTAACGCAACTAGGAAAAGAAGAACAAATGAGGCCCTAAGTCAGTACAGGGAGGGACATAGTAAAGATCAGAGCAGAAATAAATAATATCGAGAAGAATAAAACAACAGAAAGAATCAATGAAAGCAGGAACTGGTTCTTCGAGAAAATAAAATAGATAAACCCCAAGCCAGACTTATCAAGAAAAAAAAGACAATCTACACACATAAACAGAATCAGAAATGAGAAAGGAAAAATCACTACGGATACCACAGAAATACAAAGAATTATGAGAGAATAATATGAAAAATTATATGGTAACAAACTGGATAACCCAGAAGAAATGGACAACTTTCTAGAAAAATACAACCTTCCAAGCCTGACCCAGGAAGAAACAGAAAATCTGAATAGACCAATTACCACCAAGGAAACTGAATTGGTAATAAAAGTACTACCTAAGAACAAAACCAGATGGCTAGACCAGATGGTTTCACTGCTGAATTTTATCAAACATTTAGTGAAGACCTAGTACCCATACTCCTTAAAGTTTTCTAAAAAGTAGAAGAGGAGGGAATACTTCCAAACTCATTCTATGAGGCCAGCATCCCTCTAATACCAAAACCAGACAAAGACACCACAAAAAAAAGAAAATTACAGACCAATATTGCTGATGAACATAGATGCAAAAACAATCAACAAAATATTAGCAAACTGAAATAAAAAATACATCAAGAAGATCATCCATCATAATCAAGTAGGATTTATTCCAGGGATGCAAGGCTGGTACAACATTCGAAAATCCACCTACATCATCCACCACATCAACAAAAAGAAGGACAAAAACCATATAATCATCTCCAAAGATGCTGAAAAAGCATTTAACAAAATTCAACATCCATTAATGATAAAAACTCTCAACAAAATGGGCATACAGGGCAAGTACCTCAACATAATAAAGGCCATATATGACAAACCCACAGTCAACATTATACTTAGCAGCAAGAAACTGAAAGCTTCTCCTTTAAGATCAGAAACAAGACAAGGATTCCCACTCTCCCCACTTTTACTCAACATGGTTCTGGAGGTCCTTGCCACAACAATCAGACAACACAAAGAAATAAAAGGCAGCCAGATTGGCAAGGGAGAAGTTAAACTGTCCCTGTTTGCAGATGACATGATATTGTACATAAAGAACCCTAAAGAATGCACTCCAAAACTACTAGATCTAATATCTGAATTCAGCAAAGTTGCAGGATACAAAATTAATACACAGAAATCTGTTGCATTCCTATATACTAACAATAAACTAACACAAAGAGAAATGAGGAAAACAATTCCATTCACAATTGCATCAAAAAGAATAAAATACCTAAGAATAAACCTAAACAAGGAAGTGAAAGACCTATACTCTGAAAGCTACAAGACACCCATGAGAGAAATTTAAAGAATATACCAATAAATGGAAATACATCCCATGCTCTTGACTAGGAAGAATTAATATTGTCAAAATGGCCATCCTGCCTAGAGCAATCTAGAGAGTCAATGCAATCCCTATCAAAATACCAACAGCATTCTTCACTGAACTGGAGCAAATAATTCTAAAATTCATATGGAACCACAAAAGACCCTGAATAGCCAAACCAATCCTGAGAAGGAAGAAAAAAGCTGGGGAGATTACACCCCCCAACTTCAAGCTCTACTAAAAAGCCAAAGTAATCAAGACAATTTGGTACTGGCACAAGAACAGACCCATAGACCAATGGAACAGACTAGACAGCCCAGATATAAACCTAACCATATATGGTCAATTAATATACAATAAAGGAGCCATGGATATACAATGGGGAAAAAGACAGCCTCTTCAACAGTTGGTGTTGGCAAAACTGAACAGATACACGCAAGAAAATGAAACTGGATTATTGTCTAACTCCATACACAAGAGTAAACTTAAAATGTCAAAGACCTGAATGTAAGTCATGAAACCATAAAACTCTGAGAGGAAAACATAGACAAAGATCTCTTGAATATAAATATGAGCAAGTTTTTCCTGAACACATCTCCTCCGGCAAGGGAAACAAAAGCAAAAATGAAGAAATGGGACTACATCATGCTAAAAAGCTTCTGTACAGCAAAGGACACCATCAGTAGAACAAAAAGGCATCCTACAATATGGGAGAATATATCTGTAAATGACATATCTGACAAGGGGTTAATATCCAAAATACATGAAGAAATCACACACCTCAATATACCCAAAAACCAAATAACCTTATTAAAAAATGGGTGGAGGATATGAACAGACAGTTCTCCAAAGAAGTAATTCAGATGGCCAACAGGCACATGAAAAGGTGCTCCACATCGCTAATTACCAGGGAAATGCAAATTAAAACCACAATGATATATCACCTCACACTAGTTAGGATGGCCAACATAGGAAAAAATAGGAACAACAAATGCTGGTGAGGCTGCGGAGAAAGAGGAACCCTCCTACACTGCTGGTGGGAATGTAAACTAGTTCAGCCACTGTGGAAAGCAGTATGGAGGTTCCTCAAAAAACTCAAAATAGAAATACCATTTGACACAGGAATTCCACTCCTAAGAATTTACCCTAAGATTGCAGCAACCCAGTTTCAAAAAGACATATGCATCCCTATGTTTATCGCAGCACCATTACAATAGCCAAGAAATGGAAGCAACCTAAGTGTCCATCAGTAGATGAATGGATAAAGAAGATGTGGTACATATATACAATGGAATATTATTCAGCCATAAAAAGAAATCCTACCATTTGCAGCAACATGGATGGAGCTAGAGGGTATTATGCTCAGTGAAATAAACCAGGCAGGGAAATACAAATCCCAAATGATTTCACTCATCTGTGGAGTATAAGAACAAAACAAAAACTGAAGGAACAAAACAGCAGCAGACTCATAGAACCCAAGAATGGACTAACAGTTGCCAAAGGGAAAGGGACTGAGGGGGGTGGGTTGGAAGGGAGGGAGTAGGGGAAAAAGGAGCATTATGATTAGCACACATAATGTAGGGAGGGGCACAGGTATAGCACAGAGAAGACAAGTAGTGACTCTATAGCATCTTACTATGCTGATGGACAGTGACTGTAATGGGGTATGTGGTAGGGACTTGATAATGGGGGGAATCTAGTAACCACCATGTTGCTCATGTAATTGTATATTAATGATACCAAAAGAAAAAAAGAAAAAACTTTTATAGTTTATTTTAAGGGTAACACTGTTGCATATTATTTTTATTTTTAGCTGAGATGCTTATTTTAATACATGACATTTGCATGTATTGTTATAATATTACTTTGTAATTTAAAAATTTATACTTCTTCCTTTTCCTTTTTACATTATGGTGGTGATTTTGTGATGTGCAGTCTGTTTACATTAAATTTTTAAAAGTTTGGGGGTAAATATCCTATTTTTACATGGTTTATAATGAGTCAAAACAATTTACAGACATAAATAATACTGCAATTATCAATTTATAACTACCTAATCAAGAATCCTATATTTTTATTTCCTTTTCAGGAGAGAAAAAAAATTGCATTCTCTTTGGTAATTTCTTTTGTTCCCTCATTCTTCATCATTAATTAAATGGGAAAGTATTTTTGTTGTTAGTTTGTTTTATTTTAACTAATGTTTCAATGCTTATATAAGTAGTACTATCCATTGTCTTTCCAGAGTATTCATAATTAGTATTGTTCTAATAGTAATTACATAAATTTCTAGTTATCATGAAGTTCTTAGTCATCTCTCAACTTCATAATACCTATCCTACATACTGAATCACCTGCACTGGGGACCTCTATATCCCTGCCCACGAAGCTCTCTTGAGCCCTCTAGACATCTTTATAGGAAGTATATAGTTGGGTACTAAATACTACAGGTCTAAAAATATTTTCCTGTATTTTTACACACACAATAACTAGATTAAATAGGGTAAACTTTGACTACATGTATATTTTTTAATTCATCTTATTTTGAGACAGTTGTAAATTCACATGCAGTTGTAAGAAATAATACAGAGACATCCTGTGTTCTCTTTACCAGGTTCTCCCAATGGTAACATGTCGTAGAACTAAAGGACAGTACTGATACATAGACAGAGACAAGATACAAAAAATTTCCTTTACCACAGGGAAGGACCCCTCATGTTGTCCTTTTATAGGCACATACACTTCCCTCCTGTTCCCACCTCCTCCTTATCCCTGATAACCACTGATCTGTTCTTCATTTCTATAATTTTGTCATCTCAAGATGTTATGAAAATGTAATCATACAGGAGATAACCTTTAGGGATTGGCTTTTTTCACTCAACTATGATTGTCTGGAGATACATCTAGAATGTTGGATATATCAATAGTTTTTTCTATGTTTTTTTTTCTAAAAGTTTTAAAGCTTTATGGCTAATGTCAGTGATTCATCCTTGACATTTAATCATTTCCTGACATACTTTGATCGTGGTGTCTGCCTGTTGATTTTCTTCTTCATTTTATCCATGACAGGATGAATTCTTTCCGTTCAAATTGAATTCCTTAATGTAAAAGGCATCTTCAGTTGTTAATGTTTGTGTTTTTTATAAATTCTTTATTTAGCACTTCTTTTATATTTGCGTCTATTTTTCTTTTCATTGCTGCATATTCCACTCCTGAGACAGCACTTGGCAAATGTAATTATTTCCCAAAGAATTAAATGAATATGTTTCAGATTTCTCAGCTTGTCTGACATTTTGCTTCTTTGTTATTTACTCCTGTATTTTAAATTTCTTCATTAAATTTATATACATTTTACTAAATCCAATTTTGGTAATATTTATTGGACTACTTATTCCAAAAGACCTTGACATTTCCAAAGTATTCTGAGGTGTAGTGCAACAGTGTCCCAAAGGAAGGAGCACAGAGTCTGAAGGTGACCTAATGACTTTCTAAGACTGGTTTTATGCATGGAGACTAGAGATAAACACACTGTACATAACAGAGGCCATGTTTCTCACTGGAAGCAATGACACCCTGGTAATAATACCCCATATATCCCCCCATAACAGTAACACCTAATCCTAGGGCTGGAGCAAGGAAAATACAAGTGATCCTGGAGCTGTTTTTTGTGCTAAAGGAAAAGAAGTGCTCCAAGAATGATAGGATACCTCAAGAAAATACAGGAGACAGCCTGAAGGACCCCTGCTGCCCAAATCTGGGACAATTTAAGCACCAACATAAATAATGATAAGTCATAACCCACTAATAAAATAGGAATACATGAAACCATACCGCAAAAAAGAAATAAATTAGTAAATAAAGGAGAAAAGAGGAAACTCTAGAGCAGAACACCAACTTATAAATCTAGAAGGAATGTTGGAAATAGAAAATCATCATTCAGTGACTACCATAGGAGAGAAACCTGGCTGGCACCACATTTAATCAAGTGCATATCACCAGAAATGGTATCATCAAAATTGTGTCCCACCTGTGTGGTGGCCACAGAAGTGTCCTGCTGAGATCTCCTTCAAGAGAACATACTGTGGAGAGGCTAGCTGGCTGACACGTCCAGCAGCTATCCCATGAATGCTGAGATCTGTTTCACTTAGGCTGCTATCAGCCAGTCACTGAGCCTGGTTGGGGTACTGGAGCCCATCCATTCCTGCCTGGTGTGGGATTCGTCTAACAGGAAACATTTTCTTGGGAACACTCTATCAGTCTGGCTGAGGTTTTCTCAGAAATGCACTGCAGTCTGAGGATGTTAGTCCTATAACTTGGTCTAAAGTCTCTCTCTGCCAACTCCTTCCCCTGTATTCTTGACAAGCATTTCTTCCAATAAGTCTCTTTTGTGTTCCATCTAATTTGGTGTCTGTTTCTTGGAAGACCTGAATTGACACATTGTGATCTTACGCAAGGAGAAAAATAAAGCATCACTTCTGTGACATTTCTGCCAAAAATACATAACGCAGATCTCTTCATGAAGAAACACCAGACAAACCCAAACCAAGGCAAGGCACCTTGTACAAAACAACTGGCCGGTAGGTCCTCAAAAGTCTCAAAATTATGATTAATGAAAGACTGAGAAACTATTACAGGTTGAAGGAATCTAAAGCTCAAGACAACCTAATGCAATGTGTGATCCTGGATTGAATATTCCAGTCACAAAGGGCATTACTAAGATAATTGGAAAACTTGAACTGGCCCTTTGTATCAGACAGTAATAAGAGTCTTGGTGGTAGAAGAGGAAGTACTCATTGAAGAATTCAGTAATAGTGAATGGATCAGAATGTGCAAAACTGGGTTCAAAAAGGTAAAATTTTTTGTGCTATTCCTGCACCTTTCCAATAAATTTGAAATTCTCATTTTCCAAAAAGTAAATTTGATAGAATATAAAGAACCAATTGGGAGGCCAAGAAGGAAAGTTTGGAGACAAGTTGGAGGGATATTACAGATGTCTAGATAGTAGAGGGGGCCAGAGTGTCGGCAAGCAAAGGCAGAGTCAAGGTAGATGTAAGTGATAGAATTAACTGGACTCATTAATGAGTTGGATATGGGAGATAAAAAAAGGGGTTACTGAAGATAATTTTTTGCTTCTGGCTTTAGCAACAGAGTAGAGACTAGCCATTCAGGGTAATAAGGAAAACAGAATAATAGGTTTGGGAAGAAATTCAAGAGTTCTGTTTTAGACATGTCATAATTGAGAACCTAGTATAGTAGGCCATTGGTTATATGGACCTAGAACTTAGAGGAAATGTCTGGGACACATATGTACATGTAGGAGTTATTAGCAGATAGAGCCATGGAGATGGAGGAGATCACCTGCAGAGAAAGGTAGACATCACAGATGGAAAGTCCATACATTAAACTGTGATGACTTCTAACATTTACAGATCATTAGAGGAAGAGCAGCTAAGGAGACCAGTTATGAGGGAACACATTGAAATAATTACTCATCTGTCCTAGACTTCTAAAACAGAATACAGATAGAACTCTGCATGTTTATCTAAGAGCAAGGCATGCCAGAGTGCCGGGTCTCTCAGCTCCTCTCTCAGAAGTTGTTCTCTGCTCTAATTTTCCCCCAGGCTACATGGGGTGACCATGCCTCCCTCTCAACATCATTCCCCCATTGTGACAGTGGCTGAAAACAGTTAAGATGAACTTTAAATCTGGTTTTAAATTTACACATGTAATAAGTTTAGCCCCTATAAGAGTTTTGGGAATTACTGTTCCTCCTGGGGCTCATTAGAAGCTTCCTACGTTTGACAAACAGGTAACTATTTGCCTTATTACATATATAAGAGGGAGAAGAAGACTGCTCTCACTTTCAATTCACTATCAATGTAATCATCAAAGGGAATTGTAATGAGAGTTTTTTTAAAGAAATACAATTAGCTTAAGGACACAAGTATTCTTTTACAAAACATTCATATTTAAAAAATTTTCAACTTTCTCTCTGAAAGACACAAACATATGAACTGATTTTATATATTTTATGTTTGTTGTTACACAAATCCAATAAAAATAGTTGACATTCTGTAGATAAAGATAGATGGCAGGCCTTTGGGGTTAGTTAGAGATGAGTAGGAATGCAAAAACAATATCTAGCAGGCATGAAAACAATTCTTTCCAGGAGTAGAAAAAATGGGTGATTCTGATGACATCTTGGGGGGTGTGTATTTCTAGAAAGATGTCACAAAAATTCACAGTGACTCCAGGAATCTGTTCCAGTGTCCTGTAGGTTATGTACTTTGTATAACCCTACTCAAGATTTCTTGAGAGCTAGAGAGAGTTGATGTTGAAAGACTTGAAGAATGTTACTTGATCTTTCAGTTAAGCACGAAGAGTTCTATCTCACCTCTGCCATTCACTTGGGAGAGACTTCACTAAATGGACTTTGGCCCTGACTTTTGTCTACATTTGTCTTTTCTGTCCTCATATTTATGAACAAGCATTGCTAGCTTTCTTTGCTCCTACCCCTCCAAAATGTTAATAATGACATCAGCAGTAGTAGTACATTGAGTTACTTGAATGGTATTTGCCATTGTACAGAAAGATGGGGCTAACTGGAGAAAACCTCTCTTCCTTGTCACTAGCTTCTGCACAACTGCTTTTCTTCTCTTCTGGAGCAGACCAAAGGCCTTAGATAGGCTCAGCTGAAGCAGGTATGTGGAAATCAAATGTTTCATGGAGTCTTAGAGATGCCACAAATGTGCAATCAATTCCCTTACTTCAGCACCTCTACTCAGAGGCATTTGTCCTGTCTTGTCTTGGTCATCACTGTACTGCCAGTACCTAAAACAGTGCTGGGCACCTAGTAGACACATTATATTTGTTGACATACTGAATAGTAAAATTAATATGACCTGTGTAGATGGAATATGACTTGCTTACTTTACTTTGGATTTAATAATCAAAAATGTTGACCAGAAATCATTTTTTACTTTTCATGTGTGGTAACTGCTAGGGAACATAATTTAACACTCATAATTATGCTATACCAGAGGACCTTTATTGTTCTAGATTACTGAAAACAAAGAACATTTTAAAATATAATTAATTTAATAAAAAACTTTCTGAATATGTTACAATCTCATGGAGGGATATTATGGAACTCAGCAAAATGAACATGGTCATTAAGGTTTAGACATTTCTTGCTTTCCTGTCACTAGTCCAAATGTTTATATTTTTTAAATCTTTATGTTAGAAATTTTCATTATTTCATTAAAAAGCATAATTTCTTGATTAATTGCCTTTATGTGTATGTGCATGAGAGAGCTAGGGAGAGAGAGAAAATAAATGAATTCCCTGTTTGTGTCCTTTGCTCAGTTTTCTACTATGGTGCTTATTTTTTTGTCATTGATATGCAAGTAGAGTATCTTAACCCTTAGATATATGTATAAGTACTTTTCCCAGTTTGTTTTCATTTTATTTTTTATAGATGTCTAAAAGTTTTAACTTTTTAAAATTAAGCCTTTATTTTGACATTATCATAGATTCTCATGCAGTTTTAAGAATAATTGAGATTTTACATGCCCTTTGCTTAGTTTCTCCCAGTGGTAGCATCTTGTATAACTATAGTACAGTATCACCTCTAGGGAATTAATATTAATACAGTCATGATACAGACTAGTTCTTTCACAAGCTCCCTCGTTGCGTCGTTGTATAGCAATGCCTACTTCTCTCCTGTCCTACATCTATTTAACTCTGACTAGCATTAATCTGGTCTCCATTTGTCATTTCCAAAATGTTATGTAAATGGAATCATTCATAAATGTATGTAATCTTTTGAAATTTTTCACTTATCATAATTCTCTGTAGATTCATCCAGATTGTAAATAATTTGTAAAGAACTCAATCTAAATAGTAATTAAGGAAATGTAAATGACGATGATGATACTATTTTGTTAAACCATCAAAGCTTAAAAAACAAACACACAAAAAGGTTAGCAACCAATATATGTGATATTTTAGGGAAATGTACATTTTTATAAAAACAGTAGTAAGTAGCATTAAATGCCTGTTACTTGCTAGGCAAGGTTCTAAGCAGTTTACCTATATTAATTTAGGTAATCCCCACACCAATCCTATGTTGTTAGTGCTATTATTTCCATGTGGTAGATGAGCAAACCAAACATTGAGTTTAATTACATTAATCATTAAAGTAATTTGCCCAAGGTCATAGAATGAGTAAATGGCACAGCCAAGACTCAAAAACTTATCTCCTAGTTGTTGTTTTTTAAAAACACATATGCATTATTTGTAACATCAAAAATTCACCTGCTCACAATTTAAACAATGCTCCCTTAAGATAGCAACCAAATATTCTGGCATCATAGTTATTTCAATGCTCCACCTCATCTTCTATGTCCTACAATGCCATACCAACCAATCCAAATTGGCACTATTATCACTACTACAAATTATTAATGTTATTTCTATGTTATCTATCATTTAAAAATATATTTCCTTTTTGGTTGTTCCAAAGCTCTGAAATCATGACTGTCAATATCCAATTTAGTGAAATTATTATAAGTAAAATGTATGATGTGGCTTACTCATATTCAGATAGTCTTAAGAGTTAGAGTACAGGGTAACAGCTAACATTTTTGAACTCCTATTGTGTGTCTGGTATAATTTCAAGCACTTTACAGGGGTGATCAAACCCTGTGAGGTAGAATTTATTGGCTCTCTTTCCAGATGAGAAAATTAAAAAGCAGAGTTATCAAGGCTAGGAAGTGCTTGAGAACACAGTTTGATTCCAGAGCTGAGCTTAGGAACACTACACTATATTTTAGTGTGTGTACACTGTATTGTCTTTCCATTTTCTAGACTAGAGCTTTTCAATTATGAATGAGCAACAGATGTGCTTTGATAAGGATCCCCCCAGCCTTTGGGGTTGCTGGACAGGACCATGAGCCCAGTACCCCAGTCTATTCCCATGTCTGTGAGCAGCTTCATCCACTTACCAGTGTGCTACACAAAGATGACCATTTTTTTTGTGTGCTTTAGTGTGAAAAAGATTGACAAGCACACTGCCCTGGAGCAAAGAAAGCATTTAGAGATAAATATATTAACTGTGTTTCCTAATTTTTAATTGATATTAAAATAACTTTCAGATTCAGTAATCCTCTGATAAGGGATATCTTGTATACATTTCATAATTCTACTTCATGTTGCTTCTTGTCCAAGCATTACATGTAAAAAAAGGTTTGAGTGCAAAAGCCAATAATTTCTTCCATTGATATTTTTTATGATTCATATTAATTTTTCTTTCCTGTATACTAAGCAACATTTACCCTGACCGGAGTTCCCATGAAGTTTTAATATCATTAAAACTGAATTTAATTATTATTGATAAATAACATTTTACTATTCATATGAGCTGCCTACTTCCCAATTAATCAGAATTAGCAAGTATTTCACCTTGAACAATGAGATACCACAAAAACACATAAGGATGCATGGTTCATGAGGGAATGCTTTCTAAAGAAGACATGCTTGCAAGAGGTAAAATATGATGTTGAGAATAGGTTATGCCATCCTGATGAGGAAAGACGTGGGTTGTCAAGGAGCCCCTGTGTAGCACAGAAGTGACTCTGGAGACTTCACATCAGTTTCAGTACCAGAATGAAAAAAGACAATATAGTTTAGATTCCCCGAGCATTTTAGAAAAAGCTCCGGGGAACCCAATGGGTGACCCAATGGCTTAAATCAAGTGTAGTGACACATAAACAAGTGCATTCAAATGTTTTCATTCTGTTTACAATGATTTGTTCACAAAGCATTAATCACAAAAGCTCATCTGGAAGTGTGGTTTGTGGTTTTCTTACATTTACCTCAATAGAAGTTTTCAGGTAAAGGAAAATATGTTGCAGATCAGTTAAAGAAGAAAAAGTTCATTTCTCCTTGATTGCAATAGTCAGAGAATGACTGCCCACTTACACATTGCCTGTTCTGGATTGGCCCCTTGGTGGGGGCCAGCACTGGAGCTCTGACGATTTGTCATCTGGTCTGGATACATGATTACAGGTGAGATACCATGGAGGGGGAAGCAAAGGTGACTCCAAAGTTGTAAACCTCACTGACTCGATAATAATGGGCCATCATCAAGGAAAGTATTACCAGGAAGAGATGCTGGGTGTTTGGGATGGAGAGAATGACGAATTCTTTGGAGAATGTGTAGATCCGAAGAAACCAGGAGGAGATCCAAGTGGAGATTTCATGAAAGCATTGAAAATGCTTGTCTGGAGTCACGTGGCAAGATAACATCTGGAAGTTTTGAGTTGGAAGTTATCTACTCTTAGCTTTAGGGGTAAAAGATAACTTCTTTCAAAGAAAGAAAAGATAAACTAAAGGGCCTCATCATGTTACCTGGATAACCATTGCCAAGAAAGGCGGGCAACAAAGACAAGTCGCTCCAGCCCCCTTGGTGCTCCTGAGCCCACCAAGCACAGCCCCTCAGGGCTCACCTCTCATCCGCAGCCTCGAATGTTCTTCCCACGGAGTTAGAGGCACTCCCTTTGTGCTCCCGTAATACTCTGTATGTTTCCGATGCTACGTGCCCCAAAGAGTATGACACTTAGCTGTCTAGGTTCCTGTCTCACCTGCTACACAATAAATGTTCATCCAGTGAATCAACAGGAGAAGTAGAATGAGAAGAGACTGTGCTCAGGGCCACATCGCAGAAGTCAAGGTCTTGGAGTTCTCTGACATTGGTCAGATGACGTATTATTTCAAGGAAAATATAATTTGATATCCATTATGTATCAGGCATTCCTGGAACAAAGGCCAGATATTTTTAAACAGTGTCAACAGGTTTCTTGGCCCTAGTTTTCTAGGTAGTGGCCTCATGTTCAGGCAGCCTTTCCCTAAGTGGCAGCAAAGTCAACATTCATCCTTACAAAATTACTATCCCTACTGAGGTCACTTGCCTACCTCTGTGAGTCTAAGGAAGGTGGAGCCCTTGAATGACTACTCAGGGGAGAGGTGGGGAAAGTTTTGAAAGCAGGGTATATAAGGGCAAAAATAAGGCAAACTTTGAGAAAACCATTCTAGAAATCATGAAAGGGCCTTCAAGTACATTGTGACACAGGGATCTTAAACAACAGTAGGGGCAGAAGGGGAAAGGGAGTAAGTTTACTCCCCCTTCCTCCGCCTTACTGTCAAAATTACAACCTACCGCTAGAGAGAAGGATGCCAGGAGCCGGGATCACCTTTGCTGTGCTCAGAGTTCCACAGAGGAAGGCAGGCGGGACAAGCTCCAGCTGACAACAAAGCCACCCGTCTGCATTAGAACACTGGACCAAGTTTTTTTTTTTTTATTTACACCTTGCCTTTGGTTTGAGATGAAAACATAAATCAAACATGAAACTTTTCTGTAAACTTAAAAAAAATTCTCTCAGTCCTAAAAATATATTGATATATTTCTAATGATATAGATATGGCATGGATTTTTGTAAACAGACCCAGGATCAAAGCCTACTCTACCATTTGCTATCTGTGTGAAGTTGAAATAGATGACTTGAGCTTTGTGTCTCATTCTCATGGGGACTTAACTTAGGAGTTAATAAGAGATGCATGAAAGCATTTAACACATTTCCAGTGCAACAGTAGATACTGGTAGGCATTGTTAGCGTTACTGTTGTGGCTTAAGAATTTTTTCATTATGGTAAAATATAGGTAACATAAAATTTACCATTTTACCCATTTTTTAAGTCATGTGATTAAATGGCAGTAAGTACATTCACATTTTTGTGCAACCATTACCACCATCCATCTCCAAACTTTTTCATTTTTCCAAACTGAAATTGTGCCCATTAAAAAATATGACTCACCATTTCTCTCTCCCCCACAGACCCTACTTTCTGTCTCTCTGAGTTTGCTGCTCTAGGTACCTCATGTAATTGGAATTACACAACATTCGTCCTTTTGTGTCAGGCCAAGTAAGATTATTTTTTAAGAGCAAAAGCTAAATCCAGACTTTTTAGTCATTGTTTCCTGGGGTTTCTGTACTGCATGGCCCCAATCAGTAAGGTTAAATTCTACCATCTTCTTGATAGTACTTACTAATTACAAACATAATCTCAATAAGAGAAAAATAGTCTCTGCAGGACTGGCTTTAGATGCCCAGTGTATTTCCACAAGCATTACAGAAGCAGGGTTTTATTAAGGACTATAAAACCTGAAAATATTTCTGAAAAGTAGCTCAAATACTTGGATCCTTTAATTTGGATGAGGATAAAAGTTTCAGTCTGAATATTGCAACTTTTTAGTGATCAGCCTCATAATTCTTTTCCCAAAGTGACTGGAAGTTGTGTAGTCAGCAAGCAAAATAGACGGCAATGAGGCATAAATATTTATTATTTAAAAACGATGAAGGCTTAAATCAAGAGATGAGATTAATTATTCAGAAAAAGCTCCATTTAAACAGCTTTCTCCCAGATGTGTAGCCATTGCACAACCTGTTTCTTTTTATCATGTATATGAGCCCAAAGAGCTGTTTCCTTGCCTGGCAAATCTGCATTCTTTCAGTTCTGTATAATGAGGCCAGTTCCTGGACAAAAGGCAAGAATTGTTAAGCCTTTAATGATCAAGTACCAAGCAAGATGTTTCTGTAGCAACAAATCACCCACATGAAATCTCTCAGGGTTTTTACCTCTATTCCAATAACTTCTTAGTGCAAATTCGGATACATCAGTTAAGTGGAATGTCTGAAACTGCTGCTTAAATATCTGGGAGCAGACTGCTTCTCCCTAGCTCAGCACCTTTGCTCCTGGTCTTTCTGATGTCTATGATCCTGATCACTACAACCCTTGCTACAAACAACAAATGCCACTGTGGACTGCACTTTCTGCTTTCTTTCTATGATCTTGGGCAAGCAATTTATTATCTCTGAACCTAGATTGTTCCATCTGTAAAATAGGAGGATACAGACAGCGATGAAAATTCTTAGCATAGTGTGTGGCATATAGTAAGGCATATAGGTAAATACTAGATTTAGGAGAAATGCGTGTAAGTGTATGTTGTACTTTCCCAGCTTGCTTTCTCCTTGAGACTATTTCTCATTTCTCTGCCAACAAGCATCACACAGCTTCTTGCTCCAGTATTTGGGAACTACACTTGCCACCTCATTTGCCCTTCTGCTAGCAAGACCTGTCCAACCTCAGCCACTTTGCCTAGCATAAGCTATGACTGCAGGCTGGAATCACTGCCCTTGTGATTGAATTTCCTTTATCTCCTCCATTCCCTTGGCCCTGAGTTTTCTATCTGCTGCTTTGCAAAGCAAGTTTGATAACCTCCTATCTGTTGCTTTTAATCTAAATGAAATGGCGTTGACTCAGAGAGTCATTAACTCTGGGCTATTTGTCAGAAAAGGTGATGCTATGTTCAGTGTATACTTCTATTCCTTTGAACAATTATGCTGGTATTTATTGAGTGCTTACTCCTGCCCAGACACTGTGCTAAACATCTTGCATTAATATTTCATTTAATCCACACAGTAATCTAGGCAGAAGGTGCTATTTACACTCATTTTTTAGAAAAGGGAAGAAAGGCTTAGACAGGTTAAGTAAGTAACTTGCTTAACTGCACACGGTGGGTGGCAGGGCTGGATCCAAACCAAGCTGTCCTGAGACTGAGAGCGCGCAGAGCGGCCACCACGCCAGGGCAATCAGCGGTGTATTCAAACGCAGGTCCTCATCCAGGAAAGAGACCAAGTTATTCCTTCAAGTCCAGAAGCCTCTGGAGGGATTTAAATGATGGTCCTTTTTTACTGCACCTTTTCTTCCCTCTGACCTTCTTTACTTTTCTTTTATTGAGGTCCTTAGGTTTCAATTTTGTAATACTAAAATCCATCTGTTCTTTGTTCCATGCAGTAAGAAACAAGCCTTTGAGAGGGCCTTAAAACTGTACACGTTTGAAATTTCTTGTCAAAGCTAGGCAGCTTACCACACTGAATCCATTCAGGAGTAAACGGTGACCTCGGTGATTCTTGGGGTTAGAATTTTTCTTTCGTAATCAAAATAGTAAGAATATTTGATTAATTTTCTGTGAAGGGGTGCCTATAAATTAGAATTAGGAATGCTCCCTACCCAGAATTATTTCCTCAAGTGAGAAATGTACAGTTTCGTGTACAATTTATTGCCTATGTGAAAAAAATCAGGAAATCACTTAGAAGTCTTTTTGTGGGTGGTAGTCACCCTCCCCTCTCCTCTGTTTTAACGTTTATCACATTACATGTTTACATGTCTGTCACTTACCCTTCATTTGTGATAGTTACCTCATATTTCTGGCCGGTCGATTACCTGGGCTCGAATTCCCTGAACCAAAGGCCAGAGGGAGAAATAACGGTGCATGGCTGACACCCTCCTCTGTGGGGACGCAGAATATTCTCCGGCCTTCAAGAGGTGCCTCACACGCTCCCTCTCACCTGGCTGTGCACTCTGTGCTCTATTAGGTGCTTTGATTCCTTCACTTAAACCACTTTCTTACTCTTTTTTCTTTTCTTTTTCTCCTTCTTGTCCTCTCTTCTTTTTTGTTAGACTGATAGATTAACCCTGCTACTATTTCTGCTTTTCTCTGTACACCTACAGACTATAGGAAATTAACTTTGGTCTTCTAGGCAGGAGAATGACTGCACTAGGAGCATGTGGGAGGGCCAAGTGATTTTAGATGAGACTAGTTTGACCCACAATCAGTCTTTTAATGAAAATTACACTAATTTGGGAAAAGTAGTAGGTTTTTCTTTCTTAGCTCCTAATCTTTTTTTTTTAAATCAAGAAATTCATTTTCTCTATCTTTGTTTTAAATCCATTTGACTCTAGGGCAAAGATGTTAGAAATTATGCTGTCAGCAAAATTGTATTTGATTATGAAGACAAAAAGATTGCTGAATTATTTGAAATTCTGTTTTGTTTATGTCTTAATTCAAATATGACCTTGATTTGTTTAATTGAAATAGATGGTGTATTACAACAATTCCTCAGTCACTTTTCTGGATCAGGAATTCAGATTTGTGTTATACTCCTGTTAGTTGATTTGAAAAGCATTTTGTTTAATTTTTCATTGCATTCAATATTTCTGTTGTGGATCTGAATTGTAGATTTGCTCTTCCCCCTCTCTCCCAGTGCTAACTTAAACAAAATAGTAACAGATGGTCTTTAAATAGGCATCATTCTCAAGATTCACTTCTACAATAGTTTTCTGTTGCCTCTAGTAATATTGTTGGCTTTAATACTTATCAAGATTACAGAAAATTTATTTGTTAGTTTCTTAGTGTCCAAAGCTTTCTTTTAGATCTTTAATAAACAGGAAAAATTATTTTAAATAGCCAAAAGTTAAAGTGTTAAATTCTTATTTAAGGATATTATTTACCTTAATAGTTGAATAAATGATAAAGTAATCACAGTAAGGCTCACATTATTACAGTTTCAGGACAATTGTAAATAATATATTCCAATTAAAAGTATACATGATTCACTGGGAGACCAAATATATGTACAATCACATTCTACTAATAATCCTAGATAAGAACAGACTAAATTGGATTTACATATTAATGAGCTTATTAATCTTTTCACAAATTTAGTGACTTAGTTATCTGGTTTGTTTGAAGAGTGAGGTCACATAAGTGACTTTTGAAAAAATAATTGAACTAGTACTGAAAAAAATTATGTCTTTAAAAATCTCTTTTCTTGAGGGGGCGGAGCCAAGATGGTGGCTTGAGTAGTACAGTGGAAACCTCCTCCCAAAAACATATATATTTTTGAAAATACAAAAAATATAACTAATCCTAAAAGAGAGACCAGAAAACACAGGACAACAGCCAGACTACATCCACACATGCGAGAGCCCAGCACCTGGTGAAAGGGGTAAGATACAAGCCCCGGCCCGGCGGGACCCGAGTGCCCCTCACCCCAGCTCCCGGCAGGAGGAGAGGAGTCGGAGCGGGGAGGGAGAGGGAGCCCAGGACTGCTAAACACCCAGCCCTAGCCATCCACACCAGAGCGCAGACACACTGCATGCATGGAGGGCTGGAAACTAGGGAAACAGGGCAGCAAGACCTCTGAGTGGGTCCCGAAGCTGATGCCCCTGTGACAAAGAAAAGCGAGTGCTTTTTGAAAGTCTTAAAGGGACAGGGATGCAACAGCTGGACAGAAACAACCCAGGTCACAGTCCAGAAGCTGGAAATTCCAGGGAAACCCGGGCGCACTAACCCCCTGGGCAACAGCTCTGAGACCCCTCACGGAGGTAAACAGCCAAACAGCCCCCCGTCCATTACCCCTCTGGGTGCTGTCATAGCAGAGAAGCAGCCTGTGGCTGGCCACGCCTTCAGCAAGGGAGCTTCCTCCATACAGGCTGGGCAAGACACAAAGACCCAGTCTACACACAATTACCCAACACAAGCCACTAGGGTAGCAGTTGTCCCAGTAAAGAAAGGCCAGGAGCAAGTGGAAAGTTTGGCTCTCCCAGCTGAAAGTCAATAGCACCTATCAACATGAAAAGGCAAAAATATTTGATCCAGACAAGACTAACCCAGACAGATTCGGCATCTGCTACATCTTCCTCTGAGAAGGAACCTGGGGAGATACATTTAACCAGTCTTCCTGAAAACGAATTCAAAACAAAAGTCATAACTATACTGATGGACAGAGAAATATGCAAGAACAAAGGAAGGAGAATACAGAAATAAAACAAGCTCTGGAAGGACTTCAAAACAGAATGGATGAGATGCAAGAGACCATTAATGGAGTAGAAAACAGAGAACAGGAATGCAGAGAAGCTGATGCAGAGAGAGATAAAAGGATCTCCAGTAATGAAAGAATTCTAAGAGAGCTGAGTGACCAATCGAAATGGAACAATATCTGCATTATAGGGGTACCAGAAGAAGAATAGAGAGAAAAAGGGATAAAGTGTCTTTGAAGAAATAATTGCTGAAAACTTCTCCAAACTAGGGGAGGAAATGGCCTCTCAGACCACAGAGGTACACAGAACTCCCATGACAAGGGATCCAAGGAGGGCAACACCAAGACACATAATAATTAAAATGGCAAAGATCAAAGACAAGGACAAAGTATTAAAGGCAGCCAGAGAGAAAAAAAGGTCACCTACAAAGGAAAACCCATCAGGCTATCATCAGACTTCTCAACAGAAACCTTAAGGGCCAGAAGAGAATGGCATGATATACTTAATGCAATGAAACAGAAGGACCTCGAGCCAAGAATACTGTATCCAGCACGACTATCATTTAAATATGAAGGAGGGATTAAACAATTCCCAGACAAGCAAAAGTTGAGGGAATTCGCCTCCCACAAACCACCTCTACAGGGCATCTTACAGGGACTGCTCTAGAGGGGAGCACTCCTAAAAAGAGCACAGAACAAAACACCCAACATATGAAGAAGGGAGGAGGAGGACTAAGAAGGGAGAGAAATAAAGAATCATCAAACCGTGTTTATAATAGCTTAACAAGTGAGTTACATTAGACAGTAAGATAGTAAAGAAGCTAACCCTGAACCTTTGGTAACCACAAACTTAAAGCCTGCAATGGCAATAAGTACATACCTTTCAATAATCACCCTAGATGTAAGTGGACTGAATACATCAATCAAAAGACACAGAGTAATAGAATGGATAAAAAAGCAAGATCCATCCATATGCTGCTTACAAGAGACTCACCTCAAACCCATAGACATACACAGACTTAAAGTCAAGGGATGGAAAAAGATATTTCATGCAAACAACAGAGAGAAAAAAGCAGGTGTTGCAGTACTAGTATCAGAGAAAACAGACTTCAAAATAAAGTAACAAAAGATAAAGAAGGACATTACATAATGATAAAGGGCTCAGTCCAACAAGAGGATATAACCATTATAAATATATATGCACCCAATACAGGAGCACCAACACATCTGAAACAAATACTAATAGAACTAAAGGAGGAAATAGAATGCAATGCATTCATTCTGGGAGACTTCAACACACCACTCACTCCAAAGGACAGATCCACCAGACAGAAAATAAGTAAGGACACAGAGGCACTGAACAACACACTCGAACAGATGGACCTAATAGACATCTACAGAACTCTACATCCAAAAGCAACAGGATACATATCATTATCAAGTGCACATGGAACATTCTCCAGAATAGACCACATACTAGGCCACAAAAAGAGCCTCAGTAAATTGAAAAAGATGGAAATCCTACCAACCAACTTTTCAGACCACAAAGGCATAAAACTAGAAATAAACTGTACAAAGAAAGCAAAAAGGCTCACAAACACATGGAGGCTTAACAACATGCTCCTAAATAATCAATGGATCAATGATCAAATCAAAATGGAGATCCAGCAATATATGGAAACAAATGACAACAACAACACAAAGCCCCAACTACTGTGGGATACAGCAAAAGCAGTCTAAAGAGGAAAGTATATAGCAATCCAGGCATACTTAAAGAAGGAAGAACAATCCCAAATGAATGGTCTAATGTCACAATTCTCAAAATTGGAAAAAGAAGAACAAATGAGGCCTAAGGTCAGCAGAAGGAGGGACATAATAAAGATCAGAGAAGAAATAAATAAAATTGAGAAGAATAAAACAATAGCAAAAATCAATGAAACCATGAGCTGGTTCTTCGAGAAAATAAACAAAATTGATAAGCCTCTAGTCAGACTTATTAAGAGGAAAAGAGAGTCAACACAAATCAACAGAATCAGAAACGAGAAAGGAAAAATCACGACGGACCCCACAGAAATACAAAGAATTATTAGAGAGTACTATGAAAACCTATATGCTAACAAGCTGGGAAACCTAGGAGAAATGGACAACTTCCTAGAAAAATACAACCTTCCAAGACTGACCCAGAAAAAAACAGAAAATCTAAACAGACCAATTACCAACAACGAAATTGAAGCAGTAATCAAAATACTACCAAAGAACAAAATTCCCAGGCCAGAGGGATTTACCTTGGAATTTTATCAGACATACAGGGAAGTCATAATACCCATTCTCCTTAAAGTTTTCCAAAAAATAGAAGAGGAGGGAATACTCCCAAACTCATTCTATGAAGCCAACATCACCCTAATACCAAAACCAGGCAAAGACCCCACCAAAAAAGAAAACTACAGACCAATATCCCTGATGAATGTAGATGGAAAAATACTCAACAAAATATTAGCAAACCGAATTCAAAAACACATCAAAAGGATTGTACACCATGACCTAGTGGGATTCATCCCAGGGATGCAGGATGGTACCACATTCTAAAATCCCTCAACATCATCCACCACATCAACAAAAAGAAAGACAAAAACCACATGATCATCTCCATAGATGCTGAAAAAGCATTTGACAAAATTCAACATCCATTCATGATAAAAACTCTCAGCAAAATAGGAATAGAGGGGAAGTACCTCAACATAATAAAGGCCGTATATCATAAACCCACAGCCAACATTATATTGAACAGCGAGAAGCTGAAAGCTTTTCCTCTGAGATCAGGAACTAGACAGCGATGCCCACTCTCCTCACTGTTATTTAACATAGTGCTGGAGGTCCTAGCCACGGTAATCAGACAAAACAAAGAAATACAAGGAATCCAGACTGGTAAAGAAGAAGTTAAAGTGTCACTATTTCCAGATGACATGATACTATACATAAAAAACCCTAAAGACTCCACCCCAAAACTACTAGAACTGATATCGGAATACAGAAAATTTGAAGGATACAAAATTAACACACAGAAATCTGTAGCTTTCCTATACACTAACAATGAACCAATAGAAAGAGAAATCAGGAAAACAATTCCATTCACAATTGCATCAAAAAGAATAAAATACCTAGGAATAAACCTAACCAAAGAAGTGAAAGACCTATACTCTGAAAACTACAAGTCCCTCTTAAGAGAAATTAAGGGACACTAACAAATGGAAACTCATCCCGTGCTCCTGGCTAGGAAGAATTAATATAGTCAAAATGGCCATCCTTCCCAAAGCAATATACAGCTTTGATGCAATCCCTATCAAATTACCAGCAACATTCTTCAATGAACTGGAACAAATAATTCAAAAATTCATATGGAACCACCAAAGACCCCGAATAGCCAAAGCAATCCTGAGAAAGAAGAATAAAGTAGGGGGGGATCTCACTCCCCAACTTCAAGCTCTACTATAAAGCCATAGTAATCAAGACAATTGGTACTGGCACAAGAACAGAACCACAGACCAGTGGAACAGACTAGAGACTCCAGACATTAACCCAGACATATATGGTCAATTAATATTTGATAAAGGAGCCATGGACATACAATGGCAAAATGACAGTCTCTTCAACAGATGGTGCTGGCAAAACTGGACAGCTACATGTAGGAGAATGAAACTGGACCATTGTCTAACCCCATACACAGAAGTAAATTCAAAGTGGATCAAAGACCTGAATGTAAGTCATGAAACCATTAAACTCTTGAAAAAAACATAGGCAAAAACCTCTTAGACATAAACAGGAGTGACCTCTTCTTGAACATATCTCCTTGGGCAAGAAAAACAACAGCAAAAATGAACAAGTGGGACTATATTAAGCTGAAAAGGTTCTGTACAGCAAAAGACACCATCAATAGAACAAAAAGGAACCCTACAGTATGGGAGAATATATTTGTAAATGACAGATCCGATAAAGGCTTGACATCCAAAATATATAAAGAGCTCACATGCCTCAACAAACAAAAAACAAAAAATCCAATTAAAAAATGGGCAGAGGAACTGAACAGACAGTTCTCCAAAAAAGAAATACAGATGGCCAACAGACACATGAAAAGATGCTCCACATTGCTAATTATCAGAGAAATGCAAATTAAAACTACAATGAGGTATCACCTCACACCAGTAGGGATGGCTACCATCCAAAAGACAAACAACAACAAATGTTGGTGAGGCTGTGGAGAAAGGGGAACCCTCCTACACTGCTGGTGGGAATGTAAATTAGTTCAACCATTGTGGAAAGCAGTATGGAGGTTCCTCAAAATGCTCAAAACAGACTTACCATTTGACCCAGGAATTCCACTCCTAGGAATTTACCCTAAGAATGCAGCAATCAAGTTTGAAAAAGACAGATGCACCCTTATGTTTATCGCAGCACTATTTACAATAGCCAAGAATTGGAAGCAACCTAAATGTCCATAGGTAGATGAATGGATAAAGAAGATGTGGTACATATACACAATGGAATACTACTCAGCCATAAGAAGAGGGCAAATCCTACCATTTGCAGCAACATGGATGGAGCTGGAGGGTATTATGCTCAGTGAAATAAGACAAGCAGAGAAAGAAAAATACCAAATGATTTCACTCATCTGTGGAGTATAAGAACAAAGGAAAAACTGAAGGAACAAAACAGCAGCAGAATCACAGAACCCAAGAATGGACTAACAGGTACCAAAGGGAAAGGGACTCTGGAGGATGGTGGGTAGGGAGGGATAAAAGGGGGGAAGAAGAAGGGGGTGTTAAGATTAGCATGCATAATGGGGGGGGGAGAAAGGGGAGGGCTGTACAACACAGAGAAGATAAGTAGCGATTCTACAACATTTTGCTATGCTGATGGACAGTGACTGTAAAGGGGTTTATAGGGGGGGACCTGCTATAGGGGAGAGCCTAGAAAACATAATATTCTTCATGTAAGTGTAGATTAATGATAACAAAAAAAAAGAAAGATAGAAAAGGGGGATTACTCCCTGATAGGATAAAACTACCTGTAAATCAACGATTAATGAATGCTTTAAATATCCTTAATTTTGATCACTTAAAGGGTGTCAGATGTTCAGCTATGGAGGTACATTTTTCTGATAATATTCCTTTCTCTTAAAAAAAAAAAGTAGCAGTTCCTGTGTGGTGACCTCCAATGAGTTCTACACAATGGTATAAAGGGCATATCAAAGTGTGGGCAAAGGGTCTGTTTGTGTTTATACAGAGGATCAAAGCCTAATTGGGCTACCCAGAAAATGAACTAAGATACGATATGAAGAACTTCCAAAATCAGCACTGTCTGGAAGAGTCATACCAGAAGATGATCATCAAAAAACCTCAACAAAGATTGTAGCTTTGTTGTAGCTGCTACAGTTGTAGCTGCATTCATCCCACCGGTTCCTGGACTTGCCATGGGAATGAAGAAGGAGATATCTAAGCTGGTCTGTACATACAGTAAAAAAACAAATTTGACTGGATCTATACTGTCAGAACTTAACCAAGAATTAGGAGAAGTGCAAGTTGTAGCACTCCAAAATCTTACAACTACAGACTATCTACTGTTAAAAGAACATATGGGATGTGAACAGTTCCCAGGAATGTGTTGTTTTAACTTGTCTGATTTCTCTCAGACTGTTCAAGTTCAGTTGGACAATATCCATCATATCATAGATAAATTTTCACAAATGCCTAGGATGCCTAACTGGTTTTCTTGGTTTCACTGGAGATGGCTGGTAATTGTAGGTCTGCTTTGGTTATGTAACTGTATTCCTATTATGTTAATGTGTGTACG
The DNA here is from genome assembly GCF_040802235.1 of Manis javanica. Taxonomy (NCBI): domain Eukaryota; kingdom Metazoa; phylum Chordata; class Mammalia; order Pholidota; family Manidae; genus Manis; species Manis javanica. The sequence goes on along the minus strand of NC_133157.1, from coordinate 176,008,339 downwards.
CAATTTAATTAGTAGTTTAAAACCTATACATGCTTAAGTTACTCTACAAGAAGATATGTCAAAGAAATAATCTTCCCATGTTTTCTTCCATCTGCTATACTTCTATAGCTTTTCTTCTTCCTTCCTAATTACAACCCTTAAATAGAATTCGTGCCTCATATTGAATTTACCGAGTATCATAATTCTTCCAAGTGGTAAAGATACCTCAAGACAAATGCTGGGCATAGAAGCCACAGGGCATAAATCTGCAAAGAATTAAAAATCTAACCTTTTCAAACAATATGGCTTCTCTCTCACTTACCAACTTTGCATTTCCCTGTATGGCCCCAGAAGATGACTGGTTAGCCAGAGACGGGTAAGATTCCTCAAGGGAGGAACAACTTAAGACAGGCACAGTCGCAGGGGGACCATCAGGTGAGAAATTGGGGATCAACAGAGGTGAGGCTCAGAACCTCATCCCCCATGTTTTGAGAGAAATCTTCTGCATCCGTGGATGTTTTATTGCCCTTGTCTAGCTTGAATTAACCCTTAGTCTACAGGCACACACCTGATCATCTACATTTGCTCTCTTACAACACTAAACTATGTTTTCTACCTTTATCTTGCATCTACCTACCACTTCAGCATTTTATTATAAATAATAATAATAAAGGGAGAAATGTGGGATCCACATATAAATCAAGTATAAAAATCAAACAAATATTCATATTTGACCTGATTGTTTATAGTTCATAATGCGTGATCAAGACCAAAAGTTTCTGTGATGACTGCCCTTGCACTGTTCACCATGTAAGAACTTATTCACTATGTAAGAATTTGTTCACCATGTAAGAACTTGTTCGTTATGCTTCAGAAGATTAGAGACTGATGAGAATCAGGCTTGGGGTGGATTGATGATTGTGCATTGAGCATTGACTCCCCTATACAGAATTTTATTGTTGTTAACAACCATTTGATCAATAAATATGAGAGATGCCCTCTCAAAAAAAAAAATCTCTTTTCTTGATGAAAGGCATTAAAGAATCTAGAAAATTCAGACAAAAAGATCATAATCACCCATAATTCAACTATCCAGAGACAGCTATTGTTAGTATTTTAATATTAATCCTTTTTTTGATTTTTATTTTAATCTAAAACTTTGTATGTATAAAATAAAGGGGAAATAATAATGTACAAATAATGTCTGTAGAATACCTATTTGTGAAAATGTTAGAAAAAGACAGGCAAAGTCTCCTCAGTTCATGGTTGTGTTTGTTTTTCATTTTGTTTTTGTTTTTTGATAGAACACTTCCTGATTTTTAATTTAGAAATCTTATAGAAAAAATATATATTTCAGTTCAATACTCCATAGTCAATGTTTCAAATTTACCTCCACTAAACTTAATACAATTATTTTAACAAAACAATGCTTGGGAAAGTCTCACATTATATTACAGGCACAACTCATAGGTTAAAAATCAAACATACATGTTTTGGGAAGCTCACAAGTGTCAACAAAGATCATTTGCTTCCCTGAAGTTGGTTCCTGAAGATGCCTTATTCATCCATACAAGGCAAAAGTTGATTAATAATTCTGTTAATTAATGATTAGGAAGCAATGTTTTAAGCAATTTATATAATTATTTGAGAGTTTGCTACATATGTAAGCATTTTACTGTGTTACATATATGGTGTAAGCAAATTGGGGTCTGCGGGGTTGACATGACACATTATAACTTATGCATTACAATGATGAAAAATAGACACCTGCCTAGCCTTTTCCTGCAGATTTTCAGGACTATATTATCAATGTTAATAATACATTACAGGCATTAATATTAATTATACAGGCATGTGAGGTACATGCATATGTAACTGTGTGTGCATAAATGATTTCTGGAAGCATATATAAGAAAGTGCTATTATTGGTTGCTCTGTGGCAGGGGATAGGAATGCAGATTTTAAACTCTGCTTTTGTTAGATATAAAAAATGGAATTATAAGAAAATAAAATACAAGTGAAAAACGTACTCATATACCTTTGAACATGATTAGTTTTATCTCTTTATAGAAAAATCAAACATGATTTAACCTTAGTGATCCAAGGTCTCTAAGGACATTAACTGCACAGTGATTTACTAAGGGACTGTGGAGTATGAGGAGATGGTCACATCTACAGTGGACTCAGGCTGGTGGTCTTGGAATTCTGATCAGGTGTCCAGTGGTGGCTTTAAGGAGCCATTGGGTGAGAGCTGGCTGTGCCAATGCACTGGGATGTCCGAATAAGGAGGCCTTTGGGAGGAGAGAGAGAGAGGAGAGAAGAGAAAGAGGATGGAGGGAGGAAAAGCGAGAGAGAGAAAGGGAGGGAAAGAGAGGAAGAGGGATAAGGGAAAGTAGAAGTAAGAAGAGGAAGAAGAGGAAAGACAAAGAAAAGAAGGAGGAGAAGCAAAGGGAGGGGAGAAAAGAAGATTGCTCTGAGAGCTCCCACATTTCTGCTTCTTTTTGCTGACTGTTTATCTGATTCCCAGTCCATTGCTAACTGTGACTTTGTTCCCTCCTCTGATCAGCTCAAGGCATTTCTTAATGACCTCCCAGATGCACCGATGGTACTTGGGCTGCTAAAAGAAATCCTGCCTCTAGAAGCAAAGATTAAACTTCCTTCCCGTTCAAGGATTTTTGGAACCACCCTGTGTAAACCTAGTCCTAGATTTGTTTAGCTCCAGCTCAGTGCAGGGACAGGATATTACTTTGTTAGGTCAGGATGGGAACTCCTAGAGTCTCTATAGTAGATTTTTGGAGGCATGTGTTCTAATTACTCTGACATATGTCACAGAACCAAAGCCAGGCTTCTTTCCCCATGTGCATTAATCTCAAGATACAGGATTTTCCCATGTGGCAAAAGAGTAATGAATGAGATGATTCCTGGCTGCCTTTCAGCCTTTTCATCCTTCTGTCAGCCACTCATCCTCCAAACTTTTCCACCAATGCCTCTTTGAAATTTTTACTTTTGCTTTTAACTACTCTCCTTAGCTTTAGAAACCAGGCATCTACTCCGTGCACATGCCATATATACTGGCTTATTATGGAAGTCTAGTTATGACTGAAATAAACTACCCTATTGGGGGGCTCATGGGGGGATGACCTAGTTTCACACTGGAAATTTAGTTACCTGATGCACATGGTATCTGTCACAGTCACAAGAGGTTCTGATTAAGGTTTGTCAAGGCTCAGTGTCACTTCTCCTTGAGACCCATGAGGGCTGATTACTTTAATATGATTCATTTCAAACTAAACCACCAACAGCTCTTTGAATGACAGAAAGCTATCAGAAGTCCTCTAACAGCCACCTTGACACTGACCTAGAACCTTTATCTGACTTTCCTAGGAACATTGTTCCTTCTCCACGTTAGAATTTTCAAGCTATCCAATACAGGCTGTACCAAATTAGTGAGCCCCTAAATCCTTAGTTTACATCAGCTGGACTCTCTGTTTTTACTGTAGAGAAGATCCATTATTGTCATCATGTCAAAAAAGTGCCAGGTTCATGTATTACAGGTATGCAATGACACCTCTCTCATCACACACAGGCATCCTAATACAGCCCGAGTTCCTGGAACATATCTTTCCCAGGTCTGCCTTGTTATCTTCCCCTTCACACCTCTGTTGGCTTCCTCATTTCTGCCCAACATCAGGTGCATGTCTCACGACGCGGCAAATGGAATTTTTTCAACTTTAGCAATATGCAAAGCTCTGTGCTTGCAGAACTTATGCCTCAATTACTGTGAGGTGAATCAGTTGATGGTGTGCCATAGCAGGAGCCCAAACAAACTGCAATAAATGTCCAGAGGAAAAGAGCTCTGGCTCAAAGTGGAAGAAGGCTTCTTGGAGGAAGTGGCATCTGAACTAAGATTTGAAGGCTGGTTAGGGTTTTGAAGCACAGCTAGAAGGGGACAAGCTGGCACTCTGAGGTAGAAAAAATATGCAAGTAAATGCAAGAAGATCTGAAATTATGTTATTCAGAAAACAGCAGTTCAGTTTTGACTGAAAAAAGGAGTACATGAAAAATAGTATATGTAAGTTAAGGCTGAAAAGACACTTCGGGGTCAAAATGTGACATGCTTTGATTTCCTGAATTAAGGAACTGAATTAATATGTAATAAAAGGGAAATGTCAGGATTGGAGCTTTAGAGATTAATTTGATAGTTGAATACAGAATTGATCTATCAAAGAAGAATGGAAAAATAGGAAAAAGGACATTGCAGTAGTAATAAAACTGTTAAAAGCAGGAATGTAAAGTAAGTGACTGTAATATTAAAGGAGTGTAAAATAAGTTATGTGAGGGATACTGTGAAAAAATAGTATCCATGTACGGCACTAGACCTGTATTGCTAGACCTGATAGATGACTTAGAAAGAAAAGCAATGGTATCTTAACTCTTGTTTTGTATCCTATGCAGCGTCTATCAGTTTGCTTTGCACATAGTAGGTGGTCTCTAAGTATGGATTCAAGTGGCTTTAAATGATAGGCCAAGAGCACACTGAAGAACGTGCCGGGCTTTAGTGCCTGTACTTTTTAATATCTGATTTCACTATTTAGGATGTTTCCGGTAGACTTAACATTGTTGCAGCCAATTGAAAATGTTGGCTTTATAATGATTGGAAATCGAACTGAACTTCAATACTATTGATATGTTATTATTGTGATTCTTTAATAATTTATTCTAAATTTTAGAGTATGCCATCATTCATCTTACTCTTTCCTTTTCATTTACAAATTAACGTTTATTTATAACAAATTCATAAACTGTAAGAGCATATTGAACAAGACAAGCAAGTCTCAATGCCCCTGGAAACTTGGCAGGTAACATCATGTGTCAAGTTGGATGCCGAAAGAGGGCACACACCTTTTAAAAGGGGTAGCATTTCCCAGCTCCAGCCTATTGCTGCTAAGAGAATATACAGGCTCTGGGTTTTCAAATCTCATTTTTTTTAAGAGAGCAGGAAATCCAGGTTTTCTTAGGAATTCTTTTGATTGTTAGAACATTGATTCTCTCTCTCCCTCATTCTCTGTGTGTGTGTGTGTACAAAATATATCTTCTGGTTGAATCTAGCTGATAGGTCACCAGTTTGCAGGTTCTGATAGGAAGTTAAAAAACGATAGTCCTTCTGCTGCCCCTCTAACTTCATTTCCTAAAGATGTGCATGGCTGACAATTTGACATATGTTTCTAGAAACAGGTTAGGTCTACTAGTCAATAAATTGCTTTTTAGATATTAACAAGCGGTTGAGGACATGTTATATGCTGGTATATGTAGGTGTTCTTCTCCATTCCTTCCTTCTTTTCCCTCTTATTCAGGCTCAGAGTTTTTCACTGTTAGGACTATGTAAGTTCAACCACTGTGGAAAGCAATATGGAGGTTCCTCAAAAAACTAAAAATAGAAATACCATTTGACTTGGGAATTCCACTCCTAGGAATTTACCCAAAGAAAACATTTTCAAAAAGACTTATGCACCCCTATGTTTATCGCAGCACTATTTACAATAGCCAAGATATGGAAGCAACCTAAGTGTCCATCAGTAGATGAATGGATAAAGATGTGTATATATATATATATATATACACACACACAATGGAATATTATTCAGCCACAAGAAAAAAACAAATCCTACCATTTGCAACAACATAGATGGAGCTGGAGGATATTATGCTCAGTGAAATAAGTCAGGCACAGAAAGACAAATACCAAATGATTTCCCTCATTTGTGAAGTATAACAAGGAAGCAAAACTGAAGGAACAAAATAGAAGCAGACTCACAGACTCCAAGAAGGGACTAGAGGTTACCAAAGGGGAGGGGTGGGTAAGGGCGTGTGGGGAGGGAGGGAGAAGGGGATTGAGGGGTATAGTGATGAGTGCATATGGTGTGTGGGGGTCACGGGGAAGACAGTGTAGCTCAGAGAAGACAAATAGGGTCTCTGTGGCATCTTACTACACTGATGGACAGTGACTACAATGGGGTATGGAGGGGACTCGATAATAAGGGTGAATGTAATAACCACATTGTTTTTCTTGTGAAACCTTCATAAGAGTGTATATCAATGATACCTTAAAAAATACCTATTCATCTCTCAAGGGAAATTTATTTTATTTTCCTTTTCATTACAATTGCCAATAAATGGACACCCTCACAGGTGTATATTTTTTTCTCCTGTGCTAACATGGATTCTGTGATGTTGCCAGGTGGGTAAAAGGCATGTACATTTGAAATTTTAATAGATACTTCCAATCAGCACTCCAAAAAAGAAAATAAGAGTGTTAGAGAGTGGAAGTTTTCTCATCTCTTGCAAATACCAGATATAATCTTAAACATTTTTCTCTGTTTGATTAGAAATGTATTTTGTTATTCTTAATTGGTGAGATTGAGTATCTTTCCCTATGTTATTTGGCCAGTTTGTAATCGTCAATAAATTGCTTGCTAATAGCTTTTGCTCCTTTGCCTAAAGAGATTGTTTGTCTTGGCTATTATTTGTAGGAGCTTAATATTTTCTCCCACCCTGTTTGTTTTGGCTGTAGTTCATGTACTTAACCTTTGGGCTATCTTTCACTGTATGGAAATGTTTATTTTTTATGTAATCAAATCAGCAAATCACCAAATATTTCCTATGGGGCTCTGAGTTCTATGTCAATCCTGGAAAGGCTTTTTTCAAGATTTTAAAAGTATTCACCCACATTTTTTCTGATACAGCTTTACATGCATCAGTATATGTTATATATACACATATGTTATATACTATTACACTGAATTTAGATACTTAATCTATGTGAGATATATTTTTCTAAATGATTGGGATAGGGATCTACCTGTTTTCCCTCCAATGGTCCAGTTATGTGAACAATATTATATTTATTTGAACAACTAGATCACTGTTTTGAAGTATTACCTTTGTTATACATGATGTTCTAGTCAATCTGAGCTTATTATTGGCCTGTCTATTCTGTGCTATTGATATATTTATCCTCGTACCAGTACCAGAGTTTTAAATGTCTATAGTCTTACACTACATTTTTATATCCAGTAAGAATTGCCTTTTAAGATTATTACTATTCTTTCAAAAATTTTCTTTAGTATGTTGGAGTATTTACCCTCTAGCTAAACTTTTAAATCAGTTGACATCATTTGACAAAGTGAGTTTTCTGACTCAGAATATATTGTTACTATTAATATAAGATTTATACAATGTTATTTGAAAAAAAGTTTTAGAGTTGATTCCTAGATAGTTTATAATCAGGGTTGCAGGTGAGTGAATTCTTTTTTTTATAACTCATTATTTGAATAAAGCTATCATTTAGGAAAGCCATTATTAATTATAGTGTCTTTTGCAGAAATATCTTATCTAACACAATTATTTTAAGCAGACACTTTCAGTTCCTCGTGATGTAGGATGTTATGGAGAAAATGATCAGAGTTGAGCTGCCATAGAAGGTATGGTGAGGTTGTGGCAGCCTGTGTGTCTCTCTGACAGTTTGCTCAGAGTAGGCTATGGTTTTATGTTACCTATTAATGCTCATAAAAGGGAAAAGAGGTGGGTTCCTAATACCCTGGGAAATCTCAGGACTAGACAGTGTTAATAACATGCAAATTAATAACTAATTGAAAACAAATTAGGATGTTGGCATGCATTCTGAAAAGGACAGCAGCACTCAATTTAAACTTCTGAAAAAACTGTTATGAATGATTATATTAAGAGACATTTGTTTGAAATGTTTGTGTTCATTTGGCACTGTATTGCAGTGGAATTTAAAAAAATTAATTGACCACCAATTTGAATCAATATACATGTGTTTTATATATAGCAGTGGGATTACACTGAAAGGTGGAAAACATCAAGCTCTTTTATAAGTGAATTCTAAAAAATATTTCTTATAGCACTAGTAACTATTAAAATTTTATAAAGCTTTTTAGTACATTGCTCTCTTACATATTTGAGGTCATTTAATCCTCATTAAAATCCTATGAAATGGAAAATGAGGCTCCAGTATTATCCTTACTTTCCCAATTTAGAAACTGAGAGTTAATGAGGTTAAATGAGATGTCCATTTATATAACTCTTAAGTGGTAAGGTCAGGGTTTAGATGCAGGTGCCCTGAGGCTTATGCAGTGTGCATTTGCAATCCACACTGCTGCCTCCCAAAAGATCTAGCGTATTGTAAAATGAGATATGAAATAGCCTGTCTTGTCTTTGATCCTTGATTGCATGGTTTTGCACATCTATCTGACATTAACATTGTACAGGTGCACCAAAATGCTTCACCATGCAAGTCTGAATGTTGTCTTTCTGAATGGCCATTGAAAGATTTCATTAAACCCCTACAATGTCTTTGGTTTATTTTTGATATCTGCTGACTTTATGCCAAGCAATTGTGTCCCATATTATAATCAATTGCAACACAATTTCAAAAGAAAATTTTCAGTTTTTACAATCCTAAATTCAATAAGTCTTCTACTCTGCCGTTGGTATGACTATTTGATATTCATAAGGATTTGACACTTTTTTGTGTGTTTTAAAATCTAGAATATTTTTAAAAGCTTTTAGCTTTCTATAACAGTCATTTTTTTAAGTTGTGAGGATGTAAAACTACTTGAATATCATTTTTCCAACCCCAAATACCTTCTTCCCTGGTGGAAAGGAGCTAGGATAAAGAAAGATGGAATAATAATAAAGGAGGATGAAACATTAATAAAGGAGGTTGGAATATCAATGGATTAAGTATATCTAAAATAGTTGGTATTTTTTTTTTCAAGGAAAAGGCACTCCAATGGAAGTTGTATTGACAGCTGAGGAACATACTTTGAATAAATTGGGTCAGGGGAATCAATCTTTTCTTCCAAATTCTTAAAATTAAAACCTTCTGACAAGAACAGTACAGTCTTTCCCTGCATGCATTTATTTACTTGGTTAATTATGCACTGAACTTTTGAAAAATTTTTGAGATCTTGTTATGACCCTTATTTCTAAAACCCTATTTTCCTCCCTTCTTTTCCGGTCTTATCCTGGTCAGCCCTTGTCATAACACCTTTTTCCCCAAATCCTTCATCAGATCTGTAGAACTAATACATTTATTCAAAAGTCATCTCTGTACAGTGAATTGCTAGATAATAGGTATGAAAAAAAGGTGTTTCAAATATTTCAAAATGAGGAATAATATAGATGATAAAGGTAGACCTCATTAAGGATTAACTTTAGGAGGTTCCTGTCCAGACTTCTCTCAAGCTTCAGTAATTTGAACTTTGCATAAAGAGAACTTACGACCTAAAACTTGGTAATCAAAGTGAAGTAAAAAAAAATCTTTGTTGCCAAGTTCTCAGAAAGTTCTACTTAAAAAAGGAGAAGTCAAAATACCATTTACTATGTTCATCTTTTTTTTCAGACCGTATGTCAGGGTTCAACAAACTGTTGATCCAAATTATAGCTGTATTTAAAACCTCTATCTAGACCAGTGACTGCAATACAGACAGGGAAGGAATGTCATATTAAAATGTTTTCTTTTGAATAAAAGAACCCTACGCATAGAGCCTCCTAACCCAAGTCATCTTTGTTTCATGCTTACATCTAATTTCCTTATAAAAACAGAGATATATTATCAGGGAATTACATCTCTAGCACCTAGGGAAAATGCTGTCTTAATGTAATAAACTTCATAAGTAGGAATACATGAAACATTATAAATCCTCCCATTCTAATTCTAGCATCTGCGTAATTCTCTCACTTATGTCTATGAGTTGTTTACTCTTTACTTGGTTAAGGAATAAGATATTACCATAATGAGTCAGAATGGCATATTCCCTTGTTGCCAAGAGAATTCTCTAAAGGCTTGGTTTCTTAGCATTACATTTTTTTGCCCAGTAATTAATGTTAACAATAATGCTTCAGGTTGCTTAAGTGTGAGTGATATTAGAAACATACCATAAAAAAAGAAATGTAGACACATACCATAAAAGGTCTTAATTAAACATTAATTTCTATATGAACACATACCCCCTATATTTCTGAGGAAATAAAATATGGCAAGCAGACTCTGTATCTGTTAGCACTGAAATGTTTTTCTTTATTTTAAAAAAGAGGAGACTGCTCAAAATAATATTCCTGAAATACATTGGCATTTATTACATAGCATGAACTCTGCCAGAAGTCTAACAGGATAGAAAACAAGTATTTATACCTATTTTTCAGTTAAGAAAACTGACATGGTGCAAGGTCATAAACCTAGTAAATTCTTGGACAGAATTCAGTCCAAATCTATTTAAATTCAGAGCCTAAAGGATTAGCTAGACATATAGCTACAAAGGAGTAGAAACATGGTTTCCCCTGAACACAGTCTTCAAAAGATATATCTCTTTAATTAGACAAGTGCTGATATGATGACTGTTATGACTATGATAGTGGCATTGGTGTGAAAATACTGTTAGAATCTGGCAATAACTCTGTTTTTTATTGCTATACTACAGTGCTTCCCAGAACACTGAGTACTTCATCATGAGGATTTTTTCTGTTTTATCCATCTACCCATTACCTGGTAACTTATTTACTACCTGGCTATTCATTATTTACTATCTAGTACCTGTTTTCTAGTTAGAAGTGTCCCAGAAGCCAGACATCACACTTTTTTAACTTCTTAATTTGGAGAGGAAATATGTGGTCTTCCTAGAATCCCTGCAGGGACTGGGTATTTTTCTTCCCCCATGAAAATAATCCTGTCTTCATATGAAGATAAAGTCAGGAGGTCATGAAATGGAGTTACTTTCCCTGTCAGTGGTGGCAACTCTACCTCGATGCAGTCCTACTCTTTCACTCACCCTAGTGACATATATTTTTAGGACATCTGGTGAGATTCAGTGGGTTAGAGATGCTTGCAAATGATCTTGGGGGTATTGAGCTACAGCTTGAATGGAAAGAAAATGGATATATCTCCACAATCATCACTATTAGAAAATGACAGTGTCTCTCTATACATAGAATCTCATTCATTAGATTTTTAACAGCGAAGTCTTTCTGCACACAGATGGTAGAGAGCTTGGTCAGGAATTAAATATGATCCAAGACTTGGCAAAAGCTTGCTTAAGATATTGGCCACAGCTATAGTCTATTTAACAAAGTGCCTGAGGTCTGACTCTATATTGAGACAGCTCATTTGCAACTAAAATATTTATCCTATATCATCTTGGCCTATTATGGATTGAATTGTGTCTCCCACAAATTCATATGTTGAAATTCTAGTAACCTTAGAATATGAACTTACTTGGAAATAGAGTCACTGCAGATATAATCAGTTAAAATGAAGTCATATTGCAGTAAGGTGGGCTCCTAATCCACTATGACAGGTGTCCTAACAAAAAGGGGAAATCAGTTATGAAGTCAGAGATGGAAGTGATGCATCTACAAACCAAGAAATACCAGATGGCCAGCAAACCACCAGAAGCTAGGAGAGAAGCACAGAGCAGACAATCCCTCACAGCCTTCAGAAGGAACCAATGCGGCTAACACCTTGATCTTAGACTTCTGACAATGAATTTCTGTTTAAGTAACTAGTTTGTGGCACTTTGTTACGGTAGTCCTAGCAAACAGAAGGATTTTCACTGATTTAGGATTAAATATAATTCTGCTTTCAGACTGTTGATGTGAAAAATATTCTGGTTAAATAATCCTTTATATTTTGTAAGAGTATTGTTAAAGATACCAACACACTATGATAAAGACCACTATAATAACTATAATAAATTCCTATTTGAGTTGATTTGTAAGAAAAGTTTTTTCTTAGTATGCTAATATATATGCTTTCCTTTTTAAAGTATATCTTAATGTGCTTCTTATTCACTCCAGCCCCCAGAAAGCTTACAACCAAGTGCCTTGCCCAAAAGCCAATATCAAGTACAAAGCTGAGCTTACATACCAGAAAACATCTCTATTTGCTTCCATTAGATGTTTTCTCTTGTTGTATCCTTACTTGCCTCATCTTGATTTAACTCATAAGTAGTTTCAAATCCTTTCAAAAATGAAAGAAAAAGCAATTTCAACTTTTAAATGAAGAAATACTAGTATACACTCCCTATAAATTACTCAAGTGATATTTGCAGAGAAATTAGAATCATTAGCTGGAGAACTGTGTTTTGACAGCTTTGGGTGCTGAACATTTATTAATTCAGAAGAAATAAATGCGTGAGGGAATCATGCATTTGGGTTCCAGGGAAGCTCTTGTACAACCACCACTAAAGAGCATCAAAGACCCAAAGTTTTTCCCCATATGGTATTTGGTCAGTTCACCAGTAAGATCACTATTTATAATTGGTTCATGATGTCTATACAAGTTTCACCTTTTTTGTATAAATATTGAAATGAGTATAGACAGTGCAAGATTGAGGTCTCTAGGAAGAAAGAAACAAGCAGTCAGAAGAGGAGGGCTAATAGTAGAAAAGCCTAAGAGGGAAGCTCAATGGTGAGTGTGGCCACAGGGCTGCAAGCAAGCAGGAGTCTTGATGTGAAAATGAAGCACCAATCAATGAGTCAATACCGAATATCAATGAGGTGTTCAGTCCAGTGATACAAACTGCAGCTTGCACCCAAGAACCAAGGCCCATTAAGCCAGAGACACAAGAAGTCCAGAAATAGGGAACTTTGATAGTGATGTCACAGAATGTGTCTGCAAGGATAGCATAGGATTCAAGAATTCCCCCAAACCTTAGGAACTCTCCAGATGACCACTGTACCATATGCAGCAGTGTTCAGGGCACATTAACTGGCACACCCAGCGGTGGCAATGGAGGTGGAGGTTTGTAGTCACTGCCTGAAGCTGGATGTCCATAAACCGTGTCATGCTCCATATCATACCCCCTCTCCTTCAGCTGCCAGGGAGCCAGCACGCAGGGTCTCATCAACAGCCATGAGTTCCAGGCACTCAAACAATATGTGATCTCCTCTAACACTCAAAATAACCACATGAAATAGACTTTACTTTATTTTGCTTCAAGGTAAGGAAACTGAGTTTGAGAAAAGTTAAATACTTTGTTCTAGGTAACTACTTGGGGAATTGGCAGAGCTGGAATTCAAACTTAGGTTGTTCAGAGTTCAAAGTGTTCCAGTCAGCCTTGTCAGTGATGAATCATTGCTATTCATAATGCTAACTCAATCACTGTCACTGTCCAACTCAGAAATCTCTGGACTCACTGCTGCCTAATGCATTTTTCTTCTTTAGGAGAGTACTTACGGCTTTCCACACAATCTCCTGACCCCCTTCCCAGCCATCCTGTCACTTCATTAATGTCACTTATTCTTTCTCTCCATAGTGCTATTGACTGCAGTTTAGCTCTTGGGTTCAAGGGCTTTCAGGAGAGGGCAGATATTATGTCCACTTGAAATCAGCTCTAAGTGTGCCTTCTGATTTCTACTCAGCCTCTCAGGGTGATTGGTTTTTTTTCCCCCCAGTATGACCCAGTTTTTTGCCCATTTGCAAAGTTGAGGATCTGGAGTCACAGCTATTTAGGTCTGAATTTATTTTACGCAGGAACTTCAAGAGCTTTAGATTCACACAATGGATGTTAGGTCTTAGCATCCATGGGGCACATGAAGCTAGCCACTACACTGCTACTTCTTTTACCTTTCAATATAGAATAAAAGTCAAGCAACTCTATTGTCCCTCATTGTGGTAGCCTGAATAATTGCCAATTATGTCCCTGTCCCAATTCTCTGAACTATGAATATTACCTGACATGACAAAAAGAACTTTGTGAGTGTGATAAAATCAGCACTTTGAGATAGGGAGAATATTCTAGATTATCTGGGTGGCCCTAAATGTAATTACAAGTGTTTTCATAAGAGGAGGCAGAGGGATATCCAACTGCTGAGGAAAGGTGAAGTAATGGAAGCAGAGATTTAAAACTACTATGCTGCAGACTTTGAAGATGGAGTAAGGGGCCATGAGCTAAGGAATGCAGCTGTACAAGCTAGAAAAGGCAAGGAAAGGGATTCTCCCTGAGGGCCTCTAAGAAGGACATCAGCTCTGCCAACACTTTGATTTTTAGCCCAGTGAAACCAATTTCAGACTTCTGACGTCCATAATTGTAAGATAATAAATGTGTGCTGTTTAAAGCACAAGTCTGTGTTAATTTGTTATAGCAGCCATAGGGAACGAATGCATTCATATTTTGAATTTTAAATAGAATGGATCCCAAATATTTGAAATGTTACCATCTTTTTGATCAAGAAACTTTCACAAACTATAACTTTTTTGGAGCATTCCACTCAGTTTTACTAAAGCTCCAGTAATGAAACTTAAAAAAAAATGCAACCCTTCTTTTCAGGAAATGTGTTATTGTGGGCTATAAACTTTGCCTTTTGATATTCTTTGTTCCTTTGGCATAGTGTAACTTGATGTCCAGTGTTTGCAGGAAATAGTAGGAGGAGTTTTTGAGTGTCCTTGATTATATCCTCTAAGTGACCTTTTAGTGCTGAGGATGTCTGCAGAATGCAAATTTATGTATTTTGTAGATTCATCTTCTCTTTTGTACACCAGGTCTATCCTAGCTTCTTATTTCTCGTATCTGGGTGAAATTGTAGGCCTGGAAAAATGCCAAATAGCCCTACACAAAAGTGAAACAGATGAAAGGCTATCAAAGAATGCCAAATAAATATGCATACTGATTATAGTCATTTTTGTGTTTACCATGTAAAACAATTAGAATATTATTGCTCTTTCCCCTGCACCTGCCTGTGGCTTATGGGAATTTATATTCAAAACCTCTTACTCCAATTAGACTTCACAGAAGACAGCTACTTTCCTTTTCAAATTTCACTCTCAAGAGAGGGTAACTGATGACAGTGGATTAGCATGGTGAATATTAGAGAGAGGTTCTTAGGCTCCTGCCCCAGTTTTGCTGTTGCTCAGATTTCTGAATCCTACTTAGAGTTTGGCCAAAGCACCTCAAAGCTACTTCCCACTTAGCTGTGGTGATTTCAGGGCCCCCATGGCACTGGTTCATCTTGGTATGCCTTGTAACTCACTGAGGAATATACTCAGGACACGTAAAGATGCTCTCTGGCTTTATTGGAAGTGACTTAGAACTAGATGACACTTTTTTTTTTGTGGCAAGTGTTCCTGGGTTAAAAACACTACTCCAGCACTCTTTCCATTTGGTCCAGGAACTGCTTCTTGCAATTCAGAAAATAGTAATTGAAAATCCTTTAAAATCTTTCCTTAATAATGACTAGGTGAAGATTTGCTGTTATGTAAAACTTCCTAATAGGAACATTAGAGTCAAATGGAATTTTGGTCACATATGAAATGATCAGTTAAAGATGGCTTCTTTATAGTTCTTATACACTAGGATGTTGTTTTTATTGTGCAAATTTAAAAAGTTAGGACAGGGAGCCAAGATGGCGGTATGAGTAGGGCAGCAGAAATCTCCTCCCAAAACCATATATATTTTTGAAAATACAACAAATACCACTATTCCTAGAAGAGAGACCAGAAGATACAGTACAACAGCCAGGCTACATCTACATCTGTGAGAACTGAGCACCTCACAAAGTGGGTAAGATACAAGCCATGACCCAGTGGGACCTGAGCATGCCCCCCACTCCAGCTCACCAGCAGGAGGAAAGGAGTTGGAGTGGAGAGTGAGAGAAAGCCCAGGACTGCTACATACCCAACCCTAGTCATCCACACCAGGAGCGCAGACACACATTGCATGGTGTGCTGGACATTAGGGAAATGGAACAGTAAAATCTGCAAGTGGGTCCCCACAGCTGGCGCCCTTGAGACAAAAGAAAAGCGAGTGCTTTTTGAAAGTCTTAAAGGGATAGGGACCTCATAGCTGGACAGAAGTGTCCTGGCACACTCAGCCCAGCAGCTGGGAATTCCAGGGAACTCCAGGCGCCCCCAGCCCTCTGGGAGGCAGTACAGCTCTGAAGCCTCTCATGGTGATAAACAGCCTCCCATCCATTCCCAATCCCACGCAGACCCACCATAGCAGGGGAGGGACCTGAGAGTGGCCACGCCCACAGCAGCTGATGAGAGCCTTCTCTGCAGCCGCCTGGGCCAGACTCAGAGGCCCCACCCATGAGTGGGAGCCCAGCAGAGACAGAGGAAGCCATGAGGGGGCACAAAAGGTTGCTGTTTTCACAGGAGAGCACACCAGGCACTCCTGCCTCTCTCCATGGGGCTCTGGAATGCCCCATCCATGGCAGCTCAGGCAATAAAACCGGAAGCTGCTCCCCATGTGTGGGTCACCTGAACAGGCAACAGAGAAGGGCAAGGCACAGGAAGGGACATTGTTCTCCCAGCTAACACATGTGCCAACTGCCTTTGACTACCTCTATTGCCATGAAATGGCAGAATAATGTGATCCAGTCCATAATTACCCAGACAACCTCTGAGAGGGAGCCTGGGGAGATAGATTTAACCAATCTTCCTGAAAAAGAATTCAAAATAAAGTTTATAACCATGCTGATGGACCTGCAGAGAAATATGCAAGAGCTAAAGGATCAAGTTAGGAGGGAGAATACAGAAGTAAAACAATCTCTGGAAGGACTTAAGAGTAGACTGGATGAGGTGCAAGAGACTATTAATGGAATAGAAATCAGAGAACAGGAACACAGAGAAGCTGAGACAGAGAGAGATGAAAGGATCTCCAGGAATGAAAGAATATTAAAAGAGAACTGTGTGACCAATTCAAAAGGAACAATATTTGCAGTATAGGAGTACCAGAAGAAGAAGAGAGAGAAAAAGAGAAAGAAAGTGTCTTTGAAGAAATAATTGCTGAAAACGTCCCCAAACTGGGGGAGGAAATAGTCTCTCAGACTATGGAAGCCCACAGAACTCCCAACACAAAGGGACCAAAGGAAGACAACACCAAGACACATAATAATTAAAATGGTAAAGATCAAGGACAAGGACACAATATTAAAGGCAGCCGGAGAGAGAAAAAGGTCACCTACAAAGGAAAACGCATCAGGTTATCATCAGACTTCTCAAAAGAACCTTACAGGCCAGAAGAGAATGGCATGATATATTTAATGCAATGAAACAGAAGGGCTTAGAACCAGGAATACTGTATCCTAGCACTATTATCATTTAAATATGAAGGAGGGATCAAACAATTCCCAGACAAACACAAGTTGAGGAAATTTGCCTCCCACAAACCAACTCTACAGGATATTTTAAAGGGACTACTCTAGATGGAAGCACTCCTAAGGCTAAATAGACTTCACCAGAGAAAATAAAATCACACCAAAGAAAGAAGACCAACCAAATACTAACTAACGGCAAAAAACAAAATCAACTACCCACAAAAGCAGTCAAAGGAAACACAAAAGAGTACAGAATAAAACACCTAACATATAAAGAATGGAGGAGGAGGAATAAGAAGGGAGAGAAATAAAGAATCATCACACTGTTTATAATTACTTAATAAGCGAGTTAAGTTAGACAGATAGTAAAGAAGCTACCCTTAAACCTTTGGTAACCACGAATCTAAACACTGCAATGACAATAAGTACGTATCTTTCAATAATCACCCTAAATGTAAATGGACTGAATTCCATTTACCAATCAAAAGACACAGAGTAATAGAATGGATAAAAACACAAGACCCATCTATATGCTGCTTACCAGGGACTCACCTCAAACCCAAAGACATGCACAGACTAAAAGTCAAGGGATGGATAAATATATTTCATGCAAACAGTAGGGAGTAAAAAGCAGGTGTTGCAATACTAGTATCAGACAAAAATAGACTTCAAAACAAAGAAATTAACAAGAGATGAAGAAGGACATTACAGCAGGATACACATTCTTCTCAAGTGCATATGGAACATTTTCCAGAATAGACCACATACTAGACCACAAAAAAGCCAAAGTAAATTCAAAAAAACGGAAATTCTACCAACCAACTTCTCAGACCACAAAGGTATAAAACTAGAAATAAATTGTACAAAGAAAACAAAGAAGCTCACAAACACATGGAGACTTCACAACACGCTATTAAATAATCAGTGGATCAATGACCAAATTAAAATAGAGATCAAGCAATATATGGAGACAAATAATGACAACAGCACAAAGCCCCAATTTCTGTGGGATGCAGTGAAGGCAGTTCAAAGAGAAAAGTATACAGCAATCCAGGCCTATTTAAAGAAGGAAGAACAATCCCAAATGAATAGTCTAAAGTCACATTTATTGAGATTGGAAAAAGAAGAACAAATGAGGCCCAAATTCAGCAGAAGGAGGGATATAATAAAGATCAGAGAATAAATAAATAAAATATTTGTTAATAAAATGAGAGGAATAAAACAATAGAAAAAAATCAATGAAACCAAGAGCTGGTTCTTTGAGAAAATAAACAAACTAGATAAGACCGTAGATGGACTTACGAAGAGAAAAAGAGAATCTACACACATCAACAGAATCAGAAAGGAGAAAGGAAAAAATCATGAAGGACCCCACAGAAATGCAAAGAATTATTGGAGAATACTATGCAAAACTATATGCTAACAAACTGGATAACCTAGAAGAAATGGACAACTTCCTAGAAAAATACAACCTTCCAAGACTGACCAAGGAAGAAACAGAAAATGTAAACAAACCAATTACCAGCAATGAAATTGAAGCGGTAATCAAAAAACTACCCAAGAGCAAAACCCCTGGGCCAGATAGACTTACTGTGGAATTTTATCAGACATACAAAGAAGACATAATACCCATTCTCCTTAAAGTTTTCCAAAAAATAGAAGAGGAGGGAATACTTCCAAACTCATTCTATGAAGCTAGCATCACTCTAATACCAAAACCAGGCAAAGACCCCACCAAAAAAGAAAATTACAGACCAATATCCCTGATGAACATAGATGCAAAAATATTCAACAACATATTAGCAAACCAAATTCAAAAATACATCAAGAGGATCAAAAACCATGACCAAGTGGGATTCATCCCAGGGATGCAAGGATGGTACAACATTCGAAAATCCATCAACATCATCCACCACATCAACAAAAAGAAGGACAAAAACCACATGATCATCTCCATAGACACTGAAAAAGCATTCAACAAAATTCAACATCCATTCATGATAAAAACTCTCAACAAAATGGGTATAGCGAGCAAGTACCTCAACAAAATAAAGGCGATATATGATAAACCCACAGCCAACATCATACTTAACAGAGAGAAGCTGGAAGCATTTCCTCTACGATTGGGAACAAGACAGGGATGCCCACTCTCCCCACTGTTATTTAACATAGTACTGGAAGTCCTAGCCATGGCAATCAGACAAAACAGAGAAATACAAGGAATCCAGATTGGTAAAGAAGAAGTTAAACTGTCACTATTTGCAGATGACATGATATTGTATATAAAAAACCCTAGAGACTCCACTGCAAAACTACTAGATCTAATATCTCAATTCAGCAGAGTTACAGGATAAAAAATTAACACACAGAAATCTGTGGCTTTCCTATACACTAACAATGAACTAGCAGAAAGAGAAATCAGAAAAACAATTCCATTCACAATTGTATCAAAAAGAATAAAATACCTAGGGATAAACCTAACCAAGGAAGTGAAAGACCTATACCCTGAAAATTACAAGACACTCTTAAGAGAAATTAAAGAGGGCACTAACAAATGGAAACACATAAGAATTAATATCGTCAAAATGGCCATCCTGCCCAAAGCAATAAATAGATTCAATGCAATCCCTATCATATTACCAACAGCATTCTTCAATGAACTGGAACAAATAGTTCAAAAATTCATATGGAAACAACAAAGACCCCAAAGAGCCAAAGCAATCCTGAGAAGGAAAAATAAAGTGGGGGGGACCTTGCTCCCCAACTTCAAGCTCTACTACAAAGTCACAGTAACCAAGACTATTTGGTACTGGCACAAGAACAGAGCCACAGACCAGTGGAACAGAATAGAGACTCCAAACATTAACACAAACATATATGGTCAATTAATATACGATAAAGGAGCCATGGACATACAATGGGGAATTGACAGCCTCTTCAACAGCTGGTGTTGGCAAAACTGGACAGCTACATGTAAGAGATTGAAACTGGATCATTGTCTAACCCCATACACAGAAGTAAATTCAAAATGGATCAAAGACCTGAATGTAAGTTATGAAACCATAAAACTCTTAGAAAAAACATAGGCAAAAATTTCTTGGACATAAACATGAGTGACTTCTTCATGAACATATCTCTCCAGGAAAGGGAAACAAAAGCAAAAATGAACAAGTGGGACTATATCAAGCTGAAAAGCTTCTGTGCAACAAAGGACACTATCAATAGAACAAAAAGGTATCCTACAGTATGGAGAATATATTCATAAATGACAGATCCGATAGAAGGTTGACATCCAAAATATATAAAGAGCTCATGCATGTCAACGAACAAAAAGCAAATAATCCAATTAAAAAATGGGCAGTGGAGCTAAACAGACAGTTCTTCAAAGAAGAAATTCAGATGGCCAACAGATGCATGAAAAGATGCTCCAAAAAGCTCAAAATAGAAATACCATTTGACCCAGGAATTCCACTTCTTGGAACTTACCCTAAGAATGCAGTAGCCCAGTTTCAAAAAGACAGATGCACCCCTATGATTATCGCAGCACTATTTACAATAGCCAAGAAATGGAAGCAACCTAAGTGTCCATCAGTAGATGAATGGATAAAGAAGATATGGTACATATACACAATGAAATATTATTCAGGCATAAGAAGAAGACAAATCTTACCATTTGCTACAACATGGATGGAGCTAGAGGGTATTATGCTCAGTGAAATAAACCAGGCGGAGAAAGACAAGTACCAAGTGATTTCACTCATATGTGGAGTATAAGAACAAAGAAAAACTGAAGGAACAAAACAGCAGCAGACTCACAGAACCCAAGAATGGACTAATAGTTACCAAAGGGAAAGGGACTGGGGAGGATGGATGAGAAGGGAGGGACAAGGGCAGGGAAAAAGAAAGGGGGCATTATGATTAGCATGTATAGTTTGGGGGGATCATGGGGAGGGCTGTGCAACACAGAGAAGACAAGTAGTGAGTCTACAGCATCTTACCACGCTGATGGACAGTGACTGTAATGGGTATGTTGGGGGGACTTGGTGATGGGATTCTAGTAAACATAATGTTCCTCATATAATTGTAGATTAATGATACAAAAAAAAAAGTTACTTATTTTAGAGAGGAAGTTGCATGTCCTGGGTGTGGGTTGAGTCCTCCTTCTAATTTATTGTCTGTACACACTTCAAATCTCACTCATAGTCTGGAAATACTATGAAGTAATAGGAAGACAAGAGGCTTGTCTAGTGGGCGGTATTTCAGCAAATTTAGTTAGGTTATGGGGACAAATGCTGTGGTCTAGAAGGAAGGGTGCAATTGTGAGGAGAAACTGAAAAACAAGAAAGAAGGAAGAGCGAAGCACAAGGTCAGAAGAGGCAGAAGGCAAAGGCTTAAGGTGGTTAAACTTGAACAGAAGAGATTGATATCCATGGACTTAGAAGAGAAAGGGGAAAGGTGGGAATAAATACTGATTAAAATTTAGTAAATTTTGAGATGTAAGTTGAGGGATATCAGATGGCATCTATTGTTTTAGTGAGTGAGATACAAGTGTGTCAAATTTTAAGAGGAGAAATGTTAAGGGATAGTTGTGAATAATGTGATTGAAAGGTAATTATAGATGACTTGAAAAAATTGTTGAAAAGAACAAGGGCTGGGGTGAGACTGTCTATCACAAGTCCAGAATAGAACCATCAGCTAGGCTATGCTTTCCCAATTCAGATGTCCATACCCTGGGGTCTATCAGCACTGTGCCTAGGATACATAAAGCTATAGGAATACAGCACATCCTTCTCTACTGTCAGTTTTATTTAGAATGAAACTTTAACTGCTTTAAAACAGAAAGAATAAAACAGCAAAAGACTCATAAACACTGAGAAGTGACTAATGATTACCAAAGGGGAGAGGTTGGGATGGTGGGAGGGGAGGGTGAAAGGAATAAAGGGCTGCAATAATTTGCAATCACAATACAAGTTGCTCATGGGGATAGTAGTACAGCCTGGAGAATATAGTCAACCATCTGTAACATCTTTCCACATTGATAGTAACTGCACTAGAGGGTGAGGATTTAACAATATGGGTAACTGTTGAACCACTGTGTTGTATATTTGAAACCAAAATAAGACTGTATATTAAGAATACTTCAAAAATTTTTCAACTGCTTAATTGAATATTTAAAAAATTATGTTAATACAGATAGAATGAAAATGAGGGTAAACTCTTTAAGGTAAACAAGAAATTTCAAATGAATTAAGTGTTTGTCTTAAGTGGCTCTTGATTATAACACAAGCACTCCCAGGACTGCTACAGATGTTCATTTTCTTCTGCCATTAAAACAATGTCTGTGAAAAGTTGAAGATGCTAGGCTTCTGGTCTATCCCACAGTATAGACAATATGAGCATGAGCAAAGAAAGCAGAGGGTGGGTTTCCCCCTAGAACTGGCAAGGGTCATCGGCCAATGAGGTGAGAGATTCTACTGAGCTTGTGCAAGGCACTATAGGTGGCCTTTACTCCACAGGATAAAGTGATTCTCAGTATCATTCTAAGTTGTTATATTATCTGTGTCTTAGAGATCTGGGAACTGAACATTAGCATGGAAAACAATTTGCCTAAAGTGCACAGTTGATTGGTAGCAAGGTAACTAAATGCGGCTGGAAAGGTTCTGATAGCTTATGAGACTAAGGAACAGTGAAGGAGTGGTAGGTCTTGATGAAGGCAAAGACAGGCTCAGCAGGAGGCCAGGCCTGGGCGGTATGGGGAGACAGCAAAGGGAGGCACGGACATATACTGGTCATTTGATATCAAAGCTATGACTTATATTTAACAAAATTCTGTAAGCACCACTGAAAAAACATCTAACTGGGCTTCTGCCTCTATCCAGCTGTTCAGGTTAGTTGTTCCTTTGCCTCTCTATCCCTCTTTCCCAGAAGACAGAAACAGCAAGACTGAGGTTTCCTTCTTCTGTTCTTCAGATCACAAATTATGCAGACCTCAAGAAAATGGAGTAAACTGCGCTTGATTAGTTCTAAGTAACTCAGTTTTTCTCCATGTCAGGCTCTTGTTTCTCTGGGAAAGAGCAAACTCTAGCAAATTGCATCTTCCTGCTTCTTAATAATATCCATATAGTAGGCCAAAGGTCTGGGGACCTGTGAGAGCTTCTGCTCCCCTCAGTTACACATCACAGAGCTCTCTGTGCTCCATGCTCATGTTCTTTCATTTCTTTAAGAGACTTCCTCCATGTTAACATTAAGAACAACCTTTTCAATCTCTTGGAGATTTAAAATTGTTATTGTTGTTGCTTATTTAATATGTATTTTTTGAGCACAAGTTACACTTTCAGCCTTGGGCTACTTTTTTGGAAAGACACTACAAGAGTTACTTACAACCCAGGGATCATCTTTAGCTGCTACCTAGTTTACCTATGAACTCATTCATTTTCTGATAGGTGGAAATTCTAAATTCGTAAAGTCAAAACTGGGGAAGCTTGCAGTAGGCTTGGTGCTTCCAGAGAAGCAGGATTCAGGTGAGTGTAGGAGTCAGCAGAGGACTCAGGGCATTAGGTATACATCAGAGCTGGAAGGTCACAGTAAAATTCTGACAAATTAGGGAGGTCAAACATAGTCTTGATGAGTCAGAAAATTCATTCATGAGTTGTGTGCCAGACAGATGGAAAGCAGCCAGGAAAGTTCCATCCTTACCAGAATTCCCTTCCTTTGTTCAACTTATTAATAGTAGTAGCTACAGATCAAAAACAGCCACAGTAGCTCTGTATCTGCTAATCTTATACTTGTCCCCAACCCCAGAAAGACCACCATGTTATGTGTTGAATGATTTTGCCAAAAACACACTTCTGCCATGATGTAAGCCCAGCAAAGAAGAGGTGAATGCTGGTGAGACCTTGTCTTTCATGAGCTCAGCAGATTTCTTTATTAAGAAAAAAGAGCAATCTTGGTACTTGGTCTGGGAACCAATATTTCCAGGTTCTTTTGATATATTTTATCCAAACAGTGCAGGCTAACTGGAGAAAGGTTACTGATTTTCAGATTAGATATGTTAATTGTTAACCTAATACAGAATCGACTAACCTAAAAAGTGTGCTCTGAGTTGACCAGGAGGACCTCACTCTATGAAAATCAGTTTCCTGATAAGAATTTTTGAGATCATATCATTGTGCTAAAGGCAAGTGGACTTGCTTGTAATGGAAAATACTAAAAGCATAAGTAAGGCTAAGACATGTTGAATGATACATGATTGTATTTTGAATGCCAAGTAGGTAAAAATCTGAACATTATTTAGCCATTCAAAAGAAGTAATGTAGAAATGCCATGAGGAACATAAATGTTGAATTCGTAAAGCACAATCTGACAAACAGTCAGGGGAATGGTAGCAGTGTGATTTCAACAACAGAAACAATGATAAAACCTTGGGGTCCATTCTGTTCTTTTCATTGGATATCTGTCTGTTAAATCTGAGTATGTCTTAACAGGGAGTTTGGAGCTTTTATCAGAATGACTTTCTCCTTCATGGATTCTAAGGAATGAGACCAATACAAGTGCCATTAGTACAGTTCTTGCCATTTTGGTGTGTGAACTCTGTGCTCAGCATTAGGCTAACTATAAAAACTCTACTTATGCAATTTTAAGTCATTAAATGTATAGAAAGGGTGTGGGGAGAGAGGCAGTGTGAAAATAGCACTAAAAAAGAGATGCTGGGAACACACTAGGAAATCAAAAGGCTTTTAATACCTGGGCAAATTTGGTATGTTTAGGAGAGATAATTCGGAAATCCTGAGTGGTCTCTCCTGAGGAACCACTACTTGCAGGCTAATTTCCATGGCCAGGAAATTAGAAATCAGAATTTGCTTTTAAGTCTATTAACACAGATATAAGTGGAGTTTAATATTTGAAACTTGTATTCAAATTTCTTATTAAGGCAAGAAAATAATGCTTTTATTTTTCAAAAGGCAATGAGACAATGAGAATTATCTTCACTAATTGAGGAAAACTTGTAAGCAATTACTGTTACTTTATTTTCATACTCAACATTTTAACTTTGATTGAGTAGCAACTACTTTTTTGAGAGGTGAATTTTCATGGCCCTCAGCTTTCTCTGTTCCTTTTGGACAGGCCCAAGTGGTGGACAGTTTTAAGGAAGGCAACAGATTATCGAAAGGCAATGGGCCATCGTAAGTCCGAGGTAAGGGACGCATCACCCAGCTCTTCCAGGTGCAGCCTTGCTTGTGTCCTGCAACCTGGGGTGAACAATAAGCACAAGAGTTGTGGCCACAGGATGCCTCTTAAATCAAGACCTCTTCAGCTCATGGCCCATTTTTAAGCAAAAAGTGGTATATCCCAGTTGTCCTCACTGGAATTGACCTTTAATGTAACAATTTGCTCTAAATTTAGACTTCACTAACTTTACCCTGGAGAGCAGAGATTGGGTTATAATAGCAACTATTTAACTTTTGTTAATCTTTTGGCCATTCAAAAAGAGAGGTCTCCTCCCTGGAGCAATTTACCATCTAAAATGAAAAAGGAAAATTTAAATGGGAAAGCATTCAACATTTATACTAAAAAAAGATTTTTAAATGAATAACAATTATAATGGTGATGGTGATGACAAGAAGGAACTGCTGACACTTACTGCATTCTGCTGTGATCCAGATTCTGAAAAAAGCTATACACAGGGGTGATGATTTTTAGTTTTCACATTAACCTCATGAAGTTTGTCCTATTGTTTTAATTTACAGACCAGGAACCCAAGGTTTAGGGTTAAATCTTTGCTCAAAGTCACACTGTAGAGCAGAGCAAGGGTCAAACTCAGGCCCTTGTGCGCTTGGCCACTACATTTCATTGTTCTTGCTTATTCTTTTCAGGTTAAAGGAAAAGGAAAGTAAGGATATTGTTGTGATAAATATAGAAAAGGTGCCTATAAACAGGAAAAGAGAACAGAAATTCAAGATATGACCAGAAGGAAGGTGGACTAAGAAAAAACAGAGAAATGGTCACAGAGGAACAAAAGAAGAGGTGTACTGGCAGAGAGGGAAACTGAGGCCATAGCCTTTGTGTAGTGTGTGCTAGCATGGGTGCTGCTGGAGCAGCAGAAAGGTCTGGGCTCAAATCCTAGTCCCTCTCTTACAAGTGGCTCCATGGTATGAGTAATTTAATCTGTTTTGTTTCTTCATGGGCAGGAAGAAGGGGTCTACTGGAAGAACTGACCTTACAGGCTCTGCTGGCTTTTTGGGGCCTCAAACCCCTGCTTTGTAGCAAGGTATTTAATTTCTTTGGGATCCTAGTTTTCTCATTTTCTTATCTGAGTAAAATGGGGATAAAATTAGCACTTAGCTCACAGGGTCACTGTGAAGATTAAATGGCCACATATAAAATGCCCAGAACATACATGGTATGTGCTCAGTAAGTATCCATACTGTTATATGAGAAGTCGGAGTCTCTTTAATGTTGAACATCACTAGGAGGATTAGATACTAGTTATAGAGCATGAGATAAGGACTCAATCACCTATTGCCATTTCTACAGTGAAGTTAAATTTTTCTTCTCTTTCTTCCCTCCCTCCCTCCTATCTTTCTTGCTTTTTCTGACTTTTGAGAACTTTTTCCAAACCTTAAATCAATGCTTTCAGCTTTTCTGTGTTGAATATTTTAAAAATCTGGCTTTGCTAGTGTTACTTCTGATCTCTGGACATGATACTTCCCAAAGCCCTTGCCCTCAATAAACCAGTTTGACTATTTAATTCAAACATTCAGATAGATACAACCAGCCCATTCCATTCCTACCAAAGAGCAAATACGGAGGGAAACCAGATGGAAGATCTGAGCTGATCTCTGCCAACCTGTGGCTCATTTACCCATGCCTCACATTGGGATCTTTCATTTTTATTCAGTATGTCGTAGAAGAAGTCAGTCAGGTTGGAATGGAGTGGAAATGAACGGTGCCCTGAGGCGAATCTGAGAAGAGCTCCCACCAACAGCAGGAAGCAAAGCTAGAGGAGAGGGAAAGAGAGACTCACGCAGTAAGACGGCCACGAAAGCCAGGATATGAGTAAACAAGTGCATGATGAAATCATGAAAACAATCTTTATTCAAATTCGAAGTAACTGATATAAACTTGATATAAATTTTAAGTAACCATTAAGTCACCAATTAAGTTCTTATAAATGTATATATTGGCATGCATTAGCTTGCTTAAAACTGGGTGAAAGCAAACTGCAGTAAGCTCTTGAGATATTTCTAAACATCTATTGTTTGAGGGTCTTTGGAATAAAGTGCCAGGAGTTTTCACTGAGTGGTTCCTTCTGTGTGCAGGTAAGAGGACAAAGACTACTGTAGATGGTTCTCTTGTTTTTGTACCGCTTACTGGTGGTAACTGCAGTGGGTCATTCTAATTGCTTGGCTCTGAAGACAGCTTGTTACTGTATTTGGGAAGGTGTGGAGAGAGAAAACACTATGAAATAAAATTTAGAATAATTATTCTGGCCCTTCATTTTTTACAGGCATTTTATCTTTTTTAGGTCTAATGAAATGTGGAATCCTATCATGAAAGTTGTATTACAAAAATATAAACCTGTTACCTGTGCCTAGACTCAGTAAGGCAGAGGTAGAGGAGGGATATTGGAGTGTTGAGAGGCTCTGATCCCCATTAAGCCCAAGAGCTGCTCCTGGAGTCTCCCAGATTCTTAACGTTTTCAGTTAAAGTACCAAACTCACTTTTTTAGTTAAAGGTCAGTGCTATGCTCGGAATAGTAAAATCAGTATTTTTTTCTATTTGGTATAACAAGACATTTCTGTTTATTAAAATAGAAAATATTTAGCTTATTGAGATGTTACTCTTGGAATCTATTGACTGCAGAAGTATCTGTCAAAAAATTTAAATTAAAACACAGTATACATGTAATGACAACATCGAGTTTTCAGAAGCCTAACTTAATGGGAAGTTTTTATTTTAGGATGAAATGAGTTTGTAGATCGTTTAGGAGGATTCCCTATGTTTTCTGAACTCTTTTTGAAGTCACGTGATTCTTGATCCTAACAATTTGGTACTTTGGAATACTACAGATATGCCAAGATCACAGTGTAGTACTACATAAAACCACAGGATGGCAGGATGCTAACATTTTTGACTCAGTATTTTACTAAGCCTTGCTTTATGGGAAGTTCTCAAATCTGTTTTTGGAAGGTAGGATGGGGAAGTGTTTAAAAGGCTAGTGTGCTCCCTGTTTCTCTCTCTCTCTCTACATATATAATTTTAATTCATTTTGTATGTGTGTGATAAGTAAATAAGGGTAAGTTTGATCAAATATTTCATTTGTAGGAGTGCATTCTTAAAAGTCAACACAAATAATAATAATAATAGTAATAATAATAATAATAATTTTCATAAAACATTCATGCATTTCTGGAGACCAAACAGACTCTTATCCTAAAATCTTAAACACTGGCTTATTGAAATCATTTGTGTACCACTTAATTATTGAAGAATATAGCTCCATTTCTCAGACAAGTTAGAAGAAACAATAAACCTGTTTATTGAATCTAAATTTTAGGGCTTCCCTAAGGAAGAGAGTGAGAATTTGTACTTTCATTTCCAAGAAGTGTACAGAAAAAATACAGCTGATTCTATGCTACTGAACTGATTGGGAATCACCATTTGAATTTCAGAAATAAGCGTCTCAACTGGCCTTCCCAAAGCTCAGGATGGAAAAGCTTAGATAAACTTAAATTTAAGTAGGAGATTAGAAAATCCTGGGTAAAAGTAGCATTAAGTGTGGCTTGGTCTTTGTGACTGTATCTTTTACTTTGGGTTAGAATTTTGTATTCTTCTTAGTTTTTACACTTAGCAGTAATTAAGTAAGTAATCACTAAATAGGATTAAACGCTTGAGAAAAGGAAGCTTAGAAAAGAAGTTGGAATGAAACAGGGTGTGAAAACCTAAATGTAAACATGGTAACACTCTAAGACGTACTTTTTGCCACTGAATTTTCCTAAAGTGAACTTTGAAGTTTTATTCTGAATTTGTTTCTGCTTTAGTAGTCAATATATAAATAAATAAATTCCAGGTTTTAACTATTTAAACCATTTGTTTTCTCTCTGAAAGCCACACATACACATAGCTAACATAAATCTAATTTAACCATTCGTAGACTTTTAAGTCAAGGAAATTAAAATGAATTATTTCTTTTATAATTCTTCCTTCAAATAGTTCCCAAAGCTGTCAAGCAGAGACAAATAAATAAATAAATAGCCTATTAAATTCATGTGGATGAAAGAAATCTTGCAAAAACTAGTTAATAGATTTAGTATTTTTACACTTAGTATACATTATATTTATGTAATTGTGGTAAGTACATATATGATTTGATAATGTCATATACATATTCTATGTGTTGAGTGTTGAAAATTGTCATATATAGCAAATATAAAGTTTTCTCGTTAGGTTTTTCATATAACCAAAGATAATGTATATTTCACTCATCTGTTTATTTTAAAAAAACATTAGTGTCTAAAGGGGAAAACCAACTTCTGGAAATGTTTATGTAGCATTTTTAAGACATTACTCTTTAAAAATGCAATGCTCTTCCTTATAATAACTGTCTTCAATTTTTAAACTGTGGAGTAAATTTCATTCTCTTCCTCCCTCACATGACTGACATTATGTATGATTTGCAATGCTTTTAAAACATAAAAAGCCTTTTTATTTCCTGATTATTTCTCTTTAGTTTTGAGTATTTTCTGTGGCTGGCCTAGGATACAGAACTGCTCTACAATAGTGATGAACAAGTGAATCTACCTACCTGTTGCATATAGGCTCTCAGACACCCTGCACTTGTCTTTTCAGTCACTTTGCATACTGTGTAACAATATATTGATCCGGGTGGTCCCATCTGGCTCCTTATTTAACTACAAGCTCCATGAGGCCAAGACAGCATCAGCTTTATTCACCATTACATCCTCATTGCCTAGCACAGTACTTGGAGTTTAATAAGTATCCCCCAGATAATTGTTGAATAAATGGGTTTGTGACCAGTTAGTACCGCATGAAATTTATATAACATATAATTCTATTTCATTTTACCAATACAACACTTCACTTCCAAAACCTACAGAAAACTAGGCAGTCCCCACAGTCCATTCCCTACTTTACCAACTCCATTTAAAAATCTCTCCCAAGCACATCTCTCCATTAGAAGATTAAGGGGGGTTGCTAGGATTTTCATTGGAGAAACAAGTATTCTTTGAGAAATGAAAGTCAGCTTACCAGTGCTCACTACTTTGCTAATAATTCCCCAAGGTGATCAGTCTGTTCAGGGGCACTTCTCCTGGGAGGAGGCATGAGGGATATGAGAAAAGCGGAAAGAGAAACAAAAGAAGAGACGTGCTTCTGCTTTCCCTTCATCTATTCTACTTCCCTTAGAGGACCCTCTGGGCACCTTACTGCTGTAAATGCCTGACCACGGGCATCTTTTTTTACATTCCACATTCAACCCATCAGTAAGTTCTGTTGGCACTTTCATTGCTACAAACCTGGTGGTAGTCACCACCAACTTTCATTTAAATTACTGGAATAACCTCTTGATTGGTCATCTGGATTCTTCCTTTGGTCCTTTTACTCTATTCTCAACACACCAGACGGAGTGCTACTTAAAAACCTAAACCAGGTCATGTGAATTCTCTGCTAAAAAAACTTCCACTGGTTTTCCATTTCCAATAAAAAGCCAAAATCCTTACAAATGACTATAGAACTTGGTCCCCTTTATTTCTCTCTCTCCTTATCCCCTACTGCTCTTTCCCTCAGAT
Organism: Manis javanica; assembly: GCF_040802235.1. Taxonomy (NCBI): domain Eukaryota; kingdom Metazoa; phylum Chordata; class Mammalia; order Pholidota; family Manidae; genus Manis; species Manis javanica. The sequence continues at coordinate 175,977,434 of NC_133157.1, read as the reverse complement.
AATTTACTCCAGCCACATAGGCCTTTTTGCCACTCCTCATCCATAACACTCACTCCTGTCTCAGAGCCTTTGCACTACCTAGGCTTTCTGCCTGAAATTATTTTCCCGATATCCTTATTTCCTTACCTCCTTTAAATTCTTATCCAAACATTCCACTCCTTTCCTGAACAATGTATTTAAAATCACCACCCTCCCCCACCCCAACAGTTCCTATCTCCTTCCCAGGTTTAGTTTTTCCCTAAACCATGTGTTATCATCTGATGGCTTATTGATTTGTACACTGCTAAATTCCTACCATCTATTAGAATGTTTGGTACATTTATATGCTTGCTAAGCATTGCTGAATAAATTTCACACTGAAGGTCAAATTCAAATCCTTTGGTAAAGCTTCATGTACCACTGATTCTGCAGCAACGTTGGTAGGAAGACTTTAATCTCCACTGGAGTCAGTATTTTCAAGATGAAAAGAAAGATGCTTGCTTCATGAACTTTACCCTTTCCTTTATCTCCACAAAGGCACCCCTTTTCCTCCTAAAGCTCTGTGGGGTAGGTGGTTGCCAGTCATGAGAGTAGAGGTATTGTACTGGCAAGAAGCTGGCAATCTGCACCAGGATTTCAGATGGGAAACTGGGGAGTCATTTGCTTTATACCAAATAAAGAATAACAATGTAAGAGAATGAGCACACACAGTGGGGATCAGAGGAGAGAGTGTTTCTGGCTCATGTGGGGACATTGATCTGCATGGATGAAAGAACTCTCTTAGCAGAGAATAGGAAAAGAGAACACTTATCAGTGTGTGTGTGTTGGGAGTGAAGAATGTAACTCATAGGTTGAGTCAGAAAGTACATGGTATTTTGAAGGGAGGGGAGCAAACTTTTACTGTCAAGTAACCTTACAAGTATTGTGCAAAGAAAAGGGTCCCTCTGTTAGTTTTGCTTAGTCTCCCAAGTAGCATCCTAATTTGTGTAAAACCCTCAGAATTCTCATTTGGGAATCAGGAGGCTTCAATCAGAATAAATCAAAGCAAGTGTGCTTTCCGAGTTCTTAAAGAAACACAGAAGATAGTTGGATCAGATCTTGGAGAATTTCTGACTTTTTTGAAATGTTTAAGCCCAAGTTCATCTCCAAATTAGCTTGATTTGGAATCTCAACAAGGGAATCCACTTGCCAGTCAAATAATATAGGCGAAAATACTTCAGACGGAAACTCTAAGTGAGAACTCTCAGTAATCATGGGACTCACCCCAGGCTTAAACTGACACTGCCCCTCCCAACAGGATCCCAAAGAGACAGAGATAAACAGAGTCAAGATGCAGTGTAAGTGAAAGGTGTTTACCTTCAGGAGAAACACACCTATGTTTCTTGCTAGGACCCAAAGCAGTGCAGATAGTTCACCCCAGGGAAATCAAAGGGGCATCTGGGAGGAAGGAAAAAGTGTCACAGTATCACCAACTGACTGTTCTAAAAGGTAATTCTGGTTCCCTATAGTTTTTCACTTAATCAATAGAACCATGTAAATTCCCTCTTACTTGGCTGAGAAGTGTGACCTCGAGTGCAAAGGAAAGCCCTGAACATCTAGGTGTGTGTAAATGTGGGGAGGGAGGTAAAATTGCTAGTAACCAGGAAAAAAAAGACAAACTCGGACAACTGCATAATTAACCAAACTGAGCCCTCCTTGTACATGACAGGGATGGAATTGTCAGGTTCACACAGGCTTCATAGGGGGCCCAATTCTAGTTAATTTTTCATGGCTTCCTGTAGCACAACAGAGAAGTAAAGATGTTATGTTTGCCATGAGGTCAGGGAAGAGCATGGGCCACCGGCTGTGTCTGCTCGGAGGGAGGGACAGGGAGTGCTGATGACTTGCCAGCCTTGGCTAGGAGCAGCTCACTGGGGCTCTGCTGTCATGAATGAGTTTGAAATCCAGTTTGCAAAGTTTGTTTTTAAAACTGTACATGGACAACCCATTTTTCCCTTAGAGGCCTTGCTGCTCATTGAACATTAAATCATAAAGTCTCAGGAAAGTCACTACAATGTGCTTGCCTTCCTCTGAGTTGGTAAGGCCAAGGAGCTCTGACACCCTGTAAAATACCCTGGGATTGGGAGGGAGTTTTGGGGTATGAAGCTGAGGCGATGAAGGCTTTCTTCTTTCAGCACACAGGAATCCCCCTCTTGGGTGGTAACTGCCATGAGTGTTTGCCTCAGCCAACTAATGGGGCAACACAGGTCAGAAACTTCAGCAGTAAGCAGGTCATGGGCTGATGCTCTTATATGGCAAACTCAGTGTTCTGAAGATCCCAATATGGAGCTTTCCCCCAGTCCTTGCTCTCTATTTGGAAGTCTCTATTAGGCTACCACTCTCAGTTTTTTCCTTTCACTTCTTCCTTCTGCACTCTCCAAGCACAGGGCCTTCACGGGGCCTCCAGGTTCCCAAAGTGTACAGATTCCCCTTGCATCCACCACTCTGCTCCCACGTGTATTGTCCAATCTCTTCCCTTTCTTGTCAGCACCCCCTTACTGAACTACCCCCAACAAGAGCCATCTGGTAAGTGTATTCATGAACTGAAAACAACTGAAGGCGTTCTCTCTCCCTCTTGAAAGGTAAACCAGGCAGTAGTGCCTGACCCTAATGTCAAGTGATGGAAAAGGGACATTTGGACTGAGAGTGTGCTGGCACAGCCTCTGTTACCACGTTACCACATAAAACCAGCCCTTCCAGCTGTGTGTACTGCCAGCGAGGGGCTTAGGTTCTTACAGCTGAACACTGATGAGCAAAAATGTTCTGTTTTCTTCTTAGAACTATGTGTCAACATAAGCTGGAAGCAGAAACAAAATCCCTTTAATGTGTTTTATTTTCCTTTTCGGTACAGCAGGAAGCTTTTGTAAACTACTGGAACATGAGTTTTAAAGCCTTCCCTTTTATCTTGGTTCCCTTACCACAGAAAATCTTCAAAACATTTTATAAAAAGGCAAGTTGTCTGTGAAGAAAGAATTTTAAAAACTAAAGAACTATATAAAGAAACGATATTTGAAGGATAAGAAGAGACTAGCAATGGAAGAAATGTGAAGATATAACTTGGAAAGCAAATAAAAAAATAAATGTGAACAACTAGAAAAGAATAAAGAGGTTGAACATTGAGGTACTTGTGTTTTAGAGCTGGAATAAAGTGCAAATCTGGACATTGTGAGGAGAAGCAAAAAGAAGAAAAGAAAGAAGAGAACTTAGAAAAGTCTTTAGGGGAAAAGTGGCATCAAAACAATACCAAGGTATAAATATTCCAACTTATTATTTTATCTCAAATTTACTTTTTAATATGTGATATCATCTTTGAAATTTGATTGGACTTATTTTATTACACCATTTTAAATTTTATGTTGAAAATTTGAGCCAGTACCTCGTTAAAAACTCTTCATGAAGAAAAATCTGCCCTAGGAGAGGAGATGACTAGAAGGAAGACAGATAGAAATCACAAGCATTAAAAAAGAAGCAAAAAAATATCACAATACCGCAATTACAGTGGTTTGTTTGCAACATATGGGAGGAAGGCCTGGGTAGTGGCTTACATTTCAGTTAGATCTGGATCTAAATTCAGACTTTAGAGCCTGATGGTCATATCGTCCTTGTCTAATTTTCTTAATCTTATCTGTTTAATTCAACTCCAAACCCTCATGCCCAGAAGACTGACTGGCATAAAGAAGGAATGTAACTAGTGTTTGTTGAATGAATGAATGAAAGATTCCTACAACATGAAAAATAATTCTTATCTAATGAAGTATGAGTAAGGATCAAATTAAACAAAGCTAGTAGCTTATCACTGTTAGAATATATCCTGAATTGGAAGTAAACTATATTTTGGGTAATGTGGAATTACACCTGCAGGGGCCTGTTTTTCTTAAGATCCTGACACATAATCTAAAATCAAAAGTTGTACTTAGGCATATGTGGCTCCAGGGCTTCTGCTGTGTTATCACCTCATGGATGGGCTTTCTGTTTCCTACAACTTCTAACATCCCTGTGCTATAGATTATTATATCCTCACCTCATAGTACAGGATATAGGTAAATAATATATAGTCCCACGTACTGTGCATATACTAGATGTGCATATAAGATGCTTGGTAAATGACTACTAAATGAATCAATGAGAGGAAACTAGTAGAGGCGATGAGAGAAGTGTTAGAAATAATTGCCAAGAATCCCTTTGCAACTCATAAACCCTCACTGTCATATCATTCTTTTTCCAGATCTGCACAGTGGATGTGGTGCAGATTATCAGTCACTGGATTCCTAAGTGTGCCCCTCCACACTCAGCTCACATTTCAAACAAGGTCCAGAGCCCCCAGTTTTCTTGTATCTAGTCACCATCTCTTGAGATAAAAGCAAGGATTGGGAGAATGTAGAGTATGGACAAGTAAAAATACATGAATTCAAGGAATTTTGTGATTAAGATAAATCAAATTCAGAAAAGGGGTTAAATCATCATATATGGAGTTAGCACTATAACTACAATATTTCTCAACCTGCTTGATAATTATGGAGGCAACATGGTGAACTGAGCAGATGTGGCTATCACTACCTACCCCCGTCCTCTGCCCTTTCCAGGTTTACACATAAAGAAATATTGGATAAAACATGCATTAAAATATCATATCTTAGATAAATTGAGAAGAAAGAACAAGAACTAATTAGGTGTCTGATACAAAGAGAAAATTAAAAACCGTTAGGATGAGTAGAGAACTGAAGACATTTGGTCCTTAGTGGTATGTGGTATGTGCTATGGGCTATTCTTTCCACTCCTATGAGGTGGTAGGAAGTTGGTGCTGGACTCCCTGAACAGTGAAGCCATGAAGAATTGTCCAGTTCATGAATTAGGAAGTTAACTCTGTCCATCAGCAGCAGTATTTGGTCACAGCTGGATGCCAGATCGCTGTACTGGGCTTTAACTGGTAAGCACCCACAAGAAATATGAATATCAAAACTATGGGTAGGAGGCAAATACACACTATGTCCACATAGTAGAAACCTGGATGAGATGCTAATGTTAAAACTGGCATCGAACCAATGATACTCATAAAGCTTTGGTAGAGGCAAATGCCAAACTGCACTAGGTAGGAACCTCCCCCATCCTCACAATCCAGAGCATAGGAAATATTCCCACAACTTTCACCAGAAAGGAGCTCAAATATTATAAAACACACAAGAAATCTCACCACCAATAGAAGTTCAGAATATAAAACAACCGTGGCAATTCACAGTCATCATCTACAGAGAGTAGAATTATATGAAAGAGATTTTTCAAGTAAATATTTAAAATAACCAAATAGATAAAAGAATGAATGGAATCTATAGGATAAATTCAGGACACTGGGGAAAAGGAGTATTACATTTATTAAGAATAAAATAGTAACTCCAAATTAGAAAATATGATGATTGAGTTTTAAAATAATTAATAGATTAAACAGTAGGTTAAACCTAACTGAGAGAAGCATTTGTGAATTAGAAACTAGATGTGAGGAAAATACTCAGAATTAAATGAGTGGGAAAAATAAATGGAAAACATGAAAGCTGTAAGACACTGAGAAAATAATTGAGAGTTTCAGCATAAGCTTTAGTAGGATTTCTAATGAATATAAAGAGAATGGGATACAGGCAATGTTTGAAGTAATAAGGCTAAAATTATTCCAGAATTAAAGAATTGATAGGGGCAAGGGAAGGATTTACCTCAGGGCTTACTTATTTCAGGCAGCCTCGCCTGATCCCACAAAGTGGATTGGCCACCTTTGATCTGTCCTCTAATTATATATTTTTTTACCATTATCACATTCAAATCATGGGACATTCTGCAACAAATGGCCTGTAAATTTTGAAATGTCAAAGTCATAATAAAATAAAAAATAAAAATGTGGGACTACGTCAAACTGAAAACTTCTGCACAGCCAAAGAAACCACCAACAAAGTAAAAAGTGTTGCTTGTGCATTAGGTGTCATATGTAAAAAATCTTTACTAAGACCCACTTCAAGAAGTGAATATGTGAATATCCGATTACCCCAACACCATATTTTGAAGAGACTGTCTTCTCCATTGAGTATTCTCAGCATCCTCGTCAAATATTAGTTAACTGTATATACTCAGGTTTATATCTGGGCTGTCAATCTTATTTCACTGGTATGTCTGTTTTTATGCCAGTACAATCCCTTTTTTGATGACGACAGCTTTATAGCATGACTTGAAATGAGGAAGTGTGATGCCTTCTGCTTTGTTCTTCTTTCTCGGGATTTCGTTGGCTGTTCCAGCTATTCCAGATCTTTTGTGGTTCTATATAAATTTTAGGAGTGTTTTTTCCTACTTCTTAGTGAAAACCTTAGCAGACAGGAACCCAATCAAGTGATTAAAGTGCAGATCATGAGAAAGAGAAAAAATTTAAATCATGCACCATCTGACAGGAAGTAATGAGAAGACACATTTTACTTCTGTGATATTCCTGCCAAAGACACATCTCCCAAATGTAACCATGAGGAACAACCTATGGAATGGGACAAAATACTTGTAAACCACATATTGGTAAGGGATTAATATTCAAAATAAATAAAGAACTCATAACACTCAATAGCATTAAAATAAACAACCCAATTTAAATATGGGCAAAAGACCTGCATAGACATTACTCCAAAGAAGACAGACAAAAGACCAAGAGGTACGTGAAAAAATGCTCACCATCACTAGTCATTAGAGAAATGCAAATTAAAGCAACAATGTGATGTCAAGATCATGAAAGTCAAGGAAACATAGAGGAACTTTTCTAGATTGCTTCTCAGCTGGATCCTCATTTCATAAAGACATTATTAAGACAATAGGGAATTGGGCCTGAGTACTCAATGATAGTAATAACTATTATCTTCCGGATTTGATGGTTGTATCCTGCCTATATAAGATTGAAATAATAACAGTTTGTTCTGTGACCACACCAAAGTAAAAATAGAAATAACAAAAAATCTGACAAGAGTCCCAAAATATTTAGAAATTATGTAATACATTTAAAAATAATTCATAGATCAATAAGAAAGCATAAGAAAATTTTTAAAATTTTTCAAGATGACTAAGAATGAAAACAAAGTCACAAGTTAGCAAAATTGACAAAAGAATGGGATATTCAGAAAGTTTCAAAGTAGCTTCTCATGAAATACTTACTAATTATAAATGTAATAATGCAAGAGTAGTTTCTTAGTGAAAACTACTGTATCTGTAAAAAAAAAACACCATTGGAAAGTAATCTTGATAGGGATTGCATTGAATCTATAGACCCTTCCGAAAAAGACATAAAGAAATTGATCCCATTTACGATAGCATCAAAAACAATAAAAGTACAGCATGATGGTTCGATTTGCATATATTGTGAAACAATTACCACAGTAGGTTCAGCTAACATCCATCTTCTCATATAGATACAAAAAGAAGAAAAAAATTTTTCTCCTTGTGATGAGAACTCTTAATATTTTCCCTCTTAACAATTTTCCTATATATCATAGAGTAGTACTAGCTACAGTCCTCATGTTGTACATTATATTCCTAGTATTTATTTATCTTATAATTGGAAGTTTGTACCTTTTGACTACCTTCCTCCAATTCCCCCTCTCCTCCCTGCCTTCTTCTGGTAATCACAAGTCTGATCTTTTTCTATGATTTTATTTATTTTTTTAGATTCCACATATAAGTGAGATCACACAGTATTTGTCTTTCCCTGATTTATTTCACTCAGCATAATGCTTTTAGGGTCTACCTATCTTGTTGTAAATCGTAGGATTTCTTGTTTTCATTTTATGGCTGAGTAATACTTTACTGTGTGTGTGTTTATATGGCACAAGGGTTGTGGTGAAGGTTAAATGAAATGTTAGCACAGTCACTGAAAAATAACATCTGCTCAACAACAAGTGGTTATTGTTACTAGTAGTAATATTATCTAGGCACAGGCTTGAAAATTTTAAGTATAGTGAGCAGAGATGCATGGCCATGAAAATATGGTTGAACTTTGATTTCCTCTGACCAGTGTTTCATCAATGGCCTATATATTCAGAGTACACACAATTCATTGAAATCTAGTGTAACTTGTATTTGTAATTTACTTTCAAGAAACAATTGGTTCAGTGGGTTTCTCTATTTTCCTGAATATACAAAATAGAAAAATGAAATGAGGAAGCCTAGGAAAGTTGCTTAGTTTCATTGTCACTTGAGTCCTCTGGCTACAAGTCAGCTGATCAAAACATAAAACAGTATAAATGGCTGTAGAATATGATTTTAATCCTTACCCCAACTTTACTGAGGAATAATTGATACATATAATTGTATGTACTTAAAGTGTACAATGTGAAGGAAAAAAGATGGAGTCAGAAGGCAAGGCGGAAACTCCCTCCCACACATACACCAAGGAAGCAACTACAGCAAATACAACTAACCCTGAAAATGACCTGAAGACTGCAGAACAGACCCCCCACATCTGGGGAAGAAGAGAAGACCACACAGAGAAGGGTAAAGTGGCAGAGCCATGATCAGTTGGGACCCCAGCCCTTCCTTCATCCCAGCCCACAAACTGGAGGAAGAGGAACAGAGTGGGTAAAGGATAAGCACTCAGGAGCTCTGCACACCTGGCTCTGGAGATCTGCTCTAGGAATATGAGTCCACACTGCAGAGGGCTTCAGTGATTAATGGGGCTGGACACCAGAGAGAGTTGGAGCGCTCTGGGAGGCTGACACTCCTGCCACTTCTGTTGATTTGAGTTATTTCTCTTTTATCCTTGGTTAGTCTAGCTAAGGGTTTGTCAATTTTATTTACTTTTTCAAAGAACCAGTTCCTGGCTTGCTTAATCTTTTCCATTGTTATTTCAATTTGCTATTTCATTTATTTATGCTTTATTCTTTCTTTCCTTCTGCTAACTTTGGGCTCAATTTGTTCTTATTTTAACTTCTTTAGAAGTAGACTTAGGTTGTTTATTTGGGATCTTTCTTGCTTCTTAATATAGGCATATCTTGCTATGAAATTTCCTCCTAGAACTAATTTTGCTGCATCCCACAAATTTTGGTATGTTTTATTTCCCTTTTCATTTGTCTTTTTAATATAAATTTCTAAATAAAACTTTTATTTCCTCTTTAATTTCTTCTTTGATGCATTGTTTATTCAAGAGAGTGTTATTTAATTTCTGTGTGTTCATGCATTTTCCAGTTTTTCTTCATGTTATTGATTTCTAGTTTCATACCATTGTGGTCAAAGAAGACACTTGGTATTTCAATCTTCGTGAATTTGCTAAGACTTGTTTTGTGACCTAATATATAGTCTATCCCAGATAGTGTTCCATGTGTGCTTGAGAAGAATGTATATTTTGAGTTATTGGATAGAATGTTCTGTACATGTCTGTTAGGTCCATTTGGCCAATAGTGTTCAAGTCCACTGTTTCCTCACTGATTCTCTGTCCAGATGATCTACCCATTGCTGAGAGTGGGATATTAAACCCCTCAGCTATTACTGAATTGTTTTTTATTTCTCCTTTTAGCTCTGTTACTTTTTGCTTTTAAATTTAGGTACTCCAATGTTCGGTGCATAGCTATTTACAAGTGCCATACCTTCTTGATGTATTTGACCTCTTGTCACTATATAATGAACTTCTTTGCATCTTTTTACTATTTCTAGTTTAAAGTCTATTTTGTCTAACATAAATATCGCTGCCCTGATCTTTTTTATTACCATTTGCTTAAAATGTCATTTCCTTCCCTTAAGTCTCAGTCTATATGTGTCTTTAAGAGTAAAGTGGGTCTCTTGTAGGTAACATATTCCTGAATTCTCTTTTTAATCCATTCAGTCATTTTGTCTTTTAATTGAAGAATTTAATCTGTTTACATTAAAATAATAAATGATATGTAAGGACTTACTATTGCCACTTTGTTGTTGTTTTTTTCTGGTTGTTTTGTAGATCTCTTACCCTTGTTTCTTGTCTTGCTTTTTTGTGTGTGTTTTGGTATTTTTTGTTATCAGTATGCTTTGACTTCTTTATTGCATTCCTCTGTGTAATTACTACTGGATTTTCCCATGTGGTTACCAGGAGGCTTGCAAAAAAATCTTTAACTTGTAACACCTACTTTAAATTGATAAAAAATTAACTTCAAAATAATTTATATCATTACACATTCATTTCTTCTCCTCCTCCTGGTATTAGGATATTGTTAAAATATATGTGATATTTTTAAGAAATTAAAATAAAATTCACCTAACATAAAATTTCTTTTTTCTTTTTGGTTTCTTTTTATTATTTATTTATTTATTTTTAATTAAGCTATCATTGATATACACTCTTATGAAGGATTCATAAGGAAAACAATGTGGTTATTACATTCACCCTTATTATTGAGTCCCTTCCCCATACCCCACTGTAGTCACTGTCCATCAGTGTAGTAAGATGCACAGAGTCCCTATTTGTTTTCTCTGAGCTACACTATCTTCACCGTGACCCCACACACACCATGTGCACCAATCATGATACCCCACAATCCCCTTCTCCCTCCCTCCCCACCTTCCCTTCCACACCCCTCCCCTTTGGTAACCACTAGTTCATTCTTAGAGTCTGTGAGTCTGCGAGTCTGCTGCTATTTTGTTCCTTCAGTTTTGCTTCATTGTTATACTCCACAAATGAGGGAAATCATTCAGTATTTGTCTTTCTCTGCCTGACTTATTTCACTGAGCATCATAACATTAATTTTAAAGTGTGAAATTCAATGACATTTAGAACATTCATTTATTTTGTAACCATCAACTTCGTTAGTTCTACACATTTCCTTATCCCCCAAAGAAACCCCATACCCATTATGCATTCCTTATTTGCCCAGCCTCAATCCCTTGGCAATCACTAATCTGCTGTCTGTCTCTGTGGATCTGCTTATTCTGAATATTTCATACACGGGGAATCATACACTATGTAACTTTTGGTGTCTAGTGATCTTGCCTAGCATCTTCACCTTCCATGCATCTGGTTTCTCAGCCCTGAAGGGAGGAGAAAATTATTTATTTTTAGAATGTTATACAGGGAGTTTAAGCCCAAGCTAGGAGCTCTGACCTGAGCTCACACCTTGGAGAGTTGGAAGTAGAGCTCTCAACTGTCTTAAAACATGATGTGGTCCAGATGAGTTAGTGGTCGTGATAAGAATGGGACTGGAGCCTTCCTCAGGCCATGGAAGAAACTGGCAGAGATCCAAAGAGAGATTAGGAATTCAGCAAAAGTTATGCCCTTAGACTACTTCAGTAGGCATCTTGACAAAGTGGTGGACAGATCAACTTCAGGAGAGATAGAAGCATTGCTTCTAGCCCATGGACAGCCACTGAACATTGGTGAACTGAAGGTAACTTCACTCTTCTAGATCCTCATTTTTCTCATCACTACTATGAGAAGGTTGGAGAACATCAGGTCCGAAGTCCGTTTCTATTCTAAACTTCTTGGACTTTCCGAGATGAAATGTCATTAGTAGAAATAAATACAGCGATTATGTGGGAACAGACATTGCAGCCTGGAAGCTGACTGTCACAAAAGAGAATGTCCAGTGTGGGAGCATTGTTACATAGCAATTTATTAGAAAGGAAAAAAAAGAAATGCATACTAGAATAGGTAACAATAAGAGCTAACATTCATTTAGTGTTTTCTATCAGTCACTGTGCTAAACACTTAGATATATCAATACATTTGTATATCACAACAACCTATGTATCTCACAACCTGATTCTCTTTTATTTCAGCAAATTGAGGGTTTAAGAGATTAACTTTTTAAAGACAGCTAGTAAGTTGGGGATCAGCTGTTTCACCCACAGTTCATTTATTTTGCAACATGTGCATTGAAACAATATATATTAATGTCTTAATGAACAAACAGATTTTTAAAAACTCATACAATCATTTTGCCTATTTCCCCATCCCACCTCCACTCCAGCAACCACCAGTTTGTTCTCTATATTTGTGAGTCTCTTTATGAGTTTTCTTTGTTTATTTGTATTCTTTTTTAGACATCACATATAAGTACAATTAAAATAAATAAATAAATAAATAGATAGAAAGATAAATAAATAAATAAATAAATAAATAAATAAATAAATAAAACCGCATACACCCAGTGTATTATGTGTGTAAGTAGGGCTATTAGTCAATCTACTCAGTAAATCACAGAGATGTGTTGATGGTTCTGTCAGGGCCCATTAGGATAGCTATCCAAGTGTTCAAGTTCCAGACCTCAAAATTTCAGGTACTCAACCAACAGTATTCCAGAGGTTTCATTAGGAGGACTTTGGGCACTGATTATGGGACTGGAGATTTCAATTCAGTGTGGTATTCCCCCTAGCCCCTAACTCTGGAGAGCTCCAATTTAAACTCTCTTCCTCTTACTTACGACACTGTTCACAAGAAGGGACTGAATTGTTGCGGACTGGCATTGCACATCTATAGAGATCTTCAAAAGAGTATAAAGACATGATACTTTTTGTATTGGTCATAAGTAATTTTGCAAGTATTTGTAATTTATGAAAAAGGATTAAGTATATAAGTCTATTTGTAGCCTTACAGCTGCTAAATGTTCACCTGCTGTCAGTTAGTCATAATGATTACATAGTAATAATAATTACTCTATTAGTCAGAGTCCTGGAGGAAAGAAATGAAACTATCCAACAGGAAACTTTGGTAAAGGGGCATTTCCAAAGGTTAAGGGACTGTTTACCAGGATTAGGGAAATCCATGGGAGGGTGGTAAAAGGCTACAAGGCTAGTAACTGTTGGGAACCAACATCAGTCCTAGAAAAGGAACAATAATGAAATTCTGCAAGAGTAACTACAGCTCTGGAGGTCAACCTATGAGACCCGTGGCCTTGTGTAAAGAGAGGTAGCTTACCTATGGTAACTCGTAGGGAGGGAGACAGGTGGATAAATGTACTGAACTCCCTCCATCCTGCCCTCTGATTCATTCTTAATGCAGTCTCTGAAAAAACCCAATCAGAAGAGGACAAAGGAGCTTGTTAGCTCCTTTAAAGGTCAGCTCCCAAGGCATAGAACATGGTAGAGATAGTAGAAAATAGATCTGGAAGCAAGTGGAAATATTCCAGAAATACGTATTTTATGTAGTCACAATTTCATTTCCATCTTTCTATGCCCATCACATCCCATAAGACTGTAAAGGAAAATGGGAAAGGATTTTGGAATTCTCATTCTGATATCAACCCCTGACCATCTTATATGCTTATAAGTCAAATAAGGGACAGACAATTAATTCAACAGATAAAAAACAGGTAACAGATTAATGTCAAAGATAATAAAGGTGATTCCCATTTGTAAGAGGATAATTTTGTCCTGTACTGCTACTAGGTCGTTGATTAGTTAGTTGCACAACTTGAGCCCTAATTAAGACCATCGGGTTTCCGCATTGACAAGTGTATGATCCCAAAGGTTTTCCAAGGGCAAAAACAATGAAAATTGGAATTTATCTTCTTAACTATTTATTTATATATCCTGAGGACTTCTGTGAAATGTCCTCACCCCATCCCTGGCTATTCAAAGACCCCAGAATATGCAGAGTGTAGGTCTGCACTCATGATCTAGTCTGTGATCTAGGTACATATTACAATTTTTAAATCTCAGCCTTTACTAAAAGTCACTTCTCCTGGGTCCCATTCTGACCAAGCATGCATAGCAATAGAATATACAAACTGAGAAGCCAGTTCAAAAAGGGATATGCTTAATGGTGAATACATTTTTAATATAGTGCCCTATTTGTTAAAGGAAAGGGAGCTTCAGTGATTCAATACCCAGACATTTCTGAAGTACGGAATTCTTTGCTCACGTATCACATCACAAAGGTAGTAGTCATTCTGACTACTACACAAAACCATTCTGACTACTCAGAGGTATAAGGCTAGGGTTGCTTATTGTCTTTAAACTGTCTTTTGTTATTTATTATTAAATTATTACTTATTTTTAAATAAATGTCATTCATTTATTCTAACAAGCATTTATTCAAGGTCTGCTATGTGCCAGGTATCAAGTTAGTGCTGGAAATATTGAGATGAAAGCACTTTGATCACCTGCAAGATGCTCACAATTCAGATGCCCTGGACCAAGTCAAAGAGATACAGTGAGATGACGTCCACACGTACAGGATTTCAGGGGCTATTGGAGCAGAGCAGAAGAAACTACTACAAGTTGGGAAGCAGAGGTGATGAAAGAACAGGTAAGGCTTTATGAAAGGCTTTTCTTGGGCTGAACTCTATGAAACTAGCAAGAAAGAATTAAGTGAAGGACAGAGGAAAGATTTCATAGGCCACCAAAATGACATGACAGCATGGGACATTGGAGGAACAGTGGAAAGGAGGGAATGCCTGTAAGAAGGAGCAAGAGCTGAGTCTGGGAAATGAGACAGAAGTCTTAAGGTCACTGCAGGCAAGGCGCAAGATTTTAGACTTTACACACCATCTAATGGACTTTATTTCATCCTCAAATGAGGATAAAATCTAAGAGATAACACAAAATGCATTTGTATTTGTGTTATTCTGATAAGAGATAGAGTCAATTCTGTTCACTGTGCCATTTAATTTTCTTTCTAGGCACATAAGAAGACATTTTTCCAAACTCCTGCTATCTAGTTGGGGCCGTAAGACTTATTTTGACCAATGGAATATGTTCACCACTTCAGGGTCCAGCCTCTAAAATATCCTGCATCATACTCCACATTCTCACAGTTCCTATCAGTTTGAATAAATGTAGGTGATCTAATAGATCATTTTAAGGAAGTTGTAGAAGGTGGTGGAGCTACATGATGAGAGTTTCTTTTTGTCATCACTTGAAATGTCCAGGAGAGCAGCCACTATGACATGAACAAAGAATAATCTTTGTTGAGATAAGTTGCTAGATTTTGTTGATTGTTTTTTATAGTAGAAAACATGAATTACACTGACTAATACAAGAGAGTCCACTGGATCCTCAGCAAGGGAATGATATAATTAAGTTTATATTTTAGTAGCATATAAGAGATAAACTAGAGACGGTATGGGAAACTTAGAAGCAGGGAGACCAGTCATATGATTAGTGCAATAATCGAAGCAGGAAATGAAGATGTCTAGAATTGCAGCAATAGCAGTGAAGACAGTGAGGAGAAGATGCAATCAATTATGGGATATTAATAGGCCAGAGTTAAAGTACTCAGGGATTAATCTCATGCACGCAGAGCAGTGGCTCTTAACTTTACATGCAGACTAGAATCACCTGAGGAGTTTTTAACAAGGTTAATGTCCAGGCTGTGCCTGAGATCAAGTAGGTCAGAATCAGTGTATTTGTAAACTCCTCGTATTCCATTGGGCAGCCAAGGATGAAGGGTTCTCAGAAAATGGTCCCTGGACCACAGGTGCCAATGTTACCTGGGAATTTGTTAGAAATGCAATTTCTCATGCTCTATCTAGGGTGACCAATTGCTCCTGTTTACCTGGAACTGAAGAGTTTCTTGAAATAAAGAACTCTTAGCACTGCATTTGACAGTTCCCTACATCAGATCTACTAAAACAGAATTCTAGAGGGTGAGGTCCAGCAACATGCATTTTTGTCATCAACTCATAGTATTATATTTGGCACATAATAAAGCTCTTGCCATTTTGTTGAATGAATAAACAAAGAATTTAAAGGATCTTGCTTATGCTCTTTGTACAAAACCAGGCTCCTTTAGCTCAGAACACACTGTCCTCAGTATGATACTTGTTGGAGGTATGCAGGTTAGCTCTTTAGTTCCAGAGGACTGAAAATTAGTTCCTGATTTGGGCTAAATTAATTATTTGTTTTTTATCAACCCTCTTTCTAGAGCATAGGATTTGTCTTGTATTTCGCATAGCACTGATTGTTTGGGCAATAAGCCCAGTTGGAGTTAATTTGTGTTTGTTTTTCCTTGCACAATGCTTCCAACTTAATTAGGAGAGGTCAATTTACTTATAATTATTATTACTCACTTCATTTACTGTAATAAAAATGTGCCAAGGTCTAGTCACAGGGTTAAAAGTCAGACCTCTGGGTTTTCCTTCTGCCTCTTACTGAATGACCCCAATATATCTGGATAAACAGTCAGTCAGCCGAGTGAACACAAACACACCCACAGCAACTGGAAGTGGATTTAAGGATCAACTGCTGCAGCCCATTTTGAAGTATAAGTAGAGTACCCATACATTTGGTTTGCCTGCAACTGTTGTCCCAGCACATATTACTAGTGTCCCCTTTCATTGTGAGGAGTGTGAATTAATTACAGTCACCCAAAACATGAGGAATTTGAAATAAGGAGAGTTGATGCGACCCAAGCCTAAGACATACAGCAGGTCAGTGACAGGACTGGACCCATGGAAAAAATGGTTGTTTCACCTCTTTGTACATTAATCTGCTTTTCCAACAGTTCACAGTGGGATGGTATTTAGTCTCGAGTTTTACTGTAAATATCACTCTAATAATTTGGTAAAGATATCACATGTACCATGTCCAATTTGGAGTCCTAGAGGATCCCACCAGGATTAGTTTCAGCATTACATATTGAGTCTGAATTCAATTTTATTATATTTTTGACTTTACTACATTTTACTTTTATCTGTGTTCTTATTTATTTATTTAAGTTTCTGATTTTAAAATCCAACTGACACCAAACGATCTCATGCCATGAACAGTGTTGTGGTGAAGCATGCAGATTTGCAACCAGGTGCCTGTGTCTAAATCCCAGCTTCATCTATAGGCAGCTCTGTGGCTTTAATTTCTCCATGCCTGTTTCCTCCTTTGTAAAAGAAGGATGATGGTAATGACAACAATACCTAACTCCTAGACATTTCAAAGAACTAAACAATTAATTATATGTGTATTATATGTAAAACACTTATATGTTGCCAGCACACAGCAAGCACCATGCATGTGTTAGCTGTGATCACCGCTTCTGTCATCATCTCACCTGCTATGATCCACCCTCCCCTCACTGTACTTGCCAGTCTAGCAGTGATAAGCTTTGGCCCGAATCACGTGGCTTCATGGGCCTACATGTCCCTGAAAGTGAGCATGGCAAAGGCTCTGCTTTATTGACCCCTGCATCCCAAGTAACCAGCATGGGAATATGGCAAGGTAGGCTCCTAATGCATGCCTCTTGAATAAATGGATGAAAGGATAAATAAAATAATGGACAGATATCCCACTGCAACTTTCTCTTAGAACTTCACCCTTTTAAGGATGTGCACTTCAAAGAAAAAATATCCCACAAAATCCTGAATCTTTTAGAGAGTCTCTGATTAAAAAATGGAGGGAGACAGACTCTGAATGAAGAGGCAGTTAGAGGCACTGACACTAAGAATAGAATTCCAGAAGGAATTTCCCTGTTTTTGTGGTGGTCTATTGTACACATATATCTGGAAATTTAAACTTAAATTTTCCTACATTGCCTGTAATTCTATCAGTTGGGCAATAACTTAGATTAATAGTATCTTCTTTTAAAGAGTAGAAGTATCTATAGGAAGGGTAACATGTTATTAATAAAAAAATCCATACATTTTTGTTTGCTCCAGTTGTGTTTTTACTGATACCAGGTAAGATCGCTTCCACTGAATTTAATGAGATTTTGACTGCAGAAGTGGAGAAGATGGAGGGAGTAATAAGTCACTTTGAAACATAATACTTCATGGAAGATTCAGGCCTGCAAGAATGTCTCAGAAAGGTTGAGATCCTGGCAAGTGGGACAGCAGGAGATGAGGAAGAGGTATAAAAGGAGAAGAATATTAAAATAATGTTGTCCTGGATTCTGGATTTTTTTTTTCTAGAGCCATTCCTAAATACGAGAAGAAAACTTCCTTTTTCTGTCCTTTTCTCTCATAAGTACATGAACACTGCTCCCCTCACAATTTTTAATAGATGTGAGGAAGAGCACAGAAACTATTTATAGATATAAAGGTAAGAATGAGTCATATATTTAAAAATTCACCTTGATATAAAAAGAGATAAGTAGTCTGAAAATATTACAGTCAACATATTTACATCAGACAAAGGAGATAGAGGGATAACAAATTCAAAATAACCAATGAGCCAAGTATTGCCAGATCTTAGGTTTCTTGACTGCAGGGACTGTGCCTTACTCACCACTGGATCCTGTAACCCTGCCCAGGGACTACCCCGCAGACTCCGAGAATGAAGGACCAGGCAGTCTAGCTTCAGAATCAAGTCAGTGACACACTTATTTTCACTGTCTTGCTTTGTTCTTCTCTTCCCTTCCCTTTTTTCATCTTTCTCTCAGGCTGTTTCTGGGCCTTCTTTGACTTAACTCTATCATCTGAGGTAAGAATAATTTGGGACTTTTCAAGCCAGCGTATATTAAGAACACAGACTACATGGAATCCAAGGAAGAGATGAACAGTGAAGCTCAGGAAAGGGCCTTAAGAAGTAGGAACCACTCTAAGGCTGTGCCATTAAAGAAAGCTTCCTACTTTTCCAGCCTGGCCTTTCGGTTCAGAGGTCTCAGAGACTGCTGTTGGCTACTGGACAATAGGTGTACCTGCCTGCTCCAATCAAGTTGTGAACAGGAAGAGTGGAGTCCGGTCAGCCTAGGTCTTCCCACTTCGGATTGATGGAAGGGTGTTATATTAGTTTGCTGGGGCTGTTGTACCAAGGCACTGCAGACTAGGTGGCTTGAACAGAAATTTACTTTTTCACATGTCTAAGGGCTACAAGTATGAGATCAAGGTGTCTGTAGGGTTGGCTCCTACTGAAGGCCGTGAGAAAAGGCTCTGTACCAGGCTTCTCTCCTTTGCTTGTAGATAGCTTCCTTCTCTTTGTGATTTACATGTCTCCCCTGTGTGTGTATCTCTGTCTAAATTCCTCTTTTTGTAAGGACACCAGTCATACTGGACTACAGCCTACTCTAAAAAACACCCCACCTCATTTTAATTTAATTACCTCTGTGAAGATCCTGTATCTAAATATGATCACATTCTGAGGTGATGGAGGAGAGAACTTCAACATATAAATTTTTGGAAGGGTAGACACAATTCATCTCGTAACAGGTACATTCCCTTAAATGGTGGTGAGAAAGCATGAGCACGTCTATTCCTGTTATTGAAGACCCTACCCTGATTGTTTAACTACAGAAAAGAGCTATGGATGAATGCTCAGATAACAAGCAGCAGACAGTATTGGACACAATACTCCTATTATATCCTATTGGACTTAATTATACATCCTTGTAAAGTGAAAACACTTATTTTCAAAATAGCTAGAAAAGGCCTTTTTCCTAAAAAGAGGGTCATAAAATTCTCTATTATAATTCTTAACATTTATCAGAAATATAAATGACTCCGAACTGGATGTGGAAGTCATCTGTGTTTATTTCTATGGGGTATAGTAATTACTCCTGACATTGGAGCCTGGTTTTTGATGTTTCAGATCATACTAAACCAAATCAGCATAAAGAGCCTCTTACAAGGCATACCAAATTAAGCTCATGTTCAGTGTTCAATTATTCATCATCCCCAGGGCAGGGGGAGTTGATGCCAGAGTCAACAAATGGAAACAAGAATTCTGGGTTAGGACTCAGTGGTATAGAGTGTGTACGACACAGTGGAGACAGGAGGGTGCAGCAGAATGGATATGCAACTCCAGCAGTCACTCTTGCTGCCTTTGAATCCCACGGGGCAATAGCAGCTCCAAATCAGTGGAGTCACAGTCCTCATAAACTATGCATATATATGGCCAGTGAGAGACAATTATGAAAACAGAAGGAGGAAAGGGAGGAGATGCAAATGAGCAATTTTGGAATGCTGCCTATGCATCAATGGGAGGGTAGGGAAAAAACACTCGGGAAGCTTACTATGGACCACGTAGAATCCGAAAACCTACATACCTTCCTCCAAACCCTGATGCCCTTATTTTTGTCTAGAAGTAAGACACCAATCCCAAGGTGAGGTTTAATACATGTATACATATGTACTTAAACACACACACACACACACACACACACACACACACACACACACACACACACACACACTTGCATGAATTCACAACTCTGATGTCACACTAGTTTGCTCCTTACTGTAAACCTAAATATGAAAAGAGTTGTTTCTGTGCAATCGTGGGGCCATGAACATAAAGATCAACTCAAGTGGAGCAGCAGCAGGTGGCAGTACTCTTCTTCTCTAGGCCAGCAGGGGCATCTCCACTCACAGAGCTGACACTGCAAGCTCAGCTGCGTCCCCTGAGCCTGCTAATGGTGAGACTGGCCCACAAAGCTTTTCCACCGAAAAATAAAAGGACAGTAGGATTTTTTTGCCCTAAAGCATTAAAGTTTGATAAATTATTTTATTTCTACTGAATTTAAAAAAATATTGCTAGGGACTGAATTGTATCCCCCCAGATTCTTATGTTGAAGCTCTAACCAACAATGAGATGATATCTGGAGATGGGGCCTTTGGGAGGTAATCAGATTTAGATGAGGTCATGGGAGTGAGATGCTGATAACGGGATTAGCACCCTGAAAAGAAGGAATGCCAGGGAGAATGCTCTGTCTCCCCACATGGACATACATACGCACTGGTGCCTGCTTGCACAATGCACCCCCCTTTTTTAGAGCATTTATTTTAGAAAACTTGCATTTTAAAATTCTCCTGGCTCCTTTGAGATGAAAGTCATCTCCCAGCTTCTTCCAGTTTTATATTCCAGGAATGTCTTTCTCAAAGAGCTGGAGCCATCTCTTTGAAATGAAATCATTAAGAAAGATAGGGACAGTAATACAGCATGGAAAATACAGTCAGTGATTCTTAACATCTTTTTATGTTGACGAATAGTAACCACACTAGGGTGTGTGAGGATTTAATAATGTGGAAAACTGTTGAAACACTGTTTTGTATATATGGACTCAAAATAAGATGTGTATCAATGATACTTCAATTAAAAAAAGAAAGAAAGATAGGGCCCCTATCTCCCAATCTAGGTTAGATAAGCGTGAATTAGCAAACATAGAAAGCCTAATCACATCAACAAACTCCCCTGTAAAGACATCATCCAGTACTTTTCCACAACCTCACCCCACCCTTTATAACTCTCAGGATTTTTGTTTCACCTAAGTTAATTCAGTATCTCTTCCCTATTGCAGTAGTCCTGAACAAAGTTTTCTTTGCCAGGTTAACAACTTCCAGTGCAATTTTTCTTTGAAAACATCACAAGGCTGGAAGAAAAGAACAGAGAGAAGGGGCCATGAGGACATCAACATAAATACTTCAGAAATAACCTGTGTGGAGAGATGACCAATCACCAGAGAGACCCTCTTCCTCTCTCTTAGACACCACACAAAATATAAACCATGGAACAGACAAGGGATGGGGTGGGTGGGTGGGGGTAATCTCTGAATGACTGATTTAATTTCCTACAATTTCAGCAGAATTGGAGCTCATAGTTAAGATACATAAAAGAAGGTGTTTCTTCTCACCTCCACACGTTTGTTCACACTGATGCCACTGCCATGATGCCTTGTCAATGAAGAAAGAACAAAAGGAGGCTCAGATTCAGTTCACAGGTCAAGAGAAATGAGGATAGGATAGAGCTCAGGACATCTGAAAGGGAGATGCCAAGAAAAGTCCAGGAGGTTATGTGATAAAGTAGTAGGTAAGAAATAATAGCCCAGGAAAGTGGAGAAGAGTTTACCAGAGCATTGTGTTTTTGCCAGGAGGCCTCCTCAGGCTCCCTCTCTGCTTGTTCACAAGCAGGCAGGCAATACTGGGAAATTAATGGCCCAGCCCCACTCCTCTGAGAAGCATGCTCCACGGTTTCCCTGAGTCCCCAGCAGGTGCAAACCCAGTGGCTCACAGTGGGTACCCCAGGTTACATTGCATCCTCCATATCAGAGGCCGTTTCTTCTTTCTCATTTCCCCACATCAGTACTGGTGTTTCCTTCACTTCCCAAATAAATTATTTTCATTCAAATCCTTGTGTTAGGCATGTTTCCTGGGGAAACGAAACTAAGAGAGTATCCTATAGTACTTATCACAGTAGAATATAAGTATTTGTTTGCTCTTGATTTTGCTAGAGCTCTTTCAAGAACTGGCATTGCATCTTGTATCTGAATTCTCCACACTTAACAGCAAGTATGCACCTAGTAAGCATGCAGTAAATGTTCACCAAATCAGTGAACAGTGCTTAACAGATACATGCTGAGCTGAACTAGAAAATAGCGTTTCTTAATCTGAGAAGGAAGGAGACATGTATCTCTCACATACTTGCTTGGTTTTGGTGAGTTTTCAGTTTCTTGCAAAATTTCTGCCATTTAATTCTGTTAGTAGAGATTTATACAGTAACTTTTTTCCAACTCTGATTTTATTCTTTCCTTTGCACTGATTATTCATAATGTGTAATTTAGCAGCTCTGTGTTCTGGACTGCTCTTCAAAAATGAAAAAATATGCTGAGATTAATGTCAGAAAGGTCCTTTCCTGTTCCTTACAGGGTAGCCATCACTTTAGGATTGTGAATTCTGCATTTCCTTCTAATTCTGGGAAATAATGCCTCTGTTATTCATTTTAATTTTGGTCATTGTCATTTAAATCTATTCAGAAAAATATTTAATGGAGGAAAAATATGTTTTTCTTTATGTTAACAATATGGGGCTTTATTCTTTCCATGTATTTCTAGTCAGTAAGCACAGCAATTATACTTACTGCCAGCATTAACATAGCTTCTCTTAAAAAAAAAACAACTAAAATTAAAAATGCAAGAAAATGTTATCCTCAATTGTTGTCCTTCAGAGCAGAAGTATTTTTAAAATACCCTGTGTGCTCTCTTCTGGTGATAAACTCAGATTGGCTTTTGTCGGGATTAAAACTATTCGTGCTGGAGCAGATGAGCCTCTCTGATCACCTCTGCATATCAGCACTCACCTTCCCTTCCTCCAGTACCCTCCCCTTTGATTATTCCAGAAGTTTATGAGTTTAAATAAATAAAGCATTTTTTAAATTTCCAAATAAAATTTCTTTTGTATGCCTAACTCCACTTGAGACTTTGCAAACTATTGTTTAGGAAATACTCACTGTTCCCTTTCCTCCTCCCCCAGCATAAAGAGTAAACTTCTTCTTCTATTGGTGCTGGACTTGCCTATATGCCTTGCATCGGGATGTCAGTGAATGTGATCTACCCACATTCAATCAGCTTTTCATGGGCTCCATGGCTCACCCAGCCTCTTTCAGGTTCGCCTCTGTTGTGAGAAGGGAGTACCCAGAGGTTGTTGCCTCTTTGACCTGTTCCCAGCATGGGAGACGAAGGAAGCCAACCTCAACTTGTCCTTCAGCCTGGGAGCCACCAGAACCCACCCACGGGTCAGTGACTGAAACACTGTTTAAGTTGGCAGCTACTGAAATATTTTTGGGGTTGTTTATTTAATAGCACTATCACCGCACAGCTGACAAATGCAGCAAATCTCCTTGAAAATATAAAACAGTTAAAATTTAATAGTCAAAGTTTGGTTTAATATTTAGCAAGTTATCTATATTCACCATGACTAGAACTCAAAAACTGATATCATAAAACACCATTAATGAACAAATGGAGCACTTTTTGAAAAATGCCTTAATATCAGTGAATATTCATTTTGTATTTCATCTATTTTGAAGTCTGAGCTATTCTAAATGTCAGTTTATACATTCTAATACCTTCACTTGGAGCTAAATAATCTCCCCCCAAATATCACAATTTTAAAAAATTACCTGGCTGTTTTCAACAGAACTCCTATGAGACTAATCTGGGCATTTGTGTTATATTGACTACAGGCTGCAGGGGGGGGGGGGCAGAAAATTCCCCTTTCTTTGTATTGTGCTTTTGCACTGTGATGGATACATTGTAGGTGATTTATAAACATTTGATTAAATATAACTACGTATATTGATATTATTCTATTCTGTGGTCAACTGCTCTGGTTGGGAAAGCACTGTGGTAGAACGACTTGGCTGCAGGGCTTCCAGAAAATGGCCCTATGGTTCAGCTGTGCTTTTCATTTAAAACCTTGAAAATTATTATTCAGGCTTCTATTTATTCATAAAACAACTATATATTCAACCTGGCTTGGGTATCTGTGTTTCTATCCTCAAGAAGTTCACAGTCCAGTTGAATAGAAAATGTACATGTGAATCAGGGAGAAAGGTAAGAGATGTTGAAGAGAGTGTGTTTTGTTTCCTTTTGGTGCTAGTGAAGGGAATCAATGGCATGGTAATTATGCTCATGACTGGGGAGAAGAATTTTCAAAACATAGCTTGATTCTGCTCAAGCCAACTCTGATGATAATTTTCATTGACCACTCATCACCATTTTAGCTTCTAGCAATAGTGCCAGTAATATTACCATCTGTTTGAAGAAAGGAAATGAAAATGTTCCATTGAATTATGAAAT
Organism: Manis javanica; assembly: GCF_040802235.1. Lineage (NCBI taxonomy): Eukaryota > Metazoa > Chordata > Mammalia > Pholidota > Manidae > Manis > Manis javanica. Next base: position 175,953,004 of record NC_133157.1, on the reverse strand, counting down.
ATTCGCACATTTTATCAGTAAATTAGATGTCTGTAGTGCTTACTTCTCATTGAAAGATGCAGCACTCTGCCAATTTAAACCTTTACTTCCAATTGACTTGATTAGAGAAGTAATCTTTACAGATAATTAATCAAGATCAAACTACATTTTTCCTGCTGGCAAAAAGGCTCTAGAGTTGAATGCTAACATTCCAAGACTGTTAATTCTAAGAGGAAATCCTAATGAGACTTATCACATTACAGAGATCAGCCAAGTATGGTCTGCTTGCCAAATCCACCCACTGTCTCTTTTTTTAAATTGAGATATAACTGACATGTGACATATTAGTTCCAGGTGTACAACATAATGATTACCAATCATAACTGTATATATTGCAAAAAAAATCATCACAATAAGTCTAGTTAATATCCACCCACTGTCTGTTTTTGTAAATAAAGCTTTATTGGAATATGGCCATGCTCATCAGTTTATGTATTGCACCACAGAAACAATATAGCTTGTAAACCTTAAAGTTATTCCCATGTTACCCTTTATAGAAAAATGTTGAAGACTCCTCTCTATTAGCTATATCATGGTCCATGACAAACTATGATTTTTTTGCATATTAACTATAAAATAACTGACTTAGGCATTGTGTTAATTCCCTTGAATTAGATCTAAATTGTTAATCAATTAGAGGTAAAATAATACATTATATTTGAAAGCTCCTTTAGTTAGGAGATTTAAAGGACATTTTTCATGTTATTTATTTGTTCCTTCACCAGGCCTGAAAGTGTTGGGTCTTTTAATTTCCACTTTGCAGAAATATTGATGGGGAATGTGTAGTTATGTACTAGAGCAAAATGTTTGTGTGTGTTGAGTGATAGGTCTCTTACATTACCTTTTAACATTTTCTGGGTATCTTTTTTAAACATACAGTAAATGTAAATAAACAGGGAGGAGACAGAAAGTAAGAACATTGAATTTCTTGAAAGAACAGTTTACAATCGATTATTTTATTCTTCTGAAATAGTCCTTTCCTGCACAGTCTGAATTTAGTGAGATTCAATAATATTTACGGATTCCTTCTCTCTACTTCTGCATTAAAGCATTTATTATCTCTATAGGAACAATTAGTAATTGTCTACATCATTTATGTTACTCAGTCTGAAAAGAGAATAAGAGTGATTTCTGACTCCTGTTCCCTCATGTTCTTAAACTTCTAAGTTGCTATCATGATTACTTGACAAATATACAAAGTGAACAACATCTGCTGGTTTTGAGCTGGCACAGCTGGAAGTTCCTTAGCTTCTGTACCAAACTTTTTATATGGGTATGATTTTTTAGTTGCCTATTCTGTCTGTATTTATGCAAATGACAGTTATTTATAAGTAAGCAAATAATAATTTCTAAGACAACATCTGCACTACTGTCTGATTATTAGACACCTGCAAAGTCAGCTTGCTTTGAATGGGAGGCCATATAGTGCTTGAATCAAACCATAGCTTGAAATACATTTCAATCATTTGTGTGCTTATTGATCTCAATCTTAATTTGAGACATCTATTTATTAGTGATTAGTCTCAGACATGCCTTTTATTTCAAAATATTTTTGGATCTTCCAAATATAAAAATCCGAGGGGCTAAGAACTAAAGATATAAACTTCAATTCTGAACTCCCGAGTCAATTACCAACTATGTGACCTTGTGATCATGTGACTTAACTTATTAGTTCTTCTTCCTGCATCTGTGACACACAGATCACAGCACCTCTCTTGTAGGGATTTTCTGAGGATTAAATAAAAAGATGTATGTAAGCATTATGCACACTGCCTGACACTTAGATATGCAGTAATTATTGGGTCTTTTTCTCCAGTTCCCATGTCTCTTACACCTTCCAAAGCATAACCACTCTCCCCTCTAGCCCACAAAAAATGCCAGGCACGGGTTGCAGGAGCATTTGGAGCCAGAAGGAAAGTGCCAGGGGGTTCTAAGCTTTGCCTAGGATTACCAGAATTGTTATTCAAACTCCTAACAATTTCTTTTGGGAAACAATCCAAATCAAAAGAAGAAATCTGGATGTAGCAGTTATATCATTTCAATTTTTGAATGTCTTGTAGGTAAAAGGATGGAGTTGTGAGTAAATCATTTTTGAAACCATTTATGCAAGAAATATATCATATAGTAGTGTGCCATCTATCTGAAGGTTTTACCAGACATTAAAACACAATTTAAGAATTACATTAATTTTAGTCTTATCTCTAGCATTAATATTTCTGCTAACCAAACAAATCCAAAAACATGTTAATAATGGGAAATTAGATGAAAGTGAGTTTATAATACATTAAAAATTCTCTCAATTCAGTACCTGTAGTGTTTTATGATATTGATTTTATTTAATACATCTCCTGAATTTACTTCTTGAGCAACCACTAGCCAATTATAGTGAAATCATTACTGCTTGTTTTTCTAACTCCTCTATTGATCATTCCTCTATCAGTGTGCTCCTGCAGCTCTCCTATTTATTAATTTTTTTCTCTCCAATCAATGCTAAGCTCTATTCATTAGAGGCAACATCTGTGGACTTGAAAGCAAAAAAGCTGGGTCTCATCTTTTCTCTGCTACCCATTAGTTATATAGTTGGAGAAATCACTCATATTCTCCTTGTCTTCAATATGCTCTGTTGGGCCCTTATGAATGCACAGAGTTGTGAGCTAGTTGAAGAAATACTGGGCCAAAAGTCAGAAAATGTGAAATCTAGCTTTGTGTGGACCTTAGGCAATTTAATTAGTCCTATTGGGCATCAGTTTCCTCATTTATAAACTCTCATGCAAGTATTTCCCACCTTTATTGGTGCCATCCACATTTCAAACAACTGAGCAGTAGGTCTGTGGTGATCCCTGGAAAACAGGTCCACTACCTTGACTGGTAAAGGCAGTTTCTGGTATTTAAAGGGTCATACAACATTTGGCCTGCCTATTCTGGGCATATTTAGCAACATACGAATTCTTTTTAATGTCAAAATAAGACATCAAGAATAATCCAACTACACTCTGAAATGAGAATTACATGCAGTTGCTATGCAGAGAACAATAACAAATAAATGAACATCTAACAAAGGATTACAAACTAATTTAGATTCTGTCACATACTTCTTGTCCACCCCCCAAGTGGTGAAGCCCCTCACCAGGTGGGGCTGTGGGACCGTGTTTGCTCTCTGGTCTGGTGCTGTCTCCTGCCATCTTTGTTCATTGATCCATTCCCCTCCCTCTGCCACACTGACCCTTCCTGTGCCAATTCATGCTGCAATGCTTGTTCCATGTATTGAATTTTAGATATCAACTGTAAAGGAGTTCTCAGTTCCTCTGCTTGCAATTGCTCAATGGTTAGATTTTAGTAAGAAATTGCTTAACAAGCAATTCATTAAAGATGTCTGCTTTTGCCTATATGCTGTAAAAAACTTGTATTTATGAGAATTCTGTCTGACCTTTTCTGTTCTGCTTTCTCTCTACCATTTGCAGCAGGGTTTTGAGAGAATAGCATCACACTCTCCATTTGGTCACAAGAGAACTTGTAGATCAAAACTTACCTGCAATTACTCCTTCACTGGTAGAGACTCTTAGGAACGCCCACCCTCAAATGAAGCAGCCTGAAACTTTTCTCTTTACTTCTATACTGTATCTGCTGTTGTACAGGGTAATTTAATTTTCATAAATGCTGGGAAGTCCATTCTGCTTCTCAGGCAGCTGACTGTGTCCACATACTCAGCTCTCTCCCATGCTAGGTCACTCCGACACTCTGGGTCACTTTATATCTGCTAACTCACACCTATAAATATACAACTAAGTGCCCCAGGGCCAGGTACCAGCCAGCCAGGGATAGCCCCTGTGCCCCACGGCCCACAGAAATTACTCAAAGGAGCCAATCCCATGCCTGCTTACCCCACCTCACTTGTTCCTTCACACACAACTGAGGTGCTTACACACGGGTCCCCTGCTCCCTCTGTCTCTTGACTGACCCTGGTGTTGTCCGAGGGGGCCTGCGTGGCATGTTGTGCCCTCCCTAAGGCGCTGTGAGTATAGCAAAATGGTAAAACACTTTCTGGTTTTTCTCTCTTGATCTGCATCTGGCCTCACCATACTGCATCCCAGGTAATACGGTTAAAACAAAGATCATTACATGTTTCAATTTTTACTCAAAGACTATACTTCTTATCAGCAACTCCAATAAATATTGAGGAAGGGAAGAGTGTAAGGATACAATAGCAAACAAATTTGCCTTTTTTTAACAGATCCTCAGAAGTTCTATGGTAAATATTGGAAACAATTTTGTGTAAATACAATACATGTTGGAGCAGAGATTACATTGAAATTTACTGCACATTTTTCAAATGTTTTGTTTTTATTCCATCAGTTCTAGCATTTGAAGATTCATTCTTCTTGACATTATTCAAGGTCCCTAAGCTTATTCACTGCCAACTATTCTTTTGAAAAACCACACTAAGTTACAAAAATCTAAACTTTCAATGAATTCCAAAGATGAGACAGTTAGTTTTGGTTCTTTGAAGTCACCCAAGGTTCTCAACTTGGGAGCCTGTGGCTGTTTCTTGTAACTCATTTCATAGATGGTAAGTTCATGCCATCCCTGGTGTTAGTCTTTAAGGGGACCCAGTTATTTTCTCTAGTGTATTATAACTTGAAGTAGAATTGGGCACAATTTTTCTGCAAATATGTCCACATGCACTAGCTCTTCTCTAACCTTATGAGTGAAACAAAGCTGGAGAAACCAAAAAGAAGAAAAAAGGAGGCAGTAAATAGTAATAAGGAATTCCTACTTGTTGCAGTTATTTTTAATAATGTAAATAGTGCCACCTGGCTACACACTTCTGAATATATAAAAACGGCACCTAATTAGTCTTGAGCTGTATCTGTCTACACATATACTTAAAATTAAGAATTGGAATACATACCTTGACTTATTTACCTCATTCTCTCTCGTATCCCCCCAGTTTTTCCCCAAGAAGTTAGGTTCAATTCTCCATTGTCCTCCACTTACATATCTAGCAACTGCTATGTAATTTTTTAAAACAAGTATAGAAGAGATAAATAGTGTCACTAAACTTAATACTGACCAATATTTTAAGGTGCAGTTAAGAAAAACTATCTCCCAAAGAAGAAAACACTACTCTGATTATTTGTAATACAACCCATAATTCAGAGCTACTGTAAATAAAGTACTTTTGAATTTATTCAAGACAAATTCTGTCACTGTAGTCTATGAGCACCTGATGGGCCATTCATCAATAATTAATCTAAAAAGGGATTTCCAGTTGATGAATTCAAACTGAATTTTTCTCTCTAATTAGTGCACTGTAGAAATGGGTATTTCCTACTGTCATTGTATATTCTTGAATATGCATAAAAGGATACTGATGAAAATCGCTTAGATGGCTTAACAATATTGAATGGTGGTAATTGAGCTAAATTTTATATGCCTGGATTCATTCAATGAAGTCTTTCCTGTGCATTTAAAATAACATCCGTTTTCCAAAGCCCATATATATTTGCTGCAGAGCTCATATCTCAAGAATCTTGTTTAAAACAGTGAGTCATGTTTCCAAGAGCCAAAAAGACCACTTATTAATCAACAGATTTAATGACTGATTTTCTTACTTTCTTTGAATTTTAGATCTATCCAGGGGACACTGTCTTGTGTTTCTCCTGTGGTGTCCTTGGGTGGTAATGCAGCCTGGAATAAGGTCCCTGAGAGGTCATTTACTGTCCTTATATCTCATTTCTGACTCTCAGTCCCTGCTTCCATCTCCTGCCTCTCTGACGGCCAGCCTTCTTCATTTCACATCCCAAATTCCTGTCATTGCATATCAAAAGTTCAGCCACAGTGTACACCAACCCGACAAGTGTGAATCAGACGGATCCAGTGTTATTAGGTGTCCACTCCTGGACCAAAGTACCATTTCTGCTGTGTCATACCCTGTGAAACGGGGTGCAAATTCCCAGCAAAGAAGTGCAAAGTGAACTGAGTAGAAAACTTAGTTGCTCACAGTAAGATATGTAATTCCAATTTCCCAGTGCAAGTATTTATTTATTTGTTTGTTTGTTTGTTTATATGAAGGTATGATTGATATAAACTCTTATGAAGGTTTCACATGAAAAAACAATGTGGTTACAACATTTACCCATCTCATCCAGTCCCCACCCATACCCCAATGCAGTCACTGTCCACAAGTGCAACAAGATGCCACAGATTCACTATGTGCCTTCTCTGTGCTACACTGTTTTCCCAGTGATCCCCCACACCCTGTGTACTAAACATAATACCCCTCAATCTCCTTCTCCCTCTCTCCCCACCCGCTCTCCCATACCACTCCCATTTGGTAACCACTAGTTCCTTCTTGGAGTCTCTGAGTCTGCTGCTATTTTGTTCCTTCAGTTTTGCTTCATTGTTATACTCGGCAATTGAGGGAAATCATTTGGCATTTGTCTTTCTCCACCTGGCTTATCTCACTGAGCATAATGTCCTCCAGCTCCATTCATGTTGTTTCAAATGGTAGGATTTGTTTCTTTCTTATGGCTGAATAGTATTCCATTGTGTATATGTACCACCTCTTCTTTATTCATTCATCTACTGATGGACACTTAGGTTGCTTCCATATCTGGCTATTGTAAAAAGAGCTGCAATACACATAGAGGTGCATATGTGTTTTTGAATTTGAGAGGCTGTATTCTTTGGGTAAATTCCAAGGAGTGGGATTCCCGGATCAAATGGTAGTTTTTTGAGGAACCTCCATATTGCTTTCCACAAGGGTTGAACTAGCTTACATTCCCACCATCAGTGTAGGAGGGTTCCCCTTTCTCCACATCCTCGCCAGCATTTGTTGTTCTTAGTCTTTTCGATGCTGGCCATCCTTACTGGTGTGAGGTGATACATCACTGTGATTTTAATTTACATTTCCCTGATGATTAGTGATGTGGAGCATCTTTTCATGCATCTGTTGGTCATCTGAATTTCTTCTTTGGAGAACTGTCTCTTCATATTCTCTGCCCATTTGTTAATCGGGTTATTTACTTCCTGGGTGTTGAGGCATGTAAGTTTTTTATATATTTTGGATGTTAACCCCTTGTCGGATGTGCCATTTACAAATATATTCTCCATTACTGTAGGATGCCTTTTTGTTCTGTTGATGGTGTCCTTTGCCATACAGAAACTTTTTAGTTTGATGTAGTCCCATGAGTTCATTTTTGCTTTTATTTCCCTTGCTCAAAGAGATGCGTTCAGGAAGAAGTTGCTCATACTTATATTCAGGAGATGTTTGCCTATGTTGTCTTCTAAGAGTTTTATGGTTTCATGAATTACATTCAAGTCTTTAATCCATTTTGAGTTTACTTTTGTGTATGGGGTTAAACAATAATCCAGTTTCATTCTCTTGCATGTAGTTGTCCAGTTTTGCCAACACCAGCTGTTGAAGAGGCTGTCATTTCCCCATTGTATGTCCATGGCTCCTTTATCGTATATTAATTGACCATATATGGTTGGGTTTATATGTAGGCTCTCTAGTCTGTTCCATTGGTCTATGGTTGGTTCTTGTGCCAGTACCAAATTGTCTTGATTACTGTGGCTTTGTAGTAGAGATTGAAGTTGGGGAGCGTAATGACCCCAGCTTTATTCTTCCTTCTCAGAATTGCTTTGGATATTCAAGGTCTTTTGTGGTTCCATATGAATTTTAGAACAATTTTCTCTAGTTCTTTGAAGAATACTGTTGGCATTTTGATAGGAATTGCATTTAATCTATAGATTGCTTTAGGCAGGGTGGCCATTTTGGCAATATTAATTATTCCTATCCATGAGCATGGGATGAGTTTCCATTTATTGGTATCTTCCTTAATTTCTCTTAAGAGTGTCTGGTAGTTTTCAGGGTATAGGTCTTTCACTTCCTTGGTTAGATTTATTCCTAGGTATCTTATTCTTTTCAATGCAACTGTGAATGGAATTGTTTCCCTGATTTCTCTCTCTGCTAGTTCATTGTTAATGTATAGGAATGCCATAGATTGCTGTGTATTAATTTTGTATCCTGCAACTTCGCTGAATTCAGATACTAGATCTAGTACTTTTGGAGTGGAGACTTTAGGACTTTTTATGTACAATATCATGTCATCTGCAAACAGGGACAGTTTAACTTCTTCCTTGCCAATCTGGATGCCTTTTATTTCTTTGTGTCATCTGATTGCATAGCTAGGACCTCCAGTACTATGTTGAATAAAAGTGGTGAAAGTGGGCATCCTTGTTTTGTTCCCGATCTTAAAGGAAAACCTTTCAGCTTCTCACTGTTAAGTATGATGTTGGATGTGGGTTTGTCATATATGAGCTTTATTATGTTGAGGCACTGGCCCTCTATACCCATTTCAGTGAGAATTTTTATCATGAACAGATGTTGAATTTTGTTGAATGCTTTTTCAGCATCTCTGGAGATGATCATGTAGTTTTTGCCCTTCTTTTTGTTGATGTGGTGTACGATGTTGATGGATTTTCAAATGTTGTACCATCCTTGCATCCCTGGAATAAATCCTACTTGATCATGATGGATGATCTTTTTGATGTATTTTTGAATTACATTTGCTAATATTTTGTTGAGTATTTTTGCATCTATGTTCATCCAGGATGTTGGTCTGTAGTTTTCTTTTTTGGTGGGGTCTTTGCCTGATTTTGGTATTAGAGTGATGCTGGCTTCATAGAATGCCTTTGGAAGTATTCCCTCTTCTTCTATTTGTTGGAAAATTTTAAGGAGAATGGGTATTATGTCTTCACTAAATGTTTGATAAAATTAAGTGGTAAAGCCATCTGGTCCAGGAATTTGGCTCTTAGGTAGTTTTTTAATACCAGTTCAATTTTGTTGCTGGTAATTGGTCTGTTCAGATTTTCTGTTTCTTCCTTGGTCAGCCTTGGAAGGTTGTATTTTTCTAGAAAGTTGTGCATTTCTTCTAGGTTATCCAGTTTGTTGGCATATAATTTTTCATAGTATTCTCTAATAATTATTTGTATTTCTGTGGTGTCCATAGTGATTTTTCCTTTCTCATTTCTGGTTCTGTTTATGTGTGTAGACTCCCTTTTTTTCTTGAGAAGTCTGGCTAGGGGTTTATCTATTTTGTATATTTTCTCAAGCTTTTGCATTTATTGATTCTCTCTTGTTTTATTCCTCTAAATTTTATTTATTTCTGCTCTAATCTTTATTATGTCCCTCTGTCTACTGAACTTTGGGCCTCATTTGTTCTTCTTTTTCTAGTTTCATTAATTGTGAATTTAGACTGCTTAAATGGGATTGTTCTTCTTTCGTGAGGTAGGCCTGCATTGCAATATACTTTCCTCTTAGCATGGCCTTGGCTGTGCCCCACAGATTTTGCAGTGTTGAATTATTGTTGTCATTTGTCTCCATATATTGCTTGATCTCTGTTTTTATTTGGTCATTGACTCATTGGTTATTTAGGAGCATACTGTGAAGCCTCCATGTGTTTGTGGGATTTTTCATTTTCTTTGCATAATTTATGTCAAGTTTCATACCTTTGTGATCTGAGAAAATGGTTGGTAAAATTTCAATCTTTTTAAATTTACTGAAGCTCTTTTTGTGGCCTAGTTTATTATCTATTCTTAAAAATGTCCCCTGTGCACTTGAGAAGAGTGTGTATTCTGCTGCTTTTGGGTGTAGAGTTCTGTAGATGTCTGTTAGATCCATCTGTTCTAATGTGTTATTCAGTGCCTCTGTGTCCTTACTTATTTTCTGTCTGGTTGATCTGTCCTTCAGAGTGAGTGGAGTGTTGAAGTCTCCTAGAATGAATGCATTGCATTCTATTTCCCCTTTTAATTCAGTTAGTATTTGTTTCACATATGTAGGTGCTCCTGTGTTGGGAGCATAGATATTTATAATGGTTATATCTTCTTGTTGGATTGACACCTTTATCATTATGTAATGTCCTTCTTTGTCTCTTGTGACTTTCTTTGTTTTGAAGTCTACTTTGTCTGATACAAGTACTGCAAATCCTGCTTTTAGTTGTGTGAAATATCTTTTTCCATCCCTTCACTTTTAGTGGAGGTATGTCTTTGGGTTTAAAGTGAGTCTCTTGTAGGCAACATATAGATGAGTCTTGTTTTTTTATCCATTCAGTGACTCTATGTCTTTTGATTGGTGCATTCTGTCCATTTAAGTTTAGGGTGATTATCAATAGGTATGTACTTATTGCCATTACAGACTTTAGATTCATGTTTACCAAAGTTTCAAGGTCAACTTCCTTACTATCTAAGAGTCTAACTTAACTCACTTAATATGCTATTACAAACAGTATCTAAGGGTTCTTTTATTTTTCTCCTCCTTTTTCTTCTTCCTCCATTCTTTATATATTAGGTATCATATTCTGTACACTTTGTCTATCCCTTGATTGAATTTGGGCATAGTTAATTTAATTTTGCATTTGCTTAGTAATCATGTGTTCTACTTTTCTTACTGTATTTTTATTGCCTCTGGTGACAGCTATTAAACCTTATGAACACTTCCATCTATAGTAGTCCCTCCAAAATAGACTGCAGAGATGGTTTGTGAGAGGTAAATTCTCTCAGCTTTTGCTTATCTGGAAATTGTTTAATCCCTCTTTCAAATTTAAATGATAATCTTGCCAGATAAAGTAATCTTGTTTCCAGGCCCTTTTGCTTCATTGCATTAAATACATCATGCCACTCCCTTCTGGCCTGTAAGGTTTCTGCTGAGAAGTCTGATGTTAGCCTGATGGGCTTTCCTTTGTATGTGATCTTATTTCTCTCTCTGGCTGCTTTTAACAATCTGTCCTTATCTTTCATCTTTGCCATTTTAATTACTATACGTCCTGGTGTTCTCTTCCTTGGGTCCCTTGTATTGGGAGATCTGTGGATCTCAATGGCCTGAGAGACTATCTCCTTCTCCAGCTTGGGGAAGTTTTCAGCAATTACCTCCTCAAAGATGCTTTCTATCCCTTTCTCTCTCGCTTCTTCTTCTGGTACCCCTATAATGTGAATATTGTTACTTTGGATTGGTCACACAGTTCTCTCAATATTCTTTCATTCTTAGAGATCCTTTTTTCTCTCTGTGCCTCAGCTTCTTTCTATTCCTCTTCTCTAGTTTCTATTTCATTCATCATCTCCTCCACGTGTCCAATATGCTTTTAGTACCCTCCATTGTGCTCTTCAATGATTGGATCTCCAACCAGAATTCATTCCTGAGTTCTTGGATATCTTTCTGTACTTCCATTAGCATGTTAATGATTCTTATTTTGAACTCCCTTTCAGGAAGAGTCATGAGGTCCATGTCATCTTTCTCAGAGGTTATATTAATTTTACTTTGTACTAGGTTCCTTTGGTGTTTCATATTTGTGTATGGCGCCCTCTAGTGTCCAGAAGCTCTACTCTGGAGATGCTCAGCACCAGAACCAATGTCGGGGGTCGTAGGGGAGTGGAATTGGTGACTGGGGGTAGGAAAGAGCTGTTTTCTGCTTCCCAGATGCTATGTCTGTCTCCACTGCCTGAACCAGTGTGCCAAGCACACAGGTATAAGCTTTTGTCCCAGAGCAGCTGGATATGGATCCCTGCTTTCCACAAGCAGCTGGTATTTCAGTCTCTCCAGGAATTCTGCCTGTCTTAGCTTTCCAACCCTGTAATTACGAGAGTATCATGAAAGCACCATGAAATGTAGGTTTGAGCTCCCAGAGCAGATCTCCAGAGTTAGGTATTCAACACTCCCAGGCCTCCACTCCCTCCCCTCTCAGTTTCTGTTCCTCCTGCAGATGAGCTGGGGTGGGAGAAAGGCTTAGGTCTCTCTGGGCCGCAGCTTTGGTATGCTACTCTGTTCTGTGAGGTCTGCTCTTTTCTCCAGGTATATGCAGTCTGGTGCAGTCCTCTTTCCTGTTTTTCTTTCAGAATTAGTTGTATTATATGCAGTTTTAGGAGGAGGTCTCTGTCCCACCTCTCACACTGCCATCTTTAATATGGTCCCAGTGCATTTTTTATAGCAATTACTTCCAGGTGAAGAACCAGATTCTGGAAGAGAGATATTATTATGCACAGGTGTATACAGGCATTATTATAGCATCAGATATTTTATTCCAGAGCTGTTTTTTATGGAGAGAAAGCACCCTATCCAATTCTAGGTTATGTATCACCTGTTTCTTATGTACCATCTAATTACTGGCCATTTCTTTCCAGATCCAGTTCCTATAAGATTGATAATGCTGGCCTTTCTCTAGTTTCCTGGTTTGTTCCTAGGACAAGTGTTTGTCCTAAAACCTGAAACCTGCAGGGAAGAAACTGGCTGGGTTGTACCTATTTGGAGCCTGTCTTTTAATATTATTAAATATTGGGAGGAAAACCTTTGGTTTCCATGTATCAGGAAAAACTCAGGTGAACTAATCATTACCTTTATCTGGAGTATAGCCAAATACATGTAGTGATTATGCCACAATATTTTTAGATATAGATAAGGAAATACCTATTTTTCAGAGAATTTTGGAGCATGTTAGTCAACACATAGCAAGGAGTCATTTTTATTTTCCAGAATATATTGACATTAAGGTGCATAGCATTTCCCTGAGCACCCCACCACAAGACTTTGGGAGAATATAATAGGCCCAGCAGTAGGAGAGTTACTTTATTTCTTATTTAACATACAAGGAACCTAGCAATTATTCTTCATATAATTATCAGCACCTCACACAATTTTGCAGGAGAGCAGAGTTGCTCAGAGCTTTGACTTTGCATCCAGCACACGTAGGCTGGAGTCCTGGCTCCATCCCTTTCTATATGCATAATGTTGATGAATAAGTTGGGCTTTTGAACCTCAATTTCTTCATCTACAAAAATGTAAGAAGGCCTACTCTGCAGATTATATTAATGTTGATAAAGGACTTACTCAGGGTCTGGGACTCAAGGACAACACTCAAGATGAATGGCTAACATTTACTGAGTGCTTATGATATGTCAGACACCATTCTATGCACTTTAACTCACTTAATCCTCAAAACAATCCTATGAAGAAGGTTCTACTTTTATCCCTGTTTTTCAGATGAGGAAACTGAGGCACAGAGAGGTTCAGAACCTTACCCAGGATAACCTGGCTAGTAGTGACAAAAGCCAGGATTTGAACCTGCTAACATCTGTCACCTTAACACTGTGCTATGCCACCTTCCAGTGAATGCTGTTATTATCAATGCCATTGTTGTTATTGTTACTGCTGCTATTGTCTGAAACTTAGAGCCTAAAATAACATGTACTCCCACCAAAGCATAATTAACTAATTTGGAAAGGAGTATTTACTTTTCCAAAACAGCAACCAAGTTTGATATATTCAGAAAAGGGCATCTTGTTATATATTGTATGTCTGTAAGGATATTTAATATGAGCATAGATTGCATCTTCCTCTAGTCCTCATTCTGCTTCCAAAATGCCCTGGAACCATCACAACTGTCTTTAGTTGCTCAAAGTGTCAAAGTTGGCTGTCCTCCCCAACTTTCTGTTGCTCCTCAATTACTACTAAATTCTGTCCTTTATCAACCCTCTTAATCCCTTGGTGACAGGTATCTCAACCATGTGCTAGATGAAATAGAGCTAGTTAACTAATTAACCCACTAAGGTAGATTACCTGACAGACTCCCAAAGAAATGACATTTTGAATTACCACAAGTGTGGTTCTGTTCTCAGTGTGTTAAGAAGATGAATTTCAGGCAGTATAGGGTTTGAAGTTGAGAAGAGGGCTGGGCAAGCATGGGCCAAACAATGATATCTTGGCAGCTAGAATCACACTCCAGAGTTGTATCTTGCCATTAAGTTGTCCTGTTCATAAGATTATTCCTGGATAATGAGATAGCCTCTGGACCATCAACTGTAATGCTCCTTAAACATTATTTTGAATAGCTCTCATTTGACCAACTGATCAAATGCATTTGGCCCTTCTCATTGAAATCATGTTTCCAAGTTAGCTCTTTTCAGTAAGATTAACACTATCAACTCATATGAGGAGGATGGGATGGGACATATAACTGTCACTAGCCTCTCAGGTCACGTTAGCTTACAGAAAGTATGGATTCAAACAATAATCAGGGAGGAGCTTGATTAAATCAGGATATAGACCCCCCCCCATTGCAGGTAAAGAGGCAATTTTGATAATTGTGTGTTTAAATAAAGAGTATTTTAAAAAATTGTTTCATGTCTTAGCGTTATGGTGTGCAATGTTTACAATCATGGCTTTTACTAAATATGGATACACTTTTAGAAATTGTTGCTAATAATTTACCTAATTCATGCTAACCTAAGGTCCATGTTAGTCAATGTTTGTGAAACTTCATGAGATAGAGACTGCAGGCATTAATGTTAAACCGATTTCTGAAAATGAGGAAAGTGGGGCTCAGAGACATTAAGTGGTTTCTGCAGGGCGTCAGTTGGTTGAGTCAGGAATTGAACTTAAGTCCTCTGACAACAAAGGTGGGGCTCTTTTCAAGACATCTTATGGAACAGAGGCCAGATTGTCTCATTATTTCCTGTAGATTCTCACCTGCTCCATGCATGTGGTAATTGCACAACCTTTGTATATGCTTCACCACTTCATGAATATTTCTACCTTTCTTTCTTGCCATATCTTCTCTTCTTCTTTGTCCTACAAAGCACCACACTGTAATTCAAAGGATACATAATCATTTTTCTCTCTGAGGTTTTGCTCACAATGTCCTCACACCTTGCTGTAAGGCCAGACATACCGCCTTCTCTCCCTTTTGGAATAGATAGATCCTACCCATCTTTTAAGGTCAACGTCAGTTAAGTTATACATAGTATAATACTATAAACAGCTGAAACATCACGAAAATAGCTGTTTTCTGCCTCCATTTTCTCACCTGCTCCCAACAATATTTGCCATTTCCCAAAGGCAAACCCTTTGAATTCTTATAGTTGTTTTTCTCTGGATTTTATTTTCCTGTTTCTAAATATGTATGTACTTTATTTCTTTATATTTCAGTTTTAGTTACTATTACTGACTTCTAGTTTTGAAATGTGAGGATTTAATTCATTTACACACACTTCCAACACACACCTACACACACACTCTCAGACATAGACATGCAGATGTTTGTCCTCATCTTCTCAATGTATTTATATAGTTATTTTGATTTAAATCAACATTCAGTGTGTACATTATTTAATAGATTATATTGTTGCATAGTCATAATAATCCTGTCATTCCAAATACATTAAAAAATCTACTTGTCTTCACTCATATGGCTATAGCTGTAGCCTAAGACACCCTCACTCTTGAAAAATTATTGCAATAGCCTACTAACTGTTTTCACTGTTTCTGCCCTTGTCCACCTACTGACAATTTTCAATAAAGCTGTCAGAGTGAGCTCTGAAACTCTTAAATCAGATCCTGGCAGTCCTCTGCCTGAAGACCAGTGGCTTCGCATCCATTCAAAGTAAAAGCCAAGGCCCTGCAATGGCCTTTCAGACCCCAGATGGAGAACCATTTGGCTCCACCCCACCTCTCTAATCTCACATCATTTTCTGTCACCCCTCACTCTCTTCTAGCCATGCTGGCCTACATGCTTTTCCTCAAAAATGCCAAATGTGCTCTGCCTCAAGTCCTCTATACATATTTCCTTTACTGGAAGGCTGTTACTGTTCAGATATCCCAAGGTTCAATCCCTCACTTCCTCAGTGCAAACGTTATGCCTTGTGTAAAATATACCTCCTTCCCCACTGCACACCTTCTCTTCCTCATCTTGTTTTTTTCCCGTCTGGCCTTGATATATTTACTTGATATTTGTTTATTGTGTATATCCGGACACTATCATGAGCTCCATGAGGACATCTATTTTATTCACTGTTCTGTTCCCAGTGCCTAAAACAATGCCTGGCACATAATAGGTGTCAATTACATATTTGTTCAATGAATAAATTATTCATACTTGAACTATGTCATATACTAATATTCATTTTATTTCTTAGGCAACTATTTGTCTCTCCTGGCAGCATTACTGGTTTTATTTGCTAGACTGTTTGGTCTTCCATTTACTTCATCAACATAGTCTCAGTTATGCTGAAGTAAAAACTTTCCCTCAAATCCTAGATGCTGATGACAACAAAGGTTTATTTCTTGCTCTGTTCTTTTCTACTTCTGATTGCTACCCGTTCTTCTGGGACCCAAGATGCAGTCCTTATCTAGGATGTGCTGGGTGATGGAGAAGAGTGAAAAACCACGTGAAGGCTCTTAAAACTTCCCCATGGAAGTGGCTATGCTACTTTTGCCCTCACCTCATTGGCCAATGCAAGTCATGTGGCCATCCTGGATATCAGTGATGTAGAAAATACACTCCTCTCATAGAAAAGAGTATTAGGGAAACACAGCAAATATTGTTGAGTAAATAATGGTATATTATGGTATCACCAGTTGGCTTCCAAACTCTTGTAGGATGACACCACTACTTTCAACATTACCAAACACATCAGACAATTTTCTTTTGGAGGCATCTCCCTGGAGCATCTTTCCTCCAATGTAGATTCTTTGTTCTCTAGTCCTGTTAGTATTCCTAACATTTCACTATCATCTGGGAATTTTCTTTTCCCTTTCTCCTGCACTTGATCGCTAACTCTTAGTTTTTCTCCTTTTTGGTGTCCTCCTTGACTTGGTGGAGTATAGCTTCTAGTTGTGCCCTCAATGGTAAATTTGGGGGACCATTCACTTTGCTATATGTCTTTGTTTTATCTTTATATTTGATTAATCATATCTCTAGGTGATAAGTCATTTTAACTAAGAATACTGTCCAAGAACTATACATTCCAGGTTGTAAATAATTTTGCCTGAATATTTTGAAGGCATTACTCCATTTACTTCTAGTCTCCAGGTTGTGCATCTGAGACCAATCTACTAATGTTTGGAAAGCTGTTTTCTTATCACATCCTCACAAGCTTTTAGGATTTTTCTGTTCATATTTCTTGTTTTGAAATTTCATGATAATGTACTATAATTATCAGATTTGTTCAGGAATATAGAATCAAATATTCAATATATTTTCTATTTATTTCTATATATTTTAAGAAGGAAGAAGTTTAATATATTGAGTTAGATGTTTACACAACTGGGAGTGAAGGTGAGGAAGTGTAAGTCTCACAGAAGTCAGCAGCTTATTAGTCTCAGCTTCTTGTAATACGAAAGTAGATGATTCTCAAGAGGAATCCGAAACTGTGGGGAAGATTCCACATCTGTCAACACACCCATGAGCCTCTCCAAATCTGGAGCCCATAAATAATGGCTTTCCCTTTTCTCCTGACTTCTAAATATTTTGTGAGTGCTTCTTACTGGTAAAATTACCACAAATCCTGAGGTAAATAATTATGGGAAATACAGTTTCCAGCTTTCATGCTAGGCATGAACTTAGAATGGCAGGAATAATCTCATGTAGGCAAAGCTGCCTTAGTGTGAGTCTTTATTCTTCCTGCATGCGGTGGGAGTTTCCAATCTGAAAACTCATGTCATAAGAAATTCTACTGAGTTTCTCATTTGACAGTTTCTTGGGTTCTTTGTTCTTGGCTATTTGTATCAGTATATCCTATTCATCAAACGTTGAGATGAAAATGCTTCATTAAGCATACTGACCTCTTTTCCATCCCTTTTTCCTCATACTTTATTTTCTAAGATATTTTAAAGCTTATTTTCCAATACTTTATTGAGTGTTCAAACTTTCTGTAAACACACACACACACACACATACATGTATTTAATTTCCAAGAGCAACTTTATGTTCTTAGAAAATGAGAGATTTTCTTAAATTTTGCCTCTGCTCCATGAAATACCTGTTTTCCCTTTCTGGTTGTCCTTAGTGTTACTCATTAATATTTTCACATCTCTGCTCTCTAAGCACATGGTGCTATTGCACTTTTTAACCATGTATTATATTGAGTGGGCCCATATGAGTAATTCAGGTCAACAGTAGTGAGCTCATAGAATGTGTGTTATTTTCAGGCCAGAGAATTTAACTGTCTATTCCAGGCCTTCCAGAGTCTTTTCCCCCTCAATCTGTGGCATGGTGATTGGCCAGGTTTGAGAAGGTAGATTCCATAGATCAAAGTCACTGAGTAACTATGAAGTACAGAGCTGACCTGGCAACCCATGTTGTTGCAAATGGTAGGATTAGTTTTATTCTTATGGCTGAATAATATTCCATTGTGTATATGTACCACATCTTCTTTATCCATTCATCTACTGATGGACACTTAGGTTGCTTCCATTTCTTGGCTATTGTAAATAGTGCTGCAATAAATATAGGGGTGCATCTGTATTTTCAAACTGGGCTGCTGCATTCTTAGGGTAAATACCTAGAAGTGGAATTCCTGGGTCAAATGGTATTTCTATTTTGAGCTTTTTGAGGAACCTCCATACTGCTTTCCACAATGGTTGAACTAATTTACATTCCCACCAGCAGTGTAGGAGGGTTCCCCTTTCTCCACAACATTGCCAATATTTGTTGTTGTTTGTCTTTTGGATGGTGGCAATCCTTACTGGTGTGAGGTGATATTTCATTGTGGTTTTAATTTGCGTTTATCTGATGATTAGCGATGTGGAGCATCTTTTCATGTGTCTGTTGGCCATCTGAATTTCTTCTTTGGATAACTGTCTGTTCAGCTCCTCTGCCCATTTTTTAATTGGATTATTTGCATTTCGTTTGTTGAGGTATGTGAGCTCTTTATATATTTTGGATGTCAACCCTTTATCAGATTTGTCATTTATGAATATATTCTCCCATACTGTAGGTTGCCTTTTTGTTCTATTGATGGTGTTCTTTGCTGTACAGAAGCTTTTCAGCTTGACATAGTCCCACTTGTTCATTTTTGCTTTTGTTTCCCTTGCCCATGGTGATATATTCATGAAGAAGTTGTTCATGTTTGTGCCCAAGAGATTTTTGCCTATGTGTTTTTCTGAGAGTTTTATGGTTTCATGAATTACATTTAGGTCTTTGATCCATTTCAAATTTACTTTTCTGTATGGGGTTAGACAATGATCCAGTTTCATTCTCTTGCATATAGCTGTCCAGTTCTGCCAGCACCATCTGTTGAAGAGGCGGTCCTCTCCCCATTGTATGCCCATGGCTCCTTTATCATATATTAATTGGCCGTATATGTTTGGGTTAATATCTGGAGTCTCTATTCTGTTCCACTGGTCTGTGGGTCTGTTCTTGTGCCAGTACCAAATTGTCTTGATTACTGTGGCTTTGTAGTAGAGCTTGAAGTTGGGAAGCAAGATCCCCCTCCCACCTTATTCTTTCTTCTCAGGATTGCTTTGGCTATTCAAGGTCTTTTGTGGTTCCATATGAATTTTTGAACTATTTGTTCCAGTTTGTTGAAGAATGCTGTTGGTATTTGATAGGGATTGCATTGAATCTGTAGATTGCTTTAGGCAGGATGGCCATTTTGACAATATTAATCCTTCCTACCAAAGAACATGGGATGAGTTTCCATTTGTTAGTGTCCTCTTTAATTTCTCTTAAGAGTGTCTTTTAGTTTTCAGGATATAGGTCTTTCACTTGCTTGGTTAGGTTTATTCCTAGGTATTTTATTCTTTTTGACGCAATTGTGAATGGAATTGTTTTCCTGATTTCTCTTTCTGCTAGTTCATCATTAGTGTATAGGAAAGCAACATATTTCTGTGTATTAATTTTGATATCCTGCAACCTGAATTCAGATATTAGATCTAGTAGTTTTGGAGTGGAGTCTTTAGGGTTTTTTATGTACTATATCATGTCATCTGCAAATAGTGACAGTTTGACTTCTTCTTTACCAGTCTGGATGCCTTGTATTTCTCTGTTTTGTCTGATTGTGATGGCTAGGACCTCCAGTACTATGTTGAATAACAGTGAGGAGAGTGGGCATCCCTGTCTTGCTCCCTATCTTAGAGGAAAAGCTTTCAGCCTCTCACTGTTAAGGATGATGTTGCCTGCGGGTTTGTCATACATGGCTTTTTTATGTTGAGGTACTTGCCCTCTATATACATTTTGTTGAGAGTTTTTATCATGAATGGATGTTGAATTTTGTCAAATGCTTTTTCAGCATCTATGGAGATGATCATGTGGTTTTTGTCCTTCTTTTTGTTGATGTGGTGGATGATGTTGTTGGATTTTCAAATGTACCAACCTTGCATCCCTGGGATGAATCCCACTTGGTCATGGTGTATGATCCTCTTGATGTATTTTTGAATTCTGTTTGCTAATATTTTGTTGAGTGTTTTTGCATCTATGTTCATCAGGGATATTGGTCTATAATTTTCTTTTTTGTTGGGGTCTTTGCCTGGTTTTGGTATTAGAGTGATGCTGGCTTCATAGAATGAGTTTGGAAGTATTTCCTCCTCTTCTATTTTTTGGGAAACTTTAAGGAGAATGGGTATTATGTTTTCTCTATATGTCTGATAAAATTCAGTGGTGAATCCATCTGGCCTGGGGTTTTGTTCTTGGGTAGTTTTTTGATTACTGATTCAATTTCATTGCTGGTAATTGGTTTGTTTAGATTTTCTGTTTCTTCCTTGGTCTGTCTTGGAAGGTTGTATTTTTCTAGGAAGTTGTCTATTTTTTCTAGGTTTCCCCGCTTGTTAGCATGTAGATTTTCATAGTATTCTCTAATAATTCTTTATATTTCTGTGGGGTCTGTCATGATTTTTCTTTTCCCATTTCTGATTATGTTGATGTGTGCAGATTCTCTTTTTCTCTTAGTAAGTCTGGCTGTGGCTTATATATTTTGTTTATTTTCTCAAAGAACCAGCTCTTGGTTTCATTGATTTTTTTCTATTGTTTTATTCTTCTCAATTTTATCTATTTCTTCTCTGATCTTTATGTCCCTCTTTCTGCTAACTTTGGGCCTCATTTGTTCTTCTTTTTCCAGTTTCAATAATTGTGATGTTAAACTATTCATTTGGGATTGTTCTTCCTTCTTTAAGTAGACCTGGGTTGCTGTATACTTTCCTCTTAGAACTGCATTTGCTGTGTCCTACAGAAGTTGGGGCTTTGTGCTGTTGTTGTCATTTGTCTCCATATATTGCTTGATCTCTATTTTAATTTGGTCATTGATTCATTGATTATTTAGGAGCATGTTGTTAAGTTTCCATGTATTTGTGAGCCTTTTTGTTATCTTTGTACAATTTATTTCTAGTTTTATACCTTTGTTGTCTGAGAATTTGGTGGGTAGAATTTCAATCTTTTTGAGTTTATTGAGGCTCTTTTTGTGGTCAAGTATGTGGTCTATTCTGGAAAATGTTCCATGTGCACTTGGGAAGAATGTGTATCCTGCTGCTTTTGGTTGTAGAGTTCTGTAGATGTCTGTTAGGTCCATATGTTCTAGTGTGTTGTTCAGTGCCTCTGTGTCCTCACTTATTTTCTGTCTGGTGGATCTGTCCATTGGAGTGAGTGGTGTGTTGAAGTCTCCCAGAACCAATGCATTGCATTCTATTTCCTCCCTTAATTCTGTCAGTATTTGTTTCACATATGTTGGTGCTCCTGTATTGGGTGCATATATATATTTATAATGGCTATATCCTCTTGTTGGACTGACCCCTTTATCATTTTGTAATGTCCTTCTTTATTTCTTGTTATTTTCTTTGTTTTGAAGTCTATTTTGTCTGATACAAGTACTGCAACAAATGCTTTTTTCTCCCTATTGTTTACATGAAATATCTTTTTCCATCCCTTCAATTTTATTCTGTGCATGTCTTTGGGTTTGAGATGTATCTCTTGTAAGCAGCATATAGATGGGTCTTGCTTTTTCATCCATTCTATTACTCTTGTGTCTTTTGATTGGTGCATTCAGTCCATTTACATTTAGGGTGATTATCAAAAGATATGTACTATTGCCATTGCAGGCTTTAGACTCGTGGTTACCAAATGTTCAAGTGTAACTTCTTTACTATCTGTCTAACTTAACTTGCTTATTAAGCTATTATAAACATAGTGTGATGATTCTTTATTTCTGTCCCTTCTTATTCCTCCTCCTCCATTCTTTATGTTAGGTGTTTTATTCTACACTCTTTTGTGTTGTGTTTCCTTTGACTGCTTTTGTGAATAGTTGATTTTATTTTTTTCCTTTAGTTAGTAATTTGGTTGGTCTGCTTTCTTTGGTGTGATTTTATTTTCTCTGGTGGCATCTATTTAGCCTTAGGAGTGCCTCCATCTAGAGCAGTCCCTTTAAAATATCCTGTAGAGGTGGTTTGTAGGAGGCAAATTCCCTCAACTTTTGCTTGTCTGGGAATTGTTTAATCCCTCCTTATTATTTAAATGATAATCATGCTGGATACAGTATTCTTGGTTCAAAACCTTTCTGTTTCATTGCAGTAAATATATCATGCCACTCCCTTCTG
This sequence comes from Manis javanica, assembly GCF_040802235.1. Taxonomy (NCBI): domain Eukaryota; kingdom Metazoa; phylum Chordata; class Mammalia; order Pholidota; family Manidae; genus Manis; species Manis javanica. The sequence continues at coordinate 175,930,614 of NC_133157.1, read as the reverse complement.
GCCTGTAAGGTTTCTGTTGAGAAGTCTGATGATAGCCTGATGGGTTTTCCTTTGTGGGTGACCTTTTTTCTTTCTCTGGCTGCCTTTAATACTCTGTCCTTGTCTTTGATCTTTGCCATTTTAATTATTATATGTTTTGGTGTTGTCCTCCTTGGGTCCCTTGTGTTGGGCGATCTGTGGGTTTCCAAGGTCTGAGACACTATGTCCTCCCCCAGTTTTGGAAAGTTTTTAGCAATTATTTCTTCAAATACACTTTCTGTCCCTTTTTCTCTCTCTTCTTCTTCTGGTACCCCTATAATGAAAATATTGTTCCATTTGGGTTGGTCACACAGTTCTCTTAATATTCTTTCATTCCTGGAGATCCTTTTATGTCTCTCTTCCTCAGCTTCTCTGTATTCTTGTTCTCTGATTTCTGTTCCATTAACAGTCTCTTGCGCCTCATCCAGTCTGCTCTTAAGTCCTTCCAGAGATTGTTTCATTTCTGTATTCTCCCTCCTGACTTCATCCCTTAGCTCTTGCTTATTTCTCTGCAGGTCCATCAGCATGGTTATGACCTTTATTTTGAATTCTTTTTCAGGAAGATTGGTTACACCTATCTCCTTAGGCCCTTTTGGGGGGTTGTCTGGGTAATTCTGTACTGGACCAAATTTTTCTACCTTTTTGTGGTGATAAAGGTAGTCACAGGCAGGTGGTGCATGTATCAGCTGGGAGAACAAAGTCCCTTCCTGCTTGCTGGTCACCTTGCTCTTCTCTGCTGCCTGTGTCAGTTACTCACACACTGGAAGCAGCCTCTGGGGTAGCCCAGAGCCCTCTGGGGAGTGGCAGGCATGCCATGTGAGTACTCTTGTGAGAACAGCTCCGCTTTGTGCCTTTCCCTGGCTTCCTCTGTCTGTGCCGTGCAGCTGCACGCTGGCAGCAGCCTCTGGGTCTGGACCAGGTAGCTACGCACTGGGAGGAGACTCTGGAAGGCTGCTGTGGATGGGGCCACTCTCTGGCTGCTCTGCTGCTGTGGTCAGGCGGCACTGGCTAGGGGGAATGAATGGCAAGCTGCTTATCTCCATGAGGGGCTTCAAAGCTGCATTGCCACCCAGTGGATTTGGGTGCCTGAAGTTCCTCAGGATTTCCAGCCTGCTGGGTTGAGTGTGCCAGGACGATTCCATCCAGCTGTGAGGCCCCTGTCCCTTTAAGACTTCCAAAAAGTGCCCTCTTTCTTTTGTCCCAGGGGAGCCAGCTGCGGGAACCTGCTTGCATTTTCTACTTTTCCGTTTCTCTAATATCCAGCACACCATGCAATAGGTGTCTGTGCTCACAGGGCAGATTACTAGGACTGGTTATTTAGCAGTCCTGGGCTTTCACTCCCTCCCTGCTCTGACTCCTTTCCTCCAGCCAGTGAGCTGGGGTGTGGGGAGTGCTTGGGTCCCGCTGGGCCGAGGCCTGTATCTTACCCCCTTTGTGAGATGCTGAGTTCTCACAGATGTAGATGTAGCATGGCTGTTGTACTGTATCTTCTGGTGTCTCTGTTAGGCATAGTTGTATTTGTTGTATTTTCAAAAATATATATGGTTTTGGGAGGAGATTTCCACTGCCCTACTCACGCCACCATCTTGGCTCCTCCACTGTATGGAGCCTCTTTTACAGGGCACTAATCCAATTCAGGACTCCACCCTCAAGTTTTAAATATTTCCCAAAAGCCCCACCTACTAATATCATCACTTTGTGGGTTAGGATTTCAACATATGATGTCTGAGGGGACAAAGCAATGATTTCTCCCACCAATCTTCTACAAAATCCAACTCCAACTGCAATTTATGCCATCCAGCTTTTTGTATACCATAATCACCATTGCTGGATTATTAGACTGTACAGTAGAAGGAACAGAGAAGGAAAAAAGTTTTGTTATGCAACACTCCATGCCAAGTACTTTGCTATGCACTATATTTTTAATTAAAATATAATTCACATGTCACAAAAATTCACCCTCTTAAAATGTAAAATTTAGTAGTTTCTAGTATGTTCACCAAGTTGTGCAACCTGCTATGCACGTTTTAAATCTTCATGTTATTTAAGCCTACCATCTCAATAACAGTTATGATTAACATCATCTCTATGATAAGCACACTGAATCAGGCTAATGGTGCCTAAGCAGTTCTCCCAAAGCCTCACATGCAGAAGGGAGAGGTCCTGTGTTTGAACCCAAGTCTGAATGTCTTTGAAGTCCAAGCTTCCTCACAGCATCTTGCCACCCAGGACAGGGTGTATTTTTTTTATCATATTCTTGATCATATGTATGTACCCTGGGAAATTATTAATGTTAAACCCTTTCTATTCAATTATTTCTTCAGTTCACAAATGGAAAAGATAATAACTACCATTGCACTTTAATTGTAATGAACTCTTTCTTAGCTCCTTCACATATATTACCTAACTTGATTTAAATGAATATGATGGGAAATTAATATGTAACACTTAACAAATGCAATGAAAATCATATCTATGTAAATTAGATGAAAGATAACATAGCTTAATTGAACGTTAGATGGCTTCATCCAAAATTATGTTCTGTTCCTGGTTGATTGTAGGTCAAAGACCTTGCACTCTTTTAAGACACTCATCTAAAACAAGGCTAAGAGTAAAGAGCTCTGATTCTGCTTGAAAGGCTTGGAGTACAGCAGAAAGTTTTCAGAGTATAATACTTAGTACAATCTATTCTTTGATGATAACTTCTACACATTTTACAGATAATCCCCTGATATTACCCTCTGAGAGTTTTACTTCAAAACTCTATGTTCATTTGTTAGTGTGTGTCATTGAGGAAGGAGCCCATAATCCCAGTGTTTATGTGAGATGTGCCACTATTCCCTGCACATATTGCAGCCATGGTAACGGAAATTAGAGGCACTAATATTGTATTTCATGTACCCAACCGATGGTCCTATTCCTGTTTGTTTGGGTGCTTATGCCATCAATATCTGTTATCAGAAATGTTTAATGGAGAGAATGAGATGCACTCTCAGCCCTTCACCACCAAAATAAATAACCAGAGTAAATATTTCGCTATACTAATGGAAACAGAGCATTTTCTGCTTTAAGCTTACAATAGGAATAGAAATAATTGGTATAAAGCAGTGACTTTCAAGAGTAGTCTTCAGACAAGCAGCATAAACATCACCCAGGAATTTGCTAAAAATGGAAAGTCATGGCTGGGCCCTCGACCTACCGAACTAGGAGCTATGGGGCCGTGGGTTCACCAGTCTGGTCTGATAAACCTTCCAGCCCAATGATGCTAATGCCTGATAAAGTTTGAGACCTGTGCATAAAGTATATGAGGATGACAAACATAAAAATAACAAATAATCATACAGAAGTCATAATATATTCAAATTATTTCTGAGCAGTATTCTACAGTATAATCATAACATAACTGAACGTGAATGGAACTCAAGGATGCATTTGGTCCCAGCCTTTGAATGAAACCAAGTGATGCCTAGACAAAAGAGAATGTTTCTATTCTCTTACTGAGGTACAGAAATGTAGACTTCTCCATTGAGCTTCTTTTTACTGCATACTAGGTACCATGAGGATTAGAAAAATCTGATAAGATCAAATTTATAACTCAAGGAATGAGTTTTTGTCAAGGCATACATGACAAAAAACAGGCAACAACAAAGGTGCTAACTCTGAACTGTGTTTTATGATATAATATGAAATTTCTTCTTCATGTCTGACTACAATCTTTATTCTTTGGGAGAAAAATGTATTAGTAGCCTCATTATAAAAATGTTTTGGATCGATATAGACTGATTGTCCTTATTTTAAAGATTAAAGTTAAAGTGAATTACTAGTGCCTATAAATTAGAAGTTTCTGAGTGCTCATGCAAACTGCATATAACAGACTCATTTAACTGTATTTGTTTAAATTAAGATGTAATATGCATTCTTTATTGCAGCTTTAGAAAATGGAGAAAAGTATATGGAAAATAATTACTTTTAAAGACCCCAGTATTAATACTTCATGTATAATCTTCCAGTCTTCCATCTATGCAGTGTAATATAATTGAGAATCTATAGTACTAGTAATTTCTATTCTTAACTCAGCTTATATATCATAAATATTTTTTATGTCATTAAGAAATTTTCTCAATCACTATTGAACATAATTACATAATATGCCAACATATAGATATACCATGATTTACTTATGTTTTTATAATTTGGGGAATTAGAACTATTCCCATTATTTTCTCTCTTTGCTATTACACATAGCTCTTTAATGAATATCTTTACATATAAGGCTGTATCTAAACTTCTGGTCTTCTCCATAGAATATTTTAAAGCTCCTGATAATTTTTGCTAATTTCTCCCAACAATATTGTATTCATTTCTATGCCCACCAGTACATCCTGCTCCAGCAAGGGTTTCATTTTGTTTTAATTATAGGTAAATGATGTTATTTATTTGTTACATTAATTTGCACTTACTTAGGTTGAACATATACTCTAACCATTCTAATGGTTTATCAACCATTTGTATTTGCTCTTTTAAAAATTCCTTATTCATATTATCTATCCATTTCTCATTAGGATCTGACTGTTTTTCTTATTGATTTTATGAACTGTTTTTCAAGGGTTTGTCTCTATTAAGAACCTTGAGATTTGAATCTACACTAAATTACACTAAGAAAAAATGGGAACAGTTAAATATAAGACCAGGCAAAATTCAGTATAAAGGCTTGTTTATAATGAGCATCTCTCCCAGTGCACTCAGTGGACAGACCCACTGTGTCTTCGGTACTCAACTTGAAATGGTTGGTCACCTACAAGGTTTCCCTCTCCTTCAACCTCTCTTACAATCCTCTTGGATACATCAACTTGGCTTGTCTCTGAGCTAAACTGTCAACTGGACAACTGTAGTCATCTTATGTTTCCTGGAATTATATCTGGTCTAAATTCAATGGGAATCTGATTATAACCCTCCCCCCGCTCAAGTTTAAAACCTTGAGGCAGATCAGTGTGTACCTATTTCCCTTAGTACACGGCCTGTGTCTCTCTTCTCAGACTTCCTTTAGTGCCAGGTTTCCCCCTCCTCTCTGTGCTCCACCAACACAGTCTTCACGACCCTATAAATCACCATGGTTTCTTTGACTACCAGATCTTTGCCCATGCTCTTCCCTCTCCTAGGAACGCTTATGAATCCCTCCCTTCTCATCACATTCCCTTCATGTAGTTAATCTGTAGTCTTTCACAATCTTGCTGCTTCAGCTCCAGCATTTGCTGAAATACTAGTAAAGATGGAGGAATGCATTATATTTTCTGTCATGTGCCCTTTCTGTCTAAATCAGATAAGGTGTACCAACTCTAGCTATTTTGAGCAGGAAGACTTTATTGGAAGACTGTTAGGTGGCGCTCAAAACTGCAGGAATGGTAAAGCATCTTACTTGGAAAATGAGCAGAAGCCCAGAGACTGGCAGCAGGAATACAGTCAAAATCATATCCCAGGAGGCTCTGGTGGCTGGCATCACCCCTCTCACTGTGGGGGTCACTGACCTAAATTAGTAATTCTCATTCGTACCTTGTCTGTGCAGCAAAAAAGTCCTGGCTAAGGAAGAATCTGATACTAGACCAGTAGCCTCTGTCCCTCCTTCCAATGTCCTCTTTCCCCTGCCCCATCATGACCTCTAGGTCCTTTCTACTTGCTGTCCTGACCTCAGGACACTGTCTTTATTAGGAGGAGCATCCAGTTCCTTAGGTCTCTGAGTCATGACCATGTGCACTCCCCTGACGGGCAGTGCTGTGATCTAGTGACTGGGCATTAAAGGAAAAGTCACAAGTCTTCTTCTCTCTCCCTCAGAGTCGAGCATCTGCAAGGGCAATTTTCTCCTGCCAATGTTGACTTCAATGCACAGTGTATCTTTGATGAGTTACTGTGTAAAAAAACACACTTTATTTTTTAGACTGTCATTATCAAAGATTCTCTCCTCTTCCACAGGGAAGGGGATAGGACAACAAAAAAAGAAGGAGAAGAAGGCATAAGACAGCCTCATTATGTTAAAATTATATATATATATATATATATAATTCACCCATTTTAATTATATGTGTATGTATGTGTGTGTGTACACTAAATTAATTCATTTTAATTTTATATGTATATATATAATTCATTCATTGTAATTATGTATGTGTGTATATATATGTATATGTGTATATATATATATATATATATATATGTATATATAAACTTCAGCAACTTGAAGAAAAAGTAATTCACATTTAAGTGAGAACAGTGATTTCCCCTCCTCATCTTAGATAAACAAAACTTAACTGTTGTCTTGGGACCCGACTGATTTAAGACAACTTTCTTTAATTCCAAAGAAGTACACTTGGCCAAAGAAGTCAGCTATTCTCAGTGGGATTAAGGATTTCTGTCATACCTGGGAACATGCTCCTTCTGCATAGTGAGGGTGGCCAGACCTCCTTTCACTGCCTTCCTAGCTACACACAAAAAAATTCTCCAGCTGCCACTCACATCTATGCTCAGCTTTGTAACATCTAATATGAAAGAAAAAGAAAAAAAGCAATTAACCGCTCATGAAGGGGTGTGTGGGAGAGCCAAAGAGTACACCGAGAGTGAGTCCCCACGGGTTTCTCTTGCTCTTGCTTCTTTCGTAAACCTTCCTAAGAATTCACCCCTTTGTGAGAGTAACCCCTCTGAGGTGTTCATTGAATTCCTCTCCTGTAAGGCTGGAATTCTAATATTGTACATTTATTATTTGATTGTCACAGATTTATTGAGTGCATTATATGTGCCAAGCACTATGTTCTGCCCTGGAATGCAAGAGTGTCTTTCCATTCAAGCAAGGACTGAAAGATTATTCAACTTGAGTATTGAAGGTTGCTGTTCTTAAGGACAGCAGAGTGGAGTGGTGAGAAGCTAGACTGCATCAGGTTGGAGCAGATGGGGCTGCTGACCAGTATTTCCAGAAAGCTAAACACAAAGAGAATGTAAGACACCCAATGACAGCTATATGATGACATTAGAAAAGAGGTGAGATTTTATAACTCCTCCAAGTTACATATGATGACATAAGAAAAAAGGTGAAGTTTGTAAGACTAAGGAATTTAGACATATGTTTACTATTTAGAGGAAGAAGGAAGAAAATCACTGAAAACATGGGAAAAGAATAGAATTAAGGCCAGAAATGTAAGTATTGGATTTAAAATTATAAGAATAAGTCTCTGGGTAGGCCTGAAGGATGTCTTTGTATATTGCAGATGGTCTTCTGTACAGTGAGGGTAGATGGGGCAGGGACAGAGTCTTACATACAAAGTCCTCTAAGATTCATAAAATTAAGTCTGCCCCCAACTCTGTTTTGTGTTGCAAGCATGAACACTTTGTGGAAGAGATAAAAATAAAGAAAGCAAAATTAAGCAAATAAATGGGCAAAAAACAAACGACCTAGACATATCATTTAAGTTCTCTGGGCTTTAGTTTTCTAACCTACAAAATTAGGGGCCAGATTAATTTCTAAGATTCCTTGTAAATCCAGAATTCCAGTCAATGGGAATTTTAAAAGAGTACAATAAGTAGGAGATCAATCAATCATTTCTACCTTTGAAATGGTAGTAGATAAGCTGCCTCAGCAGGAAATATAAATAAGCCCAGTGATAAATATGAAGCACTGTTATCATACACCTTATTTTGGGTTATTCTTATTATAATTTTTCCTATCTAATAATTTTGCATATTAAGTACAAATGAGTTGGTAGAATTAATGTGTTTTAATAGCCTCAAGTAAAAAGCACCATGGAAATAATGTCTAATTGTTAATACAATTTGGAATTACAGTGTTATTTCTAGATCAGTTATCCAAGTTTACAAGTACCTCTTCCAGGAAAATTATAAACACATTATTTATCTGCAATTAATCTTGACAGATAGACCTGGCCTATGCTGTTTCCAGAAAGATGAGAAAATTGCCTTAGCATGTTAATATTTGATAATTCTTCAGACCAACAAAGCTAGTTCAAAATTCTATTCAATATGCTGAGACTATCAAGAACAAAAGAATAATATAAAGTGTCCCCTTTTTAAATGGGGAGAAGAAGTGATCAGAGAAGGCATGAAGAAAATTGATTTTTCCTTTATTCATGCATTTACCCAAATAGTAGCTATGAGAGAGGCAGCCAACACAGCCAGCAGCATTGTGAAACCAAGCACTCATCTCCCAACACCGTCAAACCCAGGGTGCACCAGTCTTCCTCCTCCCCTACCCATCTTCTCTCACCTTCCAGATCTACTGTTATTTCTCTGTGTTCTTTCTCATGCAAATCTCTTAAATCACCTCAAGTTCCTTAATGCTCTCCTCTCACCCCACAGCTCCCAGTTTACTTACTATAGTTGCACCACATACAGAGAACCATGCCTCTCAGACCCAGGTCTAAATTCGTGGGCCAGAGAATCTGTTTGTCCCAATGTGGGACAGGAATCCACCAGGTCTCTGTCATCACAACTGTCTTAGGGGCAAGATCACCCAGCAAAAATAACCTAGATGCTAGACTTGGTAGGAGATCTAAGGGAGAAAAATGTACAGAGGAAAGAAAATAAGGACACCCAAGAAAGACACTGTCCATATTGAATACAACAAAATAGAGTAAAGCATAAATATAAAAGTTCATTGTAAACTTCGGTAAACTGTCAGTTGCTATTTAGAAGGAAGATAATATTATTGCTCTAAATGAAGACATGACAAGAATAGCTATACTTTAAGTCTGTGTCAACTGCATTTCCAAAGATGGTAATTGGTTCTTTTTATAAAAAGTTATTGTCAGAACAGTTCTTTATTGCTTTTGCTGAAAAATACTTAGGTAAGATATTTTCTTTTTTGGTATCATGCTCTGTGTTAGGTTCAGGGGAACTAACAACTAAATCTACCCTAAAGGAGCTTATGGTCTGATTAAAAACAATTACAGGTTATAATGGGAGTGGTCAGAAAAGGGAGGTCATATATTCAACATATATTTATTAAGTATCACTTATCATCACCTGGCATATGTACTCCCACTACCATGTAAACTTCATACAGCCAGAGATTTTGTCTGTTCTGTTCACTTCTACATTATCATTGCCTAGAAAGGTGCCTGGAACAAATTAGATACTCAAAAACTTTTGGCACATGAATGAATGAATGACTTTTCCATAAGCTTGTCATGGTGCTATGTGCTATGGCTATCATTATGAGTAAAACTGACTTCAGGGAGCTTGCAACATACCAAGGTAAAGAAAGATTAAACCAAGAACTTTACAAATATGTAATTAAAGCAAAGTGATATGATGTATTGTACAATTTTACCTGAACTTGGAGGACGGCATATTTAGAAAGGCATAGAGAAGATGTAGCTTGAGCCATCTTGAAAGATAACCAAGAGTTGCACAGGCAGAGAGAAAGTTTCCCCAATTTGCAGAGATGAATTTAACACAGAGAGGAAACAGCATGTACAAAGGCTTAGGGTTTTGAATATCCTGACATATTCAGGAAGATATAATAATTTTTTATGTTGGTAGGACACGAGCAAATACACATACAGAATGAAATGGCTCTGTGCTGGAGAAAATGGAAGGGGTTTAGGGAGGCTGGATGGAAGGAGCTGAACGTGCAAGACCAGATCTAGCCTTGTATGTAATATATGTAATGAGTCTGGACTTTTTCCAAAGGCAATGAGATCCCAAGAAGAGTTTCAAACAAGTGAGTTTTAGAAAGAGCACTTCACCTCTATTTCTGTGCAAAATACAGATAAAGCAGAGTTGTATAAGCTAGATATGGAAGTTTTAAATCTGAAAGTGAAGAAGAATGATAAACATACTGGTAAAAAAGAAAAGAAAAGAAACAGAATGGTAAAACACAGGTATTTAGAAGATTTGCCAAATCTTCTTCAATGAAAATGTTTTAAATTGGATTTCTTTTTTTTTTCTTATGATGAATTATGACCCCATGGAGGATAAAACTCATTTATAGTTGTAAGTAAAAAGCTGTACCTTTATATATGGAAGATGCCTGGGTGTTTGATTTTTTAATTTTGGTCAAGATACAGGCAGTACTGTTGAAGGGATAGACTGTTTAAAATCTTGAACTCCCCTGGGAGACCTGAGACTTAGTCAATTTACCATTGATTTACAATTAGTATAACTTGGTCTGCTTATATGACCCAGGAGCATAAGACTACCACTAGGAGTTCTCCCTAAGCCTAGATTTCTCGCACAGATCTTGGTGGTTCGATGCTGACACAGAGTACGGTCAGATCTTGTGTGAGTAATTCCTGGGAGCTTACTTGTGGGATGTCAGCCATACTGCCCTGTGCTCTCTTTCTTTCATTGCCTTTAAGTAAAAGCCCTTCTCTGTGAAGGATGGAGAGTCCTTCCAATTGGGAAATTTGTCTGGACTCCAACAGAGAGATAGACACTCTTATTTTATTTCCCATTTGTAATACTCTTTTATGACTTTAGACTTTCAAAGCAAAGGTAATCTATTAAAAATAAAATCCTTAAATTTTAGTAGTTGTTTTAAAAATAAAATTTAAAAAGATCACAATAAATAATTACTGAATTTTATAATTCAATTTGGTTCCTTAAATATATTTAACTCCCTAGAAAATATATTTTTCTTGATTTTAACACTAAATCTGCTTTTTTTGAGGTAACAAGCCTTACAACTTAAAGAAGTATAGTGTGAATAGCTATCACAAATAATTTCTATTTTTTTATCCATGTTTTTTTTGATATCCATGTTTTTATTTTATAGGAGTTAATTCATTTTAGGTGTAGAACAATAACAGATTGTGGGTCTAACTGCTACTGTGCACAATTAGGAAAACAACTTTGGGAAATTAAAAGGTTGAAAGTTCAACTAGATATACATTTTTTTGAAAACAGGAAAAGGAAAATCAGGAGTTTTTGGTAGTGGTTCTATACTCTGGTTTCTCACAAACAACACCTGAAGACAGAGTCTAGAAACAGGGTCAGACAGGCCCAGTTCTCAGAGTCTGATTAAATTGTTCATGGGTGCAGCCTGTGTATGGGTATTTTTTAAAGACTCACCAGGTAATGCTGATGTGCAGCCAGGCTTGAGAGCTATGGACCTGGAGGAAATGAAAATTCTGTTTTATGCCAAACAGTTTGCTCATATTCTGTGTCCCAAACATGAAATGACACTTGGAAATGCTTACTCCTCAGGGAGTATGCTGCCCTTGGCATTAAAAAGATGTGAAGACTAACACAATACTTGGCTGATAAGAAATAAGAGGAAAAAAGAGGTTATCTTGGCATGACTAGATTTTGGAATCATTTGATTGTTCTGTCAGATGTTTCCTCTATTTTTGACTGGTATTTATATAATATAGATTTCTTTTAGGATTACTCTAAAATGGTCATTTTCAAACCATATTCTGTAGAATCCTGGGACCGCTGGTGATGTCTCAGGGATCACTTAGGAAATGGGTGATGGGTGGGATGGGTAGAAGTTCCCTTCTCTTTAGCCAGAGCTGTTCTGCTCCACTTTGCTGTGTGTGTGTGTGTGTGTGTTTGTGTGTGTGTGTGTGTGTGTGAGAGAGAGAGAGAGAGAGAGAGAGAGAGAGAGAGAGAGAGAGAGAGAGAGAGAGATACTTTCCTTCAATAAAAAGGATATGTTTGCAACCTGAGAAAATATTTGAAAAGAAAACCAAAATTATAATTGGGCAGTAGAATCATGCTCCCAAATAACTGACATTTATCCCTTTCTTAAAAGACGCAAATGCTTAACACATTAACTCTTGAGCTACTGGTAGATAGAAAAAGAAAAAAAGAAACTCTTCCTTTGGCAGAGTTTAAATAACTCTCAGAACCTTTTCTTTCTTAGAAAGGTGGCTATTAGCATGTCCTAGGAAAAAATATCTATCTGTTTGTCTATCCATCTATCATCTATCAACCTATTTCAGAAAAATTCAATCCTCCTCCTGTATTTCTCCTTTACCCTCACACTACTGCTATAGTCACAACAATTCTGACACCAAATGTGGGTGTTTTCACCACACCAGGCAATTCTGGGACAATAATTTGGTGTCCCACAATTTAACTCAGTTCTGACACTGTCTGTCTGGAGACAGCATAAGATTCCACAGGTTAAAGGCTAAGTCCTATGAGATTGCCCCTCATTTTAGATGTCAATTGAAAGTAGTAGATCCCCAGGTTATTCATAACTTCTGCCAACTTGAATATAAATCTGAGGTTCTTATAATCCCCTCCTGTAATTAATTTGCTAGAGCAGCTCACAGAACTCAGGGGAACATTGATTTACACTTATGTAATAAAGGATACAGATGAATGGCCAGATGAAGAAATATGTAGGATGAGGTCAGGGAGGGTCATTGGTGCAGGAGCTCCTGACCCCATGGAGTTGGGGTACATCACTCTCCCAGTAAGTGGATGGTTCACCAACCTGGAAGCTTTACAAACTCAATACTATTGGGATTTTATGGAGGCTTCCTCATGTAGGTATGATCAATTACTAACTCCAGTGCCAGCCTTTCTCCCCTCTCTGGGGAAGTGGGGTGGGGCTGAAAATCGCAAGCTTCTAATCATGGCTTGGTACTTCTGCTGGCCAGCCCCCATCCAGGAATCCCAAAGAATCACCTCATTAGAACAAAGAAGTTTCTAGTGCTCTTATCATTAGAAAATTACAAGGATTTTAGGAGTTTTGTACCAGAAACCAGGGGCAGAGATCAATACATATATTTTCTATTGTCTTACACTATCTACTATCTATCTCACATACATATACATACATATCTATATAAGAAATTATTAAAAGTTTTTGATGTATATATTTATGATATCATAAAATATTAACAATGATTTGTGTGATAAAAGATAAAGATATATTCAATAAAAATTGATATTATTAGCTATTCTGAGTAAAAACAATAGACAAGAAGAACTCAGAATTGCTTAAATTTACACTGTGTAAAAAATGATCACTTAATAGAGTAAGAACCAAAATATTTTATCACAAAGCTGGAGAACTGAACTAAATAAAAAAATACAAATAGCTGAAAGATCTGGCAAGTCCTCAAATGAACATTTGGACTGGGAGCTCCTCACAGGCCAACGAGACAGGCATACACCCTGCAGGGGGGCCTAGATGGACTTCTTTGCTCTAGCGCACTGAGAAGCGAGAAGTGGGAGGTGGCAGCTGTTAAGAGGTACATTAAGGAAATACTGAACTGCTGAGCTGGTTAAAGACTAAAAAAGGTATATATAGTGTATATTGTAAGTGGTGGAAATGTACTGAAATGCTGAAAATTGCTGCCACCTCCTGGGCATTACTTTTGCAACTCCATGTTGCCATGGTCACTTTTATTCTAGACAATAAACATTTTCATTGAATAGAACAATGAAAAAAAAAAGCAGGGCTGGTTTTACTGTACTTGAAGACAATGCTGATATTAACAGAGACAAAAATGAATTACTTCTAAAATCAGTTAACAGATATATGTTATTTTCAGTGGAACCAATATCTACTTAATTACAGAAGGGAAAGAGAGGGAGGTTTAAAATGCTGTCCAGCTAAGGACAGGTTGAAAGGATAATACAAATAATACTGAAATAAATATTATTAATAAAAATATGCAACATGAGGTTGGAAATAGGTAAAAACTCTAGGAGCTTAAAAATTGACTGAAAATTTGATGTGATTGTTTTTTGAAACAATTTGGAATATTTTACTATGAAAAAGGTAATAACCATCACAACCAAAACAACACATTTTAAGTATTCATTCCATTCCATACACTATTTTTTCCCCAAACCTATTAAAAATCATCTCCTACATTGTTACACAATTTATCTTTTATCAAAATTCAGAACACAGTAGCTTTACTACAGACTATTTTATTGGCAGCGATACATTTGGCAAAGCTTACATTTTTTCCTGTTTAGTTGGGGAGCCATGCTTCATATGAGGAGGCGAACAGTCTGAAGTAAACAAGGAATGATTTTCCCCAAGAAAGCTCTGCTGGCTATATAGAAAAGAGCTGGGAGCTAGCCAATTGACTGCAAGGCAGTTTTTTAACTGTGTGTACTAATACTAATGCAGAAAGAATTCTGCCAGTCGCCACTTTAATACTTGCTAATTACTAAAAGTCAAGTGTCAGATATCCAAACACACACACCCGCACGCACACGTGCATTTTTTCCCAAAGCCATTTGATTCCATGTATATACTAAATTATATAGTAAATCAAAGTTTCGTAGTCAAAGGAAACTTGAGTCATGAACTAATTTCTCCTCTTCATTTGTCCCTTCCCTTCTATTCAAGCACATGACTGCAAATCCAAACTCATGACCACTTCTGTATCTTTTGGGGAAATGTGCCCTCTGGAAGAAGAATAGAAAGGGAATTTTCTCTATTCTCATTTTTTAAAAATGCAGAAATCTTGAATAGGATGGGAGATATGGAGTTTTCTTAATATTTATTTTATGCTCAGTTTTCTCTTAGTTTTCTAATGTCCAAGAATGAAAACACTTTAAAAGGAAGTCTTCTGATCACACAACTTGTATTTTCAAAGCAACCTATTTACAAATACAGGAATGTTTAATTTGAATGTATGTGAGAGAAGATGAGTGGGAAGGAAATTCTGTTCCTGCTAGGCTTTTGCAATGACTTAAAAATATCAGGAGGGTAAATATCTGTAATCCAATCAAATAATTTCTGTGAATAATTTTCCCATATAATTATTTAAAACATTTGCACAGTTACTATCTTAATATTGTAAATTCCACAACTTAAAACTACACTGTAATGCCTATATCGGAAAAGTACAAAGATCTCAAATTAATGATATTTGTACTTCCACCTTAAGAAACTAGGGGGTGGGGGGGGAAGGTATATGGAAATCTTGTGCCTTCTGCTCCGCTCATTTAGTTTGTTGTGAATCTAAAAATGCTCTTTAAAAAGTCTATTTTTCAAAAAGCAATTTAAATCCAAAATAATCAGGAGGAAAGAATAAAAATTAGAACAGGAATCCATGAAAGGGAAAACAGAAAAATATAGAGAGAAATGAAAAGCTGATTCTTCATGATAAATGCAATGGATAAACCTAACCAGAGTGATTAGGAAAAGAGGAGTGAAGGCACAACCGCCAACAGCAGGCTTCACAGACCAGCTTCTCGAAGGAAACCCCCACGCCCTGGGTGAATGTACCCTGGTAAATATTAACAAACACATAAAGAAAAGAATAGTACTGATTCTAGACACTCTCCCAGAAAAGGGGAAGCATCCCAATTCATTCTAAGAGGTCAGTTTTTACTATGATTCTAAAATGAAGCAAAACATTACAAGGAAAGAACACCACAGGCTAATAACCCCCACGAACATAAATTCTAAACAAAATTTTAGCAATCTGAATAGAAAAAAAGAATGTAAATGAATTATATTCAGGATTTGTAACCAAGCAGCATGAGACTATGGGTAAGGAATAAATGACATCCTTGTCTGCACACTATGTTTCCCAGGAAATTTGGAGAAAGCACCAAAAAGCAAAGATATGCTCCAGCTGGAGGTAGGGGGGCACAACTAAAGAAGGCAATGACCTTCAGCTCTAGGACAGCTGGTTGATGGGAGGGACAAATATTCCCTTGCCTGGAGAACATGGGACTCTCCTGGGGGCATTTTTAGTTGGCTGTGAAATATTGCTGCTGCTCCATGGGCTATGAAGAGATGAGACTCTAGAAATATATACGCCCACAGCTGACAGGGCTTGCTACATATTACATACGGGGAGGACAACAGTTAACACCAAGACTGCCTTCCCAGAGGTTAATGTTACTAATGTAACAGAAATTTGGAGGTTAGACTATAGCTTAAAGTTGGAGGTCTTGAATGCCGGGCTAGAGAATGAAATATTATGAAGCTATTGCAATGAGCAGTAATAGAAGCCTCAACTAGATGGTGGCAGTGGTAATTAAAAAGAAAGAATGAAAGCAGTTAGAAAGGACACTTGGTAGCCTGAATTTTATGGGAATTCGAGTCTAGTCTTCAGTTGTAAACTGTTGGTTGAAACCCCACTGGAAAAAAAACTTGTGTTTAGTAAATTAATCTAATGAGTTCATTTAGGAAATGTGGCTAGAACCAGATGCTCTACCATATTTTCTCCCCTGATAATCTATGTGCCAAATCTCCCTCTGCCACTTTTTCTTGTAAACTCCTCAGTGTTTTTCCATTACCAGTAGGATCCTGTGGGGCAGAGGTACTAATCACAACAAACTGAAATGTGCTTTGAACAAGGAGATAAGGATGCATTGAGTACTAAAAATATATTTTCAATTTATTTTAGAGAAAGATTTGATTTTAAACATTGAGGAGAATGGTACTCTCACTCAAACCCGACAAACAGCTACTGATGGAACCAAAGCGTTATTAACAGACTTGAGGGTCTAATCAGCAAGAGTTGTCATTCACCCCTTAATCTGTGTGGAATATAATTCTATATTTAGGAGTATCCCAGAAAATGAAACTATACAAGGACATAAAATCCCATTTCCACAGCCTATCAAAATCAAGAAAAGAACACACATTGCAGTATTGAAATCTACTTAGCACAGTTAGAGCACATAAAGCATTTAAGCAAAGAATAGCCAGGAAGCTCAAGAAACAGACCTCTTTCTGACTTTGCCAGAGCTCAGAGAAGTGTAAAATACCATTTGCTTTTATTCTGTTCATGTGTAGTACACAGTGGTAGAGCAGAAGACCAGAGAACAAATTATGACAAACAAAACAAGCTTCTTTCTTAAGGTTTATTCCTTCTTATATGAGGTCAAGCTACTGGCAGTCAACACATGATAAATATTTTATCACTGAGCTCCAGATATACTGCATGAAGTAGCATTATAGTAAGAAAAGTGATTATTAGGATGTGAAGACATAGGTTCCCAGTCTCATTTGTGCCATTAGAAAATTGGGTGACCTTGAGTCAACTCACATGATGAGGAGTGATAATCAAAATACTTAATAGCTAATAAGTCTCAGTCTCATCAGAACAGATTTTTGGGTGTTGTGCTGTAAAATGCAAACAGACTGAATATCAGGTATGCTTATGGGACTTGAAAAGGTTGAATTATCAGTGTTTCTCAATTTCAGTGTTATGGACTCTTGAGTAGGATAATTCTTTGTTGTGATGGCTGTCTTGTGTGTGGTAGGATGTTTAGTAGCATCCTACATCCTTCATCTTTGACTTCATCCTACAAGATGCCAGAAGCATCAACTAATTCTAACAGTGCCAAATATCCCAGGGCGAGGGCAAAATTATTCGGGTTGAAAAATCACTTAATTAGATTCATTTAGTCAATGAATTAGTTCACTGAATATCTCTTTTCCTTCTGCCTATAACCTTTCACCATTCTCTTAAATCTGAGCACCTTTCTCCAACTTTTGACTACAATCTACTTCAAAAAACAAAATGGTATATTCTTGCATGAATTTATAAAGAAACTAATTTAAATATTTCTGAAAATATAATGCTCTATTTTTTAATAGTAGGTTTCAGTAACTCAATTTTTGCATAATATTTCTATTTACTACTATAGGGAAGTTAAAAAAGCTCTTAATTAGAAAATTAAAATATTGTACATATAAACTCGATTTTGTAGGACAAGATCTCACCTTGAAATAAAAAATTTACTCTTTTTTGGTTCACTAAAGATAATCAAGAAGGCATACTACAAGGTAATTGTATATCTGTTATGTATTTTTAACCAACTTACACATATAAGAGAAGTCAAGTTGCAAAAATTTTAATTAAAAAATCTCCGTGGAATTATTTTAATAGTGAAGGAAAGAAGAATCCATGAAAGCAAGAAGCTGTTATTATGATAGAGCTAAAACAATAACAGCTACCATTTATTGAGCCCTTATATTGTTCTATGTCCTGAGTAATTTATATGCTTTCATTTAATTTCCCAATAACACATTCATCCGACAAGTGTTTATTATGTGCTTACTATGCTGCAGATACTGTTCTAAATTACAGAACAAATCCCTGCCTTTATTGGAGTTTACTTTTTCTTGGTGGGGGTGAGGTGGAAGATAGGGGACAGGCAATAAAAAAAACAGGTATATATCATGTCAGGCAGTGATAACATCTCTAGAGAAGAATAAAACAGAGTAAAGGGGATAGTACTCATGGGGGTAGGTAGAGGATTGCTGTTTTATATAAGGCAGTAATGGAAAAGCGCCCCGAAACATTCACATTGTGCAGAAACCTGAAGATCTTGAAGCAGCATCTACTAGAGAAAGAACATTCCTGGTAGAGAATTGGTCTGTGCAAAAGCAAGCATTTGAAGCAAGTACTTTGTTGGCATATTCAAATAAAAACAGAGTGACCAGTGTTGCAGAAGCGAGCCAAGCAAGGGAGAATGATAGAAAATGGGATGGGGCTGGGGAAGGCTGAATATACTTCAGGATCTTTGAGGCTGTGTCTGAGAATGGCTCTTATTCTGAATGAGATGAGAAGCCGGTGGAGGCATTGAGCATAGGAGAGACCATCTGACTTAAATGATCAGAAGGAACTCACTGTGGAGAATAGAGTAATGGAGCAAGACCAGAGCCCAACTGGTGAGGTGATTATTAAAATTTCCCCAATTTTATTGATAAGTAACCCGAGACTTAGTAAGTTAACTTTCAGAAAGACACTTAGTAAATAAATAGTGAAACTGAGATTCACACCCAGAGTCTATTTTCTCTAATAGAAAATCAAAAGCTATATAAGTTCTAAGAGCAATGGATTATTCACACTTCAGTTATGAAAGGAAGAGAGTTAAGAATCTTCACTAACACCACAAAGAGAAAAGAAAGTACAATGATCCATAACCATTAAGGATTAATTTATAACATTTTGATGTATGTAGAATTTTGCCTTTCTTTAATATTTGCATTTCTAGGATTGTGTTCAAATCCTGTGATTTTGGTGTTTATATAACTGGATATTTTAATATCAAAGTTCTAATTATAAGGAGAAGGATAACTGAATGACAAACTTGTTAATGTATGTATTTCTAGTAAGCAAATCCATAGTGAGTCTACTAGTTTAGAATGGCAGGCCACAATCCAAATTTCAATATCCAGTTGGGAGTAACATACTCCAGGTTAATTATGAGTTGATAAATAAGTTTCTTGCAAATTCAAACTGAGAAGAGTGGCACATATAATCACTTAACTTTATATATATATATTTTTTACCCTAAAAAAGTTTACTTTTGGTGTACAACCAAAACAAAGCATCAATTACTTTAGCAGAAGGTATGTGTCCTCAGAAAAGTTACTTCTCTTCAAACTGATTCTGGTCTGTGAATGATGGCACTGCACTGGGTTTCTTCCAGTCTTGTGAGTCTATGATTCTCTTGGGGGTTTCTTGGTTAGAACATAAAGTCAAGTGAGGGCAGTACCATTGATTTGATGCTTTTCTTAACAGATGAAATTCACTCAGCCTCATGATAACAGTCCCTGCATCCCTGCATTAGTCAGAGTACTGCTGCTGTAACATCTCTTTGGGGACTTAAATAGGATAGAATATTTCTTTTTCATAGACAGTTGAGAAGTGAGTGATTCATGGCCCCTGCAGCAGATCTTCCAACCTCCATACATGGCTTTCAAGTCTTCTTTGGCTATTGAAATTCTCTAGCCAGTGAGAGATGGGAAAGAGGAACTCAAGCAAGCAGAAGATACACACATCACCACTCATTCTTTAGATTAACTTTTTTGATATGGACCCCCATGCTGCAAGGGAGACTGGGAAATGCAGTTTCTAGCTTGGGCAACCATATTCCCAGCTAAAATGCAAAGAGGTCTACTGTTGCAAGGAAAGAAGAGAAATTGGACAAAATTAGGAGTTTTTGCCACAACTCAAATTCAGGAAACCTTATTATAAAAGCCATAGAATTCATGTCATGGACAATAAAATGAAAATAAGCAGCAACATTTTGTCATTGGGGAGACATTTCAAAGCTCATTGATTATTCTAGGTCAATAGTTTGGATTTTATAAGTGAAATACTACATGCTATCGTAATTCTAAAGTTAATGGAGATTCCAATGTCCCATTACTGTAGCAGTGTTCCCAAATCTTAAAACAGGTGTTTAAACTCCTTTTTTGTATACATAAAACATGTGAATATTAGCATTTCAAGAGTGCTTAGGAAGGAATGTAGCACTCATAACAACTCTGAACAAATCAGCCATAATGGCAATGAAATCACTATTACAGAGTTACAGTGTCTTATGGTGCTTATAAAAGCATGCACAATTATGACACCAATTCCTGGGTTGACCCTTCAGCACTGTGTTATATTGAATCTAATTATTTCCTGCCTGGCCTGTTCTTCCTTACATGTTTCAGTATACTCTAGAGCTTATTCTGGCCCTGACTTGACATTTTACAGTATCTCTTACCTCTCACAGGAAGTTTTATCCCACTACTTGCAATATGCACTGGAGTCAGCATTCCATTTGATAGAATATTACTGAAGCAATATATAAACTCAATTAAGGCAAAAATAAATGTTACATATTGAACAAAATTTGATGGCAAGCCTGTGAAGTGTTTATGGCACTCAGAGTATGACCACATGGCTATTAAATACCCTCAGCTGCTCAGGCCACCCTGAATGGCCAACGTAGGGTTTTTCATTGGTGTTCTGTCAAATGCTGGTACTCCTTTGGAATAGGTAAGAGACTTGCAACATTAGCAATTTGAGTGTCTCACTCTGTACGCTGGCTTAGAGTTCAAGTATAAAAATCATGCAGAAAGACATCAGCATTTTATGTGGTGGACATTTAAAGGTTAGTACTTCATGCTTTTGGTTTAAAGATACTTTAGTCCTTTAATCCCTCCCAGAAGAAAGGGATTTAGGAATCTAATAAAACCAAGAACAAGTTAAAACAGAAGAAAGGAAAGTGCCAAGATTCAAAGCAAGGGGTAATCTTCTCGCACAGATACCATTTAAAAATGGGAATACACTTTTTTTTTTAGTGGAATGCTTTTAATCTCATATTTAAATCTGAAAACTCATTCAGGACTTACAATAACAGGAAGTTATATTTTTCATCATTTTTTGGAAAACCAAACTTTTTTGTTGAACTGAAATTATCATCTTGAGGCTAGCCCTGGCAGTAACTTCTTTATAGTGAATAAGATACTGATATTCTAAAGGTCTTACCTTCTCATTTATGAACTGAAGTAAATATCAGAAGAGCTAATTCATTTGAAAATGTTTTATAAATTCTTAAACACATGGGAATACAATCTAGTAAAGGTGAAGATGAGGCTACTTAGTGAAGTGCATTTTAAAGTTAAGATCATCATATACAACCATGCTGTAGGTAAAGTTTGTCTTCAATCTCACATCTTTTTCTTTGGTATTGTATTTGCCTTTTGCCCTTCCAAGTATCTGTTTAGTGTCCCATTCTTGCTAACATTTTAGCTTGAGGGGGTGGGAACATTTGGTGTCTGCAGCTTTCCTCTTCCCTAGAATGGCACAGATGACAGACACTTTCAAGGTCAATGTTACACACTCATAAGTGGATTCAGTACAAAGAAGAAATGAAGGACGATGAGGTGATTTCTAATTCATAAAACAATATTAATTGAATTTTAGCTTCATAGGAGCATTATTGCTTAGGTGCATATATATACAGACATATATATTTCCCAAACTATATATACATATAGATTTGAAAAGCATGGAACAGTTTTCCTTCTCAAATTAATTTACAAACCTTGGCATATATAAGCTGGAGGTGTACCATAAAGAAATGGGTCTAAATGGAAAATCATGTCACTGATTATAAAAAAGTATTTATAAATAATCATCAAATTTACTACATGATATGGAATTTTAACTCTGCATTCAGTAATGCTGTTCCTAACTATAAATATGTTTTGTTCAGTACATATATCACTCAATTCAACAAACACTTTTAACTTGACTAATAGCAGAAGACACCTGGCAAGATAGTACAGGGAATAAAATGTAAAAAAAAACTTATTCACTGAATTTACGGTGTTCATTATCAGGAGATAAAAGCATATAACAATTCACAATAAGAGGGAGGCTTTAATTCAAAGAAAGGAGTAAACAAAATGCAATGAGAGGAAAAAGTAATTCTGAATACAGAACTAATTTATAAAAATATTGATGAAAAATATGAGTTAGGAATAGAACTGGATCCTAAATTCTAAACCTCCACTACGATGAAGAAATCAACACTTCACTAGATTTAAGGCAAATCTACATCATTTTTCTTGGACTTGCCACAAACCCAAATCATACATGTACATGAACCATAACCAACACTAAAGAAGTTAAAAGCTTGTTGGTGAGATAATGGAAATAAAAGATTTAAATGCTTGTACGATCAGAATAGAAGTACCAACACTGCAGATTATTAATTGCTGAATGTATCCTTCAGTCACTTAACTAAAGAAGTACTTGCCTCAGCCGGCATAGCCAGAAAAGGTGTATGGAGAGAGTACAATTCAAATTGGCACTGAAGTACCACAGGGGTTTGCATAGTCAATTAGGAGGTAGGATGTCATGGGCAGAAGTAATCATAGGAAAAACAAAAAGGTAGACAAGTGCTCGACTGGTCTGTAATGTTCTTTTCTACTTTCTTTACTTCTAACAGAACTCATTGTTTTCATCCTTCAAAGTTACCTCTTCTGTAAAAACTTCCCAAAATTCCTTTATTCTTCAAATGCTCTACTCCAAACACACATACACACACGCACACACACATTCACAGGACCATTCTCACTTCTGGTCTCCATCTATCCTATGTATTATGTGGAAATATAATTGCTGGTTATATATTTGTTTCCTTTACTGTTCTGAGCATTCCTTGAAGGAAAGATTCTGATTTATTCATTTTTCTATCATCTCCAGTCCCAACACAGTGCCTGACACACTGAAGACACATTTAATATCTGCTCCCATGAACTGAACCCTGTAGGAAATTAGGGTTGAGTTTGAGAACAATCTTAAATGGACAAAAATAAGAATTTAAACTTTATACTATAGACAATAAATCCATTTTATTTTCTAAAATTGGGAAGTGGTCTCAAAAATCATTTGTAACTGTATCCCTCCTGAACATCATCAGCCTTTGGTCACAATGTTTACATTAATATTAATAGCTGCTTTTGCTTTTAGTATATGGCCTTTACCATCACTTCTTAGGAATCCCAAAACCACCACCCAAGTCTAGTTAATTCTGGAGTTCCCAGAGAATAAACTGCATACGCTCCACGACAAACTTGTTGATACTTTACTCCTCCTTTGAGTGGGTCTGCCACTCACAGGACCCCAGAGAGATGTACCTCAAGAGCTCTGCCACTGTCTGGGCGCTTTGGGGGATGCTATCTGCCTGGGCTGCTACCCTTCATGACCCCTGCAGCAGGCCAAGTTGTTCTCTCTGATCATCTCTCCGAATTCTCATGAAATATCCAGGGGCCCTAGTGGAAAACGGTCCTCTCCTTAAATCTGTGTGGAACTTTTCCACTTGAATGGAAATACTCAAGCCCTAAATCTGGCTGGTCCCACCAGGTTCTGCCTTCCTCTCCCTTAACAAGGGGTGGGCCTGCTTCTCAGACTGGCCAGCAAGTGAGCACTCTCTTATGGCTCAGCCACCCTGGATTTCTCTCCTTCACCTGTCATCTCAAGTTAGATATCCTCCCACGCCCCAAACCTTTCTTCTCTTTTTTCAGCCAACCTCTGTCCCAAACAAAGGCACCATACAAATGTATTCCTGATCACGGAAGTGGGTCAGGAATCTGCAGGTTCCATTCACCTGGTGTCCCCACTGGCTCAATCAAGATACTCTGTTAAGGAAGACCAGGCTGGCAGAAGTGTGCAGATGGAATAGAGGAAAGAAAGCTGGGAGTCAGGAAGACCCATCTGAAAATTTATAATGTAGGAATAAAATGGAAAGGTCCAAAACCACTGCATCGCTGTGATCACTAGAAGGAAAGATGGACAGGAAGAGTGAGTGAGTAGTGAGTGACTGCAAATAAGAGCAAGAATGGAGTTGAATATGCTTTTGAAAGAACTGCAGAACGATTCTTAGGAAACAAAAGAGCAAGGAGACAGAATTACTTTTATATTCAAATGAACTGACTGTTAGGCTAATTGAGTTTGGGGTACTGGCAACATTCCTAATGGGAAATGTCTGCAGGAAATAGGAAATAGAAGACATGAGCATTGAGAAGTTGTCAAACTAGTTTGAGTTTTTCAACAATTTTATAGATTTGTTTGGATATTCAGAAAGAGAATAGGGAAATTCCCAAGAATGAGAGTGAAAAAGCAGAGCATCCAGGCTCCACTCTGTTTCTTAAAGCACCAACACTATCAACTCCATCTTTTTCAGTCCTCGATATTATTCTGTAGGCAAGGCACAGCAGTTTTAACCCCAGGAAAAAGATACCAATGTATGAAAATAATGATGCTGTTTAATAGAGAAATACAATTGTTACTGAAATCTCAGTTCGTATACGAAAAAATGTAATTAGATTCAGTGCAGTGCCTATTCTACATGTCTCATAGAAAAAGAAAAATTCTTTCTCTTCATTATGCCTCTCTGTTAAATATTCCTGATTCTTCTAGATTAATGCACACATATAGCAGATATCAATACTTCCTAAGTGTGCATATACAGAACCATCTCTTTTCCATATTCATAGTCAGCAAATCATCTCTAAATTCCCAATATCTTGCAAGGTGTCTAGCACATACTTATTGCTCAATAAATATTTGGTGACTGTGTGAATGAATTAGAGAAACCACCCATGTAATTCCCAAGTGGGAAAATTCAACGGAGCATACCAGAAAAGCTGTAAAGGAAATTTAGCATATGGCGATATTTAGAAAACATGATGTAGTTTTCCACTTTGAAATTTTTTTTGAAACATGTACCTTTAAAATAGAATTTTAAGGCTTTTCATAACTTAAATAGCATATTTATTTCCAAAAATGAAACTGCAAACATCTGGCAGCAAGATATAAACTCTTGCCCTTGGAGAGTATTCCTTATTTTAAGATTTATCCTCTGATGTTGCCATGACTACTGACCATGAACTGAAATTGCTGTGTATTACATTTTATCTCCCATTGTGACTGAACTTGAAACTAGCAGTAAATTTTAGTAATTAGAGGAGACAATCTCAAAGGTGGACTTGACAGTCTTCAAACTTTGTGTCAATATCTTCTACAGAGGTTTTAGGCTGCTAGTTGTTGATGCAAATGCTGCATTGCATGGATAGAGCTGGGAAACTCAGCCAAGGAGAAATTCTTTTGCCACATTCAAATATGTCATGTCAGAAAAGAAAGAGAAAATCTAAGCCAGCATTAATTGGATGTGCAAGAGTAAGTAATGTGCTTGGTAGATAAATGCTGGTCCTCTGAGAACTCCTAAAACAGTGATTTCTGACTTAAGGCATGTTAATTCTGAGTTGGACAGAAAGGGATAACATTTTTTGTTCCCCAAAATAAAAGGATCCACATGGGCATGCTTATAACCTATAATACCTCATCATTTACATAATAACTTTCTCTTTAGAAGTAGGGTAATCTACATGATTTTTACATAAGATAACAAACCTTGTAAATCTTGTAGGAGAAAGTTAATCATGCTTTAATAGCATGTGGTCCCTGCATTCTTCCTGAATGCAGATAGATGGCTACCTTTACCCGGTGTAATTCAGACAGCCTAGGAAAACAGAAAGGCAAAATGAGATGCTGTGAGATAGTATTCATACCTGCTCTCATCTTTAGGCAGAAGTAATGTATTTATTTATGGGGGTTAAGAACAACACATTCTACAAAGTTAGACGTCTCTTTTGTTTCCAGAAATACTATTCATATCCTAGTACATTCCACCTGTAAGTAGCAACTGTGAGATTATTCTAGAGCTTCTGAATCTACTTAGACACGTGCATTCCAAAGAACAAGCAGGAATAACCCGGGTCCTCATCCTCTTGGTGCTTCTATAGTAGGAGTGGAAGAGACAGATCCAAAAAGAAGAAGGAGGAGAAGGAGGAAAGAAGGAAAAGAAGAAAGGAAAGAAAGGAATAAGACAATAAGAGAAAAGAGATTTACAAGTTGATAAATGTCATGAAGGAAAGGAAACAGAATGCTGAAAATCAGAATAATGTGTGTGTGGTGGGGAGAGGTGGTGAGGAAAGACAGCTACTCTAGATAGGGAGGTCAGGCAAAGCCCCTGCGAAGAGGTGAAATTTACAAGGGATCTGAAGGGTTTATATGCTAGAGGTAAGATGTAGGCATAGAAAGGATGAGAAATTTGAAGTTTGAATCCTGCATCTTCCAGTTAATCACTTACTAAGTCAACAAATAGTATATTGAGTCTCTCCTGTCTGTCAGTCATGGAGTTATGTGCTGGAGGACGGCTCAGAGAACAACACACACAATAGTCCTCACTCATCAGGGTCCCTTATTCATGCCTTCATTCTAGGGAAGAGGACAGCTGTTGACCAAATAGTTTCCATTGTGATGTACATCATTGTGAAGTTGATTATATATTATTCATTTTAAAATAAAGTGTATCATATTAAGTGTGGAATAAAGACCTGAGAGAGATGAAACTAGTCCTTGGTGAGCCACAGTGCATATGAGCCCATTAGGTTTCCAGGAGATGTAAGAAGGCACAGTGAGGAAAGGGAAGATTGGTAACTTGCTGGGTCTCATGGAGAGCTCTCTTTGCATACACTAGAATTACATTTAAGTAACCTGAAACCAAAGGAGGTCTGGAAGTCTTTCTTCCTTGTGACCCAAATCTCTATCACTTGCATCCGTTTGATATGTGTGCAGAGGAGGCATGCTGGGAAGAAAAGCTTTTGCCTCTCTTTTGCAAACAAGTGGGAAGATCATTGCACCTTGTCACCACTCCAGCTACATTTACAGAGAAACTGTAAAGAAGGAAACAAAAGACATTCCACATGTGCTCTGAACTTAACAGACTGACTTGCTCTTCAACATGAAAGCACTATACCCAGCGCTGGAGCTGAATAAAATGACCTTGTTCTTGACTTTGACCTTTCCTTAAGGAATAAGTGAGTAGAGAGGCAAAAGCTCCCTTGGTCAAAAACAGTGATGATTGACCCTCTCTATTAAAATTCTTATTAAAAGCAACATTTATTGTGTCTCCTGTCTGTATGGTGCTCTCCTAAGCCCTGAATCGCCCTATAGTTATAGATTCCCTCCACACCCTCTTGCCTCTATGTTAGGAAAGTAGTCTCAGAGTCTCTGCTCAATAATAAGACAATAAGAGAAAAGAGATTTACAGAAAAAAGCATTACCACAGTTACATTGATTTCTTTATCAGTGATTGATAAGACAAAGAAATATTTTTATTGAAATAGTTAATGCTTAGGTTTCTAAAAAGTGATATATATCACCCAATCAGTTTAACTCAGGATTTTATAACAAAAGCAGAATTATTATTTATTTTTTAGAACCTAAAAGATTAAGCTGTTTAAGCCATAACAATGGTCTGTCTTCCTGAGGGAAAATATGAACTAAGAAGTTACCAGGAGCCAAGGCTTTTCAACAATTTGAATGGAGAAGCAATCTATTACCAGCACAGATCGGAGAAGCACAAAAGCATCATAAAATGTGATTTTCCCACTACCTTTCTCCATGCAGTCTGTGAATGGAAAGGTATTTGGTGATATATAGATGACAAAAACAATTACATGACAATAAACCACAGCAAAACTCTGATATATTAAAAACTAATAAATACAGGTACATAAGACACTGTCAGTTCATGTGGTTCATAGAACTCAAGAACACCTCTTTTTCAAAAGACAAAAATAGAAACTGGATCACAGAAATATAATCATTGGAGGACAGTTCTGTCCTATAAAGTACAGTCAGCCTTCTTTCTCTGGTCTTCTAAGCTGAAGGGAAAAGAAAATGGCTTGTGAAAGGAAAGGAGCGACACATAGCAGCAATTCACCGGAGAGTTCCGCTTTATTAGGGAAAGGTGCTGGGTTATATAGGAAGGGGCATGAATTGATTGAGGTGTCACTTCTACGGGGCTGGTGGCTGTTGGCTAGGTGCTGGGATTGGGAGGGGGGCGAGAGGTGATTGGGCTTCAGGTGGCGCCAGCGGGAACTGAGGACCCCGAAGAGAAGCCGGAAGTTTGCCATCTTACTGGTGGGGACCCTTCATTCCCCCCTTTCTCCTCTATGGGTTTGTGGACGTTGCTTTCTCTCTGGCTGCTTCCTGCTGAACAGGGGTGGAGAAGGGAGTGAGGGCTTGAGGATTGGGAGGAAAGGGTTGATAGGACTCCCCGCAGTAAGGACGAGTAGATGTGGACTTCTTCAGGTTTGGAAATCAATGAAGGTTCCCTGTAACCATAGGTTGAGGACCTGTTGATTTCAATGGAGCCAAGAGGATATGGGTGTCAGGAGCCAGGCGTCTGCGGCCATTGTTTCCAGGAACAGTTTCCAGTGGAGAGAGGGGTCCATCTCAGTGTGTGGTGAGGAGGTCACCTGAGGGTGAGGGATCTTCTGTGGCCAGAAGCTGGTAGTTCCTGAGTAAAAGCTGGTTGAAAGCTTGATTAGAGATTTTTCCGACTTGGTATTTGATGAACTTTATTATACAGGGTAAGAAGAGACAGGCGAGAAGAATGATTATTATGGGGCCTGTAATGGGCCAGAGCCAGGTGAGGAGGGGGTTTGTTAGTATTGAAGAGAATGGGTTGGAACTGGAAGCAGAGTGGAGGCTGGAGGCAAGGTCGGTGAGTTTGGTAATGTTAGTTTCTACAATGCCGGAATAGCAGCACTCTTCTCAGAGGAAGACGCAGGTGCCGCCCTTCTCGGCTGTAAGCAGATCTAGGGCCCGCCGGTTTTGAAGGGTGACTTTAGCTAGCGAAGTGACCTGTCTTTGGAGAGAGGCTAGAGAATCGGCAGTGGATGTTAGGGCTCCCTCAAGTTTGGCGTTGAGATCTCTAACTGCCTATAGAGAGTGACCCAAGGCTTCTCCCAAAAACCCTGCCCCAATGGCTGAGGTGATCAAAGAGCTACTGACCATGATGGGAAGGAAAGCAGCTCTTTTTGTGCGCGAGGGCAAGGGAAGTTGGAGCTCAAGAAATTCTGCCATACTGTAAAGTGTAAACTGTGGGATTAGGGTGACGAGAATGCAGGGTGTATCGCAGTTGAGAGGCACTGAGTTGAAAAGAATGCCATTACACCAAAAGAAGTGTCCCGGTTGCATAAAAGTCTTAGAGCCGGAGGTAGGGGTGTAGATAGAGAGGCAGTGAAGTGCACTGGAGGGGGGGAGGGTGGAGTTGGGCCTACACAGTGGTGGATGGTGAGATTATCTGCATATTCTGGTTCCCATAGGGGTGTGTCTGCCAGGGGGCAGAGGGGTTGTCTTTCTGCATGGAAGGAGTAGTTGGAAATATTAAGGGGCACGGCAGCCAGCAGTGGGCGCTGTAGTGATGTGCACAAGAAATAATTGGCTGTGTTAAGGGTGTGGTTGAGAAAGATGGTGGTGTCTTGAATGAGCTGTAATGAAGAGTAGGAGAAATGGGAAGAGGGGTGGGGATAAGAAGATGAAGAGGCGCTGTCAAGAGTTTGGATAATGACTTTTTCGGAATGTCTGCTATCTGATGCAACTTGAGAGATCTGGGAATGAGAGGGAACATACTTTTGAGAGATATGAAGGGTACCGTGGGGGGTCGAGGACCCCCCCCCCCATAGTAAACTGAGGCTGTGACTCTGGCAGCTCATCAAGAGTCCCAGGGATCTGGGATTGATAAGGAGAATGAGCCGTTGGGATATTTCATGAAACGGTTAGAGGAGTAATACTGTGGGTACTGGAAGTTACTCATGTAGTGAATTGCACAAGACCAGTAGGGACATCTCCTGTAGGTATCTGGCCATCACCTGCAATAGGCTTGTCTTTGGTCATAGAGGAAGCAGAGGTAGGGAGAATAAGGGTAGCTGCTAGTGAACACTTCAGTGGAGGGAGGAAAGTGGAGGTATAAAGGTTCAGAGCAGCTTTTCAGAGGGCAGTCTGGTGTGGCAATGAAGGCAGTAACTTTTGTTTGATGCTGTGTTTAAGTCTCTCTGACTTTGAATCGCCATACAAAGGAGGCTGGGGTGGTGGGGAAGACAATAGGAATGAGGGAAAAAAAGCGAGAGAGCAGTAAAGGAGGAAAAAGTCATGATTCGGGTATGGATGGCAAAGGGGGTGAACGGGATTTTGGAGGAAAGAGGACAGTAAGGTCAGGAGTCTGGAGAGTCTGTAAACTTTTGTAGGTTAAGAGATCTTTTAGGTGATATGGGGACAGAATGGTAAGGGGTGCCCTGAATGTCAGTTTATGAGCTTCTTTCTGCAAGAGCTGTCTAGCGGCTAATGCTCGTAGTCAGGGGGCTCATCCCTGAACTGTGGGGTCTAATTGCTTGGAGAGATAAGCTACTGGGGCAAAGGATGGGCCATAATATTGGCCTAGGACTCTTAGAGCTTGACTGGACCTCTCATGAATGTATAATGAGAAGGGCTTCGACAAATCAGGAAGATGGAGAGCTGGGGCTCCCACAAGGGCTTGACAGAGCTTAATGAAGGAGTGTCAGGGTGAGGAGGATAATGGTTTTTTAGGGGGGCCCTTGCTGAGGTCATATAGGGGTCTTGCCAACAGGGAGCAGGGAGAAGTTAGGGATCTACGCTCTAAAATATCTAGCCAGGCTTAGAAAGGAAAGGATTTCTGTCTTGGTTTTGGGAATGGGCAGGTCAGAGAGGAGCCATGGACTTTCTTTGTTGAGATAGAAGGAATCTGAGGTAAGTGACAGGAGGGGAAGAGATTTGAGCTTTGACGGGGGATACTCGGTAACTTCTGGACGCTAGAAGGTTAAGTAGGGAGGCAGTGTCAAGTTGAGACTGTTCTCACGAGAGACTGCAGAGTAGAAGATTGTCCATGTATTATAATAAGGTGGACTTGGAGTGATCATGATGAAACTGTTTGAGGTCCTGAGCTAGGACCTGTCTAAAAATATGGGGATTATCTCGGAAGCTTTGTGGCAAAACTGTCCAAGTGAGTTGTTCAGAATGTCTTGTGTATGGGTCCGTCCAGGTGAAGATGAAAAAGTCTTGGGAGCAGGGGCTTAGAGGGATAGAAAAATGGGTCCTTGAGATCTAGGACTGAGAAGTAGGAAGCCGAGGCTGTATGGATTTGGAACTAAGGGATAGATAGGGACAACGGCTATGTTGATGAGGCGAAGGTCTTGGACAAGGCGGAAAGATCTGTTGGTTTTTTTAACAGCTAATATGGGGGTATTAAATGGGGAGTGAGTGGGTCTGAGGTAATTTTTGTTTAAGAGATCTTGAATGATGGGTTGGAGGCCTATGAGAGCTGAAGTGGTTAGGGGGTATTGGGCCTGACAGATATACTGAGAGGGGGTCACATAATTTGATAGAGGCAGGGGGACATAGGGCCACGGAGGGGCTTGTAATGTCCTAAACTTGGGGATTTACAGGGTGTATGAGGGCAGAACCGGAGCTTTCATTTGGTAGAGGGGGGTTGTTGGCTATAAGGGCCATCAGAAAGGGAGTACTGGGGGCTGTGGGAGTGGATATAGTTATGGAAACGTGGAGGAGGGAAAGGATGTCTCGTCCTAGTAAAGGGATGGGACACTGGGGCATAACTAGGAAGGAGTGGGAGAAAGCTATTGGATTGTCTAGGATTGTGCATAAAAGGGGGAGTTTTAATGGGAAAATCTGTTTACCTCCTACCCCGACTATAGGAGT
This sequence comes from Manis javanica, assembly GCF_040802235.1. Classification (NCBI taxonomy): domain Eukaryota; kingdom Metazoa; phylum Chordata; class Mammalia; order Pholidota; family Manidae; genus Manis; species Manis javanica. The sequence continues at coordinate 175,898,770 of NC_133157.1, read as the reverse complement.
AATGGCTGGCGTGGTAGGGCCCCGGTATTCTCACAAGACTGAGAAGGTGGCTCCTGTATCTTGGAGGAAGGAGATGGGGCTACTGTCTACTGTTAAAGTAACCCTGGGCTCCTGTTTGGTGATGGAAGTGGTCGGGCGAGAAGCCCCCGGGCCCCATCAATCTTCTTCTGCCAGCCCCACTACGGTGGGCTTAGGATGGGGGTTGTTCGTCCAGCCTCCCCTTCGGGTGGTTGGGCAATCAGACCCCCAGTGGCCCTTTTTGTGGCATCTGGGGCATGGGGTGGTAGGAGATCTGGGGGAGGGGCACACCCTTGACCAATGTCCCTCTTTTCCACACTTGAAACAAGCTCTTGGGGGGGGCTTGTTTGTAGAGGGGCGCCCAGGTTGTGGTTTTATCAGCTGGGCCAACATTTGGAAATTGGCCTGATCAGCCTTTTGTTTACGGCGTTCTTTCTCCTCTTCCTGCTTATGGAAGACTTTAAAGGCCACTGTTAGGATCTCAGTCTGTGGGGTAGCGGGGCCCTGTTCTAACTTTTTGAGTTTAGCTTTAATGTCGGGGTAGCCTTGAGCTAGGAAGTATGTCATAAGGACATGTCTTCCTTCAGGTGTTTCTGGGTCCAGGCTGGTATACTGTAATAGGGCTTGAGTGAGTCTGTCTAAGAACTCGGAGGGGATTTCGTCTCTCTTTTGAATTATGTCTTGGAGCTTTTGAAAATTGACTACTTTACAAGCTGCCTTTTTCAGACCTGCTATTAAGCAGGAAGCAAAAATATCTCGAGAGCGGAGACTCATGGCGGTGTTATAATCTCAGTGTGGGTCTTGTTCGGGGACAGCAGTGGGGCCAGGGGGATAGGTGGGGTCAGTCCTGTGGGTTTCGGTAGCCTGCGTTTGGGCGAAGTCTCAAACTCCTCTACACTCTTCAGGTAGGAGAGTATTGGCCAGGAGCATGAAAATGTCATGATGTGTGAGGCTGTAAGACTGGAGGGTCTATTGAAACTCCCTGATGTATGTCATGGGATCAGTGGAAAAGGAACTTAGGCGTTTCTCTAGTTGGGCTAAATCTCTTAAGGAGAAAGGGACATGAACGCGCACGATGCCTTCGGATCCTGCTACCTCCTGGAGGGGGGCGATAATTTTGGGAGGCTCTCGGGACTGAGTCTGAGGGGGACTGAAGGGTTCTGGCTCAGTCTGTGGGGGAGTGACGTGGTCTAGCCGTGCCTAGTCGAGCAGGTCCTGAAGTGCAGAAGGGGGGCAAAGAAAATAAAGAAAGATAGATTCGGACCCACATGTCGCCAGCTAGCAGCTCAGCTGCTTACTTCTGCCGCTCTAGTTGGGCTTGAACTCATGACTCTGAATTAAGAGTCCCATGCTCTTCTAACTGAGCTGCAGCAGGGATCCAGTTAATTGCTTATGGAATGTCTTTGTTCTCTATTCTTGCCACATTGGCAAGTGGGGGAAGGGCATATTTAGAAGCAGGGGCGGTGTTTCTACACATCTTCAAGGTCTCCCTATTTTCAGAGTGAGGAGTCTTGGCAAGATATGTTTTTGTGGACAGATAACTTCTAAGGACTGCACCGGTTGTTCTCTAGCTTGTGCTTTCCCATGCTGCGTTCAGACATGGGAGAAGACAAAGGCGGTCCCTAACAGGGGAGAAACAGGTGATGAGGGCAAAGACGGAGGAGGCTCCTGGGACCTAGTTAAAGGGGGACTGAAAGGCTCAGGCTTAATCTGCAGGGAATGAAGGTGGAGGAGGTGAGATGGGGAGGAGATGGTTGGGGAGGAAGGGAGAAGGGCTGTTGTAGGAGAAGAAGGGGAAGGGAGTGAACGGGAGGCTTCTGCAGGGGCGGTGGCTTGCAGACTAGGAGAACTTGGGAGGGGGCGGGGAGAGGAGGAGGCAGAAAGCTTCGATATAGGGAATTTCCTTCCATTTTTTCAGGCGCTGGCAGTAGTTAAAAAGATCGCGAGTGATGTTAGGATCAAGAGTTCCCCCTGTGGGCCATTGGTTGTTATTGTCTAGGGGATATGTTGGCCAATCTTGGGAGCAATATTTACGGAGAAGTTTTGGTTTTATATCAGGTGTCAGGGAGAGGGTAGCCAGATGCTTAAGCAGGCATCCAAGAGGTGAACTTTCAGGGAGGGATGAGGAGGCTCCCATGGCTAAAGGACAGAGAAGGAGACAAACAGGGAAAGACGAACGGAGATCCTCGGACTGGAAGCAGACCACAAGGAGACAAAGGGTGTCCCCAATGATCCTTGGTGGTCTGCGGAAACTCGTATACGAGTCAGAATTTCTTAGGAAGTGTGGGTCATCACCCAGACTTCCCTAAGAAGGCAGAGTGCCGGAGTCACGAGGTACCTAGTACTAGGAATTTTCGGTGGATGGAACAGAAGGAGGAGGGGGGGAAAAGGGAGCGTTCTCATCCACAAAGGAGTCACCTCATTTATGGCTGTTGGAGGGGGGGGCCTGAGGGTCTGCCGCAGCCATGAAGGCCTGAGGCGGGGATTTATGGCTGTCGGAGGAGGGGCCTGAGGGTCCGCTGCAGCCGTGAAGGCCTGAGGCGGGGATTTATGGCTGTCGGAGGAGGGGCCTGAGGGTCCGCCGCAACCTTGAAGGTCTGAGGCGGGGAGAGTTCCCTCCTCATCCCTGAGCGTCAGGGCCTTGCCCAACGATCTCGGTCAATGGCACTGCGATAGCTCGGGGAAGAGTGGCCCACTCCGGGGGGGAAAACTTACCTAAAGGCCAGAGAGGAGTGGTGAGTGTGAGGAGCCAGCGCCGGAAAAAGAGGACGAGGGCAAGCTGCTGCTGGTGTCGGGGGGAAGACGGGGCCCAGTTGGGGTGTCACGTCTCCCGGGTTTCGGCACCAATGAAAGGAAAGGAGCGACACATAGCAGCAATTCACCGGAGCAATTCCGCTTTATTAGGGAAAGGTGCTGGGTTATATAGGAAGGGGTATGAATTGATTGAGGTGTCACTTCTACGGGGCTGGTGGCTGTTGGCTAGGTGCTGGGATTGGGAGGGGGGCGAGAGGTGATTGGGCTTCAGGTGGCGCCGGCGGGAACTGAGGACCCCGAAGAGAAGCCGGAAGTTTGCCATCTTACTGGTGGGGACCCTTCAGCTTGGATAGGCCAACATGGCTTTCAGTGTGTGATTGATTTATCATTATATTTATTTTCAAATTTTCTATGTTTTGGTTAACATTTGTTCAAAAATAAAGAGGCAATTGTTGAGTTGAAATAGACATTCCTATATAGGTAGGCCCTTGGATATGGAGAATACAAACAAATTCATAGCTCATAAGCAAAAGTTAAACATTCAATTATAGATCACATAAAATATCTCAAAAGAGCATATAAAATGTTAATGTTTGAAAATTACTTCTTAAGAGTTTCACCATGTATAACATAACTCTTGGTATATTAAGAACATTCTAATTCTAAAATTAAAAAGGATACTCAGAATGTAAGTTGTTTAAATGCAACTTGAAGAATTAAAACTTTAAGAAAAAATAAAAACAAAACAAAACAATGATTGTTATGGCTACCAAACAGTAGATATTATAAAAATTATACCTGAGAAAAGTTATTCATTTATTGTAGAGATCAGAGATGAAAGCTATCAAAAGTCACTGCTGATCAAAAGCACTACCATTAGTATTTTACTTTAATAAAGTTTATTCATACAGTTGAATAAGGGTATGTAACACTTTCAGGTAGTCATTCTTTAAATGTGACATTAACATAACAAAAGCCAAGTAGTATGTTTATATTTCTTTTTATGAGATTCCTGATTTCCCTTTCCACTGGGAAGACACTGAGTTATTACTTACATTGGTGAAAAATTCTGGTCTAAAACAAAACTAACCTTTATGTTTTAAACCTCTTAGTTCATACTTTTATTCACTAAGAAACCACTATTTTGGCTTAAAAGGCATGCTCTTCTAGCTCATGCTAAGCTATTAAAAATCCTGTTGTTATCAATAAATAATAAGACCGAATAGATTACAGTACCGGCAACCTGTGGGAACTTGAGAGTTAACTCTATTAGAAATGTACATTATCAAATATTAAAAAGGGGAATGCAAATGTGAAGCTAGTAGTTCATCAAATATTGGAACACCTTGCATACTTAGAAGAAAGAAAATATATTTTAGAATATTAAAGAGGAAGAAATTGAGTTTTTGACATGCCAACCAGAGTAACTAAGAAGCTCAGTTTAGAAATGAAATAAATAAAAACTGGGTGAAAATCATTAAGTGCTAAATAAAACAGCATAATTTTCTGAACAATGATTGATAGTATCAGCAGCTTTTAGTGCAAGTAGTACAGCATGCCAAAGTGAAAAAAAAATTTCTTCTCTCAAGTGGCTCCAATTTTATTGTTTTTTTTTGAGATATATTGATATATAACATTATATTAGCTTCAGGTATACAACATAATGATTTGATATATGTATATATTGCAAAATGGAGGGAGTATCCAAGATGGTGGCATGAGTAGGGCAGCTGAAATGTCCTCCCAAAACCATATATATTTTTGAAAATACAACAAATACAACTATTCCTAAAAGAGAGACCAGAAGACACAGTACAACAGCCAGGCTACATCTACATCTGCGAGAACCCAGTGCCTCACGAAGGGAGTAAGATATGAGCTGTGGCCCTGCGGGACCCGAGCGCCCCTCACCCCAGCTCCCGGTGGGAGGAAAGGAGTTGGAGCAGGGAGGGAGAGGGAGCCCAGGACTGCTAAACACCCAGCCCCAGCCATCCACACCAGAGCGCAGACACACAGTGCGTGGGGTGCTGGATATTAGAGAAACAGAACAGTAAAATCTGCGAGCAGGTTCCCACAGCTGGCACCCCTGGAACAAAAGAAAAGCGAGTGCTTTTTGAAAGTCTTAAAGGGACAGGGGACTCACAGCGGATGGAAGCATCCCGGCACACTCAGCTCAGTAGCTGGGAATTCCAGGGAACTCCGGGAGCCCTAACCCTCTGGGAGGCAGCGCAGCTCTGAGGCGCCTCATGGTGATGAACAGCCTCCCGTCCATTCCCCCTTTGGCACAGCCCCGCCATAGCAGGGGAGCAGTGTGAGAGCAGCCCGCCCACAGCAACGGCCCAGAGCCTCCTCTGCAGCCACCGGGGCCAGACTCAGAGGCCCCGTCAGTGTGCAGCTGCCCAGCAGAAGCCCCTAGGGATTGCCATTCTTGCAGGAGAGGAAGAAGACCACCAAGCAAGAAGGGACTTTGTTCTCCCAGCTAACACACATATCAACTGCCCACGAATATCTCTATCACCATGAAAAGGCAGAAGAATTTGATCCAGACAAGAATATCCCAGACAACCCCCGAGGGGGAGCCTGGGGAGATAGATTTAACCAATCTTTCTGAAAAAGAATTCCAAATAAAGGTCATAACCATGCTGATGGAGCTGTAGAGAAGTATGTAAGAGCTAATGGATAAAGTTGGGAGGGAGATTACAGAAATGAAACAATCTCTGGAAGGACTTAAGAGCAGACTGGATGAGGTGCAAGAGACTGTTAATGGAATAGAAATCAGAGAACAGGAACACAGAGAAGCTGAGGCAGAGAGAGATAAAAGGATCTCCAGGAATGAAAGAATATTAAGAGAACTGTGTGACCAATCGAAATGGAATAAAATCCGCATTATAGAGGTACCAGAAGAAGAACAAGAAAAAGGGATAGAAAGTGTATTTGAAGAAATAATTGCTGAAAACTTCCCCAAACTGGGGGAGGAAATAGTCTCTCAGACCACAGAAGCTCACAGAACTACCAACAGAAGAGACCCAAGGAGGACAACATGAAGACATATAATAATTAAAATGGCAAAGATCAAAGACAACGACAGAGTATTAAAGGTAGCCAGAGAGAGAGAAAAAGGTCACCTACAAAGGAAAACCCATCAAGCTATCATCAGACTTCTCAACAGAAACCTCACAGGCCAGAAGAGAATGGCATGATATATTTAATGCAATGAAACAGAAGGGCCTTGAACCAAGGATAGTGTACCCAGCAGGATTATCATTTAAATATGAAGGAGGGATTAAACAATTCCCAGACAAGCAAAAGTTAAGGGAATTTGCCTCCCACAAACCAACTCTACAGGATATTTTAGAGGGACTGCTCTAGATAGAAGCTAAGTAGATGTCACCAGAGAAAATAAAATCACAGCAAAGAAATCAGACAAACCAAATACTAACTAAAGGCAAAAAATAAAATCAACTACTCACAAAGGAAACACAAAAGAGCACAGAATAAAACACCTAACATATAAAGAATGGAGGAGGAGGAATAAGAAGGGAGAGAAATAAAGAATCATCAGACTGTGTTTATAATAGCTCAATAAGTGAGTTAAGTTATACAGTTAGATAGTAAAGAAGCTACCCTTGAACCTTTGGTAATGATGAATCTAGAGCCTGTAATGGCAATAAGTACAAATCTTTCAATAATCACCCTAAATGTAAATGGACTGTATGCACCAATCAAAAGACACAGAGTAATAGAATGGATAAAAAAACAAGGCCTATCTATATGCTGCTTACAAGAGATGCACCTCAAACCCAAAGTCATGCACAGACTAAAAGTCAAGGGATGGAAAAAGATATTTCATGCAAACAACAGGGAGAAAAAAGCAGGTGTTGCAGTACTAGTATCAGACAAAATAGACTTCAAAACAAAGAAAGTAACAGATGAAGAAGGATATTACATAATGATAAAAGGGTCAGTCCAACAAGAGGATATAACCATTATAAATATATATGCACCCAATACAGCAGCACCAACATATGTGAAACAAATACTAACAGAATTAAAGGAGGAAATAGAATTCAGTGCACTCATTTTAGGAGACTTCAACACACCACTCACTCCAAAGGACAGATCCACCAGACAGAAGATAAGTAAGGACACAGAGGCACTGAACAACACACTAGAACAGAAGGACCTAACAGACATCTACAGAACTCTACACCCAAAAGCAATAGGATACACATTCTTCTCAGGTACACATGGAACATTCTCCAGAATAGACCACAGAGTAGGCCACAAAAAGAGCCTCAGTAAATTCAAAAAGATTGAAATTGTAACAACCAATTTCTTGGACCAAAAAGGGATAAAACTAGAAATAAATTGTACAAGAAAGCAAAATAATCACCACAGTAAGTCTAGCTAACATCTGTCACCATACATAGTTATAAATGTTTTTGTCTTGTGATAGGAGCTCTGAAGATCTACTCTCTTAGTGACCCAAGAATCAACAAACAATAAACTAATGTTTTATTAGAAGTACTGGGATCTTACAGCAAAGTAAGTTAGAACATTTCAAAATAAAATAAGAAAATTTAAACATGTATTCAGAACTTCCAGGTAAATGTCTCAGGACGTTAACACATTTAAGACTCCCAAAATTCAAAAATATTAATCCCAGAAGTTCACTATCTTTTAACAGAAAAAAGGATACTGTTCCTACAAATATGTCTACCTCTGCATGAAATTTATATTTAAGAATACATTAAAAGTGAAAGTGTTAAAAGGAACAATAACTTAGTGAGTAGGGTATTGAACTAAGGATCGTGTGACTAAAATCCAGGGCTGGCTCTGCCATTTACAGCCACGTTACACGTCACATAACCTCTCTGTACATCTATATCCTCATCTGTAAAATGGAAATCTTAATGCCTGACCTAGTTGCTTATTTTTTTATTTTTGAGAGATGAGAGGTAAGGGTCATTTGAAACAGTATATGTAAAGATTCTTTTGAAAACAATCAGACATTTTACAAATACAAGGTGTTGTTACTCTGTTCAGGGTCTTATTAAATAAATGAAGCAGGTTTTACGTAGCAGAGAATAGAGGTTTGGTAACCTAATTAAGATTTTAAAACTAGGCTATACTAAAATTAAAAAATGATAAGTTGGACTTTGTCTCTAAAACTTGAATATTTGACTAGGTATTTAGAAAATAGGCAAAAGTAAAAAACAGTGAGTGAATTTTGAATGAATCATGAAAATTTAGGGTTAGTCTTTATGTCCTTCCACACTTACGTTTACACTAAATGCTTGATGCTCTGAAACTGGTCCAAGAGAAAAAAGCGATTTGGCTCTTTATGGGACTCCAAAAGGAGGTCAGTGTCTCCCTTAGCATCTCAGATTACTCTGGGAGAAGGCCATGCTGACCAGGCTGAGGGAAAACATGGTGTGGTGTAGCTTCACAGATGCCACCTTCTTAACACACATACACAGCAGGCTGCCCACTCGGCTTCCTTTTGGACATCTTATGAAGCAATGGACACTGTCATTATTTGGATGGGATAGATTTGCCAACTGATGGTTCCATTTGCTCCCTTGCTAAAATGTACTCTGGAGTCTAGACCCAGCTGAACCTCAGTTTGGACCAGTTCGAGTGTGTGTATGTAAGCTGTGATGTGTACTGGCTGGAGCTCATGCTCACAAGCACTCAAAGTGAGTTCTCTTTTTGTTGGACCTCTGTTAATACTCTTTTGGATATTTAGGCTACTGGACATGCATGTTTGGGAAAAAGCAAGCATCATGTTTGACTCGCTGCAGACCCTACTGCCCTTCTAGTCAATGATAAGGGTTCCAGCAGCATTTCCTTTAGGATTTAAAGAAGAAAACCTGATAAAACTCTCTGATTATGACTCCAGTTAATGTATTAATTATTTACACCAATCACTCAATTCTCTCAGAAATATGAGCTTAGCTTACACCTCTTAGTGGCCCATCTGATGTCCTTTATAAGAAATTTATTTATATTTTTCATGCTTTCCATAATGGTTTAATTGTTATTGAAATCCTAATTATCCTTTGACCTGATTTCTTAATGGGTAACCTGGCCACTGAACTCAGGGTTCCTAAGAAATGACCTTGCTTCATGCTTATACCCAGCTCTGTGGAAATATAAACTATCTAAAATACTAGAATAACCAAATGAATGACAATTAAGTTACAAAAACACATAATGAAGGGAATTCCTCAAAAATGTCAAGTTATTTGAATAAACCTGTTCCAAGAAAATTAGGCAAGTATTAAGAAATATTAAAGATAAGTTAGTGAAAAAACACTTTGCTTCCTGGGATGAGGAAACCTAGCTTACAACTGAAGTGGAAGTACTTTCAGCATCAATTTGTAACTAATATATATTTTTCTGTATTAGAACTCTTAGACTGATACTGATGACCGGCATGGCTGAAATCTCTACTACAAAAGGCTTTAATTACAAAAAAAATGAAAGCCAGTCATCATTTAAAATTGTACTTTAATGACATTAGAAATATCACTAAACTAAAGCATATATCAAAATACTCAACATAGAAAGAACACATAATGAACTTCTACTAGTTTGTTTTTTATTACCAAGCTATTCAAAGCATCTATTTATATATTTATTCTATCTCTCCATCAAATAGTTGAAAACCTAGAGTTATAAATGATTTCCATGTACAAGTTTTTTTAGGCAAATGGCCTTTATTGAACAAATTAGAGATTATACTAACAATAGTAATTTATTCCAAAATAACTATGGAAAACAAATGACTGTTATTACTATAACAACAGGACCTTAATTGGCTAAGTTTCAGGTAAAACAATATACAAAAGAAAGAACCCTGAACTTCAAAGCCAGATTCTCCCCAGACACACTTGGGCAATACACTGGGCATTTAGGAAACATTTTATCTCTTTTAGCCTATAGGCTTTGGTTATTCCATTATAATATAAAAATAGATTATTACTAGTTAAGACATCTCTTAACAAATTACATTTGCTGTTAGAGCACAACTCTTTCACATTAACCTTTTCCCCATTTTTAAGGGGTACTTTGAAAAGTTTAAGAAATTCTGCTCTGAATAAAATAGCCTTAACAGTTCTCTCCTTTGCAGAGAGTATCACAGCATGAAGAACAAACTGCATAGTATTTGCTGAGGATTGACTAAATTTAGCCAAGAGAAGGGCTTCTTCCTGCCCTCAAGAGCTAAGTATAAAGTGATGGAAGTCATTATGAATGAAAAGGAAAGGATGAATAAAATCACCTGAAGGGGTGTTGAGACAATCCACTTTCCCCCCAAACATGATTTTTTTCCCATATTAAATTCTCAAAAGTTGAGAATGTGGTCATTGTTTCTGAATATTATAATGTCTCATCTCTTCAGGTTCCCTTTTGAATTCCCATTACAATTTTTCTCATGCAATGAAAGCCCTCCAAGAATGCTTCAACTTAAAGGAAAGTGTTGTGTTTGATGCACAAATAAAGTCTATGTATTTGAATATCCATGTCACCATCCATGTATTACTATGGACCCATTTCACTCATAGGAAAGTTTTGATGAGAAATAAATTTCATTAATTAGAAAATTCTTATCAAAAGTAAGTTTAAAAAAATACATGGGAAATATAGGCTTCTACAGTGGAAATGTCACTGCTACAGCCCAACTGAAAAGTAGATCTTTTAAGACCCATGTCCTCACCATTTCCTCCATAATTATATAAAAATCCCCTAATGCCTTCCTATATCCCCTCACCCAGTCCCTCCAACATGTTCTCCACACTACTGAGGGATCTTTTCTAAGTGAATCTTACAGTCTTCATGAAATTCTGATTTAATCACATCCTTGTATAAAATCCTTCAAATGGTGGTAGAACACTTCAGCCTAGCTTACAAGGTGCTTTATGATCTGGAACCTGCTTAATTCTCCAGCCTATCTCTCAGTGCTATCAGCTTCTTCTCCTTACTGTAGCTTTTCTGAACTGTTTTTCTCACCTGAATCTTCTGGGCTTATTACTTCAATATCTTTGCAAATGCATCTTCACACATGAAACACCAGCCCTTCTCCCCTATTTGCTTACTTAATTCCTGTTCATCATTCACCCACTTTCTCATGATGAAGTCTGATGCCCTCCTTACTGCTTCTGTAAAATTCTCTGTGTACCATGTTCAGAGTTCTTAACATGCTCTACTGTAACTTTGTGTTTAGTTTTATCTCTTTAAATAAAATATAATTTCCTTAAGAGCAGAAATTATATATTTTCCATTTTCATGACTAACTTATTAAGTTCATTGGAGGTGTTATTGACAGGCAGTTAAGTGCCAGACACTGCAGCCAGAGGCCTGGGTTCAAACCCCATTGCTGACACTTGCTAACCTAGTGCAAGTTATCTAACCTCTCTGTGCCTTCCTGGCCTCATCTGTAAAATGGGGAAAATAAAGAGTATACTTCACAGCACTGTAAGGAATAAGTGAATGCTTATCATAAACTGTTATGTAAACTGCTTAGAACATGCCTGGCGCCTATATTAGTATTAGTTGTCACTCTGACCTCAGCACTGTGTCTTTCACACAGTAAGTAACTTATAGAATGTCACTGCAAAAATTATTAGATGATGAAATATCAAAAAATGATTTTTTCAATTAGCCCCTTTTTATTGTCTTGTCTTGCACCCTTATTAATGATTGGCCTGTTAATTCAACAAGTATTTATTTTGTATCTATTCTGACAGAACTAAAAATTATGTTTAAAAAATGCACTTCATTCTGTAGAGGACATTGAGAAAAAAATGCACCTGTCAGAAAAATGATAGAATTGGCTAAAAACTCATTCTCTTTCTAGAGTGCTCATAATAATAGCCTCCAGTTAAGTTTAAACTGGTTGCTCTCTGGGGTCTTTCCAAAGTTGAAGAAAATGATTACAACTTCTGATTTTTTTTCATTTCCAATTTGTGTGAGCTTTTTAACTTCTTTCAATACCTAACCTAACTGTTATGCAAACTAGATCAAAAGTAATTTCTTAAAGAAAAAAAGGAAATAAATCTACTGTGAATTTGGTTATTTCATAAAACTGCATCTCCTGAATAGCAAATTACATAAAAAACTGACCAAGAGAAAACATTCAAAAGCCCATAAAAATAAGCAGAAACTACTATGGAATTAAAACTTATTTTTAAAAAATCCAATTAAAAACAACAAGGGACATTAGCAAGTGTTCTGCCCCATATTGTAATCTTTAACCTTCTTCCAAAGGAATGTGCCAAGCTAGCCTACCTTTTTCTAACCATTTCTTATTACCTTCTGTAATCTTTTTTTCCTGTTCTGTATATAATCTGTCAAGTTTGGTCTTGTCTGGGGAAGTAAGGTCTTGGAAACTTTGGGCTTGAATCATCTGCATTCTCCATATGCTCTGAGGGTGTGGAGACTTTACTGGTCTGGTGAAACCCTGGCATCCAGTGTCTACTGAATGAGCACCCATCACATGCCAGGCATTGTGCTATGCTGATGTGAGGTCAAAGATGAAAGGCAGTGCAGCCCTGGACCTTTCACATATGAACCTGGTAACCTTGGACTGCTTCCTCATCTTCCTAGTCTAAATCTCATTAAGAAAATGTGAAAAAAGATGGCAGAATAGGAAGTTAAGGCAGAAACCTCCTCCCAAAACACATAAAAGAACATACAGCAAATACAACTAAACCCGAAAACTGAAGAACAGATTTCCTCAGGAGAAAGGGCAGGTGGAGGATACCTCCCAAGCCTTTACTTGGACCAACAGATCGGCAACTCTTGGGAGCCCCAGATGCTCCATCCTCCTTGCTGGCAATGCAACCCCAAGGCTCCTCCCTGCTGAGAGCCAACCCACTTGGCCCAGCAGCACCATCAGATTTTACTGCCTGGCAGACAGAGGGAGAATCTCCCAGCTTTCTTGGCTACATTTCAGCCCAACTAGGGAGGTGCCTACAGGAGCCAGCCCTAAGAGTTTCTTCCTCCCTGTGGGTGACCAAACCCAGTGCTGCGGTAGAGCCTCACATCAGTCCCAAGCAATTAACCCTACAAACCCACCACTGCTGCAGGCCAGGCAGAGAGTGGCTCCACCCACAGTTACCTCAACAGAGAATCCTGAGCTGATCACAGAGGCAATAGCTAAAGCAAACTGCCCACCCAGGCTTACACCACTATAGAAGCCAGATAGAAAGGCAGCCCCACCCAAAGCACGCCAACAGCTGGGTCCTCACAAAATAGAACCAGGCACTAGGCAGTAAAGAATCTTGAGCTTCTGGGCACCATAGAATGTCTTCTTCATAAAGCTCTATAGGCCAGAAAGCATAGCAGAGTCATCTAATAGAGGAAGAAACACAGAAACTCTGATAAAATGTGTAGGCAAAGGAATATGGTCCAAACAAAACTGCAAGATAGAACTCCCCAGAAAGAGGGCTAAATGAAACAGAGATCACCAGTCTTCTTGATAAAGATTTAAAAATAAAAATCATAAACATGATCAGATTTGTACTGAGACTTTACAGAAAAGTACTCAAGATCTTAGGGATGACTTGAACAAAGAGATAGAAGACCTAAAAAAGAGCCACTCAGAGCTGAAGAATGCAGTATCTGAAATGGAACATACAATGGAAGGATTTAAGAGTAGATTAGAACATACAGAAGAGAAGGTAAATGAATTGGAAATTAGAGAACAGGAAAACAAAGAAGCATAGGAACAGAGAGAAAAAAGGATCTCTAAGAATGAAAGAATGATAAGATAAATATGTGTCTAATCCAAACAAAATAATATGCACTTAATTGGGGTACCAGAAGGAGAAAAGAAAGACAAAGGGACAGAAAGTCTCTTTAAGGAAATAAATGTTGAAACCTCCCCATTCAGGGGAAGGAAATAGACACTGATGTCATGGAAGCACAGAGAGCTCCTAACAAAAGGAACCTCAAGAAGACAACACCAAGACATATAATGATTAAAATGGCAAAGGTCAAGGATAAGGAGAAAATATTGAAAGCAGCCAGAGAGAGAGAAAAGATGACTTGTAAAGGAAATCCCAACAGGCTATCAGCAGATGTCTCAACAGAAACTCTACAGGCCAGAAGAAAATGGCATGTTATATTTAATGTACGGAAACACAAGGACAAACAACCAAGAATCCTCTACCTGGCAAGATTATCATTTAAATTTGAAGCAGGTAATTTTCAGACAAACAAAAGGTAAAGGAATTCACCAACACTAAGCCAGTCTCACAGGATATGTTAAAGGGATTGCTGTAGATGGAAATGACCCTAAGAGTAAATAGCTTTCAAAAGTGAAAATAAATCCACACTAAAGGTAGTAAACCAACAAATTACCAAGCAAGTATGAAGTTAAAACAAAAGAAGCAAAATCAACTATAAACAATATTAGTCAAGGGATACACAAAAAGTGAAGATATTGACATTTAATATGAAAAATGTGGAGAAGGAGGAAGAAGAAGGAAAAAAAGTACCTTTATATTATGTTTGAAATAGAGTAATCAGCAATTTAAGGTCGACTATTATATGGTAAGGAAGCTGTCTTTGAACCTTTGGTAACCACAAACTAAAGCCCACAATAAATAAAAATACAAACAAAATAAATAAAAATAGAAATCCAATTACAACACTAAAGAAAACTATCAATAACAAGAGAAGAGCATAAAGAAGAAGAAAATAACAGGAGCTATAAAAACCAGCCAGAAAATAAAAACAATTAATAAAATGACAATAAGCATATATCTATCAATAATCACTTTAAATGTAAATAGACTGAATACACCAATCAAAAGCAGAGAGTGGCAGAATGGATAAGGAAACAAGACTCATTTATATGCTGCCTACAAGAGACTCATTTCATACCCAAAGACATACACAGATTATAAATAAAGGGATGGACAAAGATATTCCATGCGAATAATAGGGAGAAAAAAGCAGCATTAGCAGTACTTATATCAGACAAAATGGATTTCAAATCAAAGAAAGTAATGAGACAAAGAAGGAAATTACATAATGATAAAGGGGGCAGTCTAACAAAAGGATACAACCATTATAAATGTCTATGCACCCAACAAAGGAGACCTAAATATGTTAGACAAATGCTAACAGAGTTAAAAGTGGAAATACACTGCAACACATTCATTTTAGGGGACTTTAACACACTGCTCACATCAACAGACAGATCAACCAGACAGAAAATAAATAAGGAAACAAAGGCACTGAACAATACATTAGATCAAATGGACTTAACAGATATGTACAGAACTATCACCCAAAAACAGCAAGATACACATTTTGCTCAAGTGTACATGGAAAGTTCTCCAGAATAGATCACATACTCTGCTGTAAGAAGAGCTTCAATAAATTCAAAAAGATTGAAATTGCATCATGAGCTTTCTCAGACTACAATGGTTGAAACTAAAAATAAATTACACAAAGAAAAAAAAAAGACCTACAAACAAATGGAAGTAAAACAACATGCTTTTAAATAATCAATGAATCAATGAACAAATTAAAACAGAAATCAAGCAATACACAGAGATGAAGGAAAACAAAAACACAGCAGACCAAAAGCTATGGGAGATGGCAAATGCAGTTCTAAGAGAGAAGTACAAAGCAATACAGGCTTCCTCAAGCAACAAGAATGATTCCAAGTGAACAGCATAACTCACAATTAAAGAAACTAGAAGAATAACAAATAAGCCCAAAGTCAGTAGAAGGAGGGACACAATAAAGATCAGAGCAGAAATAAAATAAAGAAGAACAAAACAATAGAAAAAAAAACAAGAAAACTAAGAGCTGTTTTTTTGAGAAAATAAATAAAATAGGTAAACCCCTACCCAGACTTATCAAAAAAAAAGAATCTACACACATAAACAGAATCAGAAATGAAGAAGGAATAATCACAATGGATACCAAAGAAATAGAAAGAATTATTAGAGAATACTATGAAGAATTACATATCTATAAATTGGACAACCTAGAAGAATTGGACAACCTCCTAGAAAAAAACGTCTTTTCAAGATAGGTCCAGGAAGAAACAAAAAATCTGAACAGACCAATTACCAGCAATGAAATCAAATTGGTAATCAAAAACTCCCAAAAAAACAAAAGTCCATGTACAAGTGGCTTTGCAGCTGAATTCTACCAAACATCTAAAGAGGAGCTAATACCCATCCTTCTTAAAGTATTGTATTCCAAAAAGTAGAAGAGGGAATATGTCCAAACTCATTCTATGAGGCCAGCCTCACTCTAATACAAAAACTAGACAAAGACACCACAAAAAAAGAAAATTTCAGACCAATATACTTGATGAACATACATGAAAAAATCCTCAACAAGATATTAGCAAACTGAATTAAAAAATACATCAAAAAGATCATCCATCATGACCAAGTGGGATTTATTCCAGGGGTGCAAGGATGGTAAAATACTCATAAATCAATCAACATCATATACCACATACACAAAAAGAAGGGTAAAAGCCACATGATCATCTCAATAGACGCTGAGAAAGAGTTTGACAAAAGTCAATATCCATTCATGATAAAAACTCACAACAAAATGGGTGTGGAGGGTACGTGCCTCAACATAAAAAAGGCCAATATGACAAACTCACAGCCAACATCATACTTAATAGTGAAAAGATGAAAGGTTTTCCTCTAGGATCAGGAAAAGACAGGGATGCCCACTCTCACTGCTTTTATTCTGCATAGTACTGGAGGTCCTAGCCATGACAATCAGATACCAAAAATAAATAAAAGATATCCAAATTGGTGAGGAAGAAGTTAACTGTCATTATTTGCAGATGACATGATATTATACATAGAAAACCCTAAAGAATCCACCCCAAAACTATTAGAACTAATAATTGAATTCAGCAAAGTTGCAGAATACAAAATTAATAGGCAGAAATCAGTTGCATTCCTATATACTAACAATGAATTAGCAGAAAGAGAAATCAGGAAAACAACTCCATCTACAAGTACTTCAAAATGACTAAAATACCTAGGAATAAACCTAACCAAGGATGACAGACCTTTCCTCAGAAAACTATAAGATATTCATAAAAGAAATTAAACAAGACACAAATAAATGGAAATCTATCCCATGCTTATGGATAGGAAGAATTAATATTGTAAAAATGGCCATCCTGCCCAAAGCAATTTAGAGATTCGTGCAATCCCTATCAAAATACCAACAACATTCTTCAATGAATAGTTCTAAAATTCATGTGGAACCACAAAAGACCCCAAATAGCCAAAGCAATCATGAGATAGAAGAACAAATCTGGGGGATTATGCTCCCTAACTTCAAGTTCTACTACAAAGCTATAGTAATCAAAACAATTTGGCACTGGCACAGGAACAGACCTATAGACCATTGGAATAGAATAAAGAGCCCAGATATAAACTCACACATATATGGCCAATTAATATATGATAAAGGAGCCATGAATATACAATGAGGAAAGGCAGCCTCTTCAACAAATGGTGTTGGCAAAACTGGACAGCTACATGCAAGGGAATGAAACTGGATTATTGTCAAACTTCACACAAAAAAGTAAACTCAAAATAGTCAAAGACCTGAATGTAAGTCATGAAACCATAAAACTCTTAGAAGAAAACATAGGCAAAAATCTCTTGAACATAAACATGAGCAACTTTTTCCTGAAGACATATCCTCTGGCAAGGGAAACAAAATAAAAAATGAACAAGTGGGACTACATCAAACTAAAAAGCTTCTGTAGATCAAAGGACATCATCAGTACAACAAAAGGCTCCCTACAGTATGGAAGAATATATTCATAAATGACTCATCTGATAAGTAGTTAACATGCAAAATATATAAAGAACTCATATGCCTCAACACCCAAAAAACAAGTAACCCAATTATAAAATGGGAAAAGGACCTGAATGGACTCTTCTCCTAAGAAAAAATACAAATAGCCAACATGAAAAGATGCTCCACATCACTAATCATCTGGGATATGCAAATTAAAACCACAATGAGATATCACCTCACACCAGTTAGAATGACCACTATCCAAACAAGAAACAACAAATGCTGATGAGGATGCAGAGAAAAGGGAAACCTCCTACACTGGTGGTGGGAATGCAAATTGGTGCAGCCACTGTGGAAAGCAGTATGGCGGCTCCTCAAAGAACCAAAAATAGAAATACCATTTGACCCAGTAATTCTACTCCTAGGAATTTACCTGAAGAAAACAAAATCCCTGATTCAAAAAAGATATATGTACCCCTATGTTTATCACTGCACGGTTTGCAATAGCCAAGATTTGGAAGCAACCTAAGTGTCCATCAATAGATGAATGGATGAAGATGAAGAAGATGTAGTACATATATACAATGGAATATTATTCAGCCATAGACAGAAGAGAAATCCTGCCATTTGCAACAACATGGATAGATATAGAGGGTATTATGCTCTGTGAAATAAGGCAGGTGGAGAAAGACAAATACCATATGATTTCACTTGTTTGTGGAATATAAACACAAACCAAAACAAAAGGAACAAAACAGCAGCAGACTCATGGGCACTGAGAAGTGAGTAGTGGTTACCAAGGGAGAGAAGTTGGGGTGGGTGCAGGGGGAAGGGGAAAGGGGGATAAAAGAGCACAGTATTTCATAATCACAACATAAGCTGATCATGGGGAGTGTTGAACCACTGATGTACATTTGAAACCAACATAAGATTGTATATTAATGATATTTTAATTAATAAAAGTATGCCCACTTTATAAAGTTGTGAGGATTAATTGGATAAAGTTCAGTTTAGTCTCCAGTATATCATAATTGCTCAAAAATGATAGTCATTATATTTGTTGAGGAGGAGGAGGATAGCAAGTCATCCTTGTTCTTAAAAAGCCTAATGTCTACTGAGATTTGATGAGCACAGTCAGATTCTATCAAACCTAATTATTGTGCCCCAAATTTAAAAGACAGTGCAAACCATGATTATTGTTTGATTCTTAATTTTTCTTATATTTATATAATGGGTCCAAGAGTAAGCTCTGGAAGGATCAGAGATAACCCTTTACAATGACAATCTGATTCCTTCAACAATTGATCTTTTAAAACCAGGGAAAGAACAAACCTCTGCTGGTAAGGAGAACCCCAGGAAAAAAGGGGTGTCATTCTCAGAGAGGACACAATGGTGTCTTGTATGTTGGTTAAAGAGGGAGAAAGAAGGCTGAGGCTCTCAGAACTGAAGGTTGCATGCACAGAGAAGAATTGCTTAGACAAATTTCAATTTTGGAAAGAGAAAAAGCCCTTGAGAAGGTGCTGAGTGTTCTCCCCAGAATTAGCGTAAATTGAAGGATAGGTAGGGAAGCCTAAAATAATTACATTTTTCATTCTACAATGTTTATTGTGCTCTGATTATATGTCCGACAAAATGCACAGTGTCTTAGAAGATACTGGTAAACAAGAGTCCTGTTCTCACTCTTGAAGAGCTCATAGTTTAGTGAGGAGCAGACAAATGAATACTAAAAAATAAATAACCACAAACTGTGACAAGTGTATGAGGGAAGTAGTTTGCTTTGTATAGTGGATGCTCTTGGTGCTCCTTCCAGGTGCCCAAGGGCAATCTTCAATCAAAAGGGGACCTAATTGGGTGATGACTGCCCCAGCCCTTTTCTCAAAGGGCAATTCTGGAATAAATTCCACATGGCTTTCAGAGCACCCCCAGTAGGAAGAAGCCGGTTTTCCCAATGAGGTAACCATTATTGGCTTCAACTTCCTGTTTCTTCTCATTATCCTGTTCCATCGCCACTACTCCCTCAAATCACTCCCCAACTAATCTAACTGCATCAAGCCTTCCTCCAAGGCTCTGCTTTCAGGGGAACTTAAACTAAGATCTTGTGAGAGAAAATGGAATGCTGTGCAAGGGGAACCCAAGCTTGAAGGAGAGAAGGTGCTAACCACCACAAGAGGCACAGGGAACAGCAAGTGCAGGCCCTGGAGTTGTGCAAGGTCCTGGCAGAGACTGAGGAAACTCCCGCAGCTGGAGAGCAGAGCTGGGAGGTGGGGAGTGGCTGCAGAAAAGGAAGGCAGGGCAAATCTTACCAAGGTGTTCTGTGAAAGCAAGGTGTTCATCACTTGTTAGTATCCTGCTAGTGGCAGTGAGTGACTTGAGATTTAGAAACAAACATAATGGGACTTCATGCCAACGAGCACCATGGTTATTGTAGCCCAGAGAGTTTGTCATTCTTGCAAATAGGGTGCCTGCAAATTGGGTATATTCAGGGAATATCCTCTCCTCTCTCTCCCTTGCCAAGAACTGTTCTGTGACTTGACTAATGCTCTTGGCATTAAAAATCTAAATTCCTTTTCATGGTTTATATGATAATCTCAAACTTGGGTTTGAATCTCAGTTATGCCAGTTATTGCCTCATGACCAGCCTTGAACAGGCTGCTTAAACTCTCTTCATTTCTTCTTCATCTAATAAAAGAAATAATAACTATAGAGCTATAATGGAGATTAGGTGAGTGAATATATGCATTAAGCACTGAGCTTGGCATTCAAACTCGTAGTAATATCAGTAAATGATCGTTTTCAGTGACAAAAATAACAATGTACTTACTTATCAATGAACCTTTCATTAGAAAGGGAAAAAAACCTTAAAAGATTCAACTAAGAAACCACTTTGCTCTACTGAAGTATAAGAATCTAATTGTCCTTTCAGTGCCATTGGGTGTTGAGTAATGGAAATGAGGCTGCGGAACCACCTGAGCACCCAGGAAAGAACTTGTGAATTTCAAATGGACGTATAATTTGGATTCTGTCTTTTAGACCATGGTTCAAATATGTAGCTTTGAGTGCAATCATCTTGCTTTCTAATGGGCAACAAATAGCAGAATTTAACAAAGCTTTCATTTGTTAAATATCTTTCTGTAAATATGACCAAAGCCTCCATGGTAACATGTAGTCTTGTGTTAAGAGTGTGACGGCTTCAAAGCTATTCCTACACATTTTGAGATCTTCCTAGAGCCAGGGGCTTCCTTCTGGAAATGAATAGTCAACAAAGCTGCCCACTGTTAGATCTTCAGTAAAGCACCCTGAATTCTGATTTTCCAAATTGCTAAAGTACTCTCCAATTGATGTTATATGCTGAATTAAATTTGAATTAGTGATCTTAGACATTTGATTTGTGTGTGTGTGTGTGTGTGTGTGTGTGTGTGTGTGTGTGTGTGTGTGTGTGTGTGTGGCTCTGATGCATTTAAAAGGATTACTAAATTGAAATTAGCCAAATGAGAAAGCTTAGGTGTAACTGTATGGATAAGCGATTCAGCCCTCTACAGATTCACTTGTCTTAAAATGCCATAATTCTTTTGAATGTCACATATTTTAAGCATCCTATGAAGCAGCATACTGGTGCTTGAGGAAGCTACTGTTGGAAGGGCTCTATTTTCATGGTTCATATATAAAGAAATCCTGCAACATTATTAGGAAATATTCAGCAACTGCTCCTCTTTCAAAAAAGAAATATCCACAGACATTTTGTGTGACTTGTTAATAAAATTAAACATTAATGTTGGCATTTAAAACATTAGCATATTAATCATATACTTCCATATGTTTGCAGTTTATTACTATTGCGTGCATTCAGAATCATTTGATTTTAAGATTGTACAAAGGACTTTACAAACACTCAGTAAATCATAGGTTGCCTTAGCAAGGATATATGAAGCAATGTTTGAAACCAGTATGTTATATAAATTAAAGTAAATCTGGTTCTGATCTAAATTTTTAGGATTTTTGGCTAACAGGAAGAATTTAAATTTCAATGCTAGCTAAAAATAGTAATTTAACAGTGAGTTAATGAAAGAATTCCTTTCCTAGAGTCAAATCATTTACAGACCAATAATTAGGTATTAAAATTATGTCACAGGTTGCTAGGACACAAGTTCAATCAAATCTTTGCATAAATTCTGCCTTCACCTTTCTATTCTTATTTACAGACTCAATAGATGTCAACTATCTAGGCATCAGATGACTTAATCCTTAACCCTCATTTCCTAGATATGGTTTCTGCACAAAGGTACTGGGAAAAATAATAATAACATATTTATTGATATTTACCATGTGCCAGACAATATGCTAACCTCTCAAATGAATAACCTTATTTAATTTTTACAATATACCAATGAGGAAGACGTTATCTTTAGCATCTCCATTTTAAAAAAGAGGGAATTGCTATGCAAAACAGTAAGGCAGCACACCAGATAGCAGAGCTCACTGTGTCTTCCTCCAAAGTCCACAGCCTCAACTGCTGTGCTGTGCTGTGTTTTGTCTTCAGCAAACTTTTCCTGACCTCTTTCACTGCCCATAATAGGAATCCGACACTGATGAGTGGCCCCAGGAGTCTACCACTGACTCCTGATTGCAGCACCTTGAGCTGGTGAGTAATACCCATCTGTACTCAGGTTGTATCCACGCAACAATTAATCCTATTTTGCTCCTTCTCAGCTCCCTGAACAACAGCCCCTTGACTATCTTTCTGTTAAGCTCTCTTCAGTTGTTATTTTCCATTCTTGCTGTTAGTGATTCTCTTACTCAGTACATTTCTGCTGCAGGTGAACGTCACTGGCTCAGACAGCAATAACAATAAAAATACCAATTAAATAATCATACAGCATTTTGATTGCTATGAATAATGATTGAATAGCCATGAAGAATGAAAGCTACCATTTTTTATCAAGTACTAACCTAAATGCTTTATATGTATTATGTGACTATCACTTGATAAATTTTCATAATATACATGATCAGACTATTAGACATAAAGTTTTCAGCTACAACCCTAACTCATTGGGAAGCAAGGGACGTTAGGAAACTTGGCTCAGAGGATTTATAGGATGTGCCTAAATTTATGCAGTCAGCAATTAGTGCAATTCAAACTGATTTCAAAGTCCTGGTTCAAAGTCCCAAGCTCTTTCCAAAATACAATTGATGGAAAACGTGCAATTTTGGAAACATGGGTAACTTAACTTCCAGAGGCATTTAAATTTAGTCTTTGATACTGGATTTATTTTAATATGTCAGAATTCATATACTGATGATGTCTAAGATTGAGCTAAAAGTCAGAATCAGGAATGTTTATTCTGAAAAGCCTGTGCCCTATTTAATGTAACTCCTCCCAAATTAAAGTGGTAGTACCCTGCAGCTCATAGGTTAAAATATTTATTGAACCCTGCAACCTTGCAGCTATAGAAGAAGAGTTACAAAGTCAATGTATTTAGAAGAATGAAATGCATTCTCAAATCATAATTCTCTCTCTCTCTTAAAGGTACAAATGAAATTTAAGAATTCATTAGTGAAAGAAAGAGTTAAAGCTGTTTACTTAACCAACATCTCAAGAAAAGTCAAATTATAATTCAAACTCAGATTCTGGTCTTCTCTTTATATATAAGGAACAAATTGTACACTGTCAAATAGGAGTCAATTACAAAGCAAACCAGATAAATTATAAAATAGAATTTAACAGAAGAAAAATTGGGATATTTCTTCTTCCTCAAATGATGCTGGTCCAAAGAGCAACAGAGGTCATAAAAAATATTGAGGAAGTAGGGAAAAGACTGATGGGTCATTCATTGATTTTTACAACTTTGTTGAAACCTAGTAACCTAAAGTTAGATCTCATGTTCCCCAGATGACAATATTTTTCCCCCTTAAGTTTAGTCCAGAAGGCCCTGGGTTTCACAGTATTTTCATTTTTAAAAACGTCAGTTCTTCAGCAGTCAATTAAATACCTGAAAGAGCTCCTATATTTCACTGTGTTACCTTGTAGGGCATGTGTATGTGTGTGTCCTTTTTTTGCAACACTTACATAAAACAAAATGCACATGTCTTAAAAGTATAGATTAATGGATCTTTACAGTTTTGTACACTCATGAAACAAAAATGTAAAACATTTCCATGACCCCCAGAAAGTTCCTTATGGACCTTTCAGATCAATTCCCCCATCTCTTTCCAGAGACAATAATTGCCTGATTTCTATCACTAGACATGGCTTTGCTTGTTCTAGAACTTCATAGGAATGGAATTATATAGTATGATCTCTCTTATGTTTTTTTTAACGACTCGAAATTATTTTGAGATTCATCCGTGTTGCTGTGTGTATCAGTAGCTCATTCCCCTTCATTGATTAGTAGCCTTGCATTATATGAATATATTGCAATTTACTTATGAATTTTCCTGTTGATGGTCATTTGTATTTTTTTCCATTTTGAGACCATTTTGAAGAAAAATATTTTGAAGATTACCAGGTTTTGTTTATTGGCTGGTTTGTTTTTATGAACATACAATTTCATACCTTTTGCATATGTCTTATTAATGCTTTCCTTAATCACTGACTACTTTAACCAGTTCCAGAGGGGAAAATTCTCATTTTTAAAAGGCCTGGAATATTTCCATTAAAAAATAGGAGGTATGTGCAAATTAAATTAGCAGCATTTAATAAGAAAGAATTAACTAACAAAGTAATATTTCTTAAAATGTACATTTTGCTTGTCTATTTACTCCAAGTTTATAATGAGGAAATAATATATTGTTCTTGCACTGAAACTGAAAATCTGGCTCTTCTTTCCTGTACCAGGGGACACTCAGTACACTGTTAGAACATTTGCTATGACACACATTTCTAACATGGTAACTTTGATATATATTAAGAAGAAAGGAAAATAAACAGGAATAAAGACAAAAGAAAGCACTGCTTTTATGACTCTATGTAGCATCTATTGTGTTAGATATATTCACAAACTTTTTTCTAGTAATTGTAATTTTAAAAAAGGTATGAAGTACTGGGAATTTATTTGTGCCAGGCATTGTGCTCCATGGTTTGTAGGCATTTTTTGTCATTAAATTCTTAGGACTCATGCAGTTTGTCCAAGATCATGCAACTATTAATTAGTAAAGCTAGCACTCAAACTCAAATCCAGTGCTGTCTGAATCCAGAATCCAAGCTCTTTGTCTTCTGCAATCCTGACTCTCACTTTTATCATCTGTTATTCACAGAAACTCTGCAAAATAACTACTTGGAAATCCTTCTGCTGGTAAAAACACTGTAGCTTGAAGAGGCTAAATGATTTGCCCATGGTCTCAGAGTTACTGTTTCTTAGTGACACACAACTCCTAAAGCAGATTCCTAGAATTGCCTTCCTTATTTCTGATAGTGGTAAGAAAAAAATGTAAGGGTTTACATCTGTCTTTTTATATATCATGCAGATTTTTATATAATAATTCATTTTAAGAATTTCTTCTATTTACCATGAAATAATGGAAAGTGGGAAAGAAGGATAAATACAGAAAATGTCATCTTTGAAGGGTCTCTGTGGCATTACAGTTACAGTATACACCTTGGCCCCTTTTGCAGGCAATGACCCCCCTGAGGAAACACAGGTGATGATGCATGCTTACTAAGCTGTACCCACTCACATGCCTTCTTAGGCTGCTCACCCACTAGTGTGGGCATCCCTCTCCATGATTAGCAAACAGGAAGGCCATTTTGCAGCTCTTAAGGATTATGACGAGAAGTGGCACATAATTTCCTTGATGCAGAACCTATTCATGTTAGTCACGTCAAACAGATTATGAAACAACAAAAGAGCAATTCAACTCCTTCCAGAGTAGAATGCCAGTGAAGAATTCTGGAAATCCAGGAGGCATTTGATGTGACAGCTTCAGCAATCCCTGCTTACCAAGTGAAGCATGGCAGTGATAGTGCCAATCATAAGCAGCAGCTCCATAAACAGAACATAATGTCCAGGATTCAGAAAATGTTGAATATTTGTGACTTCAAAGAAACCATTGTCTGACTAAAGGCAAACATTATAAATAAATGGTTACAAAAGGTAAAAAGCCAGTAATTTGCTTCTTACTAATAAACACCTTGAATGAATGGTTTATAAAAGTGTTCAGCTTTCACTGAATTTTGATTAAAACTGATAGGTTGGATTCTTTTTAAATGATATTGAGAACTAAATACCACAGAACTCACATATATATTCCTGATGCACTGTGGGGAACTGTTCATGGAGTATCATTCAAAAACACAAAGCAAAGTCCTGTCTCCAGATCACTATCCCCTCAGCCTCCCTTCTTGCTCCACCACACTACCCTATATGACATGTACACATACACACACACAAAACCTATACTAAAGGATGCCACAGAACAGACTGGTTCTTGGAGCTTATAAAGGGCTCTGAGCTTGGAAGGTACTGAGGCCTGGGTACAAGCCCCAATTGGGACAATACCCAGAATTTATGTGCTACCCCAAGGAGAAGCAGTTTAAAGGAAAAAGCTCCAAATTATCCATGTTTAAACTTGAAAGGGTTTCATATATCTGAAATTAACTAAGTTTACATTTTCAGTAAAAAGACTGATGAGAACTCAAAAAGGAAATTAAGCTAATGGCAGAAAAATAAAGATGGCTACGTTTGCTTGAGGATGGATGAGAATGGAGAGAAAAGATTTTCAGCTATCTGTGTCTCTTGATCATAGGATCTGTCCAACAGAACTTCATGCCGGATGAGAATGCTCCATCTCAGTGCTGCCCAATAAGGCAGCTATTAGTCACATGTAGCTATCGAGTACTGGAAATGGGGCTAGTGTAACTGAGGAACTGAACTTTTCATTTAAAAAAAAATTTACTACTTGAAATGTGAATAGTCACAAGTGGCTATTGACTTTTGTTAGTGTGTGTAAAAATCAAGTCATCCTATCTTATTTTACAAATACAGAGACACACTGAAGCATTCAATGAGTAGCCTAAAAGTATATGACGAGCAATAGAAGACAATGATTCCTAGACTAGAATTCTTTCCTGGAAGTATGTGCTTATCTCCTAGCACTTTAGGGAAGATTATCTGGGTTAACTGAGATTAAGGTTTTATGAGAAGGAAATTGAGCAGGGCTATTTTGGAGAAGGCAGGGTCATAGCCAGTCTAGAAAGGATTAGGAAAAGAAAAGTAGAAACAGATGCCAACTCTAGTATTTTTACATCAGTCTAGTACAGTTGTCCCCAATGTAGCCAAATCAGAATATTCTGAGACATTTTAGGAAAACACAAAATGCCAAACACCACTATCAGAGACCTATATTTTCAAAAGTCTTCTGTAATTCTGACACAGTCCTACATGGAAACCTGCAGAAGTGAGTGGAGATGTTAGATGAGTTCCATTAATGAATGTTCACCATGTGCCTCCTATATATTACGAAGAGGCAATGTAAGTAACATCCACATTTGTATTCCAGCTCTGTACTTTATTAGCTGTGTGCTTTGGGCAAGCTATTTAACATCGCTATGCCTGTTTTCACATCTATAAAGTCAAGATAAAATGTACTTTGCTCAAAGAGCTCCTGTCAGAATTAAAGGATGGAAACTTCCTACAAAAGTGCCTGGCAGGTGGGACCTATTATATATATTTTAGATACTATAGTTTTGTGGATGAGACTGACACTTAAACAGAAAATGTCAACATAATATCAAAGAGGGCCACAGGGTGCCTCCAAAGAGGGACCATTAGTTCAGCAGGAGCTAATGGAACAACCAGAGGGGCAGAAGGAACAGGAATGTCATAAGTCCTGAATTACCTGCTTTAACCAGCCAAGGTATTGTGAAAAGAAATAATTTCTATAGACCCCATGCTGTCTGTGTCTAAATTTTTACCATTCTGAGCCTTACTATGAAGGATGCATCAAGACCAGCGCAGATGATAGGACACGGGGTGGCTTGCCCCTGCAGCATGGCCCTGTCCAGTCCAGCTCTACCCTCATCCCATGAGAGGCACCAAGGCTTGGTTAGAGGCTGCCCACTTGTTTCTAAATGGGAGATCAATTATCTTTCTCTCCCTTCCACATGAAACTTCAAAATCATCCACTGTGAGTTCACAACTGCATGAAATATACCCGAACAGTGTGCACCTGTATATGTATGCCTGTGGGATATTAAGGCCACTAGCATATTAAGGCCACTAGCATTTCGTGTTTGCAACACTGTTTTTATACTTACATTTCATTGGGAGAAATGTGATGCTCATCAACTACCCATTGCAGTTCTTAATGAAATTGAAGGGTGACACAGTCATCGATAATTTAGCAGCTCTGTCAATTCAGGGATGACTAGGATTCATTTGATATCACTTGAAAAAAAGCAGAGCCCACATCTGTTTTGCTCCCCATGAAATATCCAGAACAAAACACAGTTCCTGGTGCTTTGCAGACACTAAATAAATCTTGTTAAATAAATGAGTGATTATGTCTTCTAATTACCAAGGAACAATTTCTAGAAAGTAACCCACAGCCCTTTTAGAGCAAATCCACTGGATCAGTGATGACTATTACTTTTTGATATTGCTTCTAATTTCTATATTACTTGTCAGACGTAAGCCTCATATCATGGGACACATCTGACTTAGACCACAGTGGTTGGAAAATAATAGATGCTCAGTAAATTACATACATTGCATGAATGAAGAAGTAAAGAAAGTTGCTTCCCTTCTGTGGTTAATACAAGCTTATCTTCCCTCCAGTGGGCTAGAGAATTAAACCTCCTTTGAAATTGTCAGGACAATTATCAAGGTTACTATCTCCAAGTGAATACCTTGTGATAGAGGCCTATCTTTTATATATATTAAGGTTAATCAAAATTTTCATTGTTATTAGCTACCGAATACATGTGCAACTCTATACATTATTGATTCACACTCTGGAAAAACAGGAACATATTTTACACTTTCTTCCCTAAGCAAGCATCCATACTGTGCCTGATGCTGTACAGACACAGTTAAAGAGGGAAGCATGACATGAAAAAGATCTGGCTCCAAATGGACTCATGTCAGATTGTAATTCTTACTTTGTTTATTGATTTTGTTTTACTCTGACACAGCACTTCAGGTTTTCCCTAACTTCTCAGCCTAAGCTGTCACCAAGGAACTATTTTTAGGTCACCTGAGCATGATGGCATTATTTCAACCAAAGACCATCGATTTACATTATAGAGCTCCTATTCATTATTCACTTTTCCCATATAAAGATTTTCATTTGGACACAGTTCATATTTATTTTGCAACTTAAGTCTTAATTGTTTGGTTTTCTCAATAAGAGAAAACATCATGTTTTCTCAGCAAAAATGTGGGAGGAGAAAAGCTATTGGAAGAAATCTGTTATATGAGGCAAGGCCAAAGGACAGCCATGTATCACTTTGTCCACTGCCCCTAGGTCAAATGTTTGCAACTGAAAAATCACTGAAGAGCATCAGCAATCTATGGTAATCCTGTTGGATGCAAGAGCAAAATGTCTTTATTAGTGGGTTTTCAAGGTTCATTGCAAGTCAAACTTTGTTATAATAAGACATTTAAGGAAATCCTTTTATAATTAATTGTTCACAAGCTATTCAAAGAATAAGTAAGAACAACAAAAAAGCATGGTAACTCAGCCATCACAGTAAGGATGGACTATGAAAGGAATGCAATTTATCTAGAATTGTTCATTTCCATATTCAGTGATAGGGCTGTATAACATAATTATTCTGGACCCAGTTCTGGCTATAACATAAATATCTGCATCCCTGTTACAGTGCCTTGTCCCTGCCTCCTATTCTCCCATTCCAATGTCAAGGTCAGTTTTCTATGTCATGCACAAAGAATGGATGGGGCTTAATGATGGATTCCTCAGGCGTCCTTTCCCACCAGCCTCTGGCTCCTCCCTCTCCTGCTCTCTGTTCTCTGTGTGACATAGCTGTCTTTGCTCTTGGCCATACCTTGACCTGCCTGACACGGCTCCTCTGTAGGAAGCTTTACCAGAGTCCAAGGGTTGGGAGCTCTTTACCAACTCTATTTTCTCAGCCCTCAATACCAAGGCTGGATAGGGCCATTGGAATGGACTGAAAACTTTGGGTCATTTAAAACAACTACAGTCAAAGGGACAGTATTAAACTTGTGCATTTAAATATGACTTCCCCCACATTCCAGAAAGAAATGACCATGGCTTACATCCTCTAGGGGTGGTGATGCTCTTCTGCTGTTTGCCTTTGTGTCTCTAATTCAGTTCTAGCTTCTATCAGGAGTCTCATCCAACCTTCAGGAAGCCTTCAGCCCCGCAGATGGTTT
The DNA here is from genome assembly GCF_040802235.1 of Manis javanica. Classification (NCBI taxonomy): domain Eukaryota; kingdom Metazoa; phylum Chordata; class Mammalia; order Pholidota; family Manidae; genus Manis; species Manis javanica. The sequence goes on along the minus strand of NC_133157.1, from coordinate 175,868,834 downwards.
CTGGTTTCATTCTATACTCTTTCTTCTGCCAAGTGCCTTATCCCCACCCCAGCCCTCCTAGCAGCCCACCCCTCGAAGTCATTCTTGGGAACTTGAGCATCGTACTCAATCAACCAAGCTCAGTGGCAGAGTTCAGTGTGGGCCCAGTTAGTTTAATTTATCTTTCCTTCAAGATCATTTCCCCAGTGTGAACTGCACACAAGCCTTTTTCATCTGTTAATTGTCAAGAGAAAAGGCACTGAACCAAGTACGTACAAGGGTATACACCCACTTCCCAGGGACGCAGAATTCTCAGGGACATGTTGGTTCATGTGATTGTGAGGTACGGAGGTTATTCTGACTATGCCACCAGTACTCTTTCTCTATATTAATTTTGATCGCCTCTGTGCATTGACTCATTTTCTCCTACATTAGGCTTCTCTTTGCAAGCAAGGAAGATGACCACTTCATATTCTTGTGGTTTCACAAACCCAGTGGAAAGAAAACTTCTCTCCCATACTGTAACAATCTCAGGGAAGATTCTAAACAGCACTGATTATGTTTAACTCCAGCTTAATTACTGTGAAAGAGAAAATGGATGGATTACCATGAGTAGCCCACTGTGGGTCATAAACTCCCTTGTTGGAGTGTGTTTGTATATGTGTGTGTAGCTGTCACCTTAGTTAAAACCCCTGCCAGGACCACAGGGAGGGGAGGAATTCCTCTTTGGAGATACTGTGGCCAGAAGTAGGAACCTAGGAAAGCCAATGGACAGACAGAACATACCCACACAGCGCACACACTTGGGAAGATCCCCAGGTCCAGCTCCACCCTTTCTTTAGGCACTGTGCTAAGCCTTCACTAGGCTGCTTTTCTTCCTCTCTCATCAGAATTCTCCAAAGCAAAATCTTACCTGTAGAATGGTAACCTCAGCAGAAAGCATTAAAAAGCAACCAAACAAACAGAATTCAAATATCACTTTCAATGTCCTGATTGGAATGTCAAGAGTGGGAAATGTGCATGGAAATTTTAAAAGGCTTTTCAGAAGATTCTGATGAGTAATCAGACTTGGGAGCTAGCGTTCTGAGGATATAACTCTGCACAGGCAGTTGCAAGACCCCAAATCTCTACGATCACATTTTCCTCATCATACTGAGCCACCAGCTAGGCTTGGCTTCACCTTGATGGTGACATCACTTCCCTGTGCTCAGAAGTTTCCCTCTAGAGCATGTGCTTACCTAGTCCTGATGGTTTTCGGCAAGAAACAGTAATTTACAGATTAAATCCACTAGACAAAAAAGTCTCCCTCAGAAGCAGATGACAGCTCCCTTTATTTCCTCACTTTCTTCTCTCTCTGAGAGCTCCCACTCTTCTTCTGGAAACTTCAGTGAAACATTCTGTAGTCAGACAGACCTGAGTAGCCATCCTGGCACCCCTATTTACAAAGCAAGGAGATCGTCAGCAAGATATCTGTAACCCCTCAATGACTCCATTTCGTGCCCTGTCCACAGGATAGGAGCTGAGTACCTGTTTCATGAGGACAGTAAAAGGAGGAGATAATCCTTAAAAGGCTTTAGCACAGTGTCTGACATGCAAATATTCAATAATTGTTCACCATTAGTATTAGCCGTTATTTATTTTTCTAAGAACTGCAAGAAAAAAGGAAAAACAGCTGTGCTTAATATGCAAAAACTGGAGATTGTATTTAAACTGTAGCTTGCCAACTGAAAAGCTTTTAAAACTTCCCTTTCTCATTATGGGCAGAACTTAACACATGTATGCTTAAAACCAGAGTGTATCATACACATAAGACAGATAATTAGCATAATAGAATCTTTGCTGAGTGCTATATGAAAACTTGAGATGAATTTGTCCAGGTCATATGGTCATCTGGCTTTCCAACCATAAGTTTAGCCATCTTAGAACTTAATTCTCTTCATCCCCTATGACAAAGCTAGAAAATATGTAACAAAATCCAAAGCTACAATCATCCTCTAAGAGCCAACCTACTTCAAGATGGCTAGTGACATTATGTGTAAAATAAAGGGCATCCTTTACTACTGATATGATACCTCTTTACAAGTTCTAGGCATTAACTTGGATGTACATTCTTTCATCAAGAATATACATCTTTGTATGTATGATGACTCTTTGTGGTGGGGAGCTGTCCTGTGTGGCACATTAGCAGCATCTCTAGCCTCTTCCTGCTCCATGGACTATCACCCTTCCCTCTTCAGTCTTGACAATCCAAAATGTTCCCAAATATTGCCAAAAAGTCCCTGGGAGGGGGCAAGGGTAAGAACCCGCAGGTAAGAACTGCTGGGTTGGATCACACAGAGCTCTCTAGGCCATATAGGGATTTGTGTCTCTATGTGGGAAGCTCCTGAAGGATTTGAGTAGGAGAGTTATGTGACAGATTTGTATTTCCCATGTAGACTAGGAAGTTCTGTGGTATACAAGATAAAGGCATCTTCTTTCTCCTGCAATCATTGTATCTCCTCACATAGCCCCTCCAATCTATACCAAGACAGAAACTTTTACATGATTGTTATCACGTACAGTGCATATGCTGAGCTATCAATTATGTTCAAAGAGTATATAAACATTGTTTTTGAGCATATTGTTGTGTAATGGTAGCAGAGTTATAATTATGAATCCTGCAGGATTCATATCCAACTCATATGTTCAGTAGCTTAGAACTTTCAGAAATGTTTTTTAAAATCTAATGTGTATTTTAGCTCTTATTCTGAAAAAATAATTGAGAGCTTTATGACTTTTTCTTGTATTAATAAAATGAGAAATAATTGTTTTTCATGTGGGAATGTTCTTCAACTTCTTTTATCTCTTTACTCTTATGACTCTTAAAGTGGCCTTGTTCTTTATATTAAGATTTAACATTTGGTAAAAACTAAATGAAGAACACACTCTGTCTGGCCAGAGGAAATCTGGCCTTGATTCCAGACTCAGATATTTAAATATAGCATCCTTAGCAGATGTATTTTTCTTATATAGTTAGAAGAAGACACTGAGGTTAGAATCTTGGCTCAGAAGTGGTAAGAAGATACTAAGAAGCTATGTTTAAATATGCAAACATTTGGAGAGCTAATGGCTGATTCTTCTCAGAAGGCAGAGCTACGGGGGAAGGAAAAAGAAAAGAGGTCTGAAGCTGCTGAGAGAAGAGGGAGGCAGGAAGGAGTAACAGTACCTAAAGCTGTCACGACAGGAATAATAGCAGATCCACTGCACCATGCTTGGCCGGAACCTACCTCATTTCTACAGAAAACTGGTGGTGAGCGATGCATAGTTCCAGTGGGAGGATTGACCCACATCCTCCTGTGAAATGCTGTAAAGGAAGAAACAGAGACTGAACCTAATGCCTGGCATAGGAGTGGGTGGATGCAGAATCTTTAACATGCTGCCTGGGTAAAGGTTCAGCCAATGCATAAATGTCCCAGTGACCAACCATTCCAGTTTGCCCAGGAATACAGGATTTCCTAGGACACAGGCCTTGCAGTGCTAAAACCTGGATGGTCCCAGGCAAGTGGGGATGTTGGGTCAGCCTAGTCACTTCACCACTTTCCAGAGGACCATGGCATAGGCAGGAACAGGCATGACATAGTAGACCATGATGATGGGGCAGACACAGCTTCAGGTATGACAGCAGCAGCAGTCAAATCTTTTGGAGGAAGAGGTCTCAGAACACAGAATAGGAGCTGCTCAGGCCCAGGCATTTTGTGATGTGAATTCTACCAAAGGTGCTGTAAAGAAAGTTTATGCGAGCCCTTCTCCTTCCCCAGAGGGATCTCCATGGAACAGGAATACCTAAGGAGTAGACATGGGTGGGAAACCAAACAAATGATCTCTATTTGAGATGGAATGCACACTTTTGTCACCTCATATTTAAAATAAATGCACATCATTAAAGTGACTTTGGATCTATAAAAATCCAATTAGTAAGGCAAATGGCAAAAATCCAACTCTCAAGGCACAGAATTTTGAGAGAAAAGCTGATGTCTTACACACCACTGGTACTCAATGCTGTTTGGTACACAGTAAATATGCAAAAGATTTTCTCGAAGATGGAAACAGTATATGTCCTGTTTCATAATCTTTTGCCATGCTTTTGCAAATCTGTGCCTTCTTTGACTGCTCTCCAAGACATAGTCCAAGAGCAAAATCAAATGCACAGAGCAGCTGCATAAGTGTGGATTCCATGTAAACAAACTGACACCACCCACAGATGGGTAGACAGAAGAACAAGCAAATGAAACACGGACACACACAATGAGAGTCCAAAGAAGTTTAACTTAATGGCACCATACCTGATTTTTGTTACCCTCACCCTAATTTCTTTTATACCTAGAATCTTTGGGCCCAAGCCTTTTTCCTAGGTAGAAGGGTACCTTATCAAATTAGTACACAGCTCTTGAAGTCACACTGTCCCCAAGATGTTTACATCTAGTAGCAGAAAATGTGATGACAGTTGAGTACAGAAGTTCATTGAGAGTTAGAGGAATTACTCTCTAACACATTTTCTGTTAGAGCATTAAAGGATGGCTCAGATTGAGAAAACTTTCTAGGCAGGGAAAGAAAATTGGAAAAAAACAATGGCAACACAGGACAGAAGATGAAGAAGCTGAGCTGACCAACAAAAGCTGACAATTACTGTACATTCGCTGTGACATAGGCAAGCCTATGACAGTGTTGAAAATTGACCGTTTTATTCTCCCAGGAACTCTTTGTGAAAGGTATTTTATTGACCCATTTTAGAAATGAAGTGAGAGCCTTGGGTAGGTTGATTAACTGGCCCAGAGCCTCTTAATAACCAGGATTCAATGCAAAGAATACGACCTCATAGCCTATGCTCCGTGCACCAGGCACTGAGCAATCTTGATCTGGGCCAAACCAGGCATGCTGGGAAACAGCAGAGAAGCAACTTCAGGAGAAATACAAAAATCCTTGATATTTAGACAGTGACATATAGATATGTACATTATAAAAATGATTCCTTAAGCTGGAGAAAACATAATACTTGATAGGTCTGTGTGTATCAGAGCAAGGCCATTTTGTCTATTTGACGCTCACTATAGACAGAATATCTAAATCCTTTGTGGTTTCCAAAGGCCTATGAAAATGCATGTGTCATGAAATAAATGTAGTGGCTTCAGAATATGAAAAAAAATGTTTCTAAAATATGACTCGAAGGGCCACTACTCATTTGCAACTCAACTTTCACATATGCTAATATACTGTTGAGCAGGATTTCTAAAATTCTTTATGTGCAAGAAAGCAAAACAGGATTCAGTACTCATATTGCTCCAAAAAATATAAATCGGCTTACTAGTGGCACTTTAAAACTTTTGGGACACATCTACTGCACAATTCATTCCTTTTGCTGGAAGAGTTATTCAAAACTTGGAAAAAGGTATAAAGGCAAGGTATGTCTCTTTAATATCATCAGGGGGCATAGGCCTTCAAGAGCATCTAGAAGAATATCTTTAGTTCATCTCATTGTTTATTATTGATTAGAGGTCCCAGATTTAATGCAGCTACTTAACTCATAGATTTTTGTCCAGTAAAGATGAAAATAATTTCTGTTCACTGAAATAAATGATGAGACTTATGACCTGTTAGACCACAATGAACCTTTTTTGAAACAAAAATGGTAGTCAGCAATCTGATCTTAATGTTTCTTTGCTAAATCTCCTTTAAATATCCTGGCATTTTAAATGTTCTTTGCATCAGTCATAACAACTTATTGGTTCTTCTATTAATTGATGAATAAAATATTACCTTTTGCACATACAATTTTCAGATTTGCCTGAGAATTATGATTTTATCTTCTCATAATTATACTTAAACACTTTGAAAACGAATTTTGTTGCAGTTGCCTTGTATCTGTTATTCTAAAAGAGAAAAGGACACCTGACTGGTAACATAAATTTGACTTTAGAATTCATGAGTGAGACTTTTTTTTCTCCCCTTTCATCACTAGAATGTTCATTTTGTTCATTAATTTTATAAAATACTCTTAAAGCATTTCATCCTGAAAGTGTTGCTCTATATCTTTACTTAAAATCATTTTTACAGCTGGTAGAAAAACCATGGTGCCTGTGAGTGAGAAGCATTGCAAACGTCTTGTGGCCATGGCAGCAAGCCATTTGCTGGTACAGCAACAATCTCCTGTGACATATGGTCTTCTGACTCCACACCTGCAGTTCAGCAAATTCTCTTCTGAGGATACAAAGAGAGGTGTGAATTGACGTTATAAAAAAGAAATCTTAAGAATTTATTTGGCAGCATTTCCACATCCATAAAAGCACTATGGTCTTTATCTGCACCTTGCTTAAAAGATGGTATTAGACTTTTGAATAACCAAGCACTTTCTTTTCCAGGGTAGAACATGAATAAGATGACTTAAGCTATCAGAAAAATGACCTTTAATGAAAAGATTTCTGAAGTGTTTGACATTTGGCTAACAATGGGGTTCAAATTTAAAATGGTTAAAGTGGCCACAAATGAGTATTTGGTTAAAAAAAGGCTTTACTTAAATAGACCTTAATGCATGCAAAGATATTCAAAACTATTAGAAGGATGAATCCCAATGAGGCAAATCAGAATCAATTAAAATATTGCTCAACAATTCAATTAACCTTTTAAAATGGCAGAGGAAACCAAGTAATGTCATACTGTGCTGTGTTACCTTAGTAAAATTCTATATATATAGAGCTGGTACTCAAAATATACAATCACTAGCATTTTCCACTATGTAGGAATATGAAAATATATAAAAATTTACTATATAGAAATATAAAAAGCCCAGGATAAATTCCTTTGTTCATAATTTGGGGTATTTTACCACAGATACCCCATTTCTAACTATGTATTATTTAGTTATTTTGAAAGGGAAAAGAAAATGATATGAAATGAAACATTGTTTGAAGGCTTCTAATTAGGCAAATTTTAAGAAATGTGCGTACTATTATGATCTGTGATTTAATGTTTTTGGCTTATAGCATAAAAATATACCATCAGCAAGACAAATACATACAATTTTCTCTTTACAAATGTTTCTACCCAAGATCCAATCAAAGGACCTTTCTCTCTCTGGATCAGAGGAGATCATTAAAAGGAATTCTAGCTTAGTACTTTGCTAACTTTCCCATCAGAGATAAGTAATTCCATCTCATATATGTTAAAACCAGACAGGAGCATTCCCAAATATTTCACAAATGAAGGAGTAGAAAGACTAAAACAATTTTCAACTGTATTCATTACGGTTTCAAGAAAACTGCTGGATATACTTAGTTCTTAATGTAAAAATATGCCATGTATTTTTTTTTAAGGGAGGGAAATAACATTTATGAACACTTACTATAAACCAGACATTGATATGCCATTTGGAGTCGTTCTTATTTTATGTTGGGGGTTAGTAAAGTGAAGCATGAGGTAATACATATCCTGTGCAAGAACACACTGAATAAATGGTGGAACTGGTGCACTACCTCAGGACTGTCTACCTGCAAACCTCATGTTCTTTCAACTGTCCCATGCTGCATTCCGTTCAGTGAGCAATACATCAGTTTCTGTTCACTTCTGACTCCAGCTGAAGTATGGTATTTCTGTAGACTATTAGACAGTTTAGGAACTGTCATGATCTCCTTTTTGTCATCATCTACAATTATTCTCTCCCAGTGACATTTCAAATGTGATGTGTCTAACTGTATCTGACAAGGGAGGCAAAAGAAAGCACTTGTTCAAAAGCAGCTGACTCTCAGTACAAAAAGCCTGATGAAGACTGTCATCAGATTTGGGTCCATTTACTATAACCACCACTTCTACTTCTGCTTTGTCATCTTCTATTTTGGTTCCTAGAATAGAACTATACATTTTCCTGAAATCAAGGCTTTTGTAACATCAAAATGGGAAAGAAGACAAGTATAGTATGGGACCCCAACTTAAATAAAATAGAAGATAGAACAAAACCTAGTGAATTGGGACATTACTTTATTCACTTATTTATTAACAATATGTAGAAAGACGAATAAGAAATAGATGTCATTCAGTAGAGGATTCAGATATGTAAGTACTTAAATATTCATGCTGTAATATGATTAATATTTTAATAAAGGTACACACAAATTATTGCAGGCATTCAGAGGCTGAAAAAATTAATTTTACCTAAAAGTGTCCGGAGATTCCTCAGAAATACATTAACTGAGCTGCATCTTGGAAATCAAGAGTTTTATTGAACACACAAGCAAGTACAGAAGGCATTTCTGGTAGATGAAATTAGCAAAGGTACAAGAAATACAAAAACACAAGGAAGGTATAGAAATGTTCAATTGTCCTCATATCTATAGGGTGCATGGATTAGGGTGAGGAGTAATTATCAGAAGACTTGCCATTCTCAGGAGACTGGATTTATCCTGTACCCAAAGGAGAGCAAATGGAAGGGCATGCTTCTAATCCAATAAATGATGTGGATGGATTTTATCTATCCAGCCAGATAACTTGCACAGTATTTAGGCTTATTTAGGTAAGGATCTCAGAAGAACAACTAGTTCTCTCATTGCATATCTGAGATGTGAAAGAGAAAAGGCCCTTTCCTTCCAAGTCTCCCGTATTTTCCAGAGCAACCAGCTAATAGTTCTGGGGTTGTCCCTTCTAGGCACTGCTGTTTTGCAGAAGCAGAAGCCAAATCTACACAGGATGCATACTTTATGTCCCATGGAGATTAGAGTCAGCTACCTAATCATCTTGGCCATCTCTGCCCCATAGCATTCCTAAGCCCCTGTGAAACACTACAAAAGCCCAAGCCTATGCATGAAGAACTAAATACTTGTACACTGTAGGAGGGCATATGACTTGGTGCAGCAAGACTTGAATTTCAGTCTGATTCAACCACGTATTAGCTGTGTTAGGCATGTTACTTCTTTGAGACTGGGTTCTCTTTTGTAGAATGGAGGTAATGTTTGCCTCACAGGGTTCTTGTGGGAATTAAACACGATAGAATGCAGAAATAATAGATCTTCAATAAATGGTACCTCTGTCACATAGGCTTAATTTTCTTCACCATATAAAACATTCCTCCCCATTAGGGTGAGAATCAAGCAAAAGGAAGAAAAATTTCAGCACATTATACATGCTAATTGCAACTGGGATAAAGCATATTTTCTTTATTTTCCTGAGATTTCCTGAAAACAGATGACTTTATTCCCTATTGCATGCTAACTAGCCATTCACTGCTGAAAACAGTAGTGTTGCTATTTAACAACATGAAATAGCCAATTGTCTAATCGGAAGCTAAGAGATTTATGCCTTAGTGAAGCTAGCAGAAAGCTCATAATTTTCAATTTCCTCTGAGAATTTTTTTCATTTTCTTTGATTATGAAGCAGAATATTTTCAACATTAGCTCATTTTACACATACTGACTTGCTTAAATACTGCTATCAGTAAGGCTCTTTGGTAGAAGCTGAAATTTTTTTCTCTGTTTTCATTTAGCAATGGTGAGATTTGCCTAAAGACTGTCAACTGACAGTTCAGTGGTAACTCTTGGTTCCAATGTAAATCAGACACTATTCTGGAAGAGGTCATAGTAGAGTGCTTTATTCATTTACCTCATATCTGGAGATAAAATTCTGTGCACAGATTGTGGGCTCAATCAGTATTTATTAAGTAAGCACAAAATGCAAGACCACTGTAAAGACAGACATCTGGGGAATTGTGTGTTCTTGAGACTATGTGGTGGTTGCCTATTTTTTTCTATTCGTATCTTTATCATAGCTCCTTGTGAGTGACACCATCCCCAGTATTAGAGTAGCACAGGCAGGAAATGATGTTAGTAGAAAAAGATGGTATAGCTTCTATAGCATTGTATATTTGCATTGTTTTCTGGGAATGTTATATCATCTTAAATTCTCTAGTGGGCTGCCCAGGGGTGGACCATGGTGAGGAAACCAAGCTGAAGACTATAATCAGTAGACTAAGGAAAAGCTATATTAAAGATAATCTCAATAAAGCTTGGGACCTGAAGATGAAGTACCCTCTCTTTAGGCTCCTTATGTCCCTGACAATAGTGACTCTGTGATTCTTATCTGTACCCTGCCAAGAAGATGAGAAGAAAATAGAGTAGGACAGAAACCATAGTCCATTTCCCTCCTACCTCCCATTTGCTTTGTTCATACTCAAAAAAATCAAGGAAACATTCAACTGTGTGAGGCCTAAAGCTTATGTAATTTGGGAAGGGCTCTTTAATAAAAATAAAACAAAATTATAAATACAAAACAAGTAGAAAAGCAAATATTTATTAATGATAAGAAAAAAATCTTAAAAATTACAAATTTCAGAAACCTGAAAACAACAGACATGAGGTAACCCAGGAAAATAATGTAATATTTTTATTAATGAGCTAGCAACAACTTGCATCGAAATAACTCAAACTAAACAAATAAATTCCACTCATTCCAAAGTAAATGGATGCAGCATTCAGCTTTCCCTTTGCTTTGCCAGCATTTCAGATTTCAAAAATGCCTGCAGCTGCTCCAACATTACCAGATAAAATAATGACAGGAGACAAATTGAATGAAAAGGGTCAATAGTGGTTAACGTTTCTTATTTTTTCACTTTTATAGGACATTAGATTGTGATCACTTTGCTGGAGTCCCTCTGAGACTTCAGAAAAGCCTGTGCAACCAAGGGGCCCAGCAAGTTCAGCTCTGTTAAGTTCACAGTAAATCTGCCTGAGAGGGAAATTCAGGCAGTTTCCTACCTGCCTAATAACTAAAGTCACTACCCAGGCTTCTCAGCAGCTCAAATAGCATTTCATCAAATGAAACACTCAAAAGCCTTTTTAGTCTACTATAAATGTTGGTGACTTTAGTTCCTTTTAGACTTTAGTTTCATTTAGAAAGTCTACAGTATAAATGCTTTCATTTATTTAATTTTAAGTGTAAGTAAGCAAATATAAAATGTGTATTTATTTAAAAATATTTATCATGTCTCTATTTCATGTGAGGCATTGGTGAAAAGACTAATTACTCCTGAATAGAGTCGATTGCAATGTGATTTAGTGACATAACAGGAAAGTATCACATGTTATGCTGGAGGAGCACAACCCCTACTGAGGGAAGAAATAAAGCCCAAATCAAGTCTTGAAGTATGATTAGGAGTTTTCCAAATGAAAGTAGGAAGGAAGCTTGGCAACAATGTAAACTTCCTGGGACAGGAGGCAATGTGTGTAAGAGACTTCATGACACAACTGAAATATTGGAGGAAAAAAAATTAGGTGGTTGGGACAAAATCAGAAGCAGTGAGACCAGTTAGGTGTCTGTTTCAGTAATCCACAGAAGCACTAGCAGTGATAAAGTAGATAGATGGGATGTAGCACAACAGAATGTAGGAACTGACAGAATGAGGATGCTAAGGGAGAGAAAAAAAAAGAATAAAGGCCAAATTTTTAGCCTAGGCGATATATTTGTTATTCATAAAATAAATAAAATAGGCCAGTTTTTGGCATCTCAAAAGGATAGTCAGGAAGAGAGATCCAGGATACAGATGGATCAAAGCATATAAAGCTCTAGACAGGTATCTGACCTGATATAAGATGTATAAATCATTACTGCAGCACAGATAGTTGAATCAGATTTTGCTGATGAAATCACAAGCAGTAAACTGACAGTAGGCAATCCAAATCTGACCTGCTTTCAATGTAGGGCCTGCTCCCCCAGATCCTTGTTCAGACTCAGTTTCTCAGTTCTATGAGGCAGTCAGCTCTGTAGGAGAAGAGGCCAAGTTTGCCTTTGTTCATTTTCTTGTGCCAAGTGCCTAGTACAGTGCCAGGTCATGGTGGCACTAAGCTAAACACATGTTTGTTTAATGAACAAATAAGTAGTATCAGTTAAAGAACAAGCGGATGAAGAATCCACAATATAGATTAAGGAGCACCCATGAAGTTGGTAGAAAGAAATTCCAGAATCTGTCATTATCATGAATTCTAGGGGAAGAGAGGGCTTAAATGAAATAGGGGCCAACCGAGTCACCTGTAACAGAGAGGTCAAGTAAAACAATGTCCTAGATATATCAGTTGAATTTAGCAGGAATGAAAGTTGTTGCTGACTTTGGCATACACCTCATTCTGGATTCTATTCCACATTCCATTAGGGAGGCTCAATCTTAATCTTAATCTTAGTTCTTTTGGACTCTCATCCTATCTTCAGGTTTCAGTCAAGTTTCTGAGAGCCTTTGGCACTTGGGACTGTAGGAGGAGATGGTCCTCACCCAATGTATACATACAGGATGCCTCTTAAGATACCCTGTTTATGCCTACAGGGGCTCTTGAGTCTTGAGAGTCCCACTTGGCTTTTGTGCCTCACTCTGGACACAGGCATTAATGGTCCATTGAATAGATGCACCAAGGAGACATTGCCTTCCCTCAAAGCTGTGTCTAAAAGCAAGGGACATTTTATCTTTGCCCTCTAAGTCTGCCAATATCATTGGGAACTGCCATATCTATAAGGTTTTGCCTTCACTGTGTAAACTTCTCTTTTCCCCTCAACTCAAGAGCATCTTTCAGCAGGAGGAAGGGGGGAGATGTGGCAAACAGCAATTTTCTCTATTTTCCCATTAATTTTGTCTACAGTCCAAACATCTCTTTCCACAATGGAATTAAAGGGAAGAAGACTCAGCAGCACACTCTTCTGTCTCCCAAGTCAATGACCCTCTTGAAAAAAAGACCGAGAGTGAACTACCTACCTACTCGAACAGGGAGAAAGGGAACGGGAAATTTTATGAGGAAATATTTGACATTAATAATTTAAAAATAGTTCCACGATACAAGAGGGATAATTTCTTTCAGAAATGTGATCGCAAAACAAACGGAAAGCAGGAAGGCAGAAGCAGGAAGCTGGGTGCAGGAGGCAGATATGAATTTGAGAGAGGGATTTATTTTTATAAGAAAAGAAAGACTTAAGCATATTTAAATAATAATGAGAAAGTCCCATGAGAAAGACAGAAGTAAAAGTAGCAGGAAAAAAGGAATTATCAATAGAGTAGGGTCCTTGTGTAGGGTTGTATAGATTGGGACATAGAGTGCTATAGGGTCTAATAGTCTTATTTTTCCCAGCTTTTGGGGGTATAATTGATGAGTAAAATTGTATATATTTATAGTGTATAATATGATGATATTTTTATTAAAGACAATATTTTTAAGAGTAGTTTTAGGTTTACAATAAAACTGAAAGGAAAATACAGAGATTTTCCATAGACTGTCTGCCCCCACACATGTATAAACTCCCTCAAAATCAATACCAGTCACCCAAATGGTACATTTTACATCTCAAAGTATGAATCTACATTGATACAGTATAATCATCCAAAGTCCCTAGTTTACCTAAGGGTAACTATTGATGTGTAGTCTATGGGTTTAGACAAACATATAATGACATATATTTACCATGATATTTTCACTGCTCTAAAAGTCCTCTGTTCTCTGCCTATTCATCCCCTAACCACACCCCCTGACCTTTTGTCTTCATAGTGTTGCTTTTTCTAGAATGTTATATAGTTGGAAACCTACAGTATGTTTCCTTCTGTGCTTAACTTCTTTCCCTTAGCAATATGCCTTTAAGTTTCTTCCATGTCTTTATATGGCTTAATAGCTCATTTATTTTATTTTTTTTACAGCTGAATACTATTTCACTGTCTGGATGTACCACAGTTTATTTATCCATTCACCTACTGAAGACATTTTAGTTGCTCCTGTGTTGGTAATTCTGAATAAAATTGCTGCTTTATATTTATTCATTTATTTTATTAAACATACATATGTAGGTTTCTGTGTGGACATAGTTTTAAATTCCTTTGGGTAAATATACCAGGGAGCACAATTGGTGATCCATGTTTTATAAGAAGCCACCAAACTGTCTTTCCAGAGTGGCTATATCATTTTGTATTCCCACAAACAATATATGAGAGTTCCTCTTCTTCTACATTCAAACCAGCATTCGATGTTATGCATGTTCCAGATTTTGGCCATTCTAATATATGCATAATGGTATCTTACTATTTTAATTTACATTTCCCTGATGATAATGGTATGGCACATCTTTTCATATGATTATTTGCCACCTATGTATCTTCTCTGGATAGGTGTCTGTTAAGGTTTTTGGTCCATTTTTAAAAATATTCTTTGTTTATTTATTGTTAAATTTTAAGAATTCTTTGTGTATTCTGGATAATTGTCCTTTATCAGTTGTGTCTTCTACAAATATTTTCTCCCAGCCTGTGGCTTGTCTTATAATTCTCTTAAATTATATTTGGAAGAGAAGATTGAATTTTAATGAAGTTCATTAAATTACATTTTTCATTAATTGAAAAAAATCAATTAATTTTTCATGCATCATGTCTTTGGTGTTGAATCTAAAAAGATATCACTGTAACCAAGGTTATCTAGGTTTTCTCCTATGTTTTCTTCTGGGAGTTTTATAGCTTTGTGCTTTACATTTAGGTCTTTGATCCATTTTGAGTTAATTTTTGTGAACTGTATAAAGTCTAGATTCATTTATTTACATGTTGATGCCCAGTTGTCCCAACACCATTTGTTGAAGAAACTATCTTTGTTCCATTGCATTGCCTTTGCTCCTTTGTCAAAGATAAATTGACTATATGTGGGTCTACTTCTGGGCTTTCTATTCTGTTCCACTGATCTACATCTCTAGTTTCACCAATACCATACTGTCTTGAGCACTAAAGCTTTATGGTAAGTCTTGAAGTCAGGTAGCATCAGTCCTCAAAACTTTGTTCTTATCCTTCCATATTTTTTTGGCTATTCTGGGTCTTTTTCCTGTCCATACAAACTTTAGAATCAGTTTATTGATATCCATAAAATAACTTGCTGGGATTTTGATTGGTATTGCACTGAATCTATAGATTAAGTTAGGAAGAACTGAAATCTTGACAATAGTAAGTCTTCCAATCCATGAACATAGAATATCTCTCCATTTATTTAGTTAATTGATTTTCTCATATAATTTTCCTCATACAGACCTTGTATATTTTGTTAGATCTATACCTATGTATTTCATTTTTGGGGTGCTAATGAAATTATTTAATGTTTTAATTTCAAATTCCACTGAATCACTGTTGACATATACGAAAGTAATTGACTCATATATTGACCTTGTATCCTACAACTTTTCCATTATCAGTTATTAGTTCCAGGAGGTTCTTTTGTCAGTTCTTTTGGATTTCCTAAATACATGATCCTATTATCTGTGAACAAAGACAATTCTTTTTACTTTGTTCCCAACCTATATACATTTTATTTCCTTGACATATGATATTATATATGTATATGTTGTGACATGATTACCACAATCAAGTGAATCAACATATCCAATTACTTCTTTTGTGTGTGATAAGAGCTCTTAAAATCTACTTTCTTAGTAAATTTCATGTATGCAACATAGTATTATTAACTAGAGTCATTATGCTGTTCAAACCTGTTCATCTTATAACTGAAGTTTTGTAACCTTTGATGAAAGTCTCCCCATTTCCTCCACCCTCCAGTCTGGCAACCACCATTCTACTCTCTGTTTCAATGAGTTTGGCTTTTTTTTAAGATTCTATATGTAAGTGATATCATACAGTATTTGTCTTTCTCTGGCTTAGTCACTTAGCATAATGCCCTCAAGTTGTCCCAAATGGCAGGATTTCCTTTTCTTTTTTTTTTTAATGGTGGAATATAATACTCTTACAGTGGAAGAAGACTGTCTCTTAGGAGGGAGGGTAGTTTTATAGGTTCCCTAATGGAAAATTGAGAGACACCCATTTTGATAGATTCTAATATATCAATGAAGTAGAAGGCAAGCCTGAATACAGGGGTGTGGGTTTGAGGAGAGTGACGTTTGCAAGAATAAAAGAAATTCTGAAAGTTGATGCCCAGTTGGGGTTGCTGATTATATTTTTAGTGCTATTCATCTCAATAGTTTTGTAATTCTCTTTAGCAGAATTTAGCACTCAAGATTAAGGCAAAGAGGAAGCAAATATTGAATCCTGTTTGGACTTTGGACAAGTAAGAATAATGGATAACAGCAGAGTTTTCTTATTTGCTTATTAAAAACAAGAATAATGGAGAGAGGCTTTTTCATTTGCTTAGAAATTGTTCACTATCTTGCCCAAGTCTAATTTCTCCCCAATTTCTCCTGATTTTGACATCATAAACTTTCATACTTAATAGATCCTCCTAAGCCTAATGGCTCAAAAGAATTGTAGCAGCTGTAAGACAAATTTAATTAACTCAAGTCTGATTTCGCGAGGCATACACAGTGGAAACAACCAGGAGTCTCCGGGTCTGAACAGAGAAGTTAAATTTGTGTTCATTAAAAAATAAAGAGAGATATGTTTACAAAAGTTTTAGTAGCAGAAGAGAGATTGTGAGCAAGCCATGTACTGTGTTGACTTCTTACAAATGAAAGTACATTTTAATTATTTGAAATCTAATTATACATGCCAGAGGGATGTGTCCTCATTTGATACGAAGGTGAGCTCTGACGAATACATTTGGGTTTCAAGGCTGAGATGTGTTTTCTATTTCTGTAGCAAGTTCTAAGTCAAACTAATTATTTTAAAAATGAACATATAAGTAATACATGAGTATATTCTAACTCTACAACATTGAATGATATAGAACTATATAGAGTAAAAAGTGTTCATCTTTCTTCCCTTCTCCAAACTCATTCTACATCCCCTTCCCCATAAGTAAAATTGATGGGAAACCTACTTATATTTGTTTATAAATTTCCTCTTAAATAGTTACTGCAATTTGTCTTTTAAAAATGTCATACAAATTTTTATAACCAGAGACTGTGAAATTAGTCTACCTACTTCAATTCTGAATATCTTCTAATTTTATCAATCTATAATTTTGTCAGTCTGATGAGAGAAAATTGTGTATATTAATTTGCTTTTCCTGAAAACTGTTAAGATTGATAATTTTTCATTTTCTTTTATGGACATTTGTATTTCTTCTGTGTATAATTTTTTCCTGTTCATATTCTTTGTACTTTTTTTCAGTTATGACAGTCGTCTTTTTCCTAAAGATTTATAAAAGATTATATGTCGTGGCATCAAATCTTCATCTTCTAAATAAATAATAATAAAACAAATAATGTCACATAAGTGTTAGCCTTATTGAATGAGTTTCCCTCAGTGTGTTGCGTATTTTTTACTTTGTTTATGATAATCATTTATAGTTCAGCAGCTTTTTAATTTTAATGTGATCAAAACTTCAGTCTTTTCCTTTACGTCTTTTAAATCTTATACAGTAAGGACTTTCCAAAAATTATAAAACTATTCCCTTTATTTCCTTCCAATGCTTAGCCTTTAATGCATCTGGAATTTCTTTTTGTACATACTGTGAATTTAAAAGCTTGTATTCCCTTGTTTGGATCACTGATCATCTTATGCTCCTTGTGGAAGGCTCTGTCTATCTTTTCTCCATTGTTAGTACGAATTTACTTTACCATAAACTAAACACCAAAATCCAAAATATTTTTCTTAGGATTCTCTTCTGTGCCACTGATCTGTCTCTAAAATGGTACCTTAGTGATTTAGTCTTTTCAGCTTTGTAGTATGCTTTCATAGTGAGTAGAAATCATCTTTTTTTTTCCAGTAAATTTTCTATTCCTGTGTAATATTTTTCAGATGACCTTTACAATCATCTTAAGTTCTTTTGAGAAATCCTCTTGGAAGTTTTATTAGAACTTATTAAACTTAAAGCTAATTTGATGCTGATTTATAATATTAAAATAATAAATCTTACTTTTACTTTTTATGAACATGATATTTGTCTGGTAAAGTTTCATAGCTCTATTCAAAGGTTTTGAAAATTTGTTATTAAGTTCATTTCTAAATATTTTGTATTTGCTGTTGTTATAAATATTTGATTGACTATTGCTGCTATATTGGAATTTTTTAAAATTCTTATTTGTAACTGGTTTTATTATTGAACTCTCTTGTTAGCTATAACAGCTTCTTGTTTAACTCTCTTTGGATTTCTAAGTCAGCAACTGCTTTCTGCAAATAACAACACTTTTATAATTTCTTATTTTATTGCATTATTAGTACCTCTGCTTGAATAGTAGTAGAGGGGAAATTGTTGTGTTACCTGGGTATTACTGGGAATGTTTCCAATGTTTCAACATTAATGTGCTTGCTGTAGATTTATGGTAAATAGCCTTTATCACACTAAAAATTGTTTTTTTTTTCTTAGCTTATTCATCTATTTGAATTTTTAAAAATTCAGGCACAGTTATTGAATTTTATTAAACTTATTGCATTAATCAATACAATTATATAGTTTTTATTTAATGTTCTGGTAATCTAAGGGTTACATTTAGAGTTTTTCTTGGGAATTGCATTTAGAATTTTTCCACTGTTAAATAATTCTTTCATCCTTGGGATAAACTCTTCTTAATGTTTTATACTTTTAATATGTTGTTGCTTTCAACTTACTAATAATTTATTTAGGACTTTTTATACATGCTTTTATAATTGGGTCTGGCCTGTGTTTTCCTTTTCATGTTATTCTTGAATGGTTTAGATATTGGTGTTATGCTAGCCTTATATTGAATGAGTTAAAAGGTTCTCTTATTGTTGTTTTTCCTCCTATGCTGTGGAACAGTTTGTAAAACATGGATATTTATAATTACTTACGGTCTATCCAGATCTGTTGCCGTTTTAATAGCAGATCTATCTTTCTAAAGAGCAGATTTACTATCTTTTCAATTTTTTCAATTGTTATTAATATATTTGAATTAACTATTCCTCTTTTATTTGAATTTAGCAATACATATTTTCCCAGAAAATTCTGTTCAATCTACATTTCAAGCAACTGTTTTATTATATTGATATTTTATTTTAAAATACCTTTTATACCTCCATGTCATCTTTCTCATTCCTAATGTAGTTTGTATCACCTCTCTTTTCTTTGTAAACACTCAGACTTTATTTTTTGTCTGTATTTGATAGAATCCTTTGTTTTTATTCTCTTTTCTGCCATTATATAGTTAATTAACTTCTGTATTTATGTTTTTATTACTTTATTTTTCTGAGAGTTCTCTCTTTTAATCATATTTGGCTTCTACTTAAATCTTGAGGTCATTTATTCTTTATCTTTCTGCTTATTTTGCAAACAACATTTTTTCTTTTTTTCAATTGGAGAATAGTTTACATACAATATTATATTAATTTCAGGTTGGAGAGTTGACATTTCTATATGTTACAGAATGATTGCCACAAATCATTTTATCATATGTCACCATACAAAGTTGTTATAGTACTATTGACTATATTTCCTATGTTGTATTTTATATCTCCACTACTTATTTATTTTATAAATAGAAGTTCATATTTCTCAATCCTCTTCACCTATTTTGCCCATCCTCCCCCACCCACCTCATCTCTTGTAACCACAAGTTTGTTCTGTATTTATGAGATTGTTTCTGTTTTGTTTGTTTATTTGTTTTGTTTTTTAGATTCCACATAGAAGTAAAATCATATGGCATTTGTCTCTCTCTGACTTTTTTCACTTAGCATAATGCCGTCTGGGTCCATCCATGTTGTCACAGAGGGCAAGATTTCATTTTTATTTTATGGCTGAGTAGTATTTCATGGACACACAAGTTGACTATTATAAATAATCCTGCAATGAAATGCAGGTGTGTATATCTTAGAAATTAGAATTGCTGGATCATATGGTAGCTCTACTTTCAATTATTTGAGGAAACTCAATTCTGTTTTCCATAGTGTTTGTACCAATTTACAGTCCCACCAATGGTGCAAAAGGGTTCCATTTTCCCCACATCCTCACCAACACTTGTTATTTCTTGTCTTTTTGACAAATAAAAATGTTTTTCATATCATCTCTGGCACAAAAGTTAAGGCTGTAAATGCTCCTTTAAGTTCTGTTTGGCTGCCTCAAAAGAAGTTTTGATATTATAGACTATTTCTAAACAGTGTATAATTTCAGTTTTAATTCCTTCAACATGAAAGTTATTTAGAAGATAATTTATAGTATTTTATTTTAATTTCTACTTCTATTACTTTGTGATCAAAGAATATAATCTCTTGAACTTTGCTGAGAAAATTTTCTAGCTAATATAGGGCCAATTTTTTTATCTTGATTAAGTGACAATAATGTATATTTCTCTGAATTTTGGGCCCATATATTTTTGTGTTTAATATATGGTAAAGTTTGTGAATACTGATTGAATGAAAATAATGTGTATTCTCTGATAAATGGTATACCAATGATCACAAAGTTACCATTTGTTCTACTTATTTTATATCTAGTTGTTTTATTATTTTCCAAGGGATGCATATTAAACACTCCTAAGATGACTGTCCATATGTGGATTTTTTGTTCTAATCATAACAATTTTTATTTTACATATTTTGAAACCATGATCATGATTCTAGTAAATTCTTGATTAATTATAGTCTTTTGTTAATATAAAATATCCTTCCTTGTTTCATAAAATGCTTGATGCACTAGAAATTATCTGGTGACCAAATTCTGGCCCAATCTCTGGTGACTTGTCCAAGGTCACAGAGCTGGACCTGTTATTGGGCTCTGTTAAAAGAACTCTGTTCTTTTAATTCTAATTCCTGAGCTTTCTTCACTGGACAGTTTTCTCTTTATAGATAGGAATAATTTCCCAGGAAACATTTTTCTCATTTTGAGGTAGACATAGCAATTTTTATTTGTTCATTCTAGTGGGTTGATACTGAACACATCCTATAAATAACAATTAACTCTGAGAATACACAGTAATTTTCTGACGTGATAGAATGGAAACCAAAGAAAACACAGCAGGAGAATAAATATAGCCTAACAAGGTAATTGAAGTAATGCTTTGTCAGTGCACTTTTCTTTCATAATCCTTTGTGCAAAGCCATCACAACACTGAAGAAATTAAAAAGAAAAATCCATACTTCTTCCAAAGCCTAAAATGAGACTAATGATACTGCATCCTACCCTTAATATTCAGACTTAAACTCATTTAATTAGTAATTTACACTGGAAATCCATAAGACTTTTAAACAATAAATTAAGCAAGAATTAATGAACAGTTAATGTTGTGCTTCCTTTGTTCCTACAATGCTCCCCCACCACCATCCCAGTTTTCCTGGTAGTATATACCAGAGCTCACCTGGAGAGCTCATTAAAATGAAGATCACTGGATCTCATCCCCAGAGTTTGGGATCAGGGTTTGGGATGGGGCCTGGGAATTTGCATTTCTTAGAAGTTTCAGGTAATCCTGATGCTGCTGGTTCAGAAAGTGCACTTTGAGAGAGATACTGTTCTAAAGTGACAGTTTGATTTGGGTAAATGACCACCAAAGACTTCCTACCCAGTGTCCCTTAAAGCTGGGTATGCCCATGTGCCTGGGTTCCAGCCAATGGGTTGCAAGTAAAATAGATGTTTGTGCAATATCTGTGAGTCCTAAAAGCAAAGGAACATGCCCTCCTCTTCACTTTCTGCCTCCCTGCTGGTTGGCATGCAGCCATGCTGTTGATTGCTTTTTTTTTTTTTTTACTTTGAAAAGGTAAGAAGTGTCCTGGGAACAACAGAGCCAAAAACATAGTCAAACCATTGTAGCAATCCTGATTAGGACCTCATCTGCTTTGTGAATGAAATTATCTTGCTCAAGCCACGGCCATGCGGAACCTCGTACGACTGCAAACTACACTGATCCTAACAAATACACAAATATTTACTGTTCTAAAGTTTACTTTCAATATACCAGTCAGAGTACTCCTTTAAAACCATAAATCAGATCTTTTCTACTCCTCCACTCAAAACCCTTAATGGGTTCTCATTCTAGAATAAAAGCCAAGGTCACTGTACTGGTCCTTGACATTATGTGATCATAAGGTCCCCTTTGCTCCCTCTGCTCCTCCTATGCATGCTCCCTCCTATTTATGGCACACCCGTCAGCCATGCTTCTGCACATACTCCCTCCCGCACTCCCTTCTGATCTCACAGCAATTCCACACTGAGGCTTTCCCTAACTCCCCTATTTAAAATGGCATCAACAACCTTCTTCTCTTCCCTGGCAGTTTCTATAGCCCTTCTTTTTTGTATTTTTATCCATAGCACCTATCATTACATGATGTAATTTGTATTTTATTTATATTATTTACCATCTGTCTCTTTCCACTAGAATGTAATTCCAGGAAGGCAGGCATTTTTGCCTGTTTTGGTCCCAGAATCTATAGCATGTTGGCACATTTAGTACGTACACAACAAATGATTGTATAGTTAACAAAGTAATATATTGTTGAATGCATGCAGACATGAATGTACAAAAAAAATAACTTGCAGGAGTACTGCATTCTCAGAAGCAAGTGGGTACCCTGGTTAATAGCACTGACTTGGGAACAGACCTGTGTCTGAACCCCATCTCTGCTGTTACTAGCATTGTTACCAAATGACCTCTTCATCTATTGGTGAGTTTGGATAATAAGAATGGACACAGTACCTACTTACTATGATTGTTGGGAGGATTAAATGGTGATGCTTTTAAAGTGTTTATCATAGTAGATGGCACATAATATGTGCACAGTAAATATTCAATGTTGTTACTATTGCCTTCAACCATTTTACCTCAAAAAAATATGGGGAGGAAAGTCCACAGAGAATAAATAAATTTAAGGTGGAAGAGAACAGACTAATAATTATTCCCAACTAAGCCAAATAAAACATTTGAGCTCTGTCTTCCCTTTAACATCTCTTCTTTAACCATTTATTTTTGATCCACTTAGCTGAAGATTTTTACCCTTCCTGACTCTTCACAAAGCTAGTTTCTCAACATGGGTTTCCAAAGACAACCTCTGATGAGCCTCTGATTGTGTTTTGAAATATTCAGATTCCAGTTCTCCCCTATTTATTATATGGGATTCTGAAGGGGTAGGTTCTAGGAATCTTCATGTAATAAATACCTTCAGTTATTATTATGCACATTAATGTTTGAGAATGTTGAGTTTCAATTAATCACTTTAGATATGGTTAAAGAGGCTAACAAGGATACAGGCAAGAGCTATCTGAACTAAAGAGACCATCTGATTTCCTCATTATGAAATAACCCCTTATGCCTGAACTCACCTAGGTCTGCATAGCACCCTGGAGAAAGAAATGTCAGACATTACATGCTTATTCATATAAATTATAATATTCAGATACATATAAAATTAAGATGAAATCATCTAAGAACATATAGCTAGAAACAGGCAAACATACAACAAGCTGCTCTATCTATCAACTATAAATATGAGCAGTTTATGTTTCTTTACTTACTAGCAATGCCAAAGACTCTTCATCTATCCTAACTAAGCTACTGAGAAACTCTGATCAAGGGACAGAGGACAGTGAGAATCTTCACTCCACCACTTGATATGGTTGTCTGTTACTTCTGCTGTCAGAGACCTGTTATCTACTCTGTTCCCAGTATTCTTTTGATCATGTCCCCAACATGTTGGCCAATTTATATGTTCTGTTCCTCTGAATAACCAGTTTCTAACTGGGGTCCTGCATTGAAGATACTGACTTCTTCAGTGATAACAGTACTTGACCTGATGGATCACTGCAAACTGAAAACTCTGTGGCCCACAGTGGAAACCTTTGGCTATTGACCCGATCTCAGACTCATGTCAATAGCAAGACTGCTGTGTTATTTTGGATATGTTCTCTTGGTCCCAGGGTACCTTCCCTACAGCATCTACTCAATTGCAAGGCCAGTTCTTCCCAACTCTGGTTCATGTGTTCTGGCTTCCTCTTTTTTCACACCAGACCAAGTGACTAGGATCCCATAGACCTTCTGGCTGAGTCCAGTAGAATATGACAAGTTTTACTTAACAGGGGAAAGCTCAGAGTTATTGACAAAGATAGTAATGTCAAAAACAGACCTCAGATAAAATGGGTTAGACTGTGGACGGCAGAATGAGGAAATTTAAGCAAACCAGATTTTATAAAAGTAGCATTGTATTAGATTAATACATCAAAGAAAACTTCTCTTTTTGAGAGATAAGTATAGAGAAATGTGAGTTTAACTACAAACCCCAAAGTCAGCTTATCAGAAAAGGGGAACAGCAGGATGCCAGCATTATTAGCTTATGTCCAAACTGTGGTCAAGAGGCAAAATATCCCACAGACCAGCATGGCCTGGTTCTGGGTACTAATTTGCAGGATCAAGGCAGATAATATCAGGAAGATCTAGCATCAGATATCAGAGGTGCTGTCATAAGGATCCTGAGGTCCAAGGATGAAAATGTCACAATGGAGTAGAACTCAGGGGAATGAAGTGGGGGATCAGCTATGAGGAGCATAGGTAGCAAGGTTCAAGTGGTAATGACATCAGGACAGATGAGGTGATATGCTCACCCCACTTGCCTCAACCCCCTCCATTGCTGAGGTGGATGGCAGCCTCTAGAGAGTACTCTCCCTACTCACACAATCAGCTGACAATTCACACATCTCACTACAAAAAAGGCAAAGGCATGTATACCAACTGCTCATCAACAGCTGGGGCTACTGCACAGGAAACTGAGTTTCTGGGCATTAGAGAGCCCCATACACAGTAAGTTATTATTTCATATTAAACACTAAAAATATGAAGTGGCAACAGAATTTGATTCAAAGAAAATGAAAAGAAAAAAAATGCCAGAAAGAGGGTTTAGTGAACCTGAAATCATCAACCCTCTTGATAAAGATTTCAAACTAGAAGTCATAAATATGCTCACAGAGCTACAGAAAAATATTTAAGATCTCTGGGAGGACTTCAACAAAGAGATAGAAACTTTGAAAAAGTCAGTATCTGAAATGAAATATACAGGGGAGGGAATTAAAAGTAGATTAGATGAGATAGAGGAAATGGTAAATGAAATAGAAATTAAAGAACAGAAAAACAAGCTGAGGAACTGGGAGAAAATAGGATCTCTATTAATGAAAGAATAATAAGAACTGTGTGACCAATCCAAATGGAACAACATTCACATTACAAGGGTACCAGAAGAAGAAGGGAGAGACAAGGAGATAGAAGCCTCTTTGAGGTAATAATTGCTGAACACTTCCCCAGTGTGGGAAGAAAATTGACCCTCAGGTAATGGAAGTGCACAGATCACCCAACATAATGAACCCTAGGAAGACAATACCAAAACATATAATAATTAAAATAGCAAAAATCAAGGACAAGGTGAGTGCTGAAAGCAGCCAGAGAGAGGAAAAAAGATCATGTATAAAGGAAACCCCATAAGTCTATCAGCAGATTCTTAGCAGAAACCTTACAGGTCAGAAGGGAGTGGCATGATATATTTAATGTAATGAAACAGAAGGGCCTCAAGCCAAGAATATTCTACCCAGCAAGATTATCATTAAATTTGAAGCAGAAAATCAAAAGTTGAGGGAATTTACCACCATCAAACAATCTCTAAAATATATATTAAAGGGACTGCTCTATATGGAAAGACTCCTAGGGCTAAGTAGCTGTCACCAGAGAAAATGAATCCATAGTAAAGGTAGTAGACCAATTAACTGCTAAGCAAATACAAAATTAAATAAACTACTCACAAACTTAGTCAAGGGATACAAAAAGAGTACAGAATATGACATTCAATATATAAGGAGTGGAGAAGGGAAAAGAAGAAGGGGAAGAAAAAAAGAGGAACCTTTAGATTGTGTTTGAAATAGAGTAATAAGTGATTTAAGATAGACTGTTAGATAGGAAGGAAGCTAATCTTGAACCTTCAGTAAACAGGAATCTAAAGCTTACAATGGCAATAAGTACATATGTATTGGTAATCATCCTAAATGTAAATGGACTGAATGCACCAGTTAAAGGACACAGAATGGCACAATGGATTGAAAAAATCTATATGCTGCCTACAATAGACTCATTTCAGACCCAAAGACATACACAGACTAAAAGTGAAGGGATGGAAAAAGATATTTCATGCAAATAATAGGGAGAGAAAACCAGGAGTAGCAGTATGTATATCAAACAAAATAGACTTCAAAACAAAGAAACAAGAGACAAAGAAGGACATTACATAATGATAAATGGGTCATTCCAACAAGAGGATACAACCGTTATAAATATACCCAACATAGTAGCACCTACATGTGTGAAACAAATACTAACAGAATTAAAGGGAGAAAAAGAATGCAAGGCAGTCATTTTAGAATAGAAGCAATGACTTTAATATACCACTCACTGCAAAAGACAGATCAACCAGACAGAAAATAAGTATGGAGATCAAGGCACTGAACAATGCATTTGAACATATAGACCTAAAAGACATACAAAGAACACTCCACCCAAAATCAGCATGATACACATTCTTCTCAAGTGCACGTGGAACATTTTCCAGAATAGATCAGATACTAAGCCAAAAAAAAGAGTCTAAATTAATTTTAAAAGATTGAAATTGTGCCAACCATCCTCTCAGACCACAAAGGTATGAAACTACAAATAAATTATGCAAAGAAAATAAAAAACTCAAAAACACATGGAGGCTTAACAACATTCTTCTAAATAATCAATGGATCAATGACCAAGAAAAAACAGAGATCAAGCAATATATGGAGACAAATGAAAACAAAAACTAAAAACCCCAAAAACCTGTGGGATGCAGCAAAGGCAGTACTAAGAAGAAACTAAATTGCAATACGGGTTTACCTCAAGAAAGAAGGACAATCCTAACTGAACAGTCTAAATTCACAGTTAATGAATCTAGAAAATGAGGCCCAAAGTGAGTAGAAGAATAGACATAACAAAGATCAGAGTAGAAATAAATAAACTTGAGAAGAATAACACAATAGAAAGAATCAATGACACAAGGAGCTGGTTCTTTGAGAAAATAAACAAATTAGATAAACATCTATCTAGACTTATCAAGAGAAAAAGAGAGTGCATAAAAATAAACAGACTCAGAAAGAAAAAAGGAATAATCACAACGGACACCACACAAATACAAAGAATTATTAGAAAATACTATGAAAAATTGTAGGCTAACAAATTGGACAATCTAGAAGAAATGAACAACTTTCTAGGAAAATACAACCTTCTAAAACTGACCCAGGAAGAAAACACAAAATCTGAACAGACCAATTACCAGAGGTGAAATCTTATGGGTAATCAAAAAACTACCTAAGAACAAAAGTCCTGGACCAGATGGCTTCACTGCTGAATTTTATCAAATATATAAAGAAGAGATAATTCCCATCCACCTTAAAGTTTTCCAAAAAGTAGAAGATGGAATATGTCCAAAATCATTCCATGAGGCCAGCATCACTCTAATATCAAAACCAGGTAAAGACACCACAAAAAAAGAAAAATACAGACCAATACCCCTGATGAACATAGATGCAAAAATACACAAAATACTAGTGAACAGAATTCAAAAATACATCAAAAAGATCAACCATTATGACAAAGTGGGATTTATTCCAGGGATGCAAGAATGGTACAATATTCAAAAATCCATCAACATTACAAAGCACATCAACAGAAAGGAAGGACAGAAATCACAGGATTATCTCAATAGATGCTGAAAAAGCATTTGACAAAATTCAACATTCATTTGTAATAAAAACCCTAAACAAAATGGGTACAGAGTGCAAGTACCTCAACAAAATATAGACTACATATGATAAACCCAGAGCCAACATCATACTTAACAGCAAGAAGCTTTGCTTTTCCTTTAATATTGGGAACAAGACAAGGATGCCCACTCCCCACTTTTATTCAACAGTTCTGGAGGTCATAACCATGGCAATCAGAAAACACAAAGAAACAAAAGGCATCATGATTGATAAGGAGGAAGTTATATGTCACTGTTTGCAGATGACATGATACTGTACATAGAAAACCCTAAAGAATCCATGAGAAAACTACTAGAACTAATAACTGAGTTCAGTAAAGTTGCAGAATACAAAATTAATAAATAGAAATCTGTTGTAGTCTTATATACTAACATTGAATTAGCAGAAAGAGAAATCAGGGCAACAAGTCCATTTACAATGGCATCATTAAGAATAAAATACCTCAGAATAAACCTAACCAAGGAGTGAAAGACCTATACTCTGAAAACTACAAGATACTCATGAGAGAAATTAAAAAAGACACCAATAAATGGAAATCTATCCTGTTCTCATAGATAGTAAGAATTAATATTGTCAAAATGGCCATCCTACCTAAAGCAATCTAGAGATTCAATGCAATCCATACCAAAATACCAACAGCATTCTTCATTGAACTAGAACAAATAGTTCTAAAATTCATACGGAACCACAAAAGACCACGAATAGCTAAAGCAATCCTGAGAAGGAAGAAAAAGCCTTGGGGGATTTTGCTCCCTAACTTCAAGCTCTATTACAAAGCCACAGTAATCAAAACAATTTGGTACTGGGAGAAGAACAGACCTATAGATCAATGGAACAGAATAGAGAGCCCAGGTATAAACCTACACATATACGGCCAATTAATAAACAATAAAGGAGCCATGATATACAATGGGGAAATGACAGCCTCTTCAACAAATGGTGTTGGCAAAACTGGGCAGTTACATGTAAGAGAATGAAACTGAATTATTGTCTACCTCCATACACAAAAGTAAACTCAAATGGATCAAAGAACTGAATGTAAGTGATGAAACCATAAAACTCATAGAAGAAAACATAGGTAAAACTCTCTTGAATATAAACATGAGCAACTTTTTCCTGAACATATCTCCTTGGACAAGGGATAGTAAAGGACAAATGAACAAATGGAACTAAATCAAACTAAAAAGTTTCTGTACGGAAAAGGACACCATCAGCAGAACAAAAAGGCATCCTACAGTATGGGAGAATATATTTGTAAATGACTTATTCAATAAGGGGTTAACATCCAAAATACATAAAGAACTCAGACACCTCAACACCCCAAAAAACAAATAACCCAATTAAAAAATGAGTGGAGGATCTGAACAGACAATTCTCCAAAGAAGAAATATAGATGGCCAACAGGCACATGAAAAGATGCTCCACATCATTGATCATCGGGGAAATGCAGATCAAAACCACAATGGGATATCACCTCACACCAGTTAGGATGGCCAACATCCAAACGACAAGGAACAACAAATGCTGGAGAGGATGCAGAGAAAGTAGAACCCTCCTACACAGTTGGTGGGAAGGCAAATTGGTGCAGCCACTGTGGAAAGCAGTATTGAGGTTCCTCAAAAAACTAAAAATAGAAACAGCATTTGACCCTTCTAGGGGTCAGTACTTTCACTTCTAGGAACTTACCCATAGAAAACAAGATCCCTGATTTGAAAAGACATGCACCCCTATGTTTTACACAGCACTGTTTACAATAGCCAAGATATGTAAGCAACCTAAATGTCCATCAGTAGATGAATGGATAAAGAAGATGTGGTACATATACATAATGGAATATTATTCAGTCATAAAAGCAAAAGAATTCCTTCCATTTGCAACAACATGGATGGATCTAGAGGGTATTATGCTCAGTGAAATAATCCAGGTAGAGAAAGACAAGCACGAAATGATTTCATTCGTTTGTGAAGTATAATAACAAAACAAAACTGAAGGAACAGAACAGCAGCAGACTCACAGACTCTAAGAAGGGACTAGCAGCTACCAAAGAGAAGGGGTTGGGAAGGATAGGTGGGGAGGGAGGTATGTACACATATGCTGATGTACAGTTATTCAATGGGTGGGGAGGTGAGGACTTGATAATATGGATGAATGTTGAAACCACAATGTTGTTCATGTGAAACTTTCATAAGATTGTAAAGCAATGATACTTAAATAAAAATTAAAAAAAAGAAATATTGGATGTTGTTTTAGGCTGCTATGGCAATACTAATTGACCTAGAGAACATATTTTTCAGGGTGGAGCATATATTTGTTCCTTATTTTCCTTGATTCTTTACCTACTTTTAGAAATGTCCTAGTCAGGACCAAGTAGGGTTTTGAGAACAAGCAGTAATTTAATATAATTAAAAAACTTAATGAGTTTTTAAAATATATATATAGTCCTTTCCTTTTCTTCACATTGGGCATTCAGTGGTTCCACCCTGCAGTGGTTTGGACAGCTGGTTCTTAGAACCGGAGAAAAGAGAATTTGTCTGTAATGCTTCCTTCTTCCAACAGCACTTAATCAAGATGTGTTGTATGTGGAGGTCAGAGAAAAACAGAACAATAAAAGTGAAGGATGGATTGA